>NC_092462.1:17909029-19298029 GCF_047495875.1 Pithys albifrons albifrons | reverse complement strand
GAGATGGGCTCTGTTTTGAGCAAGCACTGCTCTGTAAGTTGCTAAGCTTAACAGTTGTTCAGCTTTCTCTGGCTTAATCAGATGATCAGAGCACAGGCTGGCCCTGGCTACTCCTTCCCAGAACACATTATGGTGAGATGCTGATCTCCTGTACGGATGTAGGTCCTGCAGTAAGACAACTTATACTGTATTTAGAAAGCCAGCTCATACTCCATCACATTGTAAAAGACCATCCCTGTCCTTCATCTGGCAATGCCAGCTCTGAATACCTGCAAACCTGCCCTGTGCCAGGACACATGACAGATTTCGGTGTGCAGTCTTGTGTGCTGTATAGCTGTTGCCAGCTAACAGCGCTTGTATCCATACCTGACAGATTCTGGGCTCCAAGCCTCACAGCTGTGAGATTACAAGGTGCAAGAAAGCAATTTCAGACATTTTTAGAGGTTGTGAGAATGCAGCTCTCCCCTTGTTCCCCCATCTCTGGTATTCAACCCCACAAAGGCTGTACACTTTACAAGAAAAGGCACATGTAGACAATGGGAGACGTGCTGTTCAAATGGATGTTGCGTGGAATGGTTTAAGTGCAATGAATACAGGTAAATGTTTTCTTTCCATTCTGAACCAAGGAAGATAAGATAGCTTCTTCTATTGATCCCTGTAGGAAGAAAAGTGACCCAGCTGGCATCAGAATCTCCCAGGGTAATGTCTCTTTCCTGGCCCAGTGCTGTTCAACAAGGTCCAGGTCAACACAAATGTGAGGGACACAGAAAGGGCAATTCTTGGTTTTAAGGAGCCCAGATATTGATTTGGGTGGAGTTCATGTTGCTTGGCAGATATATCAGAGAGACAAATCAGGGTTTAAGTAGAGGCTCACTTACAGCAGTCTCTGCAAAGAAGGACTTTTCCAATGCCCAGTAAAACCCTCTGTAGCTGTGGAAAAGAAAGTACTCTCATCAAACCCCAAAGAAAAAGCTTGTAAAAATCTGTACTTTACATACCTTTTAGCACAGGTGTCATTTTGCAGCTTTAGATCATTGAAATATGTATTGAGCTCTCTGCCTGTTCATATTATTACTGGAAGTAAGTTGGCTTTCTCATAAGTACTAATGACACATATATTGTGTATTTGTGTGAGGTGTCAAAATATATGAGTAAACTTTTCTTTCTGTACTGATTTCTTGCTTTCGAGTAAGCAATTTTATTTTCTTACATCAGTATTTCTCCAAATGCAGTCTCTTCAACAAAACAAGCTATATTAAGGCAGTGACTGATTTCTCTGTGCAGAATTTCTTATGTTCTTCTCTATTCTTTTGTATGGTTATTGTCACAATCCACTAATAAGTAAAATAGATATATAAATATCAGTAAGTATATTTGGGAGAAATGGGGCTACAAGCTAAAGATGGTGCCATGATCCAAACAAGGCTCAGTAAGTCAGTTAATGCTTAAGTGTATGAGTTCTAACTGATACAATGAAACAGGAAATATTTAGGTAGGCAGAGACAGACAAGCTTCTGCAGAGCAGGACACTTGGGTTCCTGTGTAACTGCCAAGGAGGCTGTGCCAGGCAAGTGCTGCATTCTGGTTAGACTGAGGGAAGCTGGGGATGGGGTAAAGTAGGTGCTGAGTGCCCACACAGGGAAATGGTGCCATGGCTGTTTCTCTACCTCAACCCAAAGAAATTCTGCTATTCCTCAAGATTTAGCTGTATGTCACCACCATTTCATACTGGTATTATTAGCCTATGCTGCACAGGTGCTTAAAGTGTCCAGGGAAGGGGGTTTCATGCATTCTGCTCTCTGACTGCAGTGATGAGATCTCTTGCTAGAACCAAAGCAGATCCCCATAGTTAAGACACAGCTCAATATACGTCTCAGCCTCTATGCTTAAATGAACAATGTACCATCTTAAATCAATGGCAACTGCAAGGGGGATGGTGTTGTTAAAACCAGACCCTTTACCTCTTGTCACCTTGATCTCAAGCTCAACATTCTACTTCCTGCCTTTCCTTCTAAGCCCAAGGTAAAACTAAGTCTTTCACTCTAGAAAGTTCTAACTGTGTTTCTCAGATACTTTATACAAGATAAGGAGAAATATAAGATATACATAAGAAAATAGAGCCTAAGAGGCCTCCAGACTGTCATCTAACACTGTGACACCTGAATTGCATCAGTGTACATGAAAACAGCAGACAGCAGCAAACTTGTTTCAGGCAGAAAGGACAGAACCTCCCACCTTTGCTACTGGGTTCTCAGGAAAGCCATTTCCTGTCTCTAGGAGATGGGTGTCAGCATGCTTGAACCTAACTTTAAAGGCAAACCCTTCAAATTTTCCCACTGGTTTGATCTTGGGCCTGATTATTGCATCAAGCAGGGCCAGTAGCTTTTCCTTTTGACCCTTGTGATTTTACCCCCCCATCGGCCAAGTAGAGGTAGCCCAGGTAATGTATAAGTCAAATGTGGTCAATCCTTAAATAACATATCAACCTGTAAGAGCAAATTTTCTGATTTGTTTTTTTCCTAGAGAACTTGCAGACAAATTGAATAATATCTTCATTAGAGGAGTGGAGAAGGGATCCCAGAGTTAAGAAGACAGAAAAATTAATCTGCATGCATTTTCCTCTGTTTTCCAGGTACCTCCAGCATCTACCCTTCTTGATGTGAAACACAAATTTCACAAAGCATGTAAGTACTATGGCTTACAGGTTGGAAGCATGGTTAGAGGCCTTTCAGCTTGGAGAAACTGTCAAATTTATTTTTCATGAAATCTCACACAAAAGCTGGGACTGGCTTGACAGCGCCAGTGCTAAATAAGAACAATGTTGGAACTAAGGTTCTCCTGTAACTATCACAGATATGTGAGACTGGAAGGAGAAAACTGCATAATTTATCATTGCCAGCACATGAGGGGCAGTAGTTTTCTGTTTTCCTTTTAATATTACACGGTGTCAATCCAAGGCCATAACTGTAGTTGTACTCCCAGTGATATATTAGATAAACTTCAGTAAACAAAAAAACTACAGCAGTCAGGAACTTGGGTTCAGAGTGATGAAATGACAACTGGGATAGTTTAGGTTTCTTTAAGGCCTTTGATGTGGTCCCACACAACATCCTTATCTCCAAATTGGAGAGACATGGATTTGAAGGGTGGACTGTTTGGTGGATAAGGAATTGGCTGGATGGATGCAGTTGTGGTCAATGGTTCTATGAACAGATGGAGGCCAGTGAGGAGTGGTGTCCCTTGCTCCAGGCTCTGTCTTGGGACCTGTACTCTTCAATATCTTTGTCAGTGACATAGAGGGATTGAGTGCACCCTCAGCAAGTTTGGACATGAAGTTGAGCAGTGCAGTTGACACAACAGAAGAACAGGATGCCATCCAGGGGGACTTGGACAAACTTGATAGGTGGGCCCATGAGAACCTCATGAGGTTCAACAAGTCTAAGTGCAAGACGCTGCACCTGGGTTAAGGTAATCCTGGACATGAGTACAGGCTGGGAGGGGAAGAGCAGCCCTGTGGAGAAAGACTGGGGATTCTTGTGAATGAAAACTTGGAAATGACCTGGCAATGTACACTTGCAGCCCAGGCAGCCAGCTGCATCCTGGGCTGCATCAAAAGAGGAGTGGCCAACAGTTCAAAGGAGGTTATTCTGCACCTCTACTCAGCCTTCATGAGACCACACCTGGAGTATAAGAAAGATGTGCACCTGTTGGAGCACAAAATGATCTGAGGGCTTGAGCACTGCTAATGTGAAGACAGGCTGAGAGAGCTGGGTTGGTCCAGCCTGGAGAAAAGAAGGCTCTGGGAGGTCTCATTGCAGCCTTCCAGCACTTAAAGGGAGCCTATAAAGAAGAGGGAGAGTGACTTTTTACTTGGGCACATAGTGATAGGACATGGGGAAACACTTTTAAACTAAAAGAGTAGGAATTTAGGTTAGAGATATGGAAGAAATTCTGTACTGTGAGGATGTCCCATCCCTGAAAGTTTTCAAGGCCAGGTTGGATGGGGCCCTGAGAAACCTCATCTAGTGGATGGCATTTTAGATGCTGAGCTTTTATTTTTTTTAATTAAAAAAAGTGTTTATTCAACTAAAGATGCTAGATGCTTTTAGCAAAAAAAAAAAAGTTGTCAGTCACTCATATCTTGAGTTCAGAGTAGGGTGAGTAGAAGAACTGTGCTTTTGCTCTGTCCTTAGAATTTTATGAAACACTAAGGTAAGGCTTCTGTGGTTGCACACAGGTTCAGTTGATGAAGCAAAATGCTGTTGACCTGACTACTTTAAAATTACTTATTTTTATTCCCTGTAAGGGCTTGTAAAATACAAAATGGCAGAAGTTCAAAAACCACACTGCTGAGTACGAAAAGATTGAGTGCATATGTTTTAATATTTCAATAGGGGTATGTCCTCCTATCAGTTTGTGAAATGCAGTGCACTTCTGCCTAGAATCTCTTAAATCAATTGAAACTGGATTTATATTGATGCAGTTTAAATCAGCTGAAGAACACTGGCACAGAGGTTTATGCCAATAGAACTGCAATGAAGTTTTTAATGGATTTGGGCTAAAACAGTGCAAGTCTCTGTATAAGACATTTTAGTAACACCTATTTTGATATTAAGAGGTATCTTACTCCTTAAGTACCCCCAGTGATGTAACTGGAGGTAGTATCAAAGAAGAAAACATAGAACAAAGCATGGTACACACTGTGATCCAAACCTCTGACAGTACAGTGTTTTACAGCTCATGGGAGGGCTGGCACGTGCCTCAGTTTCTTCCATCAATTCCTCCCATTCCCGGGAGTACACCACATCAGTGTCCTGTGTCCTTTCTTCCAATTTCAACTCATTGCTTTGATCTCTCTTTTCCAGTTCATGATTCATGGATATTGTTGTCTCATGAGGTTCCTCCCCCAACTCCTCCTTTTCCAATTGCAAAGATCAAACTGTCACTTTTTTCTCTTTGCATAGTTTGGAGGATGACGGCTGATAGAATACAGTTCTTTTAGGCAAGAGCTGAGAAGGGGCTGAAACTGATCTGTGGATGCCTTTGGTTAGCATGTTATTTTATACTAGCTCAGGCATTCATTTCTGTCATTTTGTGTGTGCCAGACTCACATGTTCCCCTATAATCCCTCGTTAAAACACACTCCTACGCACACCCCCTTACAGTCTCCTTGTCTCCATACATTCTCCTTTGATCACCCATGCAATTAAACTTTCTCCTCAGCTGGTATCTTGTCAGCCCTTCAGTGAGAGGAACCCCTGTGCAGCAATTTCACAAGCATCATCTCTGTGACAGATCAGGTTTTGCTGCCTGATTCAAGAAGGGAGGAAAAAGACTGAATTATGAATTGCAGTACAGGAGCCTATTAAACATTAAAATAAAAGAAATGAGATGCAAGTGACATGTGCCATCTTACTGCTAGGTAATGTCTAAGTCAGTCAAAGGTTAGTTTGGATCTGTGTTTATACAAAGAGCAGAATATGGATTTAGAAATCCAGGAACAAATACTGGAATAGGCCTCAGCCCTCACTTCAGCAAAACTGTCTCTAGTGAAACAACACCAGCAAAGCCTAACCCTGTACTTTCTGTGGCACTGAGTTCAGAGTGGCACTCTCAGTTTTATCACTGGAGATTCAGGGATCTTAGTGGAGATTAACCATTTAAGACAAACTGCCATTTCCACAGTAATTCAAAGGCTTTGTCCAGACTGAAAATGGCTGGTTTCAATCATGCCCTGGTTGCTGTAGCCACTGCCTCTGCAAGAGACCGGAGCACCAACTGGGGTCAGCACAGAACAGCACTTTCCCTGTTGCAGCCCTCCAGCCACCAGCTCTACAGGGGATTTCGGTAACAGATGTTAGAGCCAAGCTGTCACACTTAATAGCAAACATCACACCTGGCCACCATGAATCTATCTAATCCTTTTTAAACATACTTACAGTTTTGACCTCAGCAAAATCCTCTGGGAGGGCCTTCCACAATATAAGTATGTTGTGGAAAAATGTCTACACTTCTACAACTTGATATTTTCAGCCCAAAAATTGAGTGGCAGCTCAGTGTTTGGGTGTCACTGGCCATGCTGCGGTATTGTCTAAGGCATGGTCAAAGAAGCCTGAATCAAATTGGTGCTGTGCAGTAGGTGACTTTACTAGTATTTCCCTCATTCCTTTTTCTAGCTGGCAGTGGTGGAACTAAGCCAAAAACTAAGTGTATAAAAAGGAGGTCTCTTGACCCATTTTCTCAGTTGCTTATAATGAATTAGGTACCTGGCATATTCTTTATATGTACAGATTATGTTTTCAGTGGAGAAAGAAATATCTTGTAAGGTAAACTTCCTAAGCTCTTGTCCTTGGCAATAACTTTTCACCTTTAATTTATTTTTATCTTTGCAAAATGTATTGGACTGCTGTGGGAGGAAATCTTAGAGATAGAAAATGAAAAACTGTAATAATAATGCTAATTCAAGTATCACATAAGTAAAATAAAATACCTCTAGAACAGGTAATATAGTGGAGTCAGTGATCATTAAATATTTTCAAGGTTACTGCATGAAACTTAGTGAAAAAGCTTTTGAAACAAAAGGAAGAACAGAAAGGAGAGGAGGAAGTAAGACTTCAGCACTACTGTAACAAACACATGGACGCAACCTCCTGCACAAGGGGGACAGCACAACTAAGAGCTACGTTTTGAAGCCAGAAAAGTGAGCATAGGGAGGCCATAAATTGCCTTCTAGGCAGAGAGAGCAGGCAGGGAATGGAGGAAGCCTGAAGATGAGTGGAAGAAAAAAGGGAAGTCGAAGAGTGAACTGAAAACATCATGAGTATCCTGGCCTGCAGAGGGGAAGGAGATGCTCAAGGAATAAGAAACATTTCAAACTGCCAGCTGTCCTAATAAAATACTAAATCCTAATCATTCAGCTCCAAAATTGCAGGCACCTCCATCTAAGGTAACAGATGTTACATAGAACATTTAAAATAAGCAATATCAATGAAAGTAAATCACTAAGACAGAAATTGTCAGTAGATGGCACTCAAGAATAAACAGCGTAATTTCTGGACAATATGAAACTTCAGAATCCTGCTACACCATCTTACAACTTCTCCTTATAGGTATTTCTACAGTGATCCTAGGAGTATGTTCCATGGAAAGCTGCTGAGATATTTTCTGTTTCTTTTCTCTAGAGAGAGGACAAGGAAAAAGACCGTGTAATTCCTTCATGATGGGAGCAATCACTCAGCCTTCTCCTTATAGGCTGCAGGGCAGTGTGTTAGGATTCATCTTCTAGTTTTACCTACTGCTCTCATCCTGCATGTTCCCCAGAATCCATAGGAGAACAGACAGCTCCATGGATTTCTTCACCCTGCAGACTTTCTGGTCAGAGCATTCCCTGCCTGACTCCCTGCCCAAAAGCAAGATCAGAGGCTCCTGCGCAGCCCTTCCAACGTGCCATTTCACCAACTGTATCAAATACTCTCAGTGACTTCCAAATGCTTGAATAAGGTGTTTATTGCCTAATGCAAGGAGATACCATCTCAAAGGGAAGCAAGCAAAAGTACCATATCACACAATTCTTCTGCAGTTGCTTGGGAGGCGTGTGCACATTCTCCCTCCTTCCCTTTTCAAAATGACCTGTTACTGCCTCCAGCTTGCTTCTTACCTGTCAGTAGTGCTCAACTCAGGCACTGCTCAGCAGCTGGAGAGAGAGTAGCATTTTAAAACCAACAAGTTCTTGTTCCTGAAGCAGAATTTCAAAACACACAGCAGAAGTCAAGCTGACATGGTGAAGAGCAAGGAGAAGAATCTCTCATTGCTTACATCTCACAAGGCAAGCCTTGTGAGTGGAGCTTGAAGCACATGAGGTACTAAAATTACTTATTTAGTGGAGGAGTTCCTCTTTCTTTTCTCTTTTTCAGAAATTCTGCTAAGGGTTTTCATGCTCTAAACCTGCAACTTTCCTCTTTTTAATGACATCTGAGAGCTAGTAGCATGATTGCAATAGCAGGGTGTAAGTAATAACTCTGTATTTTGCCAGGCCTATGATAAAACACGAGAATGGGATGCAGAGCTGTTGCTGGAAAAGATGACTGTTTGTACTGCCTCACATAATTCTCTTCTAGAGGCTGGCTGTGATGTTAAACTGCAAGGCTCAGAGAGGTGAGGAAGGATGCTGTGGGGATTAGTCATTAAGAGCAGTACCAGGGAGAACGGTGACTGCTAAGCCAGTGCCTTGCCTACCGGCTCTGTATAATCAGGACTGTCTGATAACACAGTCTTGCTGAGAACCTGCAGTTCTTCTGATTTCTATACACTGTCTATTACAGCTGGATTCTCAGGTTGCAGAAAGTTAATGAAATCTGTCAATTTTGATGCCTGGAGAGACTCATGTGCCTGGTGAACACATCTGCTGAGGACTCAGAGAAGCTGAATTATGCTATTTATGGCTCTACAAAGTTGACTTCATAGTCTTAGCCTGTCAATCAACCATGTGTCTCACAAATCAAAGAGACCCAAATAAGTTATATCTAGGGCATAGACCCTTCCAGAGGGATCTTTCTTCTGCCCTATATAGGAGATCACGCTTTGAAAAAGCCAACATTTTTGAAAAAGGGGCCATGATCTGATCCCACCATGAATCGCCTTGAGCTGGATTCACTCTCTGGACATAAAGGCAGCTACAATGTTTATGGCTTTTATCAGATCTCAAACTCCTTCCTCCCTGATTGTGTCCTAAGTAGTTCACACTAGCCCAGAATCCATATACGAATGAGTTTTTGAAGGGATAGACAATATCCTGCTGTGCAGGCGTCTGCCTGCAGAGCTCAGAGGCCCAGCATTATGTCCTCAGTGCAGATTCACAGGGCATGTTCAGCTGGCAGTCACATCCAACTATTGTTTTTAATAAATTCTCCCCTCTCTGCATTCGTAGCAACTCAATTGGAAATTGCAGTGAAGGCGAATCACTGGGGATGGGCAGTTATTACAAATGGGCACTAAGAAGTACAGTGATTTCATCAGAGTAAATTGTTCATTCATCTGTGTTGGCTTTGTAAATGGAAATTACTAGATTAGGAGGAAACACAGTATTTATTTCATCTTATATTTACAACTTATTTTTCTTTTGTCAGTCACAGATCAGATATCAGTATAACATCACAGTATGATGAATTTCAGTATCTCCCAAATTAAACAATTTTAAGATATTTTTACCTCTCTGTGCCTGTCATCACAACTTAGTTTATTAGGATCTCCTTGAATTTCTTGTTACTGCCATAGTGAAGCTTGTATATACTTAAATTCTTTACTTTTTCCTTCTTAACTCTAAGCACAAAGTAAGCAACAGGTCATGCCACAAAACTCAAACAAGTTGCTACCATCCTACACCCAGCCCACAATCAAAGATCTAATTAATGAGTAAAGTTCTTCCTACCTCTGCAGCACGTGCCTGTCAGAACAGTCTCTTAAATTCTTGCCTTGGCATGGTGCTTTACACTGCCAGCCTGTCTGGTAGTCTTCATTTTGGATCAGGAAGAATCATGAGGAGATCATCCTCCACTCAGCTTATTTGTGCAAACGTTTCTATACAAAATACAGGAGTCTGTCTGTTAGTACTGGCTTGTGTGACTTGAATTTATGTTTTAGCTGTCAAAATAACTGAAGCACTCCTGTGAAAGCTGGGAATACTTTCACTTCTTTTATAATAGGCAGTCAGGAAACGAGAAGGGCATAATTGACCTATCACTGTTAAAAGGAAGGAGAAGCCCAACTAAGTTATCCTCATGATTTTCATCTTCAAAGTGAATGGAAATTCACCTTATACTTAGAAGCCACCCCACCACGCCCACTCCCCATTCTGTGTGGGAATTACAGAACAATTCTGGCCATTTTTTCAAAAGGGACAGACAACGTATAGAGTCCATCGGATGTGCCCTCCAGAAGGTTCTGTGCACTTCACAGAAACTATTTTGCATCCTGAGCTGTGGTCACAACTCTCCAAATCAAGCCATGTGCCTCTTGTTGACACTGCTAAGGGACATTTCTGGCTGGGGTGCAGAGATAATAACATTGAGAGCAAGCACCAGACTAGGCACCTGCAGTTTGCATCTCTGCTGAGCACTTGAATCTCATTACGAGTTCTGGAGAAAGAGATATTAAAGCAGTCTGAAAAGCATCTGATCAAATATCCCTGATATACAAGGAATATTTTTTTTATGTATTGAATTAGGAAACTGTGGTTGAGGTTTGACTTATCCAGCATGTTTAGGACTAGGGCACATAGGATCTTAAACAGGAGTTTTAGTCAAAGTTTGAAAGCCTTCTGTTCTCTAAAGATAATAGTAAAAGCCAAAAGGCCACCAGGGACTTTTGGAGTCTCCTGATTCATACTGAAATGAATGGAATGTTTGAAACTTAGGTCTTTAAGACTTGACCAATGGAGTCATGCTATTGACTGGGGTGAGTTGTATGCTAGACACCTTCTCCCTTTCAAGCCTCATTTTCTGATCTATCAAAATTAGAATAATTAACCTTCCTTTCATCCACCTTGGGATCTTTGGTCTGTTTTGGCTGTGATCCTGTAAGAAACATTTGGGACAAAGAATGACTTAAATATATGTTTAATGACTTATTGAACCAGAGGGAGTAAGGTGTCTAAAATACAAAAGCCAAGCCATCCATGAAATGCTTATAGAAATAAGACAATCTTTAGAAAAACAGCAATATTTAAACCAGCAATGGAAAAAGTAGAGATCAACTAAAAAACTTTAATGGAAATTCACATTATTTCTCTTTTTTGGCAGTTTTTGCATCTGATGTTATTGCATTTCATTAACAGGATTACAGATATCATTTCAGATGAGCAACATAATAAAAGAAAAGGCAGCAAATCTATTGAGATGTAGCTTGAAGCAGAATTGCCCTTCTCTGCTCTCTGGGATATTGTCCCCAGCTGAGATTTACAGGGCTCTAACAATGCATCACAAATGACATCCTATGTAAACAACTGGAGAACAAATGTGAAATGCTATTTAAATGCCTCATTAAGAAAAGGAAATTTCATAGCTAGTTTCTTTGCTTTTTTTTTGCCTTTGCAGTAGATTTAATTGACAGATCTAGATGAAAACCAGCAAAATTTGTTCACCACAATTGCCTATTATTATTTACAATGTGTCTTATATTAGTGCCTATGGCTCAGCTGAAAAACTACAGTAGAAGACCCTATAGAAGTAATCCAGGCCCTAGAGAATATCCAGACTCAGCTAAAATGATCAATTAAACCTACTAACTGTTATTAGAAAAAGCCAAAGTAAGTTTGGTTTTTAAACAGCTCCTACATCAATTTAAACTCAAGTATTACATTTTTTGTCTGAAGAACAGATTGATTTCCAGAGTTAACCTAGTATTCACCACCAGATTCATGTGGGCCTAATGTTCATTCAAGGAACTCAAGACACTAAATGCCCCAGTGTGGGCCTTCATTAGTGTGAAAAGAATCTCATGTCTATTAATAAGACAGGTGTCTGTTGATTACAGCAGGGTCAAGATCATTTCAGGCTTTAAAAGTGCTCTGCATCTACATCAGGTTTATCATAGCAGTCCCTGTGCTTTTGAACACCTGAGTTGGGCAGATGGCTTTACCAAAAGGTCAAATAATTTCTCTTACAAGAAGATGCGTGGAATGGGTCTGTATGAAATGTTCCGGGACATCTTGTGAATGACAGTCAACAGGCATTGGGTAACAGAAGAGGAACTGAAATGAAAGGAACCTATCTCCTTCTTGAAAGACCCCAGGGGAACTTGAGAAAAAAAACTGACAAGGCCTATGGTGTCAGTTCTGCTAGACTTTGCCTCAGGTCTTCTCTGGCTCATGCCTTCCCTGGCTGTGCTTCTGCAGTCCCTGGCTTTCTCAGGGCCAAGAGACATGGTATAGCAAGTAGCTGCAGTTCTGGGGTAGGGTCAGGTGAGCAGGACAAGAGCAAGGGAGGCTGTTCAGGCCCAAATGTGAAGGATGTCACCCTGTGATGGTGATTTGTTTTGCATTTGTTTACACAAGAGCTCTCTCTGATATTTTGTAGCCTGTTTATTCATTTATCTTTCTATTTGGACATGGGGGAAAGAAACCCTAAGAACAACTAAAATAAGAAAGCTTTTGAACAAAACTTGGTATTTGTAGTTTCAAGTTAATGAAAGCAATGCATCAAAGACAGGAAGCTAAACAAATGATTCATAATAAAATAATGTGGTAGAGTGGTGTTCTGCCTCTTTCTAAATTGTCCCCAAATTCCAATGATATTGAATATATTTGCTGCTGAAAATTATTCACCATTGAAATAAATGATGTGTGAGTTATACTGGAACAAAGTATGTTGCTCTAGTTTAAATACTACACTAATGAGAAGCAATATTATTTTATATTTTGCCATTAGAGTGCAAATTCAGAGTGCACAAGCAGTCTAGATGAGCCGCGGCTATAACATTTACAGAGGGAAATCAGTAGAGGTGTTCAAAGGCCATGAAATGTTTGCCATGTAGATTGGGATGAAATGTCATCCCTCAGGTATGAGAGTGATTACTCACCAGTGTCACCATAATCAAGTCCCTCATAGTCTAACTGTGGAAAACCATTTTGCTGACCAGCTTTAAGCATGTTACACTTCTTTCTATGTGGCTGTCTCATGGCTGATGTGCAGACAACCTACCTGGGCTTTTTTTTCCTGCTGCAAGAGCTTGGGATTGTGGATTCTGCCCACTCACAGAATCACAGAATCATGTAGATTAGAAAAGACCTCAGAGATCATCAAGTCCAACCTTTGATCTGGTCAACCAGATGATGGCACTAAGTGCCATGTCCAGTTTTTTCTTGAACACCTCCATGGATGGTGACTCCACTGTCTTCTTGGGCAGTTCATTCCAATGTTTAACAACTCTTTCCATAAAGAAACTCCTCCTGATATCTAGCCTGAGCCTCCCCTTGCACAGCTCGAGGCTATGACCTCTTGTCTTGTTGCTAGTTGCCTGAGAGAAGAGGCTGGTCCCCACCAGGCTACAACCTCCTTTCAGGCAGTTGTGGAGAGAGAGATAAAGTCATGTCTGAGCCTCCTCCGGGATAAACAGCTCCAGCTCCCTCAGCTGCTCCTCACAGGACTTACCCTCTAGAGCCTTCACCAGCTTCATTGCTCTTTGCTCAATGTCTTTCTTGTAGTGAGGGACCCAGAACTGGACACAGCACTCAAGGTGCAGCCTCACCAGTGCCGAGGATAAGGGGACAATCACTGCCCTGGTCCTGCTGGCCAGACTATTGCTGGCACAGGCCCTCTTAGCCACCTGGTCACACTGGTGGGTCACGTTCAGCCGCTGTTGACAAGCTGTTGACAGGCAGCTCTCCAGCCATTCTCCCCCAGCCTGTAGTACTGCCTGGGACTGTTGTGGCCAAAGTGCAGGACCCAGTACCTGGCCTTGTTGGCCCATCAGTCCAGCCTGTCCAGAGCCTCTATTCACTGGAAAGGTACTATAGCCTTGTTTCACAGCAGGGGAACTGCAGGATGCAGAAGGAACATTATTTGTTCTCTGTCACAGAGCTGAGATGGGAACAGCAGTTTCCCAAACCTCATAGCAGTGCTTCTGAGATACAAAAGCCTTTGCTCCATCTAAATGTGGTGGGATGAGAGAATTAACCCAGCTGAAATAAACTTCTCCCAGGAAGGACTTGGGAACATGACAGCCTCTGACTCACATGCTAGTGTCTGATCTGCTACCAGCACAGGGCAGATCTCTGCTGTCTTTTCCTCATTGCTTCTGAAGAAATTACAATTTAGCCCTGTTCTTAGTGAGGATTAATTTTCAGTGTGGTGAATTTACCAATGGATTTCTGAGAAGTTAATTTGTACTTAGGAAGAAATCATGTCAGTTCAAATGTGTTCAATTAATTGTGGATGGCATCGGTGTGACCATTAGATAAAGAAACCACATTGCTTTTGGGGTTAGTGCAGGAACACATCCGGATTAGATTAGTGGTGGGAGAGAACACTATCCCCTGGATAGTCAAATATTGAAAGAAAAGTATACTTGATTAGCATTCTTCATAGCTAATTGACTTTGGAATGTTTTTAAAGAAACATAGCTAGAGCCCAGGTTGGACTCTCCTCTGCCCAGTATATCAAAGGGGGAGGCACAAATAAGCTTTTGAGCCATCAGTGCTCTATCAGCTGTGATTGTTGGGCCACCATGTACTTTCTGATGCCGGAATGTAAATCATCAGGGCCCCAGTGCTGCTGTAACATGTGTTGGCACTGTCCCCATCCAGGCAACGTGCAAAGAACACAGGGTTGAACTGGTGACCTTGTCAGTTTTCTGCTCTCTGTCCCCCTTGCAGCTCTGTGGAGAGCTGCTACCTAAATGTACTCAGCAGTCATGCTGATTGTGGCAGTACCCACACTAGAGCTGTCCGAAGTGAGGAAGTCATGACCTGTGTTATCAGTGCCCTGAAACACAGCATATCTGGAACACTGCAAGATACAGCACTGTTTGTTCTCTCAGAACCTGGCACTGAATGAACACGGACAAAGGTTTTCTGAGACCCTGAGGATGGACCGATACCTGTGTTCAGATGCTCTGCTTTGCTGCCTATGTAAACTTTTTCTGGGTTCGCTACTGCAGAGCAGTAAAGATATTCAAGCTGTCACAGGCTGAGACAGCAACTGGTTTTATAAGCCACCAAACATTAAGCTGTGCTTTTAAAAATGCCAAGTTAGAATATGGACAAGCAGATAGAAAAGGAAGGATATTTTTAGTCCCTGAAACACATAGTTTGGGAGATGTATATTCCTTAACGTGCAGGTTCCCAGGTTTGGGTTGCCCTTTGTATGAAGGCTTCACTGATAGAGTTAATATTTCGGAAGAGAATCCTGCTGGAGTTCTCACATCCCCCAGATACCTCAACCATTATCTTCATTACCCTTTCCAAACTTGTAGAGACAGGAGAATCAAAGGCAAAGATAACTACCAGAATACATATCCTCAGTTGGCATAAATTATCTCCCTTTTAATTGGGGTGGCATTTCAGAGCCAGAACACAACCGCCTGCGAATACAGAAGCAAACTCACCGCTGTTTTAGTGCATGGTTGACAGGACACGGCCCTCACTAGGAGACCCTGGTCAAGAGACTCCCCAAACCCATTGTGCAGTCCAGCAGCACTGCCCACCT
Source organism: Pithys albifrons albifrons (assembly GCF_047495875.1). NCBI lineage: Eukaryota > Metazoa > Chordata > Aves > Passeriformes > Thamnophilidae > Pithys > Pithys albifrons. The sequence continues at coordinate 19,282,829 of NC_092462.1, read as the reverse complement.
GAGCGGCAGTGCCGTGACTGCGTGTCACGGGCAGCAAAGGTGGGGTGAAGGCCAGGTGAGGAGACCAGCCCTGCAGTGACACTGCCCCGTGAGGGTCACTCTGCTGTGCTGGCCCCCACACCCCAGCTGCTGTGCCCTGTGTAGCACCACATGTTCAGCACCTCCTCACCCCCTTGCTCTGATGAAGGGCAGTCCCCCATGGGAAAGTTCCTTCAAGCTCCAGGGTTGTCAGACTATCTATTTTCCTGTTTCTCTGTATTCTGCTGTATGGTTGTTATTAATGAAATAAGAGGTGGGCTTCATTCCCTTTCCCTTCCTTTGCCCACGCACATTAATTTAAATGCAAATTCACACAGAAAGATCAAAATTAATTATACTTTCTGCAGCAGCCTACGTGGAAAATTGAAATGCACAGGGTTGGCTTTTCCCTTTCCTCCTTTTTTTTTTTTTACAAGTGCAAAGGAAAAACAATGTACCAAAAATATTGAAATATGCATATAAATGTTGAATGCTTGCTTGCTTTTATTTTCTCATGCTTTTTGCTTGTCTGAATTTCCACAGTCGTTTTCAACTGCAGGCTGTTTCAGAAGTAATATTGAAAGGTTAATCTGCAAGTGACATAAATTGACCTGTAAATGACAAATAATATTCTGTTTACCACTAATAAGAATCAATCTTCATTAAGAAAAACTATGCTGACTCTTAAGAAATTTGTCCATTATTGCCTAATCAGAATATAGCTGAAGTCTGAGATTTTTTAAAATTTTACTTTGTTTTCAATGGGAAAGAAAGGCACAGGGGGAGAAGAGTGTTCTGTTCCTCAAGGAGTTCAGGCACTTATAAGTTTTTTTAATGAAAATGCAACCAGGTAAATTTGTAGCTCAAGGTGCAGCGCAGTTTCCCAAAGTGCTGGAGTTTCACATCTGGGCACAGTCACAGCAGGTTTGTTCCCAGGAACCATCATATGGACAGGGCTATCCCATTTGCCAGGTCCTGGTCATGAAAAACAAATTTCTGACACCTTTTTTAAAGGGAATGGGTGCAGGCATTGTATGCAATGTGTTATAGAGCCATTAGATATGGTCTGAGAAACCTTCTGGATCAGTCTCTGTGGGGCTTCAGTGGAGGTGCCAGGGTGGCAGTCACATGACTTATGTAGGAAAAATGGATGGTCACAGACTTTAAGTGTTTAAGGCCAATGTGAACAATCAAATGAACAGCTGAAACAGAAGCATTTAGCCAGATGTTTAGTCAGGCTGGAGCTTACTTGCATACTAGTCTATGGGAAGTGTGTGCTGTCCTGCCCCTAGGCCAGACCCTGTGCTTAGCAGTGTTGGTCTTAGCCAGAGTCTGAAGACATCAGTTCAGCCAGCCCACTGCTTCCTCTCCCCCTACAAGCAGTATGGTTGTAGGTAGATGAATTTGGGTACTGCAAAAACCAGAAGAAAGAAATGGATGCTTGTGATCAAATAGCTCATTTTTCAAATTCCACGTGCCATTAAGAAAGTGCTTTTTTGTGTCCCCATAGCAACTACAGTTCAAGGTGCCTTTGTAAAACACATGGCCAGAGATCTTCCCTGGAAAGCTTACAAATTAAACAAATCAGAGAAAACACTCAGAGAAAAAAGCTGACAAAGAAAAGGGATTTATCCCTGACTACAGAGCCATAAAAAACAACATCCATTTCAGTACTTTGCTGAGATTTTACTGAACAGGACATGCTGGACCTGCTTTTTACACTAATTTTCCATAAAAACATGGGTCTAGTTCAAGATCTTGCTGCCACTCTTTAAATATTCTGATACACCCTTTCAAAGATCCTTCTACAAGAAAAACATGGCCTAGCTGAATGATCCTGGATCCAGCAAGTGCCTTCCCAAGGTCAGCCCTTTGCCCTAAAGGCTAACCAAGAGATGGGAGCAGCATAAAATTGGTAGCCTGACACTTGTGAGCCCAGCTGGGCTCAGGAGCTCAGTACAGGGCCAGGCCACTACAGCTGAGGGTACCTGGGGGGATGCTGCCCAGAGCTGGTCTCTGCACTAGCCCTGAGAAACAGACCCAGGTGATTGTGTTGGCATTTTGCAGGTCAAAGCAACAAAACATCTTTTGGCCTGCAACCAAAGAGAGCATTTCGAGTGGGGCCATGTGAAGAGAGGCCAGGGTGCTGCTTGCCCCAGACTTGCTGCTGAGAGCTGCAATTCTTCAAGTGGGCCGGTTGTTCAGATTGCAATACTCAGCACCTGTCATTTATTACAGTAGAGACAAGCACAGTAAATAATCACTTCAGATACTTTCTCTCTTGATCTTGTGGCCAGGCTTAGTTTTTCTGTGGTTTCTTAGGTGTGCTTTGCTTTCTGCCATCATGCTCAGGAATCATTTAAGAGTGCAGTGTTAGCACAATAAATCTCACAGCCTTTTCTTCCAAATAAAAGCAGAAAGCAGTAGCTTCAAGTCATTTCAGCAGCCTGCTTTCCTGCTGTCAGCTCAGTGAAGCAAGGGTACGCAAACTTCAGCTCAGCAAAGGCTGAAATTGTTAGCATGGTGATATCTCTATCCCTGCTTTCTCAGAAGTGTTCCTGAGAACACTCAGACATGCAGGCTGCAACCAAGAGAAACAACACTATGGCCACAATCTGTTTCAGGTCATGGGCATGGAACAGCTGTATTTGCTCAGCATTTACTTGCCAAGGAAAGAGCTCAGCAAGTTTTCAGCTAATCTGTCTGTATATATTATGCACAAACTCACCATCCCCACCCATACTAATATGTGAATCTTTCCAGCAATCATCTTTTTGCTGCACAGATAGCAAACCTGCCATCTGGTTAAGGTGGTGGAATGGATTTCAGCCTGCTCAGTTCACATAAGCAAGTGCTGTTACATTTCTCAGCTCATGTGTAACATTTTGTGATCAGATAAGGGAGATTGCTGCTGCAGTTGTTCCTTGGAATTTCCTCTATTTCTGCAAATTTGAAGAACATGCTGCTGATGATTGATTATAGTAATTTTGTTGTTCATATCATCCTATTCATATCGCAGCAGGTATTGCTTGTAATTATTAAGGCTATTTGTTATTAGAGATGCATGGGCGGTGAAATACAATGAGAAGCAAACAATTTAACTGGTAATAAAATTAGCTGATCATGGAAAGTCAATCTGCTAATTATCTCCAAATTGTGTCTGTCAGTTCTGTTTTGCATTTCTCAGACTCCTCGCTCCCCAGCGGAATAGCTTTTGCAGGTCCATATTCCAAGGAACACACTGAATTCCCCATCAACACAGATCTTCATCGTGTTACACCTTTGTTCTCATGTAGGTTCACATATCTCCATAAATACTTTGTGGCAAATAGGCATTTAATTGTGTAATTTACTGCAGAACAGACAGTGAACTATTTTTCATAGAAGATTCTTTCTAAAAATTAATAAAAATTAGGCTGATTCCTTCAATTTCATAAATAATGGAAAGTACCAAGTAGTTAGATTTCTTAGTTAAATTTTGAAAACATCTTGTGATATTAAGTGGTGGAGCGCAAATTAAGGTCAGTTTGAGTCATGTGGATAGAGAGTACCTTTGGATACTTTCAATAACTGCATACGGGCTTTTCTAACTGTCCTTGGTTCCTGGGATTGTCAGATGATTAATTTACTGAAATTCTAGTATATATGCAGTGAAAAAACAAATCATGTGGGCAGCAGGACCAGTAGAACTTGATTGTCTTTGCCTTTTTGCATAGCGGTATTGGCAGCTGGGTATGGAACTGAGGCTTTCATTTTACTTAGCATTTGTATGGTTGTTTGACAGCACTACATCTCTTTTTTATATCCAGTATTAACAGGTAATTTCATAGCTGGTTATGGGAAAATTAAAGGTGGCTATCAGCTTTTATGTATCCTGTCATTTTGCTTATATTATAATTTCTCTTTTAAATATGGACAGGTAAAACAAATAACCCATCCAAAATTAAATATTTTTCCTCATGTCCATTTTTTTAAAGAAGGTTATTGAAAGTGAGTATTGATTCATCTTTCAAGAAAATACCAATACTGTGTTGAAAAATTAAGATGCTTTAAATGTAATAGAATTAAAATATTTAAAGTATTGCGTTTTTTTTAAATAAATTTACAAATTTTTTTCATAAAGTTGGAACAAATTCTTGACAGAGAAAAAGACTTGTCATCAATTTCTTACACTTTCAGAATAATGGAAGCCTGTACTCATAGAATGAACTTTGTCAGAATCAGAAGAAATCACAGAACTGTAGAAAAGTTTGGGTTGAAATAGATAATCAAAGGTCATCTAGTCCAGCCCCGCACCCCAGCATGGGCATGGACATCTTCAACAACATCAGGTTGCTCAGTGAAGAATGAAGTTGATGTCACTTAAATACAAGGAATTTGTGAATAACCTTTCAGATGAGGAATGGGCAAAGCCTTCAGGTGCCTATGTGCATGCAGCTGGGGGGCTGATCATGTGAAAGGCTGAGGGCAAACATCCTTCAAGAGAAGGATAAGTCAGGAGAGCAGAAATAATCAAATAAAGAATGGAAAACAAGGAAGACATTTCAATAGCTGTCCAAAGATGATACCAAGAGAGGAACTAAAGCTGTTTTACGTAAATGCTAGAAATGTAAGAAATGTGGAGGAACCACAACGTTGGCTAAATAGTAGAGGATTTAATATTGGCTATATAGACTTGTACTTTGAACCATCATGGCCATTCTTACTTTCTGGAGAGTATATATCTGCATTTCCGAGTCAAAACCAGACTGGGATGTAAACCAGACCTGAAATGTTATTTTTACAACTTTATTCCAAGTGTGACATACATATGCAAGCCTGTAATCCTGCATAAGGGAGCTGAACAGCTCTGTTAATCACAAGGAATCTACAGAGACTGTGACCTACTACGTACCGTGTGGCTGAGCTCTAATGCACTACCCCGATGTCAGAAAGTAAATGTCTGATCTTAGATGCAACAGGAATTACAAGATAAACTTCAGTCACCTGTTGTCTTGGATTGCCATTAATCTCTGGAGACAACAATGGAAAATGTTAATAAGAAGAAAATGGAAAATAAACCCTACTAAAAAACCCCCAAACCACTCTGTAAAAGAGAAACCCCTCAACTTTAAATTGGAAGCAAGGGGAGCTTTGCGAGGTGTGGGAGCACAGAGAAGCCTTCAAGTGCTGTGCACAACTGCAGCTACGTCTCTGCCTTCAGCAAGTGCTTATTTGCTCTGTCTGGGAGCATGCACTCTCCACATGCACTTCCAAACTCCTGCTGATGGCAGGTGAAGCTCCTCTGTCAGACAGTACTGGCTCTGGATATTCAAGAGAGCCATCAGCCCCTTATTTTGACAGGCTGTAGCAAGAATTAATACAAGTGATAATTAGTCACTCTGCTTGGCTTCTTTTCACTATTTAAAGAGAGCTTTTCTTGTATAGGAATGACATGAGGATGTGTCTGCCAGGGTTAGACCGTACTGGAATGACTTCCCACATTGGCAAGTAGAAATCCACAGCTGTTCTAAAGAAATCTATGCAGGATCCCTGTGGAAAATAGTCACAGGAGGAAGGCATGTAAATGGTAACAAGTGAGGCCAGAGGGCCTTTGGCTGACTGCTACCAGGTGGTGAGCAGGATGCCTAGGAATGTTTGGGGTTTCCTATCTCTGAAATGAGTCTTTTCAAGATGGGAGATCAGACTTTGTGGGGTAACACTTTTCCCCAGAAAGCAATGCTGGTTTTTGCAGGATCCTGGGCAGCTAAGACTTGGGAACAGCTTTGCCAGTCTGCTGCCAGTAAAGACCAAAAGCAGGAAGCTTCTGTGTTCTGACTCAAACCAACATAGAAATGTGTTTTGACTTTATCTGCCACTCTGTTTAGCATTTGCACTTGACATAAGCTAGTGCCACTCTCCAACCAATACTAAGAGGTGGGAAGGAACAGATAATTCCAGGTCACTCCAGCAAAATACGTACAACATCCCAAGCATCGTTTGAAGACTAGACAAGTACACTGGTGTAACAGGGTGACTACAGAGAAGCAGCAGTAAAGGCACACTTCTATCTGTCTAAATCTTTGAGTATGTTTGAACATAATGGTGTACTGAGGCTAAAGGACTGGAAATGTGGGACGATGTGCTTAAACGCACAACCTCTGTTTGCCCTTGTGAAGATTATGAGCCATATCTAAAAATGCATTGCCACAGGAACAGGTAAATTGACTTTTATTGAAACATATTGTAACAGGAAGGGGGGAAGGTTCCAATTTAACACAAATACATTGCATTTCAGGCTCCCAAATAACTATTGATATCTGCTGTCCTGGAGCAAATCATATCTTCTTTGACAAGTCAGACAGCTGCTCCTTCTCTATCTTCCCTTTGTTATCTTTAATAGCTGTGGTTTGTTGTGGTACCTTAAAAAAATATTTGCAACTTCCTTGATGGATGTTTCACCTTCTGCTATTAGCCCTGGTTCATGGGTTCCTCTAATGCCTGTTCTTGCCTATGAAAGTCAGACCAATTGCTTTTGAAATGAGAGTGTACTGGATGTCACTGCACAGTGCCCACTGTGTACAGCTCCTCTTCCTCTTCAACTGGTGGGTGAACAAGCTCTCCAGCTCTCCTGATCATCCTGATATAACTTAAGGTAGAAGAGATCATCTGGTTCATTCTCCAGCTCAGAGCAAGGCCAGCTTCAAGTCCTATAAGACTGCTCAACGTCACCCCCAGCTGAGGCCTGACCGTCTCCAGGGAATTAGATTCCACAGATTCTCAGGGAGAATGTTCCCACACTTGATCACAGTTTTGAATATTTTTTCCCATTTTTTAAAGCTATGGAAAGACTGATATCTTAGATATAGGATCACTAAGAATTGTAAGATAGGTCTAAAGAAAACCATGGTTATATTTGACCAATTTCACCCAGTAACTTGAAATTAAGAGACAAAGCAAATCTAATAACACCAAGGTTGCGGGTTTGAACCCTGTACAGGCCATTCACTTAAGAGTTGGACTCGATGATCCTTGTGGGTCCCTTCTAACTCAGAATATTCTGTGATTCTGTGGATTCCTTCAGGCTATCAACTGTCCTCAGGTGTGTCAAAGGAAATAAAGGCAAATGGGGTAGAAGTGGCCAGGAGTGGTAATACTTGCAGGAACTTCCTTGCTTTCCTCTGACAGTCTTTGCTGCCCCCAAATCTCAGTCAACACCATGGGCTCCAAGGTCTCCCCAGACTGCCTCAGGTCAGCCCAGAAATGTGCCAAGTCAACCTTAAAGTGCTTCAACAGCAAAATGAAGTGTGTGTAGGGTTAAGCAAAGTTATGTCTCTTTCTGATGCAAAGGAGGAATGTATATATAGTTGTCCTAGTTCAGCAGGAGGGACCAGCTAACCCTGTGTGGGGGTGATCAAAGCTGTGTATTCTACCCCCTCTATTCATTCCCCAAGGACAATGGGCCATTAGCAGCAGCTGCCCAGGGAGTCATTATCACCTTCACACCCAGCCTGAGGGGGGCGGAGCTGCTAATGGGCCATCAACAGCTCAACACCCCCTGGCTCCCAGAGTCAATCACCCATTGTGTGAGTCCCCGCCCAGGGGGAGGGACTGAGTGCTCCCTGAGGGTACATAAGTGGTGGGTAAGAAGACCTCGGGTACTTCTCGTCGGATCCAGAGCAGCAGCAGGACCTTGACAGCAGGAGATCACCGCTCTCGCCCAGACCACAGCCCTCGCCTGCACCAACAGGTCTTTCTTTTCCTTTTGCTCTGGACTTGGGGGAGCCACAGGGGTCTCAGCACAAGGGCAAACAAACCCCCTTGGGTTTGTGCCCCAGGACACTGGGTTATAACGCTGGGGTATTGTGAGTTGAAAGCAATTTCCCTTGTGTGTCAGTGTTGCTATAATAATATTATTATTAAATTTTAGCTCTGACTTATAATCTCTCTCGTGGTGAGTTCATTCTCCCTTGCTGGTTCACCTTCAAACCAGCACAATAGTCCATTCAGCAGCACAGCTGTAGAGGCACAGGCTCCTGCTACAGGCACCATAAAGAGGTGGCCATGTTAACAATCTGAAGTGCCACGATCCCCTCTGCAGTCTGTCTGTGGAAATGACCCACTTACTCTTACATGGAAAGAAACAAATGCAGCTGGAGACCTGCACCAGTTTACATGGACCAACAAATCTCTGCCCAAAATCATGGAAGGACATCCAACAACAACTGCCAATGGCTATTGTGCATTTAGGAATGATCTTCAGTACATATAAAAATCTACTTCTAGGAAACATCCTTAAGTTTAGGGTATCACGTAAGTCACAAGTAACCTGGTATTAGCAAACCACATCCCTCTACATTTTGTGTCTCTTTTTCCTTGATTAATCTGTGATTAAGAACTAATGCAAGCTGCAAATCCCTAGTCAGGCTTTATATTTCTGAAAGGGGAACATCAACATCTTTGGACTGGACAAGATCATTTTAGAAGGAGAGGCAAGACTGAAACATTTAGTACTGAGTTTTGGCAAATAAAGTAATAAACAGGACCTTCTTTATACTTCCCAGTGGTGCATGCACAGATCCATTTTTCATGTGCTGGTGAAGTGTTTATCATGGAGATTGACCATTCCAACACTCAAGAGGGGAGAAAGGATTTATGCTGTAATGTGTGTATTGTGTGCTCCTCACAGCTCACTTGTATTCTCCTTGTACAGTTAAGACCGAAAGAGAGGTGGGATTTTTTTCTATCTCACTTTTGTAGCTATCAGCTGGAAAAAAAATACTAACAAATTTAGATCCTCCACCATGAAATTAACAGCCACGCTTTGTGATTGGAACAGGTCCCCAGTGGTACCCTTCCCGTGTTGGCCTGCAACTAGAACGCAGTAAGTATTCATATGGTTGAATGCAGCCACCTAATGTATTACTAATTCTCTGGCAGATTCTCCTAACAGCATTGCTCTCTCCGTATGTGTTTTGGGCGAACTGTTGGCACATTTTCATTAACTGATACCAATTATTAACTTATTAGTCTTCTCATTAATAAAGGAATCTAATGGTTTTCATATCCACTGAGTAGAAGTATTTCAGAATACACTATATGATCAAATACTGAAGACAAGGTAGTTTTAAACCCATTTGGTCACTTCCCCCGCTCCATTATCTGTTTTAATACTTGCTCACAGCCTCATCAGAAGATGCAGCTGGCTGCAGGAGGCAGCCTCTTTTTTGTGCCAGTACATGAGTTCTTGGTGGACATGGCAGTAGGAGATAAAGCTGCCATAGGTTGTGTGACATTTGGTCTGTGGACATGTAGGATTGCAAAGCTGTAGAAAATGAGGGCTCAGCACCCAGTGGAATTTAGCGTCCTTGCTGACATAAACAGTCAACAAGTGTATTGAAAGGGAGACAAAATACATGAAGCAGAGGAGAGAAAAGAAGTGTTGCAGCCATGGCAACATCCCATGCCAGTTTCTTTTGGAGTTTCCCGATATCCAGCTCGCTGCTTCTATAAAAAAAGGAGAGAAGCAGATATTGTCATTTTATCTCTCTGCCTGTACACTCTAGGTACATTAGAGCTGGAAGCAGATACCTCAGAATACTGTGAAGAGGAATGTAATTCTCAGATACACCTAGTCTGCCTAGGTCAGAGCTTACAAAGAAATCTTGGACTGTGGGCCTTTGCCCAAGAAGTTGCATTCATCATGAGGTGCCACCTATTGTGAAACAGCCTGAGAATGCAAATGCTTCAGCAAAATATGTCAGTGAGGGAGACACTGTGCAACATTGACTTTGCCATTAGTCTTGCAAGACGGAACAAATTCTATGGAGTTGTCTGTGTGATTGCTTGGCATGTCTCTAATGGGTAGATTAAGAGAGATAGCATCATACAGTCGCTACGCATTGCTGCCCGGTGTCATGTCAACTGGATACTTTAGTTAAAATGACATGAGAATAACTCTCATAGAAGTGTTCTAAGTTGCTAACCTAGAGAATAAGTACAAAGGCACCAAAATAAATCAGAATACAAGCTGGGTTGACACCTGGACCATTATCAGGGCAGCCTATGCGTTATGCTGAGCCTTTGAGAGGAGACTTGTTCATGCTACCTTGTCTTCAATTTTTGTCATTACAGATGGGCCATTTTTGAAGGATTCAATTAACATTCAAAGTCTTGCTGTTTCCTCCATCATTACACTGTATTTTACAGACCTGGGTCAGCAGGTCGGTTGGACCACAGTAAGTATGTCCTTGTAACAATCAACATGATACCTCTTAATGTACGATGTATTTTAGCATCAAATTACTCCAACTTCCCCAGCCTGTCTTTCTCTATGTAAAATGATGTAATTACTTTATCAGCACTCAAAACAGAATCAAATGGATAGTGAGCCAAATTATCAATATGCTAATTCTGACACCCAGTTAAAGATTAGAAGGTGGACATAACAATATTCCCTGAGGAAAAAAAATCAATTTAAAAACAGTTTTAGCTTGTCTAGGGTTTATATGCTTGTGCAGAACCTGTAGCCAAATATATTAATTTGCTGCAAGACTCCTCAACTTTGAAATTGGAAGGATATTAAAAAGAAAAAAGGGATTTATAGTAATCCTGTTACTAATGCAGGAACATTATTGGATGGCAATATCTTTCTCTGTTCACCTAAAGAAGAGTTTGAAGAGAAAGGCCAAGGATTTCAAGCAGAAGATGCCCAGCCAAGCCCAGGAGTCACAACTTTTGTACTTCTTTCTAAAGCAAAAGCATTTGCCATGAGCAACAATAACTGTATTATGCTGTAGGTAGATTTGGTCTCAGTCTGACTTCAGTTATTTTCCTGTGAGCAGCTTTCAGAATACAGTATATGATTGATATGAAGAATACAGTTGGAAGGTCAGGGTGGTGGGAGAGAGGCAACACATTCCGTCCAAATGGGATTGTGGGGAATTCTAACCTTAATGGCTCCTCTGGGAAAAGAAGAAGAGAAAGATTCAATTCTTTCACAGCTCAGTGACAGAAGACAGTAGAAGTGTTTGAAAAGAGTGGGAGAAGAAGAGACCTTTTCAGTGTCTTGCAGTGGGCATACATGGTGGAGCTGAAAGTAGTCTCACTACTGGACTGACCCAGCTTTTGCTGTAGTTTGCATGTACTGCACTACGTGGGGTAACACATAGCCCACATCTGCATATTGGGTAATGAGATTCCCAATTTCTGCAGTGAGAAACACGAGTAAGGCAGAACTACAGTTTCTAAAAGCCATGAAAGCCACGTCAAGACCATTCATAGCAACAGAAAGCAAACTGCCAATTGCTTGCAGTTCCTTTAATGAAGCAAGTGAGTTTTTGCTAACTGGCGTCATGGCTGTTGGCCAAATTATTAAATTCTTACCTAAGACAGCACACAGATCCCAGTTTGCTCACGCAGTGGGACTACAACACCCACTGATAAGCCACTGTCCTTCCTTGGCTGTGCCTATATGGATGGAGCTTGTGAGTGTCAGGCTTTGAGCGGCTTGCAGATGATAGTACTTGTTCATCTCTCCAATAGGTCACTATGGGCTAGGAAGTGTTACTACAAGACACTTGGAATGACTATGTTACTTTACAGTTCCTTATCTGTTGAAAAGTATGCTCAAGGTGAATGTTACTGCCAGAGCTGCCCTTGATTTTGGGAAGAGTCAGCCTCTGGGTCCGCTCCTTAAGGTCCTATATCCATCTCACCTGCTCAAGCTCGTACATTTCTCCCTCTTCAGGGAGGTAGATAGCCCTCAGAATCACAAAATCTGGCAGGCTTTAGTCCCTTTGATGAAGAACATGATCTGTATCTAACCCCAGTTCTAACAGAACCCAAATCCCCAGATGGTGACAAGCACTTTACTTCAGTGGAGTTATAGCATCTCACACTATGTGACCTACCTGTTTCAGTAGAGGTCTGAGAGCTACCACGGCTTTACCCCATCCTGATTAATGGCCTACTGGGGCCACACTGATTAATGCTAGTCCTGTTTCCCCACCACTCCATCCCACCACCTCTCAACCACGGAATTTCCTTGCAAAGCAAAATTGTGATTAGTGCAGCTTTCTGTTTGCTACAATTAAGTAATCAGCAAAACCCTTATTTATTCTCTCCTTTCCTGGTGGTTTATGTAGCCTAAGACAGAAACATAACTAAAGCTTAATATCCCATTATAAATAGTGCAGTTATGACCAGGAGTTGATACTGCAGGCAGTGGCATTTTTTTTATGATTTAATCTGCATGCACAAAGTTGACTCTGTGAGTTTCTGAATATTCATCTTACCCCATTCTGCTTCATATTCTAAATTGTTTCCATTCTCAGTGAGAGAAATCTTCCTACCCATGTCATTTAAACAGCCAAGAGATTTTTACATTATGGCTAGTCTGTAACAATAGAGAAAAAGTTCATAGAAGATTGTATTCTAACAACAGCAATTAAGAATGCATTTGTACATAGGATGTGTAGTTTTACTGCCATTTTTACTGTGCTTAGAACTCCAGTTCTCCCATCCCCCTTGATGCTTACTAGATTTATGCACACAGTGAGAGATGTTTCTGATTTAAAGGTTTGACATTTAAATAAATAAGACACAGAATAAAAATGTTCTTATCTTGTCAGCAAACTGATAGCTAAGGTATAAAGGGCCTCATTCAGGTCTAGACTCCAAAAATAGATACAGAAGCACAGGGAGATATCCTGGTGCTCTAGAGGCTGATGCTTTGGGCATGAATCTGTCTAGGGGAACACTAGATGTGGGTCTTCTGGGGCTCTGTCACCTCACTGGAGATCACACTTGAGGATCCAGAACACTGAGACCCCCAATGCTGGGAATTTACAGCAAGACAATGACTTGTGGTTTTTAATGGGGGAAAATAGTACTGACCTTCAGCTCCTGGGAGCAGTAGCCTTTCCAAGCACGTTGTAAAATTAAAGGTCATGCTGCTGTCTGTTCCCAAACAAAGCTTGGGTCTCAATAAGTCTAGGAACATACTTCTGAGTCAAGAAATCTGAGCTTCTCTTTTTGGAGCATGCACAATCTCTGATTTACAGTCCTTGTCACACTCCATCTTGGTGGCTCAAGAGTTTGCCATCTCCCCTTGCCTACTTAACCCCTCTGTCAGAGGCTGACACTTTGTAGGAAGGATGTTTTCTTCTTTTCCTCAGCCTTTGTAAAATATGGTGCACAGTGATCAAAATATTTTTGGTGTTTTGTGCTATGAAAGGCCAGACATCCCCTGGGCTCAGGTTACACCACAGCTCTGAGATTGGTTGATCAGTTTTCAATCAGTTTTCAATCCAGCCTAGAGGCGGGGTTGCTCTGATGGAGAAAGGAGGACAAACTGGGGTGAGGGATTCACAGGTCTCTGCCACTGGAATAATTATTTGTCATTCTCTTTTGAAAAAGTGATCCTTTCCTGGGATAATGTCAGCAGATATTCAGCCTCAGCTGGCTCTTTTAGAAGAAAGGAAACCCTCAAGGCTGACTTCTAGAACGCAATTCAGGGACAAAACAAAACCTGGATTTTGTTAGAACTCTTTTTTTACTCTACTTTCTTTTATATCTAGTATTTCTTTAAACACACCATTTCCTTCTGCACAAGACTTACCAATCTCTTTGCTCTATCTGGAGGGTATAGTCGAGGTTTGCTGACTGATGTTGCAGAGATAGTAATGGGAGCTGAGTTTACAGATCTTTTCTATAAGACCATGTAAAGATTTTATCCCTAGGGGTGTTTGAAATTCCCACCACTGGAGTGATGAGTTGTATTTTTTATCTCTGTTCAATTTTGGGCCTAAGCATGTTTGATGGACACCTCTTTTTATATACTGCAATGCAGCATAGTGACTTTTTGAAGCATGGCTGGTGTTTTAGTGCTAAGCATGCATACTGCTGCTGGAGTCCAAAGGAAGGAAAAACCCATTCTTACTGCTCAAATTCACACTTCTGCTAAAACTTTCCTCATTTGAGCAGTCATTGCAATTTCTGATTTATCAATCAGCTTCTGTTGTCCTCTTGCCACCTGGGTCAGCTACCAGAAGCATCCAAACAGAACTGAGAAAACTGCATAGAACTTTAGACAATATATTTTACCTACAAGTCTGTGAATTTCAGAAGATTAACCCTGAAACACAGTACTTCAGCAAATATTTTTGGTAACTTTGATTTAAAATTAGGAATTGCTTAAATACTTTGACTCCTGAGAACCTTAAAATAGTAAGGCTGGCAGCAGAACTGCTCCATTTCAAATTACCCAGTGAAAAAAATTCTGGCCAATTTAGACGTGTAGAGACTAATACTTATTTAAACCCAAGCGCATCTTTGAAGTCTGAAAATCCACATTTTTCACTAATTAATCTGTTCCCTCCTGGCTGGCAAGCAAATTTATCACCAAGTTAGGCATTGTGGAAAATGAATATGAAGCCAAGAGTTCTATGTTTGAAGCTGTGTGATTATGTATAGCAGGTACACACAGAGGGGAAGTGCAATAATGAGGTGTTCCTGTTCTCTCAAGGCTAAGGCAGTGTTTTGGTCAGTGTGGTTCTCTCATCTCGCTCACACAATGCCAGTGTGACAAAGTTTTCTTGTCCTGTGGGTGTGGGTCAGTGGTGAATAGAGGAAGAGCAGTTTTCCTTGACTGACTGGCACAGCTCAGTGAATTGGTCCTGTAAATGTGGAGCAAGCCCATGAACTCTGTGGGATGATTGTGATAGGAAGAAATTTGCATATTGATGGATTTGGAAAAGAGGCAGCCAAACTACTGCAGACTCACCTTCTCCATGTTCTGTATACTGAGGTCAGCTTTGGGCTCCCCATGGGGAACAACTTAAGATATTTTCCCTAATTTGCGAATGGAAGAAAGCACTTCAGTAATGGTTTATAATGGGATGTATAAATACAGACAACTATAATAGTGAGGGGAAAAAAAGAGAGGATTTGAGGAATTTGAAGGAGTGTGAGGACTGGGAGTCCCAGAAAACTAGTGAGCCAGTGTAAAGATGTAAGAAAACTTCTATGATCATACCTTAGGAAGGAATTTGAGATCCAGATAAGAGAGAGAGCTGAGGATCTATAGGATGTATCAGAGAGTGTCATTGAATATAATTCTCAACAGATATGTATCAGAGTTTGTGTATTTTGTGGCCAATGCAAACACAGTTTAGTTTTGGGAATAGGACCCTACAAATTGAATAACACTTTCAGGGAATTGTGGGTACCTGGAAGAACTTTGCAGCAGTGCCAAGTAAACAGAACGCGTGATTCTGTGTATATCTGTGGGTGGCTTAAGAACAGCTACAAAAAAAGTGCCAAAGAGAGAAAAATACCCAAATGGTTTTTCATTGCTAAACCTCTTCGATCAATAGATAATTTGCTTATAGAAGATTATCTACAGGAAAAAAGAACTTGCTATTTCCTCCACAGCACCTTTTCGAACTACAATTATTTGTAATGCAAAGCACCTCTATTTTGCAGCTAACAGTCTGTACTTGGCAAAGGTTTGTTTCTGCATGAACACACACTAAGTGTTGCTCTACTTTGGTACAGCTGGCCAAGTCTTGAGCTGATCCCAGTCAAAAGCTATGAACTTTCGAAACATTGTGACCTTTCACAAAGGCAAACTACACACACAAAATTGGTCGTATTTTTCATTTAATTAAGTGTAATATTTTTCAACCTCCAGGGTTATCAGGAGAGAACAGCTTGCATTTGCCTGATTTCTTGCCATGGTTTATATTGCTTGTGCCTTTGCTTGGGCCACATTTACTTTTGGCTCTTTGTTACTGCCCAGTGGCAGCATGAAGTAAACTGATAAGAGAAGAGGAGACCTCTGAAACTGCCCAGTTGGCTGATTCAGATTACTCAGATGCTGCTTCTAATAACGCAAACAGTGTTGCGATAATTTCTCTTGGTCTCAATGACGAATGCCACTAGCTCATGATGAACCATGCCAGTGTGTCAATTTTTCAGGTGCCAAAGGGAATTAGGGAGTTACTAGAAAAATTAATTTTGAAAGGTGAATGTTTTACTTGCTGTTGAGCACAGTAGACTGAAAGAACCTATGCCTAAGTGTTTGTAGGAATGCTTTTGAGTTTTTACCCCTTCGAGTGCAAAAAGAAGGTAGAGGGAATTCAGTAAGCATAAATAGAACAGGCTGGTTTTTTCAGTTATGCACAACTTTATACTTAAACCCTTCCTGCTGATAAGTGTAGTCGCTTTCCTATTTGTATTCAGAGTAATTAAAGAGGTTGACATTTTGTCAGTCTACGCACATTTGAGCAGCTTTGGTCCCTCTAGAATGTTTAAGTCCAACAAAATTATTTTATATGGGGAATTTTGACCAACCCCCTGCAGGGTGTAAGGAGAGCACAGACAGTGAACCATAGGGTGAATCAGCATTCAGGAGAGTAAACCAGAGACTGAGCTACTGTTTGAGCAGACCAGGTGCCCTTTTGTCATTCTTTGTCCACCTTTGACTGATGCCCTTGACAAGTCACTGAATTCCTATTTCAGTTTCTAGATCTGTGACAAGCAAGTAACAGTATTACCTCTTTGAAAAGTGCTTTGAGGCTCCTGGATGAAAAGCACTCCAAAAAGACAGATGAGGTTATTTATAATAACCAGGTGTTAGAAAGCACTATTTCATTTATAGATCTGCATAGCAGATGATAAATATACATTCTAAAATGATGCACATTTGGCATCATGATGCACATTGGCATCAGTGATAGCAGATTCCAAAATGCTGTCAAAGTCCTGTAAAGATTTGGCAGCAAATCTGAACTCACACTGGTGTTTGGTTACAAACAGAACTTCAGTGCTTTGCTGAATATTCATAGGTACAAACATATACAACATGCATATATATATGTCTTCATAAGAATAACATTTGTTGATTTGCAGTAATTTGCTGTTTTGAGTAAGAAACATGAAATGGCTTGTAGTGTCAGGGAAGAATTTTGGCCACATTATGAAGTGGTCTGATGCCAAGGTTTCAGACAGTCTTAGGAGAAGGGACAGGAGGAAGCTGGGACTTCACCTCCTTTTCTCCACAAAGCCAGGACAGGCCTGACTCAGGCACAAACAGGGTCCATCACTGTTCACTGCGCAGCTCGTGAAGCTGTCCTGAGTCAGGTGCAGTTTGCCTACAAAATCCTGCAGCAAAACTGTCCCTCTTTCTGATATTTGCAGTAAATATTGAGCTGCAGCCTGAAATACTGCAAAATCTGCCCAGACAAGGGAAGTTTCAGGTGCCCTTGTGTGCACTATTTAAGTTTTTAGTAGAATGGATTATATGAGAACTGGAACAGAAAGTCATTGAATATTCAAGCAGCCCTTAAGAATTGTATTACCTGATGCAAAATTGCTATTACTGTGGTTTTTTGCAAATGTGAAAATACTAAACCCTTACAAAGGTGAAGACTTAGAGATAATGCTAAAATTATGCCATTATCAACCCCAGGTAACTGTATGGCCTTTAATGAGGTAACAAAGTGTATGAAGTAGAAATTAGTCTAGAAATTAATAATGTTTCTTAATGTTCATTAGCTCAAGAGTACTTAGGGCTGGGATTGTAAAAACAGTCTAAGGTAGTTAGATGCTAAGTTTAATGTGGTCTGGGGACTTGGGGGGATTCAACTCCCTGATCTCTTGGGTTTCTCAGAATTTCTAAGCTGTGCTCTTTACACTCAAATATAGTAATGATCTGTCTGCCTGATGTCAGTAGATCCTCCTCTTTGTGCCCTATGTACTGCCTCAGTCTGGCCTTGGCTCAGACCTGCAGTTAGTGCCTTTGTCTCACATTTATCAGAGAAACTAAGCTCTGTCCATTAGATAATTTACAAACTGCAGCTGCTTTTCCACCAGAGTTACCCAGGACATGGTTGAGCTGGTCTGTATCTCTTGCTGTGTCGAGAACTACATACAGCGACCCAAAGCCGTGGTCCTGGCTGCTGCTATTATCCTCATCTTGCACTCTCTGCTTCTGCTTGAACCCAGATATCCCATGGGCAGTGGAAGAGAAAACATCACAACCAGCACCGATGAACTAGGAAACTGCCCCTACATGGCATGGAAAGAGCTGCAGGGAGGGTCAGTATGGAAGAGGCTGTATGGCCTTTCCTCAGGCCTGCTGCTTGTCATAAATGAGATAATGTGAGACTATGCCAAGAGGCAATGAGATAGGATGTGTTTTGTGATGGGCATGTCATAAACTTTACGGAGAGGTATTAGCTGGTGCCCTCATTTGAAGATACTAACATGTAGGCTGTTCATTTATGAAGATTCTGTTGCGACTTGTTCAGATTCCCTCCACTTCACCACCTCTGTTTATAGCTTCCTTTTATCCTTTTCTGCATTTTCCCAACCAGTACACATGGCACTATTAACTAACATCAAAATCCTTTCCATTCCCTTTAGCAGACCTGTTGAAGTAATGTCAGCTGCCACTACGAGCCAGAAAACCAACCTCACCTTCCCTCAAATAACTTTAAAGAACTCTTTTCACCTCTGTTGAACTCATACCTCCCTAAATATACCCTCTGTCTCATAAGGTCTGGGATTTTAATTCCTGACTTGACTGTTACTCAGTTCAGTAAGGTGTTACTGGCATGATCAGTGGCACAGAGATGAAAGATGCAGTACAATCTGGCTCATGCAAGATGCCTTGCTGGTTTGCAGATTAGCTATCCTGTATTGTTCTACCATTTGACCCATCATCTCTTGAATTATTGAAAAACCTATCTTTGTTCTTTTTTGACGTGTTTCAGATCTCAGTATTGTTGTTTATGTAGTAGATATTTCCAGTTTATATGTTACTGAATCAGATCCTCAAGGACCTAATTGATAAATAAGATGGTCAAAGAAGCTTGAGTTTAGCACCCTGTATGGAGCTCATGCCTGAGAGAATTCTAATTCAAGAATACTTTGATTCAAGAACACTTTCTCTGTGCTACTAAGAGGTATATAGAGTATATAATGACAGAAATTGGAGAGGAAAAAAGGAAGGTAAGAGAACTGGACACTGCAAGATACGAAATAAAGTGTACAGATGTGGAAAAAAGAGGCAAACTCCTGTTTTCCCTCTTAAGGGAGTTAATGATGAGCTCAACATTTAAATTATATTGAGCTGTGCTCACTGATGTGGAGATATAATGCTCTTTCAGGAAAAGATCTTTGTGTTTTACTATGGACTACCATGTTTTGTTGCACCAAATACATCAAAATAATCTAGGCAGGGTCACAAGATGGTAAAGAAAAAATAATTTTCTTCTAAATATTGGATATTTTTTTGTTTGTTTGTTCCTTTTTTTTTGATTTGTTGTTTGGGGTTTTTTTAACCCTTCTACAGATTAAAACTTATCTGTGTTTTAAATGATCCCTTTTTTATGAAATGGTATTACTTTTGTTCAGAAACAACAAGCTGCAATACTATTATTTTCACGTTTTTTTAAAAAATGTGATTATTATTTGTGCAGGATGTGTCAGAAGGAATTAGTAATTCTGAGCACCTATAAAAAGGATAGGTTGAACTGATCCTTGACACAACTAATAACTCCCTAAGTCCAGCAATTAGTCAGCTATAGGAGGAGTATGAAGATTCTAGGTAGGCTTAATTGAATACACTCATTGAGAATCAATAGTTTAAAAAATGGTGCTTGCCCTTGCTTGCCAGTGGGTTGAAATGATTGTAATGTTGTGCTAATTTAAGACTACTTTCCCTTTTACCTGCTTGAACTCATGGGAATTTTTAGCAGAGTTTCTGTGCCTTCCTTTCTGGAACTCATTTTTCATTTCTGACGAGTTTAAAATTCATGGTAGAGAATGAGATCAGCAGTTGCAGCATGGGAGATGCAACAGGAGGAAGGAGTCTGAAACTCACTCAAAATAAAATCAAATAAAAACCACTACAGCAAATTGAACCTCATTCTGTAAAACAGAACATTACTGATGTTAACTATTTCCCTGCAGTGTGGCACAGTTATGACAAAGACAAATATAGTTCTGCCTGCCAGAGAGTACCTACTCTGATTGCAAATCTCACAGCTGCCCCTGAACCACCTCCCTCCACATGGCTGATTAAGACTTTGTGTCAGATGTGACCAACACACAGACAAGACTGAACCCTGTCCCAAGTTGTAACAGGTGTCCCTGTGAAGTATCCCGAGCATGCTGGTGCTGCTCACCTCCATTAACTTCAACTCAAGTTGGTGGTATCAGATGCTTCTCTGAATTTCTCTGATGGGAGGGTCTGCATTCTCCTCTCCTACTCAAACCCTGTCACAGGGATTCAGGTATCGTGTGGCTGGTGGCTTTGGCTGTTAAATGGAGACTGGATTTTTTGCCAAATCTTGAAACATTCCTTCTACTTTCAGCATCTGAAAGCCATCAAGGGGCAAGAGGGAACACTTGGTGGAGCGACAAATAAGCACAACTTGGTCCTATGTCCTGCCAAGCTCTTCCTGACAGTTTTGTAATATGCACATGCCAAACAGATGATAAAAACTGGTAGTTATGGATGTATTTTGTGGTGCAACTCATGGCTGAGAGAAAAAGCTACACTGAAGAAAGCAGCTTGTTCCAGGCTTCTACACTGACCTGCCTGGCCATATTATCTGCACCTCTGTCCTCTATACCACCATTGTCTGTACTTAGTGTGTCATGTTTTTAAAGTGGAGGCCACCTCTTCCAGTGTTTGCAGAGTGCCTAACACAGTGGGATCACAGTTAGGGACAGACCTGTACAACTGCTATTAGGAAAAAAACACCAGTAAGCCCTTGGCTATGCAGTATTCCACAACAGTGTGCTCTTAGATTCTCCTAGATTAAATGTTTTTACACACACACCTGCTCTTGAGATCATGCAGAATCTAAATGGAGCACAGAATTCATGATGTCATATGGAATAAAAGAGAATTTTACATTTCCCTTATAGAGAACACTTAAGTCTGTTCCTTTTGGAGACAGTCCTGCTATGAAAGGGTAAAATTTCAAAAAGTTTCCCCCTGTAATAGAAGAAAAGAAACAGTACTAGGGGTCCCAAATGTAGGGAACCTAAGTGCAGGACATTTCTGCAGGAAAACCTTTCTCTTTCAATGCTCTTAGGAAGAGTGATTAGAAGAACAGCTTGCTGGGGTCCTAATACTAATTTTGAGAAAGGTAGTCTAAATTCAGTGTTGCTTCCATAAGCGACAGGTATTTATTCATTACAATTCCATAGCAGTGTGAATCAAATTTTAAAATCAAATGGCCCATTAATTATAAATCTTTATCCCTTAAGCAATACTGTGCACTTGAGTTATGATTTGCCAATCCTTGAAAATGTGTAGGATTACACTGCTTCCATTTTATTCTGAGATTCATTCCAGTGTGGGCAGATGACCAAATCCAGACCTCACATCACTTTAACCTTGTTTTACTTCCTGCAGCTGTTAGTGGCTTAGGAGTGTTCCCCAGCAAAAGACAGTACAGACTGTACAAAACCAAAGCCAGGACTTAAAACTTGGCTTGTGGGAGCTCTGTGACCCTGCCTTCCCTTCCTGCCCCTCCTCTCAGCTCTCTGTGGCTATCAGGAGTGACAGTGGGAAGATAAAATGATTTCTCTGTGCTTTGTTTTTGTCACAACAGGGTAACTTGTCCATTCTGCCAAGGAAGAGTACCCCTCAGTCACTGAACAAAGGCTCAAAGCACCATGGTCTCGGTCTTCCACCCACCACCAAATTTCAAGCAATGATCCCTCCCTTCCAGATGACTGTGTTAGCAACCAGGAGTTGAGGTTATGTTTGTTACTGTCATGCTTGGTTGGCTTTTAGCTGAGTTACTACTTAATTGCAAAAAACACTGGCAGAAAGTAAGCTGCCTTCAGCTTTTGGGCCTCGATTTGCAGTGTCATGTTGATTCCAAATAGGCTTTTGATGTCACAGCCAAAAGTATAAAGAGGAGATAAATGTGATTTTGACCACCTTCCATGAAGCATTCCTGACTAGGTTAATTTTCTACACAGAAATCTCTCTCTCATTTCCTAGATGGATTTTACTCGTTTGCTAAAGAGACAGCAGAAAAAAACCTCCTCAAAATGAAGCCAAAATGTCATTTGAGAATGAATCAGGGTTGTGGATAGGGGTATTCTTTTTCTCATACCTTTACTGGTACAATTTTCTACTCTGAAACATCTATGTTATTTTTCATTTCTAGTTTTTTCTAACAGAATACACTGGACCTCTTCTAATATATCTGCTCTTTTACATTCGCCTCTCAACTATTTATGATCAAGTGGAAAGTAGGAAGAACTTCCGCCACCCAGTGGTTCAGTAAGTGACACTTGTGTGAAAAATTTTCATGGAGCATGAGGAACCAGAGGGATGGAGAGTGCACTTTCACAACTGAGGAGGGTACAGGGGGTATGAGGCTTCATGCCTAGTTTCAAGTTCAGTTCTTACTGGTTTGACAATTTAGCAGCACTCATAAGCCTGGCCAAAAATGGGATTCCAGTTCCTGTGGTCACAGCACCTGGTTACCATGGAAGGTGCAGTATTTTACCCAACTATATATATATATATATTTACAGTCTAGAAAAAAAGCCTGAACAAAAGGTGAAATAATGAAAATGGTAGGTAGTAATCCAAAGTCAAGCTTGACAGAGAAGAGAGGACAAGACTTCAGATGTCCCACTCCCAGTCTCTTTATAGCTCATTCCTGCTCATGAGATGAGTAGCATCAGCATCCAGCATAGAGGATAACTACCCCCACACCAGCACTCACCTAGCCACAAGAAGGAGGAAATTCAACAGGTGTGCATGTCATGAGTCAGGTCCAGAAACTCAAAAAGAGGCACCTCCACGGCTGGTGTAATGCTCCAGGTAGGGTGGGAACTTTCACACTTTAAGAAACTTCCCTTCAGTGTGATTGTCCCCATTCTGGGTGGTCAGTGCCAGGCATAGGAGTAAAATGTGATCAGGGAAAGCCTGTCATCTTTGTAAGTTGGACCACTTATTGGAGGGCACACAAGGAACTGGAAAGCTTGAAGGACTGTACAGCTTTCCCACAGCACTTTTTCCATACTGACTGCAGAGTCAAGGGAACTGGGATACAGCAGAGAAACATAGCGAGTAATAATACCCTTTACAGATGGAAGAATAGACACTTGGAGAGACATTAAGGGAGTTAGTGGAGCTGGGAATTAGAAAAGAGAATAATTGAATTCAAATCCAAAGCTGAAAGATGCTTGTCTTCCTTCTCTTGCTCCTATGCTTAAAAGGAGAGCACAGAAGAACCACCAATACCTTTCCCTTCTCTTATGTAGGCAAGGATTGTACAGAATCCCTCCGGTGACCAATCATTAATGGGTTCATCTGAGGTCCCCATCCTAAGCCAAATTAATTTTAAAATTCCAAGCAAAGCTGGAAGTTTGCTCCAGGCTTTGGATAAGTCATTAATTGTTTGAAAATTTCTTAGCTCAACTTTCTCTGGTTTAATCACTTTGAAATTGTTTAATCTTTGACTCTGGCTACCATACAAGATGCATCATAAAAGCATTTGTGATTTTACATGCTGAAAACCACTTTTCATTTATGTCTTATAATTGGTTTGCAGAAAGATGGGCTATGGTAGTACGGTAAATGTAACCAAGATAAAATGCCATCAGGAATCACTCTTGACATTTGTTTCAGAAACTCAATCACTATGAGCTGCAACTCATTCTCAGAAACAAATCAGCAACGCCTGTTATGGTTTCATAATTGTCCTCAAAAGAGAATCAGTATAATAATTTCTACCACAATTACCTCATTTCTTTATAACAGGCAACAAAAAAGCCATCAGAATGGATTAACTTTGCAAAAAAATCCCATTTTACGTCCACAAGGAAATGAAATACAAACTACCTCCATGAAGCCACTTGAGTTGGCAAAGGACAAGGAAACCATTCAGAAGATATTCAAAATGTTTTTAAATGTCAGACACATCCTATAGGAGCATTAAGGTGGCCTTAAAATGTGGGAGACTTCTTTTGGAAAGCACATGAGATGCCTGGTTGTATACACAGCTGTCCTGTCTCAATGTCTTGTCAGGGCTGTGTATCACATTCAGAGCTCGAGGACCTATTTTTAAGTCAAGGCTAGTAAAAATAAGTTGCTTCCCTGCAAAACGCAAGCAACTTTGTATAACACTGAAAATGATTCCATTAATCTTTGGTTCCAGATGCTTCAGTTAAGACAATATCTTAAATGTCACTATTTCAATATGACTGCAGTTTTGGAATATTAGTTCTTATTCCTTTCATGACATTAACTGCAAAGTAATAAAAAGCAATCTTTCACTTACCTTAATTTCCTTTCTTTTTTTTTCTTTCAGCTTGGCCTGCTTCTGTCACTGTTTACACTATGTCAGACATCTTCTGGAGACATTATTTGTTCACAAGTTTTCGGAAGGGCACACTCCTCTGAAAAATATGATAAAGGTGCCAATATGTTTATCATTTTGTGCAAGAAAAAATATCCTCATATCAAAGCAGTCCTTGGAAGAAGATAGGGAAATAAAAATTAATTCATTTTGTAGCTCCAAGAACAATGTTTAGTCAAAGTACAGACACAGGAAGAATTTCAGAGTTATGTCCATGTCCCCAAGGACATGAATTAAAATCAGTGTCCATTTTAGCTCCTGCATGTCAATGTCCACTTTGACTCATCCACCCAAGGGGCTGATTGTCATGCCCAGAATACTTTTCAGACTGAATCCTATTTTATTATGAGAGTTGCTGCAGCAATGTTGACAGAAATCATACAACACTTCCTTGGTGCAATATAAATACAGAAAAAGAGACAGACTTTGCATTAGGAAGTGAAAATCAAAAGTAGAAAAAAATTCTCCTTCTATAGATGAAGGCCTCAGGCAGGACGATATTTAGCTGGCCTAGTCTTCTGTCTCAGAGAGCCTACTGATGTCAACTGTGTGTGTGTGTCATTACTCATAGACACTCTACCTTGGTCATTTTGTATCACCCGCCCCCCGCCCCCCCCCCCTCCCCCCCTTCAGTGTAATAAACTTTAAATGTTTTGTAATGCATTCAGGATTTTAGTGAAGGAGATAAACATATGGCCATGATAGGGGACTTGACTCAATTCCAGTCAGAAAGGAGCTAATGAGATGCACAGATAGAGATGTATAAGCTAAATAAGTTAAATGGCTTTGGAACCAAAGTGCCATTTCCAAAATGACTCGTGTGTAGGAGTTAAAGGCCCACAGTTACTGTTATCCCCTTGTGTACTGCAGTGACATTGCATAGAAAGATTAAACAGAGAAAGCCTGACTTGCAGCCCTACTTATGCCATGGAACTGCGTCCAGTTCCAGCACACTGCTCTTGAACAGCTACTGAGAATGGGACCCTTGAATTAGACACATGGAAAGGCTTTATCGTCTCCAGGGTGGTTTTGTTTGTTTGACTGGTGGATTTTGTTTTACTCTTGTACCAAGGCTGGGAGCAGTGACTCCTATGCAGGTCAAGAACATAATCACATTATCTGTCCTTGGGCTTTACCAAGCCCAAGGCTTCAATCAGCAAGCAAAGCAGCTGGGGTGTTGCTTTTGAACAAGAGGATAAAATGGGTTGGAATCTATGGGAGTAGATGTGGTGTGTAGGTCAAATATGTTTATAGGAAGTGTGTTCCTTTTTTTTTTTTTTTTGACAGGGTTAAATCAAGCCTATTCACTTTTACTCCTTATTGTTTCATCCAGTTTAGCGTTCTGCTTGTCTAGCTCTATCTTGCTTGGAAATGCCGAATTTAAGGTATAGTAATAGCTCAGTTGTGTTAACTAGCTCTAGACTTTTAATAGTACAACTTAGAGAAATGTGCTTTTCAGCAGCCGAAGAAGGAGGAAACAAATGCCAATTTCTACAACAGGCACAAAATACATTTAACACAATATTAAAAATTCTACACTGTGTCCTGTTTTTATTCTTCCCCAAGCTTCAAAGCATCTTAAAAAGCCACTGCTGCAAAGTCTTTCAGGGGTCATCTAGGTTTTGCACTTATGAGAATTTATAGTTATGGTTTCTACTAGTTTATTGCTCTTTCAAAAAAATTATCTTTTGTCTCTTCCAGGGCTGTGCCTTTTACTGGGGATTCACGTCCTGGATCGCATATTACATCAACCACCCACGATATACACCACCATGTATGTATGAGTAGAACACAAAACTGACCCAGGTTTTAAAAAGGTTTTGGCATGTAACCTGAAGTCCTCCAAAATCAATAGATGGCCCCACATGAGATCATATGACTAATCTAGCAGAAATTAGCCTTGACACCCTGACAGAAGGAAGATTCTTGTACTGGAGGCACCTCTGCTTGTGCCACCCAATGTATGTGGCTGCTCAGCAATGGGCAATCTCTGTCCAGTTTTACGAACTGGGAACATTGACCAAGTGGAAAAAACACAAAAATTAATGTATTTTGCTCATCTTCACTACATTTGTATTAAGAATACAGGAGAGAACTGGAGTTGACTGTATTTTCTTGATGGAGATATTTATTTGCTCAAGATACTTCCTTTTCATGAAAATTAAGACTTTTCTTTTCTTTTTTTTTTTTTTTGGTGAGAAACCAGTAAAGATCCATCACATACTGCTGATAACAGAAAGCTCCTATTTTTTTTAACTTTCAGGTTTCAATCATCATTTTGTTCCCTCTCATCATATTTGATTGTTACACTGCTGTTTCTTTATGACTTTTTTTCTTGTTTACTCTTTGAGCTTTTGCTTCTTTTGAGCATAATTGGTGCAATTTTCATTCTCTGCTACTTTACTTTCCTTGCTACACCTTAATCTTTCTTTTCCTCTGTATCTTAGATTTATCTATGACCTGTGGGAACAAAGCAGTTGCTTTGCCATTTTTATTTACACTAAGTTAAATTGCTAAGCTTTTTCAATAAAGAAATTCTCCTACATGACACTTGCTTTTCTTTCAAAATAGCACAAGACGTCTTTTGAAAATTATGTGATTCATTGAAAGACAGTTGAATTTGCTGTGACTTTAACAATAACAATGCAGCAAACAATGTAGAAACTTCCCCAGACACAGTTTTTAGCAGTCTGGGGTATCAAATCAGTGGGTGCAGCTTCTTTATTGAGGAAACCATTTGTTCAAGACACAGAAGAGAAAACATTCAGAAGAAATATTGCTAATTGCTTGCCACTGCCTCAAAATGACAATTACAGGTATTTGGGTCTAATGATGGAGATCACCATCTCTCTGGCATAATTAGTGGAATCAGTAAAACATTGATGGTTTGATTTGGATGCAGGAGCAGGTAACCTCCACAGCCCTTTCCAGAGATGACTGGTTTGGGGACAGGTAAGGAAAGGCAAGATAGTTCAGAATGCTGTACTAGAGTGGTAAATTAAGCCATGCTGACAAAGGGCCTGTGAAGAACATCTGCTTAGCAGCCACATGCTCACAAGTTGACATGTGCTGTTGGTTCTGAGGAGGCCTCAAAGCACATGCCCTTTGCATCACTGAGGAGTCATGTGCCAGCCAGAAAAAAAGGGTTCTCAAAAGTAAAGGCTTGATGAGACTTGGTCAGGGAAATGAGGTATGTACACCTGGTTTGTGTCCATCAGCTATGAGCAAGGTTTACTTAAGAACTGTAAACCTTTGGAGATGAAGGTGGTAGAGCCCTACAGTGATCTGGGGGCAACAGAAAAAGGACAGGTCAGGCAAATGGCAGGTAAAATTTACAAAGCCTAATATATTTCTTGTGTGGTGAGACTGTGAAGCAGACAGTGGTTATGTCGTGAAGCCTCACTATTGCCTCACTACTGAAAAAAAAGGTGATGGTTGGGTTATGTATTGGGTTCTCTGCTCACGGAGATAGAAAGGCCTATGGATAAGGCTGTGATTCTTGGGCTGATTCTGCCACTGACCTTTCCTTGCCTTTTCAATTTACCACAACCAGCTGCTTTGACAAAACACTGGGATATATGAAAATGGCAAATACTAAAAAAAGTCAGGTGAAACCTGCCTTGAGATCGGTGGTGAAGAGACTGGCCATTTCTAGAGTGCTGTTACTATTTGTGTTGTCTTCATAGTGTGTGTGATAATATCCAGTCTTTCTGCAGAGCCTGTCAGGAAAGAAGTATTTCTGCTCCTTAGCACTAGGTTAATTTTACCCATAGCAAATCTTGTGCATACCGTAAAATACAATTTATGATTTCATTCTGTTTTCTAGCATTTGGCCACAGACAAGTTTCTTATGCTGCCCTTGCTTTTCTGGTACGTACAAAAATTAAGTTTTATTAATGAATGTGGAATAGGAGCAAGCCACAATTTAACAATATCCAGTAATGCTGCCATGCATTTGTGTACATACACGCACATACGACCATGCCCACAGCCCTGCTCCTTTGACTGGATTTAGTGTTAAGGTTTCTCAGTCAGGAAGTCTTCTGCTACTATTTGTGTGTACAGAGCTTAATGCGAAGTACTGTGTCTGAGAGCCATAAGAACATCATCAGCGTTGTTACTACTGGTAATTGTGTTAAAAAACTAATACTTATGCAGATTGAAGCTTGTGATTTTTAAAACATTGAAGAATTGCATCCTAAGCAGACTTCGCAATAGTTCAGTGTACCCTGGATAACTTAACCTCGACAGCTACTAAAAACAATAGAAACAATCCCTGCCAAAGTGGTTAAGTCAAGGGAAAGTACAGCTGACGAAGGATGACTGAGAACGATGTCTGAATGAACGTAATTGCACAGCGAGACAGAGGCTCAGTAAGTTCTCATATGGAAATGT
This sequence comes from Pithys albifrons albifrons, assembly GCF_047495875.1. Taxonomy (NCBI): domain Eukaryota; kingdom Metazoa; phylum Chordata; class Aves; order Passeriformes; family Thamnophilidae; genus Pithys; species Pithys albifrons. The sequence goes on along the minus strand of NC_092462.1, from coordinate 19,254,030 downwards.
ATATTCTCTCCGCTCTCTGTGGGCATTCCACTTGGCACTGCTGGGTGGTGACTTACCCAAGCAAGTATGGGTCAGTATCCAAAACAGTCAGCCTCTTTGAAAGTCAGATACAGATGAGTTTCCAGACACCCAGCAGGAATATGGGACAGTAACATGTCTAGGCTCTTTCAAGAAAACGATCTTCATAAAAACATTCAAAAAACTCCTTAACAATATTGAAAAGCTTTTATGAATCACGACCCTTAATGATATTAAGTTTGGCAGTGTTTGTTTCTGGGGCTGGCCATGCAGTTCTCAGCTTTTCAAGCCCTCATAGAAAAGACAAACAAAATAATTAGACAAAGTTTACACACTCTGTGAGGCTCCAGAGCTGAATACAATAACCCAGTACAGCAAAGACAGGAGGTTGTGGCAGTGGTGGCCCCATAATCTTGGTGTCTGTGCCCTTCCCAGGCTCAGGGGTTATTTGAAAACAAACAAACTGCTTGCCTGAATTTTCAGAGCTACCAGAAAAACCTAGTCCTCATCAAAGTCTCTGCAGAAAAAGACTCCTTTTCTATTGAAACATCCTTTCTTGCCTCAGTGTAACATGCCTTGCTACAGCTTTTAAGGAAATTGCTGCCATTAAGCAAAGAGATGAGTCCTGCCGGAGGTGTTTGCTATAAAATATAGTAATCCCCTTCAGATCTGCATCAGCACCTGGTCTGTGGTCTGAGTTCTTACAGCTCTTCTGAGAACTCCATACCCATGGAAACTCAACCCCTTTCCCCTTCAGATCTTGTGCTGGCAGATTCCCAGACAATGAATTTAAAACACCAACAGACAAAATAATTTGAAGCTGTTTTCACAGGTTTCTGAAACATATTAATAAAATATTTGGAAGATTTCTTTTTCTTATCCCCTTTTAAAGCTCGTCTTTATTACATATCCTGATTCAAAGGTATACATCTGCAGCTGTTGTAAACAAGAGTACCAAGTAATACAAAGAGTGTCTGCAGGCCCTTCTGAAAAATTCTCATATTTAGAGATGTTAGTCTAAGCTTTGCAGGGATGATTTTCTCACAGGACACATGTGGAATATGAAGAGGGAAAACAGTATGTAGACTTCAATATTTTATAATTGTAAATAAGGTAAGCTTTTTCATTGCTGCTCCCCACTGCCCCATATTTTATATCTGAGACACAAAGGACTAGCTTACATTTGGCAGTACTTGATGCAGAACATTGACTATCATGTTTCTAAAGAGGGTCATAAGAGTTAATCACAGCAGGATGCAGCTGCAGAGTCAAAGGTAAACCAATAAAAATCCCACCAGAAATGCCCTTTGTTTGTTTTACTTAGAATTGATTATAAAATTAGTAGGGGTTAACTACAGTGTGTGAATATTTCCCACTCCACAAGAGCATGGGCATTGCACATTTCAGTATATATAGCATTTCACAAAACCACTTTTAGAATATGAAACCTTCTTCTTTAAAATAATAGCAATCAGAAAAGAAAATCATGTTCCTAGCTGATAATGGGAAGTACGTAAATTAAAATTACTTGTATTGCTATGGCCAGAGTTATAGCTTCTCACATGGCATTTCATAATAGAATTTCCTTTTCTGTCTATTTATTGTTTTGCATCTGGTACTTATGATAGATGACAGTCAGTTTGTTGCAATTAAAAAAACATAAAAGAACAGCAAGACTTGAACCATAACTACCTATCCATGTAGAATAACAGCTTTGCTAATAGATATGATTTAAACTTTCCAAACAAACCCTACAAAAACCTCTGCCAAAAAGGGAACAAATTTTCAGCATTGCTATCTAAAATGTTCTTTCAAATAATAGCACATTTCAATATAAAATGAAGTTACATATTCCTTTCAATTAGTTTTAATTAAATTTTAAATGTTTTCCTTTTTAATTAATTATTTGATTTTATGCTTTTAACATCTCTAGGTTTTAGAATTTTCCTTTTTATTTTAATTTCTTAAACTTTTACCAGCCTAGCAAACTTCAGAATGACAAATTACATCAGAAAACACAACTATGTAACACTGCATTTGGAGAGGACATACCAGTCTTCAAACCAGGAAATGAATAAAAAAGTTCAGTTCAGTCTGAGCTTGCAATGTATACAGCATTTTGGTTTTCTTTACAGAGCAGGGGAAAAACAAAAAAGATAAAATTACATAGCTGTGCTGACAGGTTTTTTTTTCCCAGGAATTGGAACTGGTTTTCTCACATACTTTAAATATGGGCAAATATTGGCTTTGATTCTTCAGTAGTTGCAACTGAGGAAGTACTGAAAGTCTCAAGAAAATCTGAAATAATCTACTGCTACATGCTGTATAACCAAATGGGGAGATATGGATTTAAAACATCTAAATATTAACAACCAAGCTCGAGAGGCTGGTTAGGGCTGGAAGTGGCATAACCAAAGAGTTGCAGAACTGGGACTAATTCCATCTCCCTTCATATATCAATTCCTGATTACTACCCATTTAACCAGTCTGCCCCTCAGAGAACCACTGTGCTTTTCTTCACCCTGTTTCTCCTTTGTGTTACACTGAACACCTTTGAAAGTGTGTGTAGGAAGAGGATGGGCTCCTTAACTCATGACACCTTTGCAAAACCAGTGGTCAAGTTTTCACCTGCGTCTTTGCTGCTTGGATTAAATCCAAAAGAAATCAAGAAAAGCACCTTGTTGAATTCCTTATGTCCAGGGAGCCTCCCTGATTTCCCCAGAGCAAAGCATGTTTGCACATGCTGGGCATGAGAACCACAGTGAAGGCCTGCCTGGACTGAGCTCTGGGGAGCTGAATCAGGGGCTTTCATCCCAGGCTGTACCCAGGATGCTCACTAGACACTTGTGTGTTTGACAGAGATCACAGGCTGTATTGCAGAACATGTGTTTTCTGGATACGGATACAGAGACTGAGTTGACATGGGGGGATTCTGGTTATGCACCACAACACAGTTGCTGCAGCATTTTAGGCATACAACTGAAAATATGTTTTTAATGTCTTGCAGATGTGTGAAGCTGGAAATCACTTTATCAACGTAGCTTTAGCTCACCAAACTAATTCAGGTCTGTCTTTGTTTCGTGTTTGTCTATTTAAGACCGAAGTGTACTCAACCTATCCATCTTCTGCTGGTGTACAGTAATTTATGTATCTCCATCCAAAGATTAAAGAAAGATGAAGTAGATATCATGCTATTAGTCTAACATCTTCAAAATAAATGTGGTGGCAAGGAAACATTAACAACACTGTTGTTGTTCCAAAGCTTATAGTAGATTTATCTTAATTAAATGCAACTGCAATTTAAATATGGACTTAAGCACAGTTCTTTAAAGCATGCTGGTGATTGACAGCAGCAGATTCCATTTTAAATACGTCTCAAAAACTCTTAAAGTGTATTGTAGAGTTTTTAGATACATGCATCTCAGTCAAGGATACACACACATATATACAAATACACAAAGAGAGACTCATGAATGCCTACGCAGGCATCAATGTATATGTGTGCTCTTAAAAGGCTGCTCCAAGAAAGGATTTTCAGGATCTTTTGTATCATGAGAATAGAGGTTATACTATATATACTTGAAAGTAAAATATATTTTCAGACAATAATAGCATAATTTTCCACTATAACACCCTATTCAAGAAAATACCACAGTATGATCCACTTCAGACATAGAAGTCAGTTTCTATTCTGGAAGACTTTTCATGACCTGTGGTTAGGCAAGTGTTTATATTGTTTGGTGCAAGGGGCCTAATTCAGTTCAAAAGCAGCAAGAGCCAAGTAATTTATTGACGGTCTCAGTGCCTACAAGTATTCAAGACAGCATTGTTGCCAACACTTGAAAATATTGCTAATTGATAATTTCTGCATTTCTTTTCTTACTTCTTGCATAGGATAATGCAAGTCCTTGACAAGAAGTCACTGAGATATTTTCTAACAGAAAATCTTTCAATTCCAGCTTCAGAATAAAGGAATTATTTTTACCTGTTCTCCCTTTACCCTTCACCAGTCCAAGGTAGTCAGGAAAGGAGAAAAAAACCTAATCAAACATAAAAAACCACAACAAAACAAGCAAACAAAAAACCCTGACCAACCTCACATGTTTAAAAAATCACTGAATTTATATTAGATATTAAATATCTAAAAGATAAAGTTTACACTATGGGCTTTTGTGTGAGCATTATCAGTGGCTGTAGGGAGTTATCCTGTTAGCTCCAGAGTTGTTTTCCTTTTCTAACCAGAGGTAAAGGGTTGGGATATGGGAGAAGACAGGTTCACATTCCTGAGTCAGGCTGAATAAGATACAGCTGCACCCTTTACATCCCAGTAGAGTGCCCTTAGTCCTTCCCTGCTGGCGAGTCCACATTAAATTACTTGTCTCTCTCTTCCTCTGAACAGAAGTTGCATCCTTTGGACATGCCAGACCTTCTTGTAAAAACTGATACGAGGCTCACTAAGCAGCATTCTTGCTGAGATATGTACAGCTTTTGCTATCTTCAAAGATTTCACTGAAACTTTTCTAAAAAGTTGTACTCTGAGGGCACTGGCCACAGGAATGGCTGCTACATAGGCAACCTGTGATAAGGCTCAGCTCCCCCCCTGCCTGTACTGAAACTGGTTCTGTCTGATTTTTTCACTGCCTTTTTTTTTTCCCCCCCATTTCATAAGGAAATAAAACGTGTTTTCCAAGTCCAACCTACAACCCCTTCACATGGCTCTTTCTGCTGGTATCCTGTCCCAACTATACATATGAGGTACATGACTTTCTTCTCTTTATATGCAAAGGGTAGGTGGTTGCTGTGCTTCAGCCTTTGTCTGCATAATTCTGCAACACCTCCTCGGCACATTAATCATTGTGTTCTGTGTCAGTGTCTCCTTGCTCCCACTTGACCCTTCTCTTCCTTCACATCACTATCATGGCTCTTGTTTTTGTATCCCTCCACTATAGACTCCCCAGTGATACAAGGATTTACTACCCATCTCTTCACCCCATCCAGCACACTGGAGGGTTCACTTCTAGGTATTTTCCCTCTTATTTCCAGTACAAGTATCACACTCATTTTCCGGGCATAGCTTATGAAAACTGCCATTTCGCTTTAAGTAAAATAAACACCTAACAGTGTCTTCTTCTTTGTAACAGGCTGGGTCTTGGATTAGTTTCACAGTGATGACACAAACTCTGCCAGGTAAGTTTGAAACAGAATGAGGACAGCTTCTGAAGTGTTGTTTGTGGAAGTGAGTTCTGGAAATCTAAAATTTGCAAAAAAAATTTATAGCATAGGAAATATTGCCATCAAATTCCCCTGATGAGATAAACGTATAAACTTAAAAAGCGCTACCCTCAGAAAGCTGTGGAGAGCATGAACACTGCTGCAACACCTTATTTGATCAGAACCAGCTCTCTTCTTTTTGTGAAATATTATTGTTTCTTCCATTTCCACAGTGAAGGCAGATTTCAAAATGTAGAAAAAAATGTTATTATTCTTCACTTACAGTCAATCATTTTTGTTATAGGAAAATTTCTTTTCATTGTAAATCTGGAATAATGCTTCTATACAGGGAGAGGAAAATCGATGCACTTAGTATTTCAAAACGAGGAAAGACACACATGTTCCTGGTGGCATTTCCCTGTTTACTTATATCAGGCAGCCGGCTCGTAGCAGCAGCCTGCTTAGCAGCATTTGTGACTCTCTCTCAGTACTTTTCTGCATCCTTAGAGACCAAAATACTCATAAAAATAAGGTCCCTAGGACTGAGCTTTCCAAAACAGTCACTTTATAATTATTTTTCCATTTCAAAATAGAAACCTATAAAAAGTACTTGCAAAAAGTAGCCCCACATGGTTTACAAATGAAAAAGCAATGAATTTCAAAAGTGGCTTAAATTGCATCATGCAAAGATTAAACTTTAAATTTTGTTTGAAAAAATGAAACATTTTTGTGTCTTAGGGTCCAATATGGAAATGATCTAAAAGTCTGGGGACGTTGTAGGGCTATCCCTGCAATGGCAGGAGCAGCAAAATATGAAGCACTCTCATCCTTGCTGTAATTGTCCCAGACGTAACTTGAGCAGATGCCAAATGAGTGTTTCTGATTCACCATCTTGTTTTAAGGAAGAAAGGGCAATGGACTTGCAAAATGCAGCAGTTGGTGCCACTCAACCCGAAGGGAGGGGTACCCAAGATTCACTTACAGGTTCCTGACAACCACAGCAGGGTTCTAGGAAGTCTGTAGTTTTGGGGCTTTTTGGGACCTTGCTGCCAGGCAGCTAAATCAGGCAGCTACTGCCTACTTGCTCCAGGGCCGAGCTCTCCTCCATGCAGCAGGAAGTTACAGCACAGCTCCCTGTTATAGGGGGGAGACAGAAGTTAAAATACGAAGTGGTGTAGTCCAAGAGCAAACCAGAAAAATAGCTGGGAGAGGCTGTGGGGAATTCTGTGCTAAGATGGCACCATGGCCAAGGAGGCCTTGTGATTTATGGTGAAGTTGTAGGTGATACAGGGTGTGTCTAACAGATGTGAACACCATCTGTGTGAATTCTGATGTTGAGGCTGAGCCTCAAGCTATGGTGTATCAGCAACTGCAAGGCTGAGAGCAAGGGCAGAGTTGTCTCTGCCCCCAGAAGAGACTGCAAACATTTCCATAAACCCTACTGTATTCACAGAAACAGACACTGAAAAAAGACACATCATCCTTTTCTTTAAATCTTTTTTCTTGGTAGTTGGCATTTTTGCTTTCCTGATGGTCATCCAGATGTCTCTCTGGGCCAAAAAGAAACACAAGCTGTATCTGAAGAGATTTTATCCAGAAGTGCGGAGAAAAGCAGCTATGATTCCTATCATCTTCTGAGATCTTCACACGAGTTGGAGCCTAAGTGTACAGTTCAAGAGCCAACTTAGAGCAAATGAGCCATTTCATTCAGTAACCAAGCGGATCAGAGGAAAGACTACTGCATATCTTTTTCAGAAAATTAACAGTTCAAGACAAAGAGGTTTCAATTAAGTACAAAAATATAGCTCTTGAATTTTTGGTTCCTGCTAAAAGATATGATTTAATTAGATTCTCTGTAATGGAGTTAATTGGAAAGGGACAAGAAAACTGCTTGTATCGAATGTTAGATATTTAGCTGGTGTAAATGGGCACAGATGCTGTTAAAATTAATGAACACAACTCATCTGCATGCATTCAGGTCTGGTAATTTTAAGGTTCAGTGTTAGATGTTGACGAGAGTCTTGAATTTTTGCATCCAAAGATGTTTCACAGCCTTATTTATATTAAACTGCACAAAACCAGCACATTCTGCCTCAGCTCTTCTAAACTCTCACATCAAAGGATGACTGCTATGCAGTGAACACCATTTAGTCGAGCATCACCACAAGGGTTTTCTTTTTTTTTTTTCTTTAAATCTAATTTCATATCAAATTGTTCAATACAATTTGTCTTAAATTGATCACTGCAAAGAGGTCTAGCTTTCTTTTATTTTCAGACAGGCAGATCAGCTCCATGATCCCAGAAGGGGACTGTTTGTGAGGTGCTTCCCATTTGCTACTAAGTTGAGGCATGACCTTGGGTACATAATTTAAGTCTGTCTCTCTTTCCTACTGAACAGTCTGGAAATAGCAGAAGTCTTTCTGCACTAACAAGCATATTAAGATCCCCTTGTTCAGTGCCCAATTGCATCCAGACACCATTCACCTTACTTGTATCAAGCACTGTGAAATCCTTGGCACAAGTTGAATCAGACTACAGCTCGTTATCAAAAAAGAAAGAGATCCTGCCAAATGCATTTCTGTCCATATCTGAAGTGCCTCAGACAGACAGCTGAAAGGCTTCAGCCCCCCTTCAGTTTGGTCAGCCTCTCTCTGCTACTTTGCTTTCCAGGATGCTATTTCTAGGGGATTCTTTGGGCTTCTTATTCATGTTCTGAAAACACTATATAGCTGCATTTTACAAATCAGTGGCGTCCATGTCATGTAGAAGCCCAGTCTGCAATACAAAAAGTAATAGAACCAGAGCTGCTTCAGCACATATTAAGATACGGAGAGTTAGGGCATTAAGTCCAGTTTTCATTCTATTCCTGTTGCACATTTATCCATGTCTTTTGGTTCCCTTAAGCTGGTGAAAAACTTGCATTAAGAACTTTATAATGAGTAGAGAAACACTGCAGAGTACACAGGCAAGGCAGGCAGTTTGTGTCCTAAAGGTGCCATTATCTTTGCACCAGCTCAAGTGTTCTAACAATGTTAATTTGCCCAGTAAATTGGGTTCATATCCCTCTTCTAATGTCTAACTTGCAATACTTATCCTATTAGCCACTGTAACTCAATTTCATCTTTGTTATGTAAATAGATCACTTTCCATATTTTTTGACTTGTAACCCGTGATCACCTAAATTTTTATTCCTCTCAATAGAAACCACTGATCAAAGTGAATATCCACTTCTCTAAACCAAACTGCTAATAAAGATCTATTTTTGAAAAATTATTTTCTGTACTCGATAATCACATACCTAACAGCAATATTTTTGAAACTTTTTTTCCAGACAGCATTAGTTGTGTGAGTCAGGACTGTTGTCTGTTTTTTTAAATGCAGCTACTGGGAATTCTTTTAATTTCAAGTTCATGAAATGTCATTTTATCAATCTTTGAGTTTAAAATACTCCATGTGGGAGGGCAGCTTACCAAAATTAGTTACTTATCTGGTCATCTCTTGTTTGCAATGGCTGCAACTTTAAGTCTGTTCAAGGCATGTTTCCAGTGTGACTGATTGCTAGGAACATGGTTCCTATTCAACAGTTAGCTTAGGCAAAAGAAGTACTTCAGGAATTTTTTACCTCCCTGTTTATTACTTGGTTGCTCAGTACATGGGATCGGGGGGAGAAGGGTTTTGGCTCCTGTAGTAAATGACTGAAGTTTTAAAGTAAGGTAAAAAGTACAGTAGAGGGTGAGAGCAAACATCAGGTAAGAACAAATGAAGCTACGTTGCAGAAGACTGCTTTAGATAAACATGATATTTTGAGACTCATCAGTATGGTGTTGATGAGCTAAATTCTCTGAACAGTGTTAAATGGCTTCACCAATCGCAATAAATGCAACTTCCTGCACCTTCACAGATCTTTATCTATTACACTGCCTTCTCTCATTTTCAGGGCAAGTTCCATGTGATTAGAGCAGGTAAGTTAACTTCCTGGCATGGGGGGCATGTTCTGCTTTAAAACTAAAAATACATAAAAATGCTCAGTCTTTGTTTTGCTAAACATGTTGGGGGCCTTGTTTATTGGGAAAAAAACACAAACCACAAAAAACTCAAGCCAAATGAATAATAATAATTAAAAAACCCAGCAAAAAAAGTATTACCATATAAAAAACTATGATCAACAGTGATTTTAGCCCACAAGCACCAAGCACATTTTGAACAAAAACAGTTGTCTTCACACAGACATTTTCATGAGGAAGTTTGTCATAATTGTGCTTATTACCTGTGAAAAAATGTTTTATTAAGCTCTCTATATACTGGTATTTCTCATATTAGAGGTTGATGAGGAAGTAAATAGTCAAGTGCAATTTCCTTTCAGTGTATTTTCTCTAATGCTCAGAGCTGCCTTCCACAGAGCCCTCAGCAGAAGGAAGGCATGGGCAAGGCCACCCCACTACCAGAATGATACCATATTTCATGATCAAAGGCAAGGAGGCAAGCTCTAATATGAGCCATCAGATACAGCTCAGTACTTGCTCACCACTTTGGCCACTTTCCATGGGAAGCTGCTTCTCAGGCATTCTAAGGATTGCACCAATCCAGTGAACTGGAGGCACTAATGTCTGAGGGAAAGGAAGAATACTCAGGACAAAGTGAATTACATTTTGCAGTCCTGCTTCTCTATGAGAGACATGAAATCCACTACTTAGAACAAAAACCAATTTGTCCCTTTGAACTCAATCCCTTTCTGATGCTGTTTTCCTCAGTTTTTGCATTTGGGAAGGTGATGGACCACAGGGCAGTGAACCCACTCTCTGTGGTGCCCTGCCCTTGCTGTTGCTCCCAGGGCAGTGTGGGCTGCCCTGTGGCTTCTGTCAGCACCAAAGCTTTCCTGACTGACCACAGAGCCAAATGACATAATTTCTCATGAAGGGCAGGAGGCAGCAGCACTGTGCAGCAGAACAGTCAAGTGGCTGAAGACGGAGACACCTTACGGTTAGCTGTGAGGAGCTGGTACAGTCCCATGTACTGGGGCAATTCCTGCTTAGCATTGCTCAGGAGCTAAGCCATCCAAGCCATGGCACCACAAATCAAGCAAGATACAGAGACTGTGGGGCAACTAGGCAACAGTTTTGTCAGGAACTGTGTAAAAATAAGTCAGATGGAGTGTGAATAGATCTCTTCTGGCTTGCCCAATAAGGACTGTGTGAGTGGCATTGCTCAGCCAGGGGGCTCAAAGCATATGTCAAAATAATCACTCCCTGGTCCACCCGGTGAGACTGCCCAACATCCAGGCCCTTCCATGTTCCCCCTGCAGCTTACAGCTGGGTTTCTGCTGTGGCCCTCCAGAAGGCCCAGTCTCATCTTTTGGAAATTATTCTTCAAATTCAGAAGCCTGAAGTTGAGCCTAAATTTAAGCCTTCTGAAACACAGCTCTGCATTTTTGTGGCTGGTTTTTTCCATGAAATGCAAACCTGGAAAACAGCGGGCACCAGCTCAGGCTTTCTGGTGGTGCAGGGAGGTGTTTTGATGGGGAACTGACATGGCAGATGCTTCTGTACACAACTTGGCAGCCTATATTTGGATTCCCAGTTTGAAAAAGCTCTTAAGACCCAGCCATATGTTTATCTTATAAGATGGTTACCACATCTTTGCAGCTGACAGGACTGAAAATGATCTCAGTGATTTTGTCTTTCCACAGGGAAAGGGGAGCTCAAAAGGACACTGAAAGCAGGAGAAGTGAATAAAGGCAGATGGTCATCCGTTTTTAAAGATGCTATTATCATCCAAATATCTTGTACTTTCCATTGTTTTGTATAAAGTAAGTGACTCTAAATTGGCTTTTATCACACTAGGAACTGAGATAAAACAGCCTGTTATCAAAGTAGTTCTCTGAAAGAGAGCTTGCAGTGATAGCTAAATATAATAAAATAAAACTCACTGAATGTGAAGACTTCTAAACCACACTATAAGAGGAAAAGAGCCATAGGAAAGCAAGAGACTATTTATGTATTTATAGTTTTAACAAGTGCTGCTGAACTAAAAATTAATTCAAACCATAAAGAGCTTCTCAGGAAGCTAATATTTTTCACGTGATGCTTTACTGGCTTTCCTTTTCTATACTTTCCTAGGCACAAGTTTTGTCTACAGGTGATATTCTCTGTCATTAACATTCATGAAAGCTTTTGGAGAAACACACTGTATGCTTAGCCCAGTGCTTGAGAAATAAAAATAGATGAGGTGTTGTGCTGTCATTGAACACAGATTAGTATCTATATGAACCATCTTTTTTATGAAAGGCCTGGTTTATCACAGGTGAGTGCACAGAGGCTGCTGTGCAGCTACAATGAAGGGAGATTTTCACACCACACATGTTTAGCATCATGGAAGAATGTTTATTTTAATGGTCTCTGCACATTTTCACTGTCTGCAACTCAAACTTTGAACTCTTTCTGGGTGTATCAGTACCAAGACTGGAGCTCTCCCATGCCTTTACTGTGGTCCAGGTGTTTGATTATTCATTTGCCTAGCACACCAGAGACCAGCTCTCACCTGGATCTGCCCTGTGAGGACATCTGAGAAAACATTTATTTTTCCCTCTTATCTGACTGGACAAGCAGTTGTCCAAGTGAGAAGCATTGGTCACTGCGTGACTAAAATAATCCACACTGAAATTCCTTGGAATGTAACAGTCAATCTAAGATCTCTTTATCAAAAGAAAAGTTAATGGCTCCTGAAAAATGTGTGCATAGATTAAAAAAAATTACCACATAGTAACACCTCCACAATACCCGTGCTCCTAACATGTACCTGCTTTTATCTAACTTCTAAAGCCTTTGAAGACTGAGGAACCAAGTATGAGAAAATCATTTATAGTTAAAAGAAATATGCAAGAGTATTCATTACTACTAATGAATTCCATATTTAAAAAAGAAAATGTCACACATCTTTTGTCAAAGAAATCTGCTTATTAGTCAGTTTCTTCCTAACACACAGCATTATTCCTGTGAAAAAGGAATACAGCTCTACTAGCGATGCCTTTCATTATTTTGAGTACCTGGCCATACTCAATGGGAAAAGGCTTTTGTTCCAAAATTACAGGTTCCACCTTTTGGAGCTCTTCTAAAGAAAACAGACGACATCAATCATTTTATCTCTCTTATTCATATTGAAAAGTTTATGAGCTTTCAATTGACTAGTAAAACTATTACCCTGTTACAAAGCAAGCAAGTATTTAAAAAGGTGTCCCTCTCCTCAAGACAAGAGTTGAAAAAATGGTACTTTTATGTTTTTATTAATAATACGAGGCCATTTCCAAGGTTCAAGGGCATCCTTGCAGAAGGTAACATTGATTAGCAATCTGGAAGAACAAGAATGTGGTCGCAGTGTGCTCTTAGGGATTAGCAGCTATGTCTTTTTTGAAAGAAATTTCCCTCTTTCTGACAACTGAGCTTGAAAGAAATGGATTTAAGATGACACATCTCCAATATCGTATCTAATGAAAAACAAAGTACGTATTCAAGAGGGAATATCTGTCACATTTACAAACACTATATTTTTCCACCCCTTGGTTAACATCATCTCTTTGCAGAAGGTGCTTTGAACTGGACTTGTACACCTTTCTTCCAAATTCTTAATTATTTACCTATTAGACCTTTGATATATGCATTTATGTCACAGGAAAAGTGCTTGATTTCCAAACACTGAGGATGAAGAATCTGTTTGCACCCTGTAAACCAATTTCAGCCCCGTTGCCCCACATACAAGTGATTATGGTGCTGCCATTTTTAGATATCCTTCCAATAGCCACTTGAAGCACAATGTTCAGCCATGTTCAGAGACTTGCCAAACATCCTGCCTTAGTCCAGCTGCAAAGCACAAAACTAAATCTTGAAGCAATAAATTGCAATACCTGTCACCACCTGAGCCTTAACTTCAAGACACCTCTCTATGCTCCTAACCTCTGCAAGACTGAAGCTACTCAGGGGCTCCTCTCTGCAAAAGCACAGGTGTAAGTCTTCCAGGTTTGTATCAGTCACTTCCTATGAAATCATAGATTCGGAACAATAGAAGCAGTAACCCTCTCATGTACATGTTGGACATGTTTTCTTATTCAGCAGGCCCTAGTAGATAAAAGGAAGACAGATATTGTACTTTTATGGATACAGGACAAACTGAACAGGGCTGTATTAATTAGAGAATTGGCTTCTACTCAGGGGTTCAGTGTCTTGGGCACCTATCCCAGGAGAAGGCAGTGAAATAAAAATTTACTGCAATCTAATAAAGGTGATCTTGATTATGGATCCAAAATTAAATAAGCAGGGAATATATTTTGATCACATGCAAATCTTTGCTGGAAGCTGTACCTCAAGCATTTTTGAACTTGGCTTAGAAATACCAATGCCAGAATAATTGTCACTCACACACTATAATCACATGATGGACTTGCACAGTGTGAGAGACTGAAATGCTAAAGGGTTAATGGCTAAACAATCGACCTTTTGCTAAAGCAACAGAGTGTTGGCTGAGGCCAAGCTTGCACCCACCAGTCAAAGAGGAGGAGGAGTGTTTTTGGGTGTGTGGTGGCAGAACCTCTGATCTCCTTCAAAACAGCCCAGGTGCAGAGGGGGTGCGCACCCACCAGAGCAGGATGACCACCTTTGTTTAGCAACAAGCTCAGTTTTTGAACTAGATAAGGAAAAAGGCTGATAAGAAACAGATCCTGTGAGGTGGGATAATGCTTTGTACCATGTCAGCTTCCTCCCATACACCACTGGCTCAGATGTAAAAATCCACTATGGGGATTTTCACATTCTCACGCAAGCCTGAGGGTATTTATGCCTTCAGATGGGGCATAACTGGATCAACTACAGTGACGAGAGAGGCAGCTGCCATGTCTTAGGAGGGGTCATAAACCATCAAAGAACCCATAAGCACTCCCAAACTCATTTTTGGGCCTTCCATGAAAGGACTGTGCATGACCCATAGTCTTGCATAAGACAGTGTAAAACTCCTCACCCAAGAGGAGGTACCTGTATGTTCTGACCTGAACCTGAAAGTATATTAACCCATTGAACTTTATGTCGTGTGGGTTCCTGCCATCCCTGACGGCTCAGGACTGTGACCATCACTTCAACCACATTACATCAAAATCATAACAATCAAATCTTGTCAGTGGATCCATTGGTGGTGATATCTTTCCTCTCCAGTATCTACTCTTACCCTTTCTTTCTCTTTCTTTCTTTCTTTTTCTTATACATTTTCTGAAGTGACAATTTTATACTTTTTGATTGCTATCTTTGTACAGATAATAACCAAAATGGCTGCATATCTCATTTTCATTGCAAACAAATTGTTATAAAATAAACCTGCTATATAGATGTGTGTGTGTGTATATACACACACACACACACACACACATGTATATATAAACACTGGTCATTCAATGTTGTTTCACTCTAATCTGCCCCAAGGGATCTATTAACAAGAACTTCAGTTGCACTCACCTTCAGAGGTAGCTCATAACAACAGAGCAATGCAAGTTATACAGGGAATTACTGCATGTCCTGTTATTATAGATACTCATCTTCAAAATTTCACAGGGAAATTAAGTACTTTTCCTACCAGTGAAGTGGTGGCAAATGTTTCTGCCCTTCTGAACTGCAATACCACATCCTTAGGGCAGACATAAGACTTTGACTGAGGGTGTCAGCATATGTGAGCTTCATAGAGAGAGTTCAGGAGTCATAGACAGGAGAAAACAATCCCCACAGACTGCCCACTTCAATGCTGATGGTCCCAAGCCCATGATGGACCTAAGCCCACCTCAGTCACTTCTTCCTCTCAGAGTTCCTTTGCTAATGGTCCTGGCTCTGTCAAGAAGTTTCAGTGTACAAGTCCTCTTTGAACTGCTCAAGAGCTGAGGTGCCACAAACCTGCCACAGTTGTGCTAGGAAATATGCTGCAGGTGCAAGGCCAGGATGAAGCCAAATGCAAGATGGGCACTGCCATCTAAATAAGTAGCCTGTCAAACATCTTGAACAAGTAATTGATGCTTACTTCTTACCCCTTAGGCAATTCCTGTGGTCCTTCCCAGCCTGTGTTTCATTAAGGCTCACATGTGACTCACTCTCAGTGGCAGAAGACTGCTCAGACCAACAGAAGTGAACACAGCAACCATTTCCATCAAACATTTAGAAAAACGACTACTTTTATTTACTGGCAAACAATTCATACAGGAGCACTAAATCTGGGCATGTGTAAGGCAGTATGGGGCAGTGTTGCCTATGGCAGTTCGAGGGTCTTGGGACTGCAGGTGCATATATCATTCAGACTAAATACCAAAGCAAGTAAATGGAAATACCTCATGTAATCACATTGCTGTGTTGTAATTATATGCAAATAACACATTACAAAACATGTGGAGAAGATCCCCACTTCTCAGCAGTTCTTCATGCAGTCACTTTTTAGATATTATTGAGCAAACAGAAATAAAAGCAAATCCTTCAGCGTCCACAAATGTATGGTTGACATACACAATCAATAGGCAGTTACAAAGAGAGAAAAGCTGCAGTTTTCTTATTCAAGATAAGGAGTGTGGGGAGAAACTTTTCTTCCTGCTCCCCCCCACTTTCAGCAGAGAAAATAAAATTGATTCATTGGTTACAGTGCAAGGAGATGAGCATCTCCAGCAGAAATTAAGGGCACAAACAAGGTCACAATACATAAAAATTTCAAGCAGCAGCAGACAGAGCTGGTTAAACTGACTGCCATTTTAACTGCAGTTGTTGATAAAATGGTCACATTAAGAGGAAAGCTGAAGGATGGTCAAAAGGTTAAGCCAGGCTAGCTGGTAGAGAAAACATAAAAAACATCCACTGCCACAAGAAATGTCTGCAGATGAGGCTTCCCCTGTTGCTGTTCTTATGGGGAGAAGGATGGCAAACTCAGGGCAAGTAGGGGTCCTGCTGATGCCTTGATCTCAGGCAAGCCCTGCTAGGACTTGAAGTTTGAAGCCAATAAAGGTTAGTGGCACCAAAAGTCATGCCTAGTATTTCTATTACTTCTAGAGCTTATAATGATTTTCCCTGCAACATTTTCTCTCTATCTCATTTTCCTCCATCCCCAGAGGATATACTATATGTCTTTATGTTGCAGCAAAATATTCTACAGATGTAAGTAAAGAAAGCCATCTGTTCTTTGAAAATAAAGTGTTTCAGCTAGGATTTTTTTGGGTTGTTTTTTTTTTTCTTTTTTTCTAATTAATACAGCTAATTTATCAGCTAGCTTGCATTTCACACATAGCTGAAATACTAAGTATTTCAGCGTAAGCTAGGAGAGAGAAGTTCAATCAATCAAAAAATCACTGCTTTTCTCCCTGTTGATTTTTGATTTACAGAAAGCATTGAATATTTATGTTTATACCAGGAATCAAAATCTACTACTTCCCACTGGGTGCCTTCTTTCCAAATCGCCTTTTTAGAAATGAGTGCTCACACTATTTCTTTCTCTCAAACCAAGCATCATTTCCTTGCTAATTACTGCAAATTGCTAGTGCAAGGGGCGGCATTCCCTTGTTTTCTGAAAAAGAACCATGTGGGCTGAACGCTGCAAACTGGAAAACACAATGTTTGATTCACCCAGCACAAACATACTCTGACTTATCAGTACATGGAGTTTGACATAGCTTGAACTGTGAATGAACCAAACCTGATGCTTCAGACCACTGAAAAGTCAAAAGTAGCAGCAGGAAAGTTCAGCTGCCAAGGCAGAAACAAATATATCTGGAAAGCTCTGACCTTTTATTTAACAAATATAATACTGCATAAGACTATGAGGAGGAAGAGACTGTGCCATAACTGAGACTGACTGTACACTCAAATTTTTGCTCTGAAAATGGGCTACCCTTATACTCAAAATAGGACTGTAGACATGGGATCAATGTTCAGGCTGTTCCATCTGTGGGACGGATGCAAGAGAAATGGGTGAGAAACAGGCTACCTCTCTCCTTAACCCAAGCCGTTGCAATGGCAATTTGCCACAAGCAAGGGTCATGGTCCAAGGACCAGTAAGAAGCAGAGGATCTGATGGACCAGAGGGTCTCTGAAAGTGTTGACCCTCAGGGATAACCAAGTGGTTGACTGGTCATGCATTTCCCCACACCTTGCTTGGGGGTCCAGCCCCAAGAAGCTTCTCATTCTGTTGCCAGTCTGCATGGCTCCAGAGCAACCTCAGGGAAACAAGGGCCAAAGACACCAGAGACACTGAAGTGTCCCTTTACTGGGAAAGTAAACTTTATTGCTCCTGGAAACTCTGCCCTGTCAGTCATGTACTGCTGCCATGGATGGTGCATTCCTCCAGAACAAAAGCTGTCCACAGTGCAGATGGCCATTGTAATCTCCCTGAGTGACATAAATAAAATAGATGGATGCAAACAGACTAATGATCTACTCTAGGAAGGTTGGTTATGATGCATTGAAAAGAACAGCTGGTTGTCGGCAACATATTTATCAGAAATTTAAAAGAAAACAACAGCCATATAATCCAGAGGATTTAATGACAGAGTGGAACAAATGCTGAATAAATGCCCCTTTTGATAAACTCACAAACATTTGGATGATGCAACAGTGATTTATATTCTTCTGGGAGAAATAAACAAATTAAGGATTTCATGGCCTTGTGGAGACCAGATTTTGTAAATGAGAATTTCTGTGTACTTTCAGATAAACCTTATCTCTCTTGATATTAGTGGAAAACAAACCCTGGTACTTTGAACTTGCAAGAAACTTCAGATTTTTTGGCATTTAGCTGGCTTGTTACTCTGCCCTCCCTAAATCAGGTAAGAAACATTTGTTGCTCACTGAAAATGTATTGCAGAACAGAATTTTGTTGTATCTGGCCTATAGTGAAACCATGGAAACCACACTAAAATTTTACCTCTGTGAGTGTCAAAAATGTTTGACTAAAAGTTTCATTTTCATAGTGTCAAAATGTTTCCTTTCAAGGTTGTAAAATCACTGCAACTCACAGGGTTGCAGTGTGGGACAGTTGCATTTAAAAATTACTCATCATCCAAACTAATACAAATAGGCAGTACTATTGATGGGTAAAAAGAAGTTATTTTAAAAAAAGTGCTCTATCTGAATTCGTCTGTTGGATGTCTTCCTACAGAATTTTCAGGTGTCTACAAAAGAACATTTTCCAACAAAAATCATTCCAGAAAATGGCTTTGGCCAGCACCAAGGAAAGTGACAATAGCTGAAGGTAAAAAGTGCGTGAATCTCTGGCTCTACCTTCTATCAAGCATCAGACCTCTTGCATCTGTTTTCCTCAGTACTTATATTTCTATACTCTCCAAAGTCACAGGGACAGGCAGGATGATGGAGCCTCTCCTGGATGCAGCAGCACTGAACAGAGCACTGCTACTTATCAGCTCATTAAACCCAAGCATGCAGAAATCTCCCCCTCCATGGGCACCCTCCAGTACCACAAGCCATGGAGTTTGAGACTGGAAAGAAGCACTTTGTTAAGTCAGCACTTCGAGAGAGAGTGATGCAGTGCCATTGAATCATGGCCATCACGTTCAGCACATCAGATGGATCTAACCCAGAAGTAAGAGAACTCTTTCCAGCCCAACCCTGTGGGTGCTGGCAGGATTTGAAGCACATTCCATATGGATCCCCTGATGAGATCAGGCTCTCAGGAGAATTTCTCCTTCTGCATTTGTGACTTGGTATGGGGCATGACACTGCCCAGATGGATCTCAGCAGCCTGTGGGGCAGGAAGCCCTAGATACATAACCCACAACATTGCCAAAATGCTGGCAGGACTCTCAGACATGATCAGTAGGTAGAGGATTCTGCTATTTACTGACAAAATCTTTTTCTTACTAGCTAGCATAAGATGTTGTTGCTGTCTTTTGCTGAGGTCCTTACTGAAATGCAACTCCATCATCAGCTACACACCTTCAGCTGTAATGCATCATTTTCATTGTGCTGATGGTATTTATTCTATACCATAACTGCTACCAGCATTGTTATTAATCTGCATCACATGAGTGTTCAGAGCACTCTGGTTGCCATCCTGAGCCAAGACACAGTCACACACCACACATACTTAACCCCAAGCAGACTGCAAGCCCCACACAAATCAATGGGCTAAGAGTTTTGCAGCCCTCAGTATGTGACATTTCATACTGAAAGCAGTAGTAAAACTCTTCCTCTGCCCACAGTACTCAGCTATGTGAAAAGGACATTCGTTTAGCACTGGCAAAAAGTTCATGAGTTCAGCAGGGGAATAGTGTTTCAGGTTCACCAAGATGCCTGTTTCTCTTTCTGTGGACTACTGAGGAAGCAATGATCCATATTTCCTACCACATGCTCCATTTCTCCAGACAAGTCAGAGCCTCCACCTGTTTCCCATACTTGGACCCACTGTTATTAGTTGCTACATTGCAACTAATCAAGACATCATTATGCTAGGTCCTGTAAGAAAAAATAAAAAAGAAAACAATCCCTTCCTCCCATCTGAGCACGGAAGAGGCAAATGAGATATGAGGGTGATATATCTTGAGTTATGGAGGATAATGTGGAAAGAAAAAATCCTTCCAGATTTTCATTACCAAACTCATTTGAGATAAACTGTTGGAACGATATTTTCTTGGAGGGGAAATGAACTTTGTACAGTTAAGTCTTTGCTGTCAAAAGCAAAAGATAAGAATGACCTCTGCTTTTAATGTATTTGTCTTTTCATATCCATTATAGACAGTGAACCCAGTCTATTAGCACCATTGGTCTAACACTAAAAGTCAATTTGATTTAACCATACTTGCTGGCACTGCAAACTGCCTGACTATCACTCAATTAGAAAAGAGACATTAGCTCAGGTGTTGCTTAAACTCTTAACTGCTCCTTTGCCTTTGTAATGTACCTGAGATTCTGCTTTAATTTGATATTCTGTAATCACCTGGGTTTAAATCAATCCAACATTGTCAAAAGCATATGGGATCAAACGAAAATGCAAAATTTAAAATAAAAATAACCATTGAAGGTAGATTTTAAGTGCTAGTGCTGTGTAATTATGGCAAAGTTGATACCATTTACAGCAACATTAAAGCAAGCGTTATTAAGAGAAAATGAGGCATTTGTCAATGAGTGTTTTTAGTACCATTAAAGGTCTTAGAATTAACACACTAGCAATATTTTGACCAAAACAAGCTTATTTAGAGGCTATTTTTAGCATATTAACATCTTGTTAGACTTTGAGGATTTTTCAGCTCTTCCTTCCTTAACTAGTGAAAGAAGAAATCAAATTCCAGTAAGAGTGTTACAAAGCTGGGGAAATGCAATAGTTGCTGTTGCATGTACACTTTAGATACAAGTACTCAAAATAGGAAGATCAGCCTTTTTGCCAGAAAGCATAAAATTTAATTTTCAGGGTCCCAAAAGGAAATAGGAAGCAAGTTTTGATATCCCCAGTCATTACTGAGGAATTTTTTATTATATTAATTACCCATTATCTTTTATAGGGCCATTTCTTCAGTGAGAATGCACCCGCTGAGATTAGAGGTCTGCCTCCAGCATCATAAAGTTAAAACAAGCTGTGAATATCACAGATGGGCACACATTTATTGCAAGAGAATTTTTTGAATATTCAGTTGCAGAGAACCTTCTGAAACTAATCTGAGTTGTTTGCAGAGTCCTTAAAAATGTATTACTCTGTCTCACCTCCAAATACATTTAGTGTCTTGTATATGTGGATATCTCAATACAGAAACACACATGGAAAATACCACATATTGCCAAGAAAGACAGATTTTCCCCTGCATGAACAGACACCTGGATTTTACTCCTGAATACTGGTGTTATCAGCACCCTTCCTGGACCAGTCCAAATCCTTGAGTTTCTCACTCTAATACAATGCTTCTTTACAGAGCTGCCTCAAAAAGGATGACATTTCTGCAGTACACTGCAGGGGGCTGTTCATGCCACAGAAAAGCAGGTTTAAAATTTAGTGACTAGTTCGGGCTACACACCTTTTGGTATTCCTAATAAAAGTCCACCTTACACTCAGACTACCACTCTATTAAACTTTACAAATGGAAATGTGATGATGTCATGGTGTTGTAGTTTGGAATTATTATGTAAATTCTCTCCCCTGCCACTAACTGCCCATGCTCCTCCTTGCTGCTGGCTGCTGCTGCTGCTTCTTGCCGAGCCGCTTCTTTTCTCCTTGCCACGGCTGTTCTCCTGATTCCTCCATCTGGAGTCCCAATCTCTGCTCCAGTCTCACCGCCACTTGCAACATTGTGGCCTGCCTGCCCCGGCTGGAGCAGCGACCTGGGAGAGAGAACTTGCAGCTGCTTTTCCAGGACACGCGGTGGTTCCCTACTTCAGTTTTCCTTCTTCATTTGGGACAAGAGACACAGAGGGAGAGACAGAATTCGTCTGTAACACTGATACTGCCCATAAGTATAACTTTCCTCCAGGAGGAAACCTGCTGGTTTAGGGGGTTTTTTTTGTTGTTTTTATCTTCTGGTGTTGGGGAAGCAGTTTGATCTGGTCTGTTTGCAGTTATATCTATACCTACATATATATATATATCTATATCTATCTATATATATATATCTATATATCTATATCTATATCTATATATATATCTATATATATATATATATCAGTTAAGAACAGTTATCCTTCTTGTATCCATTGTCTGATTAAAGTTCCTTTTCTTAAATTTGATAAAGAGTGGCATGATTATCATGGAGGAAACTCCCCTCCTCTGCTTGTGGGTAAACATTTTGGTTTTTCCCCTCAAACCAAGACACAGGGGAAGGTTCATAAGCCCATTAAAGGTTTGGGGCACAGTTCTGATCAGTCTGGTCCAGAGCAGAGTACAAGGCTATGGCCACCCGGCATCCCATGAAAGGTCCATTTGACCCAGCATCTCAGATTCAAAAGCATCCAGAAGGGAGGACAGAGGAGAAACACAAGGACAGAGCAATTACATATGACTTAGGACTGTGCCTCAGTAGGTGTATCTGCATGGTCAGAAGCAGATAAGGCTCACTGTACCATCCAGAGTTAAAATACTTCTGGGGCAGGAAAAACATAGCAGCAATAGCACTTGCACCCAGGCATATACACCCTGCTTAAAAGATCTATATCTCGCAGACTACAGTTGCCACACATCTGCCCAATTCCAAGCACAGCAAGAGAAACAAACTGTGATCTTCTCTGGGGTCTTAACCCATCTATGTGGTGTTAACCAAGCTATACATCCTTAACCATTGTATGCATTCATTAGAACACAAAGCCCTCCCACTGTGCTGAAATGTGTGAAGAGAAACTTCAGGCTTCTTTCTCAAATGGTTTTCACTCCTGCTAAGTTATATTTACAGGTCCTAAGCGGCCTGTCCAGGTAGACAGGGCACCCTCATTTACTGAAGTCCACATGTGATGAGATACAGAGAAGCTATGAGAGTTCCCTTTCAGTTGGCTTGCAGACAGGGTGAGAGAAAAGAAAAATGTATGAAGACTCAGGCAATAAGAACAAAGACTTTAAGTTATAAGAAACTGAGACACAAATAGAATTGTGCCAAAGTGCACGTGGAACAGACTCCACATTGCCACTGCCACTGGCCGCCCCTTGCAGCTGAGGAAGGTCTGGCTCTGTGGCTTATTGCTCAATTATAAAGTTAATCAAAGAACTAATTGAGCTTGGTCTGCTTGGTCTTTTGAGCCTCTTCTTATGGATTAACTTTTATTAGAGCTAGCAGAGGACATGAGGAAGGCTGTAAAGGGCAAGGAGATGATAAGCCTAATATGTGAGAGGAATGATAGTAGTATGTCATATTTGTGAAGACTAAATTGCATGTAGGAAGGAATATGACAGAGGCATGTACTTTTTCAAGCCCTATAACCTGCATGGCATTTGAAAGCTTGCTTTCAGTGTTTTGCCATGTCAATTGTTCATTTATCTAACTGTGCTTTTAGCTTTTGTAAGTCTTTTTTTTCAGCAAACCAGTGCCTCACAGGAATGAGATGATTTGCCTGTAACTGAAACTAAGGACTACAGCTCATTTCTTAGAACAAAATGTTCTCAAGGAGAAAACTTAGGTGTCAATGTGATATTAAAGATCTGCATATATAATAGCATTTACATAAAGAAAAAATATGACAGAAGGTCCCCAGCAGTAATACAGACCATGCAGAAGAAGGATGATTTCTTAGAGTTGCTGTTCAAAGTGAACTTGCATTACTGGATGTGAGCTTCAATATGAAGGTACTTGATTAAGTTATGTGAAAAAACAGGAATGAGTTACAGTTCCTGACATTTTCATGCTGTTTTTCTCTCTAAGACTAATAGGGAAGAAAAAAAAATTGTCCTACACTTCAGAACAATTAGAATATTTTATGTTTTAAAATTGTTTTGGAGAGTGCATATTCTGCAAATGTCTGAGCTCATACTGGATAATGACAAGCAAAACAGAATTTCATACTTTCTAAAATGTAAACATGTGAAGGCATTCTTTTCTCTTTCCAGTGATTATCCTGTGCTACAATTACCTTCCTTGTGGCTGTCTAAATAATATTCTCTTGATGAAAAGGAAAGTGCTCATGAAACCTTCCATTGCATAGTTACAAAAGAAGAAAATACCTTATTTAATGCTCCTCAGCCAGGATTCAAAGGGAAAGACTTGAAAGCGAAGATGTTCCCTGGCTGTGGGATTTTTCCTCATCTTTGGTCTACTGTGAGACAAAAACTACTGACTGGAAAGACAAGACTAGTGTAAAGTTCAGAGCCAGGTGTTTGGGTACACATTCACTTCTGAAGGCTGGTGCAATATAAGCCATTTTGGTGATGCTGATTCCCTCCTTCCAGGAGACAAGAGTATCATCTTCCACAAAGACAATGCATGGAGACCTTGACTGAAATTCAGGGGACAGTTCTTGCCAGCTCTGTGCAAAAATATAAACCCGAGAGGGCATTGGTGATCAAAGAAATGACAAGTTTATCTTTTGAGAGTGAACTACAAGTGTTTGTCTTAGCTTAGCAAAAGAGATGTCGAGAGAGATCTGATTGAGCTCTGATACATGCCTAACTGGGATGAGAAACCATGGCCATCTGTGATAGCAGTAGACAGAATTGAAGTGATCCTTTCCTGCCCTACTTTTCCACATTCATTTTCTTGGTGGGATTACCATTTACAGAAACTACTCTGCTTTGCAGTCTGGGATGTTATTGATGCTTTCGAAGACATGTAAGGATGTCCTAGGAGAGCAGATGCTTGCCTTGGTGATACAAAGCCTCTGGATTTTGGAGCAAATTGCATGCTCCTGCACAGTACCAGAGTACACACACTTCAACCTATATGCTTCCTTTAAAGTCAAATCTCTTCATGGTACAAAACAGTGGTTCTAAGGTACTAATGTCATGAACAGAAATATACAGCAGAAGGGACAGCCCTTTATTCTTTAATTAACTCATACAGTTCTTCAGCCATATCATACATCAAGCCTGGCCATAAAAATGGCAATTTTATAGTGTGTATAAAAAGAATAAAATGATTCACAGAGATTGAAGATCCATTTACAGCAGAAGTATATGCCTGTCTGAGTACAACAGATTCCAAACAGATATGTTACTGTGACCCATAAAACTACTTCAATAACTTATTTACTGTAACTTTGGGTGATATTGTCACAGATTATTAGCTTTGTAAAATGTTTAGGTCATCATATTGTTCTTGAAGGGATTTTTTTGGTCAGATGTGTGATGTTGGTGTATGGTGAATGGCCACTGCAATTCCTTGATGTCCATTATTTTGTCTACATATTCTTAGGATATAAAATGAATGGATGAACACCAGAATAGTTTGGGAAATTTAAGACAAATCTATTTAGAATATTTTGCACTTAAATTTTTTTTACCCTGAAAACTTGAAAGACAAGACTTAAATGAAACATAAATGTGACCAGTTTAAATAAAAAAAGTTTAAAATGCAGATGGGAATAAGAACTTAAATGCTGTAATCTCTGAAGAGAACCAGCAATCAAAGTCTAATATCCTCATATTGTGCCAGATAATGAAATATTAAGCTGGAGATAATAAGATTTCTTTCCACTGGATAGTCTTCAGCATAGTTAAACCTATGAATGAACAGCTGAAATGTTTTATATAAGCAAAAGGTTATATGTCAAGGATTCTGAGGACTGAAAAAAAATCCCAGCCCATTTACTACAAATGCACATCCCTCATTCTCTTTTAAAATTGTGCCATAATTAAATGCATTTCAAGAAAGACAACTTCAGCAGTGTGCACTGATGGGGACTGGGGATGCAATGGACACTTCTGATCCAGCCTCCTTAAGGAAATACGGGCAAGGTAATCACACTTCATATGTGCACACATCTACGCTTTCATCCTATTTGCAGTGAATGCAAGTATTTCCATTAAATTTGCCCCAAAGGCAGAGATCTTAAAGACAGTAAATTCCCAAAAACTTTCACAGAACTAGGAAAGCTAATAGAGAGATGTATTAGCAGCCTTCGACTGAAAAAACAGATGGGGTTGAGTCACCCGCATCAGACTCTGAGAAGCCAACACTGGCACAAAAAGTCGTGGGAAACATAACTAAATCCATCCCACAATCCATGGACCTGCCAGCTCTTTAACATGCCAATGAGGTGCAAGAACACTGGCAAAATAATAACAGCCCTGACTGTTTATGATACTGGATTTCTGTGTTCATTCACCAAGAGGTTTTATATTTAGAGCTACAAGGAGGGGATGAGTCCTCCATGCCCACTATGGAGCAGAAAGAGAAAAATTGATTTTACACTGTAGAGAGAAGTGCAGAAGAGAAATACTTCTCCTGGGGTCTTACAAAACCCTGTTAGACAAGCACAACTCAGTAAAACACAGCTCCCTGCCTCCTTGAACTTCATATGGAAACTCAAGACAACCATCTCAGTAGAAGCTTTAAAATGCAAAATGGGAATTACATACATAGCCCTTGTGGATAAATTCAAAGGTCTATGGAGTGAGTTTCTACCTCTGAACTTGACAGAAAGAGGTTCTCGCGGAAGAATCTAGGTGAAGACATAGGCAGTGCCCTTTCCCTGGGATTCCCTCCCACCTTCTTGCAGTGGAGAGACTTGCATCTAACAGGTTACACATGGACCATTGCATGTAATAGCTACCACTGGGCCTCTTTCTTTTCAATGTCTTTAATGCCTTTCCCCCCTCCCCCATTCCTGCTTTTTGACAGATGTTTTCTCACTCTTACAAAACTGGTATAAATGTTTTGTCAATTTTCAAAAATGCCTTTGAAACTACAAACCATCAGTGATATGATGCTCTACATCATCAGCCCGCTGTACAATGAGTGAAAAAAATAATAATCTTTTACACTATTTTTCAATGTATTAAATTGCTAACACAATGAGATGAGCAGTATTTTCTCACAGAATGGTTTTTTGAATGTGTGTTCTCTTTTACATGCTTATGAATGCCTACCCTCCTGTTAATTATTACAAATATTCACAGAACTTCTCTCTTTCATTGCAAATGCCAGTTGCCCATCAATTAATCTCTTTCCTTCATCTGCATTTTTGCATAACCTCTTTTGCAGACAAGTTGTGGAGAGGCAGACTTGGTCATAAAACCAACATCAAAATCAGCAACAATAGGAGCTTTTAAAAAGGAGAAAAAGTATGAAGATTGTTGAAGCTGAATGGGGAAGTGCAGTTTGGGATTCAACCCACCAAACCACTGTAGAGTACAAGATCAGACATGGAATGTTGCTTCACTGAAAGCAACACTGCATGGGATGCCAATGTAAGGGACATTTTGTCCTTTTTCCTTTTTTTTTTTTAATTTATACTAAACTTTTTGTTAAGCAGAATCTTACAGAAGTACTATTCCTTAACACATTAGGAAAATTGCTGTAGAAAATGTGTACAGAGAATGTTCACTTGGTAGTTAAACTACCTTTCCAGCAAAGGCAAAGCCACGTTCTCTTGGGAACATATTAGGTCTTTGCGAAACAGTGAACATGTTGGGATTTTTCTTCTCTTTCTAAAATAAACCACAGTAATGCACAAAGAAGGTGGCAGATGGTCGCTTCCTAATCTGCACATGAAATATCTTCCAGTTACAGAATTTGTTGCTTAATGTCTCAAAGTCCGTATTAATTATACACACTAACAGAGGGGCAGTACTGAAAATGACTGGATCTGGTTGTGAGCCTGCACAGTCTTCAGCGTGGAGTTTAATTGTTGTTCCTCATAAAGCAGCTGAAAAGCTCAGACAATGAAATTTTGCCAGATGGTTGTTGATAACACAAGATGTTGTGCTGCTTTTTCTGCTGCAAACTAGCAGGGGAAAAGCAGGCTGCAAAATCTCCCATGGCTTTGAGGATTTGGGATTTGTTTAAGTACGAGATAGAATTTGTGGGTTCCTTTGAGATGACAACAAGGTTTACCAAGTACCTTGTGAGACATTAAAATAAGCTATAGGTGGCATTTGATTGCCATACAGACCCTGTCCTGATGTTCTACCAGGGCTAAATACTCAATAGCTTACTATCAGTCACTGAACTGCAAGAAAATATGTTTTCAATACACACATTAAGAAATCAGATTAATTACACACCCACACTCTTTTAAGCTGCAAACCTGCCATAGACAAACTAGCTATTTTATGAGTTGAAAGGAAGAAAAATACCATGGCAACTTTCCTGTGTTGTTTAATCTCATTTACTGAAATTTTATTAGGTGCTTTTGAAGTAAAACGGCAAGAAATAATCTATAAAAATAAAATATGCTTTTAAAAACAGAGACCTTGAATTTGAGTGTAAAAAGGAAACCAAATATCTAATTTAGTGGAACCAGTATGATTAAAAATAATTACATTTGTAAAGTGAACATTTGGAGAAAAAATTATTAATGTGCTTAGTAATAACATCCACCTAAATTGTATAATGAGCATTTTCATTTAAAACCATGTTTTCATTCAAAATATGAGGAGATTAAAAAGAAATAACTCAGAGCTGTTAGCATCATCTACTCATATTTCATTAGTGTCCTGATTCTGAGTATGGCATGGCTTTGTGGCCATTCAGTCTTGACAAAAAAAAATCCAGGAACAACAACTTGTAATTATATTTTTTAATTTATAAACTCACATACATGCCATGAAACATTAATTGTGGCAAATCAAAAGAAATATTAGACATTTAAATACTGACTGCTTGCCAAGTCAGCAAAAGCACAGAAGTTAGTAATCTATATGGATATAAATTAATATTCATTAGAGTGCTATTAACTTTCCTTGATAACAACCTCAGAAAATATTATTTTGTCTTACTGCTTGTGGTTACAACTTAGATTGTCAGTTTATTTTTGCTCCATCTCAGACTGCCCCCTCTTTTTTCTGTAAAGGGCTTGTTCATAATTTTCTTTGTAGTGGATGATAGAGGATCAAGAACTGGTTCACTATAGCTCTTTGAGTTAGCCTACTAACAGGATGCAAAATGAGAAGTAATTTAATTTAAAGAAACACAGATGCTGTTGTTTAGAACATGCCTCAAAAAACCTGCAGCACGAGACTTGCTGTCTCAAAGTCCACCCTGTTCCCATGGCACAGCAGAAGCCTCTCTCCCTTTCCAGAACTCCACCTGTTGGCTACTACATGGAGGCCAGCGTGGCATTGCCTGGACTGGGCTAGCAAATCATGCCCTGCTGCAGAAGAGAAGATACTGGCTGGTGCCACCCCAGAAAATGTGTTGCTGCAGTCTGGAGAATGTCTGTGTGCCCCTGATGGGTTTCAAGTGCCCCATCTCCATCTCATGTGCCTGCACCTAAGTCCCATAATCTCACTGCTCTGTGTCTCACACCAAAGATGGGTCCTGACTCTGCCTTAAAGGTGCAAAACAGACCTGCTCCTAGTGAAAGCATTTCATCATCTTCTGATTAGCAGTCTTCCACTGGCTCTGTAAGTGATCTGAAAACCCTGTATGCACCTGCACTGAGATGGCATTTGAAGATTCACAGTGTCTAGAATGTCCAAGGGGGTAGGATAGACACCACCCAGCGTAGACACTGCAGAGAGCCTTGGAGCCTCCCTGCTTTCCTGTCAAATCCCGAGATGTGGCACATCAGTTTCAGAAACACATCACTGTGCTTTACCTGAGAGCTTCTTCATGCTTTACAGACCCTATATCTACATCCTGCCCTTCTCCCTGCTAGAAATAAAGAAGTGTCTGGAGGAATTTTCTAGGAAAGCAGCCACTTAACACATTGAAGTTTGTCCTCATGAAGTCAGTGAATTATTAGTTCCCAGGAGCTGTTTAAGTGAATAGCTAAAAACATGCACTAAACCCTCCAAATTTATCCCAGTCTGGAAGGCAGGAAGGAAGGATGATCTAGAGAACAGGTACGGGTCAGCTCTAGCTCTAACTTTAGCATTCCTTTGTATTCTCTATAACTTAATTGTTCCTTTAAGTGTGTGTCTCTGATCAAGTTCATTGCATTTCAGGTCAAATTCAAGAAAAGTTCCACAGGAAAATGGAACCTCGTTTATATTACTTCTCTAATGCAGCGGTTGTTTAGAATAACTCCATTTCCATGCATTCCCTAAAGGTTTTTCAAACAAAATATGTTTTCCATTTGCTGGCTAAATGAATGGAGAGGAAAAGAAAACAGTTCCCATTCAATCCAAATTACTGTAAGGTAACAAAAATGAGAATTCTCTTCTCAGTTCTCATTTTTCAAGGAGACTTCAATAGGAATTTAAAAAAAGAAAAGGTAATTTCCACAAACTTTCTCTAAGTGTGTCACGTTCTGTTTTCTGAATGCTTAATAACACTTGCAAGCTTGCAGACTTATTAAACAAGACAAGGACATTGAATTTCTCCTGTGTCTCTAGCCTCGTCTATGCCAGAAAAGTTTAAATTTTTATGTTGTCTGACTAAGCTGGTTATAACTGTCTGTGCTGCCAGTACTGAAAGACTGAAAGTTACAAGAGAGTTAGAAAAACATAATCTAATATTTTATGTGTTAGATGCCCAAGGTCAAGGGTGCAAATCCCTTAGTCTGAGTGATGCATCAATGGAAAATTAATGGGGCTGTTAAATGTTAAGAGGTGTTTTAGTCACGTTATTATACTTGGTAGCAGGGCACAGGGCTGAGATGCTATGGAGGGCAAAGCAGAAGATCTAATTAAACAACCTTGCAAGGACCTCTCCTTTCTCATCTGAGGGGCAATGATCTGCCATGGCTGAGGTGGAGGAAATTCTTCCACTAGCTCTGCTGCCACAGAGATCATATCCTTCATTAGCACTGCAAGATAAACAGGAGCCCTTGTAGCCACTGGAGTTTCTTCACTTTTTCTTTCCACTATCTTTTCACAAGGGGAGAGGAGAAACCCCAGCACCCACAGTTCTTAGCCTCTGCTGCTGTTTTGCAAGTATAGTTCCCTTTAAGAAAAAAAAAGTGAGCCAGGATAGGAAAGCAGACTGTCATTTCTAAGGTAAGACAACTAAGAATCTGTCATGACCATTATTCAACTAATCAGGGATAACGTCAATGACCTCATTCTGTCAAAAAATATGTACAACAATGACCTCTTCCTTTATCAGGAGCAATGGGATACGACAGCACAGCCATTATTACTGTGTAGATAAGAAAGTAGCTCCCTGCTGCTTCTCCCCTGAACAGTAATGCGTGTCCATAGCTTTTTTTAATGTCTCCCATTTTTCATATCTGGCATATTTTGATTCTGATAATAATGTTCTATTTAAATGTCCTTGTAATAGTTTGCAGATATAGCTTACTAATGAGAATTAATTGTTGATAGTGGGATATGGTATTTATTTGGGGAGGGCTGGCAACCCCGTTTACTTCGGAAGGGACAGATGGTGATTGTGGTCTGGCTGCAGTTTAGCTGGGAAACCTGCACACCAGGTAATTGAACCATCCTGTTGTACAAACTTCTCAGATAATTAGTAGTGGCTTAGAGCTTTATTATTCTAGTTCAGAGTCCATGACCTGCATTTGAAAAGTGATTAAAAAATTTTAAGCCATTTTAATAAATTTGCAAGGAACACTGTAATTTTAGAGAATTATGCTTTGCCTAAATGCAGGCCAAAGATCAATACCAAATAATCTCTGCATCGACTCTGTAATTCCTGACTGAGCAATAGCATTCACTTTAGAGAGATGTCACGGGAAGATCATTTAACCTGAAGTTAGCTGTTCTTTTGCTGTTAAATATTTCCACTTTATTTATATACTCATTTTGGCCAGCTTCATTTTCCAGCCAATTATTTTCATGATGCCTTTTTTCCCCCCTAGAGATTTCTAGTATCAAAAATCTCTGCTGCACTTCTCCCTGAGTCTAAAGTCTTTTTGCAGTTCTTGTTTGTGAGGAACTGAGTGGCAAAAACACTATGAGAAACCAGTGAACCCCAACCTGCCTTTTGTTGTGGATTTTTTGTTTGTTTGGTTGGGTTTTTATATCTTTAGTGGACAGAAAAAGAACTGGAAAGCTGAGAAGCCAGAGGCATGTGCAAAGAATCCCTTAATGGTTTTTAAATTAAATCCCTTAATGCCATTCTCATTAAAAAGTTTTTCCTGCCAAATGTTGTTTGCTTATGACTTCAAACTGTCTGCATTAATGATGAATAACTCCTCTGAAAGGTATTTACATGTTGCCTTGTCACTGCCACAGACAGTAATTTTATCAATTGTGAGAGAAAGAAAGAGGGAAAACTTAGGGAGTGAATTCACAAATTGGGACTCTGTACTCACTGCAAGTGACCATGTGGTATTGTAGGACAAATGCTTTCAGCACGTGGACCAGGAAAGCATCCCCGTGTTATAATGATTTGCCACAGGCAGATATTTGCAGAAGATGCCAGCTCTCATTCTGTTGGCTGCTGCTCCTGCAATGCTCAACTCGTTTCCTGAGGCACCATTTATGAGATACCTAACACCATCTAGCCAATAGGAACTACACTGTGCATTCCTGCACGTATCTTCTGCTGACTATGCTAAAGGGTACTTCAAATCCAGTTTCACAGGACCCATACAGTGTGATTGTACTTATTACTATTATTCATTCTACTAATTCTGTAATTTTCTCCCATCAGATACATGTGACTATTTTGTTGCAGACTCCCGGTTTAATAATGCTTTTGGATATCAGTAGATATCCTTGCAATTGGTTACATAACAGAGTTTTCAGATGAATCAGATGAATGTAGACATTTTGCAGAAATCTACAGACATGCTGACATCAGGTATAAGGTATAGTCATGTTCAAGCTCACTCTCAAAACACTCTCCTAATTAGGAGACTCAAGGTCACTCTGAGCTGGATGCAACCAAGTAAGGAACAGCTCAGCTCACTGTACTTTGAACTACGACTCTGTTTGAACCAGTAGTGTGGACAGCAGTATAAAACTTGAGACTTCACATGCTCTTGCCCACTTGCACACCTGCAGCCAGGCACCCAGAGATGCACCTCCCTGATGTGCTCCTGCCTTCCCTTATTTCTCTCCTCCTTCCAGCACCTACCATGCCAAATCACAACAAGGGCAACATGCACGCGTTTCCTTTTGTTTCTACCTCTAAGAGGCCTTATAAGACTCCAGATGCTTACAAAGCATATCTAGTGATCAGTTCAGGCCTTGACTGTCCCCAGAAAGCCTGCCCACAGAGGATGAACGGTTAATCACTTGTGAATTGAAAGATGCAGGTTCAATCTGACCCACTTGCACCCTGGCTGTACTTTATATTAAAAATCTACCAGATAAGCTACACAAAATTGAGCACTGCTTGGAAGGCCACATACAAACTGGAAAAA
Organism: Pithys albifrons albifrons; assembly: GCF_047495875.1. NCBI lineage: Eukaryota > Metazoa > Chordata > Aves > Passeriformes > Thamnophilidae > Pithys > Pithys albifrons. The sequence continues at coordinate 19,220,947 of NC_092462.1, read as the reverse complement.
ACAAAGCCACTACAAATGCCCAAATCATTTTCTTTCACACCAATAATAAAGCTCCATGCCAACATGCAGTAACAACAGGTTGCCAATTACGGGCATTTAAAGATTGAGCAGGACTGGAGGATACATACTCTACAAGGCTGGAGGTAAAAAGGAATAGAGAATACACAGGATGTGTGTGCTACCGGCACAATTTGCTTCAAGTAGTACATCAGATAGAAAATATGCGTATTCATGGCAGTCACAGCAGTCCCTGCTGCCCTGAGAATCTGGTAATAAATCAAATACCTGGATGGTGCTTCCTTGCTTGTTGCACTGTGGGTGCAACTTCAGTGTAGTTTTCACAAATTTGGCCTGGCTGAGCAGAGACAGGAAGCACCAGTTTGGAGAGATGCACATACAGCCCTACCTGCCTGTGCACGTTGTGACCCCACACAATGGAGATTCCCCAGTCGGGGCAAAATGAGGCTGATCTCGAATGAGCAGCAGCAGAGCTATATCCTGCACAGACAGACTTTCAAACTTCAGGGCTGTATCTCAGTAGCTGAATGACACACTTTCCAAGATGAAATGGACTGTCTCCTCAGGGTACCACATGGTAGTATAAGCATGCTCAGAGGTTCAGCAGGCTTGCAGTATGTTCTGTTGAGTACGCACATACTCAGGGTAGACACAGCCCCCCTCCAAGGAAAAGCAAGGGGTAGATGGAGAGCTGGATGGTCACAAAGAAATTTGGCTGGAGCATGAGTGTACATTGGTACGATGCACATTTGTACATATGTTATAAATTCTACTGCTACCCTTTAAACTGAGTATGTTTGGAATGCCAGCTATGTGCTACTGCAAGCCATGTGGAGTAAATTCCAAAGAAAGGAATTAAAAATGCAGTTAATTTTTCCATGGCTAAGAACTAGATTTTACTTGCTATACAGATTCCCAAGGAGACCCATTTGAGAGAACTAATGAAACATTAATGCCTGCAAAAGATTTTTAAGAGTGGTACTTTAGAAACTATTTGGCTTTGATGAAAGGTTTGACTGCCTGATAACCCTAGAGCCTGCAGTTATAGTACAATATTTATAAATGGAAGAGACATTTACAGCCTCATAAAAGCTTCTGTTTATTGTTATCAAATTGCAGTGTTGCACTGAAACATTAATATGTAGCTTAACCTGTTTCTTGTAGCTTTGTTGTGAGAACTGATGAAGTAGCTGAGCAAGCATAATAGGCAGAAAACTAGCAAATGCCAAGTGACAGGGACAATGCATGACAATGAAAGAAGAGAATCCAAACACTGTTACCAAATCTATAGCCTGCCTTTGGCTCCTGAGATACTCAGCTCAAGAGCACAGATGGTGCAATGCTTCCTGTGAACAAGAAGTTGCTTTACACTGACTGAATTCTCTGATGTTCTAGGACACAACATAGATCCCAAATCTCACTAAAACAGGTATGATCAGAGTACTGAGGAGTAAATGGACTAATACATTCTCCTGGACACCCTCTTGCTTATCAGATATCCATTAATTTCTCCCTTGGCCCCTGCACTGACTCATTCTGGAATCCTGCTCTGCTCCTTGTGTGTACAACTACAGGGACTGAATAGCCCTACAAGAAACAACATCTTATTTGACTGGGTAGACTCATATCTTGATCCTGAAATGTGTAGGGTTTGGTAGGGGAGCTGGGTGACTAGCTGCCCTGAATATCTTTGAAAATTTCCAGTCTACAGGCAAGTTTCAACTAGGAACCCAACGCCTTGGAAATGCAGCAATCAACACAGCAGGACAATGGAAGGAGGATATGGCTGTGAAAACTCTTGTTTCCCAGGTTCCACCTGGTTAAGTAGCATATTGGACATAGAGCAGCAGCCTCTATACAGCTGCTGGTGAATCAGAAAAAGCATGATACCTTATTTTCCTCTCTGATGGATATATACCCATGGCAGGCTCTGAACAAATGCGTTTCAATTTAAAACATTATGAGTTCATAAAGGATTGCAGAACTGACATTGATGATTTTATTGTCAAATTGGTTCAGCATATAACCTCTCTCCTTCAAGGAAAGTCTTAAGCAAACAGACCTTGCAAAGTGATGTGAAGGTTAATGAGCATAGCCCTTGTCTGACTAGAACTGACAGAACAGTGCTACAGTGGCTGTGGCTTGTGGAAGTTGTAGCTCTTTGTTCTGTTTGTGGCCCAAGCATCTTCCCTGAAGCACATATGTCTGTCTTGGTGACAGGCTGTGAGGTATAGCTCAGTTACATGTATTTTAATACAGTATCACATTGGAAATACCAGTACGTCAGGAGATCCTGTTCAGAGGATATGCAAAGGGCTGGGAATACAAGTTACCAGAAACAATGCACACCTTAACCTCTTTTTCAATTAGCTTGGACTGAAACTTCATAGATCCCTAAAATTCAAATATTGAAAGTGACCTGAAATGGACTTTTCAACTTCTCCACTGGAAATAAAATGCCTTTAACAATCCAGCAGGAATCATATTTGCTGCTGAAATATCTTTTGGATGTCAATTTCCTATCCAAATTCCTAGAATTCCTGAGACCAGTCTTCCTAAATACCATAAGTATTTTGAAAAGCCTCATTTTATTTTTTCTATCCACTGAGAACAAGAATCTGGTGTTCCATATTTCGATCACCTCTTTTGTTACAACCTGTTAGACAAAACATCAGCAAGATGCTATAAAGGACTTCAAGGTCTGTTCATTATTCACAGCTCAGGGCCTTCAATACAGCTGACACACACACTGTAGGAGGGTTTTGTGTTCCATCTTCAGCACCCAGCAGTAGTGTCCTACAGATCAGAGGTGTGTCACCCTGCAGAAGTGCAGGGTGCGTATACATGTAAAGAACTGAGCAAGGTGATCATAGGAAAGTGTATGCCTCAAAATCTTCCCTAGGCTAATGGCAAGAAAATAATGAACTGGGGAAGTAATTAAAAACCAAAAACAATCCCCTTCCCCTCAGTTGAAATATTCCCCTTTATGGAAGGACAGAGGTTCTAGGAACATTGTGAATACATAAAGCTAACTGTTGAGCTGCCTATTTCAATGTAAGTTACACTCAGCTAAAACAGAAGGGCTTAATCACTGGGTCTCATTTACAAATTACAAATGAAACTAGACCTGGTCAGGAATCTACAGAAGCACTCTGCTGCCACACACACCAATGGGTTCCACCATCCATCTCAGTGATCAGAATGGGTTCTCAGATTTGTAGGACAAGAGGAAATAAGGGCAGAAGAAACTCCCAGTATCTGTCTATCCATTCTTCTTTCCATCCATCTTAAATTCCTTCTTAACTATGAAATGTTTATTTTGCATGCTTGTCTTTATATTTAAGGCTTAGTATCTTTTATTCCTCTCCTTAGGAAATGTAGAGACTTAATATGAGCTGTTGAGAATAAAAAAGGAAAAGATTATTTTGATAATGGTAATGTAGACTTTTAAATCTTTACTTTTTCAATTCACACTCTGCATCCTTTCAGACTTGTTCCCTGCTGAAACCAGCATGATAAGTGCAAATTTAAAATTGGTTCTTAATTTGAAGACCTTTGAGTTTTGGTACTCTAGACTTGCATTTTCAAACTTCATGACATTTATATCAAGGCACCAGGGTTATTTAAATTTATTTTTCATTATCAGTAAAAAAGCCTTCAATATATTATGTCACAATTATTTGAACACAAGTCCCTGAAACAAAAGAAAAGAAAGGGGAATGCTTTTAACTCAAGTTTTAGTACTAGGCAGTTTTTTGTAATGGAAATATCCTACCTTTTTCTGCAGCTTACTTCAGAGTTTCAGGAAAACAGAGATGAAGCTCTTAAAGTCATTGATCATGTAAAAGCTTCTGTAATCATTTAACTGACCCCTCCCCCCCAAAAAAGTTCTGACTACTTAATTTCCTAGTGGCCAAAACATTATAAAATAATTATTTTACTAGTGTGACACTGTCATCCCATTTCAATGCTGAAAGCAGTATGCAATGAAATCAAGCACATAAAACTTTACTTCTAGCTGTAAGTCCAGTTTTCGTGTAGTGCAGACCTCCACCTAAATGCACACACAGAGTGCCCAGAGATGCCTTCCTCCAGTTCCAACTGCTGGGTCACTCGAGTGTACCAAACTGCTGTCACGGGTGCTTGCCAACTGTATTGACTGAAATTGCTTTCTGCAATTTCTCTTTCTTGGCAGCTTTGGGGAGGCCATCCCTGCTGGAAAACAGAGGTGGCACAGATATCCCATCATTGCAGAACACAGAAACCGTCCCTGCTCTGGCACTCCTGGCTGAGGAGCTGCAGCCCTCGGACCTTGCCTCCTTGGAATGGGCCCTGCTGCAAGATCACTGGTTTAGCTGCGGTGACAGCAGCAGGGACACAGAGGTGTCACACCTTGCTGTACTCAGTTCAACAGCAATTGCTGCCGCCAGCCTTGTGCCATGTAAGCTGGCCCCAGTGAACTGTACATGTTGCACAGGAGGAAGCTTTGCCAGCAGCAGGGTGAGCTGAAGCCATGCCTGGGCTTTGGAGAGAAAGAAAGAGGAAAAAGGCTCCATCCCACATATTCCTCCAGCAGAAGCCAACAAACAATTACTGCAATTTACAGCTGTCAGCCCCAAACATAATTAATGTGCAATCACAGCCAGACGACCATCTTAAGGGACAACATGGTCTCCTTAGCTCACTTACCCATAGTAAAAAGGACTTTATTTTTAGGGATCACTGCTAATGGCAGGCAGTTTCTTGGGGGCCATCAGGACTTAAGCAGATGTGGGAGCAGATGGCAGGACAATAATGCTTTTTTGGATGATTGACTAATACCTTTTGCCAAATGCCAATGGTAATAAAGATATTTTGTCAATCTTGGATCAAGCTACAAGAAATTTTTATACCAAGTGGTGACAGGAGTTGAATTTTAGTTTTGTTTGTAAGCACCAAGAAGCCCTCACCAACCATATTCAACAATGTTTTTGCCTTCTTTTCTCTCCATTGTTGTTCTCTGTATATTTTGAAAAGGTAATTCAAATATTTAATCAGTTTTGTCATGTCTCGACTCTGTTGAAAGCAGGATGACATATATACCAAAGCAAGGGAGTAAAATCTGTCCAGCAGAAGGGAAAATTTATGGCTGCAATTTTGCAGAGGGGTCCCTATGATGCAGTAAAGCGCAAGAATGAAGCATGAAGAGTTTATTAAAGCCATAAGAATCCTGAGATGAGATTACAGCCTTTATACTCTGCCATGCTTCAGATTTGATAATGCATGTCTCCCAGCGACCCCCTCCTCCTGCCAGCTCTCCTGGAAAGGCAGAGAGAAGAAAAAATCTGCAGCAGATTGATTTTGATTTCATATGTAGCATTCTCATTAATTTTCAAGGCATCAGCTCACACAGATCAAAGTGGCAGAAGACGCTGACATCAGCTTTCATATCTGAGAGGTTATCACTCCCTGATGATAAAATTGCCAGATTATCAAGGAGCGCATCTGCAAGTCTATAGCTACTGTAAAAAGCATTGTGACATATAAATGCACAATGTGACACCATTACTGTATCATCTTTACTGGAACACTTAGCAAACATTCTCAGTGTCACCAAATGACAGTCATGCCTTTAATTTTATTTCTCAGTTTTGTAGCCTTGGAAACTATAATTTGGGGGAATAGCACTTTTTTTTTCTTTGTCCTGACTGCCTCCAGCTCTGACATGACCACCTGCAGTGGAAAATGTGCTATGAAAGATCTGGACCAGCATTGCCAGGGAATCTTTCACCTTTTTCAGAGCTGCTGCTGAAATGTCATTGTAACAGCAAATGATCCCTTAACACAATCATTAGAAATGTTTATTTTAATATTTCAGTTTGTTGGACTTTACACTTGGTTTGGTTCCTATGCAGAACCTCATGAGTAAGACACGTGTTGTTCTGTGGGCTTTATACAGTCTATGCCCTCTTGTTTGCTTCTTTTATTAGCAGGGGAAACTAGTCAAGCAAAATACTATCTTTCTTCTGTCTTCCTCTTTAATACACAGCACTGACACAGTTCTAAGAGCACTCAGGGCATAAAATAAATGGGAAAACGATTTCCCAACAATCATGGAGCATATAATCTCTAGTACTTTGTTTTTGACAGCAGAGAGAAGGTTTGCAAGTTCTCTGTTAAGCCAGGATAACAGTTATATTCACAGCCACTCTTCTTCCCTGTTCTATCACCTACTGTTCAACATTGCAGGCTTAGGGGTGGGTTCACAGTAGGAATACAGGGGAAGGGCTATCTAAAGAAGCTTGAACATTTAGCTATACATTTCTCTAAAAACCGGTTTGTTGCACTGCTCTGAGAAAGTTTTAGCAAAAACAAACCTGTAACATTTCTTCTCATTCTGGGAATCATATAGGAGAGTAGATCCATGCTTTCTTGATAATTGCAGCTTGGTAAAAATGTACCTCACCCAAAGTCATAATGTGTTCACATACTACAAGGACTGTGAAAGTAAGGGTAGAAAGCACACTGCATTTAGGTTTGCTTCTCATCAACCACGGGGGCGACAGGGGAGGGAGTAGGCTATGTTCTTGTTTACCACAAATCTAAATCAGTGCGGAAATCTTCAGTCACAATTACTGCATGAAGACTAAACATCAAAATGCAATTCTAAAATCAATTCTGAAACTGTTAATAGGCCATAAAAAAGTTATGTAGGAGCAGTCCAAAAGAAATTTGTTTTTATGGCTCTAGCCTTGGCCAACCTACCAACAGCCTACCAATTCAGACTTAGTGTGTACCTACCTACTACAGTTGCTTCTGCACAGCTGCATTGTGTAAAGCACTGCATCTCCACTCTCACTCAGTGCTTTTTTGACTATCTTTGATTCACGAAAGGACAAAGGAGTTACTAGTAATACTCAGAGTGTAGGTAACATGCCTCAGTGCAAAACTAAAGACATTGGATTAGGTTTACCTAAGACAAAAGTATGACTCACAAAGGCAAGAGGCTGGCAGTAGAAGCAAACTGAAATCAAGTGTCACATCCTTTGGGATGGGGCAAACATCATCTGCAAATGAAGGCCACATGTCACTCCCAACGATGCAATGAAGGATAATTTACAGACAAAAAACTATACAATCATAATCACCATCACAATAGTTCATCCTGATATTAAGATGACCTATAACTTTGTGGGTATGTTTTATCAAGCTCATTGTACAGAAGGTACTTGTGTTGCTGACAGTGTTGTGTCCATGGCTTTGAGCTGAGTGCAGGCTCCAGAACACACCAAAGAGTGCGAACATCCAGATGGCCTGGATGTTAGCTCAGCTGAAGTCCATAGCTATTGGCTCTGCTGCCTAAGCTTGCTTTGGACTGGCCCCGTCACCATATTTACCCCTGGTATCCTGAGGAATTCATGTAGATGAATGACAAAAACCAAGCCATTTCCAAGGAAAGCAACTAACCTTTAAAAACATCCCAAACAGAAAGCCCAGATGGCTGAATAATGGGAATAGCTCTTTGGTTTGCGTTTAGAAATAGTAACATGCCACCCAGAGAAAAACAAACAAACAAACAAACAAACCAAACTAACCCAAACAACAATGGACAAAACACGAAAAACAAACATCAAAGAGTGCTATGCTAGGATAACCTAAGAGGAATTGCATAAAATGCCTTTTTGGAAAGTCATCAACTACCTCCTTTATACACAGTGTGAGGGCACAATCCCTGAAACACTGAATAATGTATACTTCTATTTTTTTAATATAAAGAGTGAGCCTGTGATACAAGATCAATATGATGAGTACTTAAACACATTCTAGACAGAACTCAGACTGAAGACATAATGAAGAAATACCACCCAGCAGAAGTAATAATACATCCTGTCAGTACTCGTAACAGTCCAAAAGCAATTTATTGACTAGAATCGTGAAGAAAATATTTATATTCAGTGGGATCTTCTGTCATTTTGGAATGCATTTGTATTGCAAAATAGCACCAAAGTTGGTATTTCTTGTGAATCTTAAAAATACTTTAAAATTCTTGTGAAACTTTCAAAATACCACAAGGCTGCGTTTCCATATTTCTGAATCTTTTTTTTTTAAAAGAGAAGAGGATGGTTTAAATAAATATTGAAGCAATATAAAAGAATATAGAGAACATTTTAGCATAAAATGAATGGTATAGTACAAAAGCCTCCATGGAATTAAATTAAATAGCATGAAAGTTAAATGTTTTAACTAATTGAGACAAACAATTCAGCATTACTTGAATGACATGAACAAGCTATTTGCTTCCACCCCTTCCAACTGGAAAAAGGCATCAAATTGTAAATGTACCCATGAAATTTGTGCTTTGCTGAAACTGCACTATTCCAGTGGAAAAAACACATTTGGACACATTTCTTATTAGTATATATAAAATATGGAATCTGCTGCAAAAAATAGGCTCCATTGTTCATGGGTAAGGAAAGTGGCTATGACAGTAAGACCCTCTTTTTATTTTTTTGCAACTCTTATTTAAGCTGGTAGATGGCGAAGTTTTTTGAAAAGGGTGTTTCTTTTAGCTCCAAGTATGAATATTTGTAGTGACATCCTCAGATCATGCCTGGGAAATTGCTCTGTTTAGCTGAATTTTGAGCTCTACAACGTGTTTGATGGGACCAGATGAAACTCTTATGTGTTGAAAGTGATTTAGTAGCACTAATCCTAGTAAGAATGACTAAAAATCTGTGTCAGATTGTGACCTTCCCAAATTCAAAATATAACATCATTAAGCACAACGCGGCCTATCATAATGCTTGTCTACAACCTTTTACATCCTTTTCCAGCTTGTCAGTTCAGGTGAGGCTTTTTGCAACTATCCAGCAACACTACACTGATAAATCCAACACTACACTGATGTTCTCAGACTGCTTTTTACTACAGAACTTTTGGCCACTTTAACACACAAAGTGAGTGTCCTCTGATTGCTAAAATAATTTCCTTGTCACCTAGGGCAGGTGAGGATCTGCTAAGCTGAATAAAAAGCTGCAGCTGAAGACACCACTTGGAATTTTAAAACCTAGATCATCTGAAGTCTTGTCTACCTATCAAAAGGTTATTATTTAACCTGAAAAACTGTATTTAATTAAGAGGTCAATCTTTTAAAGGAGTTCATATTTTAATGCTATTGGCAGTGAACCTATTGAGCTAATGCCCATATTAGGTCACCAAGTCAAGTATTCTGGCCTGTTAATATTGATAGCCAAGTGACTGAGTGAAGATATTTGGCACCTACACAGAGCATTACTTTGGTATACACCCGGCATGCAGGAGATGGCAAACAGCATGATTTTAAATTTATAGAACAAAAAAACCCCAAGATGCAGAGGGAAGTGGCTGCCACATGCTTGCCCAAAATGACTCTGAATCCCATGATGCTAGGAAATTGCCTCAACAATTCTGGCAGCTGTTCTGAATGACAAAAAGGAGCTTCCACATCTTTAGGCATGCTTTAGTGAGAAGAGATAGGAGAGAGGGGATGCTACAGCACATGGCACTATCACAGGTAGACTCCAGGAGAGCAGAAGGCAGTCAAGACACAGACAAACATGATTATCAACACTGATCGCTATTTTTAGACCTTTTTACAGTGTATTTGTACCCACAAATGTGGTGTCTTTTTAAAGATACTAATAATATCTGCATTTTCAGTTCTTGTGAAGTTTGTCGCAATGTTAACAGTAGATATGATTTATTCTGACTGTCATGAAAATGACTCCAAACCAAAACCTTCAAACTGCACGTTGCAACTTTTGTGCTCTATGGGTAACTGATTCCTATACTTTCTGTCATCCTCTCTTGTTGAGCTTAGAAGATCTTTCAGGTTTAAAATTGGATTAGTGACTAAAGAACCTTCCTATTTTTTAACCCTCTGTGACATTTTTCAATGTGATTATTGACCTTAATTAATCTTGACAGGATTTGTTATACATCTGTCTTGAGATAATTCAGTTGCATTGTTTTAGGTGTTCTTAGTACCACTCTTATAATTACTTCTGGAAACATAAATCTCTTGTAAACCTGACCTTTGTTTCAATTTTGTTGACTGTTTGAAAGCCATTCACACTGAAATGATCTCATCAGCCTCTGCAAATTGAGAAATGAAACGCTGTTAAATGTATGTTTCATCCTCTTCTTGATCAAAACCAATATATTTCTAAAAAAGGTTTCACATTCTTTTTGTTTTGCAGAAGTGTCTAGTGAGCATCTATGATCTGGTACTATACTAGAAGTGCAGTCAATTTATATGGAATTCCAAACCACACTTCTTATAATATGGCTCTAAACTAGTTTCTCAGCATCCAGTGTAAATATACCACATCAAAGTTGGAAACTCTGAACGAGGTTGAATAGGGATCTCAGTCACACACAAAGAACTACTCAATCCCCTTAAAAAGTTTGTGGAGGTGTAATGCAGAGTCTGTCCCAGCCAATCTGTCCTCCAGTCTTTCTTAATTCAGGAGCCACGTGGCCCTGCAGTCCTTGCCTGCAGCAGTTCCTTTTGCAATACGGACTGATGGCCCAGCATGGGGAAATCAAAATTAGAGCTTGATTTCCATCTGCTGCTGAGACCCACCCCTCCCAGCAACCCTCGTGTCTTATGTTGCTCCTGAAGTTGTGCTCCATGAGTGACAGTAAGGGATCCATCACTTCTCTGATCAGCCCACATATAAAACAATACAAATGATGTCATACATCCATATGCACTTGAAAGTAAGATCCAGTTAGAAATCAGACTTTTCAATTCCCCCTATTTTCTTGGTCTAGAACTGCATAGTCTGTTGTGAAGGTTGTTGAAATGTGAGCTGGAACCAAACCATGTCTACCCAAAATGCAGCTGACCTGACCCCTTAAGAGGCACATACACATAGATATATAAATGAACCTGCCCTTATTCCCAACTCAAACTTAGTTGGCACACTATGTATTTGCAGGTAAAAGTTACAGTATGAAAAAACCCAAAAAACTAACAAAAAAATCCCCACCAAAATCACTGGCTGCCTTTGATAATTTGATCTTTATTTTTACTATTGAAATGCATTTCTTTGTGGCACCTGACATCCCCACAGGAAATTCTGCCAGGAAATGACACCTTCGGAGCCCATGTTTTGGGACTGGCAACAGTGAATTCATTTTTCATAAGAGAAGGACTGTAATGTAGCCACTGAAGAGGACTGCCTTTGCATATACATAGTGGAAAGAGGAAAGGGTTGTCCTCACACTGACCTGACACCAGGCCTTGTAGCAAAAAGACCAGAAAATTACATCGCAGAACTGCTCCACCACCCTTGTCATTTATGTTTGCATTTATAGGCTCAGTGGTGTCACAGCTCCAGTGCAGGATACAGCAGCATGTGGAACTTCTTGCAAAGCACAAGCCAGGAGATCATGGTTCAGCTCCAGAGCCAACTGTCAGTATACATAAGATTTCCCTGTACAAAATCTCAGTAATTCCTTATCCAGGCAGCCCTGCTGTATATCTTGTACTAACTCAGAAGCATAAACTTTAGGCCTACAGTGTTTCACACAGCTAATACATTTATGCCTTCATTCCTTCCAGTCTGATAGTCAGCCCTTAGGCACACTGTTACAATCTTGCCTTTTCCAAGTAATTCTCATTGAAGCTACTGCCTCTCCAAGAAGAAAATATCAATAAGAAATGATACAACTTTGCAGTAATTTCTGCTTCTTTTACACTGAGGCAAATCCTGAGTGGAAACTGAGCCCAATGAAAACTTCAAATATTGATGGAACACCAGACAGGAAGCAAATAAAACAGTCATGAAATAAAGTAACTAGAGAATTCTCTTGTGCTTGCAGGCCCTTCTCAGGCAAATGGTCCCCCAATTGTTCTTATGGCATGAAATAGGAATGACCTGATGTGCCAGAGAGCAACAGGCTCTCTCTGTTCTAAGGAATATTTAATGATGCACTCAAAGTGGAACAGCTGTAATTACAGGGATGAGGGGAAAAAAGAAACTCAGTTTAAAAGCTGGTGGGTTAAGTGCTCTGTTGGTATGCAGTGAACACAGGGTACCTCACAGATGGGACATGGATGATGTTTCCTAGATTCCCTGAATACCCAAATCCTGATCACAAGGATGCAGTAGTTCTAGAATGAGAGGTCTGTGAACACAGACATGCACATTTTCATGATCTTTTGTTTCTTATTTTCCTCTTTTATATTCCACAATGCAATAAATGCATGCTCTTCATTTTGATTTCCTCTCCCCAACACGCCAAGCATATGAATCAGGTTCTGTTCACTGAGCCAAACAATCATCTGTGCTCCAGCTCACATCTCCCACACTCCTGCAGCAGCTACCTAGTTAGATGCAATAACCCAGACAACCACTGTTCAATAGCATCACATAGACATTATAGATGCTCAAAGAAAATTAATCCAAAGATTAATGACTCTCAAGTAATTGGAAATGCTAATATGTTTTTGTTCTTATTTTAAATAAATATCTTCAAATTTGCAATGCAATCATTGATTCAAGACTTCCAGGTTGGAAAGAGGATAGATTTAGATTGGATATAAAGAAGATATTTTTTATAATGAATGGAGAGAGACACTGAAACAAGTTGCCCAGAGAAGCTGTAGATGTTTCATGGGAAGTGTTCAAAGTCAAACTAGACAGGGCTTTAAGCAACCTAATCTAGTCACAGAGGCCTGTGGCCATGGCAGGGATGTCGAAGATCCCTTCCAACAAAAACTACTCTATAATTGCATGATTCCTACCAAAAGCAGGAATACGTACAGTGAGGCAAATAGGGCTTGGCTGCCAGTTTGTCAATAGAAATCCTAAAATATAATAGGAAAAAAATAGTGAAAATGGAATTATTTTGAGCACTGAATTTCTTAACCACCTCTTATAAAAATGTTAAAACTGTACCAATGCAAAGGTAACAAGCATAACTCTTACAGGAAGAATTCAACCCTTGAAGTCAATAGATTTGATTATAGAAGTAACTATCAGTACCATCAGAGCTTTCAAAATAATTTCAGATGGGAAGCATGACTAAGAGAAGACATCTGCTGTAACTGTCTTTCATCTGTAACAAGTATGCCATCAACTGTGGTAGAAAAAACCCCCACCTTTCTAGAACAACATAAAAGAAGACTTGCCATAGATGGAGAATATACAACTTGGGTTAACCAATAACATTTCAGCTGCCATGGAGATCATGGCTCAGGAGAAGGCACTGAAGTTGCACATTATGAAAGCAAATAGAGTCAGAATACTCCAGCCTCCTTCAGCCATTGTAGACTGCCATAAAAAGCATGACAATAGAAATCAAAGCAAAGTCAGTAGGTTGCTATGTGTTGTGGGATAATTAAACTTCTTCTGTAAGACTCCTCTTTCCACTCCTACACATAGAATATCACACCCTAAAAACATAAGTGATAGCCAGGAAGCTTTTTTCATGCTGATGTTCTTGCGTGGGGCTTCCGTCCAGTGTGCCAGACAAGTACCACTGTTTCATGTCCTACTCAGCCATTGGAGGAGTGACTCAACTATTTTGGAGACCCAGTCATTTCAGTAAATACAGACATATAGAAAGGTAGAAAAAAGGGTTTGGGATGTTGAAAGTGCCTGTTCTTCTCTAGTGTTACCACCAGAACTTTATTTCAAATATTAATAAATACAACTATTTTATGTCTTTGTTAGCAAGCCTGATATCCCTCTGCTCACTTTCTTGTTCCTCAAAATTTTTGAGGAAAGCTTTCATTATTATAATCATTAATCCTCTGTGTTTCCCATCAGACCTTTGCTGCTGCTTGTCCATGTGGTTGATACTTAAACTACTGGGCATTTCTACTGACAGAATATGTCTATCACATTTTAAATAGCAGGCAACAATTAAGGCACTTTACAAGGTGCTGCTAGGAGCTGCTTTTTGATATATTGAAGAGAAATGTTTGCTCCACACTTAGCTTTTTTCTTTTCTGCCCTGTAATACTGACCATAGCATCTTCTTCTTTCTGCATAGCTTATGCCTTTCAGAATGCAGTGTGGCTCTTCACAAGTGTCTGTTGCAGCACTTCAAGGAGTAGATATCCCAATCACAGTAATGTGCAAGTGGACACTAAAGACACTAAATATGCAGGTAATTCAATTAATGCTAAAATGTTCTGTTCTTTCAGGATCTGCGAACATCACCAACTCTTTCATGCAGTCTTCAATACCTATGACTATTTAGTAATGTGTCCTCTGCCAAGCCAGATGTTCATTAAAAAAATATTTCCTTACCTACTTGATAGTGTTTATAAGAAGGCATCTGACTATCCACAGGTGTGCTTTAAATGCTGTGGATGACCTTCCATTGCACTTCTGCCTGCTATGTAGTCATGGACCCACCTGGCCCTTTAGGCTTCCATGCTGTCACTGGTATGCAAAGCACGTGCTTTTTCATCAAAGAACAACTGAATGCCTGACTCTTACAGCTCCTTTTCTTTCCCTGCACAAGAGAATGTGGGTTCATAACCAGCTCTTTAAAAAAAGAGTAAATAAATTAGTTAAATAAACAAGAAACGCCCTTCAGGAATGTGTTTTCAGTTCAGTATCACTCTGATCTGTTAACATGGATCTAATCCTGCATGAAACAAGTTATGTCACCTTCACTTTTGTGCCAGTAGGAACCAGATGATCACAAGCCCATGCCTGGATATACTACCTCTGCAGTCAGTACTAAAAGATGGAGAAAGAATGGTCCAGAAAGTAACACACTTGTGTTATTTACTGAACACAGTCAAACTGACAGCTCTGACTACAATCAAGACTACTGCCAACCATCAATCTTTGTGGCAGCTTTTCTTGCTTTTTTTCTTTCTCTTTTTTTTGCTCTGGGAAGTTTTTCACAGAACAATTCTTCACCTAAATGGCTAACCAGAACCTGAAAAATCCAGTAATGTTGATGCTACTAAAGGCCTGGAAAAAGAAGCAGCATTCTTATGAATGAGACATCTTTTCAACTCCAACTGCATTATTAAAATATTATTTAAAATATTATTAAAATGTTTTTCTAGGATGTCAGTCTGTTTTAGCATGACTGTTATGGGTTTAGCCAGGTGGGTCTAAACTTAGTTTTTAAAGTTCAGCTAGGCCTAGGATTGTCAGCTGATTTAAGCTGGGCTGAGCCAGCTAACAGCTGACTTCTTTCAGCCAATAATATTGTATTCCATACCATACTACATCATCTCAAAGGGTGTAAAATCCAGTGTGTGGGAGTGGCTTGGTTAGTTCCATCATGGCTGCACTAAGAGGAGGACACCTAGCAGCTCCTCTACTATGCTAGGCCCTGCTCCTGTTGCCTCTGCTTGCATTTTGTTTGCATTCAGGGAAGTAGAGATATTTTGTTGTTATACTTTCTCTTTCTTGCTGAGTGTCTTTTGGAGTGCTTATGAATTTAGAGTAATGGGCTTTGTATTAATTGGGGAGTGGGAACTTATTCCTTGTTATATATGCATAACTTGTGTAAGTGTGTGTTATATTGTAGTTCTCTCTTAGTTTTCTCTTCTCTGTATAAATACATGTAGTTAGTTTCAGCATAAACCTGGTTTTGAGGTTTCTTTTTTTCCCCTCTCCCTCTTCTCTTCCCTCAGCTGGTTGGGGGGAGGAAGAACCCTCTTCACCGTCCTGGACACTTGGTGTTTTGCCAGCTCAGCCCAGGACAATGACAAGGTCTATTTCATTAGAGGGTTTAATGCCAGTAAATGATTTTCAGAACATTGGTCAACACTTTTTCAAGCATGTCCCCTTCTCACCACAATGTCCAAGCTTTACAGCACTGAAAGATCCCACCTCTGTCAACAGCTGCTTGAGTTTACTCCCTGAAGCAATACAAACTAAAGGATATGCCCACACAACATGCTGTCCCCTTATCCCAAATTCCACACTGAAATGATGAGGTAGACAGCAACCACTACTGAATGCTGGAAACAGTAAACTGCATTTTAGGCTCTGTGATACAAGTTACTCTTCTGTCACTAATTACGGAGCACTAGAGAAAATCACTGGCTGCTGGGGTTTTCTCCATGTAGCCAGGAACATTGCAGTGGGGTTACTTGGCAGAAAGTTAGACTGCATGCATGCTGGAGAGAATTGTATGCCACTAATTAGCAGAGAATATAATTAACAAACACAGCCTAATTAAGAGTTGACATAGGTGTCTTTGTCATTTGAAGCATTTACATGAGGATCCAGTGTCTCCTTTTAGAAGAGGCAGTATTTCTGCCAAAACTAAAGACTGTGCAGGATTTATGAGATCTGATCTATCAGTAATATTGAAGGTCAGAAAAGAACCATCCTATTTGGCTTTGAAATTGTGAATCTAGGAATAAATAATAGCCCTACATCATCAGGCACATCCTTTGTTCATGTCTATTATTTTCCTCATACATTTTAATCCAGAGATAATTCCTCCTCCATGGGCACATTGGAAGGATGAGAGGGAAAGAAGAGTCAGTCTTGTTGCTTCTGCAGTATGAAGTAAAGCTTATCAATAGTTTCTCCATCCACTGAAAACTGTTCACAAATCTACAAGCATTACCTAATATCACATCAAATGAGTCAGAAAGGTGGTCCAGCTATGTAAGATTTGTAGTTCATCAGGAAAAGAAAGTTACAATCTGGGACAGCAGAACCACTTCTACCCAGACACCATAAGAGGAAAAGGCTCCTCACTGCACCTGCATGAGGAGGCCTTGAAAGAGTCAAAAATCTGAACTAAATTGGTGTTTTCAGGATACTCCAATCCATGACGTTAACATACCTGCAGCATTTCCTATCCAGGAATAAAGAGGCTCTTGTGTAGTGGTATAAGATAGAAGCAAGCCTTGAACACTGATTCCTCTTTTCTTTCATATCAGATGAAGTTTCCAGTGCAAGTGCTGAGCAGGAATGAATATCAACATCCCTTCAAGTGATCATTGGAAAAAACAAAAAACTCCCCTGTTTTGCCTATCAAGCCTTAGCTAAAAGTAGTTTAAAAAAAGACTTTATATTGGAAAATGAAAATGAGGAAATTTATAGATATTGATTATGTGTCTTAGGCAAGTAAGGAAAGAAAGCAAAAGGAACAAAAAGACGATGTGTTTATTCCTGGAACTAATGCTGATCCATCTGACAGAAATCAAAAGAAAAGAACTTGACATATACTTCAAAGTATAATTGATGAACAGATTACTCTATTAATTCTATCATGCTGCTTGCTAGCTTCCTGTGTCAAGTTTTCTTTCTCACTAGCTCTCATTTTGCAAAATTATTTTCTATTCAATTGAAGAATTATCCTGTTGGTTACTATGAAATGAAATGCCACATGACAGATAGACCACAGGGCACACTGAAATATTCTTGCATTCTTTGAATGGCCAAAATGCACGGGAGGTCACTGTGCAAACTCTGAAGAAACCTGATGTACATGACTATCAACATTTCAAATTTGCATGAGGACAACATATGCAGCCTAATTTGCAAAGATGCTTGGGACACATAAGTTGATCTCCATAGGGAGGCCTGAAAATCAGGGCTTTTAGAAAGGCCTGTCCTTGGGGAAATGTGCTTGACAGGGCTAATTATACATCTTCAAATAATGTGGCACTCTCCTCCGAACTCCCTGGCTGCTGCTAGAACACTTCAGGCCATATTAATCCCCAAAGAGTGAAGTTATAAAATATTTTGTAGACAAAACTTGGAGGGAAAAGCTAATATTTAATGGTAGAAGCCAAAATACATTGTGCTATTCCAAACCACAGAATTAGTTTGCCATGGACATCACCCTCAGCTGAATTTCCCAGCTAATCAATGACTAGGGTCACCTCTCTTACTTTGGCCTGTTGAATATTTTTGTTGCTGCCAAGAACTGATTTGGGGTACAAAACCTGTGTTTAAACATACAGCCCACAAGATGTGACCTACATTAGAGTCATCACAGTTGTTATTACTTCCCTATAAGCAGCACTGTGGCTGCAAATGGAAATCCATACCATGAATCTCATTAATATCACACTATTGACCACCTCTCCCTCCCCATGGAGATTCATAGTACCATCTCCCTGTTTTATTACTCTGAAAGTTCAGGTGACATACTGCAAATATTGACTGCGTGTCTGTATTATAGTTTCTATCACTCAGAATCATTCCCTTGCAACAGTTTTCCAATGTGTGATACTCTTAGCTGACCATTGTGACATCCAGTTATCAGCCACACACTCAGGATTGAAGTTTGCTCCTCATGAACTGCGTGGAAATTTTGCTTCTTTCAACAGAAATTGCAGCTGGTAAAACTGAAGGTCGTGTGGGACCCAGACTTCTGCCTTTACCCAGGGTATATACAGGCATAAAATCACATTTGTAACATAAATTAGCAACAAAAAGCACTAAAACACAGTCCTCAGGTTTTGCTGGGGATGAAATATCATCACTCAGAAGTGATGTATACAAAATCTGATACTGGAATTTGAATATCAAATTAGTCAGTCTTCTCAGTTTCTAGGGATGTGCAGGAGTAGCAATCTCTTTTTACTAGTCGTATTTGGGTTTTCTAAACAAAACAGAAATCAGTGTTTCTGAAGTACATTGTTATTTAAACAGACAATCACCTCAAACTTATGAGTAAAAGTGGATTTAAATTAAAAATATTTAACACTGAGCACTTGTGAGTGAAGACGTTACCTTTAGAGGCAATACCCTCTCCAGAGTTTATTGCATTCCAAAATTAATAAAGTTTCTTTAATCTATAGCTAGCATCTGTACTTAGTACATTTTTTTCCTAAACAAAGATAAAACGACATGTATAACAAACTAATAGTTTAGAAATAGCTTTCACATTAATCACCCAAGTACCAAATTGGTGCCAATCCATTTATCTTGTCTGTGATACTTTCAGATAAAATGATACATAAGTAAACTGCCACAAAATACGGAGGTGCTTAGCTCAAGTAGAATAAATTCCAGTGTTTGTTAAAAGGAAAATATGAAAGAGGCCATTAAACACATGCTCACCCAAATTTATTTACATTAAAGAACAAGGGGATCATTTGCTGCAACTAAACGTAAGATAATTAAAAGTGGGAATTACCAATTAGAATCTGTATATTAGCGATAAGTAGTCTTAAAAATACTGCAATGCTGAAGGAGTGGATTTTATTTTTCGGCACTGCCATTTCTAAGAACTATACACAGAATTTTTAGTGTACAGCATACTTCACTGATTTCTTATGAGGATAAAGGACACTGAACTTCCCCTGAAATTAAATGTACAGTAACAGGCAGCACATACTAAGTAACCTCCCTTCCAAATGCTGCTCATTCTTGCTCTGCATTGACCTAAACTTGCATGCATTTAAATCCAAATTTTAGGATTGCTTGTATAGATTGACTATAACCTTTATCAGCAACTACAATAATACAGCAATAACCTATCAAAAAACTACTGAGCACCTGCAGAAACATCAAGGCCTGATAGTTGCTGGCTAGTGCCCAAAAATATGAATTCCCTTTCTTCTCTGTCTAGGATGTCTAGCAATGTCTAACCCCTCAAGGGATCTCTTTTTCAATGGACCTCTTCTGAGTCCTTAGCATCAGGGGACACTTCCAATGCAAAAAGAATTGTTTTCATTTGAAATGAAAGTACATGAAGACCCATTCAGCCATGCCAGTTCCTGGCACAGGCAGGGCCAGCTCTGGGTTTTAGGCACTGCCACCATGAGCCTGATAAGGAAATCAGTGTCCCTGTCAAAGGGAAACAAACCTGTGGAGCATCAGGAGCAGGAGTGAGATTGGATAAGTGATACATAGATACCTTCCCATTTATGACTGAAATGGTGAGATCTGCAAGCATTTCTTGGGCAGGTAGGGACCATTTTGTGCTCTGCTCAGACCCTGCTCAGGAAAGTCTGGAGAAATCCACATACTTTTTATGTAGATCACATATAACTCTACTGCAAGCCTGATGCATTGAAAGCTGCCTTCTGAACAGTTACTCTGTGTTTCTGTACATCCTCCAGCCCTACCAAAGTTAATCAAGGGCACAAAGAATAGCAGAAAGTGCTTCCAAAGGCAAGGCTTTGTTGGCAATGCTGCCTATGCAGCAGCTTGCTGCTCTGGGCTCATGGTTCTGCGAGGCAGCACAGCGACAGGACACAGCATGCACAATGTATACCCATAGATCAGACCAGCCTGCAGCCCAGCTCAGCTTTGGGAGACAGTTTCCCCAGCCCTGCTCAGCAATAAACACTAGACTCCCTCCCCGCTGTTCATAAGCAAGTATTCTAAGTGGAATTACCTCATTAAGTAAATGGGGTCTTCTGTTCTTGTGGGGGATCAAGAAGTAAAAGAGCTTCAGGTGCTTTTCGCATTAATGAAGCCATGTATATCTTCCATTAGCATGAAAGAGCTTTACACACATATGCACAGTAAGAAGATACTCTACCCTCATACCACTATTGAAAGGAGAGCAGAAGTACTGAATTAATGGCAACCCTAAATACAGTGGTTAATAGAGTATCACAAGTAACTGACAAGCAAAATTATATGCCTGCAGCCAAAGAAATACATTTTTATTATCAGTAAGTAAAAGCAAGTGGATATAATGTTTATTAAAAACTCCTATTTAGACATTTCATAAAACCCTGATACTCTATACTCCTGTCCATGGAAGCACTTCATTTCTGCGAGTAACCCAATTCACTCTTATGACACCAGGGTTTAGTCACTTCAAAACAGTAAGACTGAGACTACTGCAGGGTCTATTGCCTGCAGACTAAGGAAATATCATCCATGAAGACCTCCTGGATGACAGTCGCCACCATGTCACAGATACATATGAAGATGATGATACAGATCTGCAGTAAGACCACAAGGGAAAAGCAGGAAATGTGCCAATCAGAGACAAGGTGTCTGTCTCAAAATACAGTGATCCCATAGCAGCACCTTGAGGCCTCAGCAGAGGTATGTGATGCAGAGATTCCTTAGCTCCAAAGATCTTGTAAGGGACAAAATTGCACAATGCTTGGCTGGGGCTAGATAGGAAGGAGGGGAGTCCATGAGAGGAAGTTGTTTGTGCTTATGGTTATTTTACATTTAGGCCCAAGCTGTAACATATCCTGAGTGCAGGCTTAAATACTGGTGTGGTCTGCAAAACAGTAAACACCATCTCCTGATACTGTCGGACAACTTGGGAAGTCTGGCCATGAGCCTATATGGGAGGCAATCTTAATAAAACATGAGATCAGCTCTGTTTGTCTCATTTGGCATCATAAATCACTCTCAAATCAATGGGAATCACTTTTTAAATTTTAAATTCACCCCTTTTGGTTATCTCTGAATACCTATATACCTTTCAGTATGGCGTGAAGGACCATACTACCTCCTCCATTAATTGCTTTATACAACTTTGTCATCTACAGTTTTGTCAGGATAAAGGTTTTCTCTAAGGCTGACAAGTGTTAAGCTTTCAAATTTCTCTAGGCCTCTTTATGTGGCCTCGTATTTCTTCTCCTACTTCTGAACTCCATTTATTTGCTCACAAACCAACTCATGACAACATTTGTCAATGAATTTAATGCTCTAGTTAGCAAGGAAGAAACTTGTTAGCTAACACTTATTATAAATTCTCTTCACTCAGCGGGCAATGGACTATACAGACATTTGACTAAGAGATAAATTACAGAAAATAATTTTAGGTATTTTATCTTCTGGAAGTAGTCAATCTGAACTGAATTCAACAAAATGATTTTCATGGCAACAGCTGTAGCAAAAAGGCTTCTATAAAAGATATATCTGTACATAAAATGCAGCTAATAGCAAGTGCTGCCTGTAGATAGAAGGGAATACACAGTATTGAGCATAACGCTCTTGGATGCCAAGCACATGGGTGCGGGTCAGTGGGTGTATGAATGCAGACCTAGGACAATCTGAGCCATTTCCAACAGTGAAGGAAGGAAAACTAAGCCAGGCAGTTTATAGGGTTATACAGAGTGCCTACAGAGATTTGGCCTCCGCTTCACACTTAAATCAAGATGTTAGGCTGCTAAAACAATTTTTTGAAAATCCTATTAGGTATGTATCTCCTTCTCAAGGGACCCATATGGGCTGTGGTGTCTGGTCCTCAAGTCGGTCTACTGTGATTCTAAATCCAACTCCTGAACATATCAGCGTATTTTTAAATTGCCATTTTCATAACACATTTCCTAGAGGAAGCTCTGAGTCAGAACAACTTCTGCTGGAAGCACCAAAAGGAAAACATTACTATGATGCATGGAGCATTAGTCAGGCTGCAAAAAGAAACAAAATAATAGAATTGCACTGTAATGATTTTCAAAACTATTAACTTTGTTAATGAGTCATTAAAAATTTACTCCCTGCACTGATTCAGTGGGAGAACACAGTCATTCATTAAAATCTCATCCAAAAGGTTTTAATTCAGCTGCCTCTTGAAATGTGTGGACAATGCATATGCTTGGTTTTAAATTAGAAAAGTTTGGGCTGTGGAAAAAAGTCTTTTTGGAAGGAATAATGCAAACGTTTTCTCAAAGTATTTACTATGGTATTATTGCAGATGGGGAACTGCAGTTAAAAAACAACAGCACAAAAAAGAGATGGACTTGCATCTATGACATACACTAAATCCTCGGTTATTTATCACTATTAAACACCTCTACTCTGCTGTTAATCACATATTTAATGCAAAATAATTAAACATGACTTCACAGAACAGAAGGAATGTATTAAAGGACAGTAATATTCAATTTTCCAGGAAAAATAGTCCATGTTTTGGTTTTAAGGAGTAGGCAAAGGACAGAAAGTCGGCAATCCTGCCAGCTCCTATGATTTCATTACAAATCCAGTGACATTTCATGCTCAAGTTGTGGCTCCTGAAGCCTTCTAGCATGAAGGATATTCTCAGCTTTTCTTTTATTTATAAGTGACTTGCCTTTCAGCTGGCAGGCGAAAGCTTGAAAATATAAACCCTTAAGAAATACCCAAGAGAAATACACATGCACACACTCTGGAGTCTCGGGATTTTAAGGCAATCTCATGACTTACAGAATCTTTGCTCACAATTTCTCTACTTTGGCAAGTAGTAGAGTTTTCTGCAGTAATCTGTGAGTATGAACATGCAATTACAGTATCAACAACACCAGGCACTATTGTATTTAAATTAGAATATTTTCCTTTGACATGCAGGGAACTAATGCACAATAGTACTGTGAGAAAAGTCACCAGGGAGTAAAAATCAGGCACTTTGCAAGAGTATACTTGAAGTGGTCAAGTTTCAGGCTTACTGTCCTCCATCATACTGCCAGTTACTAAGGTTTAGGACCTTAGTTCAAAAATCCTTCCCAAGGCAGAAACAGAAGCATCTGCTGGATTTGTCTAACTAGACAAGCCAAAAGAGGTAAGTTGAAAAGAGAAAGAAACTGGGGACTTTCAAAGTCAGGTAATGGTTAAGACAAAGAAAATTTGAAAGGCATCCTTAGCTGGTTTTACTGTTTCAGCACAAGCAAGAGTTTGACATGGAAGACTGCAGGAATACCCTTTCCAGCATCAGTCTGGACTCACAGTCACAATAACCTCCCTACCCTCCATCACTCAGGTAGACATTTATACTGATTGTCTCAGGATCCTCTATAAGAAAAAGTGCAGTTTTCAATGAAATCTCTGAGAGCAGGATCACAAAAGAAATACTTTTAGCTTTGGTAAAGAAAGCGAGGATGAATTACTAAGAGGCAGGAAATTTTTATATATTAGTTTAATAACTACCCCTTTAATAAAAGGCTTGTAGATCTGTAAAGAAGCTGTTAAACCTACAAGACTGCCCACAATATTCAATGTGAATTTCCTTGTGGACCCCAGAAATTCTTCCAACCCTAATGAGAATTATTTTATGTATTTTCTAGATTAAAAAACAAAATCCTACTAGAGGAATACAAACATTCAGAAAAATGTAGAGGAAAATATTAAGTTCAGAAGGCTGCACAAATCTCCTGCAATGGTAGGCAGTGCTAAGTGAAAGGAGTACTCCGGTTACCTGAAGGTCAAGCTACACAGCAGAGCTGTTTTAATCATCCTGACAGATGGATAAACTATAATTAATTACCCATCTCACCAACTCAGGCCAAAGATGAAGAAAATAATAAACCTTGCTAAAGACCTTCAGTCAGATCACCAATGAGGTTGATTAAGAAAGTCCTCCCCTTGGCTGCACTTACAAAGGTGTAAGAACATTTATAGCAGGAGGGTAGGATGTAAACTCTCCTGCTGCCACCCTCTATTTAGCCAAGAAGGGGAAGACTTCAGAATCATTCAATATGTGTTCATGTCACAGGCCAGAGCATATGACTGCTGTGCCCCTGATCTTCACAATGCATTTACCTTTGCTAAATAGCAGAAAGGCAGAATAAAAAACAACACCTTAATGGATTTTTTTCCTGCCACGAGAAACAGCAGCTGTGCTAGCTCCCTTTTCCAATACTGCTTCTGGCCTCTCTCCTTGCTGGTGTAACAGTTTGTAAACCAAAGGCTGTGAAAGGAAATGTTAGCCTTTCTAAGCTGTCATTAAAATCAGAGTCAGGATCCTTATGTGAGTATCCACATTGGCCTAAGGCAGTGTGGGACTACTAAATATTGGGTTGAGATGCAGCTCAAACCAAGGCCACTAACTCCAGTAAGGCCCATATTTAACCTGCAGATGCCTTCTTTCCTTTGACATCAGGGCCCTGGGGAAGTAATTTCACTGCTCAGCTTTCACCTTGCCTGTGCAGCACCAGTGCCTGTGCTGATAATTGTACCTGCTCAGGAAGGGTCCATCTATTAAGGGTCTGTCACTATGCTTATACAACAGCTAGCACAACAAACCCCTGAGCTCTACCTTTTTCCTGTTAGCAGAGACTGAATATATTGTGAGATTTTCTAGGGGCCTTTGGAGAAAGCCATCCCCATACTCCTGGTTTATTTTCAACTCCTCTTTTTAGAAGTAGCTTACTGTAAGCAGGAGGATGGGATTTCAAAGTCTCTCCACAATAACTTCCATCCTCTCCTCACCAAAGTCCAGAGGACTTTTCTCCAGGAGATGCACTCACTTTCCAGTATATCAGCAGTTTCCCAGCTGCTGAACTGCTTTGTGGGGATCTCTGTCCATAAACAGACACAAATGTGTAAGCACATCCAAGGAGACACTTTTCCAAAACAGCAGATAATAACTGGAAATGTGGTAGCAACCATGTTAATAAATCACAATTAAATGCCATCATCTTTAGTTACCATATTTGTCAATACATTTTATTCTCATTTGTTTTGTTATCAGCTTTTTTGTGTTCTCCATGCCAGTGCATGAACTGCTCTTGTCAATGGTGGGCTGATCCTGGAAGATGCTCAGGGCAGTTGTTGGGGTGCTGGGTGCCTCTAATTTCTATCAATATTCTATGGGAACTGAACAAGCTGAGCAAAATGTAGGATGAGGCCCAAAGAGCATTCTGAAAATAGATGTTTCTCCTCTGGCATCCAGCAGGGACAACACGCAATCGGCTAGCACAGTGATAATTATTTTTCCATTACTCTGAGAGCAGTTTCATTCTTCATTTTCCTCTAATTGCCTTGACACTATTTTCTAATCTGATCAGAGAGAAACAGATTTAAAAAATATATGTTTTCTCTCCTACACATATTGTTAATTGTTGACAGACCTTAAGCACTTTTGTTATGCAAAATTGACTGCTTGCCCTGGACCGTTTCAAAATATGAGAAGCAACATGTTTCCCAATTGCTGTGTTCTGATCGCTGTGCACATGAAGGATAATACAAGATTAAAGTATCCTACTGGAAATGAAGGCACTTGTGTTTGCCTCAGGGCTGCGCTCGCAACTCCATGGGTAATCAGAAAGTATCTCTCAACTTCTCCCGTATCTCCATGAGTTGATCAAGCAAAAATAACAAATATTTTCTTTCTCTCAGTATTTTTGCCTTATCTACTTATTTTAGCACATCTTCTGGGACAGGAATGTCAGGAATGTGCAAAAACAATGTAGCATTGCACAGTATGCCAGATCCCGGTTTGGCTGGTAGCCTCTGGCTGCCACAGTGGTATAAAGAAGAAGAATTATTGGCCATATCTAAAGGGCATTTGAAAACTGATCCTGCTGTAACTCTACTGAAACCCCCTACTGCTTCTGCATTAGAATTAGTTAGCTCATCAGCAGATATATTCCTCTTGAATTTTTTACCCCAAACTACAATACAAAATAATTTCTTATTGCTTTCTGCTATGAAGGTCACTATATTACTCTCAGCATAAAAAGAACAAATGAGCTTTAGTCCATGTACCCAAAAATATACTCCAGATGGACTCCTATTTTAAACATGAGAAATGGATGTCCACTAAGGTCAAAATGACAAAGTCACATGGGAAGTGGAAGCAAAGAGTGGTTTTTGGTCTGAGGTGAGCAGCACAACATTGCCTTTTCACACTCAAATTCTTCCTTGCCATCCCTGCACACAACATTTTGGTTGGTTTTAACATAGTTTTAACATTCAAAAGAAGTAGCACTTTCACATTTCCATAACCTATTTCTCAAGATATGATTTCTAAATGATCAAAATACCTTCCCTTTGAAAACACCAGTTTTATTTCAGTATTTTGAAGCAAAAGCAAAAGGGCAAGGCAGGAATAAACTATTTGCAGGTTCAGGATGCATTTGGAGGGTATTTACATTTAACAAAAACCATAGTTTTTTCATCAGATAAACTATTCAACCAAAGCCCTGTGCCCATGTCTGCTGTGAACACTTTAATTTGCTGCTTCTTTATTGGGTTGTGGAAGGAGTTATTGAGTTTCCTTATTGATTTTTAGAAAGTAAAACAGCAGTTTTTGTTGGGATCTTGACTGAGCTAATTGATAAGTGCTTGCTAATAAACAATAGCAGGGGCAAAAAGGTAAATGAAGTGCAATCAGTGCAACTCAGGGCAAAAAAATGCCTTCAGAAACTTGCAAAATGGTATCATTATAGCTACAAGCCAAGTGTTGCTGCAGTTGGAGTAATAAGTGCTACTGGAAATGTAATGACTGCCCACTGAGTAATTAACATGCTACATGAATTACTGGTACAGCAAAGGATGTATGTTTATTTTAGCTTGCTGGGTAAGATTAAGTAAAACAAAGTATTCTGTAATTTAATTTGTATGAAGTTTTTATTTCCTACAGCATGGTTATAACTTACAATTGAAGATGCAATTACAGGCATATCTTGTGCATGCACAGTTACATCAGTCGGGTTCAACTTAAAAATCATATCAAAGACCACATCCTGATTTCTCATTGCAAACTATTAATAATTATTGACCCAATGTTCAAAGAACTTGTGAATGGCATAACACCAGTCACTGTATGTTGTTGGTCTAATGCCTTCTAAATCATGCCTGATGCAATCTTAGTCAACTCACTCAACAATAAAAAAACACCCAACCCATGGCTTCAGAGGAAAATAGTCACTTTTCCCAGATAATGCAGACATAACTGCAGCTGTTTCATCAACTAAGAGAGTGCTTGCTTCTCTCACTTTTCAATACACACATCCTTTTAGATATTATTAATGGCCATTATGAAATTGGCTACAGGTGACAATTCAAAACCTTCATATGGTCAAGGAGGGGAGGCTCATGCTATTAGTGTGGAGCATACTGTGCAGATACAGATTTCAACCCTTCAACACTGCTGGAAAATAAGGTTTAATTGTGCACAAGACGTTGGCAAATTCTTGAAAAAAATGTAGAAAAGTATTTTTCACTTAAAATAGTTTCTTTTTTTTTATGGAAAGTTGGACACTGAAAATTGTCAAGTGCCACTGACAGCTAACTGGAAATACTGCCATGGTTCCTCATGGGTATTTCTGTGCCAGAGACTCTCTCCAAGCTGAGGGCTTCTGAGTAGACTTATTCCCTGTGAAATGCTGAAAAAATCCCCTTTGCGAGCTGCTGTGGCCTCAGAGCCCTGCGTGGGCATGGTCCAGAGGGCAAGTTCTGCCCCCGAGAGGGAGGGAGAGATTCACTGACAACATCCACAAAAGTTACAGCAAACTGTCAGAAAAGACATGCTCTGCCTTTACCAAATCCATGGGCCTTTACAATAATGCTTGCCACATAACCATACTGACATTTTTCCCCTTTCCAGATTTCCAAGTTTGCTTGCTGCTTCTGCTTTCCTGATCTCAATTAAAAGATTCAAATGGATGCTTCTCCTGAAACTTTGAACACATTTCAAACATACATTAAATGAGTCCTCAAAAAGAGGTGGCAGATGAGCACAAAAACAATGTGCTTGACAGAAAGACCCTTTGCCTATCCCATTATTTGTACTAAGCAAGGCCTAGGGAAGGGTCTCCTCTGATAACTGCTAGCCTACTGGTTTGCATGAAAACCACTCTCCGTCTCTCAAGTCAGTGTACAAAATATGGAAAAAGGCCTGGCAGTCTAGTTCCTGAACACACCAGACAATGGCATCCTCACACTTTCCATGTAGGAAGACAGTGGATTGCAGAGTATCCTGAAACTACCCAAATCTTCACACAGATGAGGCAGGAAATTGAGACCAAGTGCTTTGGATGGGAAAATTCCTCTCAATACATGCTAGGCACCTGACAAGGTCAGGCCACCTTGTTTACCACCAAGTTGGAGACAAGAGGGGCCGAAAATGGCAAAATTGGAAAATGAAGCTACTATTGCTTGCTGACAGGAAGATGCAGAGGGGAAAAAATAGGACGGGCTGGAACATGATCTGGCATTAAATGTACCATGGTGGGTTAGTAACCATGTTCCTTTGAACCTTTTCTTTCTCGAGTTCACAGAACAAAAGCTGAGGCTTTTTAGTAAAAAGTGATAAATGCCCTTGCTCTGGCCCTTAATCACAGTCTGTGCTACAATACACCTGCATAGTTCAGGTAGAGCACAGCTTCCTGATTCAGAATAAAAGATGGTTCTATTTGCCCAAATTTCATAGGCAGCTGCAATCAGTGCTCTCACCTCATGGAAAAAAGAGATATTTTAGCCTTGCCAAGACAAGTCAATACCAACTCACCCCAATCTTAGTGTCATTGTCCAGCTGCACATGCCAGGCTCCTGAAGTGAACAGGTTCACAAGTATTATACTTATTCCCTTCCATAGGAAGCAAGGCACATAAGAAACCTCTGCTTTACTTCCTAGCCCTCTGTAGGGCTCAGCATGTCCCAAGCATCCACAAAGCTCAAGGATCTCAGGAGCGGCAGTGCCTGGGATTAAGGGACAAGTAGATATTTTTGTTTTACAACCAATGAGGGCTTCCCCCCACAGCTGAAGCAGGATTGGGCATGACCATAGGCAGAATTGGCTTTTAAAGCAGCTGTTCAACTACTTGTATCCTGGGTGAGACTTTCAAGTTTTCGCAAATATTCTTAATACGATTTGTGAACTAGCAGGAGAATCAGACAGCTGTAACTATGGCAATGAGATCATTACCAGTGTGGAAGATCTAGCCATTCCCAATGCTTCAGCAGCCATCAAGCATGATGCCAATTAGACAAATTCTTTGTGATTCCTTCAGACTTCTACAGCATCGAATGTAGAGGCTCCGACTTTAATGAACAAGAATCACTTAAAATTACGTGACTTAACCATTGTTGTAAAGTATGTTAAACAAATTTGGCCATTATTTTCCCAGGCTGCATATCCTTTTCCATTTCACCATCATTTTCAAGGACTGAAGTTAGTTACTGAAGATGAAGACACATGCCTGTGTTGTAGTGGGTCAGAGCATGCTCTGCCAGCTCATCCTCTGCATCTCATGCATGCTCAGGGAATAGATGGTTCCCAAAAAATTCTAAGCCATTCAGAAATCTGATTCCTTTGAGTACAGAACTCTCTAAACAATTATCCCTGGTGTGGGTGCTACAGACTCTGAAAACCAGGCATACAAGGTAATTAACTGGATGGTATGTGTTAATCCCATGGTCATATCTGCTCATTCGATCTTGCAGGGACTGGGCACTCATTCAATTTTTTATCACAAATGGCTTCAATGATATTGTTTTGACCATTCCTTAGTGTGAAATAAAACACATGTGTAAACATCTCTGAGGTCTTATAGTGAACACTGACTGGCTATTTTTCAGCAGAACTGTTTCCATTAGAAACAGCTAATTGCCAGAATAAAAATGCTTTGCCAACCATTTGCCTTTCGCTGAAGGACTGCTTTTTCCCTTCCTGGTTGGCTTACCTTACCAGTCCTCCTGTGAGCTGTTGGATTTCCTAGTTCTCAGCTACCAGTACAGAGAGGGTTTTCAAGGATCATACATCCAAGCTGTGGTGTTGCTCATCTAATTCACCTGCTGGCCATGATGAAGGTAGCATCCCAAGGTCTAGGTTTCTCATAAGCTAGCCACAGCCTTAGACCCAACACTGATGTTCTCCAACTACTCCATTTTCTAGCTCAGCAAGATCTTCTGAAATCTCTGCTCAGTGCCCGGCTGTTCATTTCTTCCAAAGCTTTACAGACAAAATAAGACAGAGGTTAATGAGAGGGAGGTCTCAATTGCCTGTAAAGCACTCAACTCATTCAGTCCTTTTTCCACATCAGCTTCCTCCCACAGTTTAACCAACCATCACCTTTCTTTTTAATTCTGGTCCAAGCTGTTGTATCACCTTGTTCTGTGCTGCTCAGAGGTAAGTTTCAATGTTGAGCTATGCAAAACCTTTTTCTCAAAATACCTTGAGACTACTGAGAAATATAAATAATTAAGGCATACAAAGTGCTTTGATGTTAATCATAAGATGAAAGATGCCTTAGCAACATTGTACAATAAACTGGAAACAAGCTTTTAATTTTATTTTTTAAATTGTTTCTATTGAGTCCCTGCAGATAAAACTCATGCAAAGGAAGACACTTTGGATGGGGCAAAGTGAGACATTACTTCACTGAAGATACAACAGCACTGTAATAGTACCTTAAAAAT
This sequence comes from Pithys albifrons albifrons, assembly GCF_047495875.1. NCBI lineage: Eukaryota > Metazoa > Chordata > Aves > Passeriformes > Thamnophilidae > Pithys > Pithys albifrons. The sequence goes on along the minus strand of NC_092462.1, from coordinate 19,189,916 downwards.
TTATGAACAGAAGTGTCAACCACAAAGGCTGATATACACCAACAGCTTATTTGTAAAGCCACTGCACCCCCTGTTTAACTCTTTTGAAAGAAGAACACAGCATTCAATGGGAAACATTTTTGAGCAAAAGTGGACTGGGAGGATGAAGTGGGTATGATTTAGTTACAGAACCGAAATCTAGGTCTCATTGGGCTTGACTAGATGGCTGTGCCATCTAAAACAGTGGAATTACTTGTGCTGGAGTCAGGAGTAAAAAGTGAGAGGACCTTGTAAACATCCTGTTATTTAAAAAGCTATATTTACTGCACAGCTCTCTGAAACACCCTCATTACGTGCCTTGCATTGCCTATTTCAAAAGGTGTTCTTATTTACTGTCAACAACAGTCCCCTTTTAAAGCAGATTATTAATCTTACTGGTCAACTCTTCTTATTGTGCAAAAGTTCCCTGATGCAGGCAGAATATTAGGTGTTTTTTGTAAAGGTCATCTTTTTGTTACTGTTCAACAAGCAGCTGTTCATAATCCCAAAGCTTAACAATTACATTAATTTTAAACTAAAGGTTGGAGCCATAAATTTTCTCCAGTATTTCCTACAGCTAAAGAAACTCAGTAATCAATAAAAAGAAAACATTAATAATGTTTCATGACTTCTTTATTTTTTTGTCACACATGCTGCAGTAATGTACGGAGATAAACAAGTGCCTGTTTTTCTGATTTCATTTTGAACACAGAAATCACTGTAGGGCACACAATAAAACTTGATTTTTGGCTTATGCTCCACAATCAACAGCTAATCCTCAGCGAACATTTGACACAAGGTGCTTTGTTTAACCTTTTGTCTGCTGTATCTCTCACCTTTTTGCGTGCTCTTTCACTTCAATTAAGCTGTGACTGAATATATCACCTCTGGGTATTACCTTTCCTTAAATTAAACAGCACTTTGACTTGTGATCTTAATCAAAACCTCCTTGAGGGGGAAGTCTCTGCTGTTACAAGTAGGCACCAAGGCCTCCTGTTCCAAGCACCTCTGAGTAGAGCAGTGTGTGTGATAGACTAGAAGAGGAATGGGGCTGCTACACACAGAAAACGCGATCAGTTATTGACAATAACATGAATACTGATGCCAAAACCCCTGTTCTAGGAGAGGATGGTAAAAACTCAGATTCTTCAACCAGCACAGTATAAATATATGTAATTCAAAAGCTCGGTTTAGATGAATTTGACTGGTCAAATTCTCTGGTCAAAGCTTTCTTTAGGGTCATCCTAAAATTTTCAGAAGTGAAGGTCAAACCATAAACTCAGTGTGTCTGATATTTCAATTAAATAAATTCTAGGCAAAGCACGTGAATTTTTCACCATTGTGAAAAATGTTCTACCTTCTGAAAGTGTTAGTATTTTTGTGATCCTGAAAAATTACTTTTCTATGGACTGTGAAGTGTCTGTGTGAGGCTCCCTGTGAAGCAGAGGGATACTATTACTGATACTGCTGTCAACTTAAAATAAGTAACCACTTACTTTAAACAGTTCCTTGGACATTTGCTTCTAAAAGAACATGCTGAAGACCCACAGCTCAGATGGAAAGGTTAGCCAGCCCTAATGAGAGCTCCCAATGTTTTCACTACACCCACCATCATTCTTCTTGCTCAGATGTGGTGCATTGCAAAGAACTCCACAGCCCAGACAACCAGTGAGACAGACATAACCAAACTACCACTACAACTGTCCTCCTCTTCCTCTGTAACTGCATAAAGCTACAATGTATTTATGCTAAGGTATTCAGAGACTCCCACTCTGAAATCCTCTGAGTCCATGCTAAAGTTTCCTATAAAAATATCATTGTTGAGTAAGCACTTGACTGTAAGTAAGGCTTACAAGAGATGACAAGGGGCAGCAAAGGGCTATTCAGACAGCTTGCATTAAGCAGCTTCCTTCTGATGCTTAAGCCAGGAGTCTGGTCTCTGCAGGCTCCCTAACATCAAAGGAGAGAAGCTCAGATGCAATGACAGTGCCACGACTGAACAACTCTTCATCTTATGTGTGTAGATTCAAATGCCATAGCAGGTGACGAAGAAAAACAGCAAAGGAGAAAAATAAGTCTAAAATCAATATTACCTCACCTACAATCATTAGAACTCCATGGACTGAAGTGCAACATGTCAAAATCACATCAAGTGTGTTGAAAGCTGTACTGCAATAAAAGTTGCCAATTAAGAAACACACTTCCATTTGGGAATATATATTCATTTTGCGATTGATTTTGCCCTTTTTGGTTAAAATAAGATAAAAAGGTCAGGTTTTAAGAAAGTGAGTGCTTCCTCCACTGCCACAGAGTTCCCATGATGTGTAGCTAATAAGTATCAGTGAGTTGCTGTGAGGGAGTGCTAAAAAGTGCTGCAATCTCCACAGAAAATATTGTGAGGCTACGGACACGCAGTGTTGCTATGAACATGTAGTTCTGACTTTTAATTGCCCATTTCTCTGCTTGCACAAACAAATTGATACAACCACTTCACACTGCCTCAAGCTCCCCGTTCCCCTCAGTCCACACCCCCCCCAAACAAAAACCAAATCAAACCAACAAAAACCCAACCAACCGACTAAAACAACAACCCCTCCAAAAAACCCCAATCTACAACAAAATACAAACCAAAACCAGAATAAGGCTTCCTTATCACCATAAAGCATCTGATTAGCTATAAGGGGATCTGAGAGGTATATGCTACATGTTCTTCTACCTGTCAAGTCATCATCTTTTCCATGCTCCTTATAGATCAGTAAGGCATGATCACTTTTCTTCAAAACAAACAATTTAGATTTACTGTATCCTTAAAGATCTGACATTTCAGGGTCTTGGTGGGGATATGTGATGGTGAGCTTGTAGGTCAGTGCCCTTTTTGAGGTAGCGTGGGATGCTCCCTCAACAAATCCTGCCTCTGAACATAGAGAGCGTCATTCTCTAATGCCACATTTAAGATGTGCACACAGGCACATGAAGGGATTGTACCGTTATGCAATGAAGCAGAAGTGGAGTTGCTTGCTTCAAAAGAGGTGGGGGAGAGCCAGCGGATTCCCAGGGGCCGTGATGCTTTTTTAATGGATATTTCCAACCTTTCTTGAGAGGTGTCTGCTCCCCAGATCAATACTTGGCCTTCTTATACCATAATCCCCCTCTGCACCTGAATGTAAAAAGAAACACATGCAAGTATGATTGTTCTTCTGTGTCCTTTGGGCTTGTTTCTTTTTATAAATGCCAGAAAAGTTCACCTCCATTTCATGAGTGGAATAGGAAACACTGAACAGCTTTACTCCCCAACAAGACTTTGTTCTTGTGAAAATACTGTCTTGCAGATGCTGTTCTTCAAAGATGCATCTGCATCCATTTAAGGGTGTCAGTGGCAGAAATGGGGGAATAGTATTGTCATGTGGGCTTTGCTTAACCCTTTTGCACATTTCCCTTCTCTGCAGCACACCATTTACAATTGCCTATCTGTAGACTACACATTTATTTTAGTTAGCCTCAGTCTAAGCAATTTATTACAATGTTTTTTGTGTGTGTGCTCTTATTTTTAGGAAGAAATTAAATCTTCCTTCTGACAAAACCACGCTGTGGAACCTTTGGCACATCTGGTGATTTTTTTTACCATCTCCTGGCAACAGGGATGGACATTTTCTGGCCATTGTCTTTCATGACTGTACGTAGCTTAGAAAAACGGTTTCTTTAATTATTAATGAACTCAGTGCTTCCCGCATGGAGAAACTGCTCTCTTTTGAGGTCTTAAGCATTATTACAAGCAGATGAGACAGGAAAACATGCTGTGCAAAGAACTGGTTAAAAGATTCCAAATTCTATGGGTTTTTAATATTCCTCTGTATTAAGTCTTGTGACAGTAACAAGATGGTATTTCTGCCTTGAGTTTGAAGTGACAAAGCATTAACGTATGCGAAATATGCAGCCTACAGCTGGTTCATTAGGAAAACGGAGAAGCAGAGGAGAGTATATAGACTAAATGTCACCAAGGCATATAAAACTCTTAGTGGCTATATAAAACTCTTCACCATACATGGGAAAGTGCAATGTATAAAAAGAAGAGAAAATGCAACTGCTCCATTGCCAAATGCCTAACAATGGGTGAGATATAGGCTAGGAGCACATGGAGGCTGTAAACTTCAGTGAGGACACCTCTGTAGTAAACTTGAATATCTTAAGAACTAAAATTGCTTGCGTGATGTCCTGGTTTTACTTGGACTCTTGACTCACAAGTTTGTTCTACTTTGATATATTTGCTGCATTTGATGCCTTGACCAACTTAGTCTTTTCCAGTCATCCCCTGTACAGGTTCAGGCTTGCTCACTCTTTGTAGTACTAACAGCATTGGGGATGTTGCTATAGAGACAGGCTGTCCCAAAGGACTAAAATGGTACAAGGAATAAGTGATATCCAGTCTTGGATTACTATTTCCGTACCACAACCTTGGGTCTCACTTCTCTCAGCAAGTATCTGCTGAAGAAACTGGATTTGCTTTCTTCTCATCAGACTAGTTCACAATTTCCTATTCCAATCAGCACCATATGTGTAATAGTATTCCAAGTTCATGGCCACATGCAATACACAAAACAAAATCTGAAAGCTGAACAATGATCCATCAATTCTGCTAATTGCCAAATGGGGGTGAAAAATTATATATGCCAGCCACATTATTAAAATTCATCAAAGACATGTTTTTGAGATTATCCAAACTGTCAGCGGCTTTAAGTCTGGTTCAGAAGGCAGCGGCAGGCAGAGGGAAATCAAGTTATTTAATTTTAACATTTTTAAACCAAAAGCTTTCAATTTAGAATGCATTTAATTTATATGAGGTAGCCCAAAGTTTCAGTAGTGCTGTTGTATCAATTCACAATAGAAAAAGAGCAAAGCAGCTAATTTTCAACTGATCTTACCCATGCCTATACTAATTCTCACTGCCCTACTTCCAAGCCCTAACGTTCATGCAAAGTCAAAAGAGATAGTACAGCTGACTGCCACAAGCCATTTTATTTTTCCACAAAAAATGTTTCATCCATTTGCATCACTTATTTTGCTAAAAACATAAAGCCAGGCCTGCACTGTCTGAATAGAACAGCTTATTTATTTTGTGCATTGCCCTATTTTTTTTCTTTTAAAAACATCTGATCAAAACTCTGCCAGATCTAATATTAATTTTTGATGAAAAATTAATTTCAGAATTAATTTTGTTATCCCACATGTAATAAAAATAATTTCAGAATACAAAACAGAAACAGAAAATCTATGCCCAATGCGTTCCCAATATAAGCAGAGAAACAGCGATGAAGCAAGAAACTGCCCACTGGTAGTATTTGAATTTTATCAAAATATGTTATTAGTGAAGAATTGGCTGTATGGGACAGTCAGTGAGTATTTCAAGTTTTAGAGCTGGCTTGAAGATTTCTTCCAGGGGTCACATGACAAGAGTTATAAATCAGGAAGACATTGCAACTCAGATACAGTATTTGACTTTCCTCATAAAGCTTTACTTCCTGCTCTCAAGAGATAAAGGGGTGAACTGAAGGGAAATTTCTCTCTTTTTCTTATATAGTTTTTTAGCTCTCATGATTGACAAAGAAGCCCCCTGATTTCTAAAGGCTTTAAGTCCAGAAAATATGAAACTCACAAAAAAAAGAAACCAAAACACAAAGGTCTCCTCTTTTACAGATAATATATATGTCTTGAGGAAGCAACATGTCTGCATGTCTAGTGCTATGCTTATGTTTGTTCACTAGACAAAAAGCAAAATCACAAAAGACATATTTCAGCAATTTTGTCTTATCAATCCACAGAACCACCAGATGGAGCTGAGGTTATGCTTTTAGCAAGAAGGAGCACAATTAATTTCTGGAAGGATTTCAGTGAACACTATGCATGTGTATAACAGACAAATGTGAGTAGACACACTGCACTCTGTACAAATTAGGTATATTTAAGGTTTAAGCAAATAATTGGAATGAACCATAAAAACTAGTAAATCAGGTTCACAAGTGTCTCTTCTGGATGCTTTCCTGCTGTCTAACAAAGGGGTAGCTTTTCTGGACTGTGGCTCCTCTATGAGCAGCCATAAAAACTTGTAGAAGTGTAGTCCCTCTGACACCTCTGCTTCTCTTCAAAATATAATTGAAATTGGCCACCAGCTTCAAAAACTGTTGAAGAGAAGAATATATATGTCCAGACAGCAGAATTTTTTAAGCCTCACTACCTGCCTCAGCAACCAAGATGTAAAATACCTAAGAGACCAAGGCACCAAAACCTGCATCATGCTCCGTAATATTTTGCATATGGAAAAATACAAGCTTTCCCCCATACATGTATATAGATATAGATCTATAAATACACAGACATATACTCACAGAAAAGAAGCATGTACTGCAAAGATACAGCCAAAGCATTGGTGTGAGTCTAAGGAAACCATACCACTTCCTCCTTACATTCACACAGTGTGCCAGAAAGGCCAGACTAAATTACTGGGACAACAGTAAGAGATTCAAGTCAAAAGGCGTATATATGCCAACACCATTTAAAACGACTTGCCAGCATTTTCTTCCACCATTTTAATGAAGCTGGCTTGAATCCCTGAAGTTTAAGGTTGTTAGAACTCAAATGTGTCAAATTTATTATATATAGAGTTGTTAATGCCTGTTACAAGATATGTGGCCTGAATTAGTACCATAGTAGACCCTGGAAAACCTGATGACCATTGCTACTCCTTTCTGCTTCACAGTTTACATAGGAAAAGGCAGTTCTTTTCTGAATTTCACACCAATCAGTGAAGACTGAGGGTGGAAGGAAGACACTGCAGTCTGTGCTTTGTAGCACCTCTACCATAGCCAAAAGTAGAGCACCTGAACAGAACTGTCCAAAAAATTATGAACATTTGGTTTCATCAACAGCTTTGAGATTTCCAATTCCGATTTCATTAAGAAACAAAATCAAACATGACATTTCAGGAGAAAAATAATTGCTTTGGACTGATCTATTATTGTGCCATAAAATAAAATAGATTGCATTAATACATTACATTATAACTTAAAGATGATGCCATTAAAACCAAATCAAAACACAAAAACCAACCAACCAAAATTTCTACCCAAACAGAGACTTCCCAGAATCAAAATGGGATGTTTTGACATTGTTCAAGCTTTTCTTCCCCCATTCCTTCCAAAATAACATCACAGACATCAATTCACTTTCAGGATTTACATGGATTGTGATGAAAGCAAAATGAATACATCAGTTTTACCAAGATTTCTCCAGCTTATCCAATCCTATGGTCCACTTCAGCCCTTGAACCTTCAAAACTCGTTCGGTCTAATAATTATGATATTTTACCAGGACTAAAAAAATTGCCCAGATGTCCTAAAGCCTACTTGCATTGCTCCAGATGGTGCAATCTCCAGGAGCTTTAAAGCATTCAGCCACACAGGGTTCATCAGCCACATCTGTCCTCCCAGCCACCTTCAAGAAATCTCTTTGCTTACCTTCCTCATGTTCTATGCTTCCTTTGCAGTAAATGATTTTTTTATTGACCTCTTTGCCTTAAAAAATATTTTCTGATCATTCACCCAGAACTTCATGCCCAGCCAGACCTATTTCCTCCCACAGCTGGTGCTGGGGTGACAATACAAGGGCTGCTGATTGCAAAGGAGGGACAGGACTGTGGCCTGTGACTGGAAAAACGTAGAACAGTCAGCAGGGAACAGTATCCCCTGGGAAAACTTTCTTTCATTAGGCAAGAAGGTCATGCCTCTATTAGCCTCCAAAGCTAATGTGCAATTCCTCTTCCAGGCTGGAGGCTCACGTCTATGCAGCTGTGGCTTTTTACTGCACAGCAGAACCTGCTATTGAAGTGAGTTCTTCCACTGTGCTAACGTATTCATGCTCCACATAAAAAGTATATAAGGATGTGCCTCCAGGAGAAATAACACTTTAAGTTATTTTCCCCAAAACCACCACTGTAGATAAGCTTTGTCTTTTCTGACTTGGGAGAGAACTGCTTGGGAAAGGCTGCATTACTAGATGTCCCATGACTTTTCTTGTGAAATATCAGAGGCAAGCTAACATTTCCAAGGGTTTCAGCATATCCATATTCTACACTTTCATGGCTCAGCTCTAAATTAAGGATGGAAGATCCTATGCACTAATGTCATACATCTTTTGTAACAACATGGCTGCCTGAAGGTAGAGTGAAGAGGCATCCTAATCTCAACATGGGGGTTCTAAGAGATGGCTTCATTCTTTTTTCCAACACCTTGAGCTCGAGATGGATGAGAACTGCAGACCTGTAGACCCATCACCTCCTTTGCCATCTTCATGCAAGATTTCATCAGTAACTGTACAAAGCAGTCCAGTCTTCCCATTGTTATAGCAGCTTTAATATGAAAAGTCTTCTGTATACTACACCTAGCCACCACTCAATAAATCATGACATCACTGATGCACACTCCACTTGGATGACCAGACAAAGGAATAAGACAAGAAGTTGAGGATATGGGTCAGAATGCAGGATAACATGTTAGTTACTCAAAGTTATGAGTCAGGTCCAACCCTGGATCACTAAGCAATATAGATCTGGGCTAGAAGTTTCAGTGCTGCATGAACATTCAAGCTCCATCATCAGTCTTTAGATGTGTCAAACCCCAGATAGGACTAGACCACTTTGAAACAGTTTCCTGCTGAAACAGTTCCCATTTTGAAGAATGCATGAATACCAACAACAGAGAATTTGAGGTCACCGGAATCAAATTCTGCATTAATACACTTACCCCAGCAACCAAAAGTCAAAGCAGCCTTCAAACAATGCAGACACATAACCCTTTCACTCTTTACAACTTTTCAATGAAAGAAGGACAAACACACATTTAAATTATGAAATGGTAAAAGCTTTCTAAAGTGCCCAATGCAATGTAGCAAGCTCTCACAGCAATCTATCTCAGTTAGATAACTGCCTGCAAGGTTTCAAGGAAAAACCATAAGACAAAATGGAAAATGAATAGGATAAACACAATATTCTTTTGCACTGCACTCACTGCAAGGATCACCAGATCTCTGTTCATGAGTCAAGCCACAAGAACCCAGTTCGGACACATTGTGGAAGGTACAAGGCCAGTTTGAATCCAAGCTCCACTGCCTTTAGACAGATTCTGGTCTGATAATGGGCATAGTAGTAGCTCTAGAGCATCCCTGTTGTGCAGCCACAGCACCAAGGTCCCCAAAGGCAGATGAGGACATGTGCTAAGCCTGTGCTGCAGCAGTGGCTGAGGCAGAGCTCAGTTCACTCCCTGTGGCAGGGTCCAAGCCAGTGCTTCAGGGTGGAAGCATGAAGTAGCAGTGCCATCTGCTACCATTGCATTGCCTAAAATCAAGGAAAATCCTAAGGCATCATCTGGAGCAAAGGCTTATTCCTCGATTTCATAATGGCTGCAATGAAGCTCACTGCTGTCGAAAACCTGCTCTGGCAAAACAAGAAGTTGCCGGATGTAGCATTTGGGCTGGGAAGCCTGAAACTCAAGGAGCAGAAAAGGCAGTGTTATGTTTTATGATATGGCCTGAAATGATGATAAGTGAACCTTCTTGATGCCAGAAAAGTTGTGCCTTTTTACACCAGGGGGAGGCTGAACAAGTGTCTTGTTACTGCTGTTATTTTCCATTGCAAAGGAGACACTGTGAAATTCAGTCCTTCACCTTGAATGACAGTGTGGGGTATACAATCCTGTGCACTGTGTCCTGTCACTGCAGAAGATGGGACTTTGTGCTAGGCAGATGGATTTCTCCAAGTGTATACTCTTATGTAGCAAGCCTCGTGAATAAATTGGCTGGGAATGCAGATATCCATCCATGTAATAAATACTGGTGAATTGTTAACAACAGGACTGAAAATATTCATATTCAGACAGAGAACATTATTTCAGGCTGATATTGAAAGTTTATCATTAAGAAACAAAGAGGGATTAGTGCATTATGAATAGGAGCAGAAATATTTTAAGAATAAGACTCACTACCATGATTAAAAGGCATTTGCCTGATTCCATGAAGACCTTTAGTTCTCTGTGTGTATGCATATGGATGCACATTCTCATTTTTATGGAAGATCACCTGTCTTTCTGTTCCTAAGGATTTCATGGCTTTATGTACATTCTTGTTACATTGAGAATCTGCAATAATGTTACCAATGAAATTGTCTATGAATAATACATTACTGCATCACATAAAATAGTCACTGATTTCTTCAGGTATAATGAAAACTACTAGTACTTACTGGGTGTTCAGCCCAGGCAGTACATTGCTTACCAATTCATTTTAGTCTTTGTTAAATAAAATATTCAATTAATTAATATCTAGCATCATACATCATAGAGCACCAGAGCAAATGAGAAGCTGATCAGAACACCTTGAATACTATTGATAGCTCACAGCTCAGCTGTGCTGCAGCACAAGTACAAGAGGGATGCTGAGGACACGTTGATATTCTGCACCGCAAGGCAGGTGTGACCACTCAGTTTTCAGCCTGATAATCATAAAATCTGAGCTTCATGAGCAATGTAAAGTCTAAAACAGTCAAAGGAAAAAAGCAAATAGGCCTCATCAACTGATCTTTGCAGGTAGTGGGATATGTTCAACCAGCCAAAGATGATTCCAAGGAAAGTGCTAGAAGCCAGCAACAGGATTCTACCCCATGTTTTTCCAGGACTGCCTTGTCTACCTCAGCCACTTGTTAGGACAAGATGTGTCAATGATGACTTTGTTGGACACATGGAATATTTAGATAACTTCCAGTTCAGTCTTTTCACCCCAAGAACTTAACCCGTTCACCTCTGCAAAATGGGAAAAGTTCACTGTCTAGTGAGTGCATCAAGCCAGACTGGTAAATAGTAAATTATACTTCTAAAATACAATTCTTGTTTAAGTAATGATAGTGCAAGGTGTCAGTAGAATTGCTGAATAGAAATCCAGATAATAAAAAGTCTGGGTTTGAGCGTTTATTCTAATTTTAAAATATAAGTACATATGGGAAAAATAGATCTGCCTTCTGAAGTACCTGCTTCTCTTGTTTACTTTGTGAAATGCTGCTTTTGAAAACATCATTTTCATGTATACTTCATGTTCCAAGGTTCATTAAAAAGCATTAACATCCTTGTTAACTAGTCTTGACAGTGGATTGTCTCTGCTGAGGCTTAGCGGTGTTGCTGTCTTTCAGGTCCTGAAGCAATGACAGCAAGTGCTGCACAGCAGAGCTCAGCTAGAAACCAATGCAGGTAACTGTACAAATACAGAACAAAATCCTTCTTCAGGTACTTAGGCCTAACCTGCTGATAGCACACCAACAGAGATCTAAAATCCTCAATATTTGACTGCTAGATATCTGAAATATTTAGACTTTCTCCCTATAACACTCGGGAAACAAAATGCTACCAAACCAAATAATTCCTGCTTACTCCTCTGGGAAAAACTGACACACTGATATGACACTCCAATGATTAGCAGACTGAAAATTGGCAAGAAGTATCTATATACTTCACATGTTTTTTGATTTGCTTACAAAGCATCAGAGTGTTTTGTTATAAAATATATGACAGCGTTACCTTGTTTCAAACATACCCAGATGACACTTTTGCCTCATTCACTTGAGTTGGCCAAAGTGGCAAAACCTTCTGAGAACCAAAGTCAATTACATGCAGATACAAATCAGAGAGGACAACTTAGGTTTAATTTTTTGCAATTTTTTCTTTCTTTGCTTTCTCATTCTTATAATTACAAAGATGGATTGAGATAAGAGATAAAAACTACAAACAAGGAGCAGCAGTCTCGGGGGGAAAAACCAAACATTTCATCCCCCTTCAAAAGCATCTGAATGAAAATGTTGCATTTCTATTTAATTCTAAATCAACAGTTTTCCATTCATTTCATAGATAAACAGGAATAAAACATGACAAAACCTGAAACTATTTTTTCATAGTGCTCATGTTTTTTTCCACAACACCTCAACCCACTTTTTCAGGAGACTGTATTAAAAGCTGCATTTATCTTTTCATAACTGAATAAAAATGCATTCAGCTGCTCCAAATACAACCTCATGTGAGCAACATACAAAATGTGCTTATAGAGGACCTAGAAAAACATCAGAAGAGATGAATGCTTGATGTTTGTCCTGAAGTGACTCTGTTTTGGTTCAGTGCCAACTGACCTTCAGACACACAATAATTACTCACAAGTGGAATCCACCTCAAAGCAGATTCCCAGAGAATCCAGTAATCTGAAGATGGAGCTGTCCTGCACAGCTTCTGAAGCATCTGCAGAATGGGTCGGGGTTCCTATGTCAGTGCAGGAGTGAATGCATGCATCTTTGGCCAGATCACTTTGGTCGAGCTTATATTCTTACCCTCCTGACTCCTGGCACAGCAGCAGAGAATATACAATTCTCTGTGAAGCTTTACATCAGGAATCACATGAGATGTCCATGAGCTGCTACTTTCTGATAAAAACAGACCACTGCAGACAACTGGCTGTTGAACATGGAGGAAACAATCTGAAAGGATGCATGTAGCTCTTAACAACATCCAGAAAGTCTGGGCTGCTTAGAAACCAAGATGCCCAAACCCAGGCATAAAGAAAACTGCACCCCTTCCATGTCGTAGACAGATGACCCTTCACAGCCTGCAGCCATTCCCCTCCAGCTAGGATAGAAGAAGGCTGGCAAGCAAAACTGAACCTCTAATACACCAGCTCCGCTCAGTTTATACAATAAATGGAGGGGACTTTTATGAGAAAGAGAAGGGGATACAATTTCGTTAGTTGAACACCAAAGAGTTGTCTCCCTAAGAACAAAGGGGAAGAAGGAAGTGAACCATGAATCCAAATGGATGGTATGCAGGCACCTGAGAACTGGCTGTTAGGTTAGTACTCAATTAGGTTAGTACTCAGACTTAGAGGTCTTTTCCAACTGAAATGATTCTACCATTTTGAAGATACAGGAAATGCTTTCAAGTGTAACAAAACCTACAAACCACACAGTCAAACCCATTAAGTTGAACAGAAAATTAATCCCTCAAATAACAAAATCCAAAGCAGTAGTGAATTCAGCAGCAGTGAAGTGATATACAGGATTTCATGCATATGAAGAATGATGATGTTCTTCCTTAAGAAAGTGCAAAAGACAGCCTCTAAGTTAGCAACATACTAAACTCTGGCTGCAAAGGAAAATAACAGCAACTGCTTCTAACATTTTATTCTGTAGACAGACTCTGTGATTCAGGGGAGGAAGGGAAGAGCAGCAACCAGAAAACCTTCACGCTCATCTGCTCTATTTCCATTTCACATTATTATTCCTTTTTTGTATTGCAGTGTGCATGCAATCTCATTCCTTGGGAATATGAAACCTGCAGACACTATTTCTTAAAAGACAAGTTTCTAAACAGTCCAATCTCACTGCCCTTCTTTATGGATATAATCTCTATTTCTCTAGGTATTGTCTATCTGTCCAAAAACTCATCTGTTATCTTAAAACTCAACCAGCTTTGTCACCAAGTTGTGAGTTTACCAAACCTTTCTGCTTCCTGTCATAATCTCCTGGCTCTCTGGACAACTGACCATTATACAAGTCCAAACACAGCTCTCTCTAATACATTAAGAGGGACTTTATGTGTCTGGTGACACTAACTTTGAAAAATAAAAGCTGGTGGTTTGCTTCACACTGCTATCCACAAATTCCACAATTTCCCTCAGAAATCTGGTCCTTCCTGTGTAAGCCTGAAACTCGGCACGGTCAATGATACAGCGTAAGAGTAGAAAATTGTATCTAGTCTATTTGGGTCTTAAATACTGATATGTAAATCAGATGTTTTGAACTAAAACATGACTCTTACAGCAGCAGTAGCAACCAGCCAGCTGCTTTATCCTTTCTTCCTCAGACACTTTTTCGCAGCCCTGAGCAAAAGGATTCAGCTGTCCTATTCTGCAGGTGGAGAAACTGGAGTGAATTAAAAGGGCTGTGTCTTGCCCCTGACCAAGTGACAATTGAGAAGTTAAGCTGAGATCAGCAGTGGCTGTCCTGGGCTCCATTCCAGTCTGCCATCTCAGGCAGACTGTACTAACACACCAGAGCAATGACCAAGTATATTTAATCCAGTAAATCCTTCTGGGGTGGCACTGTGGCAGTGCACTGATGGGAGCCCACTGGACAGATCAGCACTTCCTGAAGGAAGCTTTTTCTCTCTGATACAGCTCCTCAGGAATACATTTCCATGAGAAATTGATTTGAATGCTTTCCAAGGAAGTGTGACACTGCCTGGCTATACACATTTCAGCATGGCCCCTTTGCTGTCATCTTCTAAATCAATTTCTTTCACTTGGTGCCAACGCAGCATATTAGTTTTTAAGTTGTCTTCTCACTGAATAAGATATGGCAAACCTGTAAATTTTATTGGTTATAAGAAAGCTTTGAGAGGGAGAAGAGTAGAGAGAAATATTAAAGCTAGAGTTCAGACTATATATCACTTTTTCTTTCAAAAGCAAAGGGGAAGAATTAATTCTTTATCTTGTAATGTGATTCATGGCTCTTTCCATAAGGCATTGACAATGTAATTCCTTAATTTGGCATTGGTAGTCTTCACTATTTTCTTTTTATATATTTCACTAGCACAAGCCTGTCCACACTTTCAAAGGTGTCCTGCCTTAAATATGTCAGCGCTAGAACAAACCTGAAGCAGTTGCATTGAACATGGATGTTTTTGTGAGGGGAAGTTACCCATTAGCAGACAAAGCCAGCCAGAAACTCAAGATAAATTCAGAGTTTTGGGGTAGCTTATTAATTAATTGCTTTCTTCTTAAAAAATTATGTTACAGAAATCAGATTTTGAGACAACAAGCAAAAAGAAAAGTTTTAACCAATAGACGACTCCCAAAGAACTTTATGGAGAAGGCAAAAATCACTGCTTTGTTTTTGAAACACAGCCTACAGATGCCTAAGTACAGCAAAATGAGTCACTCACAGCAGTCTAACAGCTATGGCAAAACCCCATATTTCAGTGCTGGGCCCACTAGCCTGAAGACATATTCTTTGGAGGTGTAAAATTGCCATTAGAAGAAAAAGAAATTAGCCAGCATCAGATTAAAACTTCTGTTACAGGAAAGGTTAAAATATTAACTGATAGAGCACTATCACCATAAAGTCAAGATGCTCTAGAACAGTGTAGGATTATACTAGCCTATGAAATAGTCCTATAGAAAATGGCACATCCAAACTATGTGCTTGAACCCTACAAGTTTAACTGATAATAATTCCTAAAATAAAATATCTAAGTTGGATTTTCCAAAGGTGAAAGACATTCAGGCACACATTTCCAATCAACTCTCAGGGGGAAAAATCTGACCCACTTCTGCTTTGATTTTACTTTAAATAAAAACTGCACTTCATATATTGGGTGATCAGGCTTGACTCTTGATGAAACAGTCAGCCTTGTGATACTCTGAGCACAAACAACCCTGGAGACCTATAAATGTCATTTGATGGTAATTTTTCCATTTATGTCGCAAACAAGAATTTTAACACAAGGAGGGAAATGTTTGTGCTGTATTGCCTTCTTTGCTGACCGCTGACTCGTGGCTCATGTGGAGCTGATATTAGCAGCAGCGGATCATAATCTTAACTTTCATATTTCTAAATGCTTTGAATATGCACAATAGTGTGTAAGTGCCAAATAATGTTGTTTTATTTTAACAGCACTTAGCCCTATTCATGCACAACTGACTCAATCTATAACGATTTGGACACAAGAGCATGCTGTACTGTAAGAAGCAAAAGGGAGCAATTAAACATCAGTTTTCACAATAATTTGTATTACCTAATTTCTAGCTAATTCTAGCAGACTAGCTTGCTTCTCTCCTGTGACAACAATTCTTGCTTGACAGATAACAAAATAGTAACACAGATTTATTGAGGAAAAAGTACTGTAACAAAAATACTGCAATATCTAATGGCAGGTACTCAAGGCTTACCTTCATTTGCTAGTATTATCATCATAAAATTTCCGATATCCATACAGTATTCCTAAGCACTGTGGTTTCTGGATAGCATGTATTAAACTTCTTGGAGCTGTTCATAATGAATCAACTAAATTTTATAGGACATAAAACAAGCCCCAAAGCAAATAGTGTTTTGGGATAGGTAACTTCTTTATCTTCTCAAGTAACCTACATTCACTGCAACATTGCCTAGAAAGCACTGCCATCAGGTACTGGTTATGGTGTTAACAGATGTGGATTTAACTACTTCACCAGTTTGCAACTGTCTATGGTGTGTTGCCTGCTGTTCTGCATTTCCCCCCATAACGCACCACCTCCTTGTTCACTTGCTGCACACAGCTGGGATCCTAGAGCAGGAGGAAGAGGATGCTTTCCCCTGCATGGCACCAGCTGCTTTGAAACCCTTGTACCTGCTGGGGCTCTTTGAGAGGCCACAGGACCCACAGAGTGTAATGGCAACAGCAGTGCCACCTTACATCTTGGTACTGAGAACAACTTGAGTCAAACTCATGAAGCACAACCCATGCTCTGTGAAAACCGATTAAAGCACCTGCAGGATCTTTTTGTTTCCCTATGAGGCCTCCAAACTGAGGCAATTAGCAGCAGGTTTTAGTGACTCATGAAGCATCAATATAAAGCTCTTCTTCAGAGTCTTGTAATCATGACAGGCTAAGCTACTCTGAATTGTACATGTACTACTAATTTAACTCCTGTTAAAATGTAATGTGCAAGCAGCCCTGAGCCCTGCAGCCCAGGGACTGGAGATGCCTGGTTTGCAACCAGTTCAATACTGTGTTTATCTGACATACATAGGGTATACACATACTTAAAAGGAAAGAGACATCAGCTCACAATCATACATTACTGCAGCTTGTTCTGAGCCAGCATGGGTATTTCTTCTGTACAGCACTGGCCCATGTAGATGTACCCTAGGGAAGGTTACTTGCTTAGCTAATACTACTGACACATGAGAAGGTTTCCTGTTCCTACAGACAACTTCTGTCAAGAACTCTCCCTGCCACATAAGATTCATAATTTAAAGAGAAAAGGCTCTAAATAATTTCTGAAGGTGATACTTATGAAGTGAAACAATTTTTCATGGTAGAGCCCCAAACAAATTATTATATGTCAATAAATCTATCATGCATGACATCTCTACTCCCACGGGGTTGACCCCACAGTAAATAAACAAAAGGCTCTTTTAATGATTCACTGTTGCCTAAAGGGAAGGAGAAAGAAAGCATTAATTTTTCTTGAAATTTAGGATGGCAGACCTACATTGATGAGACATTTGCATTCAAAGGATATTTTCCTTATGCAAGGACACAGCTTGTTTCTAACTTTCCCTTTCTATTAGGGAGTGGCAGGGAACAGCCCAAATTAAAAGCAAGTGTTCCAAAGTTGTGGGGCATAAACCACTGATTGTCCTTAAGCTTAAAGCTAAAGAGCAACAACAATCCTCAGTAATCTGTGAGATCCGATAGTCTAAAACTGTACAGTCATTAAAAAACATCAAAGTGGCAATTTACCATCAAGGCAGTTTCAAGGAGGACTTGAAACCTGCTTTCCCTTTCTGTCGCTTCTTGTTAGTGGACAAAAGAACATGTACGTTGTTCCACAGCTAATGCAAGATTCTGACAGAGAAGCCCACAGTGGGTAGAATTGCACCCTTTTCACTCTTCCAAACAAGTCCCCAAACGATATGCTGCTTTTACTTCAAGGAAGGCACTTGGACATTGTCTGTCCTTGTTTACCACTTGACAAGACTTCACCATTCTTACTGCAAAGCACATGCTGGTTAGGGATTTTTACTAGTTCAAGGCTGTGCCATCACAACTGTCTGATTTGCCCTGTGCATTTGGGGTGAGATAGATACCAGAAGAGAGCCATGCTAAGATCTTGTACAGCCCTGAGCCTTCCTGGCATCATGAGAGATGAGCAGGAAAATGCTGGAGCTGGAAGCAAGGATGTGATGCCGAAGGTGAGTCCAATATTGTGAGCCTGTTTGGTCTTCCACTAAGGATTTTGAAAGAGAAGAGAAAGAGGCTCATGGGGACTTTGCATCAGCCTAGCTGGAACAATACTAGCAAACAGCTTGTGATGTTCAGGACTTCACAACTGAAACATAAGCACACCGATAACAGAAATTTTGGAGAAGGCATGTGGATCAGAGAAGCCATCATTAGATCCTACATCCTGAGTTCTCTGTTCAGAAGAGCTGAGATGTGGACCCTGCAGTCAGCTTTAGTTGAGCAGTTCCTTCATGTTAACCTACTTAACAAGGTCTCCCAACTTATCTCTCCAAGTTCCTGTGCAACCAAGTCACCTGAATTAGAGCTCACATATGCTGCTGTCTGCCAGTAGTGAGCTCGCATCACAACACATTGGAAAGTGCTTGGGTTTGCAGAATTTGATAGTCCATTCTATCACACCCCTTCTGCATTGCTTCCACACCAAAGGTCAGACTAGCATAGATGGGAACAATGCAGTGGAGAATGGGGTCTATAAAGCACCACAGATGGTATTTCACAAACTGAGCTAGGCTTCCTCATGTGGAAATACACTCATGTCTAAATATACAGTTTTCAGCATTTATTACAACTGAAAAAACATACACATTATATGTAAAAAAATAATACATTCCAGTCTAACGGGCCCCACTGGTGAATAATGTCATGCACAAGTTGCACTGCTGAAGATAAATGAGCTAGGTTACCTAGGTAATATCTCATCCAGCTGAGTAAAGGGTGCTAAATGGTGTATGAATATGCGTAAAGCCAAGTGACAGAAGTACATACTCATTTTCGAAGAAGGAAAGAGTAATAGAATAATGTTATACCCAGGCTTTCTAACACAGCTCAAATTAAGGGTGGAATTTCACTCTATCATTATTTCCATTATACACTTTTATTTGGAAGAGTTAAGAACTCAGCTATTAAAATGCACTCTTGGATGAAATTTCTCAGGTAGAGCATTTCAGCATGAAAAATCAGTATTATATATCAGGAAGAGAAATTGTTTGTAGTTGTTACACCAGAGTTCAGCATAAAACAATTCTCAAACTTTTCCATTTCTTTCAATTAAAGTGTCAGATGTCTGTATTTATAATAAAGCTCTTAATGAATAAACTATCAGCATATAATGAAGTATACACCATAGCAGACAGTCCAATTATCATGCATGTTAAAAATATTCCTTCTTCTCTACTGCATATATTGCTTAGCTTTTCCAAGTCTCAGAAGGCAAGATGAAAAATAAAAAAAAAAAACCAGAAGACATAAAGAGATGTTCTCTGGTCTGCAGATCAAGATTATTTGGCATTTGTTGTCTGCACTCCTGACAGAATATGGACACTTGGGAAAGTCTGGAGACAGAGAAGCTGGAAGAGCTCTGCACCTGGTCTACTGAAAGCCAGGTACCATCTCTTCTCTCTTAGCACAAGGATATTGCAACAGCTTAAGACTTCACATAGGAGGTGTTCAAACCCTACCATAAAGACAGCTACCACTGAAGTCACAGACACAATAAACCCTCAGTCTGCACAGCACTGGGTGCTCAGCAGAGCTGCAGGGTGCTGACACCTGCAGATAAAGTGCTCGCCATATGAAGCTGATGTAAAGTGTAGGGACTGTCTGGAAAGTTTGTTTCCAAATATTGGATCAACTTTAAAATATGCTCTTTGATGATTTGACCTTGTACAATGTTATCTTTTTAGTTAAACAGTGGGAAATATTACTAAATACTTCTACTATATCTTAAGATTAAAAATCTTATGGTCCGCTTCTATTGCTGTATTCCAAGCTATTCAAGTGAGAGCAATAAAGACAAAATTCATTTCAGCAGGATCTCTTTAATTAGTCTGCAATGAGCTTTGCCCTGTTAGAGGCTTATAGCAAATTTTGTGGAAAATGCTCTGTGCAATTCTATTTAGTCTTACTCCATCCCATACAAATACCCCATAAAATATTTTAAAAGCCTACTATTATGGGAATGTGCTACTCAGTGAGACATAATACTGAGCTGGTAATGCTTTTACTTGGGAGAAATGCTCCTCAAACCACCACCACTCATAACTGACACAGGAAGCAAAAGGCGTATCTCCAGCAGGAAGATGCTAAGTGTAACAACATGATCTTGTTCATCTGAGGCCATTTCACCTGTCCTTCAGGTTGCAAGAGGTACTGTTGCCTAGCTTGTTTGCAGTGTCCAAAGTCCAAATATCACCCTGGAAGAACCTTTTAGGTGGGGGAAACAAAGAAGGGTGAATGGTATCTCAGAGGTATTTAGTTTGTTTTTGGGTAGATACTGGAATTTCAAGTCTAGTGGCATGATCAACAAGATAAGCTTCCTCTAATAAAAGGCTTATGCAAGAATGGTAGGAGGAACAAAACATGGGCTGAGCTCCTAAAACTCAAGATGCTTCATATTATGGCTATTGTTGTGGCTCCATGCTGGTTTAGCCTCCAGTCTAACAATAAAAGGCATGGGATCAGCTATGTTCATCGATGGCAAGCTAATACCGTGTGGACAATGAAGAACAACAAAGGCTGCAGCAGGAAAGAGAAGGATAAAACTTCCAAAAAGCAATGTATGTTGTACCATATATGAAATTCAGTCCACTTATGTAAAAGCAAACTCAGGTTTTAAAAATCTCTCTTTCTTTAAAAGCAAAGTGACTGTTAAGGCTCACAGTGGTTATTTAATTTTCTTCCACCCTTGTCTGAAACAAAAGCACAAAAATGCCAATACATAAAGTCAGTTCTCATGCCACTGCGTCACACCAAACTCTCCTTTTCATTCCCAGGCAGGAAGGCCCCATTCTCCAGTGAAAACAGCACTTAAGCATCCGACATAGTCTGGCTCCACAGACATCCTTTTGCCTCAAAGCAGAAACTTTTGTCGTTGTTTGAAGTGATGTCTCTCTAGCACTCACAAGAGAAATTGGGAGTGACTTCAAGAGTATTTGGATATTACCTTCTAAATTCAAGTCCTTTCTCTATGCATCCTGATGCTCAGCACAGAGATAATAATGAGCCATTCTTAGAAACAGCACTGTATGACGAGCTACACCAAGCAACTCAGCACAGAAGAGGGCTGACCTGTCACAGCCTGGGATACAGAAAAAAAAGAAATTGCAACCAGAGGAAAAAGGATGGAAAAGGTGATGCCAAAGTCTTTACAGAAGTGCTTTATTTATCCTTACAAGACAACATAACCAAATACTTGACACCCAAATGCTGATGTCCATCAAAATCATTAGAATTACTAAACATAACACCTGTCAGCCAACTGAAAATAAATTTGCATAAAATCAGGACAGAAATGGAATTCTACTTCAGTATACTAAATTACAGCAGTAAATGGAAACAGATAAATAAATAAACCTAGGTCCCAGAAGGAAGCCCTGGAGGATGCATGAATTAGTCACTGTAGAAACAGAAGTAACTAGACAACAAACTTGGAGACAAGTGACTATCCAAGGATCACTCCACCTTTCTGACCCTAAATACAGATCCCAAAAATTACTCCTTAAGGACTTGGCTAGATGTTGTCCACTGCATCCTAGATCATCAATACTTGTCAGCACTTAGTTTGGATAGAATATCACTTAAAAAATTAGTTCAGAAGCACAAAAATTATTTAAGGCCATCAAAACTGAGTTGAGATTAGAATCTGAAACCTCAACAGAACTTCTCTCCTAAAGAGCATAAGGACTAGTTATACATTAATATTTAAAAGATCCCACCTGTGGTATTTCCTGCCCTGAAGAAACCAGCTCCAGAGCTACATAAAAACTCCTACTCCACATGTGCTACAGTCCTTGTTGCTCAGAGACAAGATGAATTTTTTCACCATCTGAACATAACACAGTGTCTCCAAACATGTACACATGGATGGCACACTCAGTCATTGTTAATAAATGACATTAAAGAAAATGGTTTGGCAGGAGCTACTGTCTTTAAAGGATAGGTGAAAAATATCTGCATCGCAGTTTCTCAGCAGTCGTAAAACAAGCAAGAAGACATAACAAAACCAACCACCCAGATTTAGAGGCCTCCATTTTAAAATGCTGCTGTTTTTTAACACTGCTATACTGTGAAGGTTGTCAAGGAGATAACAAAACCTAAAAAAGAAAAAATCTAATCCAAAAGGTAGCTGATTAAAGAAATATATTGAGGGTCACTTGAAGACTGGCAATGACTGGTTTCGACAGAAAAGATTCCGGAGAGAAGTCAAGCTGTCTTATTTAAAGGCACAACCCCACTGTAAATCACTTCCCTGAAAGTAGTGGCAAATATTTGGCCTTAAGCCATTGCAGAAGAACAACTTCACAGCTCTTGTGAAAAGCACAAAATTCATTGCAGAACTCCTAACTCTGAAACAAATAGGTTTTTAAGCCATAGCTCCTTCAAAATTATCTTTCCTATTACTTTGGGCTCTCTTCAAAAGAAATTTAGACTTAAGCTTTTCATGCCCAAAATTTTGAACAGAATCAAATGGAGTTCTTGGTCCCACTATAAATCTTCTGGAACCACAGGTTTCAAAGGAAAAATTCTGCAGCTTTATTACTAATCTGTCAGAACCACAGTGCCCAGTACAAACAATCCTCCTTTTTATAAGAGTTTCATTTTGTTCTTTGTCAAAAAAGGAAAATATTTTTATGACCATATTGGTTTATTAATGTTATTGTTAGTACTCTGCTAAATTGTAACAGATAACAAAAATGTTTACATATTTTTTGCAAGTGACAGTTTTTCAAAGTAATGCTGAATATATTAACATACCTTGCTCCTCCTTCACCTTCTCCATCAAAAACCCAAAATCCTTATAAAATATAGATTGTCAAAAACTTAATGTCATGAACATCATCAGTGCTGTATAACTAAGAAACTCACTGAATGAATTGGTACAGCAAAGCTGAAGCAATTTTTTTCAGAATATAATACCTAAAGCCAACCTGATATTCAGAAAGACTTTTGCATTCAGTTTTCTGTGGCATTTTTGGACGTCTACCCTCTTAAAATTAGAAGGAGATTTCAGGACTTCAGGATTTTTGAAGACTGAGGAAAATCAATTAGTTGACTGAAGATTTACTTAGTAACTGAAGTGTGGATACTCAGCCAGTAAGATTCACTCACTGCTGCCAATGTGAATAACTTGAAAACCACCTTGCCGAGAGTGCCTTAAAGATCTCCAGTATTTCCAAAGCACACCAAGGTAAGTTGTGTGACTGTAAACCAGCTGTGTTATCTCAAAGTATATGATGAAGCTCTTGTTTATAAACATTGTCCTTTTAATGGCAACCTCTATAAGCAGCATTTAAAAATTACTGTAAGCACCAAAACATCTAGGTGAAGACTTGCAAGCACAAAGATGTTAGACCCTTTGTCTGTAAGATGATTTATACTACTCTAATGCCAAGCACAGACCCTCCCACTGTTCTCAGGCAGTCTATAAACACATTGTAAGGAACAATGTCTGTCTGAGCAAAAAGACCAAGTGTGAGAAGAGGAATCATGCCATGCAGGTAATTGGTTTAAGGTTAGAGAGCAGAAACTGAGCAGAGAACTGTGGTGGTCGTGCTGAAGTGCTTCCAGTGTTTCTTTTTCAAGGCTCCATCCCTTCCCTGCCATGATACTGAACAACGTCTGTCCCAAGGCAAGGACTGCAGGCATTTTTGATACCTGACACGTGACTGCCACATGACAGCAAATGACAAGTTCAGGAAGAGAACATAAGCAACCGGAGTTCCTGCCTAGTGGTCTGCCTCTTAAGGATTGTCATACATAGATGTAATTCCATTTGACATCAGCATTTCACTTCTGTTTGTTTTTTTAAAGTGATTTAACTAGTTACCTGCTTGCATGGCTGAAAAGAATTTCCCAAACTAATGCCAGAGAGTAAAATCACCTTGAAGCATGACAAGAAAAGCACAGCTCCAGAATTACATATAACTGAGGCAAAATGACTCCCTCAAGATTCTCTACAAGGTCATGACAGAGCTGGAGTTAAGACTCAGGTCACTTTGGCTGCACTTCCCTCTGTGTACTTCCCAGTATTTCTCTATAGGTAACTGTGTCCCTGAGTACCAGGTGGTTTTATAGGCACTGACCCTGAGCATACACTGGGACTGCATGCTATCAAAACCACTGCTGCAACCTAAAGTCAGTCCCAGGCCACCCACCCACACTGTTGAAATAATTCACAGGGTTTGAAGTTCATTCATTGCTATTTTCTTCCCAAAGGATGCCTTCAGTGTAGCTGGGAGCTGTCTAGGTGCCACTTGCTGTCAGCTCGTGCAGCTGTGGTGCAATCACATGCCAGGGGAGTGTGTTGGCTGAAATGACACACCTGGCTGTGATGCATGTGTCTAGCCACCGACTCAGGAAGAAGCCACAGTATGTAAACCTTTTATTCTGTCAAGGTAAACCAGGAATATTGTGCATTGCCAACCTAAACCGAAGGACAGCTCTTCCCTAAGGGTCACTTTCTTGAAATACACACAAGTGAACAAGTTTTATTGCATTTTGCAATCTGGGAAAGAATGGCTGCTATGGAAATTATTAGCAGAGTAAGAGAATACCAGTTCAGTAAAACACTAGCACAGAACTGGACCATGTTACTCTACACATGATGGGATGAAGGGAAAAGAAAAGGGAGGTCACAAGATGTGTCCACTTCAGTCAGATGTGAAGTTTTCAGATCTCCCATTAAAGGGATTTTTCAGGAGGGGGAGAAGAGCAAAGTAGTCTGACCATGAAGCTCATATGATGTTTGATGCTGTTCACTCAAAATAGTGCTGTGTCCTGGTATGTACAGACACCACTGCACAATCAAATGGAGTGGCCTCAGTCACATGAAAGACACAACTTGATGTATTAAAGAGCAATGTTTGTAAATTTGTGTGCAATTGCATGTGCTCATTGACTTTCTAATGAAGTGTTGGCAGAAAGTAGCTATCATCTTTGTGCAAGTTGATATCCTGGTATCTTTCTGTGCCATGGCCTTAGCTATATAATTTGTCATATCACTAAAAATGTACAGTAATAAAAAGAGCAGATGTCTTTGGACAGCTGCAACATCATTAATGACACAAATTCCTTTTGTGTGATGCTCTTGCATATTGCTGCTACCTCAGGTTAACAGGAAACGAATCTAACAGTCATAAAACTACATTTGGGTACTGATATATGGGAAGATCTATTTATTTTAGGTAATTAAAATTATTTCTTTATGAGCATTTGAAATGAGCAGAAATTCACTGTTTGAGAAGGTCATATATAAAGTAACAGATGCAAACCTCCAATTACTTGTCCTGGTGCTGTGGAGAGAGAATTTATGTACTCACACCTGAAAACATAAAGCAATTTTTTTTTGTTTAGCTTCTCTAATGTGACTTTTTCACCTTGTGTCTGCTGAGAAAGGTCAATGCCAGTCTCAGGCCCCCAGTGAAAACAGAGGAGTTTTGAACTACAGCCAAGAGGTAGTACAGATATCCAGATATTCTGCTCTTTCCATAATGAGATCTCTATTTCCATGTAAATACCACAGGAATTCCTTATTCCCTGATTAAGAATGCTGCCAGTAGTGGGAGGCTAAGGTGCCCATGGCCTCTGATACCTGCTAGTGACCTGGACCTTGAGAGCCGGTGAAGAGTGCAGAGAACAAAGCAGTTCTAACACCCTTTAAAGTACATTTCTGCACTAAGGGACATTCAGGGCAGAAATATTAAGGCACACAAGTGGTGGTGTCTATCTGCAGGAGCCTTCTGTCTACGCATGGGATGAAGACAAGCTTTCAAGCATGTTCATAGCTAAATATTTATAAGTCAAGATGAGAGAGACTGAAAAGAAATGGAGTGAAAACAACACCCTCTTTCTCCAGGGCTGCCCTGCTTCCTCCCTGCATCAGAAAGAAACAAGTCCAATCTGAAAACATTTCAAAGTAGAAATATGCCTGAAGTAAAAGTTTGCATCAGAACATCACATCTATACTAAATACCTTAGCTCCAAAGCAGCGAGATATTAATCTCTGCATCCACATCCACACTTGTCCAAAACACCAAAATTTGGATTTGACTTCAAGCAGAGAAAAGTTCAGGGCAGAAACTTGGATTTAAAACCAGGAACCCATCTAGTGACTTGGTCCTTGTACTTTTGAAAATTGAGCAAGAGACCTGAGCTGAGTGGTAACAGTGCAGTAAGATCCTCTTCCACTGTGTTCTTTTTCTCCATTTCATCTTTTGAACTTTACTTGGTAAATCTAGAATTGTATAATAGAGAAAAAAGATCTTCTCCTTCATGTTAACAACTAGCAAAACACTACTTATTGTAACTGCTTGGCAGTAGACCAAAGTATCTCCCTTAAAGCAATAATTTATGCTAATAGTGCTATGCTAGCTGTTGCTATTCAATATCCAAACACCACTTCAGGTATGTGAGATGGTTCAGCTCTATAGAGCCTTTCTGAAACATTGCTTTCTCTACCCTGAATACTGACCAGCTAAAATCTAGGGTTGCCAAGCTGAAGGGAGCAGTCACAGCATTGCTCTTCCAATGTAAGCACATGCACCCTAATCCCTGGTTTGCCAAGATCATGTTGTGCGTGTGTGTACAGAGTTTGGATTCAGCCAACACGTGCTGAACACATGGATGAAAATCTGTGGTTTTCAAGCCTGAGACCATCATCATTCAAGATGACCAGCAGTCCAGCTCTTTCGCAAATCATATCATTATGTAGTGGAGGGCTCCACCAGCCTACACTTAAATTACATTTTCTGGGCTTAATGAAGCTCAGGCTGGACCCAGACCTCTTGTAAAATATGTGAGGTAGATTCACGCTATCAACAAAGCTGGACTTTTGTGCCTCATCAGGTGCTGCATCCAGAATGTTGTGGGTCAGATAATTAACAGACCAAATGATCAACCCCTCAAAAACTTAAAGCAGTATCTAGTTTCTGAGACAGGTGTGCACATATAGGAACAACAGGAACTACTTATTGTTGAGCTTTCCTGAGAAGTTCTTAAACACTTAAAGTTCTTTCGAATATTGTCCACCAGTATTTTTGTTGCAAGCAAACATACTTCAGTAAAAGATGTCTCTGTGGAATGATTTAGATGGACATTATAATGAAGCTTAATGGAAATTCCTTTTTTTTTTTTTGATTAGCCACAGAACATTCATCCCAATTCATTAGCAAGGCACAAGAGCCTAGATAGTAAACAACGAAAGGAAATGGATTGCAGTGCTTCTAATTCATTTTTACTGGAAGATACTAAATTTGCTAACTAACCATAGTGGGTTTTTCACCAACTTTAAGTCAACTCCCTGCTCCTAGAATAAGTTGTTCTTTAGTGATTTTGAAGAGTCTAAAAAATTTAAGAAGCATTTCTGCTAAGATCTGAAGGACGAGTGCAAGCTGCCTCAAACCCAAAGTGAATTCTCACTTTCCTCAGACACTTTGAGAAAATTTCCACTTTCTACCGTATGATCAAGCAGTGATCCTATTTCTTGACTGACAAATAGCTAGTTTTGCCTTTGCAGGTATAAATTTTTGCAGCTGAAATAAAAATGCAAAAGTAGTTCTTAAAAATAGCTGTCAAAAATGACTATGTGAGTGTTAATATACATGAGAAGAGTATCAGAAACCTGAGCCAGACACATGCATCAAGGGAAAGTCTCACAGTTTTCCACTGTCTGACTTCAGTGGGCTTTAGAGTGGAACAACTTGTTTCTCCATCAGACAAAATGGAATATCTCCACACTAAGGGCAAAGAGCTGCTTGCAGCTGCACTTTGTTCCAATGCTTGTGGAAGCCTCTCTTTACTAGTCATTGATTCTACAGGGTCGTAATTTTAGCAGAAACATATATTTATTCAACTATAACACTTGTACTTTCATGTCTGAGCATATTTCCCTTTCCTCTTCCTAGTCAATATTTCATTCTAAACTATGCTATTAACAAGAGTAGAAAGTCTTTTTTTCTTTCATAATAGATGATATCTATTTCAAAAGATAAAGATATTTCCTTGCTCTGGGATGTGTTCTTTTCTTTCCAGATAAACCACTGTTTTGCACATTACATTTGCTGCCTTCCAGAAACAGCAGATAACACTGAAGAGATTTAATTAATATGTACCA
Source organism: Pithys albifrons albifrons (assembly GCF_047495875.1). NCBI lineage: Eukaryota > Metazoa > Chordata > Aves > Passeriformes > Thamnophilidae > Pithys > Pithys albifrons. Next base: position 19,161,710 of record NC_092462.1, on the reverse strand, counting down.
CAGCATGACCTCAATGGATAGAACATCTACCCTAAAGGAGTAGAGCTGTAGGAGGTAATTAGAGCACACCATGACATTTATTACTAATGCTCTTCCATTGACATTTGCTGTTGACAGGCTGCATATAAAGTTTTCCTATGTTTGCACTGACTTACAATGATTTAGATCTTCCCACGTACGTAAGTGAGAATGCTTTTGCTGTTTACAGTAAATTAAAGCATAAGAAACAGAACAAAATCTTGGCCTTTTGAGAGCAGCTAGGTAAACTCCTGCCAGCTTCCCAGACTCACATTTCTTATCCACAGAGTGTACTTTGAAAGGCTACTGGCATGAAATAAATCATTTGAGAAGGAATGGAGTCCCATGTTCCTGTCCCTATTCTCTTCTGCTGTGTAGATTTAAGAAAAAAGTAACTGTTGAGTGTAAGATGGATACAGAGAGAGCCAAAGAATCAGGATCAAGGAACCACTTCTTTCAATCCCTCTTGAGGCCTACTAAACTGCTCTGCTACTGAGTTGTATTACAGAGGATTTTGCTAGTAGATGTGTTCAGATAACTAAATGATCCTTTCAGGGTTGAAAATATATCTCAAAATTAGCAAAATTTGGCAAAAAGCACACAATAAGTGGAGGACAAACTCCACTGGTATCAGCAGAAGTGTCTAGAAACACTGGAAAAGCATGGTAAAATTTAGCAAATGGTAGAAGATATGAAACACTCAGTGGTAGAAATTTATTTTGTAAAAATTCTTTTCAACAGGGCTGAAGCATCCTGATTAATTCAGCTAATTTAATTCGAAAACATTTTTTCCCTCTTGCAGCATACTAAAACTTACAATAAAAAAGAAAAAGCTGTTCTGTTTTAATGAACATGCCCTGTTTTGGAGTAGCCTGTTCTCACCAGTAGGCAATTACAGTTGTAGCTGTTGGAGGACAACTCTGTCACCCAAAGAGAGACCAAAAATCTGAATACGTTATAGTGAGTTTTGAGGAAAGAAAAGTGGGTACTTGTAGCACTGGAGACAGCACAGGTCAAGAATAGCTAAGAAATGACAGGAATTAATCACTACCATGAATAGCATCCCATGCATACAATACCAGAGCCTATTCTTGTGAAATCTTCCACAGGTAGGAAGTGGTTTATGTTATTGACTAATAGGAATGTAATGAGAGTTGTTACAACCTCCTTAAATTACATTCTATCTCAGATTATAACCTGTATGTGTGTTTCTGGTTTAGGGGATAAAGAACATTTATCAGCCTTATTTCCACATAATATTTATGTCTTTGAGAACATTCCGGATGTTTTGTTTGAATAATTTTGTAGCATCACAGTGATTTCAAAAATATAGTAATAGTAAGCAGCAAGGAGGGTACACACAAGAACACTGTAATTAAAGATTATTTACTAACAGTGAAGGAAAGCTAACAATATCCAATAAAAAGCAAAATAAAGCCATGTTTCTGCTTAGGCATTTACCATGTTTTTTTAACATGAAAGGAAAAAATACATTAAACTTCTTGGCACAAAAAACTGCTATGATTTGAGTTAGGTTTTTTGCACTAATCACATTGACCTCATTAGCACTCTGTCCACTGCTCACTGCCCACCCTATAGTACTTGCCCACTATTTGTTATCTTACACTAAAATTTCAGGCTTTGGGTCTGGGATTGTTATTCCCTGCACTGGTTACACAAGACCTTAATCCTAGAGCAGACAAATAACAAGTGTAACCACCAATCAATTAAGATTAGTTTTACTTTTGGTTATGATGACAGAGAATTACCTACTATGCTCATAGTGCTTTTTGAGAAGGTTTCTCTGTTTGTTTTTAAAAACACAAATGATTCTCAAAACTGGAATCTCATTCCTTGGTACAGAAAAGAGTTGCTTACAACTTACTGTGGTCTTCCCCACTACCTGCAGTGACTGACTGCTATGAAAGATGTCCAATAGACAGGGGGCTTGTGAGAGCTGGGAGACCTGGGAAATTCAGGTAATTGAATTAGAGAGACTGAATGAGGCTTATTAGCTTGGGCACAGCCTTAGTCCAAAACTCGTTTATCTCCAGCCAGGTTAGAAAAAAGGCAGAGTGAACCCAGGTCTGCCAGCACACGTCCATGTCAATGTACTTTTCTCATTTCCTTATGACAAATGGCTTTACACAGAGCTGCTCCTTTCCTATAGCCAGGCATGGCCACAGACTATTGAAGTAGTCTTTCAACATGCAAAAATCATATTCTGACATGATTAATCGTCTACATTTTTTATACCCATTTGCTCTACACACCAGTCCAACATGGCACATGAAATACAGGAAGTTTCAATTCAAAACCTGTGCACTGCCAAATGGTTAAATGCTACACAGTGGGTGGCAGTGCAGATATTCTTAATTGTAAGACATTAAAGTGCTCATTGACATCGCACTCTGAAATCACCCAAAATCCAAAAGCTGCATTCTGAGCATATTCATTTGTTATTCAGTGACACAGCTACTGCAGTCAAAAGCCCTCAAAAGCCAACATTTTCCAAGGTTTCTTAAAACAGTATGTGAAGAACAGACTTATTACTCCTCTCCACCAACAGATAATATTTTTGAATGACTTTGTTTTAGTTATATATGGGTAATTGGGACACATGATGTATTCCAAGAACCTTAGGACTATAAATATTGCTCACTATGTATTGAAGGGAGAGGGAGAAAAGTAGGGTCTAGCTGTAATGGAAAAATTAGTATTGTATCCTGAACACATTCTCCTTGTCACATTTGGTCTGAAAAAATGGTCACACAACCACTTCCCAGGAGTTGAAGTCTGTAAGAGCCTGGCAATGTATTGTAATAATACTCCAAGAAAAGAGACATCTTATTAAATATCATATTTGAGTAAAACATTATAAGCCCTTGTAATAAATCCTTGATGGACTATTTTGCAATCCCTTCACATACATATGGATATAGAGACCTTTCCTTCCCAAATTTTAGCTCCTTTATTTTAGATTATGAATATATTTTACAATTCATGTATAAAATTACTGCCGAAAATAAAGAATTTGTAGGCCGTGGGAAACCCTTTGTGTATTCCTTAAGTTGGTTTCTATTTATAGTGATGTTCTCCAATTCTGTCAGAAATATCTGCAATGTTAAAAGACTTGCAAAAACCACAGCTCCATGGGAATACTCAGTCAAGCTTGATCACCTGAAACTCTAAAAACAACATACATAACTTACAGCGTGTTAAACCCAAGTGGATAATATCCTGCTTTCAAAAAAGTGGTAACTCCATGAACACGACACTACTGCAATCATGTTCTAAGGGAGCCCATGTGGAAATGTGGATCAAATGCCGAGCACGTTAGGAAAATTGAAACTCTAGTCCTACTCCTGTTTCAGCAAAAGTATTTTGAGATTTTATCTCTATTATTTGTTATATTCACCTTAAAAAAAACAATCACATACATTTTATACCATTTACACACGGGAAAAAGTGGATTTCTCTTCTAAATTAAGAAAACACTGTAGAAGCTTAGCAGAAGGAAGCAAGATATTATATTTTCTATCTTGAATAAACTCTAAGTGGCAAACCCCCCACCAACCAAACCACAGAAGAGAGCCCACATCTCCAGTTTTTAATTTTCTTTGCCAACTTTCTCACTGAAGCTCTGCAGGACCCTCGATATACTCCTCCTAAAAATACAAAGCTAATGTTTGTTCTGAAAATTCAGAATTGAGCTGATTATAGGTGGCTTGTCACGGTTTGTCCTTGTGTTAGATTTCAACTAAATTCAATTATACAGTGTTCTCCTTGCTGCCATGAGATGAATGGCAGGATGAAGATGAATGAACGCAACTGCTGAAACTGATTGATCCCAACATGCAGGCAGGTTGATTAAAGTGTCCAGAAGCAAAATGAGGAATAGTATTCATCTGTAACTACTGGTTGGGTCTTCAATTAAGTGCTGTTTTCACCAGATGCCAAGAAACAGTCTGATTCCTGTTGATTTTGCAAGAGCATGAGAGCAGCACCCAAACTGCAACTTGATGACCTGAAAGTAAACTTATTTTTACATCAGTCCCTCTATAGGTTAGTTTTCAAATGCCTACTTAGATGCTGCAAACAAATACTTGGAAAAATTAAAAAACCAAAAAGCATGTTAATATAGGGTAAAGTTGAATTAGAAATGTACTGATAGACATATAACTCACAGGTGAACAGACAGGAATTTAGTGACTGTTCTATATATGCACATCATTGCTCCCTTAAACTCCCATGTTAAAGTGGGAATAAAGGGAAAATAACCACACATTCCTGAGTGGTTATCTGCCTCTGGAAATATTTCCTAGTCTGGAAATACTGCATCTTGGCAGTATGGAGGCATGCATTGATTAATGAGAAAAAACATCAGATACCTTCTGCATGTTGTGGCAAGGATTCCCATAATCACTCTGAGCCAAAGGTTGACAATTGAAATGCATCTTGACTCCCAGGCAGATTTGCTCAAACTCTGACAGAGTGCAGAAAGGCTGATGAAAGGTGTCTGAGAATATCTTCAAGGGGACAGACATATAAATCTCTACTCTACTCTTGCAAAAGCAGCATTTTCCATATGTAACCAAGGACTTGTGTTTTTAACACAGGGATATTCCATTCTCAGATGCTATTAAAAATGTAGCTGTTCAGTTAGACTTAATGATCTTAAAAGTCTCTTCCAACCTTGATTCTATGATTTCACCTTGTTAGCTACACATTTGTTTCATGTCTTTCCAAAGCAGTGCCCAGATCCCAGCTGTCATCCTGGACTTTTAACTATTTTCTCTCAGCCATCTGTGGTTTCTTCTGCAATGCTAACACTGTGGTTTCTGACACCATGTTGGCTTCTGAATCCGTGTCCAACTTCAAACTAATAAGTGTCCCTTTACTTTCAGGCTGACAGGTCATTTGTCTTGTCCTGGCATACTACTCCACGCTCTGAATAACCCTTGTAATACTATCTTCTCCCTCAATCTATGCATTGCACTAATGCTTGCACAGAGCAAGGCCATCTGTGCAGGGCCTGAGCTGTCTCAAATCCTTCCAATACCAGATTTTGATAGGTTTTGTTGGACTGGCTTAGGTAATTTCCCAGGATCCATTCTTCTGTATTTCTCCTGCTTTCTGAAATCTCTAACAAAGCCAGTCTTAACTGCTCTGATAATTCTTGCACTTTCAGAGACAAACTGGCCAAGGTAACAGATATTTTCAAACGATCAAATGCTTCAGAAGCTGTGTTTCTCTTAACTCACATTTGTTCTCTGCTGTTAGATGGTAGAGTGTAGCTGAAGTGTTCTCTTACACTATGGACTTTCAATGAATTTTAGTAGTAGTAGGGTTTTCTAAGTACGCTGTTTCCATGCATTCCTTCCACTGCCAGTTTCCTCTGCTGTACAGAAATCACCAAGAGCCAGAGACTCTAAGAAAGAATTTCTTCAATGCATGGCTAAGTGCCTTGCTCTGCATCACTTAAGTGCATTTAGAAGACAATGAGTAGTCTCAAAAAGCTACTGGGAAAGTTTATAATTGAAAGACACAGTTCATTGCAAGATATCTCATGACACAATCAATGGACTAACTCTGCAAATCCACAGAAGTAGCTATCTATCAGCTTAGTCTAAAATCCTGATTCTCAAGCCCCTCACCTCCCTATGTTATTTCCAACCAATTAGCCCTTGCAGCTACTTGCTCATTTCATTAGTGTGTCCTTGGTGCCTTAGCCTTCCTAGCTCTATACAAGGAGACCAGGTTTTCGGCTCAGGCTGAGAATTTGACATGGCCAGCAGTTGTAATAGTCCTTGGAAAGTTGCTCTCAAGTGAAGCTCTGAATCAGAAAAGGCTGGTAAGTCTGCCATCCAGTGTCCTCCAGGATTTACTAACAGGTCAGTTCCTTTCCACACCAGGACAGTGGGACCTTTAGAAAACTAAAGTCATGGATATCCCACCCAGCAACTACATGTACAGCTCCCCTTTCCATCTCACACCAGAAATAAGCTGCATGGATCTTGGGCACAAAACGATTTTGACTCTACTTTAGAAATTCCTAAAAGTTGGTGGCCCTCAGGCTTGCTAAACTGTCAGTCAAACAACTGAGACTTTTATATTTAACTCATGGAAACAGAGTATTTGGTTAGAATAAATTGCAGTGAAAGCACTTTATAGCCAATCTCATTGTAATGTACTGTGCATTATTAACACAAGATACAATAAAGTATCATATCCTTAACACCAAAGATGCCATATGCATAATAATGAAGAAGCAAAACTCTCGGTTAGATTGGACTTAAAAAAACCCCAAACAATCCAGTCTTGATGAATTTCAAGGAAGTAGGTCTGAAACAGAACATATGTAGATACAGTCCAATTTCCCAGTTGTACATGGGCACTGTCCTGTCCCTTACATGCACCTGTAAGACAGCATGGTGTCTGTTCATTTCCCAAACTCCAATTCTGCCCCTGTAATTAAAGAAAACACAAAGCAGAAGAGGCCAGTAAGTGCTCATTCACGTGGAACAAGTCTACTGATTTCCCTGCACACACTTATATGTTCTGCATATGAAATGAAACATAGCATTAACAAAAACGATGTGTAAGTCAAACCACATCATCTACTAAACAAACATTGCATATGTTTCACCTCAGTTAGGGACTTTTTTCTGTACATGGGCAGCACCAAGAAGGATATGATCATAGAATGAAGAAGCTTTTGCAACAAGCATTTCATAAAAATGGTAAGACCAGCTCCTGAAACCACCATAATCAGTGGCAGTGCTGCTACCAAGCTCAGAGTCAGGATCATCACCCATAGGTCTTGACAAAGGGCAAACTGTTTTCACATCCACTGTCTGACGCCAGAGGCAAGAAGCAAACACCAGTGACACAGAAATGGTAACATATGGTGCTGAAGAAATAATTAGTGACTGTGCAGTGAATACCCACAGAGCAGATGCAAGATGATATTGGATACAGCAGGCATCAGCTAGGTGCACAAGGTGACAGCTGGGGACTTTGTACGAAGAGACAGTGGCACATACAGATCTGGCTTCCAGGAAACCAAGCAATAGGACACATGCAGATCACTTCCACTGTTCACATGAGATGTAATGAGAGGGTGCCCCTTGTTTTACAGTTGAAAAGACAGATTGTTTTTTAAGGGATACATTGAGGCACCGAAACCTTTCATTATGGAGCAGATAGGGCTTTGTCAAGATAGTTAGCTGGAGAAAAGAAAAAGATAACCTGTATTTGTTTACTCTGGAGATACCTAAGAAATATCTTCCCAGGCAGGATTCAGTTTGGGAAAGTGATCCTTTGGGAAAAGAAGAAAATTGCAATATCTTTATATATCATGAATTATAGAGCTCTCTCTAAAAAATGGGACTGGCATTGTTTCCAAATCCTGACTGTATGCAAGAATGAACACAGTCCTGTAGAAAATACATTTGCAGTCAGTTGTTAAGAGTCTTATTTAGGCAGAACTGGAATACACCCACCCAGGCACAGCTGCCCTGTAGCACAGCAGTAGCTTGAAGGCAACAGCAGCTATGAAGGCTGTCACATAACATGAGTAAACAAACACTAAATACAAACCTTCAGTTCAAATTGGTCTATTCTCTTTCAATACAGCCCTGAATGAAATACACATAGAGGGAAGTTACTCTATTGGGATCAATGAGATTAAAAGATGATGTACGGGAGAGAATTTATATACTTTGAGTCCAAGGAATTGATCAGCTTTCTGGAAAATATCAGTTAATAAGTTTAACTTGCTGAACAAGTATTTCCAGAGAGGTAATAGATGTAGGAGAAATATCTGTGGATTAGGCAGCCTGTCATATCAATAGGTCAAATGCAGCAATACTCAGAGAAGTTTTACCTGGTTGAGAGGCTGATTGCAGTTTTCTGACAGCTACCAAATTAACGGAAAACTTGAGGTCAATCTCTCTGAATTTAGGACAAAAGTTTAGACCAAGTCAGAAGTTTCTGACCACATTTCAAAATGGAGCTATTGACTTTTCCCTTCAAAATGACATCTTCTATTTTTTGTCCTGAAATCAGACAGTTACAATTTCACTTAAAATGAAAGACATTATTTCTGACCTGCTGAGAAAACAAAACATTAACTTAAAAGTTGGTGCTAATTCTTTATGAAATTTGCATAATTTTGCAACTACTCAATTCTCCCCCTACAAAACAAAGACAAAAATCTCTTTCACAGAATAATAATTGAAATGTTTTATCTAAATATGTCTCTGGGAAAAAATGAATCCCCCAAGTCTTTATGGAAAATGAAGCCCAAAGCATTTAATCCTGTGAAGACCTTGTTAAAAAAAATAAAATCTCATGCCTCTCAGTTCCACTGAATATTGAACCCCAACCCTAAGTAACCAAAATCTACTATGAAAAACTTGCAAAGATCCACCACAGCAGTAATCTAAGCTAAGTACACCATTAAATGCTGAATCTAATTAATTACATTCTAGCAAAACGTCAAAGGTCAACTAAAAAATTTCCATATTAATTCAGTTTGACAGAAGAGATAATTAAATAATTTCCAACTGTAACTCCGCTATAGGTACAATGTATAAGCCCCAAATAATTTTGGCAGGTTTCTGAATGTCACATGTATAGTACATTTCCTTCTGTCCTTGTGTAATGGATAACAGCTGCATTTTCACACATTAAATTATTTGTTCTTACAGAGAATAGTGTGAAATTTCATTCACCTTTCCTCAGCCATTAGGAAAAAATGAAGATTATATACCAAATTATGCAAATTGACATTGCTGATCTTTTAAAATATTGCTCCATGTTTTTGAGATAGATTACCAGGATAACCTCTGTACATCAGAAAAACACCGCAGTGCTGGCTATCTCATTTCCATTTTATAGCCTGTGTTACAGGCGTAGGTACATTATATTTCAGAGATATATAGCAAGGAGGCTTATAATTTATCCTTATCTGTGGAATATGAAGTAGGGTTTCAGAAACTCCTGCTTAGGGCTATTCTGTAGTGCAACTTTGATAAAATTGACAACCTATCTTTTTAGTCAAAGATTTATAGGACACATGACTGCTTCAGATTTTCTTTTCAGCCAGGAAGAGCAATTCATGTAGAAGGCTCCTCCAGCACATTTTGGGTGCAAGCATTACTGTTGAAAGGGGAGGGAAATGGCTTTTGCTGATGTAAACTGATGTTTATTACCTAGGTGAACCTCTCGGTCCCTGGGGCTGGCCAGTGTAAGACCAGGGTGTCCAGCCTGCCAACTAAATTATAGGCAGGGAAGCTCATGGTAAGGAATGTGCTCTCACTATGAGTAAATGAGATCTGTAGGGGCATGAGTTGTGCTAAATTAAGAAAATTTTATGTCACAGAAAAGGGTACCACTACATTACTACATTACCCTAAACCTTAAGGGCTCTAAGACAGAGATCACTGCCTCCATCCACTGTCCACAGTGATCCTGTTTTTCTGGGGCACATGTCCTTCAGACTAGCTCAGGTCTGCAGACAGAGCCTATGTATTCCTCCAAGTAAATTATTGGAAATTGGAGAACCTGTTTGCCTGAAATCCTCAGACATATTTCTGATACAGTGCCCATGTGGGAGATAACAGGGCACTCAGAGGCTAGTACAGAGTCCTGCAATTTATGCCCAATACAACTGTACCTGCTCAAACAGAGTGTTATGATGATTAATTAATTCATCTTTGCAAAGCACTTTGAAAGATTAAAAGCTTCAATTAAAGTGCTTGGCTTGTACAAAGCTGAGGCAACAAAATACTTTGGAAGAAAACAATAACTGATAACTTTGAATGTTAGTGCTGCCACTTAGAAATAATGCAGACAGTAGTAAATTAATGAACTGGGTTTTAATGAATACTATAACCTAAAGGGATGGAAAAAACGCAAAGACGTGCTAAAATATTCTGAATTGCTCAACAACTGTGGATAATGTCCAGAGGCTATACCTGGATATAAACAAAGGATGAGAAAGTGTTTTTTTATACTGATTACCAAGTCTAGGACAGTTTCTAGAAAGTTTCTTATCTTTCTGGTATCTAAACATCAAAGAAAGTTAAATTGTAAAGTAAATACTATGCTCTCTGTCATGAAAAAGCTGTAACAGAGTGGAAAAATCTGTTCTGCCTAGGAATTGTGCTGAAATAATCAATGTAACTTCAGTTTCATACTCTAAACCCTGATCACTGTACAGCATAGAAAAAGCCATCTTTTCATCTGCTAGCAGTAATGCAACTCCTGTTCCTTAATTTGTACCTGGAAAGACAACAGATTTATTCTCTTCAGGAAGAAAAATTTGCTACAGAGGAAAGGCCCTTGAGTAATTTGTTTTCCTAGCAATGCTTTTATGTTTTGCAGTACAGGTTGGTATTGTGAACCTTGAATGCAACTGCAAATATATTTGTAAATATACTCTGACAGTGTTTTCCTTCATTCCTTCCTGCAAAATAATGCAGAAATTGCATATCTCTAAGATTAATGGAAACTCATCACTGAAACAAGCAGCACTGACTTGTCTTACATATCTCATTTCTCAGGGTACCCTGTTTCAGCCAGGCCTGTGTGTGGGTATGACTCAGTGTTTGATAATTTGAAATTCATCCAAGGTAACTCTTCAGAAACTTGTTATACCTTGCATTACACTATGGTGTTGCATTTTGGGTTGGATCCTTTACTGCTGTCAACTAGACTGGTGTTATGAAAGCAAAAGAAAACTCTGCTACTACAGCAATGGGGAATCCAGAAGCAGGTGAACAGCAGTAGAGGTAGTAACGTAAGTGGCAAAAGTAGTATTGGTACTCTCTGCCCATACTACACTAATGGCAGAATACAAAGCAGCAAAGAAGTAGAGCCTGGAAAGCTCTGCAGGCACATCTCTATACAATGAAATGGACTGAAACCACAGGTAAATAGCACTATCCAAAGTTATAAATATTATCAAATTGTTACACATACATTCTATTATGTTTGGTAATATTTTCATATAGCTGTATATGTGATTATTAATTGTTTATAATGCACAAATCATCTATAGTATATGGGATCCAAGAACTGCTCGACACCAGAGCATGCACTGTCGATTTTATAGTCCAGATTTATTGTTTACTATTTGGCTGTCAGATTTATATGGACTATTACAATCATATATCAGCTAGAGTTGAGGAATCATAGTTGCTTTTTTCCTTAATTAATCAAAGATAAAGATTATATTTCTCCAGCCATTGCAGGAGCAGCTACCACTACCTCATAAGTGTCTCCAAGGCTTTCTACAGCCTGACCATTCCTGGCTACAGTACAAATGTATATGGGCTGCCTCTGCCAGCCAGTCCCAGTTTGGCCCAATGACTGTATCATTGCCTGCTCTTACAAAGGAACACAGGTATGGTGGTGCCTACCCCACTCACCTATCTCATCATAGAATTTCAGCTCCAGGAAAGCACCAAACCCAAACAACTCCATGATCTTAATACAAGCAGTCCCCAGCAAATATTCTCCCATGAGATTTTCCATTTGTTTGCCTGTTACCTTCCCCATCATCCTCTTGGCTAAACCACAGTCTCATGGCCAGCATTTCCTCTTCTCTTCCAAAACAGTATGCACACTTTCACAGCAAAACACGAAATCCTAAGCCAGTGTTTCAGCTTCCTGCTCATTTCCTCAAAGCTCTGTTGATTCTACAGGTTATCCAGCAAAGATGCCAATAACTCCATCGCCACACTCAATTCAAAGCTTATTTCAGAACAGCTGCACACCCTTCATGTTTTTATTGACATAGCTATCACAGGCTAGTAAAATTTCATTAGCTGTACTTAAAGACATTATTATCACATTGTGTGTTTATATTATATAGAAATAAATCTGAAAAGAATCTTGCATCATTTTCATCCATAAATGCATAGCCATTAAATATGGGTATGCAAGTATGCAATAGATCGTATGAAATCCAAACTTCCCTACACTTCCCTCATTATAAAATACCACAGGGAGCATTTGTACCTTAGGGATGAATTGCTTCTCCATTCTTAATCATTCCTTGGCTATATCTGAAAATACCAAGAAGTCATCAGTCATAATGGCTTCTGATCTGCATATCTGAATCCCTAACAAAAGTCCTCCGATGTGCAGGAATTTACACCATTCCTGCACTTAATTCAGAATCTGAATGAACTGCCAACATTCAACATATCCCCTAAAGGAAATATTTCTGTAAATATTTCATTTAATCAATTAAAAGAGAACATGTTTAAAAATAACACATTATAATTTCTCATCTAAATTTCAAAGCAAAAAATCAAAAAGCTATCTTTTAATGAGGTAAAAAGCTACTTCGCTTTGATTTCTTTTATAAATGGAGTTTGATTGAAGTCTGTATGTTCCGCAAAATGTTTTGATCTTGTTGAATAAGCAGTTTCTGTTGGAAAATTGTATTTTCATCATTTCTCAGAGAAATTGGTATTGCTCTATTAACTTCAGTGATTTACAGCAAGTGAGGGCCTGACTTATAACAGCAGCAATCTTTGCTGGTATCTTGTGGACACTTTTAAACTGAAAAGGTATTGTACAACAACAGAGTATGCATTTTGGAAAGACTGAGAATGGTGGATGTCCAGTAAATTACTTTATATTAATCAGCTTTGTTTCAATATGTTTCCTGGCAAGCAGAGCAGAAGATGAGCCTTAGCAATGAACCATTCCAATAGATGCCCACAAATGGCTACTGTGCTATTTGCTTTAAAATACAGATTTCAAAATGTTGCCTACATCCAGCTAGATGGATCAAGCAGGGTCACAGCAAGACAAAGCTAGAGCTGCTTGAGAGCAAAAGCTGTATTTCTGTAAGTAAGAGCTGACAGTCTTATCAACCACCAGACAGTGGGGACAGAAACAAGAACTTATGTTCATACCTGTTCACTGTGCATGCAAGCTACAGCAAATGTAGATATACATATATATAATATGTGCATGTACCAAGGCACCTTTAACTAAAAAGCCCCAACCACTAACTGGCTGATGTCCTCAGAGGACTCATTCCACTGTGACAATATGGCAGGGTTTTATCAAAAGGTTTTGGAGAGTCTCAGAGTGGCTTATTTGTTTACATTGTTGTCCTTTGTATTCACTTATTCAGTGTCTTCATATTTTTGTCCTGTTCTTGGATTAAAAAAACATTTTAATTCTTTTTTCTGTGTATATGTAAGTACACTAAATGTTATGTAGCTTTGGTGTCATTAGGAATAGCAATAATGAATAGCTCTGTCAGTCCTATTTAAGACATAAGAACAAGTTTGAGCTCCCTCAGTAGCGTTTTTATTTTGATGGGTTGAAAACAAGTTGCTTGGTAATTATTAAGAACCATTTCTATGGAAACATAACCCCTGACAGACGGGAAAAAGACAGAAATAAAAATTAAAAAGAAATAGTCAAATCTTCCATAACTCATTTGTACCTAAGTTGCACAATTTCAAACTCTTCACCTAGAGATAAACAGAAGCGGGTAACCCCATGCTTAGAGTCAGATGCTTTTATGCTTATTCACCACAGGGTTTGTTCTCGGACAGTGGTTTCATGAACAACCTGAAGGGTTCAATAGTGACGGAAACTTACCACTGAGGACCATATGAACTAGCAGGGACATTATCCACATTGTAAAAATGCATGTGAGTCCAAAATGATCCTGACAAATGGACATAGTGGGGGGGGGGGAGGGGGGCGGAGAAGGAGCAGCAAGGCAAAATTCAGAAGAGAACACTATGAATAATTCAAGTCTAGGAAACAGCACCTACCAACAAGACAGAATGAGTTTAGAGTACAACCTAAAAGGAAGGGTTTTGAGGGGAAGTATAATAGTATTAAATGCAAAACATTCAAAAGCAAACATGCCAAGGGCATGGGAATAATCTGTCTTCCATGTCCTTAAAGGTGCAGACATGTCATGGGAGTAAGATGCAGCAAAACAGTTTCATGATAAATACAGGCAAAGATTTCTACATGATTCTGTGAAAAAGCTGGCCAAGAAAGGTGAATAATCCTCACTGCTGAAGGCCATGAACAGAAGGACAGAAAAATACCCTCTCTCACAAACTGCACTTCCCAGATCTCTTCAGTGCCAGGTGATTTCTCTGTGCCAAACTTGGCAGCTCTCTGAGCCATAACTGATCCCACTGACCTCACTGCAAGCAGCCTACCAAAACATGGAAACTTCTCTGACAGCACGGGGAGATACAACAGCAGTTCCAATAATAGTAGCAGGGCTGTCGATCACCGTGTGTAAAGAAGAGGATCTTTGCCACAAAGTATGTGCAACAGAGTGAATTCCTGTGTGAAAGCAAAGTATATAGGATCAATTTATACACCTTTACTCCAAGAGAGATATTTTTTTGTTTTAGAATGAAATATAATAGGGATCAAAACTGAACATTATTTAGAAGACAAGACATCATCTTGTAAAGGCCATCACAAATCCAAAGGCTGCAATGACATAGAAATAACACAGTAATAATCAATTTGATATAGAGCAGATCACAGGATATTTCAATGACATATCTTGTGTTGTATTGCCAAGGCAGATATTTGAACAAAATGCCCAGAAGACTACCAGTTTCACTTCTTTGACTTGAGAAAGTAAGAAAGCTTATAAGGAAAATAGGCATGACCTTGCTCATGAGAAAGAAAGAAAAGAAATTTTTTTCCAATTACAACCTTTCCTAGGAATTAGTGTGGGGCCTGAAGCTTTCACATCTACTGTTCATCTAAAAGTAATTTTCCCTAGTTTTGTCACATACACGTGGAGAAGACTACATGATTCCCTCCCAGCTGTAGCATAAACCAAACCCCTTCCTTCCTCTCATTTTAATAACTTAGTCCCCAGCTCCTGCCAATGCTCAGGCTACAGGAAACAGTTTGCACAAAAGAAGTCCAGTCCTTAATCTCTAAAACAGGAGCAATTTAAGGTAATTCAGTGTGCCATTAACATTGATTAAATAATTGGCAGGGTGAAGAACTGTCAGCTCCAGTGTGAAGTAGTTGCTCCATATTGGCAAACATTGCATGAGTAAGTCACTTCAGTAGTGCTGACAGTGTCTCTGTGAAATACAAACCTCAGGGTGGGAGATGTGCCATATACAGGTCTTTACCTGCATAACAGAGCTCTAGCTTAATGGAAGTGAGAATACCGAGAAGAAAACAAAATACAAAAGGGAACAGGTATGTCTCTAACATGGTCATACTAATAGAGAGACAAATGCTGATAAAGATTATACCTTGGGGCTCAACAGAAAACATTTTCTCTAGATTATATTGTGGTGATTTATTATAGATGGGCTACAGTGATTCATTTCACTGAAGTAATTAAATTTCTGTTGACACAAAAATCTCATAACTCAAGAGGTTCAGCAATCCCTTGAGTTCCTTTCAAGAGAAAATGAAATTAAGGTATGTTGGTTATAGACAAAATGAGCAGACCAGGCTCATAAAAGTAAGCTAATCGAAAAATTCTGTGCCATAGACACTCATACACTCAACTAGCTCTGTAGCCACTTGATTATTCTAATGTCCTTCCTTTTATAGCTCATACCTGCATTAATTTATGGTCCATTGCATCAAAATGTCAACTGTATCCTATGTAAAATTTTATGGTGGAATAAGAAAGCGTGATTGCACTCCACTGCTTCAGGCTAAAATAGAGGTGTTACATCATCTGCTCTCCAAGGTAAAGATCACAAACTGAGAATAAACAAGCATTGGAATTTTAAAACTACTTTTATTGTTTTGATGCTGTTTTGTCTGTCATATGTACTACATGTTCCTCCACAAACCCCAGCCTGCTAAAGTGCAGTCGAGATTGTGGGTTTCTTCTAGACTGTGTGTCTATTACCCTTCAGGAAAACAAAGTAAATCAGGAGGATTAGGAACCAAGAACTACCCTGTTGTGCCCTTAAAAAAAGGAAAAAGGACCTTACTTCACAAGTTGCTCAGCTTCCAACAATAAAGGTGTCCTATGCAAAAAGGTAGGCACTGGTCCCGAGATAAAGCAGAACAGCTTCACAACTCTCACAAGAACTTCCTCACTAAACAGACACAGCTCCTGGTAACTAACAAACCTGCCACTCTCACCTGCCACCCTTGCCAATCAACTTACGAGGAGTAATTTCTTTTTCCAGCAAGGTTTCCGTATGGTCCATGTTTCTTTTGGATGTTTGTCTTTGACAGGACACAGTATAAAGGCACTAACTTGGAATTTACAAAACTGCAGATCCAACCCAAGAAACTGTATAACTGTGAATAGTGTTAACATAAAGATCAATGTGTCTGAAATCCCCACTCGTCAACTACTGATCAAAGCCCACTAAACAACAGAAACTTTACTTTTAACTTTAGTGGGTCTGTAATCACACTCAATGATATTAGCTTAACACATCAAACTAAAACTTCCTGAGCTGGTTGGCTGCAGACTCATTTCTAGTTTAAATACCAAAATTTAATGCAACTTTTCTGTAATATGACACCTACTTTTTTATTTGGCTCATGTAGACAATGTTTTCACTCCCATCTTAAAAAAAAAACAACAAAGAAATAAAAGAAAAAGAAGAGAGAAACAAAACTAGAAAAACCCTCCAAATATTTTGAATTCTGGTCACCATTTCAGTATGCGGGCTGATTCCTGTCTGGTATAAACTGGAATTAATGTCAGATCAGGTCTTCTGATTTATACATGTTGAAAATGTTTCCAACTGAGCTCTAGACTTACCTGATATTACCAAAAAAAATCCTGAATATGATAAATATCAAAGACTAATTGCTAAAAATCACACTATGTTAAACTCATGAGCATGTTTAAGTTAGTTAATTCCTACTATTCCAGGCTCAGAATATAAATTCAAAACCCACAAAAATTCTCTTCCAATCCATCTCATGTCCTTTCAAGCCAATGGCATGGCTGCAAGCTTTACTTTCTCTAAAATATGCAGAATTTGAAAAAATCTCAAGGTAATCAGAAGGGAATGATTTTGAATCATGCCACCCATAAGTGAGAGTAAGTAAATCCACAGCTAATGTAAATCCATAGTAATAGGAACAAATCTGATTTATCCTAGCTGACTAATAGTTTCATGGGTTTATTTTCCTTAAGAAAAAAATTGCATAACAGCATTGCATAACGAGCTGATCTTCTAGCTTGATTTGTTCCCTAATTAGTTTTCAAACTTATATAGTTGCTAGTCCTGAACCTTTTTAAGTCTTCACTCTGCATTCTTAAATTATATTTAAGCTGAAGATGAGCTTTAATCCAAATCCGTCAAGTTGAGCACACAACTTCAAGAAAAAAGAAATTTGATTCAGCTTTGACTTTTTCAAAAAGCTCCCCTCAATACTAAAAAGCCACAATCCTCTAAACATTTTTAAAAAACAAGCTCCCTTATGAGTTTCACTTCAGAGCACTTTGAATATTTACAGATTCTACTTCATAAAAGAGCTCCAAAGACCACTATCAAATTAAAAAGTAGGTCTTAAATCTATAATTTAAAGCACTTCCCTAAAATTATATAGGCTTTTGAGAAATACTAGTACCCAACAATGAGATCCTACCTCACAATCATAGCAAAATCTGATACCAGTCTGGGCAATTAATGCTAACTTTGTCTCCTGTCCAGCTTTCTCAGTCCTGACCTCATGTCCTGGCATAGGCTTTCCCCCTCAAATTAAGATACTACTACAGGTAATTAGAGAGCAGAAAGTGGCTCTTTGTGGATATCTTCACCAAATTGGACAAGACTATCGGGTCCTCAAGGTGTGAGAGAATGTGTTCATTAGCATCGCCTCTGTCAGGCTTCTGAGATACTAACAACTCCACATGGGAGGTATTCAAGATGTACCTCTTGGTACTTGGGCCTTTTCTATTGTGCACTGACAGTGTGTCAGGAATGTCACAGACCCCTGGAGGAACAGAGAGGCATGAGGAAAAGGAAAATTCATCCTACTTACAATGAGAAGAGAGCAAGGAATAAAGACTACATGCAAGACTATTCAAACATCATTCGCATTCATGTCCAATAAAAAGCTAAACCAAAGGAGCTTATCACATGGGGAATGCATTTTGCCTGTGAGGCTGTGGATCTATCCGCTCCCTTGGTGCATTGAAGGGCCTGGGGAGAAACTCAAATAAATATTGCCTTTCATTAAGCAATTTAGATCCTTGATATAGAGCCATTTAAGGAAGGAAACAAGACCAACTCCAAATACACCAGAACAAACAGCTTCAAACAAATGACTGATGTACATGAACGGCTGCTTTCTCTTGCTTATGCAAAATATTCCCAATATCCAAATGAAATTTAAAGAAAAACTAAACACTATGCCTCTCTAAGCCTTCACAAAAAGACAAATACATTAAAAAAACCCCAACGGCACAAAATATTTGATCGCAGTTTTTCCCAGTATCTGGCACCATCTCGAAAGAAGCCTTTTTACCTAAGCAGCCAGAAGCTACAACTTTTTTCATGCTTGAACATCCCTTTGCTGGTGGGAGCCCAAATGCACCACTTATTGATACCTCTGGCAGAAGGCTGTTTGTTCCAACTGTTCTCTGAATCATCCGTTTTCAGAGAAGTTCAAGTCCCTTTAAAATCCTTTTGCCAAAGTCTTTAAGGAATGTTTGAGTGTCAGACACACCTCTGCTCAGGGAGGAGTGCCAAGAGCTCTCTCAGCTGATGCATTACCCTTACTCTATTGCTCCTACTGAGTGGAGAGCTGATTTCTCTCCCTGTGGCATTCCCCACATCCACACCATATCTACTGAACATAAAAATTCACCCCACTGAAGGTCTCAGTCCTTTTGTCTGCATCAAATCTAGGAATTTAGCAGTCCCCAGGCAGTAGATTTGGGCTCTTTTTGTTCACCCGACCCTGAGTTTCCTTGGCAAATCAAAGGTTTGTGTGCAAAGCCTGTGGAATCAAACAGCCAGCAATCCATAACATTCAATTTGCCATGCTGAGTGGAAAAAAAAATCTGAAAAACTTATTTTCACAAGAAACAGAAATCAAAGAGCAGGAAAAAACCAAAGAAGCTCAGCTCAGTCTCAAAAGGCATTCACTCTCAAAAGACACTCAATCCCAAGAAAAGGAAGAAAAACATCACTGCTCAATGTAAGGAAGTTTTCCTAAACATGCAGCTTGCTTCTTGTGGCTCTCTCAGTGAGGTGCACACAAAATTCTTCTCTACAGTGTCAGCATCGTTGCACACAGTCAATGGCAGAAACAGGTGAGTGCTGTTTTCAGAAAGTTATTGCACATTACCACAGCTGACTTCAACAGTAACTTCTAAATGAAATGCAGATAAGCCCTCTTAATTCCAATTACCCTTTATTTTAAAGCTTAATTACAGAAGTAGAAGACTGTCATGGAATGATAATTACAATTTATTTAAACATCGATAAGTAAACATTAGGTTTTATTTTCCTACTGTGAAATGTATCTAACCTAATGGGCTGATAATTCCATTTAATTGTGTGCAAAGAAACTGGGTAATTTCTGTCAGGTATCATAAAATGGCAATGACTACTTTATCACAAGATATTAGCATTTTCCAAAATCAACTGTTCTTTTTATGAATCAGCACTTCCACTCAGCTTTATTTAGTCCTCAATAAAAGGACAAAGGAAAAAGCTGGAGACTTGTGCAGTCAGAGAACATGGTCCACTTTGGGCCTTATCAGTAAAATGTAAATTAAATTGTGGCAGAACTGATCTTGCATCATTCAGGCTTCAGGAGATGTGTAGTGACTGCCACAAAGCTATGAAACCCTACCTTGAGACCTGAGGTACGTGCATGGCATTAATCAGCCAAGCCCCTCAAGCTATGTCCATTTACAGCAGTTAAAATCTGACCTGCATCTAGTTGTGGTCTTGGTCCTGAATCAGGCAGATACTGGCCTCAGACACATTGCTGAAAATCGGGCCTTGGGTTTTAAAAACATTCCCAAGATGAGAATTGTTCTAAACAGGCCTTGTCTTCTAAACTTCCCAATTGTGTTCCAACACTCCTTTACTGATTACTGAAATGAAATAAAAGAATCAGTGGCAGATCTGATTGTTTAATACTTATAACCAGGTACTGCAGACACTAAGAATGGCTCAGTTTAAGACTTCAGGGCATCATCAAAAGGTAATAGAACAGTTGGATCAAACCCTCGGGCACTTTTATTTCCACTCCAGAAAAATTAATAAGAGAGACTTTATCTGAATCCCATCTACCAGATGGTGTTTCTCCTTCTGCAAACACTCTTGAGTCTATTTCAGAATATGAAATAAAGACTTTTTAATAGGGAGGAGGTGGAGGGGTGGAAGACATGATAACGTAGGTACCGAAACTAAGGATTCAAATAAAGAATATGAAAACGTCATTCTTCATTGAAAAGTTTCCCTGCAAACCTCAGAATTTTAATAGCTGCAAGTGCACAAATCCAGAAAGACTGTCTACTTTTAAGGCAGCTGCATGTGGTATTCCACACCACATTAAATCACCTTTCCCAGTCTTCCTAGAGCTGCACAGTGTAAGCCCTGACTGCCAGGAGGAGTTTGGCTTCTTCTAACACCAAGCAAACCACTGTCTACTTGGACAAACAACTTTAGTGATACAGTATAACACCCACTCTGCTCTTCACCACTCAGCTCAAATGGAAATCAGCTCAACTTCCTCCCATTTCAGAAGGGAAAAATAGCAAACTAGTAGCTGCGGAAAAAAAAAAGTCTGTCTCTTGAGAGAAGAAGCTTTCCCCTTTGCCTTCTTAGTCTCAAACTTCCTCATCCACCTTTCAAAATACGGCATCAGCAGAAGAACTCAATTCCATTCCTCAGGTCTTCCCACAAGGAATGCATTTTTTGTAAAGGGAGACAGCATCTGCGACAATTCCCTCTGTAATGGTGACTTGGCCACACTGATTTACAAAGACTAGCATTGCTCTGTAGCCACTCAGACACCATGACCACACTTTCTGCTTTCCCACAGGACCTTTCTGTGATGAGATTACGTTCAGGATCCCTCTGTCACTCATCCGGGCTACACAACACTGCATCCATCAACCACTTGCTGCTCTTCAGCCCAGAGCATGCAGTGGATGAGGACCCTTTCCAAGTGCTCTGCTCAGTTAAAGACAAGCAACCCCTTGAGATGTGTGCCGGCATCTCAGAGCAGCATTTGCATATTAACACCAGTTCCACTTCACAAGCCTGTGTCTTTATGAGAAAGTTGAAGCATCTGAACATTTTACAGACAGAAAAAACAATTTGTAATGCTCCCTTTACAAGAACCTTCATTTTTCTGAAACAGAATTGTCCATGTCTCTGCACTAAATGTTTGTCAGTGATTCAAAAAGGTACTGTGAATATTGTTTGACCTAGGATATAAATAACAAAAGAAGGGAAAAGTTGTGGATGGGAAATCCCTGTCCTCAAAATGTGGCATCATTTTTGTTAATAAACACAAATCTATGCAGTTTTTACATGTGGATTAAGCTGGCAATGTTCTAGCAGTATAGCTGTCACAGAGTTGTGCTGGTAGTTTTCAGATTTGTTCTGCATCAGTAATACTTGTATTTCTGAAGAGGAGAAAATATGAGAAGATGGAAGATAACAAACAAAAAGAACAACTATGTTATTATTGCTGCATCTAAAATCATTCAGTTTACGACACTACTGGGTGCAGAGATCTTTGCATGCCAATTTTCCTGATATCTAGGTCACAAGATGCTTCAATGTGATTTCTAATTAACAAGCACAAATTACCATTCCAATAAAATATTTCATAAAATTGTTGCCAGTGAGCTTAATTAACCTTTATCAATATGGTAAGCAATTCCAAAGAAAAAAATCTAGGTATCTATGCTGTCCACAAGCCACGTTAGCAAGAGACCTCATTCGTCATACCTACCACATTCACAATCTCATTCAGTTGCAGCTCTCTGGCTCCATGAGGCTTTTAATTGTCATGTAGTTGGAGATCAGGTTCAGGTGAATAGGCTATTTTGATTAGATACATTTTTAACACAGTGCAGTAACTGCACAGAAACAAATAAATTCTCACCAAGAAAGAGCAGACTCTCACTTTCTAACATATTGATACAAGGCAAGAATTGCAAATAAAAGTTGGGGTTTTTTTTAATTGATGCAGCAGAACAGATCTTTTTGTGGCCTAAATTAGGTCCAGCTATGTGCAAACTTTTTTCCAGATTGGTTTTTCCAGTAAAATCAGATGATATATTTTACCTTGCTCTCTTCCAAGTGAGCTGGTTATAGTTGTTTGTCTGACTCAAACAGATTTTTTACTATGCCATGAATGTGCCCACCCTTCCTTTTCCCTTCCTCTTTCATTTCCAAAGATAGCCTCACTATGAGGCCAATTCCTTTCACTTTGAGAGCCATGGAGTTTCCACCAATTACTCGAGACACAGTATTGCTGATTTTACGTTATAATCTCCATAAATTACAGATACTATAATCAAGTACAAAAATGGCATGCATTATTTGGTGTGCATGTGAGATTAGCATAAATGAATCATTTAATTTACTTAGCTTCACAATATCTCTGCAAATTAAAAAAAGGTATCAACTAGTCTTCTCATCCATATCTTTTTTATGAGCCTATATCTGTTGCTTAGAGTCACCCACAGTCAATGGAATTATGTATTATGAACAGTGCCAGTTAAGCAAAATGCATACCCTTCATTAGGATAAGTAGAAATATTCCTAAATTCAGGAAAAAAATCTTAGCATACTCTAACTTGAGCCAGGTGTAAATATTGCCAAACAAAGCTTCAAAATAATGTTCTCCAATGCTAGAGTCAAAGGATTGCTGCCTTGATAGCAAAATTAGGGGAGAAGTTCTTTCCCTGTTGAAGACAATATAAAAAAGATTCAGACATTACTCAAAATACATACTCAATATTGTTAAGCATAAGGTAAAGAAATATGCAGACAACAGTAAGGGGGTAGAAGTATTCAGAGAATAGCAGGATGAAGGAAGACAGTAAATAACTGCATTTTGGCTCATTTCCCCCTCACTTAAGGAAGCAGCTTTTCCCATTACTCACTTCTCTTTTTGCACTAATGAATGATAGGGTCTCAATTTATGAAAGGTGAAGGTGAAGTGAGTCCCTTATTTCCCCTGAAATCGCACTAGAATAAACAGCACATGAAAGTCAGATACCTGGTTCTTCAAATGTAGATTCTGCACAGCTATCAGTAGCTCCACAAGAAAAAAAACTTTGGTGGTGAATCCAACCTTTTCCTAATTTTCTTCTCATACTTTAAACACCCTTGGTCTCAGATCAGCCCTGAACCAACTAATTGGCACACCACAGTGAGAAACCTTCCTTCATCCCCAACACTTTGACATTTCCATTCTTGCCAGAAAGGAATAACTATCTGTGAAACTTCTACAAAGAGAAATCACCCCAGCAACTTGACAATTTACCCTGTGTTTCATGATACATCTAAAAAGATAGTGAACCTGAAAACTTAAACCAACACCTCACCATGGTGACTGGACTGAAGGTGACAACTAGTGATAGCCGTGCAGGACACTTAATGGTGCTCTTGTGCTGAGACTGATGCAGAGGCACGTGCTCCAAAAGAGTGCATTGTAAGCACAGTTCTGCATCCTCAGAGATCAAATACTTTTTGATGTTAAATGGCATTCAGAAGAGTTCAAAGAGCACAGGATAGTGGTGCCTGCTTAAGACTTTGCCTCTACTGACTACTTCCAACTACAACTCAAAATATCCTTAATTCACTGTAGTGCACATGGGGTTAAGAAGCTTCACAAGGGTTTGGGACAATTTAATGAGACAAGAAAATGCTATATTTATTACATAAATAGAATTAGAATTTTGATGGGCTTAAAGAAACCATTTATTCCTGGAGAGCTGATGGGGCAACTCATTCTGAGGGCAATCTCTATCTACATGGATGATACAAAGGGGTTCAGGAGTAGTCAGCATGGATTCACTAAAAGTAAATCATACTTGACCAATGTGATTGCCTTCTGTGATGAAACAACTACCTGGAGAACAGTGGATATTGTCTACTTTGACTTCAGCAAGGTTTTAGACAGTATCTCTCACACCATCTTCATAGGTAAACTCAGAAACTGTGGAATGGATGAATGGACAGTGATGTGGATTGAGAACTGGCTGACTGGCACATCTCAGAGGGTCATAATCAGTGGCACAGGGTCCAGTTTGAGACCTGTCACTAGTGGTGTCCCCTAAGGTTCAATATTGTTTGACCTATTCATCAGTGACTTGAATGAAGGGGCAGATGTCTCTTCAGCAAGTTCACTGATGACACAAAGCTGGGAGGAGAGCCTGATACCCCAGAGGGCTGTGAAGCACTTCAGAAGGACCTTGGCATGTTGGAGATGGGCAGAGAAGAACTGTCTAAAATTCAACAAAGGCAGATGCAGGATTCTACACCCGAGGAAGAACAACTCCACATACCAGGAATGGATGGGGACAACCTGCTGGAAAACAGCTCTGTAGAGAAGGACCTGGGGGTCCAGGTGAACAAAAAGATGCCTCTGAGCCAGCTGTGTGCCGTGGTGGCCAAGAAGGGGCCTGTTCATGCTTAAGTAGAGATGACTGAGAGGGCACCTCATCAATGTGTATGATTATCTGAAGCGAGGATGTCAAGAGGATGGAGCCAGATTCTTCCTGGTGGTGCCAAGCAATAGCACAAAGGGCTGAAAGCAATAGCACAACAATGGGCTGAAAGTGATGCATACATGAGGAAGAACTTCTTTACTGGGTGAGTGACTGCACCCTGGAACAGACTGCCTGGAGAGGTTGTGGATTCTCCCTCACTGGAGATATTCAAGGACCATCTGATTGCAATCCTGTGCAATCTGCTCTAGGATGAGACTGTTTGTCAGGGAGGTTGGACTAGATGAGCCCATTGCTGTTCTCTTCCAAGGTGGCCTATTCTGTGATTCTCTTGCCTGAGCAGCTCCAGAAAGAAAAGGATTGCAAACAATAAAAGCAAAAACCAGGCAGTAATTCAAGGATCTATGTGGTAGTGTCTACGTTTGAGTTCCCCAGACAGTTAGTGTTCTCCAGAGAGCAGTTCACAGCACTCAAGCAAAGCACCAGGGTACTCCAAATTCCCCTCCTGATATGAAGCAACCTTTCCTTCTGACTCCCAAGTCTGATGGTGCAAATACAGTTCCCCCTTTCCACCCTATGCAGAGAAAGTGCTATGCAATACTGAGCTGAGACAAATACACCCTCCCTGTGGAGTTTCACACTTAAATGTCACTGCTTGAAACTTTTTCTGCAGATACTGCTCCTGGTATCACTCAGCAGCACAGGCCAGATGCACTTTGAAGGGCTCCAGGATGCATCTCTTCTCTTCTTACTTACTGGGTGCACAACAGATGCTCTAGGGTTTATCTTCCTCAGCACACAGAACATCTTGGATCAGCAGGAGTCACTGCCTTTGTTCCTACACTGCATGCTATCTCCCCATCACCCATCCAGTGCCATATTAAATTATTCATGAATGAAATAACAGTTTTCAGCATTAATAATTTACTGCTACACCAAGGGGATGTGTAAGGTAAAATGTAACTGATATGGGAGTCTGAGCTTTGGCAACTTTTATAATACTCATTCATCTAGTATTTTCTATCATTAATCCTCATGCTCTGCTGACTAGAACATTTGCTCAATGACAGGCATATTTCCCCACTGACATGGATCTGGTACATAGGTTCAGTACCTGCAAACAGGAAGCATATTTTTGTTTGTGGGACTTAATTTATTAAAGTGCTGACATCAGATTTTGCAAAGTCTCGGTCTCAGGAGAAGTCACATGGACCTAAGTAGGTTTACTTGCTTAAAAAAAGCCTGCTGATATCAGCACAAGCTGGTGAGGATGGGTCCCAGGTAAGCATGTAATAATAATGCAATTAATAATGATTAATAATTTATTATCCATCTTCACAGACAGTCCCACTGCCTTTCTTGTTAGACTAAAGACACAGCCTTTCACTTTGGGGAGACCTTAACTAACTAAATATATTTACTGAAAGCCTCATTGGAAACCTCTAATTCACTGTGGCAACACACAGGCACTGAAGAGATGCAGGTATGGGGAATTCCTCTGGACAAGCACTAGAGATGGGGGTGTTCACTACACTCCTCCATTCAGGTAATGGTACATTTGGCATTTCCTTGATCTGATCCTTCTAGCCATCCATGAGATGAAAGTAACAAGATCATGAGCAATGTACCTCTGAGTATATTCTATGAAATCAGGAAATTCAAGTGCTCATTTCAATACTAAGCTAAAACTTCAAAGAAAAGGGTTCCCTCCTTGCTGTTTCTTCCTTGCAACAAGAAAAACTTGAAAATCACTCTGATAAACCTAAGCTGCTGCTACACCTAAGCATCAGTGTAAGCCTTGGTTTGCAGATCAACAGACACACAACAGTTCATCTAACAGAGAGCAAACATTAGAGTTGAACTGGCTGGGACAGCGTGTTGTCCCACATCTTATCACTGTTAAACCTGATAATATCCCCTTTCCCTGTAGTATCTAGATTAAAGCCCTATCAATAAGGCTCACTATCCCTTGACTAAAGACCCGCTTCCTCCTCTGATTGAACTGAATCCTGTCCAAATTCAGCAAGTATGGGGCCATGTAGTCCATCCCATTATCAAAGAAACAAAAGATTTTGGTGGTGACACCAGACACAGAGTCATGTATTAATAGACTGGGTCTGTCTGTTTATTTCAATTTCACTACCTGCAGCTGGAAAAATGGAGAAAAAAATAACGTGTGCCCCTGATTCTCTCACCAACCATCCCAAATCCCTGAAGTCTCTTTGGATGGCCTTTGGATTACGCTTTGCGACTTTGTCTCCACTCACATGGAGGACAAGCCACATGCTGTAGTCTGAAGGTCAAATCAGGCTAGGAGATCTAGCAATGTCCTTAACCCAGGCCCCAGGCAGGCAGCAGACCACCCTGATGGGAGGTTCCTTTCTGCAAATTGGACCCTCTGCTGCCCTTAGAAGGAAATTGCCTTCCACTAAAATCCTTAATTTCTTCCTTGTACAACTGGTCTTGATACAAAGGTGTAGGCCTTTCTGGCCCTGACAACACCTCTGATGGAGAGGTACTTTCATTCTTGTCATCCTTTGATGGTCCTGCCATGTCCAGAGCCTCATACCTATTGTAGAGAGGCACCTGGGAGGGTGAGGTAGGCAAGGAGGGCTTTTGCCTGTTGCCCTGAGCAATGACTTGCCTCCATCCACCCTTTCCTGCTGACCTATTGCCTTCAGCCTGGCAGGGGATGGATATGGGACCCTTGTGATCCATGCTTCTTTCTGGTCTCTGCTCCTATCTCAAGGAGGCTAGAGCATAGTTCCACTGGCCTATCTCCTCCTCCAAGTCCCTGATATTTCCCAACCTTTCTACCTTATATTTTAGCTCTGTGACCAGGCTGAGTATATCATTCAGCCTGGTCACACCTTACACAGCTTTCATCTCTACTGCTGTCCAATACCAGTGCCAGGCTCTGGCACTCCCTGCAGCCTGAGACATGAATAGCTGCATGTTTTCATGCAGGCTCCATTTGTGTCCCCACATCCTTTCTGGTGAGTGCTGAGGACATGACTCCCTGATTAGTGGTTACCATATCTGGACTCCTCCCAAGAGGGTGATTGTGGGGGTGAGTGTTAGTTCATCCCTTAAGGAAAGTTGTTTTGGAGTTCTGCCTTAAAGAGAATAGAGCTACCTGGAGTATGTGTGGTGGCTTGTGACCAATGAGAGGCTGTGGTGTATGCAAGGTGAATTGGTTAACCAATTATGTGTTGGCATGTTGGATATGAGAGTGCATAAAAGGTGTGGATATTACTGTGTGAGAGAGAGATTTACTAGGATGTGAGAGTGAGTCAGATCTAGATCTACCGATGTAATAGGAACTAACTTCTTCTACTATGAGCTATGAGAACTGTCTGTTAACCTATCTTGAATAAACTCCCTAAGTTGTGAGCCTTCTCATCAAGCCTTCTGATGTCTGAGGTGCCGGAGCTCTTCTGACCGTCAGCCCACAACCCAGCTCGGTGTAGGGGGCTCCCCCTAGAGGTGATAACCACAGAGGGAGCTCCAGAGCTGATGGGGTGACTTTGCCGTCCCTGCATGCCTTTCCTCACAAAATGCTGTGCAAACAGCTCTGCTGGCCGTGCTCCCTAGAGATATTTAAATATCCCATCATTGCCTCTGGCCATGCTGGCCTCATTCGTGAGACCTGCCTGGTCCTGGTTCTTGCCTTGGTTCTTGCTCCAGTTTCCCTGACCCCCAGAACTCCCTGCCCAGCTCATTCTAGGGCTCAGCCCCCAGAACTTACCATAGCCACTGCTGCTGTCACCACTGTCATTGCTTGTCTCAATGACTGACATAAATAAATTATGAAAACCTGTTTCAGAATGAACTCTCACAAAAATGATATTTCAACACCTTGTTGAAAAAAGTCTCAAAGGACAGGAAATAGAAGAAAAAACAGTAATTCCACCTAAATTCAATGACATGGCAATTTATTATCTAATTTACCAAGTGACGACCTGAATATCAGAATACATTTAAAGACCAGGTTCATAGTTACTAGATCTCTGCTTTCTGGTAATAATCATATTATTTGAAAAATGTTAAGTTACAAACTGAACACAGGCCTTTTTTATTGAGAGCTGGGCAAAGTCCTAACAAGTTTTATTAACTTGGCATACTGAGTACTCTCACCAACTTACAACATGCCAGAAAACATGTCATGATTTTCACTAATTTGCTTGCATTTGCAATGATTTGGCTGAGTTTTCCTGCAAAAACAGTTTTCAATCTCCAGCTTGCTCCAGACTCATTACTGGATGAAAACTCACAAGTCTGCTCATTTCTCTACCCTTGTCAGTTCACTTTACTGGGTCATCTGCAACAGACCACATTTGTCAAAAGCAGAAGACAGAATGAGAAGCCAGCAGCTATTTGCTTTTCAAGACACCTGTACACCAGTGTTGGCTTTGCCAGTTGCCTGTTGCATCATGTTGGCCCAGTCACTGCTCCAGTTCTACCATCCTGTGAGCTCCCTGGCTGAGGAGCTGTCCCTTACAATGCACTTACACAGTCAATAGCACAATAAGGCCTTGATACTGATTGGAGCTGGCAGCTGCTATGCTCAAGTACATCTTAACAATAATCAGAAAAAGTAAGAAATGCTACATGAGGAAGGGAAGTGCAGGCAAGGCTTTGTCTGTACTGTGCAATGTGTCAGCATCAGTGCAGTAAGCAACAGTACTTAGAGGAACAGAAGGAACATGTTCGTTAACCAGATCCCATTCAATGCTGTTGCTCTTTTTACTGTATTCACAATCTAATGATACTGAGTATTTTAGAACATGTTACTGTGAAGAACAACCAATCAACATATAATGCAAATGTTCTGACTCTCAGTTGAACATTGCTGCCGTTTCACAACAAAACTGCAAGCACTAGTAAGGCAGACGGTTCAATTGCACTTTCATTGCTGCACTGGTGCTGCAGAGTGCTCCTCCTATGGGTGGTGACCGGGTAGTTTCTTGTTGAATCTTACAGCACCCTGTAGATTTCCCACTGGTGCAACCATACACAGGCATTTTGCAACAGGGAACAAAAAAATATGCTTTTGCTTGAATACATGTTAAGGAAGTCAGACTTTTAGAGAGCTTGTGATGCATTAGCTTATCAGTAAATAATGCATTTTTCTCTGCAATTTTTTTCCAAGGGAGAGAAAGCTGATGTACATATTGCTTAAGACATACAAACAACAAACCAACAACCTACATGGAGGAACACCCACTTATCTAACTGAGAACTAAGTAATGAAATAGACACCTGGACCCCAATTCAGTCCTAAAACCAGTAAATAATCAAGGCAATCGTAATGTTAGGGACAGACTATTTCCTTTTGGTTCTAACTAAATAATTCTCATTGTGCACAGTCAAGTTTTCTCAAGGTTTCTAATTCAATCTTTTGGGAAATGCATACACAAGCATGACTGAGGAAGTGTATTAACCCATATTTGCACTAAGGCCTTGATACAAAACTCTTAGCCACGATAATGCTGTTCCTGGCATCCGTTAGCCACACTGCAGACCCATGTGTCTCTGGGTTGTGCATCTCCATCCTTAAATGGCTTGTACAAGCACTTTGAACTTCATATCCATACCAGAGCTCAGTACTGGCTAGCTACCCAGTCACTAGAAAGGAGTTTTCCAGAGAAGATTAAACCCTATTTTGAATAAAGAGGATCAGGGGAATCTGTGAAGCCAAACAAGCTGTTGTGCCGTTGTAGGAACACAGAAACCTCACCAAAATGGTGTTAGTGCAGATGCCAGAGTCTCCCAATGCATAGGATTGGTAAGGATGGTGTATCCACACTGGCAGCTAAGCAGAAATTTCCATTTCTTCCCAATGGTGATATGCCATTTCTTCCCAAACAGTAAGTTTAAAACAAATTTGGATGTGTCTATATGAACTCAGAGAAAAAGGCAGAACTGGCAATACTGAGCTGCCAAGTGGCTTACTGGGCCTGTGGCAGGTGCTCCAGAAAAATACATCAAGTCCCTCAGAAGGAAACCACAAGTAATTGTGGTGTTTTGGGGATGGTTTCTCAGCATCACTAACACCAGTCCTATATGGTGTGGCAGAGGTACCTATCAGCAAAAATAAGAGAGCAGACAGATGCACTACAAAATGCTGCAAGCAGCTGATGAAGAAAGTTTTCATGAAGGCTCATTTCAGCATTAGAGTCATACATTCTTTTTTTTGTTAATGTAGTTTTATTCTTAGAAATGCCCCTTTTATCCTGCTAAGTGCTCACTGCTTTCAAACACCTACCTGACAGCTGTATCAGAGATCAGCCCTTACTCAACTTTGTCCTTTTAACCCTTGTTTAAGAAGAAATGCCTTCCTCAAGGTACTTGGTTGTGGATTCTCTATTTTCTGAGTGGGCCCTTTGAGGCTGTGCAAAACCTCTGGCTCAGAAAAGATCTGGCTTATCTCAAGATATGTGCCAGAACTTGACTTAATCACATTTATCCTTCCTATTTCTTTCCACCTCTACAATTTTAAGCCTTTCTTAACTTAACTCCTTTGGGAAAGGTTATTTCATTTATACTTTTGATCACTTTCTCCTGCCTGCCTCCCCTCTCACCAGCCCTGGAAGATGTCACACCTCGCAGCTGATAGTCTGTAGAACAAAAGTGTATTCAGCTGTGTTGTGTGATTCAAGGAGTTTCTGGAAAACAGGTATCTTTAATAATGCAGAATAGTACTCTTTTCCCAGTGGAAAAAAAAAAGTCAAGATAAACAGCTTAAAAGAAAATACTACGATTTACTTCTCTCCACTTAAAAGATAAATTTAAAAATGAGGTGATCTTCTAGAATTCACTCCTACATGATTCTAAAGCTCTTGGATGCTGCAGAGTGGAATATACACCTACAATGGATATTTGAAAGATAAGGAAATAAATTCTGCCATCAGGCAATGGAGACAGATTCCAGAAACCATTAAAAGTTTTGTTAACCCATTCTGCAAACAAGCACCCTATATTGGCAGTTCTCCTTATCAAGCACATTTCAGGAATAATAAACTGGTAAAGTGAATTGATCATAATGTCTGAGTGCCAATATAAGAAGCAAATAACCTGAAGTAGAAGATTTTTTAATACCTCAGGAAAACCATATCATCTGTAACTGGAACTGAAGAGGGAAGAACAGAAAGTAAAATAAGGTACATTTTAGGTGCATAAATGTAGCAGATGGGACAATTAATCTTCAGAATCAGCACAGAGAAACAATTTGGGTGGGGTTATAGTTCTGCATGCTCTATATGGCAGCAGCTGGAAAAGCTTCAGACAGTTATAGTAGGACAGTGATGGATGCTCCACAATGGATACTTGTGTGGGAGACCAAGTACGTGACTGACCAGAACTACCCCTGCATCTGCAAAGCAATTTTAGTTGCAGCTTGTGATAACCAACTATGGTGAGATTGAGTGCCTCACTAAGTCCTGTATCCCCCAAAACTGTAAGCTGACCTCATACACATGGTAGATTATTTGTCTTCTGCTCTTCCTAGTTATCCCTCCTTCAGCTTCATTCATTTCCCTGAGGAGACAACTCCCCAATTCTACAACAACCATGATCAATCCCAACCTGAGGGACTGCTGATGACCAGATACCTGTAGTGTTTAATCAGATATGATGGAGCACCCTGAAAAACGCACCATAAACTCTGCCCAAAAGAGCTCTGCCTAACTAGATGAGAGGATTAGGTGCTGGGGGGAAATCCCAAGCAGAGAGACCTTAATGTAGCTTGCTCAGACTTATGCAACAGAGCAAAACTGGGCAGATTCTGACCAATTTGCTTTTAGCTTCACTTCTTCCATCAGAGAAACATTTCTTGATAAAAGGTTCTTTTAAAATTATTTTAGTATGAAGACTAACCTAGGGACAATAGAAACAGCTGCAGTTCTAACAGCTTATCTCAGCTGACAATCTGACCTGTTCATCTCCTGTGGCATGGACAATCAATTTTCCCCACATCAAAATATGTTGGCAGTTTATAGCAGCAACTCCCTTTTTGTTAATTAAGAATGAAGTGTACCATAGATCATAGTTATTTTTTAAAAATGTCTATGATAATTCATCATGTGAACAGACAGAATATTTTATCATTATTTTAAGGAAAAAACAGAGCTTGTGTTCTTGGAAAAAAGCTTTCTATCTTCTAAGATTTTAAATGCAAAACCAGAGAGGATCAGACTTAACAACAGAATGGTGTTTTAGGAGAGATGAGTATAAGGACCTTTTTTGTTAATTCATTAAAATCTGCCCTGTGACCTTATCTCAGTACACCAAGCCCTGGAGTGCAGAAGTAATGTAATAATTGGGCTGTGTGTGCAGCATATTCTTTTTAATGAATCCATGATGTACATTATTTCACTGCAGCCAGAGAAGGAATGTGCTCCTTCAACACATTTTGACATTTTTGTTTCTAACTTCTAGATATTTACAAAAATACATAACAAGGTGCTACATTTGCCAGAGGACAAAATAGGTGCAACCTCTTCTCTATTTCATGGGGTTTTTTTTGTTAGGAGTTTGTTCTTTGAGGAAACCAGACAATTGCATGAAAATAGCCTCATCATGTTCAATCCGTGCCTCGGCAGAGATCCATCCTGCTTCCTGCAGAGTTGAACTCCAGCTAGCTGAAACAAATACTTTTTTGTTCATCTGCTTAATCCCCAAAGGGCAGCAGCCAGGTCAAGATTAACAGGCACTCTGTGCTTCCTACTACTATTTTTTTTCATATAACCTTTAAAGGCAGTTCAACAGTACAGAGTGCACTCACAGAACAAACTCTGAAAACACACACACAAACAGAGTCCATGCTCCCCAATCCATGCCCCAACATACAATGATCAGATCTCCCTCTGGAGCTTCACAGACCATTGGAATGACAACAAACCCCTCAGACTGCCAGGCAGATGCTTTATCTGCTCTAACTCCCCCAGGAAAAAAGAACTACTAAAGTAAGGACCAGCCTGCCAAAAAGCTAACCTGGAAAAAGGGAAGGAAAGGTCTTCTCTGGAAAGTGCTCACACATCTAACACTGGTTAGACAGAACTGTCTGGATTTCTCCATTTAGTCTACACTACTAATGACTCCAGCAATATATTTATAGCACTGTAACTCAGTGAGCATCCTTCAGCTCCGTGCATGAATCTACAGCTTATTAATTTCTAAATGTTTGTAATAGTAGATTACCTTTTTACTCCCCTAGGTCTAATTCTTGAGGTGAAAAGTTGTTTCAAAAATCACTTGCACACTAATATAGGTTGATCAACAATTTGCATTTGCTAACGATGTTTAACAGACCACAGTGATTGCTGTCCAGAATTCTTCTAAGAGGCAAAGCAAACATCTAAATTATAACTTTATAACATCTGCTTCCTCTAGGGGAGGATTTGTATGAGGTTTGACAGATGCAAGAGCTCTGAAGAATGGCTGTTACAAATGAGCCAGCTAGCAGAGTCTTGGAAAATGCAGCCAATCTCAGCTTATTGAAATGAGCTCCAACCCGAGGCAGAAATAACACACAGCTGTTCCTTCTGACTGCTGTTCAGTAGCGAGATGGTAGCTTGGGATGGTATTAATAGATCTAGTTTTCCAGGTGGTATGCAGAATAATAGAGAGCCCACCATTTCACTGTATTAAATATTATTTGTAGTGTATTAAACAAATGAACAAACAAACAAAAAACCCCACAAGCTAGCAATGATAGTGCTGAACAAAACAATCAACCACTAGCCAAGACCATAAATTAGCTTTTCACTTAAAACATGATTTTGAGCATACCACACTAGGAGCTTTTAGGATCATACTGTCTTTAGAGAAGTGAACATCCTATGACTACAACTCTTCAATTGAACACAATTCTTATTATAACTTATAGTGAATTTTATTTACTAAGACCAACACAAAGGAAATTGGATGTAACATATCAGCCATCCCTTTAAACAGTAATTTTAAATCTGCCTCTGATCCCTATTCCCAAGACATTCCTCTGATCCAAGAAATAGCTCCCTTCTGAAGAGACTGAAGGAAATTCTATGCTTACCACAAGTCCTGCAAAAAAGGAGGAAAACCAGAAATTATATACCTTTTTTAAATTTGTTGAGGTGGTACTCTTTTTCTTTTCTTTAACAGAACTAGTGAGAAGATGTAACAGGGCTCCTGTTTGTTAGCACATCCTGTCAAACAAATCCCACAATCAGAAAAAACAGCGCTATAAGTCTTACAGCTGGGAAAGAAAGCAGGAAGAGCAGATACTTTTCATGGCCAAAGAAGCCCCATGAAAGTCAGTGACAGGCAGCCTGCTGCCTTGGACTGGTTGCCTTAATTAATGCTACACAGGATCCCTTCTCAAATCTTTGCAGTTTCATTGCTGTTTTGGGCCATGGGCGGACAAGCAGCTGGGACTTGGGCTGATCTCTGCAGGACTATATCTCCAAGGCCAGCTGTTGACTCCTTTCCTGGAAGAGATGGACAAGGTCTGGGGAAATCTGTTTTACAATTCTCCTATCGAAAGGTGAGCAGAGTTAACTTTCTCAGACAGCAGGAGGGAGGGCGTATGCTGGTGTGTGTCGAGATGTGTGTTTTAACACTGCTGCTGCTTCAGGGAAGGGAGTTTGACCACATAACTGCTTTTCCCCTGTGTGGAAGAGCCTGCCCATACAATTGCTTCCATTCAATTTTGGGTCAAGCTGTGCACAAATCACATTCAGGCTGTCCAAAACACACCCAGGGGATAAAACCACAACCACATCTGTTTCTCATACAGCAGTTCCACACAACTCTGCACCCTTCTGGCCTCATGGTCCATAATCTCTATTAAATTCAGTCTGTATCTGACAGGATAAATTCTAATTAGCATGTTGTGGTTTGCCTTCTGAGATCCCATAGGGAATAACATATATTACTTGCCAACCTAAATGGTACTTTTCCTTGTGCCCAGCCTCTGGCACACAGAGAAACAAAGGCCAACTATCTTGCAAAAGGAAGCATCAGCACAGCTTGCTTGTGGAATTTGATGGCTATAAGTGGTGAATAACATTCATCAGTGCCCAAACTGATAGGATGCTTATCAGTGCCAAACTGAACCAAAGTTTGATGGGCTCACAGCACCAGTGCAGCATGCCAGGCAATGCTGTTGCTGTTCCAGTATGTGTTGGGACAAACGTGGTGTCCAGAGGAATTGCCTACCACCTAGTCTGGAGAGAGAACAAAATTTGCAGCGATGTAGAACAGTAGTTTTTAGTTTTGCTCAGTTTCCCTTAAGATACCTTTACCAAAGTGACTCAAAATGCAGGATGAATATTTAACTCCTTTGTTTCAGAGATGCACCATCACAGAGAAACAAACTTCTTTTAACATGCAGATGAACTTGCTGTGTTGTAAAGCTCACACTGTCCTACAAGAGGCACTGAACATACAATTTGTCTGCCAAGGCTGGGGTATATTATCACACACCCACAGTAAGTTCCAGGTGACTTGCAGAATGCAGAATGAGTGAAGAGCACACACACCAGACAGCTGATATGGTACTTCAGGATACAGAGGCAAGTTGACTAAACACTATCATTAAGACTCTCTTTTCAATCACCTACCATTTATAACCTTGAGCTGTTGAAGCAGAAAAGAAACAGCCCACTGTGAAAACCATGTGGAGCTCAAACTGCTTATCATTAGAATGAAGATTTTTGACTCAAAGGCTATATGCTACAAGATGAACCACTGATAAGTACTACTGAATAGCACTCCTCAAATATGGGGAGACTTGTCAAGTCAAGGAGCCATAGAGCCTTCCTAAATAGCAGTCATAAAACTCAGCCAAAAAGTAAAGGTACTTTCCCTTAGAGTATCTTATCCCTCACAAGTTATCAAGCATTCCCCGAGAAAATTAAGACCAGAACATGTTATTGTCCAAGATGCCCACAGACAGCAGACTGCAAGCAGGTGCAGATAGAACCTGCACTGACGTTTTATTTTTCAAAACTAGTCTGAGAACTTCTCTTTAATTATATACCATGGTAACCTTTCCCTAAAAGAAAGGCTTTATACACTTGTTACTAGAACTGAAATCACCCATGACCAAGGCAGCAATTCGGAAGTGAAATCCTTGCTGCAAAAGTGCATCCCTTGCAAAAGTCAGCATTTTACAGCTACTTTAAGGGGTAATGGACTTCCTAAACCCAAAATTGAACTCCTAAATTATTTCTTGAGCAGTTAAGTTTTCTAGAGGCATGAGCGTCAGCACATCTTGAGGGAGTTCATCTCCAGGTAGCAAAGCACAGAAGTCACAGACAGCGTTGAGGCAACCCCTCCACTGTCTACATTCTAGTAGAAAACTGTTGCCCCTTTATCAGACCACCCAGAGATAGGCAGTCATGTGGAGCTGATTCTGAAGTGGGGACATATAAGAGAGAAGGCTGCAAGGACCAAATGAACCTTGGAGAAATGTAGAGTTACACAGCATGGACTGGAAGGAAAGACAATTTTCTTGCATCATGAGCATTTCTGAAGTACTGAGCCACTTCTCCTCCTCCTTCCTCTAGTCCATAAAAAGAAAAATTTTGCTTTGAGGAGAAGAGCCTTATGTCTGAGCAAAAGATATCAGACCTCTCATCTAATTTTGTTTTCCCAGAGTACAGCAAAAATGAAGGGTTTAACAACAAGATGAGGAAAAGCAGCACTGTAACATCTGGTTCCCAGTCCTACAACTTGTTCTCAGATGCAGGAAGCAGAAGCCTCCTGTAGAGACACATAAGGACCTGTATGCTACCAGTGGCTTTTTATTTTTCAATTATTCTAATAAATGAAAGAAAAAGAAGAATTTAGCACTAGCCGGAAATGGGCTTTTTCCCGACCACAGTTGTAATCTGTAGGATGGACAATTCTTGCTACCTGCATTTAGAGGCAACATCATTTAATCAACAAGAATCTGATAAGAAAGAAAAGATTTCTGGATCATTCCCCCTCCCCCCCCAGTCAGTCTGAAATAAACAGCAAAATCAAAGTATGCACTAATGATGTTACCTAGAGACAATGCAGTACACTGAACATAGAGCAACTTCTATGCATGGTGAATCAGAAAAAAACAAACACTTCAAAGCAGTAACATCAGGAGACAAATCACTTCCAAAACTGCTGGAACAGGACAGAAAAGGGAGAAGCTGCTAAAAGAGATTGATTAATATTAGCACCCTTAGTGCTGAGTGACTGGGAAGATTTTGAAAACATTAAGAGAAGATGTTGAACTGTATCAATTCTCAGGTCATGTACAAAGAAAAATGAAACTAATAATTCAGAGTATATTTGCCCCAGGATGGTGATGGTTGTTTCAGATCCATGGATACAAGTCTCGGGGGGATCTGAGAGTTTTGCTCTGTAGTTCAAATCAATGGTTGAGAAACAGTGCTCAGATGTTCTCTGCTCAACGATTAAAGGATTAACAGAGCAGGGCAGCAGCTTTCAACCTCTAAAAAGTTCTGAATTTGTGTTTGTACATGCTGAGCTTTTAGGGCTGCCCAAGCAGGAGATCATTTGAATAGGATTTTCAAAGGCATACAGAACATACCTAGTTCCTTTCCATTTTATAAAGTAAATGAAAAACACACATTTCCTGAAATTAAATCTTGATCCTGCAATAAGCTCAAGGAGAGAACAGACCTCTTCACCATTGCATGGTTCATGGGGTGGGGCAGGGCTTAGTGGGTAAAGGCTGAAACACAGGGAGTTCTGAGAAAGTTTTGTTATCATCTGCAGGGCCTAGAGACAAGCAATAGGAGTGTCAGAATTTTACTAGCAATTGCTGTCATCAAGATGTCCTGAATGCTAAAACTTGATAATAGTCTTAAATTAATGATTGACTGGATTAGATACTGGATTATCAGGTATTTGAAACTCAGTTGTGAAAGGAAGATTTACACTGTGTTTGAAATACATCTTGAGTAAACCATCTCTGTTTTGTTGAAACCATAATAATAATGTCCATAATTACTTAACATAGCTTAATGTTCTATATGGCTCTCATGCTTTTCAACACAGGAACTTCCAGAATACATTAAGCCTGTTCTACACTCATCAAGTGTCCTGAACCTCTTCACAGCAGCGCAGGCAGGCTGCTTTATTATAGGTAAAGCACAAAAACAACATGATTGACAGCATAGAATAATCCATGTATGGGGGATATATCTCTGCAGCACTTTCAGCTTCTCTGCTTCCCAAAGCTTCTCAGTTAAGAACAGTCATTTTCTCATTATCCATAAAGCTTCCTCAGCTTTACTGCCCGCCCATAGTGCCTAGCATGTTAGCAGTCCCCCTCTAAAGGCACGATCCCTGTTTCCATCACACTTGCCCAGTTTCAAAGATCTCAATCTTCTGACGTGCTTTCTTTGTAGACATGGTATTTTTGCCTGACAGGCAGTTTGAAATTTATTTTAAATTTTAAATGTAAAGCCAATTAGGCAGTGGCAGATCAAACCAATCAACTGACACTTCTTCAGCTAAGTATGTGAACTATAAAGCTCTCCTATTCTTAAGCTCTGTCAACCCTTTACACCATCTTAAGAGCTTGATGCTACCTGGAAAATCCTTATAAATGTACTTTCTTATACTAAATTAAGGTAGGTTTCTGTTCAGGCTCTCAAATCACTTTAATGCTTATTACTTTATATCAGCTCTTGTTTCTGTCACTGTTATTCAGCCATTCTCTGGAAAAAATTCACTGAACTTCCTTCAGAGCCATGTTTCTGCTGGAGGCAAACACAGACAAATACCTGGAAGCAGTAAGCCTTCTTCAGTGCTAATGGTCTCCTTGCCAATTTGGAGTGATGACAGCTAGCAGGTAAAGCAGCTGAGATACAGGAGGAGAGGTGAGACACGTCCCTACAGATGATGGGACCAGCAGGTACCTCAGTCAGTGCCACCTTCCCTCCCTGGCATATCAGGCCAAGTCTTGTGGCAAGAAGGTTGAGCATACAGATTCACAAGGTGAGCCACACATCACACACCACATCCAGAGGACATAGCGAGTGATCACACCACTGTAATCACAGAGCAATGTGAGTTTTTAGCAGGAATAAAACCCTTTTACCTTATTCTGTAACTCCATAAGCGGCAGAGTAAAGACTCACAGTTGAAGTTTGACAGTTTAGACATGGAATACAGTGACAACTAATGGTGTGAGGACATAACTATGAAAACAACTTCCCGAGGTCTCTAGTGGGCTCTCTAGCACATTAGCTCTACCATAAAGAGCATAACCCCCCCCCCAAACCCTAGCTTCTGATCAAACTAGAAACAATTGTGTGCTTTTATTGTTATCACTATTGCCGTATTTTACATAATACTAGAGTAATTGTTTCATCATGATCTAAAAACACACACATCCATGAAACTGGAAGGCTGAAAAGTAATGCAAAGCAGCACCAAGATGTGCATTACTCCAAACTGAGCCTTGTTGACAGCAGTTGCCTACCTGCAAGTCTGCAAGGCTTGCTGCACCTCCATTCTGACTGCTTGTGCAAGGACCCTGTTGGATCCCAGGTGGCCACTCAGCCAGGCTCCCAGTTTGCCACAGCCCTGATTCCCTGCCTAGCCCCAGCAACGGCAGATCGGCACTTCCAACCCTTCCAGGCTGGAAGCATATGCAGGCATACACACACTTTCCCCAGAAATAGGAAAGGGATAGTTTAACATTCCTTCAAAACCCCAGACAGAGCATATGCTTCTGAAGAGATGAAAGCCACAAGGAGATACTGCATGGATACTTCCAGCAAAATTATTTTAAATGCTCAGAGCTGCAGCTCCCAGTTCTACACCATTCCTTCATGATTAAACAAATGTATCACTGAGCTTGTATGCTATTTGGTTAACACCGGATCCACAGCACAGAAGTTGAAATTAGACTTGCAGTTTGAGGAGAGAAGAAAAATACTAATTTTATAAGCTAAAATTATGCCAGCCATCAAAAACTGTTAAGCATTGTGGATCTCCAAAGTGGTGTTTTTGGCACCAATGCAAATAAATGTAAACTGAGTAAAGACTGTATGAAAACAGCATGATGAAATTTAAATACCAGTAAACAATGTTTTTGCTCAACAGGAATTTAATTTAGAAGATACTGTTTAAGTTATAACTACTGTAGCACTTGGGACTAGACAAAGAATATAATTCATGGCCATTTTTTTTCATGGGCCAGAATATGTGAGTATAAATACTATGGACATTTTGCTATTGCAGAGAATCTGCTATCACCACGTAATCATCAAAATAATACACAAAGTAGCATATATCAAGTGCAGGATAGTGTTCAGTGTTATCTTTAGATACATAAGTTGAGAATGAGCCACAAACCCCAGAAGTTATAGCCATAACCTATGTGACTATAATAAATCTGTCCTACTGTACCTTACAGTTGCCAATTCTTGATAGGCCACACATTGTGGAAGATGATTTTTTAATCAGACTCACAGATTTCGAGCTTTTCACCTACAAAGCAGTGTGCTCTTAGCCCTTGGAAGGATGGGCAAACATTGGTTAAATGAAAACACTGCTTCTAAGAGGAAACAAGTACGAAAATATTTTTATTCAAGTAGTCCATATGTGGCTTTAAAATAAAAATAGTGCTACGAAATAACATCACTAAACAACAACAGATGAGGCCTGAGACTTTTCACTGCCCAGAACAAGAAAGGTGGCAGGGTGCCACCCACTCCTGACCTCACTGCTCCTCTCCCACTACACCAGCACCATGACTTGCAATGTGCCTCCAGTGAACCTGAGTCACTCACAACACGTCCTTCACGCCCACCCCACAATGTTTTGAGTCCTCTCTCTGCCTGGTGAGATAGACTTTGGATGTAGGAGGGAATATGCCAGATCTCCATGTGTCTCCAGGTTGCCATCAGTCACAGGCTTCTCTAGGGGAATGTGAACAGAGGAAGACGGTCTATGTGGTTCCTGAATGCCTGGAGTCCTGAAAGCAGATGCCTAGAACTGTTTTCTACTGACTGCCTAGGTTTACCACAGGCTTGAAGCAGCCTTAAAGTCCCAGGTACTGGTTCTTGTGGGGGACTTCAGAAAGAATTGCCAACTTTCTGACACAGATAGTGGGGGATCCCACAAGCAATGGTGTGCTGCTTGACCTCATACTAACAGACAGGCTAGGTCATGCTGGAGATGTGAAGGCTGGGGGCAGCCTTGGCTGCAATGACCATGAGATTCTGGAATTCAGGATCAGGTGAGGAAGAACCAGGGCAGCAACAACTATGGACTTCAGGAGAGCTAACTTTAGCCTCTTCTTGGAAGGATCTCATTGGAATAGGCCCTGCAAGGAAGAAGGGTCTGAGACAGTTGGTTGATATTCAAGGATCACTTTCTCCAGTGATGCCATGAGTGACCCCTCCCCCAAAACAGGACTCTGAGCACGTTAGTGTAGGGTAAGATAAAAAGTAAAGGTCCTTTAATATCACAGGGCCTACAGCCCACAGGAATACAGGATGACATGCATGTGCTCCAGTTCTTGTTTCCATGGCTTTTATAATAAGATCCCTCCAATCATTGCTTTACACATTTCTCAGTCCAGCCCTCTGGAATTGGGTCTGGGGTCGTCAAGACCCTCTGTCTTCATCAGCTCTTCTTCTTCAGGCACACAAAGGTCTATTGGAGTTCATCCAATTCTGGCTTTTGGGTCACTCTGACCTGTGTTTATGTTTCGTTCTGTAGGCCTTCTGATATCCTTCAGCTCTACTTTGGAAAGGAGTCTAAACAAGATTAATTAACTAAAGGAATTTAAGCTCCCTGTTCTGGGACAGGGGTAGTGATAGAAAGGCATTAAACTTAAACTGTTAGAAATATTAACCTTTTAAAATCTACAACTACTGTGTTCCTAAAATCTACAAAATGTGAAAATCAGAACAAAAACCCCTTTGGCATCACCAGGCTCAAGAACAATGTATCCTGATGAGCAAAAAATTGGGCAAAGAGGTGAAGAGACTTGTGTGGATGAATAAAGAGGTCCTATCATTACTCAGGTGTAAGCAGAAAACTTATAGGAGATGGAAGCAGGATCAGGCCCCTTGGAATGAATAGAGAGAAGCTGTTAGAGTAAGTAGAAATGAGACAAGGAAGGCCAAGGCCTATCTAGAATTAAATCTGACCAATGATGTCAAAACCAAGAAGAGGTTCTTCAAATACATTGATAACAAAAGGGAAAACTAAGGATAATGTGGACCTGTTACTAAATGAAGGGAGGAGCCTGGTAACAGAGGATGTGGAGAAGGCAGAGTTACTGAATGCCTTCTTTGCATCAGTCTTCATTGACAAGAGGAGCTCTCGGGAATCTGTGACTCAGGGGATCAGAGTAAAGAAATGTTGGAAGGAAGACTCTTCCTTAATCAAGGAGGACTGGCTTAGAGAACACCTAGGCAAACTTGGCAGTCACAAGAGCATGGGCCATGACCCTTCCAACTTTCCCCATCTTGTGATTCTTTGATTGTCTAAAATATTGGGTAAACCCTCTCACAGTGCTTACCACCCTTCAGCTCAATTTACTTTGATTTCAAACCAGCCTTTCTGCTCTAGGGCCTTTCCCATTGCTAAAGCAAGTAAATTCTTTACATTTTGTTCACCAGCAAAATCTTCAGGTCTTGTGTGGCTAGATTTTGCTATGTAGTCTGAGCCTACAAGACCAGAACTAATGAAGCTCTCTGCAATAAGGCAGAAGCAGCTGTCTGGCTATAACCCTTAAGAAAGCTTTGCAGCCTTTTAGAGTCTCGTGTATCGCAGTTTTCCTTTCTTCCATCACATTAATAATGCTCTCATTGCTGTTCTTTTTGTATTTTATCTGCATAAGATAACTTCTAGCTGAAAGCTCTTCCTGTGAACGCAATATTTCATCCCCGCTGCCCCAGTAAATGTCTCATTTGCACTAATGTAGAAATGTGACATGTTGCCTAGTGACCAGGAGCATTCCCCTTCACCCTCTTCTCCCACAAAGTGAAGCTTTTGCCATGGCAAATAAGTGAGTATTTTAATGTTATGGAATTAAGTTTTATTAGACGTCAGCTTCCCAATAACATTGGAGAGATCTATAAAGTAGAACTCCACACATCTGCTTGCCAAATGGCTTTCTAAGCCTCCTAATGTTTCC
Source organism: Pithys albifrons albifrons (assembly GCF_047495875.1). NCBI lineage: Eukaryota > Metazoa > Chordata > Aves > Passeriformes > Thamnophilidae > Pithys > Pithys albifrons. The sequence continues at coordinate 19,117,860 of NC_092462.1, read as the reverse complement.
ATTTATGCAATACAATCCTATTTTATATGTCATTTTACAGCTCTAGGAAAAACACCCTCCAGTCAAAACACATTCCAATGCATATATTTGGCTTACAAGAATATATAGAGGAGCCAGTCCAGTGTCTATCCAAAGGGTTGGCTCTCTTTTCCTCCTCAAACCCCAAACAGTCATTGTCTGTATTTCACCTGTATGTTAACAGGCTTCCCATTACACAGTCAATAATAAATGCAGGAATTACGAAGTGAAGTTCTTTCATTTGTGATCTGCAGGTGGTGATAATGGTCCCTTTGGCTTTAAAAATCTGTGTGTCAGATTAAAACAGAGAATGCAGGATGATGCATAGAGCAAGGATGTCATCTGCAGTGCTGCCAACACTCAGCTCACAAACCTTGGGCTTGGTTCCAAGAATATACACAACAGGCTAAAAACTCAAAGATTTTAAATATGAAAAATAGGATGCTTGCTTGTTTTAGTTGTCTCCTGTTCTTTTCATGCTTCACTCATCACATGTTTCTTCTGTCAGCAGATAGGAAAAGGGCAACAGTTAGAAACATGCCATGACGTATTTTCAAATAAAAGCTGCCAGTCTCACATAAAATTCCAGTTTCTGAAGTCTTTGAAGAAAACAAAGTACTGCAAAATTCAGTCAATTCACCTGTGGATAACATGGCAGTAAATTCCTCTGCCATCTAATAAAACATTTCTGTGGCACCACATGATACTGCTCAAAGCTTCTCAGAGGGAGACATCATCCTTCAGATGACTCTCCACTCTGTCTCCCTTGAAACACTGCACTGACAGCTCTGAAGCAGCCAATCACCAGCATCCAGAAGTTTCATCTGTATTAGGAACCAAACGGAGATATCAAAACTTCCCTCCCCAGCAATGACAACTCAAGTTCACAAAGTAAATTCTAGCATTTTCCTGTGCTTTCTGGAGCAGACTCAAATATTGACTTAAATACGGCTGCATGAGATATTCTCAGCCAAAATGAACAGGAGATTAAATGTGCGGAGAATGAAGCAAAAATTCTGTAAGAGGACCCAAGAGAAATAACAGGTCCCTTCACATATCATGTTGTCTAATGTTAAGATCATTAAAATCCTTGAATGCTGCCATAGACACACACTCTCTCTTGTGGAAAAGAAATATTATCTCTCTTGTAAGAAAACAAGAGAACAGCCTTAAAAAAACAAACAAAAAAAAAGTGGAAAAAATTCAACCTGTGGGATTTGGTTATGAAGTTATATTTACTCCATCCCTTTCTGAAGAGGGATTTGGTTTAACATTTTAAAAGGCTCTAATTCCCAGTTTCATAAATGACTTTTATTTTTTAATATAAGGGGATTCTAATTCAGTTGAGCATATCCAAAAAATACACAGAAGTTAAGTAGAAACCATATAAATATTGTTCAGCTTCCAGCAAGCCTCACTGCAGTTGGCAAGGGTAAAAACTACAGTTCAGCTTTGGAACAGCCAAGAGGAAGGACAGCAAATGCAAAAGTAAATTAAGTGAAAAATTTCAAAGAGGGATGGAAGGCTTTGCTGGACATTCTTAGACAAAAAGGGAGGACTTTCAGACAACCTGAAGGAGTATTCATAGCCCATGTACCTAGGAAAAGCCACCAGCTGATGTGCCTTAGGCTGTGAACAAGAAAGCTTTCCTGCTATTAGATTTCATTCTTGCTAAGGGAATTTGGAATTTCCCCACTCATTTATAAAGGAGCAAATTCTTCCAGCTAGAGAGAGCATCAGGGACAGAACTGTTGAGCTGCATTTCTACCTTCTGAGTTGTCTATAGCAGTAATAGCGGGCACAAAATTTTGCTATGGGTTGCACATTTATGGTCTCAGATTTTATTAAAAAGTTGTGGAAAACATTCTTTATAAAGCCTTTCTTGGGTGTTATTTATGAATAGCAACAGGCCAGATTCATAAAGTAAATTAGAGATTATGGTTCCTTTTGGCTCTGAGTAGAAGGGGAGGGAGGAGAAGACATGCTGAAATAATGTATCAAATACGCACTATCAAGGTTTTGCTTCTTGAAGCCTTTTCCCATCTTTCTCCCCATTTAGCCTTCTGTCTTCTCTAGGATCCTCAGATGGCTGCTTTGAGCAATTCAGTTGCTTTCCATAAAAAGAGACAGAAACCAGGTCCTTGAGCTCTTATACTGATCAAGAACAAAACTTCATTTCCTACCTGCTCTATCCGGAGGAAAGGCTGACACTTGAAATGCAGCCAGCTCAGTCAGAAAGTCAACAAGCTTGGCAGACATTCTGTGTATGGATAATAATTATCTACCCTATACCAGGGCCTCAGGTATGCCATGGGTTACGCCTTTCTAATTCAGGGCCTGGAGACTGCGGACCAAGAGTCATTTAGTTGGGAAACAGGAGTAGGTTATTGCTCTTGAGAAACATGAGCAAGTCCACTTCCATCTGTGCTGCTGCCTCTATACCACATGCATCATCTTGCTAGATACAGACTCCCTCATCGCAAATCGGCTTTAGCTGCCTCACGAGTGCAGCTGAAGCAGCATCTGTAAAGTGTTCTGCACAAATGTGCTGTGCCTGTAGGAAAGCAGATAACACACTCTGAGAAACCCTCTGCATTGCTGCTTGTGGGGGCAGGAAACTTTCCAACCATTTCCTCCCCCTGAAGCATTTATAACAGGTTGGGCTGCTTGATCAGTGAAGAAGCAGAAATAAAGCACTAAGTTTCTGGCTTTAGAGTGATGTGCATCCCCAGCCCAAATTTCCCTTACATTCTGCTTCTCCTTTCATTTGAGCTCTGCACTGCACTGACACAGTCTGCACACCTCCCAGGACTGTCCCACATTGTCATCTTGCCTAAGCGGTTTACGTACTTTTAAAAACATCACCATATTCTGCTAGTTCAAAAGTCACTAAGTCAATCTCAAAAAGAGAAAAATAAAAGCATTACCTGAAATCAGAAACAAAATGAAACTTATTTTGCTGGTTGCCATCTATAATTATTTTTAAAGCATATAATTTGCATTACTGACAACAAAGTTCTTATGAAGTTCTGGGACTTGGAAGTCAGCCCTTAAATAACATTCATAAAACTCATGGGAAGAAGGAGGAAGCTGAAAGCTAAAGATCTTTTGAGAAAAAACCAGAATGGGCTACTGAGAGAACAGAGCAGTGAAAACAGAAAAATCTGAGAAAAAATAAAAAGCTCCTGAGGAAGTGGGGCCCCTGCTTTACTCCCCAGATATATGGAGAAGTTGCAATGCTACTAGAGCAGTTTTCTTTGCCTTCTCTTTAAAAATAACAGGTAAGGTAGGTGTTGTAGGTGTGGAAAAGAAATACAATGTTGTTCTTCAAAGCCCAAGTGCCACCAAAGCAAAAAGAATCTTTTTAAGTCAGCAGAAAAGTGTGCTTGATAAAATACTGTCAAGTTTGGGCAGCACAACCTGGACCAATATGATGGAAAAAGTAGGTAAGGGTATGTCATGGGAGTTGAGCTTGGTTGGAAGCAAGGGAGCTAACGCTTGGACTGTTTCACAGCAACGAAATTATTAAGAAGTTTCCCAAAGGCAGAACTAGATATCCATGGCATGCATTATTTAAACATGAAGGGGAAGAAAGCAACAGTTAGCTATAACATAAGGGATATTTATACACTTGCAAATGGGGAAGTGCTCTGATTTACAAGGTAGAACAGCCAAAAGCCTTGCTTCATTACACCTGTGAGACTGAAAAGGGCCGTCTCTTATCTACTTTGTATTTTCAAAGCAGAAGCTATCCAAACACTCTAGATGAGTATAGAAGCATCTTTTTCAGATACTTATTCAATATCTTTGGTTTCCCAAGATTTTATAGCAAAACAATTAATACATTCATCTATTTTAATGAATTTTTACTAGAAGTTTCACAAAACAATTCTGAAACTTTTAACTAGGGAAAATATTTTTTAAGTGTTTACTAGATGTCAACACAGTTACAAATTCTCTTTGCGCTGCCCATATTTCTAATTTATGGTATTGATATGACTTTCATCTTCAATGTCTCCTCTCTGTCCCTCCCACTCCTGAACCTTTGCCCAGCAGTCTGGTTTAAAATGGTAGATGAACATGGTAACTTCCTTAAAGAAAAAACAATGTACCAAGTTGAAAGTTTTGTATGCTTGCTTAAGGGTGTTCAAACATGCTCTAATTCATGTCACAACACGACTACTCAGCTGTATGACAAGCACAGTCAGCATGCTTTCCAGACATCTTTCTTAGCAGATGGGAAAAAACTCCCTGAAGATCTTGATCATTATATAACCACGCTAAAAGCCCCCTTATTTACACATAGATGCAAAATGTCAGTAGCAGCAAAACCGACTTTCTTGTCTGTCTTCTATTCCTTCCTTCCTACTTGTCATGTGAAAGGGAGGAGAGACAGAAATGCAAAGATTTCTATTCTTACCTGTATTAAATGAAAGTTATTAGCTACAAGCGTCCTCGGGATAATCAAAACTTTATGAACCCAGCACTGCCTGGCGAACTCTGAACAGAACTCAGGCTGCAAAGATTTTTGGCTCCCTTATGAGGACCACACTTAAGCCAAGGAAAGAACTTATTAGCAATAAGTGCCTCCAGAAAATTAGATCCTTATGTTTCCCAACACTGCCTACCGAACTAGGATAGCACACAGGTTGGAAGGTTTTCTAGTCTCTGCTATGAGGGCCACACTTAAGCTAGGGAGAACTTATTAGCTATATAAGTGCCTCCAGAACAATACAGCCTTATGTTTCCCAACACTGCCTATCGACTATGGACAGCACACAGGTTGGAAGGATTTCTAACCTCTGCTATGAGACCGCACTTAATAGCAAGAAAAGAACTCTCCCCACAACAGCTCCAGAAATAACATTTATTAATACAAGTATGTGACAGTTATTGTGGGGTTTGTGTTGCTGGTGATAACGTTTAGCTGCAAGATTGTATTTAATTGATAATAAAAGACCCCCAAAGAAACCAGCACAAAACACATTTTACAGAGACAAGCACATCAAACTTAAGTTTCAAAACAGCAATGTATCCCATTTTCACAACAGACAGAAACTAGCAACAAAAAACTACTAACTAGAAACACAGGCATCTAAAACACTTATCTAAACACTCTTTCAATAACATAGGGCAATAAAATAGCTTGCACATGACTCTCTGTAACACAAAACAAAAGGAAAGAACAGAGCTGCTTCTGATCAACACACATGTTGAAAAAGAAACTGTACACTGAAAGTAGCAAAGTGTAAAGCAAGTTACTGTTATTAGTATTAAAGTAGCAAAACGCAGTAAAGAAGGTGCTTATAGAGTAAGAATCAAAGTAGCTGTTGCGTAAGATGTAAGATAGCATGTATAAAGTAATAAGCTTTTGTAAGAAAGTAAAGTATAAGATATAGAGTATAGAAAGCACATGGTTTCCTCACCCTTATATTGTTCCAGGAGGTGGGAGGAGGTAGGACAAGCTGCTAGAAGTTACCCCAGCAGAGACAGTGGCGTTTCTCCGCTGGTTTAGTTTAAACTACACTTCTTTTTATACTTTTTTTTTCTTCAGGTGGTTTTGTGTGACTATAGTCAATGTTCTGGGGGTGATACAGATGCCTGAGGGGGGTAGCTTCTTGAGTAGTCACAGAAGATATCACAAAGGAGGGCCGTGTAATTCTTTACAACACTCCATCCTTTGTTAATCTTATCAGTTTGAAAACTCTTTGTCCTCATCTGGGAGCATCCCTCCAGGGGGGCTGAGGTGTTTTCCTCAACTCATCAAGGCTTAATCAGGGCTATCACCACGCACTACTTTATTCTCTTTTCAGTGGTAGTCTTGAAAACTCAGCAAGGTCATCTGACAAATCAAATAGGAAAAAAGAATTAAAAGATGAGCAAACAGTTGATTTCCTGGAAACCACACAAAATAATCCTGAACACACCCCGCAATACTTCAGGTAAACCATTAGTCATATTTTGCTTTTATAGTCAATTGAAAAGAAATTAAGTTAACCAATGGTTGTTGTTACATGTCACTTTTAAATAATTTTTTAGTGTTAAATATAAATAAAACACAAGGTATTTTAATATTAAACCTGAAATACTTGATTAATAAAAATTCATTATAATGTATGCTTTTCAGTTTTGCTTTATTTCCTGCAACAGGCAGTCAATCCCAAAATGTATCTTTGACAAAGGGACTTTTCACCCAAAAGCTATACTCAGCCATAATAACCCGAATGTATACACTACCTTATTCCAAAGCTATAATAACCTTATCAATGAACTCCAATATTAGTATCTCAAAAATAAGTATTATCTTAAAGCAGCCAGCGGAGCAAGACTGCTGGGCATGCAACCATTTCTAAAAGTGTATCGAGAGAGATGCTTGAAAGAAAGAACAAAACACTGCATGTCAAAAGAGTTATTCTGCCAAAAGGAAGCACGTCCATAAGCTGCACGAGCCAGCAACGTAACTATTTCACCCCCTTACTTTCAGCAGGACTATTACACTGCTGTAGAATCTAGAGGAGTTGGTGAAAATGGCCCACAGTGTGCTAAGCATTAGGCACTCTGCATAGTACAGAGAACTCAGAAGTCCCTGTAGTGCCATTAGCTAATCCCTGGAAAAAGGGAACAGGGCCAAAGTGGTAAGACCTGGCTGTAAAAGCCAATCAGTGGTCAAGATAGGAGTAAGGCTTCGAACTCTTAATTCCCCGATAAAGATTTAATTAATGTAAACTACAAAAGCTTTCAAATTGTTTTTACAATCTAACAAACAAGAGCCAAGAACACAGGTTGTATTTTTAGAAGTGACCTGAAGCCATGTTGCTCAGCATCCCAAATACTCAAGAGTCAAACTGAAACCAAGGTGTCCAGGAACAAGGATAAAAACTATAAACCAGGATACAGCTGGCATTTGTTTCTAAACAGGAAATGCTTTTCTCGAGTGAACTTCTCAGTTAAGCATCCATTTTGTCATTAAAGAGCACAAAAAAAGAAAATGGCCAATACCAGAGAAACTACATGTCATTCTTGATTAACCACCAGTTCATTGTAACCCAGGAGAGAAATGACAGAAAATATTTTAGTATTTTAATGTATACCTCACTTGCTTGAATGCTGCCAAGCTTGAAGCAAATTTAACACAGATTTTTGACTTTAGGAGAGGAGCTTTATGCCTTTTAATTGCAGTACTTTTAAAAATGCCCCTTTTTTTTTTGTAAGTTTTAGTTTTAAGTGTATGCTTTTTTCGTTTGGTTTTTGCGCTTGTAATATGATATAAATCCTAATCATGAAAACACTATAGCAAAGGAATAAATTCATACATTTGTTATTCTGCCAAACTCTCCCACATAGTTTTGATCCAAATACAAACAATTGCAGAAAATTCTGTGCACTCTCACAGATTCAGTTTGGCTCACACTTTTAGGTGGGGTCAAATGCCAGTGGTGAGGGAAAGCCATGAAGCTGCTAAGCTTCCACTTATCTACTTGAACACACTATTCAGATCTCCTAATCCATTCAGATTCAAGGGAAGGATACAATTTCTTCCATTAAACAGCTCAAATATTTGCCCATCCTCTCCTGAACATGGACAATCATGCCATGCAGAGGTACTTTGAGACCTGACAGTCATGGAGGAAGTATTTGCAGCCATACAGACAAACTCCTGGAGTCAGAAGACTTAGTGTGACTGCATGTCTCAGGATGTGCTATTTGCATCACTCCTTTGAGCAGAGAATATTTGCAATTAGAGAGTTAGCAAAGACTTGTATTCATATAAAAGTAATAAAGTCCAAAAGAGTGAAAATGTGCAGAACTGTTAAAGTGTCTGTGGACAGGGCAGAATATAGAGGAGGAAATCTTGCCAGAAGGGAGTCTAAATACTAGTGCTCTATACTGGTTTAAGAAAAAAAATACAACCCCCAAACTTTTAATTATTTAACAGCAAGTGTTTTCTTTGCCCATTTACTTTGTCCAGTGGAATTTAGTGCCTGTAACTGTAAAGAAATAAGACTCAGAAAGAATGAGGGCAGTCCTAGAGTTGTTTGTTTCTTTTAAAACAGTGCAACTGAGTGCCTTGAAATCTATTTAGGGATTTGCAAGAAAAGAGTGAGGTATTCTTATATAAAAGTTACATGATTACAACAAACCCTGTAAAAAAACCAAAACACCCTGAGCTCATTCAGTACCTTTTAAGTTTAAGTTTATGGCTGGGTTGTCACAAGTAAACACAAAAATAAGAACCACCCGAATGGTTATATTAGACCATAGACAATTAGTCATTACATTGCAGTGCTGTTTTAGACATGTACAGTGTAGAATGAAAAACTGCAGGGAACATAACTGTAGCAATATTTACCCCAAAGGCCACTTGGTAAGTCGCTTTTTTTTTCCAAGAAGCAAACAACTATTATTTGGAAATGGTGTTGTCTTTTTTTCTCTCTCCCTACAGAAGAGTCATGTGGTCTTGACAAGGAAGTATAATTGCAGTGAGACACATCCCTCTTGCAGACACGTGTTGAGGAGCAATGTAAGTTCAGTAGGAAATTCTGACATTTTACTGTCTCACCAAAAAGCAAAATCCCTTCAAAACTTCTTTCAAATAGGATTCTGGGAAATAGCATAGTGACCAAACCATTCTGTTTTGGCAAAACAACATCTGGCTTTCATTTGAGGGTGCAAAAATAAGTTTAGAAATACTGTTTAAGGAGTGAAGAAAACAGTTATAAAAATGCGTGGGTGGCTTAAAATGTTCCTTTTGAAATGGCCAGGAGGAGCTTGCTGAACTTCACAGAACAGACCCTTTCTTAATTTTCTCCTAGAAAATATGAGGTATAAACTCACATCCTCAACATTTCTTTTATCTAGTGATATTGCTGACTAGGAAGACACATTCCCTACCATCCTGAACTTAAGCCCTATGGATGGTAGGATGTTCACTGATGCAATTACTATAAAGAAGTGCAACAGATATGGCCTGTTTAAGAAACTGTCCAAGCCGGCAGAATTTTGCCCTTTCAATTTACCTAATGGCAAGGTATTAACTGTATTTCTTCACATGATCTACCCATTTCACACTCCTTTTCCATAAGTACAAATGGGTATGATTTTCTTCCTATAAAGGCACATATTGCTCTGCTCATACAAGTCTGCAGATGGACAGGACAGGTTCTCATGCAAAGATTATTTTTATATTCTTCACTCAGATAAAAGATATGAAATTCAGCATCACAATTCATTCTCTCCTTATTAAAGGCAAAAGCTCTGGAAATCCAGCACCAAGACCACAGGTTGTTTCACACCAGCACTTCTCAGTGCCTCACACTGACACTGTTTAGACAGTTGGTTACTGCACATCTTAAGTACACACACTTGTGCTCCCCTCACTATCAGAAACTTGTGAGACATCTTGTGCAGGTAAAAGCCATGTGGGGAAGAGATCCTTCCCAGAAAGTAAGAATCTGATTCTCTTTTATGACCAGCCAACACAAGAAAACAACCTGAAAGAGACCAGGTCTAATGTTTTTTCAAAATAATTATTTTACTCTAAGCTACATTCTGCTTCCTAGACACTTAGCAATACACTGGGAAACAACCCAAAACCAGCTATAGTAACTCAAGGAACAGGGGAGATCTTGAAAGACATGAACAAGCCCTTCAAGGATTGTGGTTCTTCTATATCCTTTTCCCCAAAGTTGAGAGCTACTTCAAAGATTAAGGAGGACAAAAAGGTCTTTATTACTGGATTTTTCATGTTTTAACTCTGTTTTATTTCATATAGAAGTGCAGCTGAAAATAGAGCATAATGACCACTAGAGAAGAATCTTCCCATACAGGGTGCTCCTATTGCAGAGCTGCAGTCTCCAACTCTCCCCCGGCTGCCTATCCCCACAAACCATATGAGTCTCACCAAGTCAGTGTCGCTAAACTTGTGTAATAACTCATTGTCACCTCTTATCCATGCCAGAACCCAGAAAAGTCTCTCGTAAGTAAGTGTGCCTGTAAAACCTCTTCTAGGCTACTACATCCTTAAATCCTGCTGTTCCTCTGCCTCTAAAGCCAAGCCCACAGAGATCTGAAGTCTTTTGTTCTTACATCATTACACAGATCAACTCATTCCCCTTACCTCATTTTTAAAAATACTTTTTTTTTTTAATCTTTACCTTATTTCTCTATTTTCATTTTAGAAATGCTCCCTTGTCCAGGCTACTCCATTGTGGATTCTGACTCAAATGAAATATTTATGGCTTTAAATATTCTCTGACATTCAGCACCACAGGCCATATCCATGGTTGTAGACTTTCCACCAGGCTTGTTATATTAAGGCAGTGCAAGCCTCAGATCAGAGATTCCCAACGCCTTTGTAGTCAAAGCTTGCTTGAGATCACTAGAAATGATGTGTCCCACTGGGGTAAACTCTCCCTCTTCTGTTCAAATAGTGTAGGGCTGCAGAGAGCTTCTGACTTCCCACTCCCTCCAGCAGCTCCTCCTCTCTCACCTCTCTAACTCTTTCCACCACCTACACTGACTGAATCTTCTCTAAGATACCCAGCTGATTTCCAGAGCTAGGCACAGATTCAGCTCTGCACTCCATCCAAAGAGATGTCTCCCTCTTAGGAGACATTGGTCATCACATTTTTACACAGTTGTAATGCAAAGATTCGTCAGCAAGGTTTCTGCCAGACCAGCACCTCTCTTGTGCCACTTCTTCATGTCTGTGGGAATTTCACCCACCCAATACACAAAGCATCACATCAGAACCAACTCATAGAGACACGGAAGCTGCTGGACATTGAACAACTCTGTGGGTTTGCAGTGGGCAGGGGTGCAAAGATACCTACTTTTTGAAAGGCTCTTAGTGAAAATCAGTGCCTAGTGAAGCACTGTGCAATGTTACTCTATTCACAGCAAACACTGCTGAGTCCTCAGGTGTCTCTTTATTCCCATAAGATTTTCATCCAGTTTACTAAAAAATAAACCACTGAAGAGCAATGCCACATGTTGCTATGAAAGAACGCAGAGGTGCTTGCCCTGAGTTGAATTTTGCTGTTTCACCTGCAGGTTTCCTGTTAGATCCTTACTTTACTCCCCATCATCATTCCAACATTTTTATATTAATTAGATTTTTATTACTTCAAGCTGATTTCCCTTTTAATGCAAGTTTTTTTACAGTTGTCACTGCAGATAGGTCAAATTACAGTTCTAAAATTCATGTCTTTGATTATCTCAGATTTTGTCAGTGCTTTACCTATAACCCTACCTTAAAATTAATATATTCTACTATGCATCATAGAAAGCTAGAATTTGGTAAGTCATCCTGAACAGGACTAGCCACTCAAAAGGGTGGGCAGCACTTTGAAGTGCTTCACAGCATTGTGGTTTAATTCCAGCCATTAAGTAAATACTACACATCCACTTGCTCGTCTTCCCCTGCTCTGGTAGGATCGGGAGGAGAATCAAATAAAAAGGTAAAACCCGTGGATTGAGAGAACAGCCTACAAAATGAAATGAAGTAAGATATAATAAGAATAATTGTAATTAAAAGGGAAACAACTAAAAGAGAGAGAGAAATAAAACTCAAGAAACACAAGTGATGCACAATACATGTACTTGCCATCTGCTGACCAATGCCAAGCTTGTCCCCAAACTGCAAGGTCCGAGCTCCTGGCCAATTCCCCCAGGTTATATACTGAGCATGGCATTCTATGGTATGGAATATCCCTATAGCTAGTTCAGGTCAGCTGTCCTCGTCTGCTCGCTCCTGGCTTCTTGTGGATCTCCTCTCTGCCAGAGCAGGGGAAGTTGAACAGTCCTTGGCTTAGGGTAAGCACTACTGAGCAACAATCAAAACATCAGAGTGTTATCTGCACTACTCTTATACTAAATCCAAAACTCAGCACTGTACCAGCAACTGGGAAGAAAATGAACTCTATCCCAGCTGAAACCAGGAAAAATACCCTTTTGACTTACTCTCATAAGAGGAAGTGATGGGAGAAAAAAAAATTAAAAAGCAAAAAAAAAGTGCTGAAGGAACAGAAATGACCCTGAGATTAGCTCAGTTGGTTAAAACTTCGTTGTAGTACTGCCAAAGTCATGTGTTCAATCCCCTATGTGGGTCATTGACTTAAGAGTTGGACTTGATGATCCTTGTGGGTCCCTTCCAACTCAGAATAATCTGTGATTCTGTGAAACTCCACCCATTTGGCATGAACAGCTTGCCAAGATTTGCCACTTGGAGTAAAAAGAGTGTCTTCAATCCCTCACTTTAAAAAAAAAATTCTTTGTTCTTTGCTGTCTTCAAAAGTATCTAAAAATATTTGCAGAGTCTCACTGATAATCTCACTGGAAATTCTCACCAGAATTCCCCTTGACTAGATATTAACACACAACCTGAGAATGAGAAGACAGGTAAAGTAGGGGCCACTACTTCCCATACCGTTCTAATTTCTCTCTTGCTTTGATCCATCTGTCCTTCTGCAACCCAGACTCTTTGCAACACAGTCAATCCCTTTGGTTTGACTTTCATAGCAAAGGCCACTCATTTGGACTAAGCCATCACCTTAGTGCAGCATTTCATGAAATGAACTTCCTGGCAAGAATCAGCATTTAAGGTAAAACTGCCTACATTTGTTTGTTTATTTATTTATTTATTTATTTATTTATTTATTTATTTATTTATTTTCCTTCTAAGGCTTGTTTTTGAGGAATTCAGGAGTTCTAGATTAAAGGAACTGCATGGTACCTATCATTTCAATACAATATTTTTGTAATGTAGCTCTTTTGCCCACACCCTGTCAGGATACACTTTTCCCCTCTCATCCCCACGTTCTCACAAAGAGGAAAGGGGAGAAAAAATATGGTAGCTCAGTTTCCCAGAACTCACTCCTCTAACACAGATTCAGAAACATCTGAAGAGCAGGTTGAATGACAGACTCTTGCCAAAGCACTTTGGGCTATACCTACAGCAGAGAGTTGGTTGTGATTCCCCCAGATAGACCTCTTTGTTATATGGCATCTTTTCCACCATTCACCCTAAAATAATCCTTTCTTAGAAGGAACAAGATCTTACTGGATTTATAGGAAGAAAAAAACCTGCCTGTCCTTACCTTACAGCAGTAGGGTTATTGCACATAAGATAGTGCTACTTGTTGATGGTTTGGCACCTGAAGGGGAAAGTTGTTGCTCAAGCAATACACAATAAATCTCCTATTTCAATACCGCTTTACAAGGTCTCTCTTATTTATTGGATTGCTACCACAATGTTTATTGCCTAAATCAATTTTTATTAATGCTCAATGAAACAGCACAAAAATCAAATAGAAATACCTTGTGGAATAAACCAAACTACTAATGCGAAAAATAATTTAAAATTATTAGCTAAATCATCCTATAGACAAAACCCCAAACTGGATATACATACATTGGTACAGTTTATCTATCCACTGATGCAGGGAAGCTATGCTTAGTGTACATAAATTTTAAACCTTGATTTTTATGGAAGCAAATATTTCTTTCTCCTTCTTTCTTCTAATTGAAAAAGCTAGAACCAAGACCTTCTCTTATTCCCAGCATTCAACGATTCACCCTACTTTTTTAAAGCTTCCAACATTTTATGCACATAGGAAAACTATTCCTGTTGCACTGTGACCTTGCATGCAGCAAATTCAGCATATCTAGCTGCTGATGGGATGTGGGGGAGAAAGAAATACCATCTCAAATCTCTGGCCAAAGCCCTTTCCTGCTTCAGCTTCTCCTAAATACAGTGTTCCCAAGGAGCCAGAGAGCTTGTGGAAGAACTGGTTCAGAGTGACAGGTTTATCCAGCCTTCCCATGATAACTAGAAATGCTGCTCCCTCCAAATTCCCAGTACACTCTCTTTTCAACAGCTGCTGCCCCAGGATCAGAACAGGGGGATGCTCCTTTCCTAGCTGCCACAAAACTTGTGCTCTATTTGCTTCATGCCCCAGCTGTTTATTGTGGATATCTGCATGTCTGAAGGAAGGGGGATGCTATAAAAATGGTCCATTTCTAGTGAGATTTGATATGATTCACAGACCTGGCAAAATCATTTAGAGTTGAAGACATCCTCTGAACTCCCGTGCAAATAAGAATCCAAACCCTTTTGAAAGATGGCAGCCAGAGGGTACAGGCTGTATGCAGTGTGCATTCCTTGATTTTTTTTTTAATGTATTTTTTGTAGATTTTGTTTCCTGCACAGAACAAAGCAAGCTTGTTTGCTTGTTTGCTTGAAGAAAAAAAGCACACAAGTTGCTTGTACAAGTCAGGGCATGTGTCAAACAAAGAGCAACATAATAAAAAGCAGGTACTATGACAAGCTTCCAAACTTGCCATACAAGCACCAGCAATAATTTATTTATAACTGCAGTTCATCCCACTTAGGTTGCTTTTCAGCAAGTTGTTCACCTGTTGGTCTAGCATATGCATTAAATCAAGCACTTTCTCTTTTTACTGTTTTTGTTACAGCAGCTGTTCTCACACTCGGAAGGTCCAGTTCTGTGCTTGCTTTTGGGACAGAAGAGAAGCACCAAAGACAAACAGGAATGCATTGCCTGTGACAGAGCACCTTCTGCTCATCTTGGCTGTGAGAAATGGAGGGTAAAGAGGCACAAAATATTCTGGAACTACATCCCCATATGAGCCTTGCAGCCCAAAAGAGATGAATGATAAAACCAACATTACAACTTATGAAAGCTGAAATATTCTGTTATCACAACAAAATAATGAAGAAAGAGATCTCTGTGCTTTGTGAATTTTATATTGATGCATTTCAATTCTTTCTCTGACTTGAGATCAATGGTGCTAAAATGCTGCAATTTCCTGAGACGTGCATCTCCTTTTGTCATTGCTTTGTTTTTGACATTCAGCTGAGATTACAAAACTATGCATAGCCTTGCTAAGCACATTCTAGTTTATGTAAAGAGAAGCAAAGGTGAAAAACTGACCTCATCTAAGTGCCTAACAGGAGAGCTGAGCTCCTCTGAACATCTGGTCCTCTATGCCTGGCCATAATCCTTTCCAGTATGGTCTTAGTAAAATTCACATAAGTTTAAACATCTTTACAAGCACTGTGATAAAACCAGATAGATCAGCCTCCAAAGGTGGTTCACTTATTATGAAGAGGACTTACTTCAGTAGTTTGGATTATCTAAACATCATGGACCTTATCTCACACCTTTGGGGTAGATAAAGATTATGCAGCTGCTCTAACAGCTGAAAATTGAAGCCATGACTACAACACTTTCACCTTTAAAATCAAGTTTCCCAGTGTTCAGTTGGCAGTAGCCCACAATAGGCAGACTGGGAAGACAGAGGACAAAGTCCATCCAAAGGAGAAAATAACTATACTCACAAAAGCACCTATGTGCCTGACTGTCTAACAAGGACTGGCAGCAGCAAGCTATCAGAGAAATGCTGTCACAATAATGAGACAAGCAAACAGAGACAGAGGTCTTTTCTAGAAAGTAATCACTTTTTAAAATAACAGAACACTTTCTACTTCAGTTTACTTCTACATTTACAAGCTGACGAGGCTATAAATTTGAAGAGAAGTGTCTTCCATCCTACTTTGATAAATAGATTGCAGACAGTATGACAGCCTTTTTAAATTAAGGACCTGACTTTCATCAAGAGAGATTTTGCAGAAATATCCCCCTCAGCAAACTTAACCTGAACTTTCTCAGTTATAAGCACAAAGCCAAGCACCCATCCTTCAAGAAGCATTTGTTCTGTCCAAACCACTTTTTTTTTCCTGTAGTAATTCCTGTCATAGGTTCATTTTCTTGCTGGTGATGATTACATTTCAGCTATTACTCGTTTTTCAGGCCACAGTCCTGAGATTGCCCTCAACAGAGGAGTAGCTTTTGCTGGAGATCCACTAGACAATGAGTCAACACTACTTCGGTCTACTCAAGTATTTCCTTAGATACACACTTTGAGACAATAAAGGGTTAGGGAATTACAGTTTATAGCTTTTAACCAACAAATGCTTCATAGTCTTGGAAATAACAAAACTTTTTTTCCAGCAAGTGAATGAGAAACACCACCACACCCCAAGATGTTAAGAGCAAGATAGATATGAAATTCAACCAAACAGATTAAGTGACTCTAAGGCATCAACAAAAGCCACACTACTGTATATCCAGAGACCAGACTGTCAAAGGCTTGGGAGCATAAGATGGCAGCCACAGTTCATGTGGGACATCTTCCACCTCCTCCCAGAGTGCCCATCCACAGTTCAACACCAGCAACAGAGCAGTGTCAAGAGGAGATGAAGAATGTGACACTTCAGTTGAGAGTGCTACTTTGCTTTCAGAGGTCATCCCCACTTTTAGTTTGGATACCCGAGCATTTTTGGTGACCACAAAAGATTCCTTTGCTCAATGCCAAGTGTTCTGTAAACTAACAAAGGAGCCACATCGCTGTGACGTCCTTCAGCCCATACTGGACATGATTACTTCAGTAATAGTGCCTAACCCTTCACACTTGTTGTCAACCTCCATTCCCTAATTCTCACAACTTGCTATTTTGTCTTTGATATCCCAACTTGCTATCTTTGTCTCTGGCTTTGATATCCCAACTAACAACTACAAGCTAAAAGAAATAAGGGGTAACATTTATCAAATTATTTACTGGAAAGACGGTTATTTAAGCTTGCAGTTGATTTAATGTCCTGCTCGGCCATAAACTTTCTTGTTTGTGGGGTAGAAAGCAAGTTACTATAGAGACCTGAGAATTGTCAACACAGTGACACTGGAACCAAGGGGACAAGGAGAGCAGAAATCAGCACAATGAGGAAATGGAAGTACCTTTATAACAGTGACAGTCTGAGAGAGAACACATGATGTCTGTCGAGGTCTTGACCTTTCTCTGCCAAGTCCACACCACTCTGGTCCAGTAACTCTGGCATTGTTTTCTGCTCAAATGTTTTCAGAGAGAATATAGTTATGAGAAAGAGAGTTAGTCCCATCATAAAATGTCTTAGTTGCCAGGCTCCTGCTTATTCTGCTGCCAGACTGGAAATGCTTAAAGGTTTTGATTGTTTTAAGCAAAGCTGGGCATCAAACCTTCCTCTCCCCACATCCCAGATGGACTGCCTAGGAATTGGGCCACTCTCTGTCGTTTAATTACTTCTGAACATAAGCTTCTTCAACCCCTTCAATCTTTCTTTGGACTCTCAAAACACAGGCAGAGAAATGTCTAGAAGCTGAAGACAGCTGCTCATTTCCTGAGCCCAGGTGCAATGATATACTGGGAGCTGACAAGACTTAAGATGCAAAGGCAGTTTGGGCCCTTACAGTATTTAGTAGCAGGCTTGTGGCCTGCACATTGATTTAGCCATAGAGGGACATTTAAACAATGCTGGCTGCTGAAATCCTTGGGGGAATCTCTTCTAAGTCTCTTTGTGTTCCAGTTTGCTAAGTATCATACAGAGAATAGCACTTTCCTGCCTCACAGTTTAGTTTGCAAGGACAAAGAAAGCTATGCAGCTCAATTCTGTGTGTTGCACTACCAAAGACTGATTTGAAAACTCAACTACTCCAAGCCTATTTTTCACCCAAAGCATCCACTCTCAAAAGAAAAAATGAGCTACATACATTTTACATCAGTTGGTGCATGAAGAAAGACAGGCTTAGTGGATGGAGACACTTCACACTGAAGCATACAAATTGGCTCTCCGTGGGAGTGAGGGAGATGAAAACGAGTCTCAGAGTTAAGGAATGACCCCTAGGCCAGTCCAGGACAGGAAACGTCATCCAGTCTGCAAAAGTATCACCTGCATCTTTGCAATGAAAAAGAGTAAAAAAGTGAGAGTCCTTTTACCAGAAGAAGATAAAAGTGTATTGCCTTAATAACTCAAAGGTAAATGCATTTTGGAGGGGAAAATGGGATGACTGAAGGAAATCCCTGGAGGACTACAAGTCATCAGGTGTAAGAGCTAGGATCCTCTTCTAGGACTTTTGTGCATAAAGCAAGTCTGAGATGTAGGGCACGTGGGAGGACACAATCCCTCATGAGGAAAGACTGTAAAGGAATTCTCTCGAGTACAAGGAGAGATACTTTGTAGATCAGTGAATTTATATCAAGGGTGGTTTTCTTTCATTCCTTCTTCTGTAATTTCTTTAGGGATTTGTAACTTGGATCTAGTTTGTAATTTGGGTTTACTTGGGATGTTTTATCTTTTATTTCCAGTTTCACCTTCACCTATTCTGAGATGAAGAAAATTTTCTGATACCTGGCTAGCACCAAGACAAGATGTAAAACTGCTTAAAACCAGCTATTAGTGCAATAGTTGCACACCTCTTCTGTACATTTCTCCACAGTAAGAAAATAGTAGCTGTCTGTGCCAACCCAGATGTTGCGTAAACCAATTTGGTAGTGCTGCGAGACAAGGAACTGTGTCCCAGTGTTCAGAGATTGATGGGAAAGTCCTTTGGTATGGGGTAAAGCAGTCAGAGGATATCTGAATCCCAGGGAACCATCTGCAACAGTGCACAATGTTACTGAAAGATAAACATTGGACTTGCACAGTTGTGGCATACAGAATCAATTTGCAGCTTACAAGCCTCAGCATTGTGGTTTCTGTCCTGCAGTGTGAGAATTTGTTTCTATCAAGTTTGCTACAAATTTTTAGCAGGAGTCTTCACTTCTATCACCATGGAGTCAGACTCACAAACAAGTTATTAGGCAGCAACAAGCTACGGCATGTCCAATAACGAAATGTGCTTAGCCTTCTTCCATCCAGCTACTTTCAAAGCTCCTAAACTTGCTAAGACCAGTCATGCCTTACTTGCAAGTACCCTCAAGACTTTGTTGTCAGTCCCCAACAAGCTCATCCAGCTTTAACGTTGAGCCTAAACATTAAGAATTATCCCTGAGCTCTTTCTGCATACAAATTACACTTGACACATGATGTTACAATTTCTGTGCTAAGTTGTTCCTTTTTGGTATTTACAAGCAGTCTTAAAGCTTCACAGTCAAATCTGTCATGGCGTGATCACATCCTAACAGAATCATTAGGTCAGAACCATCCTCTCCCAATGGCAACTGAGTAGTATCCCTACAGCAGTGCAGAAGATTATTTAGAAGGAAATACAAAATTAAAGTATTTCTTGCTTCTTTAAATACAGCTCACCAGAAGGAAATGAAAAATTGACTGCTTTGTCTGCACAGTCAAGTGTTCAAAAGAAGAGTGGTGATACCCCAGCTTATACAAGCTGTTTTGTCCTCTAGGTTGTTCATACATACTCCGTTTCACCTTCATATTCTTCTCTAATTATGTTACACCACCAGTATTTTGAATGAAATGCTGTTATGCACCATGATGAGGTAACAATTGTATAGACTGAGTATGAGAAGAGCACATGTACAAGTTAATACATATGAAAATTTTTATAAATTTTAAGGACGGTGGAAGTCCCAGAAGTCATATGCATACAGGCAAAAAGGGCATAATCTCTAATCCTTCATGTAGAGGGGAACCTACATTACCCCTTTCACTTCTAAGAAGTAATATTTGTATTAATTGTTGAGGTCTAATCAGCAAGTTCAAATATACCAGTAACCTACCGCACAAATTTTGTGCCAACACATTAGGATTATTATTGCATTTGCACGAACATTGTCACAGAGTTTTAATGTTTTTAATTGAGACATGTTTTCTCTGATTATATTTTAACAAGATTTATGAATAAATACCACAGCAAGAAGAATGCAACATCTGGATGAGTCTCGCTCAGAATCATTATAACAGCATTTATTTTATCAGACTCACTGGAAAATACTCTTATCTCTGGTTACATGACAAGCAGTAAGAATTCAATCTGTGTGTCTTGTGTGTAGGCTGATTGCTATCCCTTTAATAGTCTACATTGTTAACAGTTTTGGAGCTTGAACTGTTTGAAAGGATTTTTCCTTCATAATGGAACATAAAATCTTCCCAGCCCCCTCAGATTTAACCACTTGTTTCCCTTTCAAGGAAGATGCATGCTTCTAGGGAAGCTAAATCCCAACATGCTCTTTCCAAAACTGACCTTTATACAGATCCTGTCAGTTTTAGATCAAGGTGCATGTAAATGTAATAGGCAAAGGTATCACTGAAAGTAATAATTGCAGCCAGAGAAATTAAAAACAAAGGAATAGTGAGTTACCCAGTCTTTCCTTTCTCTTTAACAGCATAAGCACATAGAGAGAAAAAAAGAAAGAAGTTCAACTTGTAATTCTCCTTAGTTGCCAACAGAGAAAAATGTTTTCCAACATCATTGCATAACATGAATATACTATTCAGTTGTTCACAGAAAATATTTTTCCTACAACATTGTAAGTTCTACCATCAGCCTGTTATGTTGTCCTGTTTAGCTGCTATGTGAGACAGTAAACCTCTTTGCAATGAATGACCAGGAGAGAAGTTACAGTAGAAATCATCACAAAACTTAACAGCCTACCATGCTGGACATGAGTGCAATGCAGCTTAATATTTTTCTAATATTAAAAAAAAATCAAGTGAATATACTCATCATTCTCTCCCTTTCATACTTTGAGGAATTTCATTTTTATTTGCAGATCTCAAAATCCATTCCAAAGAGTGCTGTGTGCTGATTGATGGAAGGTCAGTGGTTCACTCTCCTGACTAGTGGATTTTGTTGGGGAGGAACAATATAAAAAAGCATATATTAGGACTTTCTTTTGTGTACTCGGGCTCTGCAGCATCTCTGTACAATGCTTTCAGATCATTAACTCCATAGCATCACACAGTTAGAAGAACTAGAAAGCTTCTTGCAGTTATTGATATTGAGAACACATTAAGTCTTTCCAGCAAAATGAACTATCAGTGTTTAGCCATTCAGATCAACAAATCAACTATCTGGTGAAGTTCTTTGTTAAGAGACCCTCTAGGGGAGGCAGGAGGGAAGTAGACAAGAGCACTTACTGTGTTCTTTCCACAAATTGTATGGGTTTATAATATTATTATAAAAAAATATGCCAGACATATTTAGTGGCAATATTTTTATTAATTATTGTGCAGGGAAATAATTTAATTCCGAAGGAACAGATGTTGATCAATTAAAGTAAATCCCAGCATCTCTTTTGAGGGACTAAAGGATGTTTACCTGAGACAGTGGTTTCATGAGAACATTTGTGCCTTTATTACTTTACTGGGAACAAAATAAGCCATGTAACAATGGAATTTAACATGAAATATTATGGTAAAATAAAAGGTAGAGTTAATTTTCTGTATATGTTTCTTCAGTGAAGCTGAAGACCAAGAACTCTATTAGGGAGTTTTCATGACAGTAATATGGATTTTTCTGCATTTAATTAGATACATATTAGGTACATGTATTCTCTTTCTTTTTTTTAAAATTTATTTTTTCCCAAGAAGTGGAAGGTCTATTGCTTAACGTTGTAACCATACATACAGGACAGGTTTTGTGTACATATTAAAGTTAATCATTCCTAGAGCCCATCTGGATTATCCTTTAGGGAAAAGCACAGTGCAAAATATTTGTGTATAAATCACATGTAAAGCATGTACATTCAAAACCAATAGTCAAATGTTCATGGGAAAAAGATGCAGAACAAAAGCACAGCCTGACACATGCATTGGCCTCCTACCTAAATTGCCTGAAGCTATAAGCCACCACAGATGTGATTCTTGTCCATGTAAGTAAGGACAGTACAAGCCACCAAGACCTCCAGTTGAACAGGGATTTGGCTTACTGAAGCTTGGCAGAGAATATGCAGAAGGAGCAGGGACAGGAACCTCAACTCTGTCCCAGGGCCATATGCAGGAACATCTGTGTTTTTGCTGCACCACCTCTTCAAAGCACCTCCTGTGCACTTGACTGAAGAGGTTTCCAATCTAACCAGTACTTTCCTATGTGCCTAAGAAACCACTTTGATGTGGCATCTTAGCAACATGCTTCTGTATTTTCCTATATTACTCTTCTCCGTACATGCCACCTGTTCAGCCTCTGAGGTGCAAAAGTGCCTATTTAGAAAAAATGATGGTTTCATGGGGACTTCTTTTTAGACTTTCAGAAGTAGGTTTAGCCAAACACCTTGCACCTTCAGCTTAGTTTTGCCAGGAATGCATACTTCGAGAAAGTGGAAAGCACCAGTAATACAGCACAGCCAGAGCCATGTGGTGTGGCAGAGGACAGTGGGCTCACTAGGACTCATGGAGCAGGAGAGAAACCTTTGAGGAAAGCACAAGGTATGAAAGCAGTCAAAACATTGAAAAAAATTAAGAAAATTAGATCTCTAATTCCAAATTAGCCTGGGCTGATCTAGTCACTTGCTTCTACATTTCTGATTTTTTTGTCCATCACAAACTGTGCTCCTGCACCCTCTCTGTGCCAGCACTGGCTTTCCTCCAACCCTGCTGAGCCATTTCAGCTTGCAAAGCTGGCAAAAAATAAGCCACTGCATTAGCCAGTGAGAATGTATTGTGATCTCAGCCCCAATCAGCGTCCTACCAGATAGCCTGCCTTCTGAGCAGCACGGGAGGCTCCACATCCATCCCTCAGACCCTCTGAAGAGCTTCCCAAGCTAAACTCCCAGGGCTCTTCTACTACAATCATTCTCATCTAACTTGGGATAAAATTGTATTTTCTCTTGATTTCTCAGAATAAGAGGATAACAAAAGTACCTTTTGAAATCTGGTTGCTCAGATCTTACATGGTTGGGTCACTGGACAAACTGCTGTTCTAGAAGCCTCTTTCCTTAAGCCCCTCTAGAAGCAATCCAGTAGCGTAGATACTTAGGATGCTGCTTAGATAAGATTTGTGTTAGGAGTCTCAAGACTTCCCTTGAGAGGGATTTTATCTCTTCTTCACATAGTTTATGGAGTAAACTGGAATGTTTCTCGATGGTAGTCTAACTAGCAAAATGTAAGCCTGAAAATAAGTATTCAAGTTACTGGCCTAGGACCACCTGTGAAAAAAGAAAATATCTCAGTCCCTCCTTCTACATCACCCTGGCACTGAGAAACAAAATGATGACAGAAAGCTGCACAAGCCACCTGCATCGAAACACAAGTACACCTGACAGCAAAATGAATGCATCAAATACAGTGTTTGTGCTGGTGGCTCCCTTTTACTGCTTTTAGAGTTTTATAATACAGTTTCGATGCCTTGGGCCTGAGCTGCAGAACAGCAGTTGTCTGCAAAGTTGGTTGTGCTTGCCTTGACCCAGCTTTCTCTAATTTATGTTGATCTGAGCCTAGGTCCCTGCTGAGTACACAAGTAAAACTTGGTCATTCTTATATTATTTAACACCTGCAAAATTTGACTGCAAAATTTCTTTAGACATTCTTAACACCTAATCCCACAGAAACAGGAGAGCTGTTAAAGCATGGATTTCTCCCATGGTTTAAGATCATTGTGCAGAGTAATTAAAAACATAACTGTGCTTCCAATTGTTGTGACACTTTATTACTTCCTCAATACTCTATGTCATGTTGTTGGTATCAAGTACTAGATATGTCAAGCTGCCAATATTTCCTGAAGAGGACATTCAGTTTCAAACAAAAATATATTTATAATAGTTATTCCCTGTAATGATGCAAACACTTAATTACAGATTACCAAGCAACCTTCATTTTCTTCCCTCCAACCGACCTTATCAAACAGATTAATTTCCATTCCTCTATTTCACTGCAGAACTTCTAGAGTGTTTTCCTCTTAGAGGCAGGCATCCCATATGGAATAAAGGAAATATCTGCAGCCATATATATTATGGCTGTCAAAGTAATTTGTATAATTGTGACGATTATTTTGAAAGCTGGATATCAATATGAATTGAATTTTATGGTTGATTTTCCAGTTCTAGATATCTGACCATGTACAAGTACTGACATCGTTATGGTACAAAGGACACAACAGTGCATCTACAGGAAATAACATTAGTCATATGCTGAACTATTTGTAGCCTAAGGTTTTTGAGGGCTTTAACTATAAGTAGTAATACCAAGGACAGACTTCTTCACAGATACACAGTCATTTGGAAGCACTGAAATACAGCATTAAGAGCCTGTCAGTGTGACATCCATACTAAACCCACTTAGCTAGCTACTTTAACAGTCCTTTTAAAAGCTGCACTAAAGGTAAAGGTATATTCACTACTTGCAGAGATCTGCAATTTTAAATTTTACAAAGGATTTCACAGTTGATGGAAAATTTCTACTTCTAATTGAAGGGTAGGGAAGGGAAGAACCAAGTCAACATGTATTTTGGAGACTCCATTCCCATGAAATCCCTATATGGAAGCTTATCCAGCACCAGACTCCAGTGCAGAATACTGCACTTGCTCCACTACCCAGCACCAGCTGGATCTGTTCTGAGCCAAGGCAAAAAAGAAGTAATGTTTTGTGACAGAAAGAAAATCCCATTACTAGGAAGTCAAAAGTGAAATGTGTCATTGAAGTTTCATGCGAAGTGAGACTGCAGAATGAATTAGTGAAATAATTTTAAGATGTCCTAGAAGCTTCTCCATGCAATAGCAATTTCTCTGATTAAAGGCAGTGTTACATTAAGAGCCATATAATAGTCTTATTCTGACCCTGTGTAATAGCTCTGAAAAGACCACATCAAAAGTTTGCAGTTGTCGAGGAAATGGTTGGTTGCATGGGTTTCATTTCTACACGTAGCCCCCAGGGTAAGAGCTGCATGTATTTTGGATCAGATCTCTTACTGAAATCCACTGTGCTACTGAAATGAAGTTTTTCTCTACAGCTATCACTGCAGTCATTCATCAAACCCCACAAATTGTCAGAATGGGTTGAAGAAGCTCCTAAGGCAAAATAGGTTTAGGGGCCTTGTCAGGTGTGTTCACTATGCACCCAGACAGGCAGTCATTAAAACCACATGGCTAGAAAACAGAGATTTCTGTTGTGAAAGAATTTCTGTTGTGGAAGTATCTATTATGAACAAAAAGATGTATTTCAAGGGAATAGAGTATGCCATGTGGGTAGCCCAGAAGTAAATTGGAAAATGTGTAGATATGGAAAGACCTGACTTGCAGGCAGACCACTCTGGGTACCACAGTGTGCTCTGTGATATTTCTAGCCCTATCCACAGAAATCCACAGAAGTCACAGCCCTGGAGCTTCTGGCTTTTGCTTTGCCGGTTCATGTCCAGCATGGACACAATATATTAAAAAATGTTTAGTATGCATCTTACTAGGGACAATTTACTATGTGCAGTGTTTCAAGGGAGACCTTTACAGGAGGGATGAATGGGCACGGGACAAGGGAGGGACACAGGACACAGTTACTCTCATAAGAATGCTTTGCTTGCAGGAAAGGTGGTACAAGCACAACTTGAAGATTGGTTATAAACTCTTTCAGAACAAACCATGAACACTTCAGATAACCAAGCTGGCATGCCTCTTTGGAGAAGAGGTCACCATGAAGATAAAGCTCTTTATATGTCAAAGATACTATTTTGCAGTATGTAGTGCTTACTAACATCAGCCAATTGACTTCTTCTGAAAGGAGATGGGAAGGCAAAGAGGTAGGATGAGATGAAATAGACACAAAGCAGGCTGGGAGAGACAGGGCAGTGCATCATTGTTTTTATCCCATATGTTCCCTTACCAAACTCAGCTGGTGAAGTTGCAAAGTGGCAATAAAGAAGGTGAATGGCTACACACTCCTCAGTAAAACTGAAATGCCTAAACTGTTCTAGGTTTATTTCCCAATAGAGTGAACACATGCTCAATGGAGTTAGGCTTAAATGCCACAAAAGTGTGAGAAAGTTATAGGCAGAGCTTTCACTGGCAATATCAGACAAACAGTGAGTACTGTATAACTTTCCAGCAATGTCTGATGTTCTTACTAAGCCTTCAGATGTTAAGACCTCTGAAAAAGCTACATCTATGCAAATTCAATCACCTGTGAACTGTGACATTAAATCAAAAGGTGAAGCAAAGCTTAGTGAGAACCTGTTAATAAATTCTAAAATAATAAAAAAAGATTCCCTATTAATGAGTAAAGTTTTGATAGTACATAATTTATTTACCTTAAAATATTTTATGAATGCGGAATACCTATATTCATTTTCATAAGAAAATATAAGCTAATATTCCACCTGGCGATCCTGACTAACAGCAACAGCTCCCTAACCAGACAGATAGCATAGATTTCACTGAACATTTTCCTATCCAGAGCTCTTTGCATAGAAAGAAGGTGCTGCCCTCTCAGCAACTATTGATTTCAAGCTTTTCTTCCTCTCCCTTAGATCTACAAGACTTTTATTTCATTATATAAATGAACAACTGAAGATTACTAGATGTGCTAAACAACTACAGTAGCCAGCTTTAGAAATTCCAGTTGATTTTGAAAGACACTAATCTTCGAAAGACTGCATTCTCCAAGTCTTGAAGACAAAGAGTAAAGACCATGGCTAAGCTTGCAAGATGAAAGAAGAGCAAGAATAAAAAAAGGTTACTGTCTTTGGAACACTATATGCCAGACCTCTTTATTTCCCGTCAAGTTTTTCAATCAATCAGCTACGCTCCCAGAAAAATGTAGTGTCTTTCCTCAGACATGAAGCTACAAATGAAAAATGCAGGCATAACATCATATATACTTCCAGCAAGCACCTTCTGCACTATGCTGATATCTGGACTACTGCCCTGCTTATTAACATCTCAATTTCTCGGTGCTGCAGAAAAAATGGGGAAGAACAAAGCATAAAGACTTGCTTCTACATCTTGATTTTCAATCTTCTGTGGAAACATGGAAGTAAGCAGACATTAATTTCTTGGTTCAATATTTTCAGACCATTGCTGTAGGATAAAAGACAGGGGAGTGGGTAGAAAGAAGGAGAATATTTAATTTAAACAAAGGAGTAGGAAAAAAGGATCTAAAGGTTCCCTGCCAGAAGGACAGAGTGGTAAAAGACATTTCAAAGAGTAACAGCACCCTCACTGATATAAGTCACTGAGTGAGAGACAGCAGGGATCTCTGACAGCTTCTTTCAGGGAATTACTGATGCCAGCCCAAACCTAGCTGACAAAGTCAGCTGCCAAAGCCTACTGGCTTATCCTCTAGTGTTACCCTCTGTTCTCAGGAAGATTAGGAATAGAGGTGAGGATCATGGCTCCTTCGGAGACCCCTTCAAGGAAGAAAAACAGCGAGCATATTTCAGGACACCATGGAGTTTCTATACCCCATATTAGCCACACAAAGACTGTAGGCAGCACAGTCAACTAACCAAACCAAGTGACTAAAATTAGAGATGCAGTCACATCCTCCAGCAAAATTGCCCAGGGTGACAGTTTTCCAGACTTGGGGTGAAAGGGATGAAAAAAAAATCAATTATTTCCCTTTATTCCATTTGCCTCAATTGACAAATTCTAGAAGTGCCAAGTATGATCTCTGAGTGAACAGTGGGTTGGTTATGAAGGGTTTCCTTATGGCATATCCAGTCCATTTTAAGTCAGAAAGATTTTTCCTCATATCTGCATGGACTAAGAAGCACTCAGAAGACCAGTCTCCCATGGAGTATCTATAACAGGTTAGACATTGTGGGAAAAGGAATAGATCATCCTTCCTTAGAAAGCAGATCACTCTAGGTGACCTTTTGATAATGTTGCCCCAGATTCTCCTTTCTGCAAGGCTTGAACTTGTAGATATGTTTTCAAACTACAAATTCAGAACACAAAAGAGTCCATTCAGAAGAAATATCTCTTGCAAAGCAGTTGCTTTCATTAGGTCTACAAGTGTCTCACATAAAGCTGGCAGAAGTATCTCCATTCTGTAAAGTGGTTATAATGTGACTTATGCACCTTCACACAAGCTGAAGTGTGAGAAGAGTCCCAAGCACTGGGTGGTAAACTACCTCTCAGAGCAAGGTCAACCTGTCATTCCAAACATATTTTAGGTCAGAAATCATGACCTGGGTCACGGATATGTTGACAAACTTCCTCAGGTTGAAAGAAAAAATCAACCTTCAACCCCAATCAGCACTGGAGCCAACATTCATAAAAAGCAGGCATTTTATGATGTGGCTGTCCCTGCAGTAGAAAAAAGGACATTGAAGCCTTGCCAGCTGACTCATCACACAGACAAGGTCTTGCTGTTCATCAGGTATGGATTGCAAACAAAGACTCGGTGGTTAAAGGCTAAACTACTTCCTAATCTAGTCAGGCACTCTGCTCCTCTCCCTACATCAGTATTGATTATGATGGTTTCTTTTAGAAGGTTCCCCCATCCCTCATTAAAATAGAGTTCTTTTCTAAATGCTTCTTCTTTATGTCTTGTTTGTAAAATCACTGATGCTGAATCATTTCTAAGAAGCTCATGAATAAAATATGAAGATTATAAGTCCATGAGTCTTTGATGTGTTTTCAAGCATTAGGAGTTCAATCAGCTCTCTGCAGCTATCCCTTTGAAGTTTCAGTTGGGCATTTTCTTCCTCAAAAAAAGAAAAGCTCTTGTCCTTTTGAAGGATGACTTTCTTAAAGATATCCTATTTATTTTGGCTTTATTCTTGGTAATTGTTTAAAAGTCAGAGAACAGCACAAGGATCAGAAAAGAAAATAGTAACCATTAAGAAGGGTTACCTTTGAGGTAAACATAGATTTATGAGCCTACAAAGATCTTTTGACTTATCCCATTTCCATAGGTATCAACACTAGTGTAATTATTTCAGCATCAACCTGGAACAAAGCAAGGCAGACCTCACCCTAGATTATTCACAGCAATGCACAGTAAGAGTCATTCCAGGGAAGAGCTCTACCTCTGAACTTATGGTGAATTAATTGACAGAGGAGTAGGGAATAATTTCAGAAAGACAGACTAAAGGAAAAAAAACCACTAAATTTTGCCCTGTCCCTGCTTACACAGAAATATTGCCCTTTGTATTCACTAGCAATCATAATGTGTTATGCTGTTTCTTAGTTTTGTCACATTCCAGGATGAGATGTGATTGTTCAGAGCCTGAGCTGCTCCCACGACTTAAACACCAACCTTCTTTAAGAAGTGCATTAGTGCTTTGCAGTGACATACATCATAAAGTACTGTGGAACTCAGAGAATACTTTACCCAGAGGGCTCCCGTGCAGTCATCCTAAGACCAGATACAAAATCAATTTGCTTTAATTATCTTTCTATAGACATTATTGCCTGCCAGTTTTCCTCAAGGAATGTTCTTTTAGAAGATAAAGTTTCCTCACAAGGAAACATGGTCTTTTATTCTTTCCACTAATTGCTTTTTTCAAACCACATCCTTAAGAAATTACTTGGGCAATTTCTATAGATAAGGCCTTCTGCAACAATGACATGAGGTCAGTGTGCCCAACAGAGCATTAAAGTAGCCTGCAGTAGCTGCATTTCATATTCAGCTCAACACAGCTACTAAATTAATCAATAATGAGACTAATCTGTGTTGGACTCTATGGGGCTTCACTATGGGCATCACTAGTAGCCAAATATGGTATTTCTATGCCTGCAACATCTGAATACCTGTTCTTTTGCCCACAGGTGTATTCATGGAAGCAGCAAGAGAAAAATCAAACTTGAGACCCCACAAATCTATGCAATATCATAACTTCGAATATGAAAATTGCCAGATACTCACATGGAAGCATTTACCCTGATTAAAGCACATAGTTCAACTTTCACTCACCCATGTGCAGGAATTTGGGGTCTTACTTTCTAACAACCTCCGCAATAAAGATGGATTTGCACACCCGCAGTGAAGTCAAAGTACTGGAGTCTCCTAACCACAGACACATAACACCAATGATCACGCATCTCATGGAAGGTCAATCTCTCTCTGCCCTCATCCAACTTTGACCGTAGAGTGCCTGGCTGAAACAGTTCAGAAGATGACCCCCAACAATACCCTCCAGGTCCAGTAGGAAAGTGATCTCACACCATCACCTCCTTTCGGTATCTGCACCTGCATCTTCTGATTCAGGGACTGGGAGGTGTTCAGACCTAAAGCCAACACTGTGTATTATTGAATTTCACTCCCTGATCAGCCAAATGGAAATCCAAAATAAAGCAACCCTTTCAATACACTGAAGAAAGCCAGCCTTATTTAATATTAGAATATTAAAAATCAGGCTTTTTACTCTCTCTAGCAAGAGACAATTTTATTGCAGCTTAAATAAGGCACTCACACCATTTGTAACAAGCTCTAGGTGTGAAAACCATGAGGGAGATCATCAGCTCTGCAGTGAACTAATACACTAAAATAAATAGTTTGATTAGAAATGAGGATGTTGTATTCTTGACCTAGTTTTGCTTCCTTAGTGGATATGGGTGCCGAATTATACTTTACAAGTGGTACACAATTTATTCTCTTAAATGTGACTGAAGTGAGGTTTGGAAATTACTTTTTGTGGAAGATGTTTAACAGTTCTCATTTTTTCTACTTTTTATCAATAGTTAAAAATGAATGAAAATTACTTTAACTACATGATATTAGGCAAAGAATAAATAAAACTGAAGACTGCTGAAAGAGTATTTTGATACATTTTAACCATTTAAGTAGTCTAGATATGTCAGTAATGTGCATTTTAAACCCACTTCCTTAACTCCTTGGATCAGTTTTAAGGAATACATATGTACAAAAATTCTCTTCAGGCATAAATGCATTTAAAGTGGTTATTACAGCTTTTAAAAATTGCAGTTATTTTACATGCACTTAGCTGAAAATAGTATTCAAAACATTGTCAGACTCCTGTTGCTGTGGCAACACATTGTTCATGGTTTGCCTGTCTGAGGTAAGAAGTCTAAAATATTGAATTAAATATACTTAAGTCCAGCACTTAGATTTGGCCACCATGTCCCAGTTGAAAACTAGATTATTTCATTTCTACCTAGAGGTATCCTCTTACTGAGAGCCAAATTATTACTTAACGTACTCACTGACAGCAAAAGTCTTTCCAGATGTTAAGGACTGTTTAACACTCAGTGGAGCAGCACTACTGACCATAACAAAGAAGAGGGGTTTGCCTTCTCTTGGCACCACAGGGGTAGAACTAAGAAAGAGGTATTGCTCCTTAGAGCTGAAGATATTTCACCTGTGGAAGATAAATTAGGAAATTTATTCCCATTTAATCTCTACTGAATGATTCCACTGACCTCTGTTTAGTGCTGAGCAAGTGAGATTTGGACACTCTGCTTTGTGGCAGAAACCCCCCATGGCAGCTGTTCCAGGTGATGCTTTCCTTTCTCCCAGGGCAGAGCTGCTGGGCGATGGGGTGCAAAAGGAGCAAGAGCTGTCTCCCTTAAAGCAGGGCAGCTTGCTGTGTCTGGTACCAGCACTGCATAAACAAGGTCAGAGGTGGGGAAGAAGCAGAATACTGCTCAAAGCTCCATCATGTGTCATCTTAAAATCAACGCTAAAACACAACATTAAGCACAGAATGTACACAGAGTGTCTGAGCAACAAATTAATGTGGCCTGACACCACCACTGCCCTCTCTTTCCATAATAAACTTCTGTATTTGGCTCTTTGTAATCCATCTGTAAACAAGGAGAAAAACAATAGGTAAATTTACAGTTAATTAATTCACACATTTTTTGGAAATTCTACACAGTCCTGTGTAGAACAAGTGTTCCATACCTACACTCTTCTAATTCCTCACTGAAATCCCTTCTGAGTGGCTGGATAACAAAATTGTATCCAGTTATTTGCATCCAGGAGACACTTAACAAAAATCTGAGTTTTGTTTTGCCCTGACAGTGTCCTTAATGAAGCATGTTTATGGCCTCTGACTATTGTGTTCTCTGCTCCCAAGAAGAACATTAAGTTTAATATGTTTGTATTTTAATTTCTACTTTAAAAATAAGCACCTGCCCTACTTTGAACCTAATAATTTCTTGGTAAAATACAAATATCAGGACTTGCCAGCTAATCAGAAATCATTTCTGTGTGTCTAAATAGAAGGGAAATATTCTACCTATGAATCACCTGTGGTGACTTTATCTTTCATTAGCTGTAAAATGACTACATAATACCCAGCTACCAACATAGAGTGCAAATGGGGCTCACAGGAAAGAATTCCTTTGATACACACATGACTTCACAAGGCAGAAAGAAACTTTGTTTGGAAGAATGCCAAAGAAACACATCATTAAAGCCAAATTTCCAATATGATTCATACACCAAAGGGAAGCAACAACGCCCCTCTCAATTTTACATCCTTTTATTCCTTCAAGAGCATCTACATATATCACTGATGGGGGGCAAAAGCAAAGTCCTGCTGACAATACTAAGGTGATAATCATCCTGCAGTCTTGCAGGTACATTTAGCAATTGCAACAAAACACGTTATGATGATCACAACCTGAACCCAAGCCATGCTAGCTTACTTGGTGCATTCATTTGGCCTGGCCTGAGGTCCCATTAGGTGTCCCCACAGGCAGCTGCCAGTCCTTTCATTGTATATTGCTGCTTTGGGCTAATCAGGCAGTGGGACACAGAAATCTCAGCGTCGAAAAAACCCAAAGAATGACCAATGTACCAAAGCTCCTTGCTCAAAGAAAACCTTCTTCAAACATGCAAAGCACACTTCTTTAAAGAAGGTAACAAGAATTCATGGGGGGAAAAAAGCACATGTCTAAAATGTTTCAAATATATTGTATGCTAAAATTCTTACATCATGTTGATAGTGATGATAATTTCCTATGACTGGCTAGAACTGAAGAACCTGAAGCTGTTCTTGAGTAAGAAATTAGTGCTAAAAAGAAAAGTACAAAACTTTGAGGGGAAATGCTGTTTCAAACTGGATCAAAATCTTCCAGAGATTGGTCAGTTTAGGTGGACATGCAGAAACATATCCAGAGAAGCACAGAACTACTCCAAATAAAAACAAGCAAGCAAGCCTCAAGGAAATCATAGAGTGATTTTTTTTTTAGGTGAATACTGTGTGTGGAGAAGAAAAGCAAAGCCTTGGACCTTTGACATTCCTGCCATTTGACTCTTTCTCCTACTGTTTGATTCTTCCTCTATTCAGGTATAGACTTTTCATTTTCTAGAAAGAAACAAGACTGAATCACATAAGTAACAACTTTCACCATCAGTTCTTTGCCCTTCTTCCTATAACAGCCTGCAAGCCATTGAAATTTACTCAAGAAAATAAGCAGCTGCAACTTCTGTAAAATTTACCTTAGACATTGAGAGCTGTTGCCTGGAGGTTTTTTTTCTCTTATTATTTTTAAACAATAGATTAGAGCCAATCCTTTTGTGTAAGACCTATTGTATCAGTCTAAATAAATCCCATGTCCATCCTCAAAATATTGGTACTTTTCCTTGGGATTAGAAACCTCTTTTTTATGCTGCCTTCAAGCTCTCTGCAAACATTACAGCAGAGCCTGCTCCTCTTCGACTTCAGCTGGCTCCTCTCCAGCTAATCATCTCAACACAAGTTATATTTCCCCCACCTATTTCTTCCCCCTCAAACAATTTTCTGGATATATTTTTCAGTGTGGGAGGAAGGGCCCACACATTGTCTCAGTTCACTGGGTGGATCAGAGGTTTGAACTGATTCCATGTATTATGTGGGCAGATGCATGAAGGAAAAAGGATTCAAAACACCAAACTCTTTGAGAAGGGAAGGTACCTCGTGAAAGAGGGAGCTGACATCATATCTAGAGCACATTTTACTTGGGATTTTCAAGACAGTCTGACTTCATGGATACTGGGGAATTTCAAAGGCAAAAACCCCTCACCATGCTGTTACAGTGGCAGTGTTTAGCATGAATGACAACAGGAGTCCCACTCTGAGCTATAGCACAGGGATTTCTCTAACCCTAGGAACTGTGACTATTTTTGCAGTTTGGAAATGAGGAAATAATCTTTCATACCACATACCTCAAGGATAAAGTTCCCTTGAGCCATAAATAGCAATGTAATTTCTTTTCCTCACTTTGCCTCAAAGCAACCAATGCCATGTTACTCCTCTCAGAATGGTGTCAGTGGTGCTCTCCATTCAGTTGCAGTTCCCACTCTACCTTCCTGCTGGGGAGCCAGTCTTGCCACTGCTGTGTTTGCTGGCATCTATTCATTCCCCTATTCTAAGAAGAGTTCCTGACTTCACTTCAGCTCTTGGAGAAATGCAAAAGAATTTTGTGCTCAACTGCTACCCAAATATTTATATTTTCCTTATATTCTTTATTTAATGTGAAATCACTACCAGCTTTTTTTTTCTTAACAAATAATGAAGTCATCCAGAATAGATTTCCTATAAAGCTTAGCTCTCATTTCTATGCCTCCTAAAAGCTGCCTTTTTTTAAAGGGCATTGTTTACAGCAACCATTGGAAGCTGCATGCTTTTTAGAATCCAGTCTTCAGTTCCAGTGTTTCTATATTACTATAGCTCATGTGCCCATGGAGTAATCACTTCCCTCAGGTGAACATACTATAAACTATTTAGCTCTAGTACTATTACCTAGCAGTTCAGCTTTTAAGCACCTGAAAATATCAAAGCAAGGACTCTGTATCACTCCTTTAATACTTCAATAACTCATAATTAAGGTAACAAATTTATAAAAATAGACTTTGGGGTGAGATTTAGGATTTTTATTCTTCTTCCACCTTAAGGAATTTATCAGGTATCACATAGGAACAATATTACTGAAAAGGCACAACAAATTTCCATTCATGCAGTGGGATTTAGAGAAGGAAGTGATTTACTGATTTATAATGATCTACTGATTATTCCCTCATATTCCAGTTTTGACATCCAAGTATCTGACAATCCTGGGTTTAGTACCTACAAAGACTATTTCTAGAAGTCTATATTACTGTCATTCTTTCCAGAGATTAAATAGTGTTTTTTAAGTTGCCTTTCCAGACAGATAAGGACATAATAAGATAAGCATGTCCAGTAAAGGGCCAATGGAGATGGTGGGACTGGAGCACTTGAAATATGCTGAAAGCACTGGGATTGCTCAGCATGGAGAAGAGAAAGTATAGAGGAGATTATATGTGTGTGTGCACCTGGTTGAAGCAGGGGGAAGGATAGTAAATAAGACAGAGCCAGACTTTTCTCAGTAGACCTCAGTGACAATACAATGGACAAAATAGGAAATCCTATTTAAACAAAACAAAAGACTATTTTATTGTCAGGATGACCAAACACTGGAACAGGCTGCCCAAAGAGTTTGTGGAGCCTCCAGTTCAGGAGATATCCAAACTCCAGCTGGGCAAACCTCAGAAGTCCTTCCCAGCCTTATATGTTTTGCAATTGTGGCTCACTAGCATTCACAAACTACCTACTTCAACATTTTTTCATTATTTTGTCCTAGGAAATAAATCAGCAACAGGACACAAATAAATCACTGTTCTTTATGAAATCAAGGACACTCTCACAGGAAGAGAAACAACATTTTATCCACATAAGGAAATCTCCAAAACTAATTTCTCACAACCAAAACCTGAAATGTGTCTATTCTTAGACTACAAAGAGAGAAAGGACAGACTACTCCATGAAAAGTTACAAAAGAAGTGAGAAAACAAAAAAGTTTTTTATATCATCCCTGGTAACAAAAACTACTTTTCAGTTTATTTGCATGTCTGCACCGCCACAGTTATTTGCCATTCAATTCATTCTAACCCACCATTTTCCCAACTTACATTTTACATTTTTATTCTCATTTAAAATGCAAGAATCCTTTCAAAAAATCCTCTTTACCCATAGAAACCCACAGCATTCAGCCCCAAGAGACCCTATTGCTTATACTGAATGCCAGCAGGCTGTCAGACCTCGCTTGCAACTTTCTCGTTCTTCACAGTACCTTCAGAGCAGTTTCCTTTGCAGGGAAAGGTAAGGCAGTGCAAGCCTCAATAACAACAGCTTTTCCCATTTCTGCCTATCTTGCTGCTGAGAGATTCAAATGTGTATTTAAAAAAGCAATATGTTCATGGTTGTGAAAAGTATGGGTCTATTTCAAGTAAATTAAAAAAATACTTGAAATATCATACTTCTTGTTCAAAGCTTTGGAATAGAAACAACAGAAAATACAGAGATTTCAGACATATTGGTGACTCCCTTCTAATCTGCAACTACCTTAACTTTCACTGCAATTTCATTCATTTTGAAGCTGCACAGTGTTCTTATTATTCTAAAAAGGACGTGATCCCAAAAAGAACCAATTTTTCCCTAGCAATTTCTCTCATTCAGCACTTGCACTGGGTCAGTATTTTGATGGCTTAGCTCTTACTGCATGCAATGCAAAATTACTGAGAATCTGATGGTCCTCCAGATTCTATTATTTTCACATCCCATCATTTTTACTTTATGCTTCTGGGTTTTTTATATCCTTAGAGGGTACTGTCACAGAAATACTCATTTCTAGCTAGGTGAGGTTCAGTTTCTTTGCTCTCCACTCACAGCTAATACTTCTCAGCATTTCTCATCCTTCCAGGACCAGACTCTTAAAAACAGCTGTGGTTAATTGCTTGATTTTTAGAAAACTGGAAATGCTCATAATGGCATCAACTCCTCTGTAAAGCTTATGACAATAATTCCTGTGTTAATTGGCAGAAAACTTGTTGGCCTTTATGAAAGGACTTCCATTTATCTTTTGATTCACATTAGAATTAGGTGATAAAATCTTCTATATGCATTCAAATCTTGTTCACTCTTGCAAACACCAAACCATGCATCTTGTCAGTTCACAGATTGACTAATACAATTCCACACTGGCAGGTCTCCCAGACAGCACTGAAAGAAAATGTCAGCTGGTCCACTGTAATTCTGCTGAGTTAAACATCAGTTCAAAATGTCACCATCCCATTTCCTTCTTCTTTGATTTACTTGATTTCCTTCTCATAAAGTTTCAAATGAACTTTAAAAACTACAGGACTGACTCTCCATTGCACCAGAGCATAAGAAATAGTTGGGACATAAGTAATCCAGAACTGGAGTGAGGTGCACTGAAGCTTGATGCCAATATAAAATAAACAGAGAAAGCCTTCAGTGGTGTTTAGGTCCTCATCCCATCCCCATGGCTTTGGTACACAAGGGTACTGGATTGCACCACGTGGTGTCAAGGAAGACACTGAATAACAAATGCTGCCACATCTGCAAAGCCCTAGACAGGATCTGTGTTTGCTTGCTCACACAGGCCTTTCAGCCACAGGACTTGGCTATGGTGTTGTTGGGGGACAGGTGTCACTAGTGGCTACCTCATTGTGGCTGTACCTGGGCCCCTTCAGCAAGTACTGCTCAAGGAGAAAGGACTGGAACTGCAGATTCAGGTAAGGGAAAGAGAAGTTTTCCAGATATGCTGCAGGGATCATCACCGCATTAAAAAAAAAAATCACTGTCACACATCAGATGAGACTCTATTACAAACCTGAGGAAGCACTGGACATAGTCTTTGACCCTGAAAGAGTTTGGAGATGCCTCATTAAGATTGCTCCCTCCCATCTGAACTATCTCCCTGAGCCCTGGGATCAAGCATGGCAGTTTCTTCTAACCATTACCTCTCCCTGCATTAAGACCATCCAGATAGTAGGTGATACTATATTTCCTTTTTTTTATTCCACTTTACATCACTCCAACAACTTGACAGCAAATTTTCTGAATGGCTTTCCAGAGTGGAAAATATTAAACATAGGCGGGCATATGCAAAATATTTAAAAAAACCCAAAGCCTCAGGATAAGAAAATAAAACCAGACTACGCCATCACAGCAGGTTTCTTGCTCTGGTGTGTAATTGTACTCTTTTTTAAAAAGCCTATTTCCTTTTTTCAGATTACAGATGTGGAGTGAAAATTCTAGTTTTCAGGTGAAATAACATATAACCAGGATATCTTTCTGCTAAGAGCTCAAGTCCTTCCTTTTTTCCCACACTCATGGACATGGTAGGCATGCTACTGATTTTTGAGTCCATCTATGCTTGATTTACACATAGGGATGCACAAAACCATAAGGCACTTGTTTGAGCACGCTTATAATTTAAGATCCCCACATAGGCATAGATTTGACAGCACTGCAAGCCTTCTGATGTATTTTGATGAGAGTGGCTACCACAAGAACAGGTGAAAGATATATCCTCTCTCTGCAACAGCCACAACGAAGAAGTTGCTGAATTGCATTCCAGTCCAGAGATGCTGCTACTTTTTTCTTTATTATTATTAATATTTATTTTTTAGTCCTTTGAGAGGCATCTTTTTCATTAAATTGCCCCTGAAAGCCATGTAAATGTTTATTATCTACAAAAATGTGAAAAGCTCCTACCCTGTTTTCAATCTGACTTTCTAGATTCATTGGTTGCCTCCAAGCTGCACTTTCTCTTCCAACATGAAAATGAACAAATGATCCTTATTTACCTCCTGTATCCCACGCAAGGTCTCACAAACCCCCAGTCACACTCTCTGCTTGTTGCCTGCTGTTCTGGTTAATGAGTACCAGCATGGAAGCCTGTCCATACTTTCCTTCTATGTTGCTTTTGAGATGAGGGGACTAGACTGCACAGTCAAAATGAAAGTAATATGGATTTAAACGGTACATGATAAACACAGAATAGTTTGGGTTGGAAGAGACTCCAAAGTCTCACTATCCTCACAAGTAAAGAACTTCTTCCTCATATCTAATCTAAACCTACTCTCCATCAAGTTAAAACCATTCCCACTTGTCCTTTCACTACATGTCCTTGTGAAAAGTACCTCTCTTCAGCCTTCTTGTAGGCCCAGGAGCCTTCCGAAAAATCCCAACTCCCTCAGCCTGTTCTTGTAGGTGAGGTGCTCCAGCCCTCTGTGACCCTCCTCTGGACCAGCTCCAGTAGGTCACCTTATACTCCATTCTTTCACCTGATAATTAATTACTAATATTCATGTCCTTTTTTGGTACTACTATAAATTAGTATTACAATCTGAAACACATTTCCTGGGGAGTAGGAACCAGCCCAGGATCTATCATTATTTATGTAAAGTTTGACTTCTTCCCCTTTCTCAAGACCCAAATACCTATTTATCAACATTATGCTAGTTACAATTTGCAGTAATTAATAGTAACAGGTATCAGCCTACGTATGAATACAACTTTTTTAAAAATGCTGCAGTGGGTTTGAAAAGAATAATTATGTCCCTTTGTTTTAAAGACCAATCCTGCTTCTAAGGTAGAATCACTCTTACTTCTCTAGTCTCTTAAGTGTTAGAATTGTCTATATCCTCAAGATATATATCCCCAGAGAAACAGTACTAATAAAATTTTGTGTCAATACAATTTTTATACTAATTTCTTGTTATTTACAGTAAACATGGTTAAAAATTTGGGCGGAGAGGATATGTGTGTGAAGAAAAAGAGTCTTGCCAAATCCTTCTTGTTTTATGCTTGCAAGCTTGAAATAAAAGACTAATTTAATTGCATTTTATTAAAACACTTGCTTTCAGGATTTTCTGTGCCCTGACCCATTTCCTGCCCTCCCTCCCTTACTGCAATGACTTGAATGTAAAATGCATGAGCAGTGCAGGAACTACAGAGCTACAATGCTCTTCCTCAGAAGAGTCTTGGTGACACCTTTCAGGTGAGCTTACAGCTCCATGGTTGGAATTGCCATCTGGCAGACACATGTTTGAAGCCCTCAAACTAAAAGCACAGGTTTCACAGCAGCAATGCTCAAGGTTCACTGTATGAATCACACTTCCCTGTGGCACAGACACGTGACACCTTCAGGATCCTAAACTCTGGCCTAGGAAGCAATTCTGAGACCCTTCAGTGGGGCAGAGCAGAGAGGATGCAAAAAAGCGATATCCATTCTCACTGAAATGGTTGTATCCCCAACTATCAGCTGGAGAAACTACCACCTTGGTGCCTATCTCTGCAGAAATACCCATTTGCAGTGCCAATTCCCTATGCCTTTGTGCCTTTCTAAGCCCCCTTTTCAGCCCCAGCCTATGCTGTACTTAGACATTATACTGGCCACAACAACAAATTCCCAGAAAGGTGAACTCTCTAAGGTAGCAGTCATTTAACAAACTGATGGGAAAGCCTGTAAGAATGGTGTCCTAGTTCAGCAGGAGGGACCAGCTAACCCTGTGTGGGGGTGATCAAAGCTGTGTATTCTACCCCCTCTATTCATTCCCCAAGGACAATGGGCCATTAGCAGCAGCTGCCCAGGGAGCCATTATCACCTTCACACCCAGCCTGAGGGGGGCGGAGCTGCTAATGGGCCATCAACAGCTCAACACCCCCTGGCTCCCAGAGTCAATCACCCATTGTGTGAGTCCCCGCCCAGGGGGAGGGACTGAGTGCTCCCTGAGGGTACATAAGTGGTGGGTAAGAAGACCTCGGGTACTTCTCGTCGGATCCAGAGCAGCAGCAGGACCTCGACAGCAGGAGATCACCGCTCTCAACCAGACTACAGCCCTCGCCTGCACCAACAGGTTTTTCTTTTCCTTTTGCTCTGGACTTGGGGGAGCCACAGGGGTCTCAGCACAAGGGCAAACAAACCCCCTTGGGTTTGTGCCCCAGGACACTGGGTTATACTGCTGGGGTATTGTGAGTTGAAAGCAATTTCCCTTGTGTGTCAGTGTTGTTATAATAATATTATTATTAAATTTTAGCTCTGACTTATAATCTCTCTTGTGGTGAGTTCATTTTCCCTTGCTGGTTCACCTTCAAACCAGCACAAATGGGGTCTCATAATCTTTTTCCAGCTAAAAGCTGGAGCTGAGGCAGAAGAGATCTCAACACAGAGCTAGAACTATGGCCTGGTCCATGGCAGCCAGGAAGACCATATACAGTCACAGATTTTACTATGTGCTTCCAGACAAATATCTGGAAAAACTCCTTGGTGTACAGCTTGGTCTACCAGTAATCCATCTCCACGTGGCCATCCCAGCTGTGAGGATTGAGTTGTTCAGTCATACTTTCCTGAAGGCTATCTAGTCCTGATGTGCAGCAGAACAAACCAGCACATGCAGCAGGAGCATCCCTCTTGCCTTGCAATACAGCTTGAGAGTCTGGTCATATACCAAAATGTGAGTGCTATTTCATGTCAGTGAGTGCTGTATTGTCCCAGAACAGGAGGAGAGGGGATAGTGCATGGCAATAGGCTGCTGCATATTTTCTAAACAGACAAAAAATAGATGTGAGCACAAAATGGCAAAAGTCAGAGCTGTTCAGGATATTAAAAAAAAACAAACAAAAGCAACAAACCAACAAACCAAAGCTAACTCCAAAGAGTTGCAGAAAGATTTCACTATATTGAGTAAATGGGCAATGAAAATGGCAGACAAAGTTAAGGTTGAAGAAATGTAAAGCTGAGGTACATAAAAGAAAGCAATCCTAACTTTATATTCACAACAATGGAGTCTGAACAAACTATTACCTTTGAGGAAAGCAAATTCAGAATTAAAAGAGAGAGTTCTATTCAAACACTCAATCAGTGGCAGTCAAAGTGTCAGACAGAATAGAGATAACAAAATAGAAAATACCTGTATAAATACAAAGTGACCCTGAGTTTTGTATACTGTTTGCAAGTTTGGCCTCTCCCCAAATCTCCAAAAAGACACTGTAAAACTAGAAAGGAAAAGGGAAACCAGAGGTATGATATGCCTTCAAAAAAAGGAACAACTGAATCATCTGCAGCTTTTCAATCTAGAACAAAAACAAGCAAGAGGGAAGATACAATACAGGCTTAAAATAAAAAATGTTGTTAAAAATTAATTTGAAAGGCATATTGAATTTTTTTGTTACAAGAGAAGGCCTAAAAAGCATCAAGGCACATCATCAGGTAGAGGATTCAAAATAAAGAAAAAGCTACAATTGCCCATGTAACATACAGTCAAAACATAAAGCACATTATTATAGGATTATGTGAATATTAAAATTTTACACAAGTTCAAAGAGTAATTAAACATTTTTGTAGAAGGCTAATGCATTAAAAACTATTAGATGAGAATTTCACCTTGGCTACAAGTAGTTTCTTAGTTCCAGGCTGACAGAAATCACATCCCAGGGATTAACACCACTCTCTCTTTACTTGTGGCTC
The DNA here is from genome assembly GCF_047495875.1 of Pithys albifrons albifrons. Lineage (NCBI taxonomy): Eukaryota > Metazoa > Chordata > Aves > Passeriformes > Thamnophilidae > Pithys > Pithys albifrons. Next base: position 19,075,869 of record NC_092462.1, on the reverse strand, counting down.
CCCCAGGCACATGCTGTTAATTTGTTGGTTAATTTGGTTAGGTAATTTCGATGCTCTCAGAGAAACTGCACTACCCAATGAAGCTGGCAAAGTCCTGCAGCTTGCATTAACAAAAAGCATAAAGTGCAGATGGATCTTACTGAGGAAAAGCCTCAGCTATTACTCCCACTGAAGTCAATAGAATTAAAAGCAGCTTACTCGGCCTTTTTGAACCGGTTACAAAGATGTTCTTAAGTCACAAATACATATTTCAGCTCTAGTTATAAATAATTTATATCAGGTAACAACTAGTTAATAGATAACCATTAATATTAATCATTTAATAAACACCACTACTGAGCTCAGTTGACAAGTTATTTCTACTTATTTCCTTCAGTAGTCTTATAGAGTTCCACAATTACAAATTACTTAGTCCTAATTATAACAGCTATGATTTGTTATTAACTGGTAATCATTTTACAAATCAGGTATTAAAGAAGCTGTAAAATAACTTGCGCATATTTTATTTTTAAATTTAAGATAATAACCTGTGACATTCTGTGCCTTTTCAAATGCCATTTGGAAGAGCAAATAAATTCTCACTACATCTGACATAAAAAATTTTATCAATTTTTCCAACCCTTTACCTTCATTTTTAACTATCTGCAGCAAAGCAAAATATTTTATTATCTCATCACAGACTGCAATGTGGATAAGGAGTTTGAAATGCTCCACATAAGTGCACACAACAGCTATTACTCTAAGGTTGCCCTAAGCAAACCAAGTATGTCAAGCACTCTGCTGGTGAGCTTCGTCTGATTTGACATGTCTGCAATGTGCAATGGAAACAATTGCAGAGACCTCAGCTACTGTCTCATCCACTTCAGTTCATGCCACAGCTAAGTATGTGAGTGCCACTGTCAATTCATCTCCTCTTTCTTTTTCCTGTTGTCGAGGGGGCTGGGACTACATGAGAATAAAAGGTAAGACCCATTTTTTCCAACTCTCTCCTGATCTGTCTTTCAGTATTAAGAGAGAACACAGCAACATCTCAACAGCAGGTAAAAGGGAACTGTATGACACACATTAGCTGGCTGTGCCTATATGTACGCCACATATGGACCTTGGGTACCTTGTCTTCAGGGCATTACCTTTATCAAGTGCTCCATGTTCTTTCATACCTTTAGCTTCTTATGGAAGGAAAACCCTTACAGGAATAAGGAAATCATGAATGACTTTAGCAAGTCACCAGTGGAAAAAAAGCTGGTGAAATAAAACCACCTTGGGGCAAAATACATGTTTTTTATGGCACAGGCAAGCACATGCCTGATGGGCCAGAGACCAGTAAGAGTCTGCAGAAATTGTAGTGAGCACCTGGCACTTTCCAGAATGGGACTGTAGAGTAAGCATGTCCCATGCCTGAGTTTTCAGTTTGTTTCATTCCAATGATGCATATCCATAGTAGCACTGCTCAGTTTCTTTTCAGCATTCACATGTTTATGTCTATGCATATACAAAAACTACTGCAGGAAGTAACAGCTATATTTAAGGTCATCTATGCCTTTCTGCTTTTATTTATGAGAACAACACTCTTGTTTGCCTTTTTGCAAACATGGTTATCTAAAGCAAGAAGTGTGTAGGGGGGCCTGTTCTCAAGGGCTTTTTTAAGAGTTCTTTCATGCTTCATCTTTGTTTTCAGAATACCAGCTGAAATTTGTTTAAGCTTAGTCAAAGGATGCAGCAGGGAAGTGGACAGTAATTGCACCTGCAGCAAGTGCCTTGTGAAAAATCTGCTACACCCAGAGTTGGGAGCCAGTCGGGTACGAGCAGACCTCTCCTCTGGGAGATCACTGTTAACAGTGATTTGCTGTTCATATGTACTCAAATGCCAAGTGTTATTTAGGCTTTGCACAGGAAATAAAAATAAACACAAAAAGGAACAGCAAAAAGTGGTTTCAGACATGTCTCCCTCTTACCTCAGGGCTGCTGTTCCTCTGGGGCAGAACCTGGCTCCCCGCAACTCTCAGGACTCCCCTCCATACAATTCCCTGCCAGGGAAAAGGAACTTTTCCCCTCTTGGTTAGCTGCCAACTTCCTCATGTACCTCCAGGAAGGACCCCTACATGCTCTCCTCACCCCCACAGAGCCTCTCTCACTTCCCTGCAGGGCAGTGGCTTCACACAGTTTAGCACTCATAAGTCACTGGAAAAGCCAAATATTCAACAACACGTATAAAGTATTAGTGTTAAGACCAGAAGGACAGGAAAAATTGCAGAGAGAAACCTTCAAAGATTTGACTGAAGAAATATCTAAGTTAGGCTAATTTTGAGAAGACTGGGGAAACCCAAAGGAGAATATTGCAGCTGTATTTCCAGTTGCCCATATATTTCTGAATAATACTGTTATTTATAAGCACAAATCTCCTTGCCTTTCTGTGGCATTAACAATAATGTAGGCAAAAGATGTGGGGATTGGAGGTGTTTCCTGCTTTATCCTTGGCAATTTTATTATTCTCTGCTGAAGTTACAAACTCAGGAACAAAACGTGGGGTTCGTGTTTTCTTCTGAAATCCCAAAACTCTACCTACAAACCCCAGACTGTACAGTCCTGTCTCAGCTGCTGACTAATGCAGAGCTGGTGTGAAGTCTGCAGACACACATTGTCTCTCCACAATTTCAATCATACCTAAAACTTTAATTCCAGGCAGGCCCAGCATCACCTCTTTTTCTGAGCAATTCACTCTCCAGCTGTAGTTCTCAAGGGACCTGACTTCTAAAGCCTTCTCCAAGCCTACCAGACTAGGCTTACCACAAACCTGAGAGGCCAAAACCCTCTTTCAGAGGGCAACAGATTTCTTATCTTCCTAAAGGCTGTAGGAAATGGGTCTCTCTTCAAGGCAGTGAGAGAAAGAATCAAATCAGCATGACAGCTCCCAGAAGTTCAATATACAGGACTGAGCTAAGGAACCCCCATCCGCATGCCTGCGGTGTCTGAGGCATCTTTATGGATAGCTCCTTTTCCTCCAAATTACAAGTCACTTATTCTAAATTAAAGGTTACACAGTATATCCCCGAGTTACAAAATTACAGATTTTTATTATTAATGTTCACACTATTTCATTACCAAGCTTCATCATAGACATTAAGAAGTCATTTTCAAGTCAAACCCACAAATTTCAAAGAAATTCAGCTTTTACAGAAGACAGAGGTATATTCCCTCTCATGTTAGGAGTCCTGTGAAAATGGGTCCATAAAGGTTCAATAAATGCAGAGTAAACGTTATAAGCATGCTACTTGGGAAGTAGGTATTACATACATGATATAAAGCAAGATTTCCGGCAACATATGTCAAGCTAGTTTATCTAAAAGTGCATTAACCATTTAGTCACCTCTCATAAATCACATAGTAGAGAAAGTATAAAGTATCATATATCTATACCTATCTATCTATCTATCTATCTATAAACAAAGGTATGATTTAACATTTCATTTATTTTCTGCAAGTTTACTTTGAAGTGAACTCCCCCTGACAAGACAATAAAACCAGCACAGTCTGATACTGGGGACACAAAGACCTCTTTCCCAGGTCTTTCACTGTCATCACTACTCCAAAATGAAAGCAGCTATTGTCCCTGGACTCAGAAAAAAGATCCAACCACCAGTTGGAGCTGGTCGGGTATCAGCAATCACCTCCTCTGGGAGCTCATTACCAGCATCAAGTCACTATCCACACAATTTCAAAAGCCAAGTATCACTGAAGATGCACACAAGAATTGATCAAATTAGACACAGGAACAGCAAAAGGCAGCTCCAAAGCATGTCTCCCCTACCTAGATGCTGCTGTTTTTCCAGGAATGGAGACGGTGTTCACTATCCCCCTCATCCATACCGCTCCCACTGAGGAGACAAGAATTTGACCCTGATGAGCATTGCCTGGCCGCCACTGATGGCAGGAGGGCTCTAGTCCTGGGCATAGGCACAAGGTCCAGGGAAGTGGCCAGCTCCCTGCTCCACCTCCTCGATGCTATTCATGTACCCAAGTGCATTTAGGAAAACACATACATTGGGGAGTCACCTCAATACCTCAGCAAAACCTCATTTCCCTGTTTCCTTGGGCTCACCCTTGGAACACCATTCCTTGGCTTGCAAGGAGACTGTGCCCATGTTTGCCATCCAGAGTCCCAAACCCACTGGGAAAGCCACAGCCTGCCAGCAACAGACACCGCATCCACTCTTCAGCAACATCTTGAGCAGCAAGAGCAAGCACAGCTGAAGCAGCTGACCAGTGGACACAGCGAATGGCAGAGGTCCAGCTGCTGCTTTTGCCTAAGCCAGAGCAGAATGCAGAGAAGCTGTGCTGGATCCTGCTGCTGCCCTCCAGAAGAGAATAATGCCAGTCTGTCTAAGCAACAGCAGGAGTACAAAACAAAAAAATCTTCAGAGATTAAAGTCTTACAAAAGCTTGGTTGAAAAGTTTTTTAGATTTTGTTAATTTTTGAACAGTAGAGGAACTCAAAGACTGAATGGAAAATCAAAAATAATCCTCCAAGTAAGTAAACAGGACTGCAGCTCAGGAGTTGGCCCAGAGTTCTGGGTGCTGTATGGAAAGATGGTGATGGTCAAAACCTCTATCCCAAACAAATAATGTGTTTCGACCACCTACAGCACCCACTAGAAGGTTGCTATAGCAATAGTGCCTTATCTCCTTTTCTCATTCAAAGCTCCAGCAACAGAACAAATAGTGTGTTGCCTGAAGCAGAGTCAGAGCTAATTCTCCAAAACTGTATTGGAATCAAAAAAGCCATTTACCTGAGCTCTTCTTTTTTTCTATCATTGTTGAACTGCAAGTCAAACATTCACTAACTATCCTTTCTGAGTCTCAGAAAACAAAAAAGCTATTGATTTTCAGCACTTTTTTTGGTGTACTGACGTCTTGCTCCCATTAAAATGTCTCCAGAAAAGCAAAAGATTTTCTACTGTATTTGCATCCAATGTGACTTTGCATGGAAGCATTAATGAAGAGCAATAAAAGACCAATAAATGTTGTGTGACAGGACCTGCAAAATGTCAGCTCAAGTGGTTTCTGTTTCTTCTGCCTTATCCCAGAAGATGGAGCCAAATTGCTAAGTGTCTGTGGCCCCGACAAGCTGCACATAGGCACTACTCAACAAAACCTTTTCCAATAATGGTAACGTTAGTCTCACTCAAGGTCTCTCATTGCCAAGGTTGGCTGGGAAGGCAGTCAGGTTTCTTGCAGATATTTTTTACATGTCACAGCTATTTTATAGCTCTTTGAAAAGAAAGAAGGTCAACTAGATCAAGGTCAGAAGACTACATTTTAAGAAAGATAAATGAAAGGCAAAAATCCCCACACTAAACTTGTTCACAGACAAAAAGAAACCTTTATTTCTCATTGGCATTATCACAAACCTATTTTGTAGCCTGACAAAATGAGTCTGAGAGTCTAAAATATAACCATATTATTCATTTTTGGCTTGCATGTTATTCACAGTAACCAAAAATTTACGCAGAAATCTGGAAGGAAGAGCTTTCCATAAATACGTCAGAACCGATGAGCACACGCTGTCCTTGCACTTTGTGATTCTCTGCTGGAAGCAGTTAAGAAAGCCATACTATAAGAGCAGGTTGGCTGCAATGGCCTTTAGGATTATCCTAAATCACTCAAAAGTCATTCAAAGTACCATCTTTTCCTATGTACAACATGAGGCAACCATGTTTCTGAGAATAAGCAGAAAGGGGTGACCTGAGACTGGTCTGAGGAATAAAGGAATGGAATCCCATCACAAAACACTTTCTGAATCCCTCTCACAGATCACTGAGGAGGAGAAGTCCCCTGTTTGGCTAGGAAGTCATGTAAGGTTTAGCATGAGGCTCAGCATTCTTAGAGGAAGGCTTGCTATCACATTCAGTGATCCCAGCCTGGGCCTTTAGGGCCAGTTTGACCCTGACAGATTTTGTCTTTTTATGGTATGTTGTTCTCCTTATAATGACACTCATGATGGGTTCCTTCCAACTCAGCGTATTCTGTGAAATCCTCTAACCTCCAAGTTACTCAAGACAGTATAAGAGGTGATGATCGCCTAAGGAACTGCAGAAGAACATCTTAGTCTCGGTGACTGGCCAGTACCATGACAGACAAAAAAAAATGTAGACAGCAAGTGACACAGGGAGGGTAGAAAACAATCCTAATTTAACATTCAACCATTGATTTTCTAGCAGATTCTATTTTACTGCATTTGTGCAACATGAAAAAAGGCTCCAGCTACATAGCAGGACAGGGCACAGTTAGGCAAACGGTACCTAGAAATTTAATACTTAACATAAATGTTGTAATTATCACATGGAAGTTTTGGATTCATAGAGTTGAAAATTAACAAGTGATAGCAGCCATTGGAAGCCCAGCTGCATCAGTTCTGATTCTTATTTGATCTGGATCTTAAGACAGTGTCTGAAGAACTGTAAGAAAGAAGTAATTTGTGTTGGTTAGCCAGGAGAATGCCTTGGTTCAACTGCATATTTATGATCCCATTTTGGGTTTATGTTATACAGAAAGTAAAAAGCCTTTAAATAAAGAGAAACTCTGGGGTTTGTGACAAATGCCAAATATTAAAGGAGCCAAGCCTTGAATAGGCATATGGATATTGAGAAATCCAGACCAAAGGCAGAGAGGACCCTTTTTGTCCAATGAGTTATTTAAAAAAAAACCCAAACATGTAGGGAGGACACTTAAGACAAAAAAATCTGAACCAAGGCCAAGAGTGCCTGCCAGTCCTGTTCAGCTGCTGCACACTGGAAGAGATGCAGAAGTACAGCATCCTCTAGGAAGCAATTGTAGGAAGTCCTGAGCTCATGGACTACACAAAAAGACATACCAATTGCTTAGGGAGTTTGCAGATGTGCTGTGTAACAGGGTTTAGCTTTCATGTTTCATTCTGATTGGGCAGATGGGATTTTTAGACAACCAAAATCTCAGATACAACACAACTGTGGAAATTTAAGGCATGACAGAATATAAGGCAGGGAATTACAGAGGAATTTAAACATAGGGTCTGGGTTTGCTCTAGACCTTTTACTATGCTGATGGATGGATTTGCTCTTCAGCTTTATGGCCTCAGTACTTGATTCTCAAATCCCACAGCTGGAATCAGATTTTCAAAATTGCAGTCCTCCCCTCTTTTAAAAACTTAAAGATGGCGATTGCCTTTCAAGCAGGATCACTACCTGTAGAACATGTTTGCCGAAGCAAGAACTAAGCTCTTAAAACCTCTTGGCCCTTCCTAAAAGAGAACAGAGGCCAAAGACTTACATTCATATCAGAAGAAGAGTGTAGATTTTAAGGAAACAAACAAAATTAGAATTTAGAATTTAGATTTAAAATCACTGATCACACACATTCAACTTGGTTACTCCAATAGTTAGTTAACCACAGGGTTAAATTCATCTGATTTCCACTTCAAATTTCAATTTTCAACTACTAGATTTTGCTATTTCCTAGGGTCAAGCTAAAAGCTGTCAATTATCAATGTTTTTGTTCCCCTTAGAGGTAATTATAGCCTACAAGGAAGTTGCTCATTTATCTTTGCTTTGATGAGACAAATGAGAGAGAGGGCTCCTGGAGTCTCTCTGTATAATGCATATTTTTACAGCTCATTTAACCATGTGTGTTTTCTTCAAATATCCTCCATCCTCACAATAGTTCTAAAAGCATGAAATCTAGAATGGGACTCTTTAGAGGTGTTCTAGATGAGTCCAAGTGTGGGGCTGGTGGTTTCTCTCATACATAGAAGTACTGTCTCAATGTCAAGGAGACTGTTCACAGAAAACATCAAATATGCATTTACCCCAAAGAGCTCTTTAGCTCCATTGGCAGAATATGGCACAAGTATCTGCAAGAGAACTGGGCAAACGGTAGGATTTTATGCAAAGCTACTTTAAGGTAAAATTGTCATGTCAGGCAGGATTCAAGTTCATCTCTTTCAAATTATCAGGGGGAGATTTTGAAGGAGAAATGCTTGACATTCAGGATAGAAAAAAATCCAACAGCTCTGGGTAAGCAGCAAGAGCACAGTGCCCCTTCACAGCCTCTCCTTTAGGTTTTAGGTGCCATGCACCTTTCTCCCCAAGAAAAGGAGTAGGTAATAAAAGCATATTAAACCTGCTCTTGGTAAATATCACCTCCTTTGAATGGAAGAAATGTCTTATGAATTCCTAAGTGAAGACTCACATAGCACAAGTTATCTGGCCACTAAAATCTGCCCATGGCTGTTGCTGCTGATATCTAATGGTGCATGGGCAAAATAAGGCTTAAGAGAACTTTACAAAGATGATATTCACTATAAGCCCACTCTGACTTGAGATTCACATCTGGAGCAGCCAGAATACGTCAGAAGTTACTGAATGATCAGGAACTGTGTTTTGACACGTCTCACCACACTCTGCTTCAGTTTTGCAGATCAGATTGGATATAGACTCATATGGAATTTCAGCTTCAATTCTTATCTAAAGCTTTCGATACACTTTTTAATGGCAAGATAAAAATGCCTAGCACACAAAATGATTCTTTTCTGTCAGATCTTGGAATTAGTGATAAATTCTGATGCAACACCGTAAATAACTGTTTCCATTTAATGATGCTGAACATGTTAGGCTATGTCAATCATCCCTTAGAAATGAAGAGGAGATGTGATTTGAAATGGCAAGCTGTGTGTGTCTAATCAATAATCTCATTATGTGTCAAGCAAACCAAATTTGATTATCACAGAGCAGCTACAGTTCCCCTCAGTGTAGTTGCAACTTAGTTGCTATTCAAACTCTCAGTCTCAAATGCAGCAAGTGAAGCTGGTGGAAGTTTATTTATAATCCAAATGGGGAGGTATCTAGAGAGTCTGTGAGATAACAGTTCCATAACTACTGTAAAGCACCGGAGATGCCAGCCACTATGGGCAAAAAAATGCCCATGTTTCCTTCTTTTAAAAAATCTGCAGCTTCCTAGCATTCCTCAAGACATTTCTTCTCCAAGCCCCTCACTGGCTCATTGCACCTCTAAGCCATTTAAAATACAGGTCGCTCCAGACCTTGGCTAGACTCCACTTGTCCTGAAAAAACATCAGAATTGTTCGACCCTTCTACTTTTGTTTTTCTGAGCTCTACATAGCACAGTCCATCTTGTAGATTATCCCTTTTCACTGATCTACACACAGACCCATTCTGACCTTGCAACATAACTAAGGGATCTGCACAAGAGTAAGCTGTAAATCAAAGGATGTTGTGAGACCCAAAAATATATTCCCAACAAGGAATAAAGGATAAGACTTCATTACATCTGTCAGACCACTCACCTTTTTTTGTCAGTTTGCTACCCACAGGCACAAGAACCTAAGTTCAGAGCTCTGTTCTTCTCCCTCAATATCTACATATACAATAATGACACTGGATGCCTTTGTTAGGTGTACATTTAGCAGTTGTGTGCACTCCACCGTGAATCATCCATACAGAAGGAGCACTCAGACTCATCATGATTCCATCAGTCCAAAACCAGATTTTGCTGCAAGCTACTATTTGAAGAAATTATTTACTTTAAGGGTGGTGAGTCCCTGGAACAAGTTACCCAGAGAAGTCGTGGATGTCCCATTCCTGGAAGTGTTCAAGGCCAGGCTGGATGGGGCTTTGAGCAACCTTGTCTGATGTAAAGCGTCACTGCCCATGGCAGGGGGTTGGAACTAAATGGTCTCTGAGTCCCTTCCAACTCAAACCAGTCTATCATTTTAAAATTTGTGTTGAATCTATATTAAAAATAATGCTACAAATTGCACAAAACAGTGTGACCACACCTAGCTCTATGCTGGTTTCAATAAACACATGGTCTCTTTGGAAGCAATACTAGAATTCTTTATCTTGTCCTCTGTGGTGGCAACATGGTGAGAGGTTTGTGAAAATCAATAGATAAAATGGGCTCATTTACATTTCAGAGACTCCAGCTGGAAGTGCTTCCTGTCTGTTTAACAGCAACACTGTTTATAACCCTGAGATTAAGTTTTGTTATGCCCTATGAAAAACATTTTAAAAGTTCTGACCTTTATTTACTAAACAATTATTCCAATTAATACTGAATGTTTTTGCCCAAGATAAGGAATTGTCTATTGAATCAGAGATAAGATTTCAAAGATATGGTGACTAACAGAACTTTGGGATATAATAAATCAATGCCTTTTCAGTCACAGGTAGTGAAAAAAATGCTTTGTAATGCACTTTTGTAAACATCAGTTTACAGGCAATCCTGTAAAGCACCTACCTTGGATCATCATATCATGGAGCTGAGAGCCAGATTTCACATGTTAACCATACACAGAGGACCAGGTTTTTCAGGACTTGCAGTCTCAGATACCTACAGGCAAGTTCCAAAGCACCCAACAGTCAGTAGTCTCTTTGTCCCTTCCCTTTGCAAGCCCCACTGCTGCATATGGCTGAAATAGGAACCTCTGGCTTGTAGTCAAGGCATGCAGCCAGCCAGCAACGAGGACACAGCCAAGCTCCCCATCTCTAGAGCCCTCACACACAAGTGCTAGAGTGGCAAGTGTGTTTGTGATGGGTTGACAGGCACCATAACCCTTGATCTTTGTCTCCACTTGCTGAGCTCTCTTGTGGTCAAAGCACATGTCCCAACATGGCCAGAAGGCAGGGACAGTTTGTGGAAGCCATAGTTATAATTCTCCTGTGATTTGCAGCATATTTTGTTCCTGCTGCCATATGATTTTTAAAGTCCTCCTATCCCTCAGGAAATAAATAAGTTTTTTCCTTCATCCAAATGGGCATTTTCTCTTACTACTTTCTGAAGTAAGGCTTGAGCTTATTTCTGCTCCTGAAGGAAGCAGCTGCCCTCAGGAAAACAGGCAGTTCACTCATTTTCTGGCTGTGGGAGGTGATGCTGCTTTTATAATGAGAGGTGTACAGAAAGGACAGGATCTGTTTGTTACTTCATTCCACAGCTTTAGCCATAATCCCCACTGAATTCTGAGCATGTCTTCCTTATCCCTTGTCTTCCCATTCCCTAACAACCTGGTTAAAACAATCATAGTTAAAACCTAGAAGACCTGAGTAGAATTACATTGTTGCAATTCTAGTCTGGTTACATTGCCCAGAACAATACACTCTGTTTTGAGATAACGTAGGAGCTTAGGAAGCTAAACCTGTGTTGTGCACAATTCAAAGATCATTGGCCCTGCTGTGCTTTTCACAACAAAACATAGGTACTGACTTTAAGAAGACTATGTACATTGCATTTCCCAAATTGCAGCCTTCAGGACATCACCCCTACATATAGAAAAGAAGGCAAGACCATACCGTTGTGAAGCAGACAGTTTTCCTATTGACATCAGTAGGAATCCAGTCTTTAAGTATCTTATCGCTTCTCTATTCTTTCTTGCATAGTATCTGGAAGTACCAATAGTATTTTAATTTTGACTGAATACTTAAAACTCTGTCTTTTCAGCGAGTGCTAACATCAGCTACTTTTCCTAAACAATGACCCTTACTGATGGGCATGTTTTTTAATTAAAATTTTTCCTAATGATCCTGGAAATACTTTTTGATTAAACATTTTCTCAGAGTCAGACTGAGTTTTCTAAGGAATCAAAACGAACAGAAGTTGCATTTTCCTCATGCTGTGTTCATTACAAAGGTCTTAATTTAGCAAAGTGCCTTCCAGCTTGGAGTGTATGAGCAAGCCCATTGAGACTAATAGGATTATTCCAAGCTGGTAAGGCAGGCTCTTATGTATCTTGCTGAACCTTAAATGAGGCATGATGTGATTGAAAAGGCTCCAGAGGAGGTCCAGTTTGATCAGGTGGAGTATAAGGTACAGCCAGATTCAAAACATGAAGTCCAGCCTGTATAGAATGATCACATGAGGGAGGCATGTCACTCTCAGAGGAAGTCACGATAGAAATTACATGTATGTCAGCATGTGGGGTCACATGCCCTGTAAGGGCATGGCTCTTTTTTTTTTTTTGAACAATGCAAAGTGCCTTTCAGAGAAAAGTTGGCTTGGATGATTCTTCCATGTCATGCAATGTAAAAAGCCTGGGAAAGCTTTAACACATCAGCTGACCCCACTCCCATTCAGTTCTCTCACATTATTCATGCAGTTCTGTAGCATGCTTAGCTCAAACCAGAAAACTCAGAAAGAGCTGCTGTCATTAAAAAAAAACAAAACAAAAAAACCACCAAAAACCAACCAACCAAACAAACAAAAAAAACCCACTAAAAAAACAGAGGAAGCCTGGAGCAACATAAACATGAAGTTGAGGCCCTGCAGGCCACTCCCTGAGCTCTGATCCTGTCAGCACTCTCTTGCTATGTCTCAGCAAAGGCTGATCAGGACATAGCTGTGGAGTCTCTGATGAATGCCCAGAGGCTAAAGAAGTTTCGCAGATGATTCATTAGCACATTTCTCTTAAGTCAAGTGAAGTATTCAAGAAGTGCTGTTCTTCAGGCTGGGGTTCTCTGCAGTCCTGGTGGTCAGTATAAGGTCTGACATAATTTCACAGACCAGAATAAGGGATTTGGATTCCGGTTTTCCAGGAAAAATACCCCATCATTGAAAACTTCCTCATTCTTTCGCTTTTTTTCTATGACATTTTCTATATCTTGAGCTCAGCTCTGCAAAAAAAGGTGTTGGCAACCTAGATATCCAACAGGACAATTATCTAACCTTTAAATCCTTCTAAACTTAAGAATTCTATGCTCTTTAATGTCAATTCTAATACATCCAAATGGGAACTAAAGCATGATCTCAGACATTTCATAAAAAGCATTGCAGGTATAACTTAGGAAACAGATAATCCTATTCATCTGGCTTTGCCTTATCAACTTAAATAGTTTCTCATGTACCAGGTGTCTTCAGTAATTAAATAGTGAAATTGCAAAGTGCATACATTATTAATGATTCTAGGAATAGACCTAGCACTTCATAAAACAGAAGGATAAGATTTCAAGGTGGTGGCACAGCTTGCTTTTAACATTAGTGAAAAAACCTATTGAGGAATCTAAAGCAAGTTAATACTCAACTGAATAAGAGAAGTAGCGAGCTAAGCTAGTTAGAACATGGATATATCCCAAATCATGCTTCAATAAGGAAACCAAACATTTTGTAGAAAACTCCAGTTACAGCTAACCCAAATGTATGGTACTCAGAAGCATAAATGAAACATCCTCACTAAGACATCCTACCTCCTCACTGAGATGTTCAGCTCACTGTTTAAATACCACATCCACAAAACTTCAGCACAATATAATTTCTCTCCAGTGCAAGGCAAAATTTGTCAGAAGCAGGCATCAGGCTTGCTGTTGTTCCAATGGAAAGAAGCTGGTGCATCTTGAAAGTGCCTTATTAATTCTTAGTGAAACTGAAGTGATTGAGTTTTTTTGGAATCCAAGGAAAGTACCTCCTATATGATGATCCAGCCACAAGCAACCCAGTAACTCAGCCTATATTTTAACTCCAACTAACAATGTCACCAGCTGTTGCTTTGTTCTTCTGTGTAAGTATCCGTATCTCACCTAAAGGTTGGTGCCTCTACCTCCACAGTAAGTGTTTCCAACTTTATTCTAAGATATCTAATTATTTGGAAAAATAAAAGACTTGCTCCAGAATTGGGTTTAGCATATTCAGTCCACAGTACATTTTACACTATAATATTAGAATCCACACTTGAACAGGTAAGAAAGTTTAAAACCACAAGCCAACTCGCCTGTGGGTCGGTTCCATTACACCTTTCAGTAGTGTTACGTACTATTGGAATAATTTGGTGTTTGTTGAAGTTGCATGGAAAACAAAACGCAAACAAGCTGTTCAATGAGCAGTGAAAACAGTGAAGGTGGGTATCCTGTACCAGTAGGATGGGTGTCCCATGCTAGTAGTTTCTGCACATCCATATACCTCTTTTTCTCTTACACAACCCTGTCTAGCAGAAGCTACTATACACTGTGCTTAATCCAAGGCAAAACTTCAGCAAGGGCATTAATCTGCACAGCTCACCTCTCCCATACACCAGTTCTCAGGGATCACATAGGAACACAATAACCTTAAATATCCCTGTTTCCAACTGGGTCAGGAGATTCTGAAACTATTGAAGGAATTGCCTAACCATGTTACCTGACTCCCCTGGAAAACAGAACAAACAAACAAAAGTTAAGACTAAAGAATTAGATACTAGCTACCTGAGATCTACTGACAACCACCATCTTCTACCAGTTTACTCATCCTCCCTTCATCATCTATTAATAGATACATATATGCACATTTACTTCTAGTGTAATATTTATTTTTCAGTCATACCTTTTCATTGCTGATACAATATGAATCCTTCCGCTTTGTTATGGCTTAGAACACAGATGCTTCTGAAGTGAAAAACTACTTGCCTTTGCAGAACAGCAATGTATTTGAAGTGAGCAACATGAAAAATAACTCATGCATTTAGTAAATGATAAGTGTGTCAGTCTGCTCTTATGGAAGAGAAGACAGTGTCTGAATGAAGTCAGTCAGCCTAATAAAAAGGTTTATTGATTACAGGAATACTTTTTATATCTTTGTGATTGGATTTTGTGCTGGGGAAAAAGATCCTGAGAGAGTGGGGAGGTAAAAAACAAGACATTATAACAGAAATAGAAACACAGAAGGGTAGGTTTATCACTAGAGTAAGTAAGATATGAAATGATTAAGTGGGAGAAAAATTATAAGGGACAGCTGACCTCTATTAGGGCTCCAGACTTGGGCAACAGCTCTGAAGCTGATTAGGAGAGATCCAAAGGACACCAGAGGAGATGGATCTGTGCCCCCAGTTTCCTGTAGTAACCCCATACTGATATGTCCCCACACTGCCTTCTGCTTCCTTTGCAGGGTATAAACAGTCTCAAAGAGGTCTCTTCTACATGAAGGAATGGATGATCTGTATAGCAGGTTACCTTCACTATCTCAAAGCAGTCCCTCAAGTACTTTTAGAAAAACCAATTCCTTTTTTGGCTCTTCACATTCCATGTCACTTTTTCCCAAAGTCGAAATGTGTTGCCAAGCGTTGACCCTCCTGAGGAAATAGGACTGCTCTGTGTAAGTTCTCAGCAGTGTATAGGTCAAAACCATGGAGAAGGAACCGGTATTTTGTTGCCAGGCAACTCAAAATAAGTGCCAATAATAAGACCTGCCGCATACAATTTTTGGAAGCACCTCCCTGCCTAAGGAGCTTAAGATTCATTAGTGGGAATCACTTACGAGTCTAAATCCTACTGAAAACTCCTATTTTACTTAAGGATGTCTTTAAAAATTGAATTTTAATTTCAGGTAGCATTTGAAACATGGACCATGGGTTAGCATGGAAACACGACTGGGAATATAATTTCCAAAGCATCTCTCCCGCTTCTGTGTTTTCATTTATTCCTTCAGCCATTTTCTATATCCTTTATTTAGAAACATTTTCCTCCAGACTCCTTACTGGCCAAGGTGGGTCTTAAAATTATATCCCTTTATTCTTGAAGTCAAGTAGAATTTATCTGTACAGCAAACTTTGGTTTGATTTGATTATAGCTTTTGTGCTGGTTGAAACAAGGGTTTAAGGAAGTGAAGAGAGTATAGCCTGACATGCCAATATATGACAGCTGGCTCCTGGTAAAGCAATCCCTCAGGTCCTCACTTGTGCCCATTTGCAAAGATTGAAGAGAGAGCAATGAGTTTTGAAAACCATAAAATCTACTCTACTGCTGTATACTCAGAGAGTTGTGGGCATGCAGGTTTGTCAATTATTTTCCCTGACCAGCTTGTTAAACAAACAGTAATCCCTGAAATGCTCTGACACTGTACCTACACAGTTCCCACTACAGAGAGGATGGCCAGGAACATACTGTATATTACCTTCCTACACACCAGTTTATTTATAGCATAATTGGCAGAGCACAGCTACTGCAAGAATAAAAACGAAGCATATGCAAATCACCTTCTCTCCTCAAACACGAAGATTTCTCTGCAGCCACTGAGGCATGTGCAATACAACAGGTTCAGTCAGCTAGGATGATCTAGTCGAGTTTGTAGGCAGCAGTTTCCATCTGGGCATTCAGATGATATCATGAAAGATATTCTGAATGGCAGACAAGTTACAGAAGGGCAGTAACTACACCACTAAGAAATATTTTTCAGTAGACATTGGGCTCACTATCCATGGCCCTAGGTTTCTCATGCAGTTTATAAGAAGGGTTTAGCTCATTTTTATGACTACATCTTCAGTTTTGTCCTAAAGGCAAAGGGGTTGGTCACAATCATGAGAGTTTAATTAACAGTGGAGATGTGATGCCAAGATTTTGTATAGCATTCATAAAAGCACTCAGTTCTAGTGAATTTTCCTTCTCTTGCTAGAGCTGATAAACATATAACAATAGACCATAAAAATGAGTGAGTCTCCTTCCCCATCTAGTCTGGCATTTACATACAGCTGCAAAGAGAGATAGTGAGAAGGTTTAGACCCAGCTGGCAGAAATGTCAGGCCTTTCAGCTCTGTATCTCTATTACATCAAATAGAGACAGCATTAGCTCCTAGCTGTGTCAGTCCTTGGGAAATGCAAGTATTTGGATGAAGAAAGATTGGATAAATCTAAGCCTAGACATTGCTGGAGAAATTACACAGAAGCAGGAGAAAAGGAGGAGCCAGAAATAACTTTAAAAGGCTTGTATCACCAACTATCCCGAGATAAATCTCGTTTTACACGTCTGATCTCTAGATCACTAGAAGCTGCTTTCTGAGCTCTTTATTGATGAATCCTTCCATCTACAGAGGACCAAGACAACACATCCATCCTCAAATAGAGACGGGCAAGAAAATCTTCGCTATTATTATCTAAGATTAGCTTAAAAACAAACTACTGTGATGCTTCTTTCTTCACAGCTGCTGGAGTCAACACTAAATGTCCTCAAACATAGCTCAGTGTGAATCGTTTCAGAAA
The DNA here is from genome assembly GCF_047495875.1 of Pithys albifrons albifrons. Taxonomy (NCBI): domain Eukaryota; kingdom Metazoa; phylum Chordata; class Aves; order Passeriformes; family Thamnophilidae; genus Pithys; species Pithys albifrons. The sequence continues at coordinate 19,058,887 of NC_092462.1, read as the reverse complement.
AACTGATTTGTTCTTTTTGCCTTTGTATTTTCAAACAGGATATGTAACCTTCAACAATGCATTTCGGCTCAAAACACCTTCAATATTTAATCATATAGGCTGAATCTTTCTTCCTTTGATTTGCTTGTAGAGGTTTCTCACTCAATACAGAAGCCAAGTGAAAGTTTCAGTTCCAGGGACAAGTTCTCCAGGGACTGTTCTTCCCTCGGGGGGCACTTTGCCCTAAATGATCAGAGCATGTGTACTGTCTAAAGAAGTTGACACTGATTCTAGTGCAACTCCTGTTGTTAGCAACTTGCTGTAAACACAAGAGTTTTCCTGACAGTTTGCTATTACCTATGAAACTACCTTCTGAAGTTGGCTAGCAAGTTCATGACCTTCAACATGCTCAAGAAAAATGAACAGTTCATTTTAGAGAGTTCTCAAAGTTAAGAGCTAAAAGCATAGGCTATCCTCAAATTGAAAACCTTAAAAATTAGCTAAGAGGAAGTAGAAGAGGAGAAGCAGAGAAGAGTATTCACATAGAACTTCTGTTTGAATGGTCAAAGAGTGTAATGGTGTCCTGAGGAGGGTACAGACAGATTGACAAGTGCCTGTTTGGCATCCAGCTTCAAACTAGAATTGCTTTGTTTTCTGATATCCTGGATAGAGCGATAAACAAAAGAAAAGTGTGATTTCACAAGGAAATTGTTTGTTTTTTTCAATACAGGCTGTCTTTCAGTTCCAAACTCTGACATCTTCCACGCAAAGACAAGCCACAGTCCATTCAACTGCAAGAACATGAATGCACACACACTTTGCTACCTTGCACTGAACATGGGAAATCTGAAAATCCTGACTGCAGGTATGATTTTTACCTCCTTCAGCACACGACAATCATTCTCACATCTTCATACTGCCAAGACTGCAAATCCAAGAAGTTTGAATACTCATCAGGTTAGTGGGACCCCTAGCAAACCTCCAGAGCCACTCCTACGTTCTATCTGGCATAGGGAACTCAAATGTTCCTGCTCCAGAAGCTCCTGTAACTGACTTCCACAGAGCTACTGAGCCTGAAGGTTTCAGTCAGATTGTCAAGAAATTAATCTGGAGAGGAGTTGTTGGAAAGTTTTGGCTTTTGTAAAACTGAATACTGTGAAGCTTTGAATGGGGATTCTGCTACTCAGCTCTAGATCTCATCTCAAAGAGTGTGCTGCTGTGGCAAAGCAGTTTACTTTCAGATGTTTTCTGGTGCCTGTGAAGAGCAGACTTCGCAGCACAAAAGGCCCAGGAAGACTGACACTGCTTGGACTCAGTTCAAAGACCACAAGAGTTCAAAGACTCAGCTTTCTCCTACATATGGTCTTTCCAGATTGCAGAAAAGCATATTCCTCAAACAGCGAATGGGAAGTTGCTCCATCTGCTGCTGAAGCTATTCTGTAGATTAGCAGCAAGCATCACTTCTCCGAGAAGCTGAGTACTAGAGCAGAGGGAAACTGGACTTAGAGAGCAACTGGGTGTTGTTCCAAATTCCTCTTCTTGATTAAGACCATTAATAATCCTTCATTTCCTTCCAATATTAAGTTAAAAAAATAAGAACTGTAAATGCGTAATCAATTGTTCTATGTTCCTTCAACTAAACTGAGAGTAAGAGACAGACAATACAGCATACTTTGCTATTCACTGCAAAACAAATAAATGAACAGAATCACTCTCTGGAAAGCCATATTTATCTATAAAATTGCTTAAAGAGCTTCAAGGCATTCTTATCAAAGTAATGTTATCAGCAAAAGTTCTTTCTGACCCCAAGCTTTGTACACAGAATTCCAAGTTTCATGTCTGACAAAAACAAGCAACAGATGTCATTCATGTAACACTCTGGAATTTATGTCTTCTTTCATTGCTTGCAAAATAGGATACCCATTTTTGCCAAGGGTAGGCATTTGACAAACTAATTGTCAACAAAAATGTCCTCATCTGCATTCTTCAATATGACCATATGCTGCCTCTCATGCATTCCTGAAATAGAGCACCCAGGAAGAACTTCCCAATGTGAAATCCCACTTAGGGTTAATTCAAACTGACTCAGTCTGAGGAGTTTTATGAATTTTCAGGCTTTCTGTAGGACACTCCACTGAGAATCCAGAACAGTGTCTCCTAGGTAAACAACCAGCTTTATTCAAACAGATGTTAGTCACTGGACCCCTGTGCACAGTGGCTGACAGCTGCATTTTAAGTTAAGGAAGTTTCACTTAACATTAACCTTCTCTTCAGGAGGTCATTGCTAGCTCAGCATGACAGCCAAGATTAAAGAAACAGCAAAACCCCCTTGGAAATGTCCAAAAAAAGTGTTTCTAGAGAAATGCAATGAAACAGGACCAAAACAGAAACCCTCAAAGCAAATCTCACACTGTTTGCTAAAAGGACTAGCTCTTCTTTGTTTACTGAATAAATATGTTCCAATCTACTGATCCGTAAATATACAGAAGCTTTTCTTAAAAAGAGAAAAAATAATCCTTTGTACTTACATGCCTCTAGCTGATCTCCACCCCAGGGGATTAAACACATTTCTCTCAGTTACAGCCACATGGCTTCACAATGAAAAGGAACTTAACAATAAATTCACAATTTAGTGTTTCAGGCCAACATACAAGCAATCACATAAGCAAGGGGTGTAAAACTGGAATTATACCAAATAATAGGATTCCAGCCAGTTACTTGAAAAGGTCATTAAAGAGGTCAACAAGTATTCTTGTCCCTCCTTCTATTTTCAGCTTCCCTGAGAAATGCAGTCCTTACTTCACACCAATACTTAAAAATGCCTTTCCTCATATTATTTGGAACTTAAATGGCCTCATGGACTTAATAGCATTCAAAACAAGGCCTTTTGACTATATATGTGCATATATTTGTATATATTTTCCCACTTAAATGGCAAAATTTAAATTAGCAACTTTCTCCTCAGTCAGTGAGGTACACAGTGAGAGCAGCAAAGGTGACTATGGTAAATTCTGGGGCAAAAGACCCAAGGGAGCAAGACTGGGGATTCCTGCAGTCAGGAACTCTGTCTTGTTAGGACACTGAGGCCTATCTTGGGAAGCAGTAGAAGACTCTCACCTAACATTTTGAAATATCCCTATTGTGACTGGTTTTGAGGCTTCATTCTGTTACTTCAAAAGCCAAAGCTAAAACTGTTGTTTGAAGAGATCAACATTTTATACATTGACCTTTCATTCCCTCCTTTTCTTAGTGAGTATTAAATGCTGCTCAATCAGATTTAAATTTCCTTCCAACGTCATCTGGACTAATGAAGTTGGCTGCCACTGCCTTCACTTGATATTCAAACACAAAGCTATTTTAATAAATGTCAATGAGCAAATTAAATATTTGAATTTTGATCTTGGTTCTCCAGAAGTGGAAGAGATTTAATGTTCATCTAACGAAAAGCATGATTAACACTCAGGTCAGACCCAATCAACAAAACTTGCTGAGTGTTCATCATTGACACACTCCTGGTTACTTTTGGAAGTGCTAGTCATAAGATATGTTTGCATATAAACATATGTGTCAAAACTGACAAGCCAATGGTGTATAATTTAAATATTTGCAGATTACTACAACATGGTTATCACCAAATTGGTGACATGGATACTTTTGCTATGGCATGTGGCTTGACATTTTTATAACACAGGAGGCATTTTCCCCACCAAGCAGGTCCAAACATGTGCAAGGTTGCTTTTTAGCACTGGAGTTTTATACTTCATTTGGCTGAGGCCAAATTCTGTTCATGCCATTGAAAAAAAAAAAAAAAAGGCTTGACCTTAGACTGTTTTCACTCCCCTTATGTGTTCTGCAATGATTTATGGTAGCTTGGATACTTCTCCACTATATGGCAGGTGGCAACATGTCCTATCCACCAGCTATCTTTGGCAGGTCTGCTCATTGTATTCCTGGCTTACCTGGACCCTTTGACATCTGGCATTACAGGCACAGATTAGCTGTCTATAGAAACAGTGGCTGTCCTGCACTGTGGGGTAGCCCACAGCCTGCTCAGGAGAGGAGCAGATTGCTGACACGGCAGAACATAGGCACCTGGATCAGCTGCACTGGCCTGGTGGTCTTATCACATTCAACAAGATGACATAAGTCTGGAAAGAAGGACTAACATTGCAGCATTTCAGCCAAAACAGTATGATGAAGGGATTCAGCAGGACCTTGGCAGAGGCAGGTCTGCAGTCTTCCTCAGTTCTGTCCAGAACACCAACTTTGCTCTGAACACAGGCATGGATGGATAAACAGGGGACAGCAGGAAATGGAAGAAAAGCATTTGGGGTGGAGTTTAACATGACATGTAGTATACAGAACTGACTAAATGAACATTCCTTCTACTGCACTATCTCTATTAACCCTCTCACATTAATGAGCAAGCACTTCAAAGTCAAGACAAAGAGATGCAGATTTGATCACATCCTTGATTATCATTGATAGAAGAGGGAAAACAAACACAAAGCCCCCAGATATGGTAAAACAAGAGTGCAATTGATATTGTAAACAAACATATCAGAGATGCAGCACTGCAAATGCTCAGTTCCATTTCTGAGGAAGATAACAAGTAAAAAGAAAACACTTTTACCTGGAAGCCTCAATGACCAAGGCACATAAAGCCAGTTATTAGTGGGTAATAAACTGCAGTCTGGATACAAAAACTTAATGAAAAAAAGCTGAGCACAAGAACAGGTAGTGTCATCCTGAGTATCTTTGTGTAAATTCACTGGCTCACACACCACTAGTTCTCACACATATTAATGACCTGGGGCCTTATAGGCAGCTACTGCTGCTTCCAAGTAATCACTGGAGTGACATTGGGAGTAGTGGCCGTGATGGTGAGAAGCCACTGGACAGTGTTGCAGCCACAGACAAGCCCTTAGGAAGACTAGTACTGAAAGAACAAAGAAAAAATTAAACCCAAACCCTGACCAGCATCTCTTTAAAGAAGAAAGAAAAATCCTCCCAGGAAAAGTGCTGTTTTGAATTCAATTACTGGTTACTAACATGATTGTCTTGCATCTCAGTCACTGTAAGTCACCATTCAAACAGAGCAGACGTGTATAGAGAGGAGAAGGGAATGCTATGTTAAAGCAAATATTTGTTTTCTATCCTCAGATAATCTTACCAATGTGTCATTGAATTCAGTGCACCAGAAAATTCTAAATTTCCCATTAGAGCTAGTATTGTGGCCTCTGGGGTCAACCTGAGCTCTCTGTTAAGAGACTGTAAATTCAAACTTCAGTGAAGTCATCTAAGATTTATGAAGGTGCATTTGGCCTTTTGGCTCCCTGAACTTAATGCCAATTGAGATAATTTTGTGCATTAAAAAAAGAAAAAAAGAGAAAAGCTATGTTATGATCATTTCAACAGCAATTTATTTGAAAAGAAGCCCTGCAAAGAAGTCTTCAGAGAAAACTATTATTAAGATAGCATTAAAGTAGCTGAAAAAAATGAAAAATAAAGAGCTGAAAGATGCTCATCTAAGAGACGTTCCGATACAAGCTTGTTATGGGCTGTCACTGACAGAAACTGTGATATCTGACTGGTAGTGAAGGTCTTACAAAAAACTGGGGAATGGCAGAGCCAAAAACAGGCAAGAAGCTTTACTCTTAACTTTAATCCACCATGGACAGTTCTAACTGAGGTACGAAGCATAAGCAACAGGGCTCACCTCCCAGCCTCCCAGACCAAGAATTGTCTGAGAGCTTCACTCTCAGAAATAGGGGAAACAAGCTAAAGGAAAGACAACATAAAACTGGAAAACAGGGTGGAGAAAACACAGGAGATCTCTAATGTCATATGTCTGAACAGCCTCAAATCTACCCCATCCAAGTAGTGCCACCAAGAGACTCTAACACACTACTTTTCTTCCAGAAACAGAACACATGAAAAACATATAGGACAATTGTGTTGGAAGCATTAGATTGGTTTCAGTGTGGTATCCATGTCTGTTACCAGCTCTTGATGCTACATTACATGAGTACCAGAGATATAATATTCACTCATTATATTCCATGTCAGAAATTTGGAGCTGCCAGGCTGAGATGCCAGGAGCCATGTGTTTAAGGGTCCAGGACAGGGGACTACAAGTTCCTAGACACAAGAACTCCCAGGATATTCTCATTTGTAGCAGTTCTCTGTCAATCACTGTGGAATTTCTAGCTACAGCAACAATCAAGGCAGTAATATTCATTTAGCTGCCCCATCTGAGACTGACAAAATTAACAACCATCCCTATATCAACTTGTATTTAGGTGGCTGTGTTGATTTTGATCCTAGCACAAAACTACAAGGGATTAGAAAGCCACATGAGCAATGCAGTTATGAGAAATCTAAATTCAGTATCCACCTGGGCACTAGTAAGTTAAAAAGAGAACACGTGAAAGTTGTCTGATTTTGACTAACCAAAACACATTGCAAAGCTCATACCCACGTATTTAATTTATTTGGTACTGCATTTAAAACTCCTTGAAACTCATATGTCTTTTCAAATTAACTCAACTATATAATAATAAGCCAAACACGTCAGCTGCTGAGAAATCTCACAGCATCCTGTCAATTTTTACTTCTTTTAGTATCCTTACTAATTTAAAAGACCATCATTCATAATAGCATGTTATTCAAATTTTAGCAAGAACAATGCCCCCAGAGGCCAGTATTTGGTAAGATTCTGTCATTCCTAATTCAGTTTAATTGAACAGCAATAATGATCCCTTCCAGTACCAAGGATATGACAAGCAGATATTTGAAAAGGAGCTCAGGGTCTTGACTGTTTGCATGTTACCAAACTATGATCTACCTACAGTTGGTTTATTTTTAAGCTCATAATAGTAACTTTGCATCTGAATAGCTTTTTTTGCCAGAGGAAAGCATCCCTGGGCAGCATGTTTAATACAATTGAGTTTGTTGATTTGTGATTTGTTATTCCCCTTCTTTGTGTTCGAAGCTTCTTTGCCTGCTGATGCATTACCTTCTCATGGGCAATGCCCATGGAGTACATAAAGCTGTGATTCAAGTTACTTGATAAATGTTGGTTTGATCCCAGGATATTTGGGTGAAACACCTGCCACATAAAAATAATTTGCATCTTTTCCTGACGCCAAAAAATTCTATTACTGTGGAAGCTGAAGTGTATCCAGCTCCACTTATATAGATCCACCTCCACTTAAAAACAGAATGAGTAAGGTTAAAATGATAGCTGTTAATTTTGACCAAGAAGAACAAAAAACCCCATTGGATCTACTTGTTCCTGACTTCTTAGCACTTTACATTTTCTAGATGAGGCCAGCACCTGACCCATTCCATTGGTCTGGTAGGGTACTCACACATGTCAAGACAAGTTGGATTGGTATCTATCCCGTCCAACTTCATCAGCCTGTTAAATAATCCTAAACAATCCCAGGGGAGTAGTGGAAATTTACTCCTTTGAGTTATCACAATGAGGACTGCTATGGGTGAGGGGCCAGATTTTGAACATATCTAAGCAGCCACAGATGTTAAAGATGCCAAATATGAAAATCAAAGGCACTGATAAGCCTAATTCACATTGCTACAAATCTTCTGACTGTAGGAGTGAAAGAATCCCAGCCCCAAAATGACCTCGTAATCTCAAATAGATTTAGAAGAGAAAGCTTGACCATTTCTGTCACTGCTGTATCAGGAATGCAGACACAAAGATTTTGGGCCCAGATTTCTGGTATACAGTCACTGAACTGCTAGTAATTTTGAATGGAAGGAATTCCCAAGTTTCCAAAGACATTATATACCAGAGTCTTCCCATACCACATCTTCTTAAACCCAAACCAGTGCTTCCTCCAAGCTTCCAGACCAATCTTTGGAGCCTGAATCACACCAATGTGCCTGTAGACAACATACACTGCATATTCTGCACATACACCATGGAAGTAAAACTTCCAGGAGACAGCTGGCATTTTCCCTGAGCACTATTTGTATCACTCACTATTCATTTGAAGAGCTCAGGAGGGTTTTTGGTCGCCTGAGTGAAATTAGCTGTGAATTAAATATAAACATGGAACACACTAATATTGTGCTGCACATAATAGAATAGCCTTCAAGGGAAAATGCAGCAGCACAGCACTTATGGGTACTACTGGCTGAGGTTTCTGTTTCAGGCTTTCCATCTTCCATCCACCTTCTTCATGGAGAAAATTCATAACATATCTCACTTTGTGTAGATCAACATTTACCAATTTACTAAGACAAAGTCAATAGATGAATTTTCTTCCATTTCTTCCACCTGAAGTACTGTTAAATGTTTATCAGTTCAGTGATTAAAACAAAAATAATATTCATATCCATGAAAAATTGCATTGTCATTACATCAAATGAAGAATTAAGGAAAGATTGGAGCTAGGCAGAGATCCTGAATAATTTGGGGATTTTTTTTTTATTTATTTAGGATTTCTGAGATTAATTCATGTGATGTACATGCACGAGTTTCCAAAAACAGCATGCTGTAAATCTGCTTTCTTAGCAGATTAATTCTCAGATGTTGACTGAAAGAGATAGACAGGCTCTAGCCCTCACAGTGGAACAGCAGCACTTGATAAAATATTACTGTTAGATGCTGTCATATTGTTGAATCTTTTGGTTGAAGACATCCAAATGCTAGGTCTTTATCTTTTAAGTCTATCAAATACTTCTGCTAAGGGCCATTCTTTCCCTTTAGGACAGCAGAAATATTATGGTACTGGACTGCATCTTCAACTCACAGGGCTTTTCTTACAGTGGTATCAGTGTGACTGTAAGGAAGTATTTGTGAATATTCTGCATAACACAACATTATCCATTCTCTTGGTATCTTAATCACTGCCTAAGATCTCCCTTTCAAAGTGCTGAATTCCTTCAAAACCTTGCAGGCACTTCTTGAGGCAGAAGTTCCCTAAAGGTGGCTTGGGTGTTATTTTCAGGGCAATTGCACCAGCCTGAGGTGCTGCTACATAGATGTGTCCACTAGTCTTGCCAATATATAATGTGCAGCCACTCAAAAAATGTCAGAAATAGTGCATACCAGAAAAGGACCCAGCTCTGCAAAGGGCACAAGTCATCCAGAACAAAAGCACAGTAGCTGTACCTCCCCACTGACATCCCACCATACGCTAGCACACCGTAAGCCTGAGATGGGTCAGACACTGAGAATGGTAAACATTTATAGCCTGCCAGAAGGTGCTCCAGACAGAAAAATGGCTTAAAATACACCACCTTCCACTGAATTTCTCAAGTATCATTGCTGATCTGCTAAACCTTCTGCTGGGTGACATAACAGCAACACTCCTTGAAGCATTAGAAGATGACAAATACTCTTTAGAGTAGGACAATGTAATAGACATAGGGGCTGTTGTCAGTCATGTCTGAATTTGTTCACTTGGAAAGGTGGGGATAACAACCCAAGCAGTACAGAAAGGAAGAAATAGATCTCTATTTGAAAATTTCAAGAGAACTGAAGTATTTTAGCAAACAAGTACTTTAATGATTTCACTGACACAAAGCTATTGCTTCTTATCTAGCTATACTAATGTTCATGTCTATGACTGAAAAACAAAGGAGAATTACAGCATCCCTCGGGATTCTTTGTGTCTTTGGGCCTTTGAGTATTTACTGCCACTGAAATGCAAAATGCTAGTGGTGAAAAATGAGATGTTTTAAATTCATTGCTTTAAAACAGTACGTAATGTGTACTCTGAGGTTGTGCTGGTCAAGCTGCTATCTACAAAGTTTTCCAAGAGCCACCAGTTGCCACTCTATTAACCTATTATAGATGGCAACACTATTTGATTTGTTCTCAGTATGCATTACCTTATGCTTTCTTACAGAAACTGTAGCTGAACAACAAGGAACAAGTTTTTTTGCCTTGTTCTGGCAACCACAGGACCCATACAACAGGCTGGGATCCATTTTTTGGCCAAAGGACCTGTGACCCCAGCTTTCAAGTGGACTGAACAGACCGTGTTGTTAAGGTCCATCCCATGTTGTGAAGTTCCACATCTGACCCTGTGCCCAGCCCATTGAGTTTCTTGAAAAAGATAAAGCAAAATACCACAAAGGCAAACAAAAAAAGCTTCTAGTTTTCCACTGTCTGGGCACATTGGAGGTGCAAGGACCATGAGGCCAGGGAATAGCATCAGAAGAAACAGGACTGCTGTCATTGCAGTCATCCGTTCTACTATGCATTTCAAGCCTTAATATACTCAGCTAGGTGAATGTGACTGGATAAAACAGGGAGAAAGTCACGAGACAGGAAACTTGGAGTCTGGGAGGGGAACAAGGAGCAGCTGATGTCCCATACTTGCATAGTTAAAGTGCAGGCATGACTGAAAGAAGACATGGAACCTAGGAGTTTTGTTAAAGAAAAGAGGATACCCCAGAAAACTCCTGGACTGGAATAAATGAATTGTGTGGAAATGGCTCAATGGACAAATCAGAGATTTTACTTTCTAGAATTTAATTTACCTCATGCAGCAGTCCTGAGAATTATAGGACCAAAGAAGAGAAAATACAAGGAGAAGATGACTGAAGACAATTAAAATAAAATATTAGGCAGGGGAAATGGAAGAAGCAGCTAAAAGTATAAGACTGGAAAAAAGGCTCAATACAAAGCTTGACCAGAAGCAAGGCAAGATTCTTGCTGAATCCTATCCAGTACAGGGTGGCTTCTCTTCCTTTTTCTGCTTAATATATCCCCAAATTTGCCTCAAGGATGAGACAGTGCATGTGTGAGGGGCTCCTGCTGAACTTTCTAGTTATCAACTCCAGGACATCACGTTTGCAACACAACCATATACCAACATGCCTGGTTTGACAACATACACCCTTGAATGGTGTTGGTCATATTCCTACCAAATGCCCAAAGAGCAAGCAGTTAAAAGTCAACTTTCCCAATCTGTTCATTGCCCAAGTGAAACACTTGCTGGTTAGGGCATTAGGGTGGAATGCAGTCAGCTCAAATTTATATCCCAGGCTAAGCCAGACCAGGAATTGGGCCCACATCACCCTGTTCCTCTAAGTTCCCCAGGCGCTGGACACATGACTATTTCAGAATAAAGTCCCCTCTTTTGGCCCTACTAGAAAGTATCCTCCCAATCCCCATCCCTTTCTCTGCAAACCAGGAAATAGTTCCTGAAAGCACTTTGGTCACAAACACTATTTGTCAATTAGAAAACTGTTGTCTGCTTTTTGCTGAGCAGAAATATTCCCAGTAATATGCTCTAGTCTGTCCAATCAATAGATTTACCTCACTGTCTTATCATCTACTTCATACCACTGATTTCTGAAAGTCTCTCATTGCCAGTATTTCCTTCCTCCAGATGGTCAGTAACTAGCACAGAAATAAAATAACTCTTGAATTTTCACATTTTCCTTCCCAGCAACTATTCATCCTGTGCATCAAACCCATCTTTGACTACATTCTTAATGGGACAATAAAATTATGGTCTCTTATTAAAATCTGATGACATACATGGGGAAAAATAGTGACAATTGCACAGCTTATCTGTTAAATAATTGTGATAAACTCATCTGTGATGATTTTCAAATAGAGAAAAAAAATTCTAAAGGTGGAAAACAGCCCTGTCCACAGGTTGCTGTTAAAAGTGCTCTGGCTTGTACCAAGCTGCCTTTTAAAAGTAGTAGGCTACTGTAGTGAACATTGATCTTCACTCATTTTTTTTTTTAAATTTGCTCCATCTGGAACAACAAATTTCTCTTGCCTCAAACATTAAACCTTCTTTAATCCTACAGACTAAACAACAGGTGGTAGATTATTTTTTCAGAATTAGCAGCCAACTGCCAAAACAACTCAGCCCAATGATTTCGGTTTGTGGTTTGAATTTCATGGCTTATCTGCAGCCTGCATTTCTTACCACTAGAAACCAATGTCAATCCTCCAAGACGCGTCCCCATTTCCTCGGTCCCTCCAAAGTGAAGACAACTTCATAGCCTTCATGCTAAAGGAAAATACACTTTTGGACATTAAAACTCAAAACATAGTAGGATTTCCATTGCAAAATATAGGAAAGGTTTTTCAAAAGCATTCTAAATTTCCCTAGTATTTTCTCCAACTAGGCATTAAATAAAAAATCAAGCCATACAAAAAAGCCCACTACACTTTTACTGAAATTGAACATATTTAAACCAGCACACAATTGAGATAAATAGAACATTATTTTACATGCCTAAAAGAAAACATAAAATGCAAAGAAAAAATTTCTCTCTGTCAAGTTGACAGTGATAATGAAACTGCAAACCCACAAAATCGTTCTCCAAACAAAATGCACAGTGTCAGCTCAAGTCAATGATATGAGTTGAATTGTTTTGTTCTAAATTTGATTAGTAATAAAAATAAAAATCACCAAAGTAATATATGCTCTTAAAATTTACTTCAGGGTAGAACACAAACTTTTCAGTCAGCACATGTTGTCCTGAAAACACCTTACATCTGGCCTTTTTTTTTTTTTTAATTTTGTAGTGAGGTCTTTAAAACAAGCCCAAACTTCATGTTTCAATAAGCCAGTGTTTTCTCATTAAAAATATTAGAGAAAATTCTCAGAAGCTCTAACGCAAAGCACATCTGAAAAATTCCAGCACTGAGCAATTTAAACCATTATCCCTCATTGGTATAGGTGTGTACTTTTCAAAGCACCTGTTTTTACATAAATGGCCATTACAAGTGCTGCCATGGGAACAGGCAGGCTATCATCAGGGAGCTGGAAGTTCAGACAGCAACTAAGCCATGGGCATCTCCCTGCCTCCTCCTTTCCTGTATCTGATTGTTATGAGCTGTTCAAGGTAGTTACCTTGTTTGTCCCGAGTGAGAGCAGGCATCCCCAGAGAGTCCAGTTCATCTCATCTATCAAACACTGATATCAGGATGGGACTATTAAGCCTCCTTTGCAACTACAGAAGGAGAGCAGCTGCCTGGTTTGAACAAAATTCCATAGCAGTCCACAGCTCACTGCAGAGAATGCTGCTTCCTCCCTGTGTGGGCAAATGGCAGAACTATCTAATGAAGGCCAATGTACACTCTTTGCAGACTAGTTGCCCACAAGGTTGATTAATGGACAAGTAATTGCTTGAGAATAGCTCATGTGAGATTAAACTGAAGAGACAAGGTTATCTAAATGCAAACTTTCTCAGACTATGAGATATTTCCGTGAGCTTCCCTTCAGTTTCAGTTAAATCTACCATGACCCTACCACTGAAAATACAATCACCCACCTGGGAGAGTTCACTGCCAGACTTACAGGTTTCTTTTTAGTATATTTAGAAGCATAAAATAATTAAGGCATCACTACATATTGGGTGTGTTAATTGAAAAATCAGGAACTATACGCTTCACTTTAATTAGCAGCTGTTAAGTATTTACTTAGTAGCTTGTCATGTTAGAACTTGTTTAGCTTGCTGCCAAAGATATTTTTGCCATGCATATTTTTCCATGTTGATTTAAAACAAGGGAAGGATGTGATGCATTACACAAAGATATATACATTAATGCAGCAGGCATAATTTCTGATGTGATTCTAGAGAAAAGCAACAATGGAGGTGCCATGATTATTTTTGCTCTGCTCAAGCACATGACAAATTCCAAGCCTTGTTACAGTTGTTTGCCAAACTCACTAAAGCTCTCCTCCCTGTCAAGCTTAATGCTTTGTAGTACCTGCAATAACAGGCTCATCTCCAGAGCTGGTTCCAGCTCAGACCTACTCAACAATCTGCTGCTGCTCTGCCTTCCTGCCTTGCTTCAGTGGCCGTTCACAAACCTCTCCTCCCCCTGTGCCCCTGCCATATGTACACTGGTCCTGCTCTGTCACACTTGTTCAGCTTCTTGTCACACTTCCGCACCTGTTTTAGGGCCTTACTGAGGTGTTTGGTCACCTGTATGCTATTTTTTCAAGTCTCTCTATGTTTTCCACTCTGGGGCGCTCTACACAGGGATCTATTTTATTCATGACAAAGGCCCTCCAGACACTGATCTGGTTATGTTGTGGTTATACATGTAGCTCCAGAGACACCTGATTCTTTCATTTAGTTCTATTTCTCATGCTACTTCAGTTTTTTCAGTGTCTCCGTTCCTGGCTTCTTGTGCTCCTGCTGCTGCCTGTCCGTACTTCTCAGGGTAACAGTCATAAGGACCTTCAATGCTTCTAACACTTATTTTAGCAACTCAGCTCAGTATTTATCAGAGCTCTGTTTGTTCCTGCAACTATACAAGGACCTTACTTCTGCTCTCTTAGTCCAGAGAACCACCTGAAATGGTTTCCACCACGATTCAGGAGATCAGACCTACTCCCTACAGAGTGATGCAAACTTTGCAAGAAGGGAGTTGGAGTGATTTATTCCCCATAACTGTTCTCGTTGAGGCCTTGACCCTGAGAATATCAATAAGCTGCCAATTAGTACTGTATTGTCAGACCTCAATATCAGTAATATCAACAGTGAGACAGAGATGTACATCTCAGTTTGAAAAGTCAAAAATAGCGTGTAGAGTTGACCTCGGCTGGATGTAAGGTGCCCTTACCACTCCCTTTCCTCAGCTAGACAGGGAAGAGAAAAGTAAAATGAAAGTTCATGGGTCAAGATAAGGACAGGGAGAGATCATTCAGCAATTAACAACATGGGTAAAACAAACTCAACTTGAGGGCAAAAAATTATCGCCAATTCAAATCAGAATAGCATAATGAGAAATAACAAATCAAAAACATCTTCCTTTCACCCTTGTCTTCTTTTTGGGCTCAACTTTAAGTTTTCTCTATTTCCTCCCTGCCTAGCAGTGCAGGGGGATGGGGGTTATGGTCAGTTCATGACACGCTGCCTCTGCTGCTCCTTCCTCCTCATGAGGAGGACTCGTCACACTCTTCTCCCTGCTCCAGTGTGGAGTCCATCCCACAGGAGACAGTCCACCATTTCTACAACATGAGTCTTTCACACAGGCTACCATTCTTCCTGAACTGCTCTAGTGTGGGTCCCTTTCCACAGGGTGTAGTCTGTCAGAACGAGGCTGCTCCAGCATGATTCCCCCAACAGGGTCACAAGTCTTGCTCCAGCATGGGCTCCTCTCCCCATAGGGCCACAGACCCTGCCAGGATCGTGCTCTAGTGTAGGCTTCCCATAGGGTCACAGCCTCCTTTGGGCATCCACCTGCTTCAGCATGAGCTCCTCCACTGGCTGCACGGTGATTTCTGCTCCATGGGCTGCAGGGGGACAGCCTGCCTCACCATGGTCTGGACCAGGGCCTGCAGGGGGATTTCTGCTCTGGTGCCTGAAGCACATCCTGCCCCTTCTCCTTCACTGCAAAGTTCTTGGTATGATGTATTCTCAATCCTCTCTGGCTGCAATTGTTTTTGTGAAGGTTTTTTTTTTGTTCTCCTTTCTTAAATATATTACCCCAGAGATACCACCATTGTGGCTTGTAGGGATTGGTTTACAATATTTGGAATGGAGAAAATCCTGCCAGAAATGGATTTGTGAAGAATATCAACAAGCCATTGATAATGCTTTAACAACTGATGTTTTTAATGTTGTTTGAATGTACACAATGTTTGTTAAAATGTCCTTGTGCAAAGTCATTACTTCTCCTTCCCAGAATACCCTATTATCTCAGGGCTCTGGAGGAGAGTTGCGACATGCTTGTTACCTGAAACCCTCTCCTACTGAATGTAAATCCCCTTACTCCCATTGGCCCAGAGCCAAACCTCCTCTTGTTTTCCATTAGTGGGTTTTGAATCTTTCCAAGGTCCATATAAACCCCTGACCACCAGCAATAAACTCTTTTTCTTCTCCCTCTCCAGTGGTCTCTGTGTGTCCTTCTCAGGGGCTCTCAGGACCACATGGTCAGGGAAAGCGAGGATCACATTTTCTCCTAAACCTTCAAGACCAGGAGAATCATCCATACTGTTGCAGTTTGCATCCCTACAACAGACAGCACCAGTGAGGCAGAAGGACCCCCCAAAGGGACAGTGGCTGATGGGTTTGTCCTTGGGCAGTGATGGGGCCATCCTAGAGCCAGCTGGCATTGGCTTTTCCAGACATGGAGAAAGCTTCTAGCAGCTTCTTACAGAAGCAACTCCTGGAGGCCACCCACTACCGTACCTTGCCAGGCAAACTCAGTACAACAGACCATAGGAACGCTTATGCAGAAAGTCAGGAGGCAGCACAGGTCTCACACCACTTACAGCTCCAGAGTTACTATGTTTTCTTTCTGTATCCAATTCTCCTGAAGCATCTTCCCTTAGATACTGTGTGTGTATTCTAAAAACAGTACTGCTAAAAAACACCAGTTATTTAACACCCACTTCTTCAGAACCTGTGCTTTGTCTGTGACACTTCTAGACAATAGCAGTAAACATTCAATTTTAACCTTAGCAATAGCAAAAAACTACAATGTACTAAAGATTGAATGCAGAAACAAAAACCCACAAGCACAATATTCAATTAAATTAAATGCCACTTCATTTGTTTTCTTTGATTTTTGACAGCTCAATACTCAATTTGGGGGAACTGTTCTTTGGCAAATATTTTGAGAAGGTAAACACATTCTACTGGCTTTTTCCTATTTGAAGCATTATTTTCTTATAGCAAACATTTGCTAGAATGCAATTATCAATTTCTAAATGTACTCCCCATCATATTACCTTTCTTTTGGAGAGAACAGGATGGTCCTTGCCCCAAACAAAATCATAAAAATTTCTGTACCTCCAGGGAACATGAAGGCGACAGAGTCCAAGAGTGCAGAAGTTGAACATGCAGCAGAAAAGGGCATGGAAATCCTAATCTACAGGAACATTCAGAACACAAAATCTCAGCAGGATCTTCTCTTTACCTCATGACAGGTAAGAAAGAAACAGGAGACTCCTGAACTACACATGCACAGCAAGTAGGTAAAGCAGCCCTGTCTGGAAGGAGAACTGGGAGTGGTTAGAAAACCTATGCAATACTCAGAATGAGCTACTCTGGCCACTCATGTGATGGCATGTTTTTTTTTTATTTTTAGACAGCACAACATCAAGCAGCTAATGGATTTAGGCATATTAATTCCCAAAGGGTTGCTGAAAATCTGTCATATAGCCCACATGCATATCCATGAAAAATTTTGAAGTTCTAATGAGACTACTCAGGCCCCAAATACCAGAAAGAGATTTGGATGCTTCCAATGTGCTCATAGTCAAGTCTATTGTGCTACTAACTGCTATTGCCATATGCACACCTTCAGGTGAGGGTTTGTATTGCCATTATGTATCTTTATTACTTGCTAGGAGAGAAGCAATTGGACCTATAATTATCCATTACTAGTACTTGGATATATTTCCTGAGGGAAGCTTTCCACTAATTCATACTCTTGTCATGCTTGCTGCATCGCATCTAATGCCATTTTTCTAAATCAGATAAATAAAATATTTATATTTTGTGACCTTGAAAAGAAATGTGGACCAATAGCTCAGGATGAATTTCCTGGAATTCAATAAATATTAATAGAATGCAACAAGCACCAGAGCAGAAAAAGAACGACTGATACACCCCTAATGAGTGTGGTGGCATTTATTATTTAAATGACCATTAGAAACACTCTTAGCCTTTTGAGGAATTCAAGCAGAAGTAGTAGACAGATGCTTCTGAATGCAGTAGATTAATCATTCTCTCTGTACAACACAGGACCAATTAATTTGGGGTTTGTGTTGGGTTTTTTTCCATCCCTCTCAATTCCCCCTCCTCCCGTCCCCCCCACCTCAGTAAAGAAAAGCAAATTAAAATCTGAATCTTGCTAGGTGTCTAACTTATGTAGTTGGAAGTACTGCTGTGGCTTCTGGGTAGGAGACAACACTTCCCACACAAACTACTGTGGAATGGGTGCAATGAGTTTTGGTAATCATGAGCAAACTATGGTTTCAGAGTCAAGAGTACAGGCATGCCGTCTCAGAATAAAAAGCATTTTTTGAGCTGTTTGTGCCAGAAATAGCAGGTGTAGTCAGGAATGGAATCTGCTGGATTTTAGGAGATCTCACAAGCTGTGTAACAGACAGATATGAAGGACTGACTTTAAGACTCAAGTTGCATTATGCTGGGATCTGGGTAATATAAGTTAAAATCAATTTAAATCAATAGATCATGGCCATATACACAAGCAAGACCATGCCAGACCACAGTAGAAGTTGCAATAAGATAGAGTGGGGATATATAGCACAATTTTTCCCTTTATGTCTACAGTAATTGGTCTCAGCATATGTCGAAGCAACACCAGAAAACCAGGGTGATCCAGTCTCATCCTCTGGTTAATTGTCCTTGCTCCACCATAGACCTGTACCAGCACCAAAGGGTTAGACAAGTTGATTGCAGGGTCTGTGCCTTACCTCCTGGACTCAGAACTTGCAGAACATCACCTACCATAAAACCATAGGCCAAAGAAAAAGGTGTCAAGTTTGTACTGGCACGAACAGAACCTGAAATCAGACAAAGGCTTTAAGTTCCACATTGTACATTTTCCATTTCATTGAACAAGCATAGGAGGTTTGTCACACTGAAGTTCTGATGCTAGTTACAATGTGCTTCTGATTATTTCCAAAAAGATTAAAAGGGAAACAAAATCATGTCAAATATCATGCTACATAGATATATAAGGCAAATATGTTAGTGAAAAAAAATACAAAATACTCCATTGGTATGATCAGTACTGCTTGGCACCTCAAAAAAAAAAAAAATCCAAAATAACAGACTGCTATTCAGCACAAATTTTTCAAATCGAGATGAGAGAAAATGGAAACAAAATTCAATATTCTTATGTATGTAAAGCAAAAGCATTAAAAGTTTAGTACCACTTGTTCTGGTAAATCTTTGTGAAAGATAAAGGAATGCTGAAGCTTTTAGGCATCTGCTTATTAAAGATAAATGCAGAAGAAGAGGCACATTTCTTATATACCGTGCTATTGCATGTCCTTAGCTTCACACCTTGATTTGCTGGCTGGTAAACAAGAGGAGCTCTTTCTTTATGGCTGGCTTTTAAGGTTTTGAAAGGTTATAAAATTTTGAGTAGCCTGAAACCATTTTAAATCAGGCTCAAAAAAAAAAAAAAAGGTAAGCTGTTTGATGGGATAGTTACTCCACCCTTCCCTTCCCCTGCAGAGTTCTGCTGATAAGTAGGTAATCTCTAAAAGGCTGAAGACAGGAGGCCTTTTGCCTCCAATCTCAACCTGAGTCCATGAATATCCACTTTCAGGATTGGTCCAAGATGGCAATTGGCATCCCTAATATGGGAGCTGGGACACAAAAATCCTAATGTCTTTTGGAGGGTTTTTTTTTCTGTGTGATAAAGGTAAGTGGGTAAGATTTTTTTTACATGCTTCGGAGTGTAAAGCCAGAGCCTTATTTAGCGTAAAACAGCATAGCAACTCTGATTTCTGATGAACTATTTTAATGAAGATTAGACAAGTGAATGACCAAGTGAAAGGTAGCCTGGTTGCAGAGAAATAGAAACTAGAAAGAGGATGACATTTGACTTTTAAGACTGCTTTTGTAAAGGTCAGGTCTGTATGCCTGCACATTACATCCCACTGGTTAAGGATCAAGTTATTTCACAATTGCCTAGATAAAGTCAGATGTTTATTGCAAGGTGGAAAATTACCATCTACTTGAATATGATGGAAAAACACATTATGTATTGGTGTGTCTCACTGAAAAAGGAGTTTGGAGCTGAGATGCTCCTTTCTTCTTCCTCCCCCTCCAACACTCATCACAATGGTTTAAGTGAATTTCTGTTACAGACTTAAAATTCCTGAGATTGAATTTTTGAGTTCATTATCAGAGCAAAGAGTATGGGTAGGAGCTGAACAGCTTGTTGAACATGACTTAACACATTCTCTGATACTGCAACACAGCCACATATACAAAGTAGTAAAATGTATATTCACCCTGCTTTTTAAATTTCATACTGCTAAACACAACACCAGAATCTAGCAGCTTTTGCCATCACTCACTCCTGTGCAAGACTATATTTAAGCATCTGCTTACCACCAAACAGGCATTTACAGTCAATTGATTTCAGTGCTTCCAACATCCCCAGATTATAATCAAGAACATTTTAGGTTTTGGGGTATTGTACACAAGTAGGTGGCTTGTGCACCGTATAACAGACAGATCCTGTACAGCAAAGCAGCACTCCAAAGGTTTTGCTATCAGTCCCCAAAGTCATTTAAATGGTGGCAGTGACAAGAGATTAGAGTGCTGGCATGGGTTCAAGTCCCACTCCAACACTCACCTCCTCTGTGATCTTGGACAAATGATTTAGGATAATGGCACTGCTTTGCTTCCCAGAGATGTTGCAAGAGGCACAGATACCGTGGTGATTGAAGATCTTTCAAACTCCTGCAAAGAGGTGATAGGTCATCTCTGCATCTGCAGTTAAGATATATCCTGGGCAATATGAGAATGTGAAAGGAAAGCATAGCTAACTGCTTTTTTCCAAACCTAATTTTTTCATAGGATTGAATTGCCTTGATATTTTCATGCATCACGAAAGAAAGTCTTGCCAAAGACCTGCATCCCCATATTAACAGGAGACAAATTAATTCATTCTGTTTCAAGTGAGATGGTAGTCTAGAAACCTCTATGCAGTTTGGAAGGAAGAAACTTAACAGTTAAACATTCACTTAACTATGAAGTTGTTATGACAACTTCTACATAAGTATGAAATATTTCCAGACAATTATTTCTTTCAGTAATATCACTAATCTATGATGCAAACTGATATTTGTGTGCCTTACACTAAAAAAAAAAACAAAGAAAAAAGGAAAAAAAAGCCCACATATCTCTGGAAGAACAGTAGACCTCTGTTCCTGTTGTCATGAGGTGCAGCTGTGTAGGAACATGAATACCTCTGCATTTAATGGAATTTACGCTCTTGGTATCATTCCATTTGTTCATCCACAAGTGGCTGCTGTGGATCTGCAGCAGGCTTTGCTGCCAGGCTAGTGTTTTAGCTAGCTAAAAGGACATTCATGTCCACTATGGCTCTTGCTCACAGTTTGGACACAGCTAGATGAATTAGAGGTGGAAGCACTTCCAAATGAGGCATGATGCCTATTCAGCGCTGGCAATCAGTGCTCCTAAATTACTCTGTGATCATGTCTGAACTTCACTGTTCCACATCCAGGAGCATATGATTTCAGTCTCTTTATCAACAAGTTCAGTCAGGTGAATGCGTTCCTGCAAATGAGAATTTTCTCTCTAGCATCTATTACAAATAAACATAGGTCAGGACCAGTTTCCAGTGAGGCTTTAAATAATCAGTTTTACTCAGAATGCATTGCTGTTGTTACTAAAAAGTGGATTTTTCACCCATGACACTAGAAGACATGAATGGTGATGATAATGTCCACAAAGTTTACATAGTTGTCTGCATTTGGGCTTTGCAAATGGGTTTTCAGGGACTATAAAACTTTTGGATAGCCATCAGCTGAAAACTGCTGACTAGTAGTAGTAGTAGTAGTAGTAGTACAGGCAGAGTGGCATCATCTGTAGTAACAGTGTCCTGGACCTCTGGCTGGTCTATGGCAAACCAAACAGAATGTTATTCACCAACTTCCTGAAGGATTCTGGCAACAATACCCATTCTTGCCTTCTCAAAGCACAAGTCTATTCACGAACACAACATAGAGATGGTTAAAGGCCCCAGAAGCAACAGCAGTGCCCTGAATCTGATTTTTTCACATGCTGCAATTGATGTGTTAATTTACCTCCCTTTCACCTAAGCAAAAGGCCTATGCCTCACCACATATATATAATGCTCCAGTAACAGAGAGCACAGGTTTGTGTCTTGGTTTGTGACACAAAGCATCAACAGAAGAAGCTGCAGAGTTGCACATTAGCCCTGCCAAACCAGACAGTGTGAAGTCAATGTAAAACAAGAAGAGGTTTAGTTACACTGACATTGCTCACTGACTTCACCCTCTGTAATCCCATCAAGTCAACTGATACCTATGTCCCACCATTACATGAATGACCCCTTTTGAAAGTGTCATGCCATGTGTATTATGTTACCTGTCACTGGAAAGACTGAAAACATCACAGTTTTATCCCTAAAGCAACCAGCTCAGATGGGAAAGAGTTAAAATCCCTCCCAGTTCCTCTTTCAAGTAATGCTTTGTGTAGTGCTCATTCAAGCCAGAGCATCAGTCTTTCTTACTAAATGCAGAAACTTAAAAAAACCCAAATAGCAAATAACCCACAGTGTAATTAATTATTCTGGGGGGGAAAAGCCAACAAAAAACCCCATTGTATGACAGACTTCAGAAAAAATGTCTAGAACATGATTATAAGAATTACAATAATTTAAACATTTTCCCAATATTTCTGGTATTCTGTAAATATCAGGGAATTGTACATGGATTTTTAATCTTCTAATCATTTCTATATTCCAGAAAAAACTAATCTCTGTGGCACTTCACTGGATAAGGCACTAAATTACAAGCAAGCACACGATACTGCAGAGCAGGCAATTTAAAGCCTTTCTTTAAAAAAAGAAATAAAATCATCCTTGATTGAAACATCTGTGATTTGGTTTATGCAGGTGATACTAAAAACAGTTTCCTGATGAACATAGCTTCTGGCACAATTACTTATTTTGAAGAAGCTGTATGTCTGAAGTGGATTTCAAAAGGCAATGGGCAAAACAGGCATTTAAGCTTTTGACTCGTTCTTAGAAGATCATTTTTATCTACACTGAATTAAAATGTCATTGAAAAACCAAAAACCCCATACTCAAGTTAGAAGCATGTTTCTTACTTTAAAGAGGTCATTAATATGGGGGGGGGGAAATCCCCCTTTTAAATGTGAACAGGATATATACACTATACCTATTCTCTCAATAACTAATTAAGCATGTGTTTAAGTGATTTGTTTAAAGACATGCTTGCTTAGTAAAGGGTCTTATTGAATTCAAAAGTGCAATGCTAAGTATACACTTCAATGCTTTGAAGAATTGCTTTTGATTTGATGGAGAAGAATTTCAGAGGGAAAAGAAAAAGATGATCTGTGAGTTCTTAAACTGAATTGTATATGTGATTTCTGATTTACTGGAAAAGACTTCTTCTGCAGCTCTTAATTTCTTTCAAAGGAGCTCAGTAATTACCTCTTGGAGCTTGCCAGTGTAAACACAACGGAACCCAAGAAGCTGCTTTGCAAATGAGGGTTAATGCAGCATATGATATACCATATAGGACTGGACAGCATTAAACAAAGGTTAATCCTCAGTAGCAAAAGATATTGAACACCCTGACAGCAAAGGGGGAGAGAAGAAAAAAGCATTGGCTCTCAGATACTTAATTATCTGCAGTGTATATGCAAATATCCACAATTTGATGAGATCTTTACTTTTCACCTTTAAGCACCACATTAGTAATTCATGAAGCCACTACTAACATTGTTGAGTGCAAGCAGCAGTGAAATTTAAGCACTAATGACTTCAAAGGTAGGGTGCCCATAAAATGAGTAGATACCTCTGAGGTCATCTGTACTATCTGAACTAAAGTGATGGAAAAATGGACATTAGCTCAGCATTTCATCAGCTGCAGGTTTCTAAAAATCACTAATGCCAAGGGTAGTTATACAGACAGCAGATGAGTTGCTGTGAACAAAAGTTCACACTACTATTACTAAAAAGATCCCCATGCATTTCCTGGCCTTGAATACCACCACCAGCATTTCAATAAGAAAGAAAAGCAAAATAACACACTAGTGAGTCACAGTGGCCAGGGAGGTGAGCAAACAAGTTAAAATCTAGTTTAGTTTTCTCTCTTTTCCTGGGTACATGAAGATTCAAGTAAATTATAGAATTGTGTTCACATAGTCACTGGGCTTTTCAGGGACACTTGTAAAGTCCTGGTTACCTGAAGAGTTTATCTGTGACAAACGACACTGCAGCAAAGTCAGTCAGCAATGATTTTGTTAAATTGATGCAAGAAATCCACTAGACTTCCATACTAGCCAACCAAGTATATATTGGATACAGATATTATAGTATGTTTAGTCCTGAGAACTAGCAATATAGTTTATGCAATATTAAATAGCAAGTGTTGAATTTACAACAAAAAATTACAATGTTATTTTGAAGTGATTGATACATTAGTAGTTTAAGATACCCACATTCAGTATAACAACAATCAAGCCTCCTATGAAGATGTCTCTGCACAATTCATTTTCCATGTTACTGTGCTTTCAGTATTTCAACACAAAAAGAACATGGAAATATTAAAAAAAAATTAAAAATAAATAAATGGACCCAGTGTTTCCATGCTCTCGAACTATTTAGGTACTGACATGATTGCAATATAAAGTCATGAAAGAAAATATGCCTCTGTGGAAGATCACAGCCCCTGTTGGTGTCCATTTGGAGCTGCAGCAATTTACACCCATTGAGGACCTGCTCTATATCATGAATAGAGAGGGGAGATTTGATTTGAGTTGCAGTACCTCCACAAAAACCTTGACTTGTAGATTAGAGGTGTATCTGCCTGGTTTGATTTTTGACAATAATCATGAAGACTACTGAAAGGTATATTTAGAATCAATAAACTTGAGTGTTAGCATGGATGGGTGGTAAAGGCCCCCACAGTGATGTGTATTAAAAATAGTGAAATCAGTTCATTAAAAATAAAGAGGGACAATAGGGCAAATAATACATTTTCCAGCATTATAGCACAGCTTTTAAAGGAGGTTCACAGTATAAAACAGATTAAATGAAAAAAAAAGTCCAAATACAGATACTGCACAATCAGTCAAATGACATATATTTTATTACAGGCAAAAGAAACAGGTAGTTGAACCCTTTGCAACACACTGAGATTAATCATTCATTATGGGTCTGTCAGAAAACCAGAAGGACAGGATAAAAGACTGCTGCCACCAGTGGCACTCCCTGAATTTAACAAGGTAAAACTTCTGTTCAGCTGGAACAATGAAATTATTGAGGTCTGGGAAGCACAGGACTGAGAAAGCATAAATGATTTATAACTGACTGAGGACTCCGCCTTAGCGTGTCCCTCTATGAATTCAGCTCTGAATTTACCTGCCTCAGACAAGAGAGGAACTCCTGACTATCAGCATGAATACGTCTCTCCCATCTCTCCACAGACCAGGCAGGACACAAAAGGTACATGTCAGTCTCAGGTAGGAACATGGAACCCTTTTATGCATAGTAGCCTTTTAAACATGGCACCGTAGCCAGTCCACTGGGCTTTTATGGAGCGATTTCCCACTTTGCTGGGTGTACTTCAGACCTGCAAAGACTTGCCTGTTCTTTGCAAGATTTAGTCCAGTTCTCTCTACTGCTGCAGTGCTTGGATCTTGCCTATTTACTGCTGGGGCCAGGTATCTATTCCTCTCAGAAGTCATGCAAAGGCTGAAGAAGTGACCTGGAAAAAGATGCTACCACCTATCAGTTGGGGACACCCATGGCAACAAACACACACATATTGGGTAAGAGATGACTGCTAACCAAATGTTTCCACATCAGGGAGTATTTTACAATAAGTAGATCTTTTTTCAAATGTCTACACCCCTTTCTGCTCTCTTCCTGGCCCTCTGACCTGCTGGTAGTGGACAAGTACACCAAGAAAACAGCTTGCCATGGTTCCACTTGAGCCTGACAGTGCCCCTAGAACAATTACCATTGGAGACACAAGAATATGTTCAAGTAATGATTTAAGATAAGCATGGCCAAACTGGCTCCTTAGGGCCAGGACTAGCTGTACTTGCAGACTAGACAGCAAAGTTACAACAGCCAGTTCCTGTTTGAGTTGTAAAGTTGTACGCTGCAGGGTCACCACTTACACCTGAACCTGTGGAACAACATTACAGATAACAAAACTGGAATCAAGAGACAATCTGACATATACACCTGGCACAGAAATGCTAAAAAACAACATAAGGATAAAAATTCTATTTAGGCTGGAAATTGTCAGACTTTAATGTATTAAGCGCAGGCCCGAGTTATAGGGATCTGCAGCCCCATGTTGTCTCTCCACTCCCATCCAATATTACTCAGCAAGAATAGGAAGATGTCTGCTCAGTGGTCTAGCTATGTGACATGTTCCTGCCTTTGGTTCCTTGCAAAAAGTCTTTTTGTGGCTATTGAAGTGGAATTACTGTTTTCCAGCACGAGAATTCCACTTGCTGTTGGAAATCTTATACAAAAGAAAAATAATATATACTAACTGAAAGAAAAATTTCGGGGAAAAGCATGTAGGCATCTGGGGAGCAACTCCTGATTGTTATATCATATTTAGTGAACTACCTTTCTGGAGAGGCAGTAGCTAAATTATCAATATCCAGCAAGTGACTGTCCTGATTGCAGTAAATCCTAAAGGCAGTACATCCTCTTTAGTGGAAGAACTACTGCATTGCTATTTGCAGAATCAAATAACTTACTTCATGTCAAGCCTTTGATTTCTGCATGCTTGTTTTGGACTTTGAAGACTGAAGTATGCATTAAAACCTGAACCCCACAAAGTTTCATCTGCCTTGGAACGTGAGAAGAGTTTTAACAGTGATGACAAAGGGAGAATGATGTGAAAATTGGTATGGAAAACTGTGGACAGCCAGCCACAGCTTACAGCTCTTGGCTGATCTTGGAGACCCAGCAAGGTCCTGATTCAGCTTCAGTTGCATTCCAGAAGAATGAAGCAGTGTTACATGGGAGGAGAAAAAACAGCCAAAAACCTCACCTTAAACCCAAGAAATGAAACACATCTTTAGTATGGCCTGACTTATTTACAAAGCTTCATTTAATCTGTTTCAACCATCACACCTAACCTTTTGCTATTGATACCATTATGTGCTTTCAGTCTACCTATTGTGGCCTATAAAAACTAATTTTAAAATCAGAGATCTCAAGGTTGTGGCTGGCTCATCTTGCTCATTTTAAGGACACAATGTCAAGCTTACCAACCTCAGCAGAAGCCTTGTAAGTCCCTCCTCTTACAGTCATTTTATTGCTGTTGGATTTCTGGGATAGACTTTGAATAAACAAACCTGCTCAACAGAAGGAGACAGCATGAATTTTTTCTATACCACCTTTCTATTCTTTCTTACTTGCCAAAGATGTTTCTAGAAGCTCTTAATTTTAACGATGGGACAGATGAACTCAATTGGTTGGTCCTCCAATTTTCTATGATACCAGGGTGCCTGACTGCAAATATCACCTCCAGATTATAGTTTATTCTCCTAACTGGACACAGCTTCCTAAGAAACACCCTATCTTTTGTGAAGTAACTCTGAGTGACTCACATTTAGACAGCATCATATTAACTCATTAGCTCAAAACAGGTGCATACAAGGAAACTACGGACAAACTGGAGCTCAGAGACCTCAGGAGGTAAAGACGAAAGGGTCTGACCCTTCATGGGGAAGGACTAAATGAGATACCACCTGTCAGAGCAAAATCAAGGTTTTATTGATTCCTCAATCCTCCACGTATAAAGTGGGGTTTATCAACATTCAGGGAACACAATACATTTTTCCTGAGGATTACCTTGTGCAGAGACCTGTCATTATTAGTAATGTTTGTCTTACATTTCACTATTCAAATACATGGACATTCAGTGTTTTCTTGGGGTGTAGCACAACCCATAACTCACCAGTATTCTCAAACTTCTACCTGCAAAGTGGGCTTTGGCATTAGGAAGGGACAGGTGTGTGGACCTATCCCACACCAATTTCTACTTTTTTTTTGAAATCTTGTAATTATTAAGAATGGAAAACTGGGGGGAAAAATCAACAGCTTGTTTCTTAATATAGATTTTAAAGAAATGAAGTGCCTCTCACACATAACCCACTCTTATCATACCACAGGGAGATTAAATCGTTACTTAGACACTTGCTCCATGGATGGGCAAATTAATTCTTCCCTGAAATTCCTCCTTTGCATAGCCTTGTCGTTGCTTTTCTGCCATAGTTGAAACCACAAGCAGCAAAAACTGCCATCTTATATTTACAATCAATGCATCACAGCTCCAAAACAGAAACCGTACCTGGCTGACTTTCAACAGAAGAAGCTTTCCTCACTCATCTATACAGAAGGAGATGCTGGTTGCTCTCAAGAGCAGAATTATGAAAAATTTTTAATGCTGATAGCATGATATAGTCATCTTGACTATTTTGAAGGATATACACATAAAGGCTGCACATGTGTAGTAACTCCATCACTACTAATCAAAAGCACCCTGAGCAGTTTATAGTGTTTGTTGCTGAAATGAGACACAGAACTATGTCAGTCATTCTGCAGGTCTGACCGTGGCAGTAAACTCAAGTTATAACAAGTGATCAGAAGAAGCATCTTTGCAGCTGGCTTTTAGTGCCTAATCATTTTTCACATCATTAGAGTGAAAGCAGTTAAAAACATACTCGGAATTGGTAACAGAAGGCTTATGAATGAATGAACGAACTCACAGACCTAAACAACAAAATTGATAGTAAAAAACAATTTCATTTGTGCTTGGTCCAACAGTCTCTCTCACACCTTGGATTTCCTTGCTGCCTGAGAAATTAGGTTACACCCACTGCTGCAGATTACTGGAGCTAGTTATTCTTTCCCCTCCAAAAACCAAAGAGTAAGCCTTCAACATGACTCCAGCAGACATAGCAATACATAGAGACAGCAACACACCTCCACAGTGGTCCAGCTTTCCTGCACAAAGGCATCAAGACTTGTACTAATAGAAAATCTGCAACACAGAACTCCCTGTTAAAAGAGCTGGCAGATGGTAATACAGAGAAGGAATTCCTGGAGAAAGAGAAACAATGAGGAGTAAATCACTAAAAGGCTGGCACAAGAGCCCAATTCATGACCTTTATAAAGCCCTCTGCACACACAAAGCCTAGCTGCGCTTTTTGGCTCACACTGAATATGATTTCTTTACAGCTTTCAACCCTGTAGGTGCAGATGAGTAGACAGCAAGCCAGAGGCAACAACAGCAATCATGGAATAACCAGAGACTGGTTAAGGACTCTGGCTGTTACTTTACTTTAAACCTCATTTGATGCTTGTGCTTCACATGGTGCCCCAGCTGCATGGGAAACCCTGTTATATAGAGCTGGAAGCAAAAATCTGGGTGCTTCTCAAAGGTGGAAGATGGACAAGCTGTGTTCTAGCTCAGTTCCTCCCTGCTAGCTACAGCAACTGACAAGCTTGGATAGCTGCTTTCCACCTTTGTGCCACAGAGCTGGCACCAGCCAGGAGATGCTTTTAAAGGCCAGGTTCTTAGGCATATTTCCTATCTCTTGGTCCTCATTCACTGCAAAAGGCTCTTCTAAGGGGCAGATGGGTTCACCCTGGCTCTCTTATGCTCACCATCAAATGAGCATGAGGGAACTAGTTCACCCCTCTATCATTCAGGCAGAAGATGTGCAGTCCAAGCCACCTCTGTTCCTGATTTGCCTGCATGCATGGAGAATTTAAGTTCCACAACACAAGTGCAAAGCACATGAGAAGGACCTCATGACTCTTTGTTACTGCAGACAACAGAAATGGCCCTCAGAACTCTGAGTAACAAACTAGCTGGGAATTACATTCACTTCCCCTTAGAATGTCAATACAGTTTTCACTGACCTGAAAAACACATCCAGTCTTCTTTCTACCCAAACATAAACAGTACAGCTCCAGTTACTGAAATGCTTCATGAGAGATCCAAAATACCAATTAAATTTGGAAATGCTCTGGGCTTTAAAGACTATCTTGGGGATCCACAGCCCAAGCACACAAACTTCAATGCCTCTTGGCTTGCTCTCCAGGTTTTGCAGGCAGCAAGGCAGTGCTCTGGGACCAGTAATCCCAAAGGGCAGGTCAGAGGACTCCCTGCAGCCAGTTGGCTTTGATAACAAGCGGGTGCTCACGCAAGCAATGCCAACAGAACAGGAAGGAGATGCCAGACATCTGGTGTAGCAGGGCAGCATAGGGAATATAGTTGTATCCTAGATTCATATTTCCAAACTATCTAGCTAGATTCACCTAACTGGTACACATTAGCAAAGTATTCGACTCCCTATAACATCTGCTCTTTGCTCTTGAAAACATAACATACCAAGCCTCACACAACCAATGCTGTGACAAGAGGTTATTTGTGAACAGAAAAATAACAGAACTCACTATAGACCTAATTACATCCAAACCAGCATGTAACACTAAATTGTTTGCTTTGAAAACATGCAACTAACCACAGAAGAGCCCACCAAGCCCTACAGCCCTCACCATATCATTAATAAGGGACTGTTCATCTGCCTCCTCCTGCTTTAAATAACAGGTCTGTTATCAACACCACTGACAGCAGGATGATTTCTTACCTATAAGCATCTTGTCTTGCAGTCACCACATGCTGCTTTTCGTTGGTCAAGTTTACATTATAGTTTTTAGAAGAGTGTAACATGAATAAGTTTCATAGGAACAGAATTCTTTTAGGGCCTTAACACTTCCTGTTCCAATTAAGGCTAGTTAGAATTATTTTCTCTATATGTATGTATAAAACCTGCCCAATGTTTCATCAAAACAAGCTCTCTGCAGAGAGCTTGCATTAAGGAGAGCTGCACTGGAAGGAATTGTACAGATTCGGAAAAGACTTCCAGGGAAATTAGTATTTTGACTATGGAAAACAATTTGAGATAGCTTTGCCCCTGTTAGAGAGCTACATGGAGCATACTGTGCATCACACTAGACTTGGCTGATGGGTACAGCACTAGATTCAGGCTCAGCTCAAGCTGGCACACAAGAAGAGGCTAGCAGCCTTCCACAGTGACTTTTGGAGGACCTGACTGCCATGACCACAGCCAGCCAGCCAGGCTGCAGCCATCATCCTGCCAAGCAATGGCTGGGCAGAGGGCTTCAAAAACATAAAAGGAGCCAAGGCACTTGAAGCACCAGGCACTAGCATTGACTGAACAGTCAGCAAAGATCAAATTAATAATTTAGCTATGTGCCCTGTGGCTGAATGGACTGCCAGTGAGCTGTACAGCTTAAGTTCCTTCCCACCTCTGCCAGTGGTTACTGTTTTTTCATTCAAGAATGTTTGTTGAACCTGACGATATTTATTGAAGGAGAAGAAAACCCATGAAATTTAATTAATTTGAACTGACATTTAAATCTGAAATTATTTTAATTTATATGTATAATTACCTAGTCTGAAGTGTAGGAGTTAAATCTAGAAGGGAACATCCAAAAAGAACATCCACAGCAGGACCATCAACTCTGAGGAGAGACTTGGTTGCTAATACAGTTTCAGTAGATAATGGTACATCATAACAAAATTTGTGAGTGCATTCTAATTCTGATGAAATTTTAATTTTTTCTTCCACAAGTTACATACCTCTACACCCCATTCCTCAGGCCTGATTATGCAGGGTTCAACAAAGGATGCAGGGCTCTTATAAAGGATTTTTCTTAAGTATAGGAATACACACTTGTTTGAGACATATCACAAAACACAACTCCATATTTATTGCTGCTTTTCAAACACCACTGACCATGCACATACATGTGCAGACAGCCTTGGTAATTCACCCCAAAAGCAGAACTCATGAATGGCAGCAAACTGACATTGTTGGCCTGATTTGTTTTTACTATTATTGTTTTGTTTGAGTTGCCTTTTTTCTTTGTGTGTGTGTGTATGCGTTTTGGGGTTTTTTTGTTGTTGTTTTTTTTTTTAATTTGGGGAAAACTCATGAAAGTACCTTGTTCCTATTCAACGAGGAGGCAACAGCAACCTAACAGAACAATATATTTCTCCATCCAGTTGAGAATTCAATGTTAAGAGGAAAATCACAGATTGAAACTTAAGAACTGAAAGACTTATTCAGAAAGACTCCAGCAAAAACTCACAGGAACCATAGCCAGCTTCAGGGACTGTATGTGCCACCTAAATCTGATGCATTCTGGCTGGACTGTATCTCCCACAAACTTTCTTTCTGTGGTGGAAAATAGGAATTTTTGGCTTGTCATCTTAATAAACTCTGCATCCCAATGCACTGCAAACACCTTCCTAGTAGCGGAGCTGCAGCCAGTAGTCACAAGAGTTGTACTTTGAAGCTGGAGCCCTAACTATTTTCATATGTTGGAAAAAACCTAACAATAAAAGGAAGTTCTTGGGCAAAATATTTTAATCCAAAACAAAGTTCAGCCAGGCTATTGTTTCTCCTTTGCCTATTGCAGCAAATACCAGATGAGATATGATGTATTTATAGGTAGCTTTGTGAAACCTTCAGGTGCTTGCTCTGTGTAATAAAGTCTGCTGCTGAGACTGTGGTCAAAAAAACCTAATAAAGGACAAACGTTAGAGTGAGAAGAGAGCTAGGAAATGTTAATAGTATGCTTTTAATTGCATGCTAGCTCTTCATCACAAGGTAAATGGTTTGCTAGCGCTTCAGTTGTACTACAGTAACAGTTTGCTGAAATGAATGTAGCAGCATCGTTAACGCTGAACTACTATTATGTTCTTAAGTGTGCATGACTTACTTTTAACAGAACAGTTCAGTTCACATTTGTTACACAGACAATAGCAGCACTTTGGAAGAGGCTTTAAAACTTTCAAATCTCCAGAGACATGTTCAATGTGACAGTAATTCACAGGTTGTTCAAAGCTCCCTTTGAACAGAAAATAGTCCCCTGCACTAATGCAAGCCACCACCCCTCCTCCCGCCTTTATTTTATTTTACTTTTATTAAACAGGTGTTCCATTCAGAAACTGGGAGTGGAAGTAATAGCAAAAGGTTTATGGCCACTCCTAAAAATATACAAATATAATCTAAAACGTTCTCAAACTTAATCCATTTGAGCTGCAAACATACCTAGAAAGCCTGAATTTTAGTGGGCAGGAAACCAGAAAAAATGGCATCTGTCGATGTGCAACAGCCCGTCATATACTCGAGGCAGACAGAGGGAGCTGTTGCTATTCAAACGGCAGATGGTCCCAGACAGACACATGATTATATATATGCAAGCAACTAGTTTGAAAGATGACTGACACCGAAGACCTCATTTACTAAGGGCAAAGAGAAAATGCATCTGTAATTCCCCCCATTTCCTTGGATAGTTTTTATCTCCACTTGTGAAAAAGTACCAATAACACAGAAGTGTTTTCTAACATTAAAATAAGTTTTTTCAAGCCCATTATTGAAGCCAAGTAGATTTGAAAGCATTTATCTCCCAGCATGGCTTATACCATTCTAAGGGGTGCACTTACCAGCATGGACCAATAAATGGGCATGCATACCAAAAGGACCAAGGGATATTTCCCGTGTTGCTTCAGGGCACCACACACTCAGGTTCAAATTGACTTCTACAGGCTTGCAACATGATCCTGGCTAAATCATTTAGCTCTGGTCACCTTCCTCCCTGTAAGAACCTCTTGTCTCCCAGCAGTGCCAATAGCAGCTCCAGATGAGATCCACCTCCAGTCCACCAGCCCCCGGCTATTTTCTCAGTGACCCATCTAAAGCCAGGCACCTAAATTGCTGAGGAACATGTCCTCAAAGTCTAGGAACAGAAAGCTATGAGGATATGCTGTGGATCAGCTGAAGTCTACCTAGCTGATGTCTTCTATCTAGCAATTATTTAGAGTATGGGTCAATACAAACTTTTACCCTGCAACATCCTTTCACTTTAACAGATAAGAAATGAGTGTTCCCATAAGAGGTTTTACCTAGAGCATTAACTGCATTCATAGATATTAAAGATGCTCGTTAACTTGACTAAAACTTTCTGAAGTTTTACTAATATCCTCCACAGCATTCTCTAGCAATGAGATCCACAGGTTAATTAAGCACTGCAAGGAAAAAATATTTTTAAACTCTCCACCCAACAGCTTCATTTGTTGCTCTATTTTCTTCTTATGAGGAGTTTCTCAGTAGGTCTTATTTTCCACTCTATATACAGAAACAAAACTATTGTAGAGTTATCAGCTACGGAACTACACGCAAGCCACCCTGCTGTTCTCCTAGGACAGGAAATGAGGAGAAAGCCAGCACCTCAGAGATGCATCCAGCAGAATCCAGTTGAAGTCACTATAGCCCACAATTTCTCAGAGTGCTTGGCCAGAATTAGGCTAGGTGCACAACTCTATTTTCTTTGTACTTCTTCACTTTTTCTTTCTAGCAACTTCATTGAATGCATTAACAGATTCCCCCATGCCGCGCAGCAATGTCCTTGGCCTCAAAAATTGTGACAAGACTAGCAACAATTAGCTTTACCTGGGTATCTGAAAACCTTTCATTAGCAGGCTCTGTAGCAAATAGTCTACAATCCTCTTAAAGCGGTGAACTCAACTCTGAACGGGAAATTTTAGGAACACAGAAAGCATGCCAAAGTATTTTCTGCTATATAGCATTTGCTCATATTGGCAAGAGTATTGTGCTGTATGAAGTGAGCTTTAATTCAATATTTACTGCAAAGGAAAAAAAAAGTCTTGCAAAAATTAATGGCATTTTAACTACTGTTGGGTGAAACACCCAATAAAACAAAAAAGCACAGGAAGCCAGTCTGACTTTTTGATCCTTTGCCAGCACCATATCCTTGCTAGGCTTTGCTCTGTTACAAACAGCAAAGCTGTAGAGGACAACAAGGGGACAGAGATGGTTTACAGTGTTTAGGAGACATCCTTTGGAAGATTACCAGAGAGATTATTTATTCCTTTTTTTGCCATGTCTCAGCCCTAACAGATAGAATCCTAATAATTAGACAGGGAATCCTATTGCATGCTCTTATGGAATTTAATGACATCTACTCAATACCAGGGCCCAGGCTTCTTGTCCTGTACTTCATGCTGAAGTCTTTCAGATGGGACTCCCCAGAGAACTCAGACTACATCACCTTGTTGCAGCTAGTAGCATGAAACCTCCTGATCTATGCAAGAACAGAGTTCACTAATATCCTAGCTGCTCCTTCTCCTACCTTTGAATTTGACTCCCTACTGCCACAGACAGTTTTATTGATGTTAGTTAAGTTATTAAACTCCCTTGTGCAAGTACATGGAAGAGACATAAATAAATACTCTTCTGAACAAAACCTGAAGGTATCCACTGCACAGAGGGGATTCAATTTCAGAATATAATCCAAAACTTTACTTTCTACCTTGCTTAATACTTTGATTTATATCCTCATTAGCATGGGGAATAGCTCCTATTAAAACTATTACAGATAATTTTTTGCAATAATATCAAAGGATATGAGTAGGCGTAATGATAGTACTAATGATAAAAATTAATAACATTCATTATTTTTAATCATATGTACAGTTGAAATGAATAATCAGGAAAATAAACAAGACATTTTATATGAACCTAAAATGAGGGGGATGTGAAAACACCATAAATTACAGTCTAAATCATCAGTTGTCCACTCAAAGTTTAATATGGCACTTTTGCAGACAGGAAAGTACTCTGCAGGCAGGCCAGACAGCCAGGAACCAGTGAGCAGTATAACATCAAGCAAATGCCTGTTCACCTCTTCTATATCTGGATCCTTGATCCTACCCCTCACTCTGACGTATCCATGGATAATGTGGGAATTTAGCATTTTACTTCCACTTATATACAAGAGATCACTGAATTTGGATTATTAATGCTGAGAAGCATCAGTAATAACATTTCTTCCTTTAGTCTCTGCAGCTGTTCCTTTACTATCCCACTGGCTGTGTCTGTTCCTATCTTCAGCATGACACTCGTTCTCACTCACTGGAGGGACAGTGCAGCCAATGCCTCTACAGACTTTGGCAACAACATATCCTGGGTTCCAGCTCAGTTATCAGCACAAGCAAACAATAGAAACACCCATGAAACTCTGCAGGATTTAGCACTCTCACTCTGACCAGTGCCTACCCAAGCTGTGTTTCACCCAAGAGGGTTTAGCAATGCACGTAGAAAACCGGCCCAGCTTAAAGCAAGAACTCTCCTGCCAGACTGACATAGACAGCAGTTGATTCTTCCAACCACGTTCCCTTCCAGTTACAAAACAGCTTCAAAAATACTAATTTGTTTCGGATTTCAAGCCTTCAAGACTAATGTCTAGAAAATAAGTCAATGTACATCCTACCCTTGTTTCAAAAAACTCTAAAAACACAGCTCATGCTATACACTATCTCCATAAATACAGACTTAAATAGTACTTGCACCTTTTGGTCTTAAAGGCAGAAAGACTTTAGAATGAAGTTTTGTTTACGGACAAAGTGGTAGGTGGGAAGTCAAGGAAGAAATAGACTTCTTAACCAATCAAGTTATTTTCAACAATAGAACTGCAATTTTGGTTTTCATTACAAGTAATTTTGAAGGTTTTGGAAGAGCCTATATTAAATTCTCCAGTGGAAGTTATGACAGCTATTTGCATGTTGAAGTGATTTTATCTTCAGTGTCAGATATAAGCTTTACTGATGTCAAAAGCTCTGTTTGTGCCATCTAAAACACATGTCCTGTATTAATTCCGAAATAAATATTATAGTTTTTGGTCTGCAGATAGGCTGCATCTTTCAAAATTTCACTACCCAAAAGCTTCAGTAGCTACACTATTCCACAGCTCTGGTAAAAGGAGGCAGAAATCCAGGTCATGTAGGACTTTATGAGAAATATGCTTTTACCTTCTCCTCCGATAAGGTTCTAAGACACTGAAAAAAGCAGGCAAAGAAGTGAGCACTGCATGCTCATAAAAGCCCTTCCCCAGCTGACAAATTGGAGTCTCATACATTAGTTGTCACCTCAGTGGCTGGTTGGCCATGCAAACCTTTCCAAACTTGGCCATGGTTACAAAAAGTCACAGCTGCTCCCAGAGCAAAATTCTCCAAGCTACAAATTGCAGAAGTAATTCCAAAAGAAGAATTTGCCTCCTGGGCCACTGGACAACTTAAGGCTAATTTCTCTTATCTTGTCAGCTTAACATACCTGAGATCAAAGGAACAGTTTCACTAAAGCAAGGGGCCCACAAATTGACAGGCAAAGCCCCTGGACAACAGTAGCCAGTCTGTCCCATGTCAGTAAAAACTTTTCATCAGCAAGAAAAAATCCAGACTCAAAGAGGAAAAAGAAAAAAAAAACACGGCCTCTTACCTCCTGCAGTATTTCACTTCTGTGTTCCGCCAGCAAGGTGATTGTCCAGACCTCATACACCTGTTAGTGTAGCACACAGCATTATGCAGGACAGTGGTCATGAAGTCTGTGACCCGCTCTTGGTGGAAGGAAATTTTCACCATCTGGAGAAAAATCAGAGAAAGGAAAGGCAACATAAGTCCTGCTCCAACTCTTCAGAAACACAGACTGTTGGTTTGGCCACTTAGAGGATCACAGAAGACACAACCACTTTACTGTGTGTACAGGGGCTTTTTATTTTGTGCAGCTGAAGGATTTAAATGCTTTTCCCCCCATAATTGCGTATTTGGAAAACTTGTACTCTGACAACACCACAGAGTGAGTTTAAGAATATCAGTGCTGCCCTGTGAGCATATGGAGATGATGAAGCACCCAATTTCAGAGTGCCATGTTGATTGTCACACAGGGCTTGCACAGACAGCATACACAAGCAAGCCTATGTTATCTGAAAAAAGCCCTCAGGCTCACAAGTTCATACAACCCAGCTCAGCTGCTGAAACTGGCTGCTTAACTCAATGGAGGAAAGAGCCTTTAAGGTCTGTAACAGACTAGAACTGAGTCTCTCAGAGCCAAGACAGCTCAGGTTGACTTCCACAGAGTCCAAGTCAGCCATCCATGCTCTCCACAGCACAGCACTCCCAAGCCCTTGTCAGATCCTGTCACTGTCTGGACCCATTTCCCTACCCTAGAGGAGAATCCCAGGGAGGTACCAGGCAAGACAGCTCAGGGCACTTAAGGCTTGCTGATGCCCTCAGCCACTGTCTGCTCACTACCACAGGGGGGAATCCAATGTTGTTCCCAGGGACTCCTCCTGAGGTGAATGGGAAGACAGAGGAATAACAAGGTAGGTATACGGAAGTAGCAAAGCATTTTGTCTCTTCCCACTTCCCTTCTGTGGACATGTCCTGGATATCAGGCTGGTCAGGGCCACCTTGTGGTCAAGGCAGCCACCTGCCCACTGTCAGGATGTGGCCAGCAAGTCCCAGGTCCGAGGCCCTGGCAGTCCTACCAGGGCAGCGGGATTGCTCACAACCAATTTCTCCCTGGGCATGCATGAGAAAGGTCACAGGCAGCTTCAGGAGCTACTTAGCTGATCCCCAAGTTGCAGCACAGCATCAGAGTAGATAGAAATATCTCTCTATAGGCCCTGAAGACCCAGAAAACAGCACCAGACACCTGAGCAGAGCAGTATCTGATAAAGAAGCGGTCATTAAGTTTTAGGATACACTGTCTCCTGCACCACTTGCAACTGAATTTAAAGATATAGGCCAGCCCCAAACAATTCCACCATGGGAAACAAACCAGAAATAAGCCTCTAGATTACATCAGCCTTCCAGGTGAAGCCCAGCTCTCCCAGCAGCCAAGAGAGCAAGCAGAGCTAAATGACAATTAATAGCAGACTCTGACAAAGGCCATGCACATTAAAAGCAAATACAACGTGTTGAAATTGAGACATGCAGGGAAAGACACCAAGTTTAGGATGGACCACAGGTGTACAAAGACCTACCCATAGCCAAGGAAAGAGGAAAGGCTCCTCAGCTGGAGCTTAAATGTCAGTGGGAGGACCCTGCTCAGGTTAATTAAGGTCTGTAAGGGCTTTTTAAGGTCCCTGCTAGGTTGCTCCCTTTTGCTGCCAGAGAACAGGTGGTCTCTCTGGGAGAAATAGAGGGAAACCAGACATCTAGTTTGGACAAAAATCCCTGTTTTTTTGAGGTATCTTCCCTCATGTTCCTTGTGTAGTTCTGGAAGAGAGAGCCAGCTCCTAAAACATCTTTGTTTCCCAAAATGGTTGGTAAGGAGATCTTCCAAAGTCCAGAGCATGTGTTCACTGCCCAGAATCAGGGAAGAGGGATGAGAATTGAAGGTTCTGACCTTGATTTGAAGGGTTTTGTTTAAATCCCAGTCCAGTCAGTCGACAAAGTAGCAAAGCAGTAACACAGCAAGGTGGCATTACAAAAGAACTATGCATCTCCCTCAGAAATATGTGCAAGCAGCTGGGAGCAGAGGCTGGTGGCTGCTGAAGCACTGCAGTCCCCCAGGCCGCTCCAGGGAAAGGAGGAGTCTGCTTAGCCTTGGATTTACCACCTGCAATGCCAGGCTGGGAGATATCCTGTCAGTTTGGAAGGGCCCCAACCTTAGCTCACTTCTGGAGTCCTCCCTTATCATTGGCTAGGGCTGGAGGCTTGGCTTCCATGCGTGGGACTTCTCTTTTCTCCTGGCACTTGTACCAGCTAAGATTTGCAGGAGGCTTTGTGTCCGTCCTTCAGGCACAATGAAAGGAGCAGTGTGTGCCATCATAGATCCAACACTCCTGTGCGCAAATCTGACTGTAGAAAAATAGATGGTAAAGTGATATCAGGGAGATCCCCGGGCTTCCATTTGTTTTTCTCTTTCTCCTTGCTTAGTATTGCTTTTACTTGTGAGAGTCCTATGCACCCAGTCATGTGCACTCCACTGAGATTGCAGTTCCCAATATGTCTGTGTGCTCTCACAGCAGCTCTGACACCTTCAATGCCTGATCCAGTGCTGCTGTCAGTATACATGACGCTGTCAGTATACATGACCCTGACAGAACTTTCTGGTCTGCCCTAGATGTGGCAATGGATCATTATGGTTGGTTTTACTGTTTCTTGCTCTCAGAAACATCAGTTCCCAGATACGAAGGTATTATGTGGCACCCACGAAGCTGAGTGGCCCTTGGAATGGGGGAGGTAACAGCAAGGCTGGAACTAGAATAACTCGTTTATCTTGGGGCAGTGAAACCTATTCTAAACCCCGTTTTCCAGACGTGGGCTCAAGGGGGCAGTTTTGGCAGTGCAAAACCCTAGGTCATCTGACTTTAGGAAAGTAGGGCAAGCCATGGGCTTTGGGCCTCAAAGGAAGACATGTGCCTTTGGGCTTTAAGACCAAGAGTCATCAGACCCAGAGTCTTAGTCCTGTGTTTGCTGTACTTGAAAATGGAGACTAAACCTAAGTTTTCCAAACTTGAAAACAGGCCCATGGGGCCATTTTGGGGACTTTAAAATAGATCAAAGTTCTGCATGTTTGCAGCTGGAAAAAGTGTTCCTGAGGCTGGGCTGTGGGGTTGGACCAGAGACCAAGCCCTGCATGTTTGAGCTCAGAAATTGAGATCCAGTCATCTGTTTCTGAGCAGGAGAGTGGGAGGGGGTCAGAAGGTGTTGGGTTTCAGGCAGGCAGGAGGTGGGCAGAGTATGTAGACTCCTACCAGAGGTGGAGGTTCTGTCAGATTGGCTCCCAAAGTTTGAGAGACCAGCATGCACCAGGCTGAACTCAACATCTAAATGAGTCTCTGGGGGAAAAGACATTTTTCACACTATTTTTTTTGTGTCCAGCTCTTTATTCAAGGTGTGTACAACAGCTGGAGTAGTCATTAACTCATTAGTTCATATTTAGACAATGCACAATTATGACAGTTCATATTCCTAGGACAGTGATTGATTTATGACATTGTCAAAATTCACACTTCTATAATGAGCAGAAGCTTTAATTAGCTCAAGGATGGGCAGGGCAGTCCCCAGCCAGGAGCAGAGCAGGCAGTAGCATTGTCCTCTGTAAAAGCAGACTGGTTTCTTCCTCAGAGATTCAGGGAACCCTGGGCAGGTCTCTCCTCGTCTCCTTTCAAGGGCAGAAATGATGTGGCGCAGCACATGCATGGCTCCTGCTGTGCAACTTGCAGGAGCAGTGCCACTGACCCAGTTGCCCACACTTAGCCACAGACAAACCCAAGACTGAACCAGGTCCTCCATCTCTGGGAAGGAAAGCCCTTTTCCAGGAGGCAGCCAAACAGTATCTTCACTTTGATATGTTACACTTATACAGTATTTTCTGTGCTTATTAACTAATCATTAAGTGTTTAATAATCAGACAATATTTATAAAGTAGTAATTCACTACTATTTATACAGTTGTAAGTTGATTATTCAACACATACTCAATATTAAACTATGCTACTCATAATCAAGTGATGGTTCTAATTTATTTACAACCTTGTCAAGAGTCCCCCGACACAGTGAGTAGGAAATGCATGAAGGTTGTAGGAGCCAGGCAGGATCAGGGAGCACACAGGCAGTTACCCAGCACAGGTCTTTCACCTTAGCATTGGGCACATATGCAAAATATGTAGGAATATGAGTCGTGCGTTTTATTTTTATGAAAGTGCTGTTGCCCTTACCAGTGTGACTTTCCAGTATCATTAAAACTAATAAGATGCTGATTAGCAAAGCAAAAAGGAATAGCAGTAACTCTGTTACTGCTCAGCTTTTCAGTCTGCAGTTTCATATTTAGCAAACTTAAAAGTTGACTTAATCTAAGACTGTTGGGTAGTGTAAGATATTGGTGCATCTATCAACACAATGCAGAAACTTTAGGGAGGTGCAAATGCCATTTGAATCATTACTCAACTACAGAATGCAGTGCTACAGTATTTTTACAGGTTTAGTTGAATATGCTTTACCTGTAAAGAGAATGAAGCGGAATATGCAAGTAGAATACATGAAAGCTCCTGTGAAAATTCTAATTCATAATGATGGCCTGCTGCAGAGATTAATCACAATAATGAGAACCAGATAACAGACTAGGAAGCCCAGTTAACAATTAAGAAAAGGCTGCAGGTTCAAAACACTAATAGTACTTTTAGTTCGAAAAAACCTCTAACAATCAAAAACAGTTGCCCAAATCATGAAACAAATGACGACACTGACAAGGCATTCAAATTTCAGGAACAGATAGTCTTACAAAGTGATCCAGTAAGTCTCCATCAACTACTAGGAAAATGCTCTAAACCCGAGCACTTTCATGGCGTTAGTGGGGCTCTCTGGTTTTTTTGTACAGGATTGCACTCTACAAGACAACATTTTAAAAGTAGCTATAGATTTTAGTCATGTTCTTTCAAGAAAGTCTAAGTACAGGAGAAATCTCTGAGGGGAGAATAATTATTAGTAAAATCTTAATTCTTCCAGAGTAGAAGAAATGTTGAAGGAGAATGATTGTTTTGGGTTAACTCTGGCTAGCAGCTCAGCCCCACACACCTGCTTGCTCAGAATCAGAAAAGTGAAAAAACTTGGGGGTTGAGATAAAGACAGCTTAATAGGGAAAACAACACCATAGAAGGAAAACAAAATAGTGAATTCATTCACTGCTTCCCATGGGTGGGCAAGTCTTCAGACACATCCAGGAGAGCAGAGGTCCACCATGACTAAGGGATACTTGGGAAAACAAATGGTGGATATCTCCGCTTTTCTTTTTCTTCCTCCACTTTTTATTGCTGAACGTGATGACATGGTGTGGGATATCACTTTGGTCCATTGGGATCTGCTGCATCTCCTCCCAGTTTCTCATGCAACGCCAGCTTACTCAGTAGCAGGGCAGTGTGTGAGGCAGAAAAGATGTTGTAAGTGCTGATCAGCAGTAGCTAAAATATCCTTGTGTTATCAACACTGGTTTTGGCACAAATGCAAAATATAACCCTTACAAGGTACTATGAAGAAAATCAACTCTATCCTGGCCAAACCCAATAAAATAGTAGAGGACAATCATACTTGTCTATAACTGAGGCCTAACTATAGCATTTCATGTTTCCTGAAGTTGACACTATGGCACATGATAAATTGTGGATGAAAACATTTCCTGTGAAAAAAAGATGGCAAAACTTTGAGCCTAAATGTAGCAATTGCAACTTTAAAGTATGAACTTTATCTTTTTGTTGTTAAAGATGTTCTGGTTTAAAGGTAAACCAGCAGGAGAAATGAGCCCAATGCAGAAGAGACGGTAAGTCAGAGCTACAATCTAACAACAGTAGCACAACAAATGCAGTGGCACAAAAAGAAATTGGTTTCAACGCACAAAACCCAGAAGTACAACCCAGCACCTTGAGGCACAAACATAATGGCGCCCATCAACCCCCACGCACGGACCCACATGGTTCCCCCCAGTCCAAAGCCAAAGGAAGTGAAAAATCCCCTAGTGCAGATGACGGTCCCAGTCCAGTCAAGAGTGGTAGTTGCAGTCTGGTCAAGAGTGGTGGTCTCCTCCTGTCGAGGTCCTGGTCCTCCTCTGGATCCAAGAAGTGGTACCACAATTCCCAACCCCCCAAAGAATATATACCCTCTGGTTCAGGTGGGAACACCCAGTACCTCCCCCAGGGTGGGAAGTTCCACAATGGGTGATCTGACTCTGTGAGTCATGGGATAATTTTTAAACTGTTGCCGGCCCGTTAGCAGGCACACTCCCTCAAGCTAGGTGTGAAGGTGGTAATGACTTCCTGGAGGGGAGTTATCACAGCTTCTATCTCACAGGCTTCTTTAACACCCAACTTACATCCTGAGGGGTTGGGTGTGCTCTGGCCAGCTGCTGCAAATGGTCCATTGTTGACAGTTCATGAGAAATGATATAGAGGATGTAGAATATACAGCTTTGGTCACACCCACACAGTAATAAACTGGTCCCAGCTTACTGAACTAGGACAATAAGCAAATGGAACAAAGAAATAACAAAAAGTTTGGTGAACAGTTGATTAAGAATAATAGCTAATAAACTGATTAAAAGAATTAAAAAACCCACTACTGACTATGCTATCAACATCTGGCTCCTATGGAGGAAGATGCTCTAGTCTGGATAACTGATAGCCATAAACATCAGTTTCATCTTATTTTGAAAAGTCTTCAATAAGTAGTACAGGAGAGCAAGTAGTTAATTCCACCACATAGATATTAACAAGTACTTGCTGCCTAACTTTGCTTTAATTATTTCCACTATTACATATTTATATGAGGAGGAAAAGGGGCAACATTTAGTTTATGGTCATGACTGAAGTTATAGAAAAGAAGAAAATAAGGTGTAAATTCAAGAGTGTCTCAGAGTCCATGAAAGAGAAACTCTGTTTCTGCCCACTATGAAATATGATCAAAATGACCTAATTGTGAATATATTTATGTAAAAATTTTAAAGTATGTATATAAGTCTCTGTAGATATAATTATATGTATTTGCAAATGATACTTGAGTTGGAAGAAACAAGTGATTCAATTAAATCCAAATGTTTCCCACATGCAATCTGGTAAAGTGTAATTTGTTATCATTAAACTATCTTTGAAACTTCAGAAGTGAGAACTATACTTTCATGTCTTTCAGAAAAACATTATAGAAATTAATGGTCTTTAAATAGGTAAAAAGAGTAGGTAAAAACAGGTTAAAAGCAATACTTGGCAGACAGAAGAGCTTCCTCAATTAGAGTTGTCAAAAACCCCCTAAATCTGCAGTATGTGGGCACGTAATTTTATAAGAAAGTGTTACAAAATTACTAACCAGGTAGTTGTAAAAATATAAAGTTATTCTATTCCTTTTCTGCATGCTAGCTGTTATTTT
Organism: Pithys albifrons albifrons; assembly: GCF_047495875.1. NCBI lineage: Eukaryota > Metazoa > Chordata > Aves > Passeriformes > Thamnophilidae > Pithys > Pithys albifrons. The sequence continues at coordinate 19,014,366 of NC_092462.1, read as the reverse complement.
CACATCCTTTGAGCAACATATTAAAACCTGTAGTGTGTCATCTTTGCAGTATGACCGGTTTGAAGTTGCCACCCACACTGTACCTGTATTAGAAGAGACTCCACCAGAGAAGTGACTGAACTTGTGGGAATCTGTGAACAGAAGGGAACAATCAGCACTGTGCCCTGAGGGATAGAATTGTTTGTAGAGAGTTACTCTGGATTATCCAATGTGCCAAAATGTTGGTCTGTACAGTTTGTCACTTACAAGACATGGTAACCTCTGAATAGTGCAACTTGGTCAGGCCTCTCAGCTACACAGCTGGTACATTTGGCCTTGCACCCTGCTGTAAACTGTCAGTAACATCTGCCATAGTGTGACGTGTACGTTAATTGTTGTGTTACTGCATCCTGCTACTGTGTGTGCACAGTGTGAGCTTTTGTCCTGGCAGTGGGCCAGAACACGTTAGTGGGTGGACAGTAAGATTGGGTGTTGTCAGAGCATGCTGTCCTAAGGTCATTCCCACGGATAAGCTGTGCAGGTCTTTGGTCTGTGCCATGTATTGTGCCTCTCCCTTTGGAGTCTCACCACCTTTTGTGGTCACATACTGAAGGCTGCACCTGCTAGTACTGTCCTTAATATAAGAATTGTCCTTCTTCCAGATCTGAGCTGGTATAATGAGTTTAGACTCTTGTGCTATGGATCAAACAGAACTTAGAAGATACACTAGTAGCTAATAGTCACTGAGGTGGCCTGTAAACATTTCCCACCAATGCACCTCCACAAAGCTTAACAGCCAATTAGTGCTGCAACTTCCCTGCTGATAGCATGATCCCCTCAGTCAGAAAGATCAACCTTGTAGGTGAGAGAAAACAATAGGGAGATTGAGAAGGGCCTGATGAAACTAGGATGCTTTCCAAAAGCCTGGACTTTCAGCTTACAAAGATCCCTTTAGTTTTATGTGTACATACCCCACTTTTGTAAGAAACCTGAAGTCAGAATAGGAGGAATCTGAGCATGGCCGGCACAGGCTGTAAAACATTAATTCAAAACCTTCCACCGAAAGAGTATTTGATACAGCCAATCCCCAGCAGCCCAGAAATTAAAATAAGACCTGATAAACCTGACCAAAAGTCCCACATAATTCAAGCTTCCTTATGCCAGGGCTAGGACTACCCTGTATTGCCTGATGAACATGAAATGAAGCAGGACTTCCTCCTGTCTGGGTCTCAAGGAATATAACTTTGAAGTGCACGTGAACTATTAGGAAACTGCAACAAAACCAATGGAAAAAACCAAAAAGCCTTCAGCTGCATAATGCTTATTTTGGATATAATAAAATTACTAAAAATGAGAATTTCTATAGACTGCTTTCTCAGGGACTCCCTTCAGTTTTCTGCATACAAAAGACAATCTTCAAACTCTCAGGGTCAGGAAAACCTCCTTAAGACTTTTACACAGAAAAATGTTTCTCAAGTTAATTTGAAAGGGACGTGTCAAGAATATTTCAAAGCAGACTGCTGATTCTTAGAGAAACTGCCCACATTTTTGAATTCCCTTTTCATTTGGCAGCCCTGTGAGTGGTACTGAGCCAGGTTTTTTCCTGGCAAAACAAAACCATTCACTAGAGACCAAAGACGAACATCAGTGTCCTAAGAAGGTTAAGCAGATGGAATGGTGGACACAGACACTGCCTGTCAGACTGCAGATGAAAAGTTTATTGCGAGCTGTCCCTGTATTTGGCTTTGCAGATCTCGGACAACTAATACTTGAGGTCAGGGAAAAAATTATGGGGTGGTAAGAATAATGTTTTTTGGGTGAAATTCCCAAGTATAATTCATTACATAAATTTATCGTTTCTCCTGACACTTGGGCTGTAGTCAGTCAGACTCTGCCTACTTTCAAACATATTTAGGGTCAGTATTTCAGCTTCAAGCAGTAGTTGAAACTTTATCTGTTCACTCAAACACACAAATGTGTTTGATATTCATTCTTTGAAACATGTCCATCACCCTGTCTTCATTGTAGCTCTTTGTGGGCCAAACTAACCAGCAAGATTTCTTTTCTTATTTTTACTACCTTAATATAATACTCCAAAGGAAAAACTGAAGGAGCTAGTCAGAATCTTCCTTCTTAAATGTTTATTGTGATTAGGCTTAGCTATCTCCTTCCTCCACTCAAATATCTCAATAGCTACCTTATCATAATATAGATGTCCAAAGTAACTGATGCCATTATTCAAAACCTAGAAAATCTGAACATCTCTTCACTGCCTCTAGCAGTGCTGAAACTGTGCCCCACCAAAATACTCTAGGAAGTAGTGATGAGAAAAGAGGCTGGTGAAGAATTGCTTTATTTAAATGTTGCAGTCTGTGATGTGGTGACATGTTCTTTAACATCCTCATGAGGGGAAGTGGAGGGGCAAAAATCAATCTCTTCACTCTCGTGACCAGTAACAGGACTTGAGGAAACAGGATGAAGCTGAGTCAGGGGAGGTTTAGGCTGGATATCAGGAAAAGGTTTTTCACCCAGAGAGTGGCTAAGCACTGGAACAGGCTCCCCAGGGAACTGATCACAGCATCAAGCTGGTCTGAGTTCAAAAAGCATTTCTACAATGCTTTCAGGCACATGGTGTGACTCTTGGGGTGTCCTGTGCAGGACCAGGAGTTGGACTCAATGATCCTTGTGGGTCCCTTCCAAATCAGTATATTCTATGTTTCTATGAACTAACCCCTTAGACAAACTGCAGACCAAGGGTAGAAACATGTCCCGTGTTCTGTACACAGACAGGCAGTGGGCTACATCTCCAGAAAAACAGTTGTCTCCTGCAGGTCGTATTTCCATCTGCCAGATCTGTGACAGTAGGCATCCAGTTCCACACAAAAGGAATGCCTAAACTATCTCTAGGTATTACCCTAGAGCAGGGCACATGCAGAATCACAAGGCAGTGTGTTTGCAGCAGTCCAACTCTATAGTCCTTCTCCCTCAAAAAAATAACCAACCACACTCTCAGGTTGAAGAATACAAATAAGGAGCTATATTTAACTATTGTCCCATATATATATACGAAGGCATTACCTGTTTGCTGTGTAATTTATATCATCTTAACTTGTCTACACCAATTATTTTTGCTTCTGTGTTTGTGCACCACTTTAAAGCTCTTTCCTGATTTTTGCTGTATGATGTATGACACAGAAGGAATTTGTCTTACTTTGACCTTTCTAGAGGGATGCCTCTCTGTCCTCTGGTCTATGAAGGCCACTTTTTCCAGTGTGAGAGGCCTGAACAAGATGCTGAACAGGTTGCTACAAAGAGTGTATGATTTGTAGAGTGTCATGGCAGTTTAATTCTCAAAGTTGAGGGGATTTTCTTGTTAGCAAAACCTTCTTTCCCGTCTGACATGTGGTTTCTATGGACTTGCTGCCAAAGACATTGAGTTGTCCTCTCAAAAGGACTTACGCATCACTGGTAGAATTTTTTTCTCCTAGTGACTTAAGTGTCTAAATTCTGTTTTTGAAGTGATTTAGGCCACAGTCAGGGAAGTATATCAGAAGTTATAAAGTAGCTCAGTAGAGGGATTATCAAAACAGCTTGTAAATGCTTTCAAATCTGCACCATGAGATCATTTTGAAGAAATGAACTTGCCAACACCCTTGAATTCCCAAAAGTTTTCAAAAATTCAAGAAGGTGCGAAGTGAAGAAGGGGTTATTTGAATATAATTTCAAAGCACTGAAACAAACTTCCTCTCCAAGTAGCAGAATATGGTTGTGATTTAAAAAGGGGAGGGGAAATAAGGTTTACTTTTTACAAATGTATGTAAACTTTCATGTAAGATATAAATTAATCTTTTTAAAATAGATAATCCAGTCTCTGCTCCTTAATTCTCTTCCCATAGACTCTTGGGGAGAAATAATGACTGACAAAGCAAGACAGGGAGCAATGTTCCTGAAGGCTGGGTAGTCAAGGAGGCAGGATGTTCTCCAAACTCAGGCAGGATGTGACCATGGCATGTTTTTGCCCAGACCAGACTCAGAGAAGACAACATGCCTGCAGCTTCCAGGCCAGTGATATACAACCTGCTTACCCATGAGCATCAAACAGCCTGGCCAGGCACTGACTGGCTGTACTAGTGTGGGCCATGTAGTAGCAGGGCCCTCCTGCACCATTTAATGTTCCCTGCACTGAGTGTTTCACCAGCACCACAACATGGAAGCATGTGGGGTTGGTATTTGGGCATGACTTCTGTTCTCCACTTCAGGTTTGTAACACTTGAAAGTCCCAGCCTGCTCTGCTAGCAGCAACTCTTTGAATTGCTTATACATGCATTAATGAAAATATCTATCCATTATGACTGGGAAAAGTGTTGTAATAAGTGGTAGGAGAGCCAGCAAAAACATGTCCATGTATTTTTAGTCACCCTGGGATTAATGCCCAGGCAGGTCTTTGTTTACAGTGCTATATTTACATGGAACAGCCATATGGAATAGGGATATTCCTCCTGACAGATGCTCTGCTTCCCTCAAAGCAATCGAGGGAGGGACTGCTTCAAAATAATACTGCTGCATTTCTGTCTCCCTCCAAACACCACCACAGGTGCAAAGACAACAGCTACCCCAGTGCAAGGCCTCTGCTTCTCACAGCTCACACTGGTCAGCTGAGGGCATGTTCTGCCATGTCCTGCTAGGAATGCCCCAGACACCCAACTCCCACCCATCGGGAGCCATGATCTAGATCATGCCCCATCACTCACCTCTTGGTACTATGAGGCTTGCAAACAGTGTGTAAAAAATGCACATGTGTGTCCCTCCATTCATCTGAGAGAACCACTTGTTTTAAGGTGTGTTCATTGGCCTGCCCATGCTCCCCACTATGTTCATTTAGGACACTGTCATTTCCTAGGGCAGAAGACAAAAATAAATCGAGCGTATCAGTGATAAACACAGTATCTTTTAAAACTGCTGATCTTCCTTTTACATACCTGAATTTTTAAAAACAACTGCTATTTTCTCTTCCCCTGACTCTTGTTAAGTTCTGATCTCTGAGTCCCCTTTGATCTCATTTGCAGGCTTAGTGTGCAGGAAGAATTTCTTTCATTCTTTCCTGACTGCAAATACAAGGTCAGAGACTCTTCCAGCCATCTCATTTCCAGAGAGGCAAAACTAGTCAGTCCAGACTTTTGGAAGACCCCCATCAATATTTTAGTCCTATACTGAGGAGGCCAGCTCTTGAATAATGTCTGGCATCTGCAGCTTCTCTTAAGGTCATGTAGAAGAACCAACTACCACACCAGAAACTTTTAAAAGACTTTGCTAAAACATTGTCATTCCCAGCTGTGCCTGCCTGGGTGGCTCACTACAGATACTATAAATGCTGAGGAACAGAGGAGCATAACACGAGCCCTGTGGATATTGTCTTTTACCATTGAGTTTTTCTATGCAGGGTTGAGGTGTTATTAGTAAGCAAGGGTGAGAGCAGCTAGGTGGCTCTGGATTCTTCTCATTAAATAAAGCAAGATGAGAAGCAAAGCCTCACTCTAACCTGTCCCTTTGTCATGACATCAGGAGAAAAAGTGCACTAAACTGCCTTGTTCCTGCAGAGAGACCCATGAAGCAGTACAATGAGAGAAGCGCATGCAATTTTCTAAAAAGATGCAGGTAGTCCAGACCCGTGGCTAATTTCATACTGCTGTTGTCACCCTGCCTTTACTTCATGCTGGGGATACAGAGATGTATCACCCACAATCACAGGCTGTATTGTACATTAAGCAAGAGCTTCCCCACAAAGGAATTTTCCCCAGTACTTTGCCAAGATGAGCATTGCCAGCCAAATGTTCAATCTCATTCTAAAAAGGCTGACATCTGACCCTGTTGAAAATTTAACAGGTTTTTTTTCCAAGTTATGCTGAGCTGCACAATAGAAGGGACATTGTCAAAAGTTGCCATAGAAATGGGAAAAGAAAGCAAAAAATACTACAAAGAAAGATAACAGATGTCACTGGGGCACGAGAGGTCATAAAACCCTGTCCCCTACTCTGTTGAGCAGGATGAAGTGACCTAAGCCCTTACAGGGTTGAGACAACTTAGAGAAATACAGAATAAACATCTGAAAAACCCTGAAATGCAAGAAGTGCGTTTGCCGCTTCAGCAAACAGATCAACACTGCAAGTATGCCCAGATCCAGCTTCCTTGAGTTAGGCTTCCCAGTCCAGAATCAGGTTCCCTCAAAGAATGTCAGCTGTGACTTAACTGCCTGAAATACACCTATTTCCCTTGGTATAAGTGGGCTTCAAAGGTATTTTTCCTGTTCAGGTGAGCAGACCAGATTTCTCTGAGCTTGCTACACATGGAGGTTGGAGAATCCCTTCTCTAGTCAGTCAGGCCTAACTTTAAGTTGACCATAAAGTTTTTGAAATGGTTCCTCCCCACACAATTGCTACAGGTTAATTACTTAACAAAGAAATTATTTCTAAGCTGTTCTGCAGGCAACTTTGAAGATAATTCACATGATTCCTGCATGGATTCACAAAAGTTCTTGGCAAGTCTTTGGCCTGATGGATGATTTTGGTAATGGAGAAGGGAGTGTGGAAGCCTTATATGCACAAGGAGGAACAGTCTACAGAAGCTCCAAGTTTTGCCACAGCATTTCTTCACAACTATGGAGGGCACCTAGCACACCAGTGGGACTTCGTAAGGTCATTAATTCAGTGTCAGGTTAAAAAAGAGAAGCAGTCTGTGAAACCAATGGCAACAGACTCTAGAAATGAAACTGGAAAAAGTGACCGGGTTTAGGCTTTTTGTGTGTAGAAATGTCTGGGTCACCACTTAAGCCAGTATGGGGATGAGATAGCGGAGGACTAACCCACTGAAGAGTGGACACTGTGAGTCCTGAGACAGAGAACACCAGCAGAAGACATGAAACAGTAATGTGATTAGCTAGACTGGCCTATTTGCTATGGCAGAGACAGGCCAACTCGGCTACAAATTCAAAATAATCATCCAGTACTGCCCAAATGATGAATGAATATAAATTTCCTGTCACTTGGGACAAAAAAGTAAAAACAAAAAAGTAGCATTTCTTAGCACTTTCCAGTTCCACTGCTATTAAGGACAAATGAGCATATATCATAGCAGTTTTAGGTGTCTGGCATTCAGGTTAGCCATGGAAGGAGCAAGGGTTCAGCAGTCACTTGTATATGCTCCTTACCTCCATTTCTAGTTTTTTTGCCATTCTCCAGTTGTTAGATTTTGTGCACCACCACATTTCAGAAAAAGTATTAAGCTATTCCAAATTTAACTTGGAAATTAAAGCAAAGTAAAATGACACTGAGAAATCCTAAGTACTTTTGCTCCAAAATGTATTTCCCACAAGCAGATTTTACTGACTTAAATACTCTATGCATGAATTCTGGCTTTGTGATTTAATAAATGCCCCACAGATTGGTTTCAGTTTGTTTTTCTCCTAAAGGACTGTGCTGCCACTGCCTTCAGTTGAAGAGGATTTCAGCAACTCCATTGCAGGGCTAACTCTAAAGCTGTTTTTTGCTGATAGCAGAAGATCGGTAGTCCTCCTTGTGCTCACCTGCAATTCAGATGAATGTCCCATGCTCCTAGATAAGCACAAAGTAAAGCTTTTTTTAGTCAAAGAATGCTTTTAGGGGAAAAAAGGGTGACCTGGTAATACTACAGTACTTTTTTTTTTTTTTTGAGAAAGAACCTTTCCATTTGCCTTCACTTTTTTTCATGCCAGAGCGAATCTAGGGAGGGAACAAGGTACAGAATGGTAACTATCTAGACATCTCAGATTGGCATGTTGGGTTTGTTTTGGTTGGGTTTTTTTGTTGTTTTGTTTCCTTAAACAAAAAACTTCTGTCATTCAATTTCAGACTGTTCCTTTTCAAAAGTTTCTTTACATCTTACCTTAAAGTGTGTTAAAGCCTCAGTCAAACACTGACAATAATAAGAGTAATTAAAAAAAACCCCAAACAACAAAAAAACCCCCAAACCTGAATAATAATAATAAAAAAAACAAAACCAGGGGAAGTTAGCTTTAAAATATTTTAGTTGGCTAAAACTTTGTAATTTTTGTTTATCTTGCATCAACATGAAACAGAGTTTTTCTTTTTAATCCTGAGTAGCATGGAATGAGTATGCAGGGACTGAATGTGTCTCTACCCTTCTGTTATGTTAAACCAATTGCCAAGCAGAATTGGTTAAACAATCCACAGGATCACAACTGAATTAACAGGTTCTGTCAAAATATGAGGAGATTCATTACCCCACTGGCAAGTAGTTGTACATTTTTTCATCTCTCCTGGTTACTGTAAGAACAAGACAGGACCTGCAACAGACATCTGTCTAAGCTGAGCCCATCACAATAAATGTCCAGGGCTACATGCAAAAGAAAGCTTAGGAACAAAGCATCTTGTTTGGAGTCATTGAGTACTCCTAGTAATGGGCTACTATCACGCTAGTTCCTTTAAGCTGAATCTGATCTCTCTCTCTCTTGTCTATGACTGAGATTTTCAGGTACAGAAAAATGATGGACAATCAAGAATAAAAATACTGAATCACAATGTTCACAAAGTAGTACTTTCATAACCACACAGCAAAACTAAGCTTTAAAAGGCCAAAATCTGAGAGCAGAGGAAAACAAACAATGTTGTCTAAATTTTTAGGGAAACTTAATGAAAGCAACAAAGATCTTGCCCTCAGGAGAGGGAGCACACAGTAAGAAGAGGATTAGCCAGTCTCAGCTGAGCAGAAAACATTTCACTGCCTGCATTTGGCATTGAAACTTTAGTACATTTGACAAGTCTTTTTTACCAGATTTCCTCAAATAAGTGTCAAACTATTTTAATTTCTATTTTGTGAATACACAAGCATAAGTGCCCATGATCGTTTCCATGTGTTGCATTCAAGTACACTTACCAAAGGTTTTTAAAAGCATCTATGGAAAACAGTGCTGAAAAGCAAAAATATCTGCTTGAGAAACAAAGCGCTTAGAAATTTCAATTTACAGTGGGAACATCAGTATTAATTTGTGAGAGGCAATAGATTTAATTTTGGAGAAGGTGAAAAAAAAATGAACATCACCATCATCTGTGCAAGGTTTCTGCTGTCCAGAACAGAGGTATGCCAAATTCTTTCCTCCCAAAGTTAAAATTCACAAAACTGCGCATGCCTCCCCTTAAACTGCAGCTGCAGACAGAGACTAAGAATACCTAAATCCAGACAGCAGCAGTTACTTATGTGTGATTGATTCCCAGCTGTACATTTGCTTTATGTGCAGATCAGTATAATCCAGGTGAGCAGAAAGGAAGCACAAGGTGGAAAATTCTAAACTTTTTGTTCAGAGAGATATCTCCTACCTGTCTTTGGGTAGGCGGCCCACAATCCTCTCCCTAAAGGGATTGAGGAGTGCAGTCCCACTGCCCTGCAGGGAGCCTTGTGCTCTCAAATCTCCTGAGTGCTTTAGAAAAAAATTGCCTACAGAAACATTAAGCCTTTGCTTTTGAAACATCTTCTTAAGAGTTCTGAATGCTCGCTTCCTACTAATTTTAATTCATTTCAAAGTCCCTGGAAAGCAGCAAACCTGGTTCCCCAGAGATTCCCGGAGTAGGGACAACTTTGCACACACAAACCCCTCTGAAAGCAATTTGTCAGCTGCCACAGATGTGCAGGATGGACCCATGTTGCTATGACCAGTTTGGCTTTAGAGAGGCCTCTGGTGCTGCAAGAACGAGAGAAATTACTTAATGTTGAATATTTTAGACTATCTCATCAGTTAACTAACAACTAATGGAAGATAAGCCTTTTGGTATTTTTTCTCCAGTTGTGAGCACTTGGAAAACTCATTCTGGGATACCTCAGAAATGGTTCTTCCCAACACAGTGTTGCAGCATTCCTTTGGGGAGATGTACAGCCACCCTCACCTTCACACTGATGGTACAGCTATGCCCTGCAGTGTCACTCTTAACAACAGATCCTGATGTATCCCCTAACACGCTGATTCAAGTGCTGGGAGTAGTACAGCTGTTCTGTCATGGATCCACAGCCCCCAGTGTGGGAACTCAACCTGCACTGAGCCCTAAATCCTTGCTGCAAAACCATGTTAACACATAACTCTGCTCCCACATCAATCTGAGGGGCAAGGGTTATAAGAGAGACCAAAATCATGCTCTACTGAGAGGAAAAAGCCCATCCTGCTTATCAGAGAAACAGATCCAAGCAACACAAAAATGTCTACATACCTTCCTCGATAATGGGTCCAACATAATTTCTAGGCTTATGGAGAACCATTGTCCGTAGTGCTGAGATATATGGAAAGAGCAGCATGCTGTCCAGAGCCTTAAAGAAAACATTGTAGAAAATACAGAACTTAATAAAAATGAGGTCAAGAATTTTGGTATCCAATAGCCTAACTGCAGTCAAAGTGACAAAAATAATTTTTGATGCTTTATAGGGATGAAGAAAATAAACAAATATACAGTAATCGTAGCAGCTAAAAGCAAGGCTTAACCATCTAAACATTTGCCAAACTGTGAAGTAAGTTACCCTTTAACCTTTGTCTCTATTCTATATGCTTTAAAGCTGTAATTTGTAGCAGAGATACAGATGAATCTGCCCTAGCTGTTGCTTGAAACATAGCATTACTACTAGTTAAAATACATTTGAAAGAAGTCAATTAAGATTTTTAGAAACTGTGCCCCAAAATTAAAGCTAGCTAAACATCTTCTGTTACAGACCCCTCCAATTTGAGGAATTTTGTTGCCTAGGCAACCTGCTCACAGTGTATCTATTCAGACCATGCTTGCTGTTTTAAATAGAAATACCATCCATTTAATGCACAGCTGATTTTTAGCAAAAGGTGTATATATATTATATATATATATAAAATACGTATCAACTGCTCAGGTATTTGTTTTGCATTAAGAAGCTGATATGCTCATGCAGTACTTGCACAGGCTCCTATGAAGTGTAAATTTAAGGATGAGGGAATAAAAATGTAGTGGGGCTGAAATAGCAGTAAAGCCTCATTAGTTGGGTGGGATTGTCAGCTGCATAGAGAGCTTGGCACGTATGAGATGGTCTTGCTGATCTCATCACAGAGATGTGAGGAATAATTGAGCAGTGCTAGAGGGAGTGTACACAGCTATTTTGCATTGCTTCATTATATCCAATTAGAAATTGGCCAAGCAAGTGAATCAAATGACTTTACGCTGCCACTTGAATTGCTACTGGCTAAAGACAGAGTCCTACAGGTGTGTGAAAAGATTTCCCCATAAAACACTCCTCTAATTCCAGATCTAATGTTTTCTTCAGGCGCTGGAAGTGCTAGCAAATGGTGTGGTGTTACATATTGTTGGATTCCTTGGCAAAGGCATCACTGGAAAACATCTTGGCTGTGGCCAAGTACAGAGGAACTAGAAGGTGCTCAGTGTAAGACTCAGTACCTTCCCTATTGCTGGGTATGGCAGATGATGATTTCTGTGAATATATTAAAATTTCCTGGGTAAAGCTGCCCAAAAGATGTAGAGTGTTGCATTACCTGACAAAAATCCCCCAAAGTCACTCACTGCTTGGTTGCAGTCTCGTCATTTTAAAATATCAGCAAGTTCACTTTCTGAAGAAGTTGGAACAGAGGGACTACAAGACCTCAGAGACGAGGTTGGGCTGTAAGGAATCACAATGACTACTGGGATTTGCATTGAGGGACACTGCCTATGTAGAAAACTGGGCACTGGAACAGTCAGGCTGACAAGGGAGAATCAACTTCAGTGTGAGTTTTTACCTATCAAAGTAGACACATAATCGTTACAAATGTATCACTTAGTGAAGCAATGCCAAGCTAACTGCTTCCCAGAAGGTGTGCTACCTTTTTGGCCCATTGAATCATTACCATATCCCATGTACTGCTCTGTGCAAGGAGAGACTTTCCACGTGAACAGAGAAAGAAATTGTTGGTACGGAGACAGGAGAAAATCCTTAATCTAACTCTGCCTGCCATGGTTTTTAAATGGAAAACTCTGCTTTTGTATATCCTAAGTTAGTGGTGGGAAGCCTTGTGTATCTTAGAAGACGTCAAGAGACTCAAGGATGTTCTAGGTGGCATAAGGGACAAACATAAGAGATGCCATCCCTGTGTGAGCATCAGTTAAATGCTATTCACAGAATCACAGACTATTCTGAGCTGGAAGGGACCCACAAGGATCATCAAGTCCAACTCTTAAGTCAATGGCCCATACAGGGGATTGAACTCATGACCTTGGCATTATTACAACCAGGTTTTAACCAACTGAGCTAATCTCAGTTCTGTGTAATACCTCACAAGAATGGTGACATTCCAAAAATACTTACATTATTTTTGACTTACTTTTATATACTGTTGTATATTTGATGCCTAATACTTGGATAATGGGCAGTATTTGCACAAGTGTAAGTGGGCAGTCTTAGCTGCAAGCATCATCCCAGCAATTAAGTCATTTCCTCAAATCTATAAATTCTACTTCAGAGTTGTTTGGGTGACAGTGCACCATTGATTCTACCTTTTACAGAAAGCTTGCAAAGCAAATCAATAGGACTGTACATTTGGAGTTCTCCGATGCAAAAAAAAAAATAAAAAAAAAATATATATCACCTGCCATAAATAATACTATGCTAAGGTAACTGTTTTGGAATAAGATTATGCTAAGACATTGAATTATTGAACTGATTTATTGTTGCTTGAAAAAGGTAACAAATTATGTTGACCTCAGCTTTTGTGACCACAAATACCACTATCTAACCATCTTTAGTTTTCTTGTTGTATTTTTTATTTGTTTAAAAGCCTTATTTGCTAATATATCCCATACATTTATAATAATTCTACCATTTTGCACTTCAAGTCAGGAGCACAGACACAAGGAATACCCAGAAATTTAGTAGAGGTAAATGGCTAATTAGATTATGACATGGACATTGGTTAGATAATTTATGATCCTCAGAGTGCAGATACACAAACGCTTCATTTCCAATAAGGAAGATTTAAATTTCATTCCTCCTTTGATATGTACTGAATACTTCCACAGATTATTTATCAACTGAATCTTGTAGGGAAATGGAGGTTCTGACCTCTGTTTATTTATTCCATTTTGCTATTTAACTTCAGTTTGCTAGAAAAAACAAGGACAAGGCTGTGACAGTTCACAGAGATGCAATTTGTCTATTGAACTTAGCTTGGCATCTGTTAGACACACAAAGAAACAAAAGAAACTGCATAAATATTCATCAGCAAAGAAGTCAACCACGGTGCAGGATTTGAAGCATTATATGTTATTTTTATAATGATAATAGTGATTCATCAGCCCTAATGATACCTCAGTACATTGCCTGACTGATCTTTTACTTGTGTGAGTATAATTTATTTTTCCATTTTATGTCCTGCCTATCATTTGTTCCCAAAATATGGAAGTAGATTTACATAATAGAATTCTACTTAGCAGTACTGGACAGGTTGAAGGTTTTTCTTTCAGGTAGTGACAGTGGTATCAGCTCATTCTTCCCTTTGCATTTAATTTGAATAAAGCCTATAACGTGACAAGCGGAAGATGGCATTGCCTTACAAACAGCTAATTGGGAGAGGAATTACGGTGTAGGCATTAGATAGCAGGGACTGAGCTTTGAAATCTATCATCACCTTTTGAGAAAAAAATACTTTTTCAGCCTGGTTTCAAAAGCCAGCTTTATTTGTCAATTCTGTTTATCCTTATAAATAAATCTTTTAATTACTTGTTTTTCTGGATTGTATATCAGCCAGAACACAGAGAAAAACTATCCTGTCTTACAAAAAGGCAGAGTTCAACTTAACACCTTCTTACTACAGCTATTGCAGCTGGGATTTTTAACACATTGAAGAAAGTAATACTTTTAAAAGTGAAAATGAGTCCTCAGTCTGACTGACTTTCAGTAGGTACCTAAATCACTCAGGGTCTTTTTTACATATGCCTGAAAGTCCCTGAGAGCTGATGGAGAAGGATAGCTCGTTCTTCTAGACACAAGAAAAATTCTGACTTGAGATCATAAATGTACAAATGTTCTACAATGTGTAACAAAAATGCCTACAAATCATCTGGGGTCCATTAAAAATGTGAACTGAGGGCTTGCTTGACTTGTTGGAAGAAGGCAAAGGGAGAAATACACAGATGAATTGTTAAAGGCAAAGGATTGCAAAAAGACTGGGGCAGACTTTATTCAAAAGAAAGGTGCCCTTCCTTTTCCTTCCAAAAAAAAAAAAAAAAAGAAAGAAAGAAACCACCAAATACAAAAGAAAAGACTCTTCAAGACAAGCTACAAGGGGTGGGTGAAGATGACAATAGGAACACCAAAAAGTCTTCAAGGATCTGAGTTACAGCTGCAGTCTGACCCTGCCAGGCTCTGCTAACCTCTGGTAATTCCAGTCCTGAGAGCAGGTAATGTATTGAATTTTGCTTACTGGGAGGACAGCCACACACAGGAACAAGGGCTCAGAGAAGCTGCAGAATATCAGACCTCAGAGGCTTTTAAGTCCCAAGCAGACAAAGTCCTGAGCAAATGTACCTGGATGTAGTGCTGGTCTTGCCCTGAGTGGAAGTTCAACTTCTCACTCCAGCCTTACACTTTCTAAAGGATCACAGCACACAAGTCAGCAACAGAGAAACCTGGTATATTTCTGCTATCATGATTCAAATCCCCAGTATTTACAGTATGGCCTGAGTAATTTTGGTATCCCTGTAAACTACCACTTATTCTTGCAGAAAATAAATGAGATTTTGATGAACTGTACTGTCAAGGTATATTCATTTCAGGTCTCTTGGGAGTTGTCTTCTATAACAGTCTCATCCTGCCCAAACTCAGTCTCTCAAAACACATTCTTTACAGTCTCATGGTTCTCCTCAAGGTACATTCAGCAACACCAAGGGTTGCAGGGGTCCCTGACAGTCCTTGTGGCTGTGGTTCCTTTCACCTCTCTTTGCTGAACTCTGACTGGAACAGACTACATTGTTTTGAACTGAATGGAGCATCTTGCATAACTAATACACATCCCTTTCCCTCTGCTCATTTCAGAGAACATTTTTGCTTATTGTTTGCTTGGTTAGGAACTATGAAACCAAATAAAGTAGGTCTGGGAGGGACCTCATGGGATCATCGCATCCATTACCCCTTCCCCTAGGCCTCCAGAGTTAATAACGGAACAACAAGCTTGCAAACTCCAGCTGCCAGGCTTTGGAAGTTTGGCTTCTCCTAAAGAAGTACATTGCTCTAGTCAACATGGGAGGATCTGTATGTGCTTGCTGATCTGTGCAGAGATTAATTTTAAAGCATACATTGCACCTAGACTGCTACCATTATATGCATCAGTAAGTTTCATATTATGCAACTACTAGCACTTATGTTCAAAGAAAGCACTTTTTCCTCATGACAAAAGGTAGTTGCTATGGTCTCATTAAAAGATGAAAGGAACGAACGAAAGATAGGTCCTTGTGCAGCATCATCTTCTGCCTATTCTCTTAGAAAGCATTTATTATATTAAGGAATGCATCGGTAATTTTCTGCACCTCTCTTTCCTGTAGCACAGCCAATTTCTAAGGCATATCTTCATTGGATTTGACTGCTCACTGAGTGTTAGCCATTATCAAACGCTCCTTCCACTGCACAGTTTCTCTGTTGGTCATTCCCCAACACTGATCACTTCTTCCATCATTTTTGAAGTGTGTAAAACTTCTGTGCAGCCTCCCTCACTTGCTTTGAATTCCAGTGAAAACAGTGGCTTCCCTTTTTCACTTATTACAAATAATGATGGTTTGCTGACCAATAACATGTTGAAAACTTTTTACTATAGCTGAAAGTTTTCTTTCAAAGCATCCATCCAAATAACAATCTCAGCACATCTAACGCACTATACTATGCCACAATTTTAAATGTTCAGTCTCAGGCTGCCAATCACCAGAAAAATTCTTATAGCATCGTTCTACAAACATTGAGGGATAGTGAAAAGTATGGAGAAATACTCAGGGTACAGGAAGAAAACCACTGATAGTATATATATAAAGGCAATGTTAGCTTCTATTGTAAATGAAGAATATTCCTAATTTACCAGTGAATGCCAGTGTCCAATCTTTTCCTTTTTCTCATCAGATTAGAACGCAAAACTGTCCTGTATGGGATGATCCTCAACCCTGGCCTAATGTGTAAGCAAGATAAGAGATCTAATAGAGCTGTATTATACCAAGATGTGATCAGGATCTGCAAATGTTCTCTACAGAAATTTTTCTGAAACACGAAATCATGATTTCCAATCAGTAAAAACTTTCACACAAGTACAACTTAAGAAGAGCATATAGGAATGACATAAAGGATACACAGAAATAGCCCAAATAGCAAAATCCTTATCATTTCTATAGAGATGTTAGCAATTTATCAGAAAAATCCTTCATTATATTGCATCTTATCTGCTCATTTGTGTGAGCTGAAAAGTATGATTTTAGGAAGTTAGTCATTCTGCACGGGAAGGGCTGTAGAGAGTATTTCATTGCCAGACCTTTTGACTCCTGTGTCTACAATATTTTTAAGTCACATACCTTCTTTCATAGAGGAGAATCTCATGAGATCAAATGATATTTTGTTTTAAATTTCCATTAAAAAAATAAAGCTAAAATTTTAAATTATAGGCAAAGAAGCTACAGACAACACTGTTATATTTGCAGTAAGTTTCTTTTGTGGATACTTAAGGATAACTTTTAAGTCTGTAAGCTAGGCTTAGACTATAGCTTCAAGCACATGATGGAGAAGGATTAAGGAAAAATAACTTTTAGCAGTATTCACTGTCAGCACACTACCAGCCTTGAAAACAATAAGGAAGCAATGGGAAACCTACTAGACCACAAAACAAAGATCAACATTTTGCTGAAAAAGTTAATACACATTCCTTCCACAGATTCTGTATATAAGATGTAAATTGAGAGCTACTCTGTGAACCTGAGAAGAAAACTTATACTGCTCTATCTGGAAGCAAAGATTTATTTGGATGCTGATAGTGGAAGGTTTTGTAATAGCTTCTAGCTGACTGCAGGGTAAGAAAACAGCATTTTCTTTGGGCTTTGCTACAGCTGAAGTAACTGCATGTTGTGTACACAGACTTCATTTTATTAAGATGAACAAAGTGTGTGCAGCATTGCCTCCCCTCCTTTCTTACCCCACTCCCCAAATTAAAAGGTGATGTAAATTCAGTCATACCCTTGATTACTATGGAGGGAATACTGCAAACATGGAAGTGTGAGACAACATAAAATGAAGCTGTGAGTGATACAGTAATATATGAAAGACATAGCACTGCAGAGGCACAATTTCTCGGGAAAGAGATTAAAAGAGAAACAGAAGCTGCCTTCCCTTCCAGTCTTCCATGGCAAGAATACTTAAATAGCTGGCTGTGAACAATAATGTGAGTTGGAAGTGCAAGACCTAATGAAAAAGGAGACTGAACACAAACAATAGTGGATAGTGAAGAAGTACTGAGCAAGTTACAGAGTTCCTGTTGTCTCATGACTAGTCAGTGAAGGTGTGAACAAGAACCTGCTCAGCCCTAATGTTACTCTGTGTTGTTTTAACCTAGAGAAACTTGAAGCTGCATTAGGTGTGCCTTTTAGGACTAGAACAGTCTTGCTCCAGTTAGATCATAGAGGTATGTTTTTTCAGAAGTAGCAAAATCTAATCTGCCACAAAATTCAATAGGAATCTGAATCTTGTTCCTGTAAAACACCTTGGGAAATTTTCCTTAGTAAAACTGTAGTCCATCTTAATCCTCAGCAGCAACAACAAATCTCATGCTCTGCAAGGTTTTTGATTACTGGACAGTTTCTCTGAGCCTGAGCTAAAGGAGTGACAAGAATCTTTTCACTGATTTGACTGAAATCTTTCTCCAGCCCATGGATAATCTCACAGAGGACCATCTAGAATAAACACAGCATTTGGCCACTCTGTCAAATACAGAAACCTCCAGTCAGAGCAGAAATTCCATCAGGATCGCACCATGATCTCTGAGACTCATGTGCAGTGCTCAGGACTTAAAAAATTTTTTTTAAAATCTAACCACTGTGCAGAGAACAATAAAGGATTTACAAGCTTTGATGAAAAGGTGGAGTAGGGAATTATCTAAGCATTAGCTGGAATATGTAGAAACATTTGTAACATGCATAATGCCAGAATCATCTACAGGGATGAGCTGCTGCAAAATAGTTAACTTGTTGTGTCTGAACCACTTAGATGGCTCTGAAACAAATGTCACCTATCATGTATAAATAATAACTGGAAGCCCTGTGGAGTCTCTGTAAAAAGGTAGCCATACTGTGTTCTTGGATTAAACATAATGTGTTGATTTAAGGCACTCATTGCACAGCAATTAACCTAGGAGGTTATCAGCAGTGATTTGCTCTGATACCCTATCATGCAGAATTGCATGCTGCTCCACAGAACGGTACCAGAGCATCCCTTACACGCTGTCAAATAAGCTCAACACCAGAAAAAAAATTTCCAAAGTTATTTTCCACAGCAGAGGAAGAACTGATCCCATACATTTTATTTTCCTGAGGAATTAGGTTTAAAAGCATATTACAAGCATTGGAAAAGAAAGCTATCAGGCAGAAAGATAGTTGTAACTGGACTGAAAGAGAAATGATTAGAGGGACTGGAAGACAGAATGTAAAGACACCAACTGGAAACAAAGAGAAGAAAGAACTGTAACTTTGATAAATAGCTCAACCTTGCTGTTCACTCTTCAATAGTTATTCTGCATAACCATCTAGAAATTCCTCTGTCATAATTCCTTTTTAACAGTTCTATAATCACATCTTAATTTGTAATTTCTTATGAGGATTAAAAGAAACGTTTCACCTCTGCCAGCCCCATCTGTGCCCATGTACATGCAGACCACAAACAGGCAGGGCATGTGCAAAGCCTGGGGACAGTCACACCAGCCCGCCAAAGCCACTACTGTCCACAGGAAACTCTCCTTGAGATCCTGCTTGCTGCACCTACAATCTCTTTACCAGACTCTTTCCATATTAAAGTGCATTATTTTCAAAAAAAACAGCTCCCAACATCAGAGAATCCCAAACCTTGGAGAGACCCCAGAGACAATCCAGCCCTCAGGCAGAACAAGTCCTCCCTGTTATCCTGAGGGTGCTTTACCTCAAGAACAGGCTTGAGATAGCTTGGTGATCATCTCCAGTCAGGTAGAATTGTCCAAGATCTATAGCCTTACCAGTAGAATATTTTCCTAATGCTTAGCTTGATGTTTGGGTTTGGGTTTTTTTTTGCTCTGCAACTGGAGTCCCATTACATTTTCTTGTATCCACCCTGAACATGGAGAGCAGATTTATTGCCTTCCTCACTGCAGCAGCCTTTTATTTATTTGGAGAGAGGTTCTCCATCATGTTGTCTTCTTTAGACTAAATGATTCAATTTATTCTCTCTGCCAACCTAAATAAATTCTTTCCTTACAGTAAGAAAAAAAAAACAAATAGCAAAATGTTTTAAGTGTCTCAATTGAAAAAAAAATTGACATGAGGAGCAAGTTTAAACTGAAAGTTCAGATGTTCCAGCTAACAAAATTTTGAAATTCAGTGCCTCAGATAATTTCAGTGCCTCAAATAAAATTTCAGATATTTTTATTGCACCAAAAGAACCATAAGAGCATGTGCCCACAAAACATTGTCGTATCAACAGATCTATAGTATTTTTCACGAAGATATTTGCTTGAAAGCTTCTCTCAGCTGTCACTTATCACTTTGACCCAAACTGAATAAAGCTCTTAAGAACATGCTTAATTTCAAAAGTGTGAAGAGCCCCACCACAAACAAAATCCAGCTCAGAATTAAAGTGTTTCCTTAAAATTCTTTCTCCATGAAGCCAATGCTTGCAGTTATAAATGATCCCTTTTGTGGAACCTCCACACCTTAAAATTACGTCCATCATTTGAGGGATGACTTCCTTAAAAATATGCATTTAAGCGTTTTTAAGAATTACTGTCCAGCACATCAGCAGAAGGGAAGGGATGTTGTTCACATTACATTGAATTGTGTGTGGAGATGATGTTAATACTAACACATGCTGGAAAGGACACAGGGCTATCTTGCATGACACAGTCCAGCGGTGACAGCTGTACTAAATTACTCTGGATAGCCCCTAAATTTGATAGAAATATTGGCCTAGATTCATGGCACTTATTCTGGGAGGACCTTCATAGTCACTAAAGAGAGACAAGACATCTCGGAAGGGGAATGAGCCTGGAGGCAGGCAATTTGAAGAACCATTCACTCTCCTGGGCCAACCAGACTTCTAACTCAAGGCATCTGGGAAATAGCAGGATGAATCTAGGGCTGTCTATATCTTTTGGGATTTCTGTTTGCTCCAAGTGCAAGTCAAAGAAGGAGTACTGTAGAGGATTTGTTTCTGTACTAGAAAAAGCTAAGCATATGTGTGAAGTGTAATGACTTTCACACAAGAGGGTTATATCATACTGTATTATATCAACCCTGTACTTATTGACTTCAGGGGCTAATCAGCAAGAGAACACCAGGATTTTCAAGGAGCAGCAGGGTGGCATGGGTGTTATACCACTCTCTTCTCCAACTGCTTATCAGGACTGCAGTTATACTGTGTGAAATGGATGGATTATAATAGACTTTCCTTCTATTGTTGCAAGGTCCTGATGCACACACTCCTCCACTTCATAACAAGCAGCACTGGCAATTAAGTACATCAGATTTCTGTTAAAAATGCTACACATATATCTTCTGCCCCAATATTTCCCTAATTTAACTCATACTAACTTTGCTGCTTTCATAGTTCATTCCTAACCACTCTAATTAAACTTACTGATTGCTTCAGAGGAATGACGTGTAGTGAATGGGAATGCTTTTTACCTTACTTCTATCTCCAAACTATGTGAACAGCTGCACCTCAGAAATAAACTTACCCTTTAATTTACTTGCATAAAATTTAGGTCAGGTATGGCCTAGAGATATTAGTTAACTGTGTAACAGCAGATGCTTTGGGAATCTGCATTCATGGGATCCTACAGTCAAGTGGGACACACTGGGAGGCTGTGTGGAAGGAACTACCTGGTAGCTCAACATAGGTATCTGGGCAACTGTAGACTTGTCAGAAGCTGCAAAACCTACCCAAGGATTTGGAACTTCTCTGAGGATCAGCTTAGAACAAGCCATACCGTCATGGGTAGACAGCAGGACCAAATACATAAACTATATTTTCTGGTCTCATCTCCCTTTCCTTCTACCTTTTCAGAAGTTCTGATAAATGTTCCACATGCATCTACATAAGGACTGTCTCTTTGCCTCTTCCTTCTAGTCAAAGTCTCATCCTGCTTGGGAATACCTCTAGACCCTCTCTGCCACCTGCATCATAGCTGCACTTCAGCTTTGCTCTCCATCTGAGATGCCAGCGCCCTCCAGAAGGATGGGTCAGAACAGACAGGCTGTCCTGGCACGGCAGAGCTGGGACATGGAGCTGGACAGCACAGCCCTCAGAGCCTAATTAGACATTAGTAAAATACACAGTGACAAGACATATTAGTACTTTGACAGATAAATGACTACAAGTAGGGAAAAAAGATTAGCCAAAGATGGGAACTAGGGAGAAGAAAAACCTTTCACTTGGAAATATAAAGTCCAAAGCAGAAATGATGCATTTCAATGATCATATATCCCAGTTTAAAGCTAATGTATCCTCTTTGAAAGACTTGTGGCTTAACACTGAGTTATTTTATTTCATATTCTTTGACATAATAAAATACATATATTTATGTATGGCTGTAAAACTGTATTATTTTTAAAGTGTTTCACTGAAGTGGTTAACCTTTTTATGCTTCATGGGTACATTTCTTATACAGTAATAGAAGAACCGACTGCAAACTACTTTATGTTAAAGTATATGCTCATTTAAATATTATAATGTAGATGATTAGAGACCAGTGTGTGATATTTGAGCTTGTAGAGATAAAGAAATGGTTCATAAAAAAAAAAAAAAGAAAACTGAGTCTTCTACTTAGAATTCCTCTGCTATTTGTTTTCACTTAAATTTGATTTTCTTGTTTTTAATTTTATACACCTGGGTTTTAAAATGTTCAGCAATTATCTGATTTGTAGCTACAACTGTAGCATGTTTACTTGTAAAATGTCTCGCAAATTAAGATCATTATTTGTCCTTTTAGATTTTCCCCTAACTTTGCAACCAAACATTTGCAGCTCAACAAGAAACAGCAGTATTTTTTATATTCCAAATGGCTCTAACACCAAAGCATTTTGCTGATTTAATGGGTGGTTTTGCAGGATAGAAAAATACTAATAATTCTCAGCAAGCAGAAAATCAACAGCTATCGTTTTTCAAATGGGATTTCTATAGCTCAGTCAAGTGTCCCATATTGTAAAAAGGAAAGGCAATTCAATCTGTTGTTTGATTTTGTCTCTAGAGATAAGAGCTTGAAATACCTTTCTCTGGAACCCAAAATGCCAAATAATGCAGGGTCCTAAGGTAACTGGGAGCCTTAAACACATGACTTAAATGTCAGGAGTGCTTGAATCACTTCAGCCCAAGTTTTCAATAACATATGCAATGTCTAAGAGCTACTGCCACATTTAGATGCCTTCCATCAGTGTCCAGGGATGGACACCAGTTCCATTGCTTTAGCACCCTCACAGTAACTAATTTCTGCCCAATATACAATCTAACCCTACACTCTGTCAGTTTAAAGCCATTTCCTCCTGGTTTATCACTACATGCTCTTGTAGAAAGTCCCTCTTCAGTTTTCTTGCAGGCCCCTTTTAGACACTGAAAGGACACAATCTGGGCTGGCTCTTTCCAAGTTTCTTCTTTCCTTTCTCATGAGCAAGGAAAAAACCAAGCTTATGCCCAAAATTTCAGGACAGGCAATGCAGTGGAAAATCCCTGTAAAAGTAGAGAATGAGTGCATTCTCCTGGTTTGGTTACTTAAATAGGTTCCTGACCTGCATCCTCCTCCCTTTATTTCCTCCGTCTTTGGGAGTTTGGCATTTGCTTCAACAACTGCTTCGAGAAAAGGAACCCATTTGTGTACTCCCTGATGTTGACACTGTGATTGGGGTGCTTTGCACACACCAGTCAAGCACCAGTCAAGGCTCAGCCGCTTTGGGCGTGACAAGACCATGGCCATCAGGTATGTGTGTGCTGAGAAACCCAGGATGCCACAGCTGCAAGGCCTTTTGGCAAGTGTGGTTTCATTGCTGTTTGCAAGGTGACAGCCACTGACAGCTAGTTTGGGTGTACCTGCACATGCAGCTGTTGCACCTCTGGATGGCAGTGTACGCACTGGCGCAGGGATAGGGACAAGGCAGGATGCACATCTGAGCCACAGCTGAAAGCACTAAAGTGGGAGCTGTTTGAGCGTGAGCTAGATGTGAGCACATCTGCATGCACAGAGGACATTTTGTAATCCACAGTAAAAAGCAACGGTTGGGTGAAACAATTTAAGCACAAATTCCCAGCATCTTAATTTTTCACTCAAGCTTACTTCTGGGTGCTCAGAGTGTGATTGACATTCATTGCACACAGCAGCCACTGTGGCTACTCTGAAAGCAGCACTAAGTAAGGAACGTGGCTGTGCACATTACCAGAGTTTCAGTGTGGCTGGAGCTCTAACACCAGAGTCAAAAGGGATCACACAGACCTTTTTCAATACCTGAATAACTGCTCATTGAACACCTCCTGGGACTGTTTAATTCCCGGGGGAAGCTGCAAAGTTTCAGTGAACTCAGTACTGCAAAAGTTTTGGTTTAGAGGAAGATAGCTGGGAATCCTCTCTGGCTTTTTCTTAAGCAAACATTTGGAAAGGGGACTGCTATTGAAGAACAGTTGAAATACTCTGCCAAATCTCAGATTACAGCTGCATCTCCCAGTGATCTGCCCTGCTCCAATGTCAGCACAGACCTGCAAGCTGAGCGTAGCCAATCAGCTAAAATGAGGGACGGACTGTTCTACATCATGGCTGTGTCGCAGCTGCCCTGGTAATGCAGAAAGCAGTCAGAACTGATGAACATGACCCATGTTCCTTCCTCAGTTCCCTTGGGTGGCTAGGGGCTGTTTTTTTATTTTCCTGACACCTCTGTCAGGTATTGTACAGCCCTGATGATTTTATTTTTTTCCTAAACAAACCTAATGTGAGTTTCTTGCAAGTTTTTAAGAGTTTTTATAGGTTTTCAAAGACAAGGCAGTGAATTCCCTGAAGACTGACACCAGGGACACAACATTTAACTGCAATGGCTCTTCAGAGAAAGTAAGAGCAATGGCATGAAGAAACCATATGGGAGACCACACTGTGTATTGCACTTTCTGTGCTTCACAGGACAACTAGAGAGGGCAAGAAAGCCTTGCTACACCAAACAGAGACACAGAGGAAAGAAATGAGGGACAGGCAAAGACAAGATGGTACTGCAACTGAAGGCAAGAAACCTGAGGTGCTGGAAGAATTTCTTTGGTTTAGCATCTTGGGAAATACAGGCTGGTGTCAGGCACAAACAAAGAAGAAAATTTATTCAGGGAAGATCCTGTACATCTATATACACTCGCAGAGAACATATGAACAGACTACGGAATAACTTGCCTACAAGGTCTTCTATAACCATGGCCACTTCACTGGCCAGGTGTCTTCAGCTGGACTCCCACACATTTGCCTATTTCTACATCTTGCCTATTCTAGGAACAAAGAGAGTGAAATGCCCAGCACAATCAGACATACATTGAAAAGAAAATTCTCTGTTTTTAAATAGTTTTCCTAGTGTAGATGGATGAAATGATATGTACTCCCCCACCACATCACCTTCTGACATCCATCCATTGGCTTGACAAAGCAGGTAGTCACACACACTCCACATGAATGCACCCGTGGCCAGGTTGCCTTGGAAACCTTCACTGCTACCTAATATTGTTATAATTGGCAAGAAAATATAGGTTTTCTCCAATGATTCGCAGCATGCTTCCATTTTACATAAATGTAAGCTTTCCATCTGCAGTTTTCTGAAGGTTTGTTTTGCTTTCTCCCCAGAAATTTTAGAGACATTTTCTTCCTAGAAAAATTAAACTGTTGTTTAAATGTTAGGAATGCTGTTTTATCAGTACAGGGGGCCATACAGGAATTCCAGCCTCCCAGTGTCTGTCAAGAGGGAATTCTAACACTGAGGAAACGGAGCCCTGCAGTCCTCTCTACTGCATTTTATTCCAAGCACAGGTCTGGAGTTAGAACAGGTCAGCCCAAGTGTCCCCACAGAACCTTGCTCAGGCTGCAAACTCTCCACAACACCATCTACCATGTACCTAGTCCAGCACAATTACCAGAAACCCTAAGTAGATTTTACTACACAAACATTTCCAGCACAGACTAAGACTGTTATGGGATCTTCTCACCCAACATATAGTTTCAAGGGAGTGTCTGGAGAAGAACCTTAGATGCTCACCTAGAGGAGGGCTACATAAAAGTTACAGGTGTGTCCATTATTGAATGTACTTACCAGAAAGAGAGAAATGAACTCTTGGTATTGTGCTGCAAACAGACTGTAAATCCTGTGCTCCTTTGGAGAGCAGCAGTCTGCAGCTACTTCTTCAGCCCAAGGTCATCTTGTGGCAGATGCAAACTGCAAATTCTGGTTGTCTGATGAGTGGTTTTGCCTAGAAAAGAGACAGGCAAAAACTTGGCACTCTGCAGCACTGTAAGCCAATGGGTTAAAACCAAAAATGTCTGCAGGTGGCACTCAAAAAGGGCACAGCTTAAAGTAGCAACCCCTAAATGAGCAACCTAAAACACTTGGTCAATGAACACAGTTCCTTAAGTCAAGCTGAAATGGAATTTTCCTTGGAAAAGGAAAAAGTGAACAGTTTTCAAGAAGCCCACATCCAGTGCTGTGCCTCTGCACAAAAACTGCAATACCTGAGATTTCACCATGATACAATACTTTGAGTTTGAAGACCACAGTCCCTTAAAAAGCCCTTCCAAAAGAAGTGTAGTGATCCCCAACCAAGTCCTGGGGTCGGTGTAGGTTCTTCCTTCAGCTGCAGGAAGTGCCCTGAGTGCCCTTTCCTGTAGCTGCTGCCTTAGCTGGACATCCAGCCCAAGCAGCAGTTGCCATGGCAGAGCCAGCAGAGCCTGGGGGGCTCCTCATCCTGTCATCCTGCTTTGGAAAAATAGTGAACCCAACTTTAACTGTTACTAAGCTACATAAGGGAGAGAGTTTTGGTAAAACTAAAACAATGTTCTAACACATGACTTCAGATTGGCAAGCTAAAACTGTAATAAATCAAGTGTGGCAACACCAGAAAGTATGACTTTGACATGTATTTTAGGGGGGAAGACAGCAGTTTCTTTCCCATGCTTGTGTGGTACAACTATTCTGGTTTTGGTTACAGCCTCAAAAAAAGTTTCTTGAAACAACGTTTTTAAATGTAAAAGCATTGACTTGTATTTTAGCAAAAGAAAAAAGCTCAAACCAATTAAATTCCACATTTTTAAGATTCCATCTGCATGGTTTTTGGATGACATGCTTTTAGCAAAAGTGTGCTTTAGTCAAATGCAATTAAATGTCTCAATGAAAGCTTCCCTGACAGTTTTTCCTGTCTATCTGCACCAAGGCAATTGAGTTTAGGAAATACTTTGGCTCTACTTGAATGAGTTGCAGACATGTTTCCAAAAAGAACCCAAAGCCTAATTTTTAAATGCTCAACACATTTAGAATTGTATTCTTCAGAAGATGTCAGGGCTTTTGAGGAGAGCTGGCAATATGAATGCTAGGTTTTGAAAAGAACTTACAACTCTCAGTGAGATACTCAGTTTCCAGCATTTTCACCCAGGTATTTGACTTCAGATCAGCACTGGCAAATTTGGCAAACCTGCCTTGAAAATCTTGGTTTTGTTCAAACAGAGGTGCTGCAGAACAAGGTCAGTTAAACTAGGGGATCTGCATTTGAGATCATGAGAAATTCAGCAAGGACAGATGACAAAATGAATAGAGTAAAGGTTAGTAACTCAGTTGTGTCACTTAGTACTCATCCTCTCCACATATCCCACTATTTATCAGGGTGTTAAACTAATTCTTCAAACGCAACATCACATATCAATGTATATGCTATTCTTGCAAATGCTCTGAAGTATAATGAGCCTAAGTAGGCTGAAGTAAAGCCATCTAAATGTACCATCATGTAAAACTTGCACTATTCTTGGCAAAACACCTCTTTGGTTCACCTTGCTTTTTAACTTTTATATTTCTCCAAGATTCCAAGCTTTGCAAGCAGAAAAAACCCTCAAAAGGTAAAATGCCAGAGGTGAGAGTTCTCAGGCTTATGAAACTGGAAATTAAACTCTTCTGTGGAGAAACAGGGCATGGCCCCCAATGATTTAGTAGGGGTTTTTTTTGTTTGTTTTTTTTTTTTTTTGTTGGTTTTTTTTTCTTTTTTTTTTTTTAACAGAAGGGCTCCTAAATGAAACTCTTCTTTAACACAGACCAGTAGAATTTGAACTAAAGCCTAATTCTCTCCAACCCTAACAGGCTTTTCTAATAGCAACTGACCCATGGCACTTCAAAACATTTTATACGAGATCATATATTTTCAGTTTTTAAGACTAGAGCAACATGATTCTTTTCACATGGAAGTCTTCTAGATTTGCTATTTATGAATTTTACAAAATTTCTTGTGCTGTGAAAATCAGATGGTTTTCCTGTAATCTCAGACAGTAGTCTTAGCATTCTTATTGATTTAAAGTACTGATGAACTGGCCTTGTAAAACCTGAATGAAATTGTGACAGTTGGGATGTATTTTCTCCCACTGAAAATGCAAATGCTTAATTTATCAGTGAATTTCTCTTATACTTCTATGACTTGGCTTGGAGTTGCTGCATTGTTGTTTAGGGGCACAGAAATATTATTCCTTCAACCTTCACTCTTTACCTTTCTGATCAGAGCAAAATGCTGGGCAGATGACACACAGCAGAGGGAAAGCATTCAGATGGACCAGCTGTTTCCTTAAGCAATATTGTTTTAGGAAATATGCCAGTTTAGATAGAAGAGAAACCATCTGACATGGAATAAAATACTCAGCTTTTTATTATTGCCTTTTTCTGGGTCTCAATTTCCTATTTTGTTCCAGCTTTTATATGACAGCCTGTCATTTTGAGTCTGCATCTCATAATATAGACAACATATTTTTATTTATTGTTCTCCTTCAACCCAATAATCACATAAATGATTCCAATGTGGCTGTTTCACCAACCTCCATCTAAAGTTGAACTCAGCAAAGAAAAATAGCCATTTCAGTAAGAGGACATATGGGAAGCTGGGCTCTTACCCTGACCTGTTGTAAATAGCTAGAGAAATGTCCTATTACACTCACAAATACCATAACAGAGATTATAACTGCAAAAATACAAATATGTAGTGCAGCCCCTTTCCCCTGTTTTGTAGTAAAAGCTATCAAACCTCTAACCTGGGCTGGCTGCGTGCTGCAGTGATTTCAGCAGAAAAGCAATGCCTGGCTGAAGCAGGTTCTGCAGGATGGGAAGCAGAGGAAGGTTTGATACTCAGCAGATGGCACAAATGGGCATCATGCCAGCCCAGGGGCACTACCTGGTGTGCCTACGGGATTGCTTGCTGCATTTGTTATCAAGGTGGGAGCAAGAGACAGCTTTGTTTTATTCTCCTTTCTCTCCCCTCTCTATGTGGTTTTGCTTTTAGCCACCAGACAACAGCAGTGCTCTTCTCCGGAGTGTGAAAGATTCAGCAATAAAAGAAGCCTGGAAAAAAAAAAAGAAGAGAAAAAAAAAAGAGGAGGAATCTGCTGTTTTTCTCTAAAAACTGGTCAGCTCAAACCAACCTCTCAGCCTCCCATGATTGCTAATAACTCTGTTTACTCAGAGCCAGACCACAGTGGGACTTTTGGACCACAGGCTGGGCTGGCATCCTGTAAGTGTGTAAAGAAGCCGTATTTATCATTGTCGTGATTTTGTTGCTTTCCCTCACACTTGTAAGAGTTGATAATAAGCCATTCTGAGGCACACAGCTGGCCTGCGAGATGTCTCTGCATGAGCAAAGGAATGGCTCTGTTCAAAGAGCAAGCACAAGTTATTTCTCCCAACCTATAAATAAGTGCCATGGTAATGGAAAAATAGGATTTACCCTTGCACCTTCACCTTTTATTTGTCTCACGACTTTGCCTTCCCATATGTTCCATGGTGCAGACCTGGAGCACAGTCTCAGCATAGAATGGTCTCAATGGCAGAGAAGTGAGGATGATTTTTTTTTCTACATCTATACATTTGGGTCTTCCCAACTAGGGCTGAACAGAGGGCTGGGCATTTATTCTGCCAATGTGCCAGCCAGCATGTAGGGCTCTACTATCTGCTGTCAAGTAATTGCAGAAAAATCTCATGTGTGCACCTTGAAAATGAGGAATTCTTGGAAAACCATCAATAAAAAGTCCTTATAGATTTCTTGGGTGAGTCTGATGTGAATTTTAGAGATGACACAATGGGTATCCATCATTCCAGACTGAGCATGTGGAAAAGAAGTAAGTAAATCTTTTCTCCTCCCCACTGCTGTGGTTCAATGTAGCATTTTTCTTTACCCTTTTTGTCAGCCATAATGTAGGACATCAACAAAACCACCTTCTACTCCAATACAGCTCAGCAAGAGTAAATCTTTTCTCTTGGGAAGGTTTGCAGCAAAGCAATAGAGAATTTCAGGGCAAGTCTAAGCTAAATTGACTCAAGCTGCCTCAGAGACGTTTACCTAAATCACCCTTCTTGTAGTGCAGGCACAACTATCCTTCATTTTCAAAAGCACTAAAAAGAAAACAGAACCTTTGGATTCATTTCTTCACAAATAAAGAGATGTTGGAAAGCAAACTCAAGTTAACCACTTGAAAAATACTTAACTAGTGCTATAATTCAAAATAACAAGAAAGAAAGGACAAGGAAAGAAAAAGGAAAAGAAGGATTTTATATTACATTGCATTAACCAACAATCTAATAATCAGCCAATTGAATTAGTTTGTGAAAAAATCCTGCTATACAATGGCAGCCCACATGCAGTAGCTTGATACTTTGTAGTAACTGGGTCTTTGCCCTCTCATTATAAAATAAAATGTGGTATTTTTATGTAAAGGGTAATGTCAGGTTTGATAACCTGAGATAATTAGTAGCTGTGTTTTAATACTGCAACAGCATCATTCAGGTTTCCTCTCTTGATGAAAAGTCTTTTTGTCACACAAGGAAATACTCATTGTTTCAAGACTTTTGTAACAAAAATGGTACAGACATTAAGTCAGAGGCATGAAAGATTATTCATGTTCAACTCTAAAATCAGGCACATCCAAAATATTATCTTTCAATTTGCATTTCTTTTGATCCACTAGACTTTAGTTGAAACAAGGGAAGAAATTAAGTCAAAGAAAATTCCTTTCCAATTAAAGTCTACTAGAGACAGGAGGATTAACCCTCTCCCCTGTTCTACTCAGGCTGTGTGCCCTGCAGCTCCTGAGGCAAACACTGAGGAATGGTGAATTGCAAACATAGGCATATGGGGAGAGTGTCTCTCCCACGTCTGGATTCCAAGCATGCCTGCTGGATGCAGGTCACCAGTGATGAATTCCTCTGGAGCAGCATGGGATACTCCTTGCCCTGACATACAATCCACTTTTGCTCAAAATGCCCCCCCCCCCCATCCAGCAGTGGGACATGGAAAGTTATTCCAGAGCTCAGAGGTTGTGAGCCTGACCCTGAGCTTTTCATAAGGGGAAATCAGGGAAGGGGAAAGAAACCTTTTCAACAGTGTCCCTTTGGGTGGGAGTTTTTGGTGTGTCTGCCAAAGCCAGCAGGCTGTGGAGTAAGACACTCTGAGCCTTCCCCTCAGCAACCAGACTTGGTGCATCATTTATTACCTGATTTAACTGACTTTGGGAGGTAGGACTTGATGATGGGGACAGTTTGTTGACAGAGAGCTCTGTGTAGTATGTGACAAAGTGTATGCCATAGTCATCTTTTACAAAAGACCACATGGTTGTCTGCTAAAACAAGAAGGGGTTAAGCTGTCTGTGCAGCTGATGCATGGTAGGATTTAATACTGTAGGCAGTAAACCCCACATTATTCATATCTGTATGTGCATTAGGATTTAAATATGGGTGCCAAAAATGAAAATGCAGCATACTGGAGAAGGGAGGAACACATTTCCTAATATAGACAAATTTTCCCATTTCTGGAAGAAATCGGGAGAATTAGCAGCACCTGCAAAGGCAGAAAAAAAGAAAAGTAAAAGAAACATAGATAATTAATATTTCAAAGGCAAAAACATCTTTCATGGAAAAACATAATGGGCTAGAAACTCAGCTGCTGTACATTTACTGATTTACATCAGCTGAGGAATGTGCTCCAGTATGATTTAACATTCTTCTTATGTTACCTGGGAGATAAATGACTAAAAATACAGAGAGAACTTAACATGCATTATCTGTCATCTTTTGTTGATTAATACTTTCAGATGTTGCCATTATTATTTAATATAGACAGCCATTACACAGTAAATTAAAATACAACAAAACATTAAATGCAGTGAAGCATTACTTAAGCATAATCTCTTAAAATCCCAAGTAAATGTGGCAAATAAATTTTAAAGGTCATTTAGAGGAGTTGAAGTTCTAAGAAGGAAATTACCAAATTACCTCAGGTTCGAGGCTTCTTCTAGGATAGCAACTGGACAGGGCAGAGATAGAGGCAGAATTTCCAGTTCTGCTCTCACGGATCACCCTGAAACACTTTGCTGGAGTGAGAACATCCTATTATGTTCTTACTCTTTAGGTGGAACAGCACGTTTCTGGCCATGGTTTTCAAAGTGTGTGAGTTTGCATTGTTGCCTGCCTGAAAGGTTCCTCTTAACAGCATTTGAGTTGCTGGCCTCATTTCCACTAAGTTGGAAGGGAGGGTAGAAATCCTACAGATGAATTGGAGCAAACTGCAAAAACTGGGGATAAGTAGAAGAGCTCAGTAATCACCCATGCCATGTGTCCTGCCAAACAACTGAGCAGCCATTGGGCAGCTCAGCACAAGCCTCAAAATCTGCCATCTTCTTCCTGGGCAACCATTTGGAGAGGGATGGAATCACAGACAGGATCTGAGGACAGGGAAAAAGGAAGGCAGGGAGATGAGGAACAGTGGGAGCAAGTGGGGGAAGATGAGTGAAAGGTGATGGGGAGCATCCCCTTCATCACTGAGAAGCCTTAAGAGACTTGCAAATAAAGAAACTAATAGATGGGCGTTGGGGAAAACATATAAAATTAACTGGAAACATTCTTCTTCATTTTCCTTAGTAGGACAATAGTCTGCAAGAGACAGCCGCAAGATGGCCAAATGTGCTTTGGTTATCCAAACTTTAGTGCCATGGTAACTGCTGGAAAATTAGCATTCAGCCTTGCATCACTTTCCCATTGTGAAACAGCCACTCCCCACACCACAGAAGACGTCTATAGCAAAGAAAAATGCTTATTAACCTTATGGAAGGTAAAGTGCATCCTAGATCCATCTCAAAAATAAGTGATATAATCCCTCTGTAAAGAAATTATTTTATCTTAAGGCGTCCACTTATGTGATGTTCCCATACACGTACCTCTTACCTGGGTGGAGAATATCTTGGGCAGTGGACCTCCTTGGACTAAATCTTTGTGAACACTGCAGTGTTGGACTCAAAATAACACATCATGTGTACTTCAGTGTGGTGAGAATCAGTAAGATTAAAAAAACCCTTACGACTAGATGGCAAAGAAAATGCATAGTAGAAAACAGGATTGTTTCTTGTGTAATAGGTATGTGGCTCCCTGTACGAGTCCAGCACTCCAAGTGACAATTTCCACATCCTTCAGATCCTTTTGGGTTGTGGTAAAAAAGGATCATCTTTGATTTAAAGCAAAGATTAAAACGTGAGCTATTAGTGAACTGAGAACATTTGCTGATGCCTGGATCACATATGAAATTTCACAGTGTTCTAGTTACTTTGTTCTAGTACAGTTAAGACCAGGATACACACTTTTTATTGCTGGGCTAATACAGGTGCATCCCAATGCAGTTCAGAGAGAGTAACCTTTTCCTGCTGTGACGTAACAGCCAGCATCTTTGACAGCTGAAAATTACTTTATATGAAGGAGAGTAAAAGTTTTGAGAGCATCCAAAAAAAGGAAATCACCTCCAAATGCTAAGCCTATTGCACATTCATGAGAGGCTCATGTATACAACAGACTGCAATACAAGTGCATATACCAAAAAGTATAAAAACAATATACTAAAATCAGTGTAACCACAAAATCACATTTTACTGCTTTCTGATTTGAACTATGAAGTTCCAGTTGAATGTAGGAAAGGTGGAGCTTGGGCCACAGGAAGAAGTTGACTTCTACTTACCCTAAAGTGAAGTGTCAAAGGTTTTTTGGGGAGACTAAATAGTTGCCAGCCTTTCTCCTTCCCTGTTAAGTGTGCTAGGCAGTGCCACAAACAGTGTCTGACACCAGCACAGATATTCAGTGTGCCTTACAGCAGGTTTGAAAAACTCAGAAGCTACGTGGTATCCGATTCCTGCACAAAAAGCAATGCCTGCCTTAGCCAGCAGAAAAAGCTGAATGCAAAAATAATTAGGGATAACATAAAATGGCTTCTACCTGTGAACAGCAGGAAAACATGCACTGTTAGTAGAGCTGCGTGACTAATTGATTTTAGGTGTTTGTTAGCAGTCTAAAAGCCAAACACACCCAACAGGTAGGTTTTGGTGCTCAACAGTGCTAACGAATCCTATGACAACAGGCTCCACTATGTGGCTTTCCCAAAGTCTAATACAGCGTGAATCTGGGAGCCCTTCCCTCAGCAGGACGTTTATTTTCCATCTGGATACTTATTTTTTATAAAATTTACAGGAGCACCTATGAGACTTTTGGGTTGCATCCAGGCATGAGGTATAATTGTAATTTAGAGGGGACAGACACAGGCATACACACACACAAATCTGTGACGAGATGGGGCAACAAATGCCACTTTCTCTCTGGATCCAGACTGCATTTTTTATAGGAGGAGGGAAAACTAGACCACTGTTTTGTCAGACAGTCACAGATGCTAAGCTTGGACACCCCACATTGCCGAGAGCATTTGGGAAAGAAAACTCTTGCCCATTCACCCAAGTGAAGATGTATCTCTTGCAGTAGGGTTGAATTACCTTGAGAAAAGAATTACCCCAACTCCACACTATTATATCCTGTTTGTATCTCCTAAATGGAATAGCTTTCTCCTCAGAAGAATAATTGAATAACTTGGGTGAAGGGAAAATCAAGTATCCCTGCCTATAAACATTTAACAAACCATCAGTGAATAACAAGCAGGTCCCTTTCTTTCCTAGCACATCTTCTGTGGACACTAACAGACAGCAAGTTGATTGTGTCAACATATTCTGGGAAAATTTCCTGAATATTGTGCTGCTCTGATGGTCTAGTGGTCAGGAAAAAAAACCAAAATTAAAACAACAAACAAGAAGAAATAAAGACAATCTCTTTCAAAAATAGAGACAATGATGGGAAACAGGACTTTTTTATTCTCCCCCAAAAGCACTATGAAATAGCCTTTCTGTTCATTTATCATAGTACAAGCAGAGCATCTTTCTAAAACATCTCATCTCTGTGGTTAGTATAGCATTTGTCATAACAGCAAATTTCCACAGTGATACAATGTTACAAGAGCAGTCGAGACAGAGATATCTATAAACACAAAAATACAAAACACTCTTGACTCGCTCATCACACGAGAGAGCTGTAGCACAGGCAGTTGTCACAGCGACCAGCGTTCCACTGCCCTCCTCCAAAGTGCAAACTTGCACAACAAAGCACTCAAGAACCCCTCTTGGGACAATTCCTGCTCAGAGCTGATAAGATGTCACCAATTATGCAGCTACAGCAGGGATTTTTCCAGAGAGGATGCAGACTTACGTAAGTTTTAGGGCAACAATTCCTTTTTCCATTG
Source organism: Pithys albifrons albifrons (assembly GCF_047495875.1). Classification (NCBI taxonomy): domain Eukaryota; kingdom Metazoa; phylum Chordata; class Aves; order Passeriformes; family Thamnophilidae; genus Pithys; species Pithys albifrons. The sequence continues at coordinate 18,979,296 of NC_092462.1, read as the reverse complement.
CTATACTAATTTCTAGAATCTAATGTAACCACAGACTCATGTAAGGATGAATTACCTTCTGCCTTGGAACAAAAGAACTTGGTTCAAAAATCAATAGCCTGGATTGGCTCTCTACACCTCTGCTTTTAAGAATAGTGTCACTTCCATCTCAGTAAGTATTCAAGATACATGCAAATATCTTCTGCTTTGTTCTTTTAAACCTGATCCTTGTGGAAAGACAGAAAGGGGTGTGCTTCACTTCTTAGAGACACGAGACATGTCTATTACACATTTTCAGGCCTGAGAAATAATTCAAGCAGCTAATTCACAGAATTGAACCATTACAGCTCTGACACTTCCATCCAAGACTGTGGAAGCCCATAACCTCTGACTGTGCCTGAGGGCACAGCATAAAGACACACGTAAGAGGTGGGTTTTTCAACAAGAACAGCATAAAATTAACAGTTAGATACTAGCCTTTATGTACACAGAGTGTTTGTTTCTTAAGTAGGTTCAAACTCATAAAAAAAGAAAGATGCCTCTGTCCTCAGGAGGGTGGAAAAGAAAGGCTGAACAGCAGAGGAGAAAAGGCTGGTGACAAGGGATCTTGGGTTGCTGCACAGCTGCTGCAACTTTCTTCTTTTCCAGTGTGAAATGTCATGACACATGTGGGAGCCACATTCAGCCATCAATATTTATAAATCCCAGAAACTATCAACTTGCTTTTGAGAGCAGGTTTTTATATACAGTGCAACTCCAGCAGACTATAAGACAAGCTCGATACCAAACTAATGAGAAATGAGATGAAGTTAATATACTGTAAGCCTTGGTTAAATCTATTTGTCCTATTTATTCATTGCCTTGTTGATCTGGAACCTTTAAATAAGAAATCTGTCTTGTTCACCATTATTGCTTACTTAATCCTCCAAAGTCTACGAATAATGAGATAAAAATATCTGTGCTCATTGTAGAAAGAAGGAATATAAATAGAGATGAAGAACTCTGTCTAGAACAGGCACTTGTCAAGACATATCCCCACTTCTCCTCTTACTAAATGTAAAATATTTTCTTTCTTAACAAAATGAAAAGACTGCAAGTGTGAATGTCAGCCAGCACCAAGGTGATTATCATCTGACTTAAGGCAAATAAAATATTATAACTTACGTAGGAATACCTGGCTGATAGGAGCTGCTTGGCATCTCCCATAGCCAAGTCACAGCCTGGACAGTGAGATACTTTTCTGAAGCTCAGCATTTCCTTATTTGATATCTGCCATCTTCATGTGTACGACTGAAGTTTTCCTTCATACAAATCAGCCTAGTGAGCCAACATTTCAATGCCTATTTCAACAGAGGGAACCATAAACAAAGAGCAATCAAGTGTCTTACTGGTATTGCAGGAAAAAAACCTTCACACAGGAAAGATGTTGAGGAAACTGCTCTTGCTTCACTAGCTTACTAGGGGAAAAAATTAGATACATATATATGAACTCAGTAGTTCTTTAGGTGAAATACTTAGTTGAAAATTTTCAGTTGAAAATTTTCCAATAGCGCATCTGGACTGTAATGAAAAACAGCAAAAATTTGAGCTTGAATGAATGATCCCTGCAACTAACACACACTGTAAATTAAAGTCTAGCTAATGCTACGTCCTGTCTAGCCCTGGCTCCATATACTTTTATATGGTGTGAGGCTTGGCCTGGAAAACTCTCATTTACACACATACTAATGCCTGAAATTGAGCCTGAAGGACTGACAATATTTCAGCTAGCAAATATTATAAATCCCATTAATAAAGTTTTCCAAAGTAAAGCAGCCTTAGATTGACAAAAACATTTTGTTCTGCTTCAAAGTATACTCTAGTGTTCACTTTTTTTCTTTTTTTTTTTTTTTTTCTAAAATACATTGTTTACTTACAGGGAAGATCCGATACTCAGCAATGATTAAAGTTGCAAGAACTTCTTGCTCTGAACTAAGAAAAAGCTTCAGGAGTAACAGGCTACACCCATGTGAGAAAGAGAGAACTGCTGCAAGCTTCCAAGGCCTGGTGATTTATCTATCTGGAAAGTCTCCATCCATGCTCTTCGTCAATTTATCCAACCTCCTACAGGCCTGAAAAATTCTCAGAAGACTAGCATGAAGTAAACTGGAGAGGTCCCTTGTGAGAAGAGGCTTTGGGCAGGGGTGCAGGAGATTGGAGGAAAAGGGAAGACCTCCAGGGTAAAAGATAAGAGGTCAAATGATCAAGTGATTCTCAAGATGGTGTCCTTTATCTCACTGAAAGGAAACACACAGTGGACAGTGGTCAGCTTGCTGAGGTCTAAGCTTAAGCTCTTTTCATTCCCATGTTTCTCTAGCAAAGTGAGAAATCCAGCATGTTGCTGTATGTTGCACTGAATAACTGAATAACAGCCCTTCTGTGTGTGGCAATGGAATAGTTCCCACGTGGCTCAATTAATGCACATAACTACTTCAGTCAGTCACTGCTCCTCTGTAGAAATTGAACCCCAACCACATACTTGCCTTGAGTGCTCAGGAAGGCTGGCTAGATGCTGGACTCATCTGCAATGTGCTAACACACACCAGTTAATTCTTTCCTCTAGAATCAGATGTGAACTCTCTTGAACATAGGTGCTCTTCAGCTGTGTCTTTTGCTGTAGCTCCTATTGCCTCTATGTTTTTGTAGCAGGTATTCTCCTGTTTTCTTGGGCGGAAGTGGCTCAGTGTGCCATCAGAGAAAGGCTGATTTTCTCTCCAGCCTAATCAACAGAGTGCAAATGCTGAAATAGAAGGACATTTTGTTTCCTGAGGTACTAAGAAGAGACAGCAGTCTGAAGACAAAATAAGACACTTACCAAATCTGCTTTCCTAAGATGGGTCATCTTGCAGTGAGGGACAAAGTCTGCACGTTCATGTCTTCTTTCCCTAGTGCATCAGGGCATTTTCCTTTTTAAGTAGTCTCTACTCTTTTCTCCCTCATGAACACACAAATGTGTTTCCCACCTCTCTGAAAGGAAGGGCTGCAACAGAGGAAAGATTACAATCATTGAAATCTCACCTGCAAAGAACACAACACCCAGTACTATCCTGTGCAAGCCCAGCTAGTAGAAATGAGCCTGTCTGTCATGAAATAACCAAATGTTTGAGCCCTATTCCATTCAGACCTCTGAAAAAAGCAAACCCAAGTGGGATCAGACTGTCAAAGAAAAAGGCCAGTCTTTTAACTCAGATATTTAAACCAGATTTAAAATAAACACCCAGCCTGTCTGAATTCTTTCAGAAGACAGATGAAGGCAGGACAATGAATAACTGCCTTCTTCTCTCTTTACTTGGCATTAAACTACCTGATACAGGGAACAGAGGACCGAGCAGATTTGCAAGCTGGAGCAGAATGGATTCAGAAGCACCAGGATGCTTTAGGACTGAATTCCCTTTATAGCTCCAGTCTCCTTGGTCAAAGAGAACAGGAAGGGGGCAATCTATGTCCTACAGTTGAATTAGAGTGGCTTTTCTGTGCTTCAGTCTGTAGCAAGGGATGAAGGAATCAGATGGGCTCTCCTAAGAAGCTGCATATTAAGGATCAGGTGCCAGAGGCTCTGAAAACCTCCACATTGAGACTGTCGGCTTCTCTGAAGCTGGAAGTGCTGATTCTCATGTGTCATAAATCTAAGCAATACTGAAGTGATTAAAAGCACTGCACAAGGGAGAAGTCTTTCAAAGAGGCTCATCCCCTCAGTCAGCCTCACTTCCCCCAGCTCTTGCCACTCCTCAGAACGGGGACTGTCTTTGTGCTCTACCACAGACCTTTTCATTGCAGCCAAAACCTCTTGCGCAGGCAGCTGGCAAACAAAAGTATCCATTCCACTGCTATAGAGGCAGATCTGGACTGTCCTCTCTCATAAAAAGTATAGTGACCTCAAAGCAAACAAGATGTTTCTTACTATTCATCTTAAGCATCACTAGAGTGTGGAATGAAACCAGCTTCATGCTAGACAGCTTCAAGTCCAGATGTGACACTACTGAACACTACCCAAACAACCAGTAGCACTCAAACTAGTCAATAAAAAGCATTACTAACAGTCACTTTTCTCTTCCAAGCCAAGTGGAAAAAACAGTGCCTCATAGTTGCTGATGATATATTTTGCAGTGAGTATCATCTCAATAAAACACAACCATTTCCCAATTAAGAAACATGGGTCTCCAGTGAGGCTTAGCACAGATCTCATGGAGCTGCACTCTGCATTGGTATGAGCTAAGTGCTGGTCAGGTCTTGTATCAAGCCAATTGCAATACCCAGCAGTGTCTCAGTGTTCCCAAACCAAAATATGAGCATTAAACTAATTAGCAATATGCTAGTGCTTTTATCCTGCAAACAGCAGGATAAAAGATAAATAAGTTGTTAGCCTCTCCTAAAGGCTTCCAGACTATTTATTTATAGACTCATTTATAGGTGCCCTTCACAGAAGCATCTGACCTTTTCATAATGATTACTGAACCTCTCCCATAAAGTCTGGGCCTAATGAGACAGCATTACAGTGCCCATTTTAAAGAGATGAGAACATGGACTGAAAGCAAGTAAATGAAATGATCTGGTTGCGGATGCAAGCTGTTCCACAGACACATGCCAAACAAAGATGCTATTGCTCTATCACATCTCCTTTAAAAGCCACTCAGACTGGTCTAGTGTTGCTGGAAGAACTTTGAAAGACTGTAACAGATCAGCACTGGAACCAACAATGGCAGTAATAAGATGCTCATAGACAAGACATCCCATCAAACATCAGCAGCACCTTCTGATTACTGTTCCTCTTTGTGGAATGGAACTGTGAGTGAGAAAACCACACTTCTGAGGTTGGCTTTCCTTGCAGTCTCCTCTCTGGGTGGGCAAAGGTTTCTTCTGCCTGGAAATTAAGGCATGTTGGAGAATCAGAGCAAATCTTCATTTTAGCCCTCTGAATAAACCCATCACAATAGTTATGTTTCATTTGCTATCAGTGAAGCAGAGGTTGCTATACTGACATTTCTCCATAAGTACCGACGGCAAATTTGATTCCTTCCTGCACTGCCATTCTGGAGAGTTTCCAGGTTATTTTTCTCAGGTGAAAGTGCCATCTTGGCACCAAAAGAAGTGCAAAGAAGTACTGCTAGAGTTGCATGTGAGTGACAAATTGAACCTCTATTTCTAGAGTATTACTGGTTTTAAGTCTGCATCCCAGGCCACTGATAATCACCTAATGAAACAAAAAATGTGGGGAAAGTCACTGAGTTTTGTTATCAGAAAAGGAGAAACCTAGATCAGCTGCAAACTAAGCACTGTCATGTCATAGCTTCGTGCTTTCTGCCACAGAAGCAGTTGACATTTCTGCTAAAAAATTCTGCTGGAAATGTAAGAAACCCAAGGAATCACCCTAAAAATTCATTCAGCTTGATGTTTACACCAGAGTAGTTTCTCTCAAAATTTAAATTAAAAAAACCCAAACAAGCATAAAAGTTTCTCCACTGGTGAGGAACAGAATCATAGGCACAACATGTCTCTCCCATGAAGGCAATTTGATAGCAAGTCTATAGAAATATCCTCAGTCTTACTCTTGCCCAACGTGGAATGGATGCACTACTAAGGAACACATATTTCTCTTAAGCTGGGCTATCAACAACCTCTTTTTCTACACACAGCATCATAAAATAGTGGAGATAGGTATATCTGGCCCACTTCTTTTCCCACAAAAATAGGTTCTGGAAGACCATGAATCATCCCCTCACCTCTCATGTCCTAGAGCACCATGTCTGAGGCATCCAGGGATTCAGCAGCAATGATGTTACAGAAACTACCCAGTCAGCAAAGAATAATCCCAGCAAACATATCAAACAGCTTGAGGGCAAATGCTTTTATGAAGGATTTCATGACCTCATTGGAAGCTATTGCTATATCTCTATGCAGTGTGTACAAGATATTACTGGATAATTATCTTCCAAAGAAAAGAAGAGTAAGTGTACAGTTGAAGAAATGGAGGAGATAATTCCTTTTAAAGTGTATCCGGGTGATCACAAGCACTTTTGAACAGATGCCTTCTGAGATAAGCCATGGTCTTCCTAAAAGGGCCAGGCTCTCTCAAGTGACCCATACAGCCAACATGGGAAACTCATGATGATGCTGACTGAAACTAGAGGCAGAGGGAGGAAAAGAGGAGTGAGCGAGTAATGCAGGTGCCCAGTTTTTTAGGTATATTTGAAGAGTCAGGAGGTTGTTTGCCACTCAGTACTTCTTATCATTGTAAATAGAATTTCAATTTCAAGGTAAATACTATGTTTAAAACTCAAAATTTCAGTGATTTATGTCAAATAAAATTCTTTCAACACCTCAGGATTCTCTTTTCATTTAATAAGAACAACCAGAGGTTTTATTTATCTTTTTCCCCTTTTTTGTCCTGTAAACAAATAAACAAACAAAAAAAAATCCCCATGTTATTCATACAGTTTTGTTCTACATTAAGGTTTTGTACTAATGAACGATTTAGGAGCTGGGATTGTCATCCCAAATGGTTAATGATTTGACTTTATACTGTAGTATTCTAACAGCAACAACTCCTAAGGGTATCCAGTAACTCCAGACATCTGTACCACATTAACTAAACAAAATTTTCAAGTAGCAGCTCAAAAGCTACATACAGGACACAGCCTGCACCTTACATTTCAGCTTAGCATTGTTGAGAGAAACAGCATCATCATGTTGTGTTACTTTATATGGTCCTCAGTTAAAACAATGCAGTTCAGAGGTTACCATTCTATAACGTATTTGTTTTTATTGCCTTGTTCTTTTGATACTTTGAAGAAAGATAAGGGTAAGAGAGGGACACATATAAAGCAATTTTATTGTCTCAACACTGACTGGGTTACACAAAGGCTCAGTGCTTGATATCAGCTTTTTTATTATTATTTTTTAAATGAGAAAAACCTTGCAGGAGACATGAAAACTGTTATGATTATTTGTCCAATTGACATCATGCCTCTTAGGCTAGTTTCTAGTTTTAAACTATCATTTTGGCAAATAAAGATTAGACTATTTTCAGACAACAGTGGATGTACTAAGTCACCTTGTAATGCCTGCAGAAATGGAGGAACTAATGAAGGAAAAAAATACCTTTGTTATCTAGACCTGGCCACAAGTGTACCCTTGCCAGGATTCTTAATGAATATTTTGCTGCTTTGCGCTTTTTGTTAGATACTTGCCCTCCAACAACGCAGACTCTGGAAAGACTTTACAAGCCCAAGAGATTGTGCTGCAACAAGCAGTATTTTAACTAAAAGGCAGAGAGGCCCTGCAGAAAGATCTAGATTAATTAGAGGGCTGGGTAATCAATAGCAAGGGCAAGTGCCACATTCTGCACCTGAGATGGGGCAACTCCGGATGTACATATAGACTGGGGAGTGAGACATCAGAGAATAGGAAAGAGACCATGGAAAGCAGCCTTGGGGTCCTGGTTGATGGCAGGGTGAATCCGAGTCAGCAGTGCTCTGGCAGCCAGGAGGGCCAACCATGTCCTGGGGGGCATCAGCCACAGCATCGCCAGCCAGGCAAGGGAGGGGATTGTCCCACTCTGCTCTGCACTGGGTCAGCCTCACCTTGAATGTTGTGTGCAGTTTTGGGTGCCTCAATACAGGCAAGATATAAAACTATTGGAGAGCATCCCAAGGAAGGTTACAGAGATGGTAAAGAGCCTCGAGAGAAAGTTGTCTGAGGAGTGGCTGAGGGCACTTGGTCTGTTCAGCCTGGAGAAGAGGAGACTGAGGAGAAACCTCACTGCAGTTACAACTTCCTTGTGAGGGGAAGAGGAGGGACATGCACTGATCTCTCTGTGAGCAGTGATAATATCTGAGGAAGTGGCTTGAAGCTGTGTCAGGGGAGGTTTAGGTTTGATATCTGGAAAAGGTTCTTCACCTAGAGGGTGTTTGGGCACTGGAACAGGCTCCCCAGGGCAGTGGTCACAGCACAAGTCAGAGTACAAGAAACATCTGGACAATGCTCTCAGGCACATGGTGTGACTTTTGGGTATGGTCCTGTGCAGGGCCAGGAGTTAGACTTTGATTATCCTAGGGGTTCCTTCTAGCTCAAATATTCTATGACTCTGCGATTAAAAGCTAAAAAATATTTTTGGTGGGTCTTAAAGGATGTATATTCTGCAAAGAAAGACTTTTTGTACATCTGAATCTTGCTCTTTTTCATTTACTTGAAAGAGGTAGTGTTATGCTTCAATTGAGAAAAGAGCCTGCCTGTGGACAGTGTTGGGGGAAAGGGATGAAGCGAAGCAAAGCAAAGCAAAGTTAATCCAGCCACCTTCTACTTATTTCTTTTCCAGTAAAATCCATCAAACAGCAATAGCTGGTCTACTGAGCAAAGTGAGTTCAGGCTAAGTCTTTACGGAGTACAGCTGACCTGAGCTACTTCACACAGAAGCGCTGCAAGCAACACATCTGGAGGTGGACATATATATGATTTCAATTTGCTACACATTGCTAAATTCTATGACCATACCCTTACCTCCATCTCAGACAGCAACACAGAGAGGTGCCAGTCAAGGCACCTTTGCCTTTCCTTTGAGAGATGTGCTCCTGCTCTTTTTCTCCAAGGTGCTAGCTGTAAGAGGCTGGAACACTTGGGCTCACCATGGGAAACATGGACCTCTGTTGTACAAAAAGCAAAGGCTGAAGATCTGGTGATGGCACAGTGTAAGACACACACACCTTGTCTTCCATGCATGGGACTTAAAGGGGGTGAGGAAAGCTTCAACTGAGGTCCCACAGCACACCATTAGACCCAGCCCTCCAACCCAGGCTTGATAACCTGCAGTACTAGTTACCCTCAGGTGAAAAGTCCCAGACTCCACAGAAGTACTGCTAAGTCTATTCCTAAGTTTTAAGCAGCATTTAAGTGGTCAGAAAGGTTTGTTCTAGACCCTGTATTTCACTTGCATCAGAGCAGCATAGTATTTCTTGCTTATATGAGCATTTCAGTGTGATTGGGGAGCAGGGAGCTGAAGTCATCCCAGACCTGTTTCATTCTGACATTTATTCGTGCAATGAAATCCAAGGATCTTTTCTTTTTTCTTTTTTTTTTCCCCTGTGTGCTTCACTCAGTACTCTCTCTCTGACATTGAAATCCATCACACCGTCGGCCCTGGTGTACGCACTACATTGTACTTGCCAACAATGTTAGAACTCTGTGATGGAGGGAAGACAGCAGTAAGAAAAAAAATATATGTGGCCTGAGGAAGTAAATTTTAATTTCTTCCCAAGCTTTCCCTGATTTAGGGTAAGATTCTCTTGCCCTTAATCATGCTGCGATACACTAACCTCCCTCTCAAGGAGGCGGCAATGAATAAATGCCATCCAGCCAGAGGCACTTTTCCTCCCATTCATTCAAGCACTGCACAGGATGCCCAAAGCAGTCTTTCCTAGCGCTAACCTGCCCAACAGAGAGAAATGTCTACAAAAAGAGCCATTTCCTCAATTAAAGAAAATTAGAGGGACAATTAAAGAGAAGTGGCTCTTTCCCCGCTCCTGATTACTGACAGACACACAAAGCCACACAGCTCCAGAGTCTCAAACAGTAGCCCTCTTAACATTTCCCACACAAACTCCTGCATTTCATTATACTGTGTGTGTATTCTCGTGCACTCTTCCTGTTCCAGAAAGGGGTTGGAGTTCTTGTGGCTGATGTCTGTAATTTCAGAGCCCTCTTGCAATTGTTGAGGAGCAGCCAGTGGAATGAGCCTTCCTCGTTTGTGAAGGAAAGAGGTCACCTGAAGGACTATGCAGAAGAGTCTCCCTATCGCTCCCTGCATGTCATTGGAGACAGGACAAACATCAGCCCCACTGTCACAAGTCCTATTAGTTTTCAGCAGGTGCTTGGCTTGCTTACAAAATGCCATACAGAAAGGCAATCCATATATAGCCAGTGCTTGAGCATAAGGTGGGAATCCAGCATTGCCAAGGCTATGTGCTCTCAAATGTAAAGCAACATGGAGACAGGAGGAGCAGTATTGACATTTAGGGACAGATACCAAATGATGGCTCACTTGAGCTGTGGGAGGTTAGTGGCTCTACTGCTAATTTATCTGAGGCCTTTCACATGCAGTTCTAGGTGATTTGTGTTCAATTTGGCTTGAACTTCATTCACAGTCAATGGTCCAAAATAATAGCCAACTGAAACAGCTGAGAGCAAGTGCTCATTTTCATTGCCTCTCTTGGACGTGAGCACCATTAGCATTCCTGGGTTCAGTACTGCACATACACATGCACATGTCAAATGACACTGGGTAACTATAGTGCTGCTCCGCAGAGTTCAGCTCTGTTATTTCCAGTTAATGACAACTGGTCCTAATGACACCCAATCCTTCACCTGACTTAGGGCTGCAAAAAAGTCAGGCCATGATCAGGGAAAGACGCAACGTTGTTTTAGTTAGAATATAGATACTCAAGCGTGGTCTTTAGTTGCCATGAAATGAAGGGTCTCTTCAGTACCTAGGGACTCTGCTATCCACCAGAGTCATGGGGTTGGAATCCAGGCACTATCAGCAGAGACAAAGATGACAAAAACGAGGAGAGGGGTGGAGGGGGTGAGGGGAAAGGAACAGTCTCAGGCAAGAGCTAAATGGAGTGAGAAGGTTCAAAACACATAAATGAGACTTATGTGGAATAACAAACCAACAGGGAGGAAGAGAGGGAAGAGACAATACAAAGTGAGGTGCAAAGGGATTCACATAAAAAGACAGAATCAGAAGATGGTTGTGAGGTACTGAAAAAGCTGAGACATACATGAAAAGAAACAAAAGAGAAACTTTAGGAAAAAATGGATGCCATGGAGCCATATCTCTGACTTCTCCATTCCTGAAACCTATCTGAGGTTTTGCATCCAGCTCTGTTACCTTGCATTTAGGCTGTTATTCTAAATTAAATGCAAAACATCACAGAAATAACAGAGCACATTTAAAATATGGTGTATTAAAATATCCCATTAAAGGCAAAACATACCTCTTTGTTCTTGTCTGTTACTGCTAAGAACAAGTTGCAGCCTGCAGAGTTTTATGAGCACATGGCATTTTGCAGGACTGGCAGCTGGATCTCTTTGCCCCTTGCTGTGTTGAGCAGTGCTCCTTCCAGGTAGCAAAGGCTGATTATGCCACCCTTTTCAAGCAATTACTGCTCTTATCTATGAAGGCAGAACTGCAAACACCAACCCTCACCTTCTCAAGTAGCTTTTAATAACCTTGTCCCATTTGCAAAGTTTCATCCGAAAAAAAGATGGAGATGTGAAGGAGAGTAAATAAAAGGCAGTTTTTGAGCCCTACTGTATTATAGATCTCCACTGAGGGAGAAAACTCAGCATGCAGCTCTTCCTTCAGCTGTGGTGTTTATAGAATTGCTCTTTCTTGTGCAATCTCTGCTTGTCTTTTGCTGAGCTTAAAGACTGTCTTTCCTCACTGACAGAAGCTCTCCTATACTTGGATAGACAAAACTTGTAAGAATCGACATACTTGTCAGATTTGCTCAGATTAAGAATTATTGGGAAGGCAGAAGAGGATTACTAAATACACCCTACTTCCTTTGGAAACCAAGCTAAAAGCATTATAGATAGTCTTAGAAAACAGTTACACCCATTAATCTTTGATTGACCTTCCTGATGCTATCAAAACTGAGAGCAGTGAACCATGTGTTTTCATTTGATTTGTTGTGTTCTTGTTCAATAGGTTAAAATCTAGGACATGTCTTGAAAGACAACTGTTTGACTGGGGCAAACAGAAACTGTCTGCTTGATGATGCTAAACCACACCACCTGTAAGTTTTCATAAAGCACTTGCCCTCTTCCAATGGCAAAGAACCTGCCAGCTCCAAAGGGTCACAGTTTAGTGACACAAGTCTGACTTGCAGAACAGGAGTTGTCACTATTGCAAACCAGCTTCCTGGCTCCATTGGCATCTGATGTCATTAGTAAAGCTAATGAGGATTTGCCTCAGTCAAGTTCAGGAAGTCAGGGAAGAGTTTAAGGCACTTTCAGATGCTAAGTGCTTCTCACACCTCACCAAATTTCTGCATATATGATAATTCTGACCTCTGAAATAATGGGATGCAAATATAAGAATCTGTGGTAGGCTGAAGGGCTGAAGCCAGACGAGTCAAACACACAGTGCCAGAAACCACTCCTGCACACAGGAGCCTCACAGTCAGCTATGCTACATCTGCTGATTGGCTCCAACGTGCTGCTGCCTCAGCCAACGAAGCATTTCCCAAATTCCACCATTAGCACAACCCAGGAACTATGTTTAACAGGCAGTTTCCATGTGGGCATGCAGCTCAGCTGAAGGAGTTTAACAGTATGGACAAGGTCAAGTCCTGCCAGCTGGCTTGAGAATCAAAAACTGCTCTCTGCTACAGTTTAATCTACTAGCGCAGATGTTGCCCACAGCTGATGGGAGCTCTGACAGCACTCACTTCCTCACATGCCATCCACCATTTACTTTGTCCAACTTTAAACCTTGGAAAGCTGTACCATTCTTTAAGGATGACCATCCTATATTGTCTTACACTATCCTACCCTTATAACATGTACATGAAGCCACCTCAAAACACAACTTTAACTGAAAAATTAATCTCTATAGATGATAGGCAGAAATCCCTTCTGAGTTCCTGCAATTCCAAACAAAGTGGTGAATTTTTTACAGAGATGCTGCTGTTTCGTCTGCTATTGTGTTCTAGATGCCTCTATATTACTGTATTTTGCACACATAGGGAAAGGTTTGCTGGTTCGTGCTTCAAGGGAGTAACAGCACAACCTGATATAGCTAGATACCACTGGCTACTGCTTACAGAGGACTCTAAACAGACAGCAATCTTACCAAACAGTAAGTTGAATATTTTGACATATTTAACCTCCATTCCCACTGCAAGTAAAATTCAGGCTCAAGACCACCTGAAGAACATGGATGTACACAAATCTATGGGACCTGATGAGATGCATCCCTGAGTCCTGAAGGAATTGGCTGATGTAGTTGCCAAGACATTCCCCATGTCATTTGAAAAGTCACCACAGTCAGATGAAGCCCCAGGTGACTGGATAAATGGAAACATTGTACCCTCTCCAAAAAGGGTAGAAAGGAGGGCCCTGGGAACCACTGACCTGTCAGCTTCACCTCTGTGTGTGGGAAGATCATGGAACAGATTCTACTCAGAGTTATGCTAAGGCACATGAAGCAGAGGGAGGAGATTTGGGACACCATTACAGCTTCACCAAGGCAAGTCCTGCCTGACCAACCATGGGGCCTTCTGTGACAGAGTGACTCCATCAGTGGGCAAGGGAAGAGCTATTTGCTCCACTGGCAAACAGCATAACATTATCATAGAATCATGAAATAATGTGCATTGGAAGGAACCTTTAAAAGCCATCTTGTCCAACCCCACTGCAATGAGAAGAGACATCTTCAACTAGACCAGGTTGCTCAGAGCCCCATTCAACATGACCTTGAACATCTGAAGTGATGGGACACCAACCACCTCTCTGAGCAACCTGTGCCAGTGGTTCACTAACCCCATAATAAAAAATATCTTCCTTATATCTACTCCAATTCTGCACTCTCCTAGTTTATAACTATTATAAGCCCCCTTTAGGTACTGAAAGGCTGCTGTAAGGTCTCCCCAGTGCCTTCTCTTCTCCAGGATGAACAGTCTTCTCACTCTCAGCTGATCTGCATAATCTCTTCTGAAAGCAAGTCATTATTCAATGAGAAGAAATGTCATTGAAAATTTGCATTCCTGCATGGTTTCACCCTGTTGGCTGGATTCACTGATGCCTAACAAAATGTAAATTTTCTTACTGCCACCATTGCTTCACTGCATTCAGGGGTGCCATTTTGGTGGAAACAATACTGGATCTACTCTCTTGACATCTGACTGCCTTTCTCACAGGAGCTTAATTACTTCTGTGCAGTCTTGAGTTAAATTTGGTTAAAATTGGCAAAAGAATTCTAAAATTATATATCCAAGTAGGCAAACTGCAAAAAAGGATAGTTGAGGGTGCCTTATCTCATTTCTTCAGGAAATTTTCAGAAGGCAAGTAGAACTGCCACTCTTTAATCTCACAACAGTTTATACATTGCACAAGGCCCTTAGCATGACTGGAGGAGCCCTGCACAGCTCTTGGCCTTGTCAAGGTCACACTGTGTGTCCAAACAAACACATCACAGACTTACAGTCATTTTCAGAATCACTGATCTTTACGTACATCTACAGCATGAACTACAGCCTAAATTTTGAAAACACCACTCATAACAACTCCATCTTCCAGCTGAAGAATCTATATGGCCAAAAAAACAGGAGAAAAAGCAGATGTTAGGAGATTTAAGGGAGAGCTTTGCAGTGCCCTTATCTCCAGCTGAGGTCAAGTGACAAAGTGTTGACATATTGAACATTTTTAGAGCTGAGAGATCACGCCCCCAAGCTAGATTTAGTGTTTTGCAAAATTAGTCTTGTTTATCCTGATGATAACATGAGGTATGAAAATGAGGTATGTACTTGCCCAGTCTCAGTGATCAGACTTGTCAGAAAACTTGGCAGGCTCAAATTTTTCTTATGAACTTTTAATAGTAAACTTTGTCCACAGTATTATTACACCAGTTCAGCAATCAGAGGAAAAAACACATTTTCTGGGTCCTGAAAGACTGAGGCATTCTTGGATTTTGTCTTCCAAAAGAAAAAATAGACAGACAGACTTCTGTTCAGGCTTCCACATACAGTGCCCTTCCAAAAAAATTCTGCAGGAGCAAACATATAGAAACTGTAGAGAAGAAAATTGCTCCTGTTGGCTCTGCAGTCTGAGCCATGGCCCAGTTTCAAGGCAAGTTAGATGCTCCTGGACTGTTTTGGCATTGAAGATGTGGCTAAGATAAATATTGAAGCTCTGCAGAAGGCTTTTTTCACAGCTCACACAGTCTGGCAACTGGGCCTCACTAAAATGCCAAAGCACAAAAAAATGGCTCAAGCCACCTGGTCAATCCAAAATTCAGAGTGGAACTAGCCTAGGCAATTGGAAAGAAGCTTATCACCAGGCAAGGGCTGTGTGCTGTATTCTTGCAGCAAAAAGAAAACCAGCATCTCTAACACTATTAGTTTATAGAGAAAAGAAAGGTAGGTCTGAAACACTGAGTTTCACATTTTTTCAGAGATTCAGCACACAGCAGTTGCCCTTCATCTTAATGAGATGAGGAAGATAGGATTTGTCCAGCTCTGTCAAAGGACATGGATCACTGAGGATTCCTGTGGCAAGAATGATTTCTCTATTTGAACATTTTTGAAGAATTTTGTCCCCTCACTATCTCTCCTGCAAAAATACATGTACCAATGCTGCTGAATTCATTTACATTCAAGATCCTAAGGAGTTCAAAAGAGGCAATGTTAACATTTTGCAGAATTGAAAGGCAACATAAACAAATAGGCTCAAATTCCCTTTACTCTGAGTGTGGAAGAAAACAGCATTTTTAAACCTGAACAAAACTTCAAGTGTACATACAAGCTATAAAGCACTTGACTAATACAGTGTGTAGGAGGTACACAGAGAAGGGGATAGGGTGGGATTCTCATGCTGTTCCTTAAGCCTCCCTGACATCTGATCCCGTCAGATCTCGGAAGCTAAGCAGGGTCAGCCCCGGATTAGTACTTGGATGGGAGACCTCCTGGGAAATGCCGAGTGCTGTAGGTTCTAGTCCTGAGGACTTCACTGGCACTGTCCAAGCTCGCTCGGCCGTGGCAGATGAACCTCAGGAATTAAACAGTGAGGCCAGTTCTGCGCATGCTGAGCCTCACCTGAAAAATCCACTGTGCAGGCTGGAAGGGCACACCCACGTCGGGACAGCCCTTCCCAAATCTTTGTTCGCGAAGTCGAGCCACACACACACACACAGAGATCAAACAGAAAACAGATCCAGAGAAGAAAAATTCTGAAGGTCAGCTGAAGCACTAAAGTCTGTTCTGTTTACTACTTGGAACACTTTCACTGACCAGGGAAACACTTGATTTATTGGTCTCTGTTCCTCTGTGTCATCCAGGTTATGATTGCCCAGCCCAGAAACACCATGCTAACAAACACAAACTCTGAGGGCACTGAAGCTTTCTTCATCTTCTGAAGTCAAAAAGAAGGATATATGCTACGCTTGGTCAGAGCAGTAGTCTAAGTAATACTAAAACAGCCAGCATCTTTGAGGCTTCTTAATTTCACTAGTATCATTTATATCACAAGAAACGTATAAGCAACCTTAATCTCATCACTAGTGCATGTTTGCTCCCTCCCTCCTTTCCTAGTAATTTTGAAAGTCTTTTTTCTAGATATATTTCTATTTGAACAAGGCTGCAATAAGCCCTCTGAAGGAAACACAAACTGCAGTGGGCAACCTGTGCCTCACTTCAAACATCAGATGACAGGGAACAGCAGCTAGACTTAACAAAATGCCATGAGACTGCCACTCAAACCGCAGAGCATTCACCGAAGGACCATCTTCCAAGAGGATGAGCTCCATATCTTCCTCTGCACAGGGGGCAGGCTACAGCAGATGAGCCCTGTGCAGGCACAGTGATACCCGTAGCCTGCAGCAAAGTAGAAGTTCATGTGCATGCATAGATTCATGTGAAATTTCTGCCTGGTGACTTCCATTGAGAACCTGATTCAATTATATTTGGCACCGGTGCATCACCCCAAAAAGCTTTGCGTAGAAAGGAAAGTCATTGCAGCAATGAGACATTGCCTAATTAGATGCCTTTTTGTGTGTAACTTTGCTTCATTTTATAAAACAACACTCATGTTGAAGCCCAGACATTGCACCTCAGCACACCTAACTCCTCCTGTGGGAAGGCTTTTGGCAGAGACGGTGTATCACTTTCTTGCTAATGTGGAAAATTCATCATCCAATGTAATTTAAATCAGTCAGGATGGTCAAGTTCATCAAGACAACAATGACTGTGACTAAGAGCCTAGCTGAGGCAATTGATTACAAAGCCTTTTTGCATTTTTTGCCAAGGAAGAGGCAGAGCTCCCATCTCTCTCTAAGGCTCAAGATTGAGGTTATGGTGTCTGATTAAGGTACTTCAAGCAAGGTATCTGAGACTAAACTGGATAGGCAGTGCTCTCTGACTTCAGAATGTGTGTTCATCAGCATGCAGTGATGCCTAAAAAGGAGCATGGCCAGTGACAGTGCTTACACTGACCTCATTGCTGCAGCTGTGGCTCTGCTTTTGTGTACATCACGAGTCTGGCCCTACAGTCACACAGAGCAGTATGAATCATAGAGTAATAATTTCATAGTCTTCATCAACAAGTAACAGCAGTCAACATGCTGGATACTGCTAAGTATAGTTGCAATTTATCTCTGGTTGAGCAGGATATAGATGCTTCAGGCTTCCTTCTCCTCTTGCATGCCTCCTCCAAAACCAGAGAGCAACTAATGGTCAACACTGTTTAAGGTGGTAGGGATCAGCTCCCTTGGGAGCAGCTGTTCTGATTTTCTGTCTCCTTATGTGTTTTTTCTAAATGGCCAGGCAATTACTCAGGACTGAAAAATCTATGTCAAAGCAATCAGTAGTGGCATCTCGTTGACTTCAGAGAAATTGCAGCAGGAATTAATCTGACTTCACAATTCTTCCTTTCCCTGTAACAAATGGAATAACCTGTGTAGATCCTGCCTGTAGGCAGCACCAAGCAAGATCCCACTTCAACAGCACCTATGGGGCTTGATCCCTCTGAAATGCCATTTTATTCCCTGAATCTTCCCACACCTGACAGGTAATTTTAGCAGTTGGACTAAAGCAGGCACTGAGACTGTCCCCCATATCAGCCAAGGGATGCAAGGGGAGAGACAACAGGGTCTCTGTCCATTCTCCTTTTTCACTATCCACAGGCTGGCATGGACATCTAGGGTCATTGCTGGAAGTAGAGTCAGAAGTAAAAAAATACAAACATAAGAAAAGTTTTCCTTCTGAACTTGCCAAAATTCACATAGTTTACCTGGCTGTCTAGTCTATGTACAGAGAAATGGGGAGGGATTTCAGCAAAGAGTTTTGAAAAATAGGGAAATAGATCTTTATCCTTCTTCTAAATGCTACTTCATTTTTACACTTTCTTTTCTCCAAAGCTCCTTATATTCTAACCAAAACCAGTCTGTTGAAAGAAAGGAAAGGACAGAAAAGGAATTGTAGTGGTAGATGTTACTTTGGCAAATAAACCACCAAAAAAAGTGTGAAGAAAAATATTTTCTCCTGAAGCAGAGGGGCTTATTCATCATTTACTTCATGTGTTTACCCTTGGGCTATCATTATATTAGCCACATTTCCTGACTGAGCTGGAGCACCTGGTAACTATAGTAACCACATTTTCATATCTGCCCATAAATTCCCTCAGTTCTAATTAGGGCAGCCATCTACATCAGCAATAATAACACTGGAGAAACAAGAGCAGACTTAGCTCAGTCACCTCTCTCTCCCTCATGCCACAGAAATGACCCATATCTGAACAGTTCTTATACCACAAGATGTCGCTTAGGACACAAAGCCCACTTTACTTGCCATGTCAACCACTTTTTATTCATCTGCTATGTTGTACATACTTTCTTGTTTTTTAAAAAGTCTGTTCATCAGCCTTCCAGTCCAAAGAGAAGCCAGCAAGCTTCACATCAGGCTGCATGCACCTGTTTCTCTTGATAGAAGAAAGCATTCACATCTAGCCTATAACAAAATTGCCCCCACAGCACTACTGTAGATTATACAAACAAGAAGTGGGTGATATAAGCAGTTCAATTTACAAATTTACCTATGCAATCCAGATAGTTTTGAAGACAGGACAAACCATGCCATCCAAAACAAGTGATAGGTAAATGATGAAGCAGCAATGTGCAAGATATCAAGACCAAGTAATAAAACAATTGCAAAGTTCAATGGCTCAGTGTATTTCACCACAAATTATTTCCTTCTCTATGAAACAATAAAGCTTAGTGAAGAATTTGAAGCCTGCCGACATGATTTAAAAAGATGGATGGGCTGGTAGGTAGTCGAGAGTGTTTGCTTTATTGTTCCCGGAGTCACGGCTCAGAAGTGCATTTATTTTGGAGTCTATGTGAATTATTGTCAAAAAAGTGACAAATCTCTTTCACACTTTAGGCTACACTGTGCAGACCTTACACAAATTTCTTCTGCTAGAAGAAAAAAGACACTACATCTGTGTATTGGCACAGATAGGGGACCACAAAGCCTGTCTCTGCAGAGGTCAAGACAGCAGTGTGCTCTGGCTTCAGGTTTTGGCAAGTTTGTTGCCATTAGAAAATTTTCTCTGGTTATAAAAGAATGTCAATTATTATAACTTATCCATGACTATAAACAAGAAAAATTTCTTGTGAACAAAGCTTTATCCACTTTTTCTCCACATCCCCTGGAGGTTAAGGGAACTGGGTAAGACAACATAGTGGAGCTTTTGCTGGTGCTGTTGGTGATTTCCAATCTGGAAGATTAAATAGCAGTTACCCTGCTTGCCTTGCCAACCCTCATGTGGGGTAAAACAAGTCCAGCAGTAATTTCATATAAATAGGTGCTAGTCCAAGCTACAATGGCATGAGACCTGACTTCAGCCAGGGGTTTGGAGAGCAGATGATCCCCAGCAGACAGAAAGGGTCCTCCTTGCATGAGAAAGCTATCTACCTGCCCACTGCCAACCCAAAAATTCAGGGGAGTGTTCAGGCTCACTGAATGGAAGAATGAAAGGTGTTTCACTGAAATTTTATTTTTGGCATCCACTGACATTAGCAGGGATACTGTGGCAACACTCCACAAAGCTTCCCCATTCCTTTATACTCTGCTTTTATACCAAAAACCCACTGACAGGAACAGCACCTCCTTGGCCCAGTGAAGTGACACCTGTCACTTGTGAAAGTCAGTGTGTGTCCTTCTCCCCTGACTTCTCAGTGAAGGCTCAAAGCACCCTGGGCAAAGCTGGGTGAGCCACCCTTGGACTATGGTTGTAAAAAGCAGGTAGGGTTTGTTCATTGCATTCTATTTTATAGCTTTATCTGCTCTTTGCACCAAGTAATAAGAGCTTTCAAAGTGAACAGTGTTGTGATGAGAAAATGTAAACCTCAGTGAATTGCCAAAGTAAGGTTCCAGTTATTTGGCAATTTAGTCATTAAGCACCATTTAGAAGCGTGGATGGAAAACATGTTGATAGTCAAATTCTAATATAACCACAAAAATTCATTTAAAATGCTGCCAAACGTGAAGCTCAGTAACAGTCAATATCATACATATGCTTTTTCATTTAATAAGTGAAAAGTAATTTTGGTCACTTCCAGACCAGATTAATTTTTGACACTTCCCTCTGCTCATGAGATGCCGTTTGAGACTGGGGTGGAGAGTTCCCTGTTGCAAGTTGTGCCACTCATTACTGTACCCTCATTTCTCAACCAATTTCTTAGTTATTCAGGCTGTAGTCTGCTACGAGAGATGGGCATTTGCAGGATGCAGGGCGCATAATGAGGCTCCAGTCTCTATGAAAGCCTCTAAAACTGCCCATCATATTTTGCTTACTGGCTCTTCCCATTTTCATCAGGAGGGAACACTCTCAAACTGTCAAAATCTTTCCAAATGACCCCACAGTAAACACTGTAGCCTAGAGTATTTCTTGACTTGTTAAATATTAAAATAGAATGTGAAAAAATATGTTTTATTTGATTTTACTAGTTAAGGAAAGCAAGTTTTTGACAGAAAAATAATTGCCCTGAAAATAAGGAAAAGAACTAATTAAAAATAAGACTAAATAAACAGTTTCTATGTGATCTCTTGAGCTAGTTTCATTTCAAAGACATGCTTTACCTGGCATAATGTGTGGTTTGTGAGACCCCCATGTAAGGTTAAGCATTCCTTGGTAGTTGCCTGGAAACGATGCCAAAGACAGTTTGTTCTCATTAAGGACAAATAATGCAGAAAGGCTGTTACAACTGTAATTCTGAACAGTTAAATAAATTCATTTTGGACATGTTTTTTCTCTCTAAAGTTGCAAGTTCTGAAATCTTACCAGAAGTGTTGGCATAAAATAGATTCCAAATTATATGCATGAGTACACACAGAAATTAATTTGAAATTATCACTATTACTATTATTATTTAGCCAAATTAGTGCTGGCTAAATGGTTCTGGACTGTTTTTTTATTCTGTTTGGTTTTTGGGTTTTTTTGTTTGTTTTTTTTAAATTCTATTGTGTACCATATGAAACTCAACGCTTTCTAAAATGGTCCTCTGTAAAGCAGAAGAAACAATTTTCAAAGCTGCTGCTTGGGAAATCAGCAAGATCAGAAATCAACCCCAAAAGAGCTATGATTCTCATAAAGAAAAGCCCAAAGTTTAGTTTTTGCTTCACTGCTCATTAAAACCACCCTGCTGCCCTGGGGAAAAAAAAATACAAATCAGTGATTCCTCCACTCACCTGCAGACACACTTCAGGGTTTCACATTCACAGCTACCTGGGCAGTGCAAAACCAACTTACACAAATGTCACTGTTTAGGTGTCTGTGGGGACACTGACTCCTTTAACTCTGCCAGTTATCAAAGCTGTGGCCCCAAGCCAGCTCCCTCTGCTTTCCCATCAAGACTTTCCTTCATGACCAGGTGATGCTGTGGTCAATCATGGGAAGCACAGACCCAACAAAGCATGATTTTTACAGAAATCAATGATGACATGAAGCATCAGAGCTGCAATTAGAAGAGCTTTAACTAGCTCAAACTGCTGGCAAATGAAAAGAAAAAAAACCCAAACCACATTTAAGTCTGGGAGGAGAGAATCTATTCTTTCAGTATTCCAACCAAATATTTTGTCATGGGGATGAGTGGGTGAAGAGTTGGACCTATTTGTGATATTTAAGTGCCACAGATGGCAATCTTGCATGCTTATTTTACATTTTAACTGCAGCTTGTCTGTAACTTCGTATTTGCCTTTCATATATAATTTTGAATTGATCTGATGGAGGAGAGCACTGCAGTGTTACAAGTGGCAGACATCTTAATGTGGCCAGAATCAGGAAAAAAAATCAAGATATCCATAAACTTTCACTGTAAAGCATCAGTATTTTTAGTACCTGTATTAAATTTAACACTATATTTAGCAAAGTTCATTCCATCAGAGGAATTTTTTTTTTTAACAGGACAGATACAATGGATTGGGAGGAACAATTACGTATGAATAAGTAGGGGGGAACAGACAGTTTGGAGTTAACTTTTGAGGGGTTTTGCTCTGTTTTGTTGTTGCTACTTTTTTCTAAAGGACAACCATACACCACATAAAAGATAATAAACAACTGGGAACCATCTTCCTGGATGGACAGAGTTGCATGAGTTTGCCATGAATACATGCTAGTTGCCTACGCTTCTGCAAAAAAGGAGAATTTATCTATTTTATTCCCTAAAGCAAGAAACACTCCTCTTCATGGAGAAGATTAAAAAAAGCTGGATCAGCCAGCCAGCCAGCCAGCCAGACATGACCAAACAAGAAGCAGATTTTATAAACAACTGAAGAAGTTTGCCATCTGGCAATGCTGGGCATAAGAGATGAGGGCAAACTCTATCCCATCAAGGGAAATGAAGACAAAGGTCCATGCCAGACAGTGAAGGATGTGTGTAAGATAACCACTGGCAACAGCACTTTCCACAGGGTTGTTTCTCTTCTCCACCACTGCATAGTCAGTTTACAACCAAACAGAAACTGCTGAAAGAGTGACTGCAAGATATTTACTCTGTCCTCGGAGCTGTGCATTTTCAAAAGGCATAGGGCATAAGGGGAAATATTTGCAAGAAAGAAAACTTTATCTTGATCAATAATGACTGTTCAATGTCTAAAATCTGTGCTCCAACTCAGAAGTACTCCTGAAGAGGACTGCAGAACTGAAGCTGAATCAGAGACATATGTACAAAAACTTTGTGGAAATAAGCCATCACATACACCAAACTGGTCCAGGTTTCTGACCTCTCAGGCTCCTGGAACAAAATCTTGTCGGCATAGGAAGCTTGATTATTAACAGAAAATAACACTAGCTCTAAATTTGTCTCCTTTTTCTCAGGGACCATGGGAAATCAGAATGTATTTCCAAGCCCAATTCCATACATGCTTGTCAGATGGCTATAAAGAAAATTTTTCACACAATGTAGACTTAAAGACGTTTTCAAAGTAGTCATTTGCTACTCACAATGTGTTACATCTAAATTGCATCTGTCTTACAGGTCTGTATCTCTTCTCTCTGACTGGAAGACTAACAGAAAAATAGGAAGAAATGAACAAACAACATGTTCCCATGGCAGTAACTCCTCCTTATCAAGTGAGATACTTCAATTCTTCCCATTGCAATGGTAGTCTTCTAATATAAATTCTAGTCTAATGCAAAGACACAGCACAAAGTCCTGCTAAGATTTGAATCCACATCATCTCACACTTGATTGCCTGCCAAAAGGAAATTTTTTACATGGGGCAGGTAAAAAGCAGCCTCAGGTGCAGGCAAAAGGAATTGCAATTGAACTGTAGTGATGTGGTGGCACATTGTGTGCCCCCTGCCCACCTCCAGGCTGCACTGTGATCTCTGCTTGTACATAAGCAAATTCCATTTGGCAGCATTTGACCCCCTTCAATGAGAATACTTCATTGCCTTGTCCAAGACAGATATACCAACCCATTCAAAGAAGTGTTCGTTTGTCAATTTGAAAGGTGTTCTAGTTATAAATGAAAATTGAAGGATTGTTTGAGAAAAAAATGGAAAGAGGACGCAGCCATAATTCTGTTAAATCCATTTTATCATCCGGTCATAACTCTTGTTCATTCTGCCCAGAGACAACTGTGTCTACACCAAGGGGCTTAATCTGGCCACCTACGAGTGCTTTTAGCCCAGTGTATCACCATGGCCATTAAAAACAGACTTTTGCATAAAGTAACTAACACAGCCCCTCCCTCAAACACAAACTCATAAGGCAGATGGATGGACATATGTACAACCGCCGCTAACTGCTAATGTAGCCATTTGCACTCTACAACATAACACCAGTTTGGATATTTTCTGGAAGAAGTTATTTTTATAAAAAAACTTTGGCTTCCTAAGACTGACATAATCCTGCTTTCATTCAACCTGCATGAGACATTTAAAGGGACACTGACCTCCTTTTCCTTTCATCCCTCTCTGCTGAAGTTTCAGTAATACCCTTTCCTCTCATCACAAAACCCACTACATTGACATGGAAATTTATTATATGACTGTGGTAGTTTTAGTTAGGCCTCAAATTAGCAGGCTCAGAGAATCAATGTAGATTAGGAGAGACAGGTATCACCTGACTGAAGTAACCAAAGAAATATTTCATACCAGATGACGCAAACCTGAGATATGAATACAAGAGTAGGAAGTGTTCACTCAGTTCCATCATGGCCGAAGCAGAGGCAAGACACACAGCTGTCTTGCTTTCTGGGCCCTGCTGCTGCTGCCACTATCTACATTTTGTTTGAGTTCAGGGAAGTAGAAACATTTTCTTGTTATACTTTCTGTTTCTTGCTGGATGTCTTTTGTGGTGCTTATAGATCTAGAGTAATGGAGTCTGTTTTCGGTGGGAGGTAGAAAATTGTTGTTATATCTAACTTGTGTGTGTGTTATATTGTAGTTTATTTTAATTTTCTCTTCTCTGTATTAATATATATATAGTTAGTTTAAGCATAAACTGATTTGACTTTCTGGGTTTTTTCCCTTTCTCCTTTTTTCTCAGCTGGAGAGAGGGAAGCTTTGACTCTGTGTTGGGCAGTTGGCATTTTGCCAGCTCAACCCAAGACAATGACTCTGAACTTCAAAACCCACTTTCCTTTACGTTCCATTTTTTTAACACAGGGTGTCATGTAAAAGGAAGGGCGGAGACAGAAATGCAAAGATTTCTAGGTTTAACTGTATTAATTAAAAGTTATTAGATGTAAGCGCTTCCAGACAATCAAATCCTTATGTTCTCAACACTGTCTGTCAACTTAACGGACAGCACAGAGGTTGGAAGGGGTTCTGACCTCTTATATGAAGCCACACTTCAGCCAGGGAGAAATTATTAGCAATAAGTGCCTCCAGAAACCTTAGAGCCTTATGAAACCAACACCGCCTAACCACACAGCTAGCACACAGGTCGGAAGGACTTCTAACCCCTGCTATTGAGGCAATACTTCATAGCAACAAAAGAAAAGAACCTTTCTCACGATAGCTCCCAAAATAACATTTATTAATACAGGTACATGACAAGGACTAATATGGGTTACTTAGTCGGTGATAACATTTAGCTGCAAGATTGTACAAAATACCCCCAAAGACACCGGCACAACACACATTTCAAGGGCCACGTCAACAGTATACCACTCCCATAGCAAACTTAACTAACAGAAGATTACTAAACAGAGGCACAACAGTTCAACACCACCAGTAAACACACTCAATAACCCAAAAGAAAAGCAACAGGAAAAATAGAGCCGCTTCCAATTAACATGCATACACCCAGTGAGCTATAGCAAATCATAATTAATAAGGTATAAGAAAAGAAAGTAAGAATTCAGTTGCTTACCCCTGCAATGTTGATGGAATGGGGGAGACAGGGTAGCAATCAGGTTGCCCTCCCAGAGGTAGAAAGCTTTTCTCCCCAAGTTGCAGTTAAACTGCACCTCTTTTTATATCTTTTTGATTTCTTCTTCAGGTGTTTGTGTGATTAATAGTCAATCTATTGGGGGGTTGGGGGGGTAATGCAGATGCCTGAGGCAAGGTGGGCCCTTGAGCAGTCACAGCAGATATCGCAAAGGAATGCCCCGCTATTTCTTAACACTCCATCCTTTGTTAATCTCATCATTTTGCCTTGCTTTTGTCTTCTGGGGGAAGCACCCCTCCAGGGGGCTGAGGTATCTCCCTCAACCCATCAGGCCTTATCAGCTCATCACCCCGCAACTGGGAACAGATTCCTGCTGGAGGTCTTTAGGTTTTACTTAAGAAAATTCCTACATTGGTCAAAATCAAATGAATGGAACAAGAACAAATGAGAAAATACAATGAGAGTCTAGAGTTTTAGAAGTCTTCTTCCAAAATACATACCTTCATGTCAGGAATGAACACGAGTAGCTACCCATTCATGTGTTTTTCCAAGGTCCACTGTTATGGACATCAAATTTTTCCATATGTGGAAGGACTGTAAATGCAGAGCTACAGTAACAGCAACTGCCTCCATTATGGAGTGGAAGACAAATGAGGTCTTTCCAAGGGGTTACCTGTAATAATGCAGCTAGATTAAGGCTGTCAATGCATTAACAATCTTCAGAAGAGTTGTCTTTGCCTTTTGCAAAGCTTTGCCTGTAACAGGATCATTATATCATTGGATTCTGTTCATATATTCATTTAAAAGCACTAAGAGCTCTTTTACAGGCTTCCATGTAAACACCTGTAGTCAGATTGTTCTTGAAGGAAGAACGAGAGTTTATTTTTAAAGGTCACTCTTTTATAAATAGAATTTTTGAACATTTACCTAGCAGTATTAAAAAAGAAGTAAAATGACCTTTCCACACAAAATTAGTTGATTTACAAAATTTAAAGTAGAGCTTTAAAACTTAATTTTTCCATCCTTGGTTTTTTAACAGATTGTTTACTTCTCCCATGTGAAGCCAGTATATAGCTCTAGGGGGGGGAAAAAGTGCACAAGGAAAAGATTCTTTCAGTCATTAGGTCTTTTTCATTGGCAGCTCTCCCTGTGTTTTCATCTGTGAGTTTGCTAAGGTAATGGCCAATCTCAAACCATGTGCTGAAATAATAATTTCATGATAAAACTAATCTTTCCAGTAAACAGCTCTCTGAAACACTCTACTTTTCATTTTCAAAGAGCCAGAAGGATTATGGTAGTGATTTGGATACCTATTTTTGTAAAATTGCCCTCCAAGTCTTCCTTCTTCTCATATAATGCACAGAGTTCTTAGCAAATAGGAATTGCATCTAGAACAGAAAGAAAAAAAACACAGCAGAAACAAATGTAACCTTAGAAATCACTGATGTAAGTAGTTTCATTTCTTGTACTAAAAACCATTTGAAAACTAATCTACTGCATGTCCCTTCCTTTCAGAAAATGTAAATTGATCTTTCAGTTTGAATACCTGCCAAACTACAGCCACTATAACATTGATAAGTCATTTTGCTTGTCAGCCGATAATGTCTGATATACTGCAAAGTTGCACATAGCTCCACAAGAAGTGCTGGACCAGATTACCCCAAACCAGGGTACGGGCTGCTCAGACTTGGACAATTTAGCAACGGCATGAGCGAGGAGTGCCTTTCTCCCACCAGCACCTTCCAAGGTGGTATGTGAACACATTACAAATAAAGACAATTAAATCAGGTTATGATAGTTCCTGGTGTCAGTTCATTCATCTTCCACAAATTGTCACCATGCACCTTCCATACACTACTTCACGTAAAATGTCTGTTCTATGTTGTGGATTATGCCAGATTCAATAAAATGCCCACTACTGGGGAAAAAAAAGGCTTCAGGGAAGGCATAGAAATACTGGTTTTATCTGCTGCCCTTTTTGCTTGTTTCTAAGCTTAAGGTTTAGCACTTAACCTACAATATAATTTTGTACAATTACTGTAAGTTTCTGGTGGATGTTGCTTCCTAAGTGAAAAAGTTCTTGTCCAGAAAATACTGAACAAAGGCAAAATTGTCTTGGATTGTAATGGAGCTGGGAATTCATTCAGTGAGTAGCACTTTCCCCCTGACTTCACTTTTTAAAGTAGTATGTCTTGAATAACCCTGGGTTGTATGTTCTTTCCACAAATATTGGGAAAGGACAACAACTCCAAAGCAAGAGGCAACTCTTAATAAGTGCACAGATCTCGCTGACTACTTAAGAGTGCCTACAGGTCTAGTGAAACTTTTAGACCATCACAGAAAGGTGGGATAAGCCTTTAAAAATCTTTTTCCAGAATTGATACCTTATTTCTGGTTTGCCTGTTATTCAAGAGCCACCCCTTTCTTTCACAAATGCATAAGATTCTCACTAGCACTGAGAGAAATTACTTTTAGCCTATTAGCTGTCTCTAAACACTTAATATCAATTATTTGTTATTTGAGTGCAACTAATCTGCTAAATTACTTGCTTCTGTCTTTTTGTGACCTCAACAGATGGCTGAGCATACTTAAATCAAGAGAATAACCAAGTTGAAAAATAATAACCCCTTCTTCTATTTTCGCCAAAGAAAGACTGATGGCACTCAAAACTATTTAAATATTAGTGAGCAGCGAGTAAGTTACATGCTTACAAGGCAGAGTTTTGCATATGCTCATCCTGTTCATGAAAGCAGCTGCTCTGCATGCAAATCCTTTCTATTTAGCTGTGGCTTTTCCTATTTCCCAATACTAGCTGTTGAATCCTAAACAGAAAAAGATGCCCAGCAGGAAGAAAAGGGCATATTTGGGGGTGTTGGCCATGGGTGGCATTTCTCAGAGAGAACTAAGCACGTATACAAAGCAATAGGTGGTGTTTTATTGGGGTTGAGGATGATAGAAGGAACAAAGGAGCAGGTCACAGCCTTGAAGATTAAGCTTCCAGGCTCCCAAAAAGCCCTCACAGGTGTTTTTCGGGCCTGAGCAGGTGCTGCAGCTCTGATCATAGCTCAGGCATGACCAGCTGTGCAGGCACAGCCCTGTGTTACCACACAGACACTCTTCAGTGCGTCAGAGCTGCTTGAAAGGCGCAATATTACTCATTTCTCACAAAAAGTACCCATTTTTTCTATCTTTTTCTATTTTTGTTCTGGCTTTTAAAAAGAAACAAAAAATTAAAAAACTATCCAAACCTTGGAGGAAAAACCAGAGCCATAAATGCCAGTGCTATTGCAATGAAAAGCTCATGCGTGGACAGGGTACCACTGCTGTGCAGAGCAGTTTTGGAAACTAAACTTTTAGCTTTCAATTGAGTGACATCCTGTCTCAAGTCAGGGATGAATTTGATGGTTCAGTCAGACAGAAATTTCTTGAAGGTTGAGTTCAGCTGGTGGAACCTTCCTCCCACTGCTTGTGTGACTCTGCTCTGGCTCCTGGTCCTCATGTATTCACTCATGCAAAGAATGCAAAGTGGATGTCACTTGCTGCCATACCAATGGCTTTTGTTCAGCTCCACCAAGCTAGAGGGGCTCTATTTAATGATATGCAGCAACTTTTTGTTATTTGGCACAAAATTCAAGCTTTTAGCCTGTTGGTTATTTTTTTTTTGGCCCCTCTCAGATGCCCACTGCTTTTCCAAATGCAGACCCAATTTCTTTAAGGGACCTCCTTCCTTTCCCCCCAGTCCTTTCTCAATCATACTGAAACTAACATTGTCTCTAAGCTTCTCTCTGCTTTCAAACACAGTTTCACACTTTCTGTCTCAATTCTGTTACATGCTTGTCAATCCCATTTGCTCCTCAGCATGGATAAGACCAAACTGGCTCTGCTTAGAAACAACAGGCTTTCCTGGGAGTTATACTGTTTCATGAAATTTGTTCAGATTTTCTGAAGAATTAATTGACTGAAGAAGGCACACAGCTATTTTTAAATCCTCTTCTCCCCCCCCCCCCCCCCCCATCTGCCCCAGATTAAAACTCAAAGGGATTTAGAATAGATGCTCCCAACTCATCATCACAGTCCCTCATACATTAATACCTTGGGTCATCTCTATCAGGAGTTTGAAGTGTTCCATGTTACATAGCATAAGTTTAACTTCAATCTCTCAGAAAGTTCTCCATCTGAATTTCTAAATATATTAACTCTGTTTCTCCTTGTAAATATAAAATTTCTCAGATGCACAGCCTGAAACCTCCCACTGGGAATAGAGCTCCCAAAGTTTTCTGAAAAAAACCAAGTCTTTTGCGATTGAGATACATCAACAGATCACTAGTAAAGGAGTCTGTAAGGTATTTGGTTCCTCCAGCCTCATAAAAGCAAGGGTGCAATGCAGGACTGGAGGACAAGTTTAGGATTCCTTTTGGTGAAGACAAGGTGTCACATCTTCAGCACCTTAACAGGCTCCAAGTCACACCTAGAGATAACTCCCTGAATAACCCCAAAGTCCAGAAAAACACTCCCAACATGACATTCACACCAGGTGTGTACAAGACCTTATGTGTGTGCAAGTGTGTATGTATGTACAGTACCCGAGGATGGCTGTGCATGACATGCCTGTGTGTGACTGTGCACAAGAGTTTGTGCAGGAGAGGAGTGCAGTTCAAGGAGATAATGTAGCTGTCCTGGACAAGCAAGACATACTGAAGGGGATGAAGAAGTAAAAGGCAGTCAGCAGAAAGACGTAGGAACTGATTTCTTGATAACTTTCCTAAGTGTTAAGTGCTCAAAATTCGTGACAGCATCTTCCTGAGCTAATGTACTTGTTCTGTGGAATGTTGGAGAGCCAGAGGGCTCTGATTAGCAGAACTGCTAATGTACTAACCCAGGAGAAAAGTGTCTTAAACTTTAGGCCTTCTTTACCTTGCTGGATGTGTATGCAGGTATTGTAATGACTTACATATCAACAGCTCTCTATTTTCATTAGTAAAGAAAGGCTGAACAGGTGAACCCCACAGGGAGCAATGGAGAAGCCAATGCTGGGACTTCTCACTTGTACCTGTAGGAAAGATAAGAAAGGAGACCATGGTGAATGAAACACCACAGGTTAGTACATGAAATCAGACGCCCCACAGACTGACTCACTCCACTATAGGTCTGTAGCCTCAGGGATACATCTGGAGCAGCCAGATGCTGTATCTCTTAACTGAATGAGACCAAGGTAGAGGGAGGCATGAGAAGGCTGGTACCTGGCCTAGCTGAAGGGTAAGACCAAGCTGGGACAGGGCATAGACTCAGTGGGATCAGCTACTGAGGAAAATCCAGTGCTTGAAGTTTTTTATCCTCGGTATTTACTCTGCCTGCTCTTGACTCTGTCACGGTAGCAGCTGAATGAGCCCCAACTCACACACTGTACTCGTGACACACTAAGGCAGTTCCCAGGGAGAAGGAGTCCTGCCTTGGCTGCATGAGAGAGGAAGAGTCTCATGGAAACAGAACATTTGGCTTTTCTCAAGCAGCGTGATGTCAAAAATCTAGTTTTACACAACTGAAACTGCTTGGGTCAAACAGGGCAGGTAGTTAAGGCCAAAAAACAGCATGGAGAGGAGGAGAGAGAAGGTTTGAATTCCACAAGTGAAATATTGTCTTGCCCTCTTTTTAGATACAGGTGTTCAACTTCTTGTTTTGAAAGAAAATTTCTTTTTTAAAATTGAAAAAATTAAAAAACAAACCCACTAAAAATAGAAAAACTGAAATGTTTGCAGTTTGAGGTTTTTTTCTCTTCATTCTCCTAGAAGAAGTAAACAAATTTTCTGGAACAACCATGTTGACTGCTGAACAGAAATCCATTTTCCCAAAAGCTTTTCACTGGCTCTCAGTCCATTAACACTACCCAGGGCCAGGTATTACAAGAGCTAACAAAACCTGACTGGAGTTGAGTTAGAGGGATGAGAGTGATGGTATTAGACAATGTTACTTCTCCTTCGTCTTTACACTAAGCATTTTTAACTAGTGTCTGGAAATATAAACAGCTCTGAAACCAAGGGTTTCTTCAATTTCTCATAATATTTTTTCATACTGCCATCTAGTATAAATTATGAAAGTCAGGTCTCTTCCCAGAATGTGGCTTTTTTTGATTCCACACTGAGCTTTTTCAGGGAGAATTCCACAGCCAGGGAGAAATGCCTCAAGGGTATATACTTCGGGGAATATCTGGATGCTGTCCCGTATTTTAGAGATAATCAATATTTTACCCAAGCATAAAAGAGGTATTTGCTGGATTCTTGGTTGCTGCAAATGACTCACCTGCTCTATTACTGAGTGCTGTGTGTTCAGACACTACAAGAGCTCTTGGGAATGGCTCTGAGCTCAATGCCTGGACAATACTTGCAGAAGGTGAAAAAGACCTTCTGGCACTACCTCACATTTATGTCACTGAAGCATAAGTACGTTTCTTGCAGTTTAGTACCTGGACATCATTGCCTGCCTATTTTAAAACTCCAGTGTGTTGAGTATTTAGCTACAAACTGTGATCATGCAGTCTATCCAGCACATGAACTCTGTCTTCTCAGCTTTGAATGACTTTTCTATGGGACCTGGGGCAAATTACACTATATCTGCATAGTTTAGCAAGTAAAAAAGGATAAGCTTTACTACTGTCTTTTCATTAGCAGTTGCTTGTGGGCAAGGACTGTCCCTACACTATATCTTTAT
The DNA here is from genome assembly GCF_047495875.1 of Pithys albifrons albifrons. Taxonomy (NCBI): domain Eukaryota; kingdom Metazoa; phylum Chordata; class Aves; order Passeriformes; family Thamnophilidae; genus Pithys; species Pithys albifrons. Next base: position 18,946,964 of record NC_092462.1, on the reverse strand, counting down.
GCCTTACCTTATGCAGAACTGAGTCATAAAAATGAATACTGGGTTCAAACAGAAGACAAAAACAACACCCTACACAAAGAACAACTGAAAGTAAATAGAGATTAAGAACCAATGATGTGATGTAACGAGGCATGCTGGTATGGGTGCGACATGGTGCACAGATAAAATTGTTGTTATTTTCTCCTCCATTCCCAAACAGAGTTTAATTCCTCTCTGACACATTCACGCAAGACTTTTTTTAGAGGGTGCATTTCTCCTGAATGCTGTGTCACACACATCACTCTTTCTTCAAGGTCAGGATTTTGTTTGATGTCTTTGTCTTGAGCAAACAAAGGTAAATGGGAAAGAGAAAACGGCACTGAAAAAAGAGTACAAAGGTAAATGGGAAAAAGAAAACATGCACTAAACTAGAAACTGCTGAGCCTCCTGTAAAAATGTTTCCATTTGCTCCCCAAGTTGGCTATGTATTTCCTCTATTTCATCTTTTATAACTATATAAACACCCCAATGAATCCAATTGCCTCACATTTCTAAATGAAGAAAAGAAAGCCAAAATATGGTAGACACCATAATGTTCAGTTGGTGCCAGTTTTGGGAGACTAAACCATACATGAAGCTTGGAAATTCTGAAGTGAGTAAATGAAATACAAATATAGAATTTTTTTTCCTGGTGAGAACCACAGTTTTAAAATCTCTGGCTCCTTTCTACAAAATGTTGCATCATTACAAAGTGGTAAATAATTCATCCCATTAGACATTATATAGACTAGAAAGAACTGATGAAATGATGACAGGAAAGAAAAATTAATGGTTTGCACAATGGGAACTGAGCTTATGAGACTATCTAACCTCCCCAAGCCTAAATTAGTAGCTTATGACAGAACTAGGACTTGAACTCAGCCTTTCAATGGACATTCCTCCTGAACTGGGTGGTGTATTTTGTAACAATGCACTTCATGACCATTAGAAAATGGGATGAAGGTAAATCCAGCAGATGGGCTTTGAGTGAATTATTGAACATGGGCTATTCTGCCTGACACCAGAAGAAGAAAAAAAAATCTATTTAATATGGGAAAAGACAAAGAGATCTTGAACAAGGTGCAATTACAGCGCCTTGTTGTAAAAGTCAAGGAGAAAAGGCACAGCTGGTAGAAAAAAGGGGTTGTGCTGCTGCTTTAAGAAACCAGAAGTTATTGGTGGGTTAGCCCTTTTCCTGTAAAACTTTCCTCAAACTGACAGGACTCTGAGGTCGCCCTGCAATCAGTGACTACTGTCTCATGAAGGCAACAGTCTCCTCTTGACCGTTTCCAGCTGCCCAGGAGTGGCCAGCAGCTCTACAGCAGTGCCCTAGCATTACCTGCTCTCCCTGGGGAATAAGAGCTTACTTGATAGTATCTCACTAGGCAGCAAATTAAAAGTGACCTGAACGATGGCCTGTAATAACAGGGAAATGACATTTGCAGCTCTTTTTCCTGCATATATAAAGAAGATATTCATAAGAACAGCAAAAGGGCTGATGTAATGCAGCCCAGCTCCACTAAAAATCAATGAAATGAAGCCAAATGGGATGCACTGAGGATCTGGCCCTTTTCCAGTGACTTTTCTTTTTGTTCATTGGCTTGTAAAACAACTACAACAAAAGGAGAATATAACCTGAATACAGGTCAGCTGCTAAACTAATACAGACTTCCCATAAATGACTGGAAGGATTTACAGACATAATCCATGTACAGCGGAACTCAGCATTGCCATGGAAACAATTACATTCAAGGAACAAAATGCAATTGATACCATCCATTCGGAAGGCATTTAAAACTTGTTATGCACTTAAAGTACAAGGAAATTAGTTTGCTAATTAACACACTGTTCCCAGACATTGTGATTTCTTTCTTTAATGGTGAGAGTGGTATTTGCTGCTTTGCTTTCCCTCCTAATGCTCCCTCCAACAAACACACTTAGCTTAAATACAATATTTCAACATTTGTTTCAAGTCACGTAATAAAAGCTCAAACTGCAACTAGTCTTTATCCTTTCTTTTTCAGCCAATGCCTCCAATAGATCCTTTTTAATCTCCCCTAATGTCTCTAATGTAATGAATCCCATATATAATGACATTATAATGGTTAGAAAGTGCTTAGGCAAGCCTTCCCAAAAGAAATAGACTTCAGACTCTGAACAAAAAGCTAAAACAACAATAACAAACTCCCCTCCAATAAAAACACCTTTTAATTAACTGCTGTTCTCAGGGCACTGCTTAATTTCAAATTATGATTTCTAATATCCCGGTTCTGGTTCTGCATGAGGTCAGTCACTAATTTCCCCAAGTCTGCAGCAGAAGAGCAGTTTAATGACCCCAAACGACACCTAGCACTTGGAAATGCAATGCTGGTTTCATGTTAATAGAAAAAAATTCTCTTCCTTATGACAATTTCAGCATAAGCCTTCAGAAAGCAACAGGATACCAGGAGAGATTAATGATGTGGATGGCACTCTTCATGCCTCCAAGAAAGGGTCTTTTGCGTATTACACATGCAAAATTTCTGCATAGTCAGTGAAAATACTTCAGGCCATGTAAATTCAGTAACATCTGTAGCTCTCCAGATCTTGTTTCATTCCAATGTCCTGCAGGCACTTAATCAAGATGTCTAAAGGGGACGTGCAGTTGCTTAACTATCTCCTTTAGCCACTGGACAGAGACGAAACTCCATAGAGCAATTCACATCTCAGCTGGGCTCATTTGCTTTCTGGAGGTTCTTCTGTCTCTATCATGATTAACTGCTATGGTGGGGGGTAAATCCAACCCCCAAAGAACACACTGATGGAATAAATAATATTGAGTCCCCTTTATTTTTGTGAGAAACTGAGGCACTGAGAGATGCTGTAACCTGACTCTTTTTATTAAGCAAGGCCAAAGAAGCACATGTTTCCAAATAACTCATTCCAATGTGTTCTGCAGGAATATAAGACCTGCTATCAGTCATTCAGATACAAATACTGATTTTAGCACCAACTGAAATGAAAACAAGCTCCACACTACTTTTATTTTTGATTTTATTTCAAACTGCCACATCCCGTCCTGGGCAGAACAGTCTGCAGCAGCTTTTTAATCTCTTTGCAAAGCAACAGTATGTTTCATTTCTTTCTTTCTTGTCTCAGACCTCCTGTCTGAGCAACCATAAACTACTTCCAAGCTTCTCTCAGTTCATTCACTGGCGAGCTGGAGACAGCTGCATTAGCCACACTGCCAATAACAGCACACTTAGGGAGAAAAGCACCCTTCAATCCTAAATACTGTAGACAGCCTGTAAGAACTACACACCTCCTAGCTAAAATTGTGTCCCAGTCCTGATTTTCAGGGAAAGAAGCACTGCCATGCATCACTAAATACACCATTTCCGGCTGTACTACTGGCCTTAAAAAGTGCCTCGAGTTGAATAAAACCCTCAGGTGTTCCCAAAAGTACATTTTGCATGATGGAATCTAAAGTTAATGTTCAAAGGTAAACCTACACCTAAGAGTTTTGCTGGACTGAGATCTTGGTGCTTAGAGCACTAAAGGAGTCTTTTGGCAATTCCCAAACCAATTTGAGCTCGTAGCTTCTAGAAAATGAGTCAAACTAAAATCCAAAGCAACAGCCAAGATTAAAAAGAAAAGCATACCTGGTGCACTTTGCTGTATCACAAGGCCATAATAATCAAGGTAGTTTTCAGGGTTATACTAAAAGACATAAAAGCAAATCAAATTCCTGACCTGCACAAAATCCCCTTTTGAGAAGAACCCTGCAGAATCAGGACTCAAGACTAAAGAAATTCAGCTATTCAGTCTTAAAATTGTAAACCTTTGAATAGTAAATGGAGGTACAAGCAGTCCTGCTATGTCTAATCACAAGATTACAGGTTGGAAGCTCGGCACCAGACATGTGATTCTGCCTTGAAGCATCAGAAAAGGTCAATGGGAAGTAATAGTTTTCCTTTTATCCAGCCCAGACTGCAGAAAAAGATGAGGATGACCTCTCACATTACTTTCAGAGAATAGAGGAAAACATATAACCTCCCTAACAAAACCCTCATTGCCTGATTAATTTCAAATGTTGCAGAAAATGAAGCTATTCTCACAAAGTCACTTGCTGGCCGTACATGGTTAACGACCACATCCTGACTCAGTTCTTCACTACATTTTGCCTGTTCCAGGTGATCCCAAAGGTACTCCAAGATCTTGGCAGCATAATTTCCCACATGGGACATTAAGTGTAGCTTTCCATCCATCACATCCTTAAAAAATTAAAATGGAAAAATAAAAATTCCAAAACAACCCACCACCACTCCAACCCCTCCAAACTAGCACAATAATTGCATTTCCTGTCATATTGCCTCTTCTTGTGCTGAGATCCTGTTCTTTGAAAGACAAACTTAGACGTAATTGTAAGGTATTATTTATGATCCTATAACTCTGCCTCCACATAAAAAAACCTTGAAGAAGACTAGAGCATATTTACAATACATTGTTTCTGTCTTTGGGAGTCAAATGCTTCTCAGAGGCAACTTAATCACCACTTACCCATAAAGTTGGTGTCAAGTATTGCCACTCAATTTAATTTGCTTCCTGACAAAGAGTGCCTTCCTGGGGATATCAATATGCAACATAGGAAACAGTTTGTGAAACCAGAGGAAGAAAATAGACAGAATGGGAGTACATTAAGGTGTTTAAACTGCATATAAAGTATACATAACATAACTGCACAAGGAAGGCACAAGGTACAAAGCACAAATGTGGAAACAGACCAAAAAGAGAAAAAAACTAATACAGGAAAAGGAGGGAGGCACTTAATGCCTCAGCAGCTTGACCTTTACAGTAGGATAACCACAAAGCATACTACCCAGCCTAAGGGAAGAAATAACATGAGTTCTAAGCACAACCCAATACTCTGACCAGAAGCCTGATGACTCTTACATGCCGGAAGGCTAAAAAAGCCATTACAGGTTAACCAAAAAGTTACTGAAATGTTCACATTTGACCTTGCCCTTGGGCTTACTTGCGGCTACAGAGCAAAAGTATTTATTTGTGTGTATTTTGTGGCCTGACAAAAAAAAATATCCTGGTTACCATCAGTCTAATAATTGGCTGTAGCATTTCCCAGAAAGACCTCACTATGGGCTGCTCATTCCACACATCCCTGTGCGTGGCAGCTGCAGGAACGACTCAGGATGAAGCAGAGCTGTGGCCTGGATATTTGGAACAAATCACCACCTCTGTGGATTTCAATAATATATTTGTATAATAAGACAGTGGCATAGAAGGGATTCAGGACCACAAGTTTTTAATAATTTCTTCTCTCCCTAGGCAGAATTACCAGAGATTTATGCCAGGGTCAGCTGCAATGAGTGTTTTTTGCAAGTCTGTAAAGGGTGTTCTGATTTCCTCTGTAAAGACTAAATTAATGCCAACATGCCAAGCCTGTAGCACCTCAAAAAGTTTCAAGAAAGCAAGGACAGAGAGTGAACCATCAGTGGCACCAAGAGAACTACTCCTTTCCAGTTGCCATATGGTGCAAAATACACGTGTGATGCTTCTTACCAGTGTAAGGAAGAAGAATTTTCTGTTATACAACGTTTGGTATGACAACACCAGTTTGTCATCGAGTCAGTAGATGAGGAATGCTGAGTTGCACTCATGAAGCCAAGCCACAGGAACAGAGCAGACCCACTGTGAAAAAGGCATGTGGCTACAGAAAGGATGTGGAAGGGAGAAGCCAGAAAAAATTGAAGCACAATACTAAAAACGTGTAACCTGCCACTCGCGTGCTTGGGGATAGGACTCTGGTGGGTGGTGAGTATTCCGCCTCCCTTTTTAGCAATTTAGAAGAATAGAAATTTTCAATACAAAAAATGGCTGGGAGAGGTTTTGCTCAATTCCAAGAGGTGAAGAGATTGAGTTAACATGTAGGGAGAGCACATTCAGATTTTTGCAGCCTTCTTGAGCTGCAGGAAGCTGTTCACACAATGTCTAGTTTTCTGTGGTGCAACTGGACATGCAGGTGAGTTTTCAAAACGATCTAGGCTCTTTTATCTAAGGATCAGATTCTGATCCTCAGGGATCGGCCTAGGCTAAAGTCATTGAAGAAACAAGACAGGGGCATCCCACATCCTCAGATTGTTGCTGCACGTGTATTATGACAGATCAGCACAATTTTCAAGGCACCAAATTGACTTGCAAGCCTCAGTAGCAGGGGAAGGCATAACAACACACATCTTACAAGGTGCTTCAGAAAACAGCTCTCAAAGTAACAATTTTTGTCCTAGCTGGAGTCTGGCCAGCTTGATGTCCAACCTATGACTGGAAGTCCAAGGACAGAGTGTCCTCCCAGAGAGCTGATGAATTAATTGCTCTACAGAGAGAAAGTAACATTTATTTCCTGAGGTATCCTGGGCTTCCACTGCATTCCTGTAATCCTAGAATTCATATACTCATAGAGGTTTGCACAAAAATGACAATAGTGGATCAAACACAGGCCTGTCACCTGGATGTTTTGCTTGCCATCTATTACTGCTTCTTCTTTCACTGAATAAAAAAGGCATCTTTAAAATGAAATTTCTGAAAGAAGTAGAAAAGACTTACAATAATATTTTTCATAAACAGTTTCAAGATGTAACAGGAGTAAAATTTTTTTCCATATTAAAGGTGCAGAATACTTCATTCATGAGCAGGCTGAATGGCAGGAAATACATGATGAGATACAAAGTGTAAGACTATTTAAAGTTAGGAGGTTTCTAGCTATCACAATTATAAAGTTGGAGCCATCAGGATGGGAATGGACAAGTCATCTTAAGTGGACACCATCTCTTACCACCCACATCCTGTGAGTAAAAAGTCAACCTGATCTGTCAGGGTATTGCTAAATTAATGCACAGCTGGTTCTTGCATATTTGAAAATAACAATCTGTAAGTTTATCAGTTATTGATTGCTCCTTTCCAGAAAGCAGTTTGGTATCTGAAGGCACACACCTGCTGGACTAATATTTTATCTTGCTTAAATGCAATTACAGTCTCTCTACACTGAGGAAGGACACTTTCCTGGCCCTGTATACCAAGCTCATGAAAATTGTCAAAATTACAACAGTGTTCACTCAGCCAGTGTTGTCCTCATCTCTATCTATTTGATCTGAAGCAGTACCCTTTCAGCTAACAAGTATTGCTGTTTCTTTGAAAGACTCACAATATCTATGAACTCTAATATTCCTGATTAATAGATAATTTAAGTTTTCTCTTTTAATAATTTTTCTAACTAAGTCAGAGACATGCAATTAAAAACTGAAACACACTGTTAAGGGATTAGAAGGTATCAAATACACAAACCAAAGAAGAAATCTTACTCTCACTTCCGCTACTTGAGATAGTGTATTTGACAACAGAAATTGCCCGCAATAATTCTTGTTCTTCTATGAGATGCAGATAGCATAAAATATCATGACAGTCCCTCTACATTTCTAGGAACATTAATTCAAGTTCTAGCCTTGGTTTAGAACTATCCTTGGCTGTACCTCTTCACCAAGTTTCTGTTTACTTGAATGTTCTTGAAACTCCTGCACTGATTTCTGTCTTTTCTTCCATGGGATGCAATGTGACCATGAACAGAGTCCATTGATATTTAAAGATCTTTCTCTCTCCTCATCATTTGTTACCTGTTCGGTGAAAAAATATATTATTTGCTCTGCAAAGTAATGAATCCTTCACACTCCTGTGAAATAAGACAAGAACTTCAGTAATACTTCTAAATGTTCCCTAAATTTTATACTACCAGAACCCATCTTGTATTCCTCTTCACATTATTCATCCAGCTGATGACAAAAAACCTGCTGCAGAGAAACCAACAGTTATGTATCACATCTTTATAAGGTGTCTTCAGCTTGGATCAGCCCTCAACCTTAGCTCACAAGTAGCTTCTGATAAAAGAAAACCCACTGCCACGTTTAGCCCTACAAGAGACACATACCCTCTCCATGCCCTTAGCTTCACCACCGCACACTTTGGCTATCAAAGCAGTGTTGGGATACCTTCATTCAACACTCACTACTTGGAACCATTCAAATTATTACAAGACCCTGACAATGTAGATAGATGTCTCTCTCAAAACCCCTGCCTCTGGATCAACAAACCTTGTAAAGGATAGTCTGTCTTTGTGTCTTTTCTGTATCTTGGACTGGGCTCTGGTGGAATCAGCTTTGCGTGGGCACAGTAAGCCCCTCCCAAAGCAGCCCTTGCTAGTGCTGTAGCATAACGAGCCCAGTGGCTGCTACACAAGGAAACACAAACATTTTAGCAGTGCTTTTACTTAATTGGCTCAGAATAGCATAAACAGTCTGTAGGAACATATTTCAGGGTAAAGTTAGCAAAGGCTTTAGGCAGACTATAGCCAACAAGGGAGGAGCACAGCCCAGTATCTTTGAATTGAGGGGGATAAAGCACTAGGCTAGGGCACCAAATACCCATTTTGCATTTCAGTCCTGTCCTCTACAAGACAGGGTGTGGAGAACAACATTTATCCCCTGCTAACCCATGGTACTTAGGGCTGCAGGACAACTGCTTTTGTGCATCTCTGCTCTGGCCCCAAATCAAACAGAAGATTTTTGAGGACTGAGAGGAAGAGGGGACAGATTTCTACCTCAACACAGGGAAGGGCAATCACCACATCCAAGGGAGCATGAAATGCAATTGCTTTCCCTCCACTATCTGGGACAAAGGCATCAAAAACAATGAAGAAGAGAAAATACCACCTCCATTAATGCACACCCCAAAGATACCTGTAAGCTGCAGCTGTGTCTACAAAGGATAAACTAGACCTGCAATCTCTTCTAAACAGAGCAAGTCCCTGTGGAGTTATTTCTTTTGTACTCTAAGTAGTTATCTCTGGGGATGAACCACTCTTCCATGCCTAAATATTTTCGTAGTATTATTTTGCAACTGTATTGCCAGGGCTACATTATTACTCTTCTGAATTCTTCTTTTCTCTCCTGGAATATTCCTCTGGGCAAGCTGTGGCTCACTTTGGACCTTTACAGAAGATATTCAGAGGCAGAGGAGATAAAAATCCAGTTAAGTTAACAGGCAGTAAAGTGCAGCACTGGAAAACAAGTCTTAAGGAATGCAACAGTTAAGCCACCAGAAAACAGCACTGTTTTCTGTAGCAATTTAGGACCTTCATAAAAGTCAAGGGCATCTAATAATGTGCATCAATGGAGAGGGGTGTAAAAGCAGGACATCTCTAAGCCCTACAAAACAGTGTTGCTCTGTGTTTGTAGGCAGGGTCAGCCTCCCAGGGAAGCCAATACCCCACTTCACCCAAAAGGCACGCACCTACTTGGCAGGCACCTGGCCCCTGACACAAATTGTTACAACTGGATGAACAGTGCTACCATCTTCCTGGCCCCCCTCCTGCTCTGTGGGTCCAAGCAGCAAAGGGGAAAATACATGGCTGTGCAGCCAATACACGAGATGAGGAACAGTGACCAGAAATTGAAAACTGCTGTCCATCACACTGTGAGCCTGTGACATCTGCTATGTTGTGGATAATTACAGTTGTATCCAAATCTGGCTTCAACTTACCCACACGAGCAGAAAAAAAAAAAGCAAGTTAGTTCATCAGTGAAAGAATTTTGTAAAGGTTCCAGCTTTATTTGTGAAAGACTTTATGGTGCAAACAGGGATATTGTGGACATATTGAGGTACTCTAAAAGGACAGCATGAGTAGGCATAGCAGTGACGTGGGCTTCAACAAGCCCACCCAGACAGCTTTTAACAGAAGTGAAGCCCATATTGCTAGTTAGAAGCTAACCTGGAGATAAATATAAATGACGTGCAATCCAATACCTGCACTGCAATGTAAACCAAACAGAACAAGATTCCCATTTAGCTCCTGGTCTGTCACTGAGAAGCTGAGTGCCCTTGAAAAATCACAGCATCTTCTTAGCCTCTGTTTAAATGCAGAGCAAGGACAGAAGATTCAGTCTGCTGTAATGGGACCTTGATCTTGACTGGGATTTCTGAGGGCTCAATAATCCCAATAATAAACATTTCAGAGACAGAATTATCTAGAGTCATCCTCAGGCACTTTAATACATTGCATATTTATATATTCTAATTTAGGCACCTACATGTTAACTGTAGGTGAAGGCATCACCTTGTGCTTTTATTACCCAAAGTCCAAAGAAACTGCACATCCTAAAAGCCACCTCATAGGATGAAAGAAGCTGAAATACAGAAGCTGGTAGAATGCCTTTAGCTATAAATCTGCATGGTAAAAACTGGTCTCTTTTTCCACTAGTTGGCTTTTATCTACATACTGAGAAACACTCTTCCATAGACAGTCTGAGGTAAAATATCCATGGTAGGCATTTGGAGCCTCCAGGGGCATTGATAACTGAAATAATTGGCATATTACCGCCAGAGACTCAGAAAAGTCACCTTCCAACTACAATGGGTTGCCTCTCACAAAAGTCAACCGAGGCGCATAATGTCATTGTTGCTCATTAGGTTTCTATTAATGATAAAATTTCTGATTTCAATATTTAATACACCTCAGAGATCACAGTGCATAATTTAATGTGCAAGTAGATAATTTGCTGATCAAGGTACCTGTTTCACATTAAGGCAAACTGTTGCACACTTTGCTGATTAACACACACACATACATGCAAACTATACCACTCTCTTCTACCAGCAAAGCATTGTCCTCTCTGGAGCTGGTTTCTCACAGTAGAAAGCTAAACCCTCTACATCTTATCTCTTTTACCTGAAGTATAAAAGTCTTATCACCCAGACTTGAACTGTTTTCCATCCTGATGCACTGCTTCTTTGCACATACATCATTTCAGGACACCCCTGGCAGTAGTAAAGTAGCCTATGTTGAGGTTGATGTGTCACATGACTCACAGTATTATGCCTCTTTTAGCAGTTTATGGGTCTATATCTTAGTCCACTCCTTGCCTGGTGTCTTAGGCATGGGGAGCAGCAACTACGTTTGGGGGATTTCTGCGCTTTCATAGTCAAGCATAAAGGCACCTGGATAAATGGTAGGTACAAACTGCTTTTAATATGTTCAAGTCTCTGTGGAATCCCACAGAGAAATAACTGTGGAATTTGACTAGCACAGAATTTCAGGTTAAGCCCAGAGACAGCAATTCAAAAGCCCCACTTTGCTCCAGGGAGCAACAAAACCCAGTACCAAACTTCACAATGATTCAAAAAAAACAGAAGGGTAATTTTTCACCTTCCTGCTCTGTTAATTCACTTGATTTTTCTTATGGTGAGGAAAGAGCTTAGTCAATTGACAGGTGCTCCTAGTTAACTCAATGAAACACAGGGGAAGGAAGCAGGCTGGGGCAGCTACTCCTGAGTTATAGCCCAGTAGCATTTCAATAGATCTCACTACTATTATTTGGGCTATATAACTTACAACAGCTGCTGATCTGGGTGATAAACATCCAAACCAATTTTATTTACACTGTAAAAATTGGGCAGAATATCAGCAAGCTCTGGAAGACCAAATAAAAGGCTAGATTATTCCTGGAGATAGCATCACTTCCTCTAAAAACAAGGAGCAGACACCACAGGGTTTATGAAATCACTCAGCAGCATTTTTCCTGAACACTGCCCATTAACATGCAGCTAAAACCCTGTGAACCACTTGGAAACTGTAGCCCCAAGTATGAATTTGTCAAGGTTTCTCAAGACTTCTATATGTCTGAGATCCCAGAAGGTACCAGCAACTTGAAGAGCTTTCTATATTTCCTCTCTGTCTTCGAGCTCAATCAAATTAATAGGAAAATATTGGCTCAGCCAATCACACTGGCAGAAACTGAGCTGGCTATTAATGATTTTAACCAGCAAGCAGCCCCTGGGCTAGAAGAGCTCCCAGTGGAGCACCACTCCAAATTTTAGTAAAACCCAAACTTTCTCTAAAGGTTTCACAAGCTTTTTTTTTACCCTTTTGTTGCCAATTCCCCCCTAAGTGCTCTCTATGGGCAACAATATAACTTACCTTTTGCCTGTGCGAAAAGTGACTCATCAGACAGAATTACAGACAAAGTGTCCCTTTTCCTTCTTTCTGTTAAGGTATTTGGGAAACTCTTCTCTGCTGAGAAGAGCTATAATCGAATGTTCTTCACACACGATTTAATGTCACTATTAATCATGACAGACTTTGTTCTTTTATTATCATACTGGCTAAAGTTATTCTCTCTGCAAAGCCAAAGAAAGGCAGTCTCTAGTCAGGAACAGAGAGGAGTCCCTGGCCTCTCAGCAAGTATAGGAATAAACAAAGGAAGGGAAATCAATTTCAAAAGCCACAGACAGGTTTTCAAAAGCTCACTACCCTGGGTATTTCATTTGTTTGCCCTCTAATTTTGGGTCAGATTAGGGGAAGGTACCTGTTGCATTTTGTTTCATTTGCTGAATTTAAACTGCTGACAGTGCTGGGAAGCAGGGCCCAGGCTGCCCCACACCCTGCCAGCATCCAAGCATTCTACTCATCCTACCAACCGAGCATCCTACTCACCACATTACAAAGTTAGGTCCTTTTATGTGGCCCTTCACTTCCCTCTCCTCTCTCCTTTACTCCCAGTGACTCCTGAGGATTTTGCTGTGTCATAGCATGGCTTTGATGTCAGACAGGGTATGTTCCTGCTCTGCCTGTTATTCCTGGGAGGAGACAATCCTCCCTGTCTGAGGATTGTTCTGACTGGTCAAGGTCAGGAGTTCCTCTGTTACCAGTAGCACATTAACACAAAAGTTCATTTTTCTGAAGTAAGACTACAGGCAATGCTTCTATACCAGGGGACCTTCCCCTGTACCTCAACACTCATTTATATGTAGAGGTCAAACAGCCAAATGCAGCTGAAACACAAGAAACGTGCCTGGGCTACCACATGCCTTACTACCTTGGACAGAAGAGACATGGAAGTACAAAGATACATGTGAAGGCATACACACACACAGAGGTTTCCAACCTGCAAAAAGAAATTCTAGAAAATCCATAACATCCCAACTCCTAACTGACGCAGCTGAGTTTTCTGCACTCAACCATTGCAACTGCAGAGGCAACAACCCATAGCTACTTTAGGAATGGTGAAGGGGTTCTGATAAGCCCAGCTAGGCTTCAGAGCAATGCATCTCCTTTCAGAGTCCTTCCTGGCTATCTGTAATGTATCACAAGGATAATTTCCTCCAACGGGCTTCAAGTATTGCTGGAGTACCTGCATCAAGAGCTTCAGCTCCCTCTACCATCTGCAGATTGAGGGTTATTCCAGTCCAGTAAATCTCATGGCCAGACATGCTACATTCTTCCCACACCTTGCACAACTTAAAGAATATCTCTCATTCACTGCTAGTGACTCTATGTCCCTTCTACTACAGCAGAATCTCAAAAGTGATTACCTCAATATAGCCATCAAGATCTCAAATCCAAAGGCCAGATCCATCCAAATATCTACTACCACTCAGTCAGTAACAAACTAATTCCTGCAGAAGAAGGGCACAGAAGCACAGCATTGTAACCACCCATCATTCTGAACCATCCCTCCCTCCAGCTGTGCCAGCTTAAGTTCAGTGTTTTAGCAGGTGTCTGTACAGCAGCAGGCTTTCAACTAAGATACTCTCCAAACCTCTTAAAGTTGGAGATTTTAGGTTTTGAAACCTTAAACACAAAAAGTGCACTTCACAACAGCTCCTGTGGGTATTATAAGGAGCAAAAAATGCTTTTAAGCGCTCTTAAGAGAGAAGAAAATGACAATGAAATTGAGGAGAAATGGAGAAAAGGATAATCACGCTGCGAGTTGCTGCTCTCATCTCCCAGCTACTTCCAAGGCAGCAAGAACCCAGGCAGCTGGCAACAGCTGCCACCCTATTAAACTTAACAATTTACAGGTGCTCAGAGGGAGCCCTTGCGTGCAATTAGCCGAGCAAATTCACTTCAAGATGCAGGGCCCTGCTCTCAGCTGCTGCAGTTTGGCTCTGCTCTGTTGGTTCTGTGGAAAACTTCCAAGTTACTCCCAATGAGGGGCTGGCTTGTGGATGTTAAGTAAGCTGGGAAAGCCTTGCTCCACAGCATGTTCTTGCAAATGATCACAGGTGTATCAGAAAATATAGTGCACTTTCCTCGCTGTGCAGCTGCTCTCTGCCGATAGAGGGTACCGGTGAAGTCCATTAGGCCTGCAGTAAAAAGAGGAAATAGGACTTTATCCCCTGTAAGCCTTTTCATTAGTATTAATCCATCCAGCTAAAAGGGATGGGAAAGACACAAAGGGGTAGATTTGGTGCAAGTAATAACCCTCCTGTGATTGCTTGAAAGCCTAGTGTGGGCTAAACACCTGCATCCCCACTGACTCAGGCCAGTGCTAGAAACGGTATGAAGATACCTTGCAATGTCAACCTGGCTGTCTGACATCAGTAGGCATCAAGCCACAAAGAAAAGAAGAATTGTAGAGCCATAAACACCATCCCTGTAGCCAGGTAAGCAACCTGCTGCCGTGCCGTCCTGACCTTCAGCCCAAAGGTCTTCCACTTTTCCTCCATGCCTATTACAGCTTTTCCTTGCTTCTATTACTTGACAAAAATGATAACCAAAAGCAGTAAACATTGTCTAGCAAAGCCACAGTTACACTGAGGCCTTACATTATCAATTCTTTGCTTACTTGAGCTGGAATGAAACATGGATAGTTTGCACACAGTCCTTTGCAATTCAGTGGAATTACTGGCATTTATTCCTGCCCAGTGATTTAGGTATCAGACAAAAGAAACCTGGGATGATTGTTTCCAGTGTAGAATAAATAAATAAGAACACTTCATAATATGATGTCTCTTTTTGTGCTGTTCTTTCTCTTCCAGTTAATCTTATTATTGCAAATTAGGGAGTTTCTCTAGTACTTTAAAAGGTGTACTCTAACACATACAAAGGAAATAAACAAAGTATTTTCTTTCTGATCTCAGCTGCAGTCAATTTATTCTTTGAGCCTCTTGACTTAGAAACCATAAGACTTTGGTCTCTTTGCCTGTATCAAAGTCACACACAAATTGAAACAGTCCCTGCTCTCATCCACTCAAATTCAGCAACACTGCTGCTCTGATTTTGCAATGACCTGAAAATACTTCTGTATTCTCTTTGTTTCTACCTGTTTCTTTATTCCCATTTTCCAATTAAATGGCAGAAAAATTCAAAGTACATTCTAATTAAGGGTAATCCAAAATGAAAGCTGGCTTGAAGACTGAAATCAAAGAGCTGAATAGAATATCTTTACTTACACCAAACTGTCTCACGATAGAATCTAGGAGAGAATGATGGCTTTGCTCCATAAAAGCCAGGGTCATTCTTGTTGTATAGGAATACAAAGCCACAGAGCAATAAAAAATGTTGTAGGATGATCCTCAGCTACTCAAACTAACTTTCTACTGCTTGGTGTACGCTCTGTGATGATGTTCCCAGTGCTCAGAAATGTCCTTTGGCTCTGAGAATTCCTCAGGTTGGACGAGATGGTGCCTGAGAGCATGATGAGGAACTGATGTTAGAAACTCCTTGCTAAATCAATGTTTCATTTAACATAACAAGAACAAATATCACAGAGACTTTGGATGATGCTAAAACTTTTAAAAAGCCTAGAAGCACTTAAACTGAATGTTTAAAATTGTCAGCAATCAGGGAACAACCTATGATGCTGTTTTGAAACTCTTGTTAAACACCTTTAGGAGGAGCCTGGTTCTTGGTCTCTATGCTGTGCATTGGTGAGTGCCTTAAGATACTGTATAGCTCAAGAGAAAATACCTCTCTTAAGCCATCAGGTATGTGAGCTGATAAGAAAAGCAGAGCCCCCCACCTATCCACAGGGGCCCAAATTTAAGAATTTAATCTCCCTGGGCTTCTGCTCTACTCAGTAGAGGGAGAACACACCAAAGCATGAACTTGGCCCTCTAAGGATGTCTAACTCCTACAAACTACAAAGAGGGTGAAGGCCAAGACTTACATTAGTAGATGCCTCATTTAGACACCAGAAGCTACTGGATAGATCCAGAGTAGGTGCATGGGAACTGTTAAATTTAGCAATAATGCTGTCTGGCTGCATGACTGTGGAATAACAGGAGAGCAATAGAGAGTGAAGATTTTTGCTCTTTCTTCTATGATTCGTGCAAAGAATTTTGGACTGCACTAGCCATGGCAAGCAGGCAGTCACATACTGCAAGAACACTTTCACGTGTCTCATCTCTATTTATTATGAGATCCAAAAATCAGATGACTGGTCTCATATTGTAACTCTGAGCAATGACTCCCCAACTTCACCTCCTATTTTCATTCTATCTGCTGTTTATTGCCAGAATCCCTGCAAAAAATCTTGCTTTATGACACACCAATTCATTTCTAGACTAAGCCTTAGGCCTCCTGAGATATTAACAGAAAGATAAGATCCATTGAGAGATGTGTTGGCTTAGTCACCCAATAAACAACCTTTTACCAACTGGGCATCATCCCCTTATCAGATTGTGCCTTATGCTTTGTATTCTCTAGTCTGCAAGTGCTTTTCTGGGATCAATTAGAAGCAGCATTAGAGGAAAGAAAAATCCTTACTGAGGAATTTCACCACTAGAAAGATTTCTTGGCTGTAAACCAGCTAGGCTGCTAAAAATCAGGTATGCTTAGGGAGAGCAGCTCATATTATTTGAGCAGACATCCTCCTAAACTCAACTAGGCACTGCAGTTTATCCCAGAGCACTCAATTCATGAGATAACTTCTGTGCAAATAGCAGAGAGCCAGGAGAGGGTGCTCAACAATAAGTAGAAGATCCTGTATACTGCTTATGTCCTGTAAACAGGAATATTTGCACACAACTACTGACATGGAATTGCCAGAACCAAAATGAAGAACAGAGGAATTCTTAATTAATATTTTAAAATTTTTGAAGGGATTTTAATCTAGCTCTTTAAACAACCCCCCATTTTTAAATACAGAGAAGTCCACTGGATAAGATTCTGAAAAAGTGGGATTCTGTCCGCCAGACTATAAGCTTAAACAGTTAAAATTTCACCCAAATCCCAGTGACCATGTGTCCTTTCAGCAAAGACTTTGAAGGTCTTCAGTCAGTCCACAGAAAACATCAAATGTGCAGATCTTGAGGCATCTGAAATAGTTGAATTAGTGCTTAAATTGCTTGTACAAACTATAATATTCTAATACCCAAAAGGATTGAACTGATCAAGGATTTTTGTCAAGCAAAGCTTTCACTTTTTTTTTCTTTCCCAATTTTGAACAAATGTCCTTAGTGGAATAAAGTGGAATAAATCTATGGTCTTCAACTTTTGATAAATAAGTCTGTGATTCTTATGTACAGGAAATGACACCTTTTTGTAGGGAGTTTTCAAAACAGAGAAAAAACCTCAAATATTTCTTTTGAGGTTCAAATATCTGATTAGAAATAATTACCACTATTACAGTGATTGACATTAAAAATTATTCTTCATCAAAAAAGACAGAACCTCAGGTGTCCACATAGCTCCTTCATGTGTCAGACAGGATCAAGGACTCCAAGTAAAGGTTATGACTATATGTTGATATGTGAGGTCTACCAGGATGGGAATATAGGGCCATGAGTTTACTAACAATACATTCTTTATCTTGCTAACTGTAAAGATTCTTATGCAGTCTGTGTCATTTCTAGCTCAAATAACTACACAGGATTACATTTACCATAGCAGAATGAGGAGCAGGAAAAAAAAAAAGAAGGCATGAATTTATTAATTAAATTTGAGGCTGAACTTTCCCATGGAGTCTGCCGTACCAGCTGCCAATTTATTGGAAAAGGGTGAAAATTCAGGCTCTCTGGACTGAGTAAATGACTATAATTTGGATTTAAATGACATGGGAATCAAAAGTTGACTATATTTGCTGATTCTATAGCCCTGTTTTTCCTCATTGTTTCTTCCTGAGCCTCCTACTGTTTATAAAATTGAAAAATCAAGCTGAGCTGAATGACCAGTACCTTCACTATGATTGAATCTCTCTTTCTGTGCACGTGATTGACAGCAACAGAAAAGAATGTTTTCTTTAGCTAACAAACACTCATTTTGGCTTCATTTTATCTGCCCTTGCATGGGATAATTCAGCCCTTGAAAAGAATGCCTCTGGAAATGACCTTCTCATTGGTAACCTCGTAATAACTCAGACAGATATTAAAACCAGTTCTACCAGACAAGTGATGTGTTTCATACACGATACTTGCAAGGCAGCCTTTCATAGCTCTGGAAAATAGCAAAGCACCTCCTGGACCTATTTAACAAAGTCCCTATGCAAGTTTAATGATCCTTGTTCACTTTTTTCTGTGTAGGGGAAAACACTGATCCACATAGACATTATTTTCAAGACCAGTTTTAAGTCACTGTAACTTTCTAGTGCTTTGAGGAAATTACTACTGCTTTATTTGCATGTAGGGAACAGGAGAGCTAAAACATACTGTATATTTTGGCATTGTTACCTAATGCCAAAGTTTATTAATTTCTCATACAAATAACTGACCATTAGATCTGTTTTCTCCATGATTGGAAGTGCTGTTACCTTTAGAAAGGCCTGTAGAAAATCTTAGAAAATAGAGGGAAAATTTTTACCTTAGAAAATGAAGGGACCTCAAAAGAATATCTGTTCAATTCCCCTGCCCACAGCAACTTCAAGTAAATGAGTTGTGCAGGATAAACACTTATTTGGACTGTTCATTAAAAAAAAAGATAAAAAAGAAAAGCAGCTAATAACAGACAGGTTTAAAGGTCTGCAAGCCTTTGGGTGATTCTGAATGACACTGAACTGCCTTATATTGTGAGATGCACATGTTGGGAAAAAATTGTATTAAAATATTACATTATATAAGATATGCCCTTCTCATCATTCTCCAAATATGTATCACAAAGTCCCAGATATATAACATTGGTGCACTGTCTGAACAGCATCTACCTTCACAGAATCTCTTCTAATGACTTTTGAAGTCAGATTCTGCAAAAGCTGGCATTTGCAACCAGGGTATTTTCAACACTATAAATAAGACTCAGAAGTGATACATGTTTCTATTATGTATTTTAATAAACAGTATCTTTCAATTAAATCAGCTAAGGTAAAAACTAAAAAGAAAATACAACACAAAACAAAACTCAAAACACAAAAACCCAACATCCCCTCTTCCCCCGCCCTTTTCAAAACCAACCCAGGAATACAGTATTCTTTCCAGTCTCTATTATTTTTACTTGAGGGATCTCAGCTGATATTACTGCTCAGTACTTTAGGAAATCTGGCTATTTAAGCCTTTATATACAAACTTCAACATGCTGAAATATATCCCTATAAAGACATTGGTGGTGGAGTAAAAGGCTGATTTCCACAGAGAAATGTTATTATCCCTTATTCCAAGGTAACAGAGATATCTCTAGGCTAACAGTACATACAAGGCAGCACAATTATACTTGAAACTGGGAGGCAGAGCTCCCTTTGATTTGGCAGCCCAGTGCCCAGGCAGAGGATTTGCAAACTGAGGTAGAAGGAACTGAGGGGTGACCATCCATTTCCTTCACTAATGAGTACCCAGAAACAATTTGATTCAAAGTGCAGTAACTGCTTGAGGAAAGTTGGAAGAGATGAAGAGAATATTAATGGCAAGGCTGTATTTCAGCACCTGCACTTGTTTTGCTTCAGATGTGTTTTACGGGCCCAGATGTTGTTAGGGTGTAAGACAGTCTATGAGGACATAAAGCCATGCAAGTCAGAAAATTGAGAGCAGAGAATGTAACTTTTGGGTTGGGGACAGTAAGTAGTACAGAGTGTGAAGGCGAAAAATACTGAGAGGGAATGGTGGTGGTGGTGATGATGGTAAGATGGGAAGACTCAGAAGATGGAAATTGCAACATCAAGAATCTGCCCCAAATCAAGAACCAATGTCCCCATCCTAGTGACCTGGTCAGTAAAGACTTTGAATGTTTTATTGAGGTAGTGAATGTGTTAATGAATAGGTTAATGCTCAGACTTTTTAGGTGAATTGTTTTATTGGGTGCACTAGCCTATAAGTAATGCCTTACATTTTTCATTTACGCATATACTTCTTGAACATAGAGTAACCCAGAGAATGATGGCTATGACACATGTAAGAAAACTGCATAAAAGTATAGTGGAAAAGAGACAAAAAGATGCTAGACTAATAAATAGCACACTCTAGCTTTCTTACTAATAATGAAATTTAATCAGATAACAACTAGTTAGCTCTATATTTTCTCCCTGGCATAAGGCTGGATCAATAGTAGATGGATATTTGCCATCTGGATTCAAGATCTTTGAAGATTGTCTTAAATATTCAGGTCAACGGGATCCTTACCTGGTTGCTAATGTTGACAACCACAGTTCTTTGATGTAGAGCTTTAATTGAATTAGATGCTCCTGCAGTCACTGATTTGTCATTCTAGCATTCAGTGCTACTCAGATGAAAAATCTGCACGTTTCCAGTCCTTCAGGGGTGGCCTTACTAGGATGAGGATTCCTTCCATCTCCAAAGCTATTAAAGACACAAACATCTTTGCACTGAATCATTTTTATGTGACTGCTGGAACACCAGTCTGAATTAGGACCGTATTTACATAAATCACTGTGGTAATGGTCTTCTCCGCCTTTTTTTTTTTTTTAGTTAAAAAAAGGGAGAGGGAGGGAAGGAAAGAAGGGAGTTTGAAAAAGAATAAAAGCTGCAGTGACATCCAATGGAATCATTTTGCGCTGCTACAAATCAGTGTCTAACCGCTAATGAGAAGCTATGGATATATACACAAACAACCCTAATAAAAAAAGCCCTATTCCAATTACAGCAAGGCGTTCAATGCCCAATGCTACCAATTCAATCATAAAAGCTTTCAGCCTTAATTTGTAATGCTGGACTCATTACTCATAAGTGCTCTGCTTTCTTATTGTCTTGTAATTGTGTTTCTGGGGTAGCTTTCAGGTCTGGTCACACCATGGTCAGATGCTTCAAAGTTGTCTTGAAGATCAAATTGAGGATGATATTTTCTCTCCTCTTTTTATATATGCTAGAAAAAAAAAATCCCACATTGAGCTCACTCTTGCTTCTTTTTCAGGGCAGGATCTTCTCCAGCAGTCCCACCTGGGAACAATCAAATCCCAGCCACCAAAACTCCCCACTTAGGTATCTGAAAGCAGATGCGCTGGGCGCTGAGCCATTTCCAAGTCTGGCCCACCACCAACTTCAGGGCTATTCATGGCAATATGATTCATAACAATAAACGTTTTTGAAGTGCTTCTCATTAAATTATCCGCACAAGCTGATGGTAATTCCTCAGTGATGTGGAAAAAGGCTTTGCCATGCTGGGAGCCTGCTAAGTGCAGTGCAGAGGATGCAGGCTCAGGCAGATTTTCGTGGCAAACTCCATGCCTTCTTGTTTCTTGCAGCAAGACTGTGAGGCAGCTCATGAGAATCATGAGCCAAGAGGCCAAGGTGCAGGATGATTTCTCTGAACTTGTGCCTAAAAATCTGCCCCTTCTTTGCACACTTTTCTGTGAAAACGAAGAAAGCTCCAGCAAATGTTAGGCTTCTAAATCCCCCTGGTTTTGGCATTTTCACTGAGAGTAAACAAGAAAGACACTCTTTGCCACAGGCTCATGGAAATGCAGTGGGGAATATTTGTTCCCTCTTGCATGCCTCAGTCCTTTGCATTAAATAGAGCCATAGTTTAAGATCTTGCTATAGACATAAATGCTCAGTCCCATCACATCTTTAGAGGGATGTGTAATGATATATATTCACATGAAAATCTTCAAGTTCCTTCATTGCAAGGAGCTTTATAGCTTGCAAGTGTGGTACTGTTATATACTGCATGTTATGCCAGGATACCAGAGTTTGAAGTGTTGCTACCAGCTTTGTCTAGCCTAACATATTGGCCCTTAATCTGGTTCCCCTATGAGGGGCCCTACTACCATGTCCACATATAATCAGACCTGTGCAGCTGCCTACATAGTCTTTTTAATTGGATTGAAGTTAATCACAGTAGGATTAATTTGAAGAGATCAAGGAAACAGAGTGATGTTTTGTGAAAAGCAGATGATTTCTTCTGGATGGAATAAAGCTGTGAAAGCCATAAGAGGTGTTTAACTTCTCAGGTTTACTGAGATTAAACGCTCAGGGATTCTGTAACTTAACTATAATATATTTAATCACATTTATGCCATGTCAGTGAAAGAAACCTTTGACTGTGTGGTTTTCAAAAGGAAGTGGCTACTGATAGATACCAGCATCTGATGATCATCCAGCACTCAGAAGGAAGGAAGGAAAACACATCCAATACTGGCATAATTATTTCCAAGGAAATAAAAGCTAAGCACTGCTGTTTTCATGAGAACCAAGAGCATCCTGCCTCTCCAAATGGCCTAACATGTCATTGCTAAAAATTAACCACAATAAATGTACTGACAATTCAGCACTGACTTGTGATTTCAGCTGTTTCCTTTTTGCCCTCTAAACAGAGTTTTTGTAAAGGAATTCAGTATCAAAGCACAAAGTACGCATTAGGTAACTAAAATTCAACCACCTAAAACCTTGGGCACATTTGAAAATTTGGACTTAAAAAAGTTACAACAAACTTGAAGACTCGTTTCATTAACCAGCTGCAATTCTCTTTTCATCTCTTACATATGCATGTTAAATACATTTGCCCATTCCCATGCACAAACACACAGAGAGACCCTGATTTCTCTACAAATCAAGCCTGGCTGATGTGCCATAATTTGAATGTGACATACATGTTAGGCAGGAAAGGAGCATGTCACTACAATGAGGACATAATGAGCTAGGAATGGCAAAAGCAAGTCTGCAGAGCAAGGAAAATGGGAGTCTAGGGAAAACACCTTCAGGGTAATGCTGGTGTGTCATTCAAACTTCAGAAAGGAAAAAGTTGTCCAAACTTGATAGGCAGAAGCAAGAACCTTTGGCCTTCAATGACTAAAAAGGGCACTCACACTCTCATCACGGACTTCATGATTCTAGTGTAAATTGAGCCATTTCACTCACACGCAGAAAGAAAAACTCAATCAACCACTCTGTAATTGAAACACAAGAAAGGGCATTATCTAGGCTTGCACAATTCCTTTTCATAGTAAGTCTTCCAAGGTTATGAAAGTGGGATTGCCATATACAGAACTGGGACCAGCTAAAGCAGGCCTAATGTAAAGGTCTACACAGAGATGCTAGATTTTATTTTATAATTTTTCTAACCAAAAAGTCTCCCAAATCTGACCAACCACTTAAATTCTGCCCACAGATTTTCTCTTCTACTGAGTTTAGGGCAAAACACAGAAGTTTTATAGCATCACGTTTCTATCCAATTTCTAAGAGCACTGAATAGCAACGATTACTCAGCTAGATTCATCCTTTGAAAATAATATCTTGACTTACTTGAGAAGTCTGCCTGCTTTAATTATATTCAATTTTATTGTGTAGGGATATTAAATGACATACATAACAAATATTAGCGGGGTCAGAATACCATTAGGGTGAAATGCATTCTTTCGTCCAAAACTTCTAATCAGACTTTCCATATGATGCAGAAAACTTTCCTACGGACATGTCTACTCGTCATTCACTTTAAGTACTACAGCCTCCATTATCAGTAGATAAGAGCCTCACAATCAGCCACAGGTTTACTTTCACTAAAAAAAACCAAACCAAGCCAAACTAAACAACCCCCCCCAAACACATGGAACCCAAAGACATGAGGTCAGTATTCGTTATTGTGAGCTGAGGAACAAAGAGGTGAAATGCCAGAGCAGATCCTCACCTCTTTCTGTGCTAGTAAAAATAGAAGCAGGTGGAAGAACAACAGACTCTGGAAAAGGGAAAGCAATCACCAGTAGAGAAGGTGGCACAACATTAAGACCACAAGGTTACTTCTGTATGCTCACAGGGTTGCAGTGCATACCCTACTTAGAACTACATACAACTCTATGCAGAGAAGGCTATAAGAAGAATGAAATCCATTAAAATGTATTTTAATCTGCTTTAAACATAACATAACTATTCATTTGCTATAAGAATGTCTCATTTAAACCCTGGGGTCTAGTTCTCCTCCCATTATATGCATTTATTAAACATTTCATAATCTGCTAGTACTGAGAGGCAATTTAGGGCAGGACCTCATAGTGATTACCACTTAGTGCAAAGGAGCTTATTACTTTACACCCACACTCCTGAGCAGTCACTAGAGATATGCCAGAATTTATATCTGCTGAAAGGAAAGCTTAGTTATGGATATTAATAGATACACAATCATATTTTCCACTTAGATTTACGTACTACAAACTTGTTCTATTTTAAAGTTTTGATTTTCATCATGTAATTATTAAAGGTAATATACATGAAGCAGAAGGTAATAATAACATTGTATATATTACCCTTTTGACAAACTAGGAGATATGTTGCTAATAGCTAAGTATATTTACTGTACAATTGTTATAAATCATGTAGGAAAACCTTTGGTTATATTACTGTATAATTACACATATGGAAAAGAATAATTAGGTGGTTACCTCATAACAAAACATAATTACACAGTGACTATAGTGATCACTTTGTTTTTAACCCCCAAACCACAGCCTTTCTACTGACAGTGCCCAGTTTATTTTATTTAGGAGGTACTAGGATCAGCAGGTAAAAACAATGTACTTCTAGTTGGCCCTGGATACAGTTAGTTCAACTATGAGCAAAAATCATGTCACCCCCACCTCCTCTTCTCTTGCAAGACTGCAAGCTTGTTGGGACACAGTATAGTGCAGTATATACCTGTACAACTCATTTTGCATAGCTCAGAAGTTGAGGACTGTGTAAACTGGCAATGAAAATTTCCTGGAATGGTACTTTTCCATATTTATGATTTCTTATAAAACTGTGGCCTACAAAATGTACCATTCCTTGTGAGTATAAATTGAAACAAACTGGAGCTGTTACTGATGACTGTAGTAGGGAGGCTTTCTTAGCACATCTGCTTCTAGTCAAGCTGCAGAAGCTCTCAGAGGAGGATAAAACAGTTAATTAGAAAAGAAGGATCAGAGTGAAAAAAAGAAGTAGAGTATAAATGAGTGATTAAGGGAGAAAACGAGAGATCAATTTTATAAAGGGAATTGTATTCAAATGCCAACTTCATCCAGCTGTCTGCATAATTCATGTAATACCTCTAGCGCATACATGTCAGTTGATATCTGTACCTGTTTGAGGACATTAATCACACAGACCAGAAAAGTCAGTTATTGTATTAAGAAAAAGACTGGATAGATAATGAAAATAACACGTACTTAGCAGGAAGAACATTAACTCTGATGCCAAGACACCACAGCCACAGGTTGATGGGGAATTTGACCTTCATTCTGTATCAGAAAAAGCAGTGTCATTTTAGAGAATGTTATTTTACTGTGAAAATTTGAAGTATAGCCTCTAGGCAAACCTTTTTTCTGATTTCAGTTTTAGAAAATAATAAACTAAGTTGAAATGAATAACTTTTCAAAGTTGATTTTCATGAGGAAAAAATTCAAAGTACTTCTAAAAATGAAGTACCTTCATAATGTGAGAATTAGGCATTAGTTGCTGTTATAAAAATAAAAAAATTGAAAACGTACTTTTGATTTCTCAGAAGCTGTAAAAAACCCATCATATTGAACAAAATTATAAAATCCCACTGAAGTCAATGAGCATTAAGTCACACCTTTTGGGGCAGTCATTGTACACTAAGTCCTTTTACTCTTGTAGGAGAGAAAAGTAAAGATGGTCTCTAATCTCATTATCCACAGAACACCCCTTTTATTTGTCAAATACATAAGCTAGGGTGGTGGGTAGCTACAAGTAGTGCCAAGACCCCAAGTTGCCTATACTGTCTGCAGCTTGGGCGCAGAGACATGGATATCCTGAAATGTGCCAGCCAAGGCTTACACCTACTGTTCTCAGCGGGTGCAGCTTGTCCTGCAGCACCCAAGCTGCTCATCAGTGCTTGTCACTTGAACACATGAGATGAAAACTAGCTCAATTATGTCTTGCATTACATGTGGTTTCAGCATGGTTGGTCTAAACTGACAGACTTGGGGTTTCCTTTGCTGGAGACTCTATCCTTTTCCCACAAAGGCAAAAAATACTTGATGTGGTCTGCCTCCTCAGCAAGTACAAGGACAACCAAACTTTGTATGCCCTTCCAATCCATTTCCCATCCGCCTCCATGGCTCCTATACTGAGGATCTTGCAGTGTACGTCATTCCCTTCTCTCCCTGTTGCATTTACCTCCTCAGTGTGGGAATGCTCAGAAGCAGGTGTGCTTCACAGATTTCTCTACCTCTTTGTTCAGCTGCTTGTATAATTTTCCATGTCTGCCACATCCTGTATGGTGAGGACCAGGATCTCTGTACACGAGCAAACACAATAAGACAGTGTAAGAACATTTAGTAGTCAGTTCTGCACGCTGCAACCAGTTGCTTCCCCTTGATTGCTCCTTTTGTGTTAAGAGCTTGTCCTTCACACATCTTCAACCGCAGAGAAATACTGCAGCTAATCAGTGTGCTAATGAAACAGTTGTTCTGTTAATAAAAATTTTTAGAGACTGGCAAAGAAAGAGGCAGCTTTACAAATGAGTCCTTCTCCTCAGCTAGGGCTCCCATTCAACTGAAGTGCCACAAAACAGCACTTCAGCAGTGCTTAAGCTTTACTACTTCAACAGTTCATTTCTTTCTCCCCATGATCGTAAACCAATTAGAAATGTTACAGGAATTTACCAAGAACAACCAAGTCAATCCTAACAGTTATTACCGTAATAAAGTCACACCTGAAGAGGCCAAATCCCAGTTGAGAACAGAGCCTGCTGCGGCATGGTCTGCACAAACACACAGTGAGGGTCCGCACTTCTGACACTGACAGGGACTCACCTGTGCATGGCAGTGCTGACAAAGGAGCCCCCATGTTGGGAGCAGGGCAACGAGATCACACAGGAGATCTCAGAGCCCACCCAAGACAATGCTGGAGATGCAGTACCCCTGGCTGGGATACTAGTCATTTCAGCCTTCCAAAAGGAAGTGGGTGCTTCAAGCAATTTGTATTTGTGTTGCCACCAGTCACCACAGCCACAGATCTGAGACAGCAAAGACAACAAGGGAAAAATGAAATTAAAAACTATGCATTTGCATTGTTACTGCAAAGTCCCTGGTGATTCCCTGAAGAAATGAGGCTCTAGAGATGGGAACTGCTCTCTTGTCTACAGATGAGAAAATTATTTGGTGAATATCACAGAGCTGCACAAACTGCAGCATCTTAATATTTAAGGACACCAGGGAGTAAGGGAGAAGTGAAAAGAAGGATGGAAAACTGGGAAATGAAAAGGCCAAGTCACCACAGAGAAAACAAACAGCAGATGAAGGCAGTAGAAAAGCTAGCAATGAGTTTATGCCAAAGTGAATGATCAGTGACTCTCCCTTTATTTTTTTCGGGCATTTGGAATAATTTAAAATGTGTTGCCTGGTTGCTGGCTGTTGGTTTTTAGCTGGTGTTTTGTTTTGGGGTGGGGTTTTTTGTTGTTTTGTTTGGTTTTGTTTGTTTTTTTTAACATAAAAAGTTGTCAATACACTGACAAGAAGTTTTGCCAAAACCCCAGAAATTCCTCACACCTTGCTGCCCTTGACACCAGAGAGTCCCTGGGCACTGACAGAAAAGACCATTTTTGTCCCACAAAGCAAAGCTCTAAAGCTCTCTCATTGCCAACTCAGCTCCAGTGAAATTTCTCCCTGCTAGAGGACTTGGCCAGGATGCTCAGACTACTTGGACAGCAAGGTTTACTGAGACTTTGACATGTCAACCTCAGACAGCATGTCCACGGGACTGGGGAAATCTTGCTCCCAGCCTGGCTCTTGACAGCTACTCATGAAGCATTTGGTAATCAAGGGACTGCATGTCCTACCAAAGTCCTTTGGCAAGGAAAAAGAGAATTTGTACTTGGTATTATTTCAGATGTGAAATTATAAGCTGCTTTTGTACAGTATTAAGTAAATAGTTAAGAACAAAGCAGTTTTTAACAAAAAAAGGTAGCAAGATACTCATGGATTAGTTTTGCACTTCAGCAAGCCTCAAAGAATTGTCTATAATATCTCACAATTCTCAGGATGTATCTTTTTCTTTTCAACGAGCCTGTCACCTCCTGTCAGCATCCCCTCTGCCTTCCTTCATCCTCTTAATTAGTGACTCCGAGCTCTGCCTTTGTTCTCTCCATTTGGCTTTAAGCTAGAGAAATTAAATCGAAGGAATCCTCCAGAAGGCTTTGTACCTGCACATGAAGGTGTCATAAATAGCTTGTTAACGATTTGAGAAGTAACTAATAAGTAGCTACATTGGGTAACCTTTCAGCATGCTGAATAATTTGCTAAAAACTTAATCTTTTTAATGAAGGCTAGTTTAGTACCAGTATGGAACAAGGCAAATTAAAACTCATACCAGCAGTGTTTTCTGTGCCTCTGCTACTGAGAGGCTTCCCCACAGATGTCAGTACTGGGGCACAGCCAAGAATTAGAGGAGAATTAACTCAAGGGCCAAAGCCTAGGGCAGATGTTAGGACTAAACTCATTAAGTTCCCTTAGTAGAGAACCCTGTAAATAAACGAATCCAGTTCAAATACTTCAGCTAAAAATAATTGTCATCTTCAAGGGATACCCTCATATCTAATAATTTCAATAAAAATTAATTCCTCAATTTTCTACACCTATGCTGTCATTACAATCTCATTTCTAATCTTTGTTTTCTTGCAGCAAGTTCATAGTAGAGCACTGGAAAGTTATCAAATGCTTTATTTTCTAGCTGTTCCTGTCAATAAACCAACCATCTTTGAAACTCAAGCAATGGCAAGACCCTGATGCACTGTGTACATCCATTGCTACATCAGTTGGTGTTGATTTTCGGAACTGAAGATTAAGGCCAAACTGTAGTTAAATAATGAAAAATTAACAAAATAACTTGTTTGCAGAAGATACATCCCTACACCCACACTCCTCATATCTCATGCCTAAAGGGAACACATGTATTAACAGGAGTTTCATTTTATAGATTTTGTGCATTAATGGGGACTGAAAAAAGTGCTACTGTGACTGGCCGCATCCCAGCCTGGGATATAGTGAGACTGCAGTTGAACCATGGCATGGTTCTAAACAATTCTGGCAGGAAAGTACCCAACAATAATTGTTAACTAATAATAAACTACTCTGGCATTGACCTACAAATTTGGTAAGATTTTAGGATGCTCATGTCTGAATCTAACCCTGTGTAGGAGTAACAGAAATAGTCTACAAAGAATAAGTCTGCTGAGAGCTCTGTGCATATATCATTATCAGACATGACACTGTAAAAAAATTAAAATGTTCCTATGACTAGTGACAAGAAATCAGTGTGCTGCTCTTTCCAGATGGGCCAAGAAAAGGGGTTTTTTTCAACCACAACACTGCAGATTTCACAGGATCAGCAAGCATGTCACAAATCCTTACCCTGAACCAGACTGCTTGCTCTGAATCTGTCTGAAAATCTGTGACAAAACATCTAAATTTTTCCTTTTGAAATGGTTACTCATTTGGAAATATCCTTGAAATTTTCTTCTTTTCAAATATTTCAAAAGTGTTATTGAAAAAAGTAGTTCAACATAGGCTTTGGCAAAACATATATGTCTAGGAGAATTTTAATAGAAAAACATCTGAATGTTTATTTCTTTGAACATTTCCCATCCCCACCTTTTCTGGATCTGGCAGGTCTCCTGCCAAATCCCCAATTTCCCTTTTTTTTTCTCATAGACCTCAACTGGCTAATTTATCACCATAACTGCAGCCATAGATCAGGGATACTACTCTCACAGCTAATAGCACAGTAGAGCTCCTGAATGTATAATGGTTGAGCTCCCGCTGTGAAAACAATGTGAAAGTCTTCATCTGGGTGACTGATCCAAAACTATCAAAATGATTGGCAGGACATTTCTGTATTAAAATCCAGGGCACAGAATGGGGTCCAACCCAAACAGTAGCCCCAAGAGAAAACAAAGTGAAATGCTTTTTTTGGGGGGGAGACAGAATGATTTTTTTTGTTTTGTTTGGGAGTTTTTTGGTTTAGGTTGCTGGTTTTGTTGTGTTGTTTTTTCTTGCAGGACAGTGTTAGAAATCAGATTTCAGTTTCATGCTTCAAATGAAAATATAAAACAATGAGGAGGAAAATTTTTGAGTTACAGCATGAAAATATCATGAGGGTTTGCTTTCAATTCTATTTTAATTTCATGAGCTTGGAGTCCCATTTAACATTCCCTGAGACTTGCATACTCAGAGGCCAGTGACAACCTATTTATGAGGCACGATGCTGGGGTTCTTCTACTTGGGAATGTGCTTGTTCTTCTGTTTCTCCCCAAGTTACATCTCACTAGCCTTGACTAACCTTCAACTCTAACTTAAATGCATTACATTTACGGTCTGGCGTGCTTTGTAAACCTTGACACCCACCTATAAATGGGAAAACAGGAGTCCACTGTAGTTTCTTCCATTTGTAGGAAGATAAATGTATATGGCATCAATGCTTCTTGGCTCTCTGACAGCAGAGCCATCACCTCCTGATCTGAGGCAAGCTTTAATGATGAAAATCAGTAGTGTTTTCTGACTTGGTACTCACAGAGAGGTATTAGTGAGACAGAGCTCCAAGTACTTTTTGATGAGTGCATTTCTGCAGGCAAGAGTCTGATTGAGTAGTAATTTCCAGCTGAAGCCCTTTGGACCACGGGGGCATCCTTTACCTGTCAGAGTAAAGTGAGTGGCAAATAATTCCTTAACTTCGGTGCACTGAGACCTTTCAAAACTGTTTCACAGAAAGGATACCAACAATCATGTCAAACACACCTACCCAAAAACTAATGAGACCCTAATTTTGACAAGGTTTCTGATTAGCCCAAGACTTTTGCACCTTTACATCTTGCTATACCCATATTTTGTGGGAAAATAGCATTAGAGAGCCTATTTCTAGGTTAATACTTATAAATAAAAAAGAGAAACCTATATTGCTACTCCGGAACAAAGCACACAGTTCAGGTCAAGAAATTCCACTTTTAAAAACATGCAATACAGGGACAAATCTACCACTTAAGGTCAATTTTACCAATTTTAAGAGAAATATAGTGCAGACTACATTTCTTTGATTTCACTGACAACAATACACAGTTTATGCAGACTCTAGTAGAACTAATTATTGGCTTATGTGTCTTGCAAAGGTAAAATCCCTATGGATTTCACTGGGAAGATGACAACTCTTTTGAAGAATGGTATCACTGGTCCTTTATACAAAGAAAATCATTAGAAAGTTGATTCTCTGATAAACACACATGTTTTTTTTTTCTGTTAAAAGATGATGGTAACAGAGCAGCCAAGATGTAAATGTGTTATTTTTCCTAGGATTTTTATTGCACTTTTATTTATGCATTCAGTAAGGTCAGATGTATGCTATGCAAAACCCTTTACAAGCCTTTTTAGCATCTGTTCCATACAGTCTTTAAAAGCTTGTATTATTTTCTTGCTTTGGTGTATGTATCAATGCTTTTTGGTGTTTACTGTACACATTTCCAAAAATAAAATTGTATGATTCTACTAAAAACATTTGTTTCACTTTTCTGTAAATAACAGCAGCCTTATATTTTCCTGTAACTGCATAAATCACTGCCAAATCCCAGGAAAAAAGTAAAACAAAAACAAACCACAAAGCTAGATCAAACTAAGCACTTACTACTTTCTGTAGAAAATAAAGACCAGGCTAGAGTTTGTCAGTGGATGGGGTTTTTTTACATTAAAATAGATAACGTAAAAAGAAGTGCTTTTTGGCTTCAGATTTTTAAAATTCTGACTCAAAAATGTAGCCACAAAACCTTTCCTCACAAAGCAATTTTATCTCACTTAAAATTTCACCTTTGAAAGCGGTTGTCAGTATATTCTGAGACACTGTGTAAGTTAAATCCTGCTGAAAAAATATTAGGGGAATAAAGTGAAATTTCTCGCTTTTGTGTCCTCCCAGCTTGACTGTATTGCAGCATGGAGGTGCACTAGCTGTCACATGAGGCTGTCTGTGCTGTGATGTGCTGTACAGATTCCTGCACTAATGAGAAGCAATGAGCACACTCCCATGTCCTGCTGCATTTTACTCAGCCTTGTCTCTTTGCAAGGATCTCTTCTCATCACTTCTCAGCAGGAATTTCTTTCTTTCACAAAGGAAGATGGAGACAGCTTGGTGGGTGTTTATCTGTGTATGGCTTCAGAAGATTATCTTGGAAAGCTGTATGTTGCAGACAAGAATACCAAGCTGCTTAACCTCCCTGTCTAAGTTACCCTCTAAAAAAAAGGAGCTGTAACACAGGGAGGTACAAAGGTAATTGTGTAGAAAAAAAATTAAGAAAGCTCCAGTACTGAAAAAACAAGTAGGATAAATATCACAGGCACTGAACATAAAATACTTGAAGAAATAACATGCATGCCTGACAACACGGACAAGTTGTGCAAGACTTCTCTCAAGTTTGAACAGTAACTGAACCCCGGAGGGAGCTAAGGGAGCTGGGGCTGTTTAGCCTGAAGGAAACCTACTTATAAAACATTGTTACAAGGAAGTACCTGGCAAAATTCATCTGAGAGATAAGAGAGAAGAAAGCAATAATCTGCTTGGTGGAGACAGGCCCCTATTGCCAATGCGCAAACTGCAAATTCCTTAGTCCAAAAGACCCTCCATTTGGTGCCAAGCTGCATGAGATGGGCTGGATTTGTTAAGCTTGCAGAGTCCTTGGGCATTTGTTACTTCCAACTTCACAGTTCACCTAGTAAGCATATAATAAGATCATTAAACAAGGAAGTGATTCTGGGATCTCTCTAAGACAGATGGCTTTCCTGTCTCCTCGGCCTCTTCTCCACAGATCTGTATTTTATTTTCTTCTCTTGCCTTCTTCTTTCTTGTTGAATCGCACTGTGAAAAAAGAAGTGTTTTGTGATCTCTTGTATTTTTCTTGTCAACTTTTCTTTCAAAGACGAAAGAACCACAGGGAAAAAAATCCCGCTCCTTCAGAGAAGATCAATTTCACATGTTGTGAACTGTAGGACAAGGTTTCAAGAGAGAATGGTCTTCACAGAGTAAAGAAGTTGCCATTCACTCTGCAAACAGAAGGTCATGGTCATTCTTTGTAAGATAGTCCTCACACAGACCTTCATGGAGGAACAAGACCAGCTTAAACATCTCTCCACGATGCTGAAAGGGAGAAGAAAAGGCTGTCTTATGGATCTGAAAAAAGATAGAGTAAAGGGTTCACATGAAATTCAACCAGAAGCTACAGACATAAATGAAATTCCCTCCCTGCAACAAGTACCTGAAGCTCAGGATACCCCAGATGAAGAACTGTTGCCTTTGTCTGAACAGTTAGCTTTTCACATCTCTCTTGCGGATTTTTCCAATGGACAGTTTTGGGGCTTCCTTAAGGTTTTTTTAATGTTTGTAAACTTTCTGTGGTTACAATATTCAGCATCAAATTTCCATAGCTGAACTGTATGGTTTGTAAAAAAAACCCAAAACTTTTTTTGCATTGTTTTAACTCATCGTGTGATAGTTTTTCCTCACTCTACACACTAGTGCTTGAAGTCCTGGAAGAAGGACTGAACAACCATTTTCTACCATGAACTCATGTCACAGTCCACCAGCCATTTTTTTCCAGCTTGAAAAGTCCTAAGCTGTTTGATCGCTCTCTGTGCTGAAGCTCTTCCATATTTTGATTGTTCTTGGTACTTGTAGCTATTCTTCCCCTTAAGGGTGGGTCATCACAGTGTATCCTTTGGATCTTTTCCACTGATGTTACTCAAATGTAAGACTGTCAGAAATACAGAGTGTTCAGGACCTGGGAGTCATGAATTTATACAGTGCTGTAATAACTTCTACCTGTTGCCTATTCCTTCATATTAATTCCTAACCTTATGTCTGCTTTCAGAACTGTTACTGACCATTAAGCCAATGTGGAGGCAGAACTGTGTTAACCCCAACATCTTCCTCCTGAAAGGCTAGCAGGTAGCTGAGTGTACAGTCAGGATTGTGTTTTTCTTCAATACCCCACTTTGGTTTTATTTTTTCTCTACACTGAATTTGATTTTTTTACTATCCAACCACTCAGAATTGTGATGTTAATGAGGTTGCCCCCTATTCACAGATAAGAAACAGAAGAATCAAGATTATACAGGGATTTCAATGGAGCAGAGGGCAAAAGTGGGTCTGCCACAACCTCACTTTTCCTCAATGTGAAAAAACCTATTCCTCTAAAGCTGCTTTAAAGTTTCTGCATACCACAGTGTTTGAGGGCGTCCACATTGAAGCAGACATTTCCCTTTGTTTCCAGCAGTGGGGAGCACATATACAAAAGGAAAAAAAATAACACAACTAAACACAGGGAAGAAAGAACAGCCAAACAAGTCCCTAAAGTGCCACAAATTGGCTACAAGGAGGGTGGTTTATTTCCTTAATGCCAAGATGTTCAGGAGCATCTGTCAAAGCAGTGAGTCAATCTAAATCTAAAGAACTACCTAAAACCTTGATATCTTGTAACCAGTTAACTGGTAAGTATGGAGTGTGGAGTCTTAAGCCTTAGGAAGTAGATGTAGCTGGGATGGGAAGCCCAGTACAAGGCTCTGAAGGTGGAGACTTGATGTTTCATCCACCACTAGAAGGGCAGGTGTGTGCATTGCTAATATCCCTGACAAAGCTGCTGTGAGCTGGTATGAGCCATCCAGCTACAAATGGACAGTCAATCTGTTCCTGCAGCCTCATCATGGGGAGATCAGCAGCTGTGGTGGTCTGGTGCTGCTACACACCTTTGTGAAAGATCACCAGCTTTCAATATTGCAATTAATCTTGCTTCTGGCCCAGCTTCGTGTTCAAAACTCTTTCAGATACAGCACTACAAAACATGTGACAGCATTTGGGGAAATAATTGAAAACACTGAAGCCAGGACACAGGTTTGGGAAGCATATGGGCAATATCCTGCAAATCATTTCCATTTATAGCTGTTATTTCAGACTAGATCTTGTGTACGTAAGGCAGCTTCTATTATCTCCTTTTCTCTCCTACCTTCTCAAAACTTCCCATCTGTTTGGCTCTCAAATTAACTGAGTATTTTAGCACAACAGGCAAGCTCCTCCAATATATTATCTTAAGGGGAAATTCAGTAACTCAGATTTGCTGGCCTGCATGTTAACTCTAAGTTTTCTGCAGTTTGCTACAATTCGCTACAAAGCAACTTGCTATATGCCGCACCTGGACCCTACCACAAGATTTCAGGAAGTGCATGTCCCTGTCTAATACAGATGCCAAGGACTAGCACACTCTTGGGGCAGCACAGTCTCATTAGCCCCAAATTAAGCCTATTTTTTCCAACTGGCACTATCTCTATGCACTCAGAAGGCCTATTGGCCAATCTTTCCTGGATCCCATGAACTCAGCTTTCTCATAGACCTGCTGACCCTCAGTTAGCTCCACTGCATTTTCATGGGGACATGCACAAGACTCCAAAAGTTCACCCACCAAACTTTTGCAGAGCCTTTGGGTTTTTAATACCTTGAGATTGCCTAATGAGAGAACCCCTCAAATGTTGTCTCCAGAGATGCTTTTAATTTTAGGAAGAAAATAAGGATCTTGGCAAAAGTTTAAAAGGTGTAACATACAATCAAAACAAAGCATTCCACAGCACTATGACTTAGCACAGGCACCCTCAGCAAGTTTTCAGATGATATAAAGCTGGGCAGTGCAGCTGACACGACAGAAGGAAGGGATGACATCCAGATGGTCTTGGATACAATTGAGAAGTGGTCCCATGAGAACCTAATGAAGTTCAACAAGTCCAGGTGCAAAGTGCTGCACCTGGGCCAGGACAATCCCAGACATGAGTATGAACTGGAAAAAAAAGCCATTGAAAGCAGCCCTGCAAAGGAGGACTTAGCATTTTGGTGAATGAAAAATGACATGAGCCTGTAGTGCAAGCTTGCAGCCCAGAAAGCCAACTGCATTAAAAGAGGCAGTGGCAGCAGGTTGAGGGAGATGATTCTGCCCCTCTACTCCACTATTGAGAGACCCCACCTAGAGTCCTGCATCCGGGTCTGGGGGCCCCCAGCACAAGAAAGACATGAATCTGCTGGAGCAAGCCCAGAGGAGGCCCTTAGAGAAAACCAAAGGGCCGGAGCACTTCTCCTATGAAGACAGGCTGAGAGAAATGGCGTTGTTCAGCCTGGAGAAGAGAAGGCTCTGAGGAGACCTTAAAACAGTCTTTCAGTACCTAAAGGGGGCTTATAAGAAGAGAGAGCACTTTTTACATGGGAAGAGAGTGGTAAGACAAGAGGGAATGGCTTTAAATTAAAAGAGGAGAGATTTAGTTTAGATATTAGAAACAAATTCTTTACTCAGAGAGTAGTGAGGCACTGGAAGAGGTTGCCCAGAGAAACTGTGAATGCCCCACCCCTGGAAGTGTTCAAGGCCCGACTGGACAGGGCCCTGAGCAGGACTCTGTTGGGGGAGTTGGAACTAGATGAACTTTAAGGTCCCTTCCAACCCAAACCATTCTTTGATACCATGAGTCCTGGCACTGTATGGCAACTGCATTTCAGAGTAAAACTGAAACTGTCATATCACAGAGATTTTCAGACCTGAACTAAAAAGGCTCTCTCCAGCAGAGACATTTCTTCCTTGCTTGTACGTATTTTTCGAATGTTTGTTGGACAAACCCACGGATGTTGAGTGTGTTTCTGAAGAATAAAAGCAAAAACTCACAAGCAACAAAAGGTCTGTATTATCCATATTGGAAGTTCCTATCAACAACACAATCTAGCCCAGCGCAGCAAGATTAGTAGCAGATTCTCATGTCTGGAGGCAGATAAACACTTGGTTGGAGAAGAGCCCAAGGGCTTGACTAAACTCAGTGAAATAAAATGAAAGACTCTGTGAACTTGGGCTAGACTCCATTGTGAGCTTCCTGCTCTGATTTTCATCATGGTGCAAAATTTATGCTGCTCTCATACTCATTGTCCCAGGGGGGAAAAAAAAAAGACTTCCATAAACAGAACTGCCTTTTGCTACATCTACCCACACTGATAGTACACAGCTACCTCAGCCCTATACATTACGTTGCTGCCTGCCTTTTGCTCCTTGTGCTGTGGGTTTCCTGACAAGGGAATGCCTCTTCCTCATGTGCACAGAGATTGACAGAGTAAGACTTTGAGATGCTTTCAGTTCAAGCTCAAGTACCGCCCACACCCTGAGACAGAAGCTACAGTACAGTCCCTTTTAGCCTGCACACTGGCTGATTTGCTTTGCTATGCAACAGCCTAGAGAGGCCACCCTATGGCCTGTAGCTCTAGACAATAATTAAGTTGTTAGTGGGTTGCCCCAGCATTACAGTAATTGATGATTAAAGTAGGTACAGGACACCGCTGAGGCCTGGCACACAGTGAGGCTCATCATTTGCTCTCCTCCAAATTCACACCATTGAGCAATTTTGTTACATGCATCGTTCCAGCATGCTAACAGCTTTGCTGTTTCCTAATCAGCTGGGGCAATTTACCCAGTTTCTGGCTGTGTTTGACATCAAAACTCATTTGATTCTCTGGTATGTTGTAATACTGCTGAAGACAACCATCCTTCAAATATGCTTTCCACACACATCATTCCCCTGCTTTACCAGTTTTACATGAAAAGGGCAACATGCAGCTGTGTGCACTAATTAAGAAAGTCCTTATATATGGCACTCAGCATACCTCTCTGCTTTGTTTCCCAACAGTTCTCTTCTCTAACCCCACAGCTGATACAGTAAAGATTGATAATGACAATGGTATCACAGGTTTGAGACAGCAAGGACAACATTTTGCCTTGCCTCATGCAAACAGAGCTACATCCAGTGAGCAGACACAGAGGAATCTGAGCACCAGCTCAATCAAGGACTAGCTGATCTTTTTACATACTCAAAACAGAGAAGGGACTTGTGACATTGCTGTATGTAAACTTGTCTTGCTACTTTATAGCTCATCAGCTCAGAACAGATCTCTGATAACAATGACCTCAGATGAGAGGGAGAGATCTCCTTCAGTCTGAAATACTGTCTAATTGGAAGAGAAGTGCCTCATGATGTATTCCAAGCAAATTTATTTGTATCATCAAATGCTTACCCATAGGCAGATGGCTGGAATTGCACAGTGGGGTTCCTTCTTGTAATATGCTGCCACTAAGAGCTGTTTGAGTCAGATCCAAAACCTCTTCAAGTCAATGGGAGTTTTTTCAATTAACTTCAATAGAAGTTGGGTAGGATCCAGAGAATTAAGTGACCCTAGAGATGTATTCTGGGTGTCTGCTGACACCCTCCAGGAGGGAATTTCTAGCTCCTTTGGGTTTCTTTTTTTTTTAGGCAGTTCTGAAACAAGAGAGGTTTATTTTAAATTTCCAGAAATTTATACTACAAGAAAATCCTATCCCTGTTGAAGTGAGGGGAAATGTTACCATTTATAGGAATTTATACTTATGACTGCCATACACTCTACCCCAGGAGTTTTACAGGCTCAGAAAACTGCTGTTTGGCAAACAGATTCTTTCAGTATCAAACAAGCAAGGCCAAAAGCACGTACCTAATTGTGCTCTTGAAATGCCCCCTAAAACTCTAGTAGCTGGAAACTTTCCAGCACTCCGTTTTTTGGGAGTTTATAGCAACTCTAACCTATGAGATCTGTTAAGATCAGCCTTTGCCTTCCTCCCACGCTTGAACTATTTTAAAACATTCTACAGTTAAGCTGAAGTCTCCATAAGTTTTGCATTAACCTGGTCTATGCTTCTTGGATGTGAAGTGTAGCTTATGCCCTGGCTGAGCTTTGCTTTGTGCAGAACAGAGGGACCTCCTAAGTATTACTAAGAGCTATGTCATGGCCCATTGACAGTAATGCAGCTTTGACAAATTTATGTGCAAGCCCTAACAGACAGGTTTGGTGGCTTTCTGAAAGAAAAACAAAATTAAGCATAACTTTTAGTGAAAGAAAGCAGCTTGGATATTCAGGGCTCAGGCATTCAGATAGCTAGCAAAGAGGTCTGCTGGGGATACAGCAAGTAAAGTTTCCTACATTTACCTCCAGTAAAAAAAAATGAGGAGGGGAAAGCTTGGTCAGTGGTGAGCAGAATTAAAATGGATGGCTGTGCCTCATGAAGTAGTAAGGCTAAAGAGGTGCAACTGGATGACTCTTCCAAATACAGCTAAAGGAAGCACATCCATACTCATAGAGGTATATATACACCAACTCAGTGTTCTGTTTATTTATCTAGTATATCTGGTTTTGGTTTGACCTGAAAAATGCCAGACTCAGTCTTGGTATTTGAAAAATGAATCTC
Organism: Pithys albifrons albifrons; assembly: GCF_047495875.1. Taxonomy (NCBI): domain Eukaryota; kingdom Metazoa; phylum Chordata; class Aves; order Passeriformes; family Thamnophilidae; genus Pithys; species Pithys albifrons. Next base: position 18,907,498 of record NC_092462.1, on the reverse strand, counting down.
TATTTTTTTCTTTCCAATTTCATATTTTCCCCTTTTTTATAGGTAGAACACTCAGAATACTCAGATCAAGATATTTGGATTTTTGAAGAGAGAAAATGCTTTAAAAACTCTCTTTCAAAAAGTAAAAATTTGAGGGGTTTTGCTGCTATTGTTGAACCTTAATGACTATACTGGACATGTTGAATTTGCAAACTGCTGGAAAGCCTGCACAATCATCTGGCTCTGGCTGGAAGACCTAACTTCACACACTGCTGCACTTGCTTTCCAATAGACATGTGACAAATGGTAGGCCATCCACACTTCTCCCAGCCCAGCTTCGTTCTATGCCTTCCACAGGGAGAAACACTGAGAGAGAGCCCTGGGAGACTCTGGGGCTGCAGATCTGGCAACAAGATACCTATGGATCTCCATCAATTTGATGATCTCCATCAGTTCAAGTAATTTCTGCTTATTCAAGGCTGAAGTATTAGCAGAATGGTACTGAAGAAGTTAATATTCTGTTTACTGACATCATCAATGATATCACAGTCCTGGCATAAGCATCTCTGTAACGTAACATGCTCCACAGAATCTAAGTCTGCACGTTCCTAGATATATAATAGACAAAAAGGTTCAACCCTAAAAGCAGATTCTTCTGGAAGTTTTTCAAATCAATCTCACCCCATCTTCCAAACTGTGTCCTGAGCTACTGAGTATATTTTTGTACTGTAAACACAGGACAAAGTCAGCGTAAAATCTCGCCATCAGTTTACTAGTTCAAAGTCTTTCCTATATTTTGTGTTGACTAGAATGATAAATAATTTATTTTTGGAGTATCAGATCACAGAAATAAATTTCTAAAACAAAACTCCTGAAAAACACAATTATTATTCAACTCATTTTAGCAATTCAATAAATGCAGTGCAATGGCTTCCGTTAGCTATTCTCCTAGCCAAGGTCTACTACATCATTAAATATTATTGAGTTGGGGCTGCCATTTTACTTGAAATTATGTGCCTGGCATTTTAGTCTATGGCCATAAATGCTGCAAATGTCAGTTATATAAGCATCCATCTCTTTAAATACTGTCTCCCATCAAACATTAATGGTAGGAGCCTTAATCCATTCTACACAGTCCCAGATATCTACATTTGCTAGCAAAGGAACTGTAACAGAGTGCGCTGACAACTCACAGTAAGTAATTACTCTTAGAAATATCTCAGTAAACTCAATTTGCTCCCAGAGGTCTTTTAAATTGTATCTAGTTAGAGTGCAATGTTTTTTCAAATGACAAGGTCACACAAAAAAAGCAAAACTCTATTTTATCTTTATCAGAGCTTTACCCCCCCACCATAAAACTGTTATAACACATAATTCCAACCAGACAGAGATATTGTGTTTTACTGTTGGAGCCCAGGAAAGCCATAAAGCAAGCAGAGTTGTTGTTTACAGTCACAATAAATTTGGAATATTGTATAGCATTCTAGGTGAGGCAAACACGTCTACTGATGTCAGCTGAGTGGGAAGAAGTAATTTTTTATTATTATTTTTTGAACTTTGCCAGTAAAATAGTTTTATTTTGGATTTACACTAAAAAACTTCTCATGAATCAGGAAAGATTAATCTCACACTATATTAATATAGCAGCACTTTATCTCATCACCCTAGTTACTGCCTTGGTGAATTTACAGCAAGAGGTTATTGAAAAGCAACACCGATTATGTAGTTGACCAACACTTCTAATTTTATTATTGGCATTCTTTTTTATAATCCTCGTTTATGTAGCCATGCAATTAGGAAAGAAAAAAAAATTACACTGCAAAAGAAGCAATATGATGGCATTTTGGCAGCAGTCACTGTGGGTAATAAAACTGCATCTTGTATTAATAGAGATTTCAGTTTAACCAAAGTGGAGATAGAAACAGCCAAAAAGGCCCTTCATTAAGGATATCCTTGATTTTGTTCCCATTTGAAAAAACTATCCCCTGAAGTGAATATGTGATTTTATTCTTAGATCCAAGTTATATGGCACATTAAAAGAAAGCACAGAATTGAAACCCAGAAACACTGATATATTTTAGCAAGTAACTACCTCCAAAAATTTATCCAGGAAATTCGGAGGACAAGAGTCTGCCATTACAGAAAATGTACAGTCCAGTTTGAGGACCACTATACAGGGGATGGGATACATCATCATTCTGCCAGCAGAGGCAAGCTCAAGTCATTCCGGAAATGTACCTAAATGAACTCACCTACTCATAGCAGAGGTCAGAAAAGCAAGAATAAATTTGGAAGAACTGATGTCCTCATAGTGTTTTTTGGTTTCTTTTAATCCTTTTTGTTCACAAGGGTATTGTACAGGAATGATTTGGAAGAGACTTGCAGGAAATTTAATGGACATAGCAGAAAGACTGTCATTACAGTGAAGAAAACTGGCACTTCCAATTCTATAAACTTTTCCATCTTGCATCTGACTTATTTCCATTTTTTGGTTTTTGTTTGTTTTTTTTTTCCTTTCTATGACCATTATAGGATGAGAAATGCAAAAGGTTACAACCGACAGACATCTTACTATCTTTCCCAGAAAGATTACCTTCTCCAAGCCCTGCCAGTTAAAATGGGAGACTACTTCTTCTGACAAGGGATCTTCACATGTTGTATTTCCTTGTAGTGCTTAATGAAGACAAGATATAAAAAGCAAATACCTATATTACTGCTTAAAATCACAGACCACAAAAGCTATAATTTTAGCTGGGTACTAAAATGGAAGAGCTGAAAAACCTCATTCAAATGTGGGGGAAAATTAAACTAATAAATTTCAGCAACTTGATGGAATGTGAAGTTTGAGCTTTTTAAACACACCACAACTCAGTTGTGTGGTCAATAACATGAGCTCAGGCAAAGAAAGCACCCAACATCAGTCCTTTCAGCTCTCGGTGGGCTTTCTGAACATGGGCTTTTCTGCTCTATTTCTGACAGCTAAAAAACCATACCTCTCTGACAGGGTAGGATAAAAGGAGTCTAATAAAATCTTGTTGACATGCCATGACTGCCTCTTGCTGCTACAATGGCATCTCCTGTTATTTGTTACAGGTAGAAAGAAAACTATATACAACCTTTTCCTATTTCCTCAGAGGCAGCAGTGAGTCACTACTGCCTGAAACACAGAAGTATCTGTGTATGCAGTGGAGGGTGAAGGGACTTAGCAGAGAATTAAAACTGTCTTAAATGTATATGGCATAGTTCTATTAGAGGTGTTAAGGGAATGAAGGGTACCCAGTCAGGTGCTACAGCACTATCTTTAGAGAAATCTTTTAAGAGCGGCTCTCTGGACATGTTATGCCAGTGACAGTTAGAAAGTTCTTTATAAACAGGACAATGAGGGAATCAGGAGCTGGGGTGGGAAAATAATTTCTCCTCTCCCAATATTTCTTTGATCTTCATTATGGATTTGCAGCTATGGAAATTCTTACGGATGCAAAGCCTCAGACCAGTTGTTAAGGGATATATGTCCACACTCTAAAAAATCCCCTGTGAGGCACAGAAGGCAGCTGCTTGGGCACACAGCAGAAACCATAGTGGAAGAAAGCATCTTTCCCCTTTGAGTTCTCTCTGCAAGTCAGGGCACACAGTCAGACTTGTGACTTTCTGTTCCTCTACCCCACAAATGACTGTGTCTGTGGATCACTTGCTGAAAAGTCATCCACAAGACAAAAAAAATGAGATAGAATGTAAAATTAAAAATTACCAGCAGAGAATGCAGAGATTTCAGGTAATTTTCTGTATCCTTATACTATATAGACTATAATTTGCATAATCAACAAGCACTGTTTCAATCTCTTCCCTTCTCTGCACTTCTACACAGAACACCATTAACAGAGTAACACCTCCAAGGACTAATTTTAGAAACATACGATCAAGCCACTCTGCTCAAAGTTTCACAGTTGCTGAACTCTGTGTTGAGAGCTCAACAATAATTCAAACTATTCAATATACCCTCAAATAGGTCAAATCTGCCACTGATCTGCATCCAGTAACTTCATGAATTGAAGTTTACACTCCTGCAGATGTGGTCCACCTGACTTCGTGAAGAGAGCTGTCTTTTTATTCCAGACAAAAATTTGGCTATTAGCAATAGAGGTGCTTTGATTCAGAACAGCTAGAAATTTGATCCCATGACTTCAAAAGTCCTCAGCTAATTTGTTGCTGGAGAAAACTGGGACAAATGTCTATACCTGTAAAACCATAGTCTGAGTTCCCTCTTTCTATAGTATCAAACATTCCAAAAACAACTCATAGGCTGAGTTCCCTTTAATTATTTTTTGGCCCAGTTCTTTAGAGAATACTCAAAAAATGCTGATATATTTTAAGAAAGTTAGAACTGGCCAATAAAAAAGTTAAACAAACATAACTGAAAGTCAGATATCTCTTTCTGTAGAAATATGCCTTGTGCTTGAATTTATTCAAGTTTTTTGCTGAGCTCTAACTTTTAACTCAGACCTTCATTTTGTCTTGCCCCAAAATAAATCAGAATGTTTTAAAGCCCAAATGAAAACAACACATTCAAGTTTTGCACAACATCCATGGCTTGAGGAAAACAACAGTTTTGATGAAAAACAAGGTTTTCAGTAGAAAAGAATAGGATAGAAAATTTTCAGCCAGGTCTATCAAATAACAGAATCCTTTCTTTCTGACATTTTTACCGTATTTGTAATGCTTTAGTCCACAGTAAATCCCACTGATTTTCTTGGAGCTGAGTGATGTGTTTGCAGTCAGCACTCGCCAGACAGTGATGCCTGAGCCATACCACTCCAGGAGCAAAGTCAATTGATGCTGCTCATGAGGCAGGATTTCCTCTTGGTTTCTTCTTTGCTTTCTAAAAAAGGTGAAAGGTTAGTAGTTCACCACTGACTTAATTTATCCAAGCAGAAAAAGCATTTCTAGGATGCTTCTAAGATCCTTCAGCTTATCATACACATCATTCCTACTCTGAAGGCCATAAATTGAACTCAAAATAATGAAAAAGAGAGAGATGCATTTCTATTTACTTTTTCTTTAATCTGAGTTCCTAAGTGGCAGAAGATTATCCAGAGGTCTTGGAGGGTGTTCTCTGAGACCATTGGGAATATGGTGGTCTCTATCTCCTTAAATTTTAAAGATTTCTAGATCTTTTTAAATCCTTACATGTTCAAAATCAAGACTAAATACATACTCTAAGAATGTTGAGTTAGTTCAGCCACAGGTGGTTAGGCTTGGAGCAGGACTTGGTGGGTAAAATTACATGCATGCTGGTCAGTTTGGAAGACCATCCCAGTTCCTTCTGCATTATCAATCTACAAAACTATGCAATAAGCAACAGAATGTAATCAAGCTTTGGCTACTCTTCCTCATTATCCCAGTTGTATTTTTTTATTGCAACTCTACAGAGACATAACAATATAAAAACATAACAGCAAGCTTGAAATCAAAATGATTAGATGAAAAGCAAATGAAACAAACCAAATGATCAAAGCTGGTTTTTTTTATTTTTTAACCTTTTCATCACTTCTGTTTTTTTAATGTATAGATTCCCATACAGAACTTTTCAGAACAATCAGAAAACTGAAACTATTCTATAATACACAAAGATCTGCCACAAAAATCTAGGCTATGCTGTCAATATTTCCCACTCTCAGACATCCCTATACAAACAAGTCTTTTAACTGAGTATTTTGTCCTCATTTTACTTTCTTGCTGTGAAAATTTCCTCTAGGCTTTCACCAAACTGAAGAAGGATCAGAATTGTTTGTGGTGTGCTGATAACAACCAAACACAGCAAATATCTCAGGATTCAGTTTCGACTGTGGCGTGTATTTCTCAAGTGCATGGAGAAAGATCGCAGGGAGCTATTAGCCCTTTCCACCTCTCTGCATTAGTCTGACAAGTCACTATCTTCATGACTATGTGGTGGAGGAAATCTGCCACAGCCCACAGCAAGGTTAGCTGTTGTGAATCAGACTGGTAGGGGGAAAAGCAGTCATGGGATTATTTTCCCCCAGATCTTCCACTAGCTGGCAGTTTAGAGTCAGAGCAGTGGTTGGGTGAGCACCCACGCAGCCACTTTCAAACAAATCACATAGACTCATTCACAAAACTCAGAAAAAATCTATTCACTCCTGCAAAACTTAATCCAGATTACACCCATGCTGCTGTAACTAGATGCTGGCCCATAAACAGCTACAAATGAAGTTGAACTTGTGCCACTTTGTGTTTCTATTGCTAAGAACAGGCTATCATCACTTTAATGGCCTATAACACACATAAAACACCATAAAGTCTTAACAGAATGATAAAGCCAGTCTTTACCCTTTTAAATAATCTGCATCTGGACTAGCTGTCCTGTCTATTTTCCCTATGCCAGTTATATTGAGGGACCATAAACAAAAGGGATTGAGAATAGCCAGTAAATTAAAGTGCAGGCAACTGAAAAGGTCAAAGTAGTATGCTTTATTATTTCTTGTCATGGGTATATGGCATGTCAAAATTCATTCACTGGTCTTTCAAGAAAATAGAAACAATAAGAAATCAATCAACATGCACTGACTCCACCAAAAATGATAGCATGAAAAACAATTCTACCTCAAAAAATCGGTAAATATCAAGAAAAACTTCTGTTTCCTCTCTACTGTCTTAACAGATGGAAACTCAGAGGCACTAAACAATGGAATATTGCACATATTTCAGCAATATTGCTGAAAAAATGAGATTGCACCCTCATCTGCAGGTTGCTCAATTTTTTTCATGCATGTTTTGCAGTGTATCAGGATCAAGGTACAGATCCACAGCCCTAAGTGAATGTGCTGCTTTTAATAGATTTGTTGCATTCAGTTTCAACTAGTAGAGTAAAATATAGATTGCAAATGGGATCTCTTGGATTGGCTTTCTGGCCTGCTCATCTCAGGAGTACCTACTATGGCCAGCACTGATCTTTGAAAGCTGCACTTAAGCAGTTATCTTATGTCACCATGCATAGGACAATTCGGTGTCATTAACTTGGTTTAAAATGACTGCTCCCTTACTGAGAACAGCCTGTCTGCTTTTAGTCCCTCAAAGCACAGATGTAGGACATGTTTCTTTAGTTACACAGACAAATTATTAAAAACAGGTCTGGACATACAAATTCTATTTCCAGGGATCTGCTAATTTCAAACATGACTGTGAGTATGTAGAAAAAGAAGTAGAGGGAGTTCACGGTTTTGAAACATGTTATTTGTGATCAAGTCCACCGAACACTAATGAGACACAATGTCTTGCCTGCAGGACAGCCTGATATATTTTTTGTCACATAATTACATGTTACTGAGGCAGAACATATTTTCCTTGATGTTTTTTTTTTCTATCCATCTATCTACCGATCATGGGGGAGTGTACTAGCTATTTGCAAAAAACCTGTCTTTAAAAAATGATAAAAGATAAGTAGTGTCTGGTCTTACCATTTCTTTTACAACCTGACTAAATGCTCAAGCTCACTGATTCGGAATAAATATATTTTCTTCTATTTTTTCCTGAAGGATGATACAGCAGTTGTTTTCCCAGCTGCTGAATTTATCACCACCATAATTTTATTCTCTACAGAACCAAAAACTACTGTATTTTCATGCTGTACCTGCAGTTCTGTGGTCACAAAATGGCACCTCTACTCTGTGGGTCCAAGCATGTGAAATGGCCAGAGAAGACGCCTGCAGCTGCTGCAGTGAAGAATTAGTGCTGACATCTCATCAGTTTTCAAAGACGATAGAGGGTAAGTCCTCAAATACACCACAGTGTCTCTTCCTTCACTTGGAGGAAAAAAGCACAGGTAAATTTTATTATGTTGTTAAAAACACTGTCTTTTGTCATACTTTGGTCAGCTGCAGAGATAATTTCACCTAATTCTAGTCCCCACAATTATTTTCCCTCTCAGTTTTACTGTTACAGATAATGAAATACCATTCAACAACACAATTCTGCACTATGCCTTCCTGAAATTGAACTAACAATGTTGTCTCAAGATTAAATACTTCGGAGGGTTAACTCAGCAGAAAAGCTGTCTGTGGAACACATGATCCAAACCTGAGGGAGACGCATCAGAAAGATAAAGCAGCACATAGATTCCTTGGGTTAAGAATATAAATCCCCAAAAAATCCTTCTAGAAACAGACCAGACTTTCCTGTACTCCTATCTCAAAAAGCACTGACGCCAGTCTTTTCCAGCACAGGTCAACTCCCTCTTGGCTCTGCTACTGTCCTCAAAAGTGCATCCAACAGGGAAATACATCTATGAAGCTGCAGTATATTTTATGGAGACTCTCACAAGTCCTAAGGTCTCTGCAGTTTATGCTCCTTGGCCCCTGTCTCCACATTACATGTAGTATCTGTACGATAATTCCCAGGAAGGACAAATCCTTTTACATACAGGACTTGACATACAGCAGAGATAGACATACTCGCAGTCCAGCATGGGAGGGACTAGATGAATAGCAAACACAATTTAATTTTTTGGAAAAGGCACTAACTCATTTTTGTACTGTCTTTTATATCTAAACAAAACTTGTTCACACATTCCATAAAAATATATAAGGATCATAGATGAAAATATATACTCTGGGTATTGCATGTTATTTCTATAGCTTATTAGCACATACATTGAAATTATACTAAAAACACATGTATGTAACCTTTTTGTGATGAGTAATAATTATTCCTTCATAAAAGTCTAGCTAAATTATGTCTTGCAACCTCTTATCTGAACCGCATCTTAACATCGAACAGTGATTTCCCTCCTGTTAGCCAAAAGAGTGTCTAGACTGATCCTTACTGTAGCCTCTGTCACTGGCTGGTCCCAGGTAACAAATAAAAGCCAGACCTTTGCCTCTTTGCTCAAACAGCTCCTCTTTCCAAACATCCCTTCTCTACCTCTTTGATCTGAATTCTAAATGGTTTGAACAGCCAACAGGACTTTCTGGAACTGCTCCTTACCTATCCAAGTGAATGCAGAGGAGAATTATCATAGAATCATAGAATGGCTTGGGTCAGAAGAAACCTTAAAGATCATCTAGTTCCAATATGCTGCCATGGAAAGGGACACCTTCCACTAGACCAGGTTTGTCAGGGCCCCACCCAACCTGGCCTTGAATACTTCCAGAGATGAGGGATCGACAACTTCTCTGGGCCAGTGTCTCACCATCCTTATAGTGAAGAATTTCTTCCTAATATCCAATCTAAATCTACCCTTTTTCAGTTTAATAACACTACTTCTCTTCCACTGCACTCCCTGATCAAGTGGCCCTCCCCAGCTTTCTTGCAGACCTCTTTTAAGTACTGTAATGCTGCTATCAGGTCACCCCAGACCCTTCCCTAGGCTAAAACCGCCCAGCTCTGTCTGTCCTTACAGGTGAGGTGCCCCAGCCCCCTGATCATATTTGTGGCCCTTCTCTGCACCTGTTTGATGTCATTCTTAGGCTTAGGGCCCGAGAGCAGGAGGCAATACTGCTGATGTGGTCCCACAAGAGTGAAGTAGAAGGCCAGAATCACCTCCCTTAATCTGTTGCATATTGTTTTCCACTTCTAGTTTGAATTCTTCAGAGCAGAGAAGCAAGGTGATAGGCATAAGTGATATTCCTAAGTGATGAATCAACACCTTCCACTGGGTAAACTGTAGAACAAACTCTGCTTAGTTCTTTCCCTACCTATTTACAACCTACAAAATTGGCATTATGCCCCTGTATTAGCAAGATCAGCTCAAAACCTCTCTTACCTTTTGTTCAGAACTGGCAGGAGGTCATTGAAGGTGGTGAACTGATAGGCCACAGAAGGAGAAAATCTGATGGGAAATTCTCCCAGCCTTAACTGGGTGGAATATAAATTCAATTCCATCCCAGCAATTAAAGCTTTAATTTTATCCCTTTGAAATCCTTCAGTTGGTATTTGTCAGAGATTTGCAGAAAGTTACCTTCCTTGGTCTGAGCAGATTATCAGACTCTGCAAGAAAGAGATGGAACTGAGAGCATGGCTTCCAAAAGAAGTTTCTACTCTTTTCCAATTGAGTTTCTTGTCAGTCTGACTCATATTTATCTTCTTTTTCTGCTTATTAAAGCTGCCATACTTATGACTGAAAATACTAGGAAAGGCTTTGGTCTAATCAAAGTAAATCCCCTTTTCAATCTTCTTTACATAGGCGGATGTTCATCAGCAGAGAGCAGAGCTAGGAAAATGTGGCTGGGGAAAAAGGGCAAATGTATTTCCACTGGATCCCAAGAAGCTGATTTTTACCAGTGTGTCATATACCATTGCAAAAGACTCTCTCACTGCTCACAAATATTTTGTCTTTGCTGGATGTGATCTAAATACCGAGATATCCTTACTGAAGAGCCATTGCTGTATATATTTTCCAATTGTGGCATCCCTGGGGTTCTCTGGAATAGAACAGGTGAGAAACAAGCATGTTGCAAAATGTATCTATTGCTCACCAGGGAGGTGCCATTGTTCCCAGTACCAACTGAATACTGAGGATTGCAGGGACACACACCAGGCAGAGATTTCCCTGAGCCTGCAAGCTGATGCACTTGCAGTCATACCCAGATGTGTCCCTTTATGGATAAAAGTTGGGTAAAATGGTCATAGCATTGCAAAAGAAAATTAAAACCTCTGTGCTGAAAATCTAGTATGTACCATCGGGAGCAACTGAAGATTTTGAAGGGTGCAGAGTCACTACATTCAGCCAGCCCAAGCCTAGCAGATTAGAAAACCAAAGACTGATTTTAAATCAACTTAAATCCTGCCAGCATGTAGATTTAAAGACTTTCTTTAAAAATACTTGTTTTTCCTTTAGGAACAGATTGAACTCTCATCCTGAATGCAGCACCAGGTAGTTTTAGCAACAGGAGGGGAAGTAGGATACATTTTAAGGGCATTTCATCTCAATACCATTAGTAGGACAACCTGCATGGGCCAGGGGAAAAGAACCAGAGAAGAGGGAAAAAACCCCAAAGCCTGAAATAGCAAGCTTCTCATATTATACAAAAGAGACATAATTAAAACAGAATATGATGTAACACTAGGCTGGAACTTATGTCACATCTAGAACCATGCCAGGGAGCAGTATGTTGAATGCAGACTCAACTCTGCTGGGAGCCCAGACTTACTAATTGCAGTATGGCATACCACTGATGTGACTGTGCTTCTCAGGCAATCCAAGGGAACGTATCAGGCTAAAGCATGATGCCATTAATCTCCCTTGATCAGCACTGCCATGGCTGCCCCTGCATCAGGCTTCATGGCATGGCACAGAGTGACCATAAGGAAACCCTGGCATGGCAGCTGGCTTGCACAACACACATTGCAGGGGACCCTGGCAGAGAGATCTCTCCCATACCTTATTGGTTGTAGTTGATGGGGTTTTTTGGGTTTTTGGTTTTGTTTTGGGGTTTTTTTTGTTGTTGTTTTTTTTTTAAATATGCTAGCTTTCACATTTTCACACCACTTAAAATTTTTGCTTTTATATCTTAAGATTTTTTTTATTTTAAATGTTCTGGTGTTAGCAAGACTTTCCTACTGTGGTAAGTGGCAGAATTACACAAGCATTCTGGGGTAGCTTTCTGGGCTTCCCTAGTCCTCAGGAAGGAAGAACCAGTCTCATGAAAGATTTTGTTTAATCAGAATTGGGCCAAAACTTGTTTTTCTAATTCCAGATGTGAGATGCAAACAGTGTAATACACTGACAGCCTCAGAAAAAGAAGTCTTTCCTATCATGACTGGTCTTCATTTGAATCATTTCAGGACAGTCTAGTTTAAGTGAAGGCCAAAGCAAAGACTTGATCCTGTACCACTACACATACTGACACTACAGAAGGCACAATGAAGCACAGCACATAACTATAGCAAAAAATTAGCAGCAAAAACTTGAGCAAATCCAAAATCTGTCCACAAAGCATTTCAATTTTAATGAAAAGAGTCTGTTTAGACAAATTCTCTATCATAAAAATCTTCTCTGAGTCAAGGCGGCAAAGCTGCTGTGTTTTTCATCATCTGAGATGTCTCCCTTCTGGAAAGCACATCTGCTGAGATAAAGGGATAATTCTGATGTGTTGGTATCATACAACAAAGACCTATGTGAAAATTTTCCATCAAAACCAATGAAGCTAACTGGGCTTTTGATTCAACAGGAAAAAGCACAATTTTCCCCTGGAAAAAAAAAATCAACCCCAAACCCAAACATGCCAAACAGAAAACCTCTCTAGGGCTTTGTTACTGCAGTGCTTCAAAATAAAATGAAGTTCCTTCTCCTCCCCTGAGATGCCCCTCTACCCTCTTGGCCAAGCATCCCAGCTGATCTGTTCATCTCACACCATGGCAAGGGACTTCAGAGCCAAGTTGCCACTTCTCTCCAAGTGATAATCACTAATCATGGAAAATATACTTCAGATAAGATTTCCAGCACAGAAGAAGAGGAATTTACAACTTCAGGAAGGCAAAACCAAACATGGGGGTTCATCATCTCATGTTTACTAGCATCATTCTAGGAGTGTCCTGAGCTTGCTGCAAAACGATTCCTCTCTTACCCCTACTCTAGGTATTTGAAAGTGGTGGGAGTAGGTAGTAGTGGAAAAAAGCATTTTAAGCATTAGGAAAACAGTCTGATGAAGGTTGAAAGGGATAGTGGTAGATTTTTGTAAGTTCATGCCTTGAAGTTGAATTCATTTATATTCTCCTACCTGGCTTGCAATCAGTTTACTGCACTTTTTTTTTTTGTTTGGCCAACTATTCAGCCTGAACCATATGCCATTTCTTCTCAGTCTTCCATTCCCTCATCACCTACCTCTTGTGTGAAACAGTATCTAGGAAGCAACACTCTCTTGTTCAATGAAGCTTCATCCTGGAATGTTCTTACCTAAACCAGGGATTAATAGGGGATATTATTCCTCACCACACCCTCACAAAATATTAAACAAAGATGTGAGTGCACTAACCCTATATGTCCCTGGTGCTACTCAAAGAATAATCTCTGTCAGCACTTTCAAGAGGTAACAAACCACCTGATGATCAATCTCGCACACCAGACAGGGCACAAGGTACAAACCCAGGGGAAAAGGTAATGACCTCTGCCTCCTGTGTAGGTGATGTTTGTAGTCAGCACCTCTCTCTTGAACTCTGGCTGTCTTTAGCTCATCGCTTCCCCAAACCAAGAACTGCAGACACTGCATAAAAGAGCTCAGTGAATTATAACTTTTGCCTCTTTTTTTTTTTTTTAATCCAAATGAGATTCATGTTTAAATCAGACTTTGGAGAGAGGTTCAAGGTTAATTTTTTTTTTTTAATCCAAATGTGGCTCTCCCATTCTTTATTTCAACCTGCAAAAATATCTCTGCTCTGTATTTTCTAAAAGTTCTGGCTTTATCTTCACCAGTTGCTGAGTTTATTTGGACATACTTAGCCTGTTCTCAGCTAAGAAAGTCTGTGAAAAGAAAAGAAAAGAAAAGAAAAGAAATAAGAAAAGAAAAGAAATAAGAAAAGAGAAAAGTATGGGAAACAGACAGGTGGAACAATCCTGATCTCAGGCCTTTTTCTACCCCAGCCACTGGTGCAAGGTCAGCCAGTTCTGAGCAAACAACTGTCAAATACCACATAGGTAGATGGCAGCTCTGCCATTAACTGATTTATTTACTTAAAGTTACTCTGCCCACCAGACATGCTCTGCTGCACTATCTAAGCCCCTCTACTGCTGTCAGCCTCCCGTCCACAACAGCCAGTCTCACACTACTCTGGAGGGTTGGCACCTCTGCATCCATGTGATGGCAGCAAGGATAGGGAGCTAAAGTCACACAACCCAACTGTGCCTTCTTGCTTGTTGACAACCCTCTAGATTTGCCTTAATTTCCCTAGTAAGCCTGATGAGAGTATTTTGTTAAAAAAGGGCAGAAACCTGACCATCTGTCCCTGAAATGAAAAGGCCAGAAATGGTTAACAAACAATGCCCTGCCCCCATACCCATGGAAACCACCAACATGAGCCACATGTACAGGAATGCTCTGATCACAGATTCCCTAACTCTGTGCCCTTATATTGCTTGCTGTGGTGAAGACAGCAAGGTACAGCAAGGAAAATGTGCTGTGATGTACTGCATGCACCAAATCTCTTGCATTTGGTTCAGCACATTTTTTTACTGCATAAATTAGGCTATCCCCTTTATCCTGTTTCTCTCCTGTGTGAGAAAACCTAACACTCTGGAAAACTAAAGAACTACTTCATTGTCTTGAAAAATCCAGCTGCATGGCACTGTCACAGCTCCAGATGCTTGCTGCTATGGCACAGGGAGGTGATTTGAGACAGTCAGTATGGCTTCACCAAGGGCAAGTCCTGCCTCACCAACCTAGTGGCCTTCTATGATGAAGTGATCCCATCAGGGGCCAGGCTACTGATGTCATCTATATGGAATTCTGCAAGGCTATATCCTTCTCTCTAAATTAGAGAGAGAGGGATTTGATGGGTGCACAATTTGGTGGATAAACAATTAGTTGGATAGTGGCATCCAAAGAATAATTGTCAACTACCCAATGGACAGCCGTGACAAGTAGTGTCCCCCAGGGGTCTGTACTGGGACCAGTGCTCTTCAGTATCTTCATCAATTACACAATGGGATCAAGGGGACCTCCACCAAGTTTCTATACAACTTGAAGCTGAGTGGTGCAGCTGACACACCTGAAGGACAAGATGCCATCCAGAGGGACCTGGACAAGCTCAAGAAGTGGCCCCATGGGAAATTCAGGATGTTTAACACAGCCTGCATCTGTGTCAGGAAAATCCCCAGAATAAGGGAATAAGGCATGAGGATGAACAGATCAAGAGGAGCCCCACCAAGGGGACTTGGGGGTATTGGTGGATGAGAGGCTGGACATGACCCAGGAATGTGCACTCACAATGTGCACCAAAAGAAGCATGGCCAGCAGGTCAAGGGAGGTGATTCTGCTCCCCTACTGCAGTTTGAGGAGACTCCTCCTGGAAAATTGCATCCAGCTTGGCTCTGTTCCCCAACAGAGGAGGGACATAGACCTGCTACAGTAAGTCCAGAGGAGGTCATCAAGATGATTAGAGGGATGGAGCCTCACTTCTATGAGGACAGGCCAAGAGAGATGGGGTGGTTCAGCCTGGCTTTGGGATGACCCAATTGCAACCTTCCGATATCTGAAGGAGCCTACAAGAAAGATAGAGAGAAACTTTGTACAAGGGCATGTTTTTACAGGAGAAGGAGAAATGGCTTCAAACTGAAGAAGGGTAGGTTTAGATTAGATAGAAGGAAATTTTTCACAATGAGGGTGGTGAAACACTGGCACAGGTTGTCCAGAGAGGTGGTTGATGTTCCATCACTGCAAACATTCAAGGTCAGGTTGGAAGGAGCTCTGAACCATCAGATCTAGTTGAAGATGTCCTGGCTCATTGCAGGAGGGTTGGACTAGATCACCTTTGAAGGTCCCTTCCAAACCAAAACATTCTATGATTCTACTATAGAGACAGTCCCAGCTCAGCCACAGGGAGAGGAGGGGAGTGGATGGCCATGTGTGTTTGGTGTGTAAACAACGAGCATCTATGAATTAATCTACTGTAATAATGGATTCCCTCCTAGGTAAGACTGAGCTGAGTCCAGCAAAATGAAGCTGCATATGACTTAAGTATTTAGACAGATAAATGTGAATATCTGGGCTATAATAAAGGAGCAATTTGTGTGACGGGAAATTGCATTATGCTTATTCAAAGTCAAATTTATTTCTTCCCTTTCTTATTAAGAATCTCATTTTAAAAATCCCAGCCTCAGGTCAGGGTTATACTTATAGGGTTGACTTCGTATCTGGCAATGCAGAATTCAAAATTCCTGCAAAATTCCTTGCTGTAGTCAATCAACAGCACAAGCCTCCTACTCGGGACAAGAATTTTTTTATTTTCCTTTTAATTAAAAAATAGCCAGAGGGCATGTATCGCTTAAATTACTTGCACAGAGAAAAAATGCTTCTCTAAGAAACCCATTAGGAGATATGGCTTGAGAGCAACAGAAGCCCTTAAGACTAAACAGAAGTTTAATTTTTTTAAGGTAATGGAGAGGAGGAGAGATATTCTGAAGAGTTTTCTTTAGCTCATTTTGGACAGTCATTTTCTGCCCTGAAGCCATAGTTGAGTTACCTCTGAGGAAATCAAGAGAGAGTTGTTGGGAGGAAGAGTCAGTCACTTCACAGAATGGTGGAAGGAACTTGTCTGTGTGTGGATCTCTGCCAACATGGGGTTGTCCAAAATATGCAAACCTTGGATCCAAGTCAGCTCCAAAACCAACCCAATGATAACTACAGCATTTGCCTTGCACATCAGCTGGCATTTTTATGACATACATATTGTTAGTTGGCATAAAGCACCTGTAAGCTGTAATGCAAACAAGAATGGCAAACAACCTCCACTGCTCCCCCAAAAAAATAAAAGGGAAAAAAGCAAAATTCCAGAATCACACACACCTTCTGGCTTCCCAGAGCCACACTGCACCGAGGAACTGGAGTTCCCCTGGCCTGCAAGCAAAGGGACCACAGGTTCCAGCAAGCTGTCTGCCTGTCCTAGGGGGAAAACTCAAAAGCCCTGTGCCATCTGAACACAGAAACAGAAAGACTGGAGTCAAAGAGGACCATGACTTTTCATTTTAACTGGTGGATGGGGAGTCAACTGCACCAGGTTGTGTGGAGTCAGCCAGAGCCAACAGCATTTCAATGAGTCTACACTTTCAAGGGACTCAGAGTTAAGTAGCGCATGCCCTTCCCTGGCTAGGCTGGTATGCAATTCCAGCAAGACAGAAGCTGTTAGTCTGTTTTGCAATTTCTTTTAGGGAAGCATCAGAACATGGCATACTCTACTCCACTCCTCCCTCTCCTAATTTTCTTCTGATATCCCTCATTTTCATGTAAATGATGCAGAATCCTCCTGCACCTCACTCTGTAGTAGCAACATTGGAAAAAAAAGCCCCGAAATAGCAGATTAGGTTCAGAATTATCCCTCCTTTGAGAGGCAATGACCGCATAATAGTGTTACACTCTAGTTAGTCTTAAAAGCCAGCCTCAAATTAGAGAACAGATCATTTCAGTGACCAAACATGAGGCTTAAATGACTGAGAATTTCATGCAAAAATATGGATGGTCTCATTTAAATACTAACAAGCTGTTGTCTTGGCCTATCTGCAGAATAACTGAAAGGGGATGGATGAAGTCTGAAACAGCAGCTGTGACTTTTGAACTACTCTTCTACAAAAGGATGAGGGGGGCAGTGTAGGGGTCAGAAAAACCAGATAAGGGTAATGCTGAAGAAAAACATAATGCCACACAGAAGGAAGGATTTCTCCCTCATCACTAGGTCAGCAATTTCTTTCTTCCCTAGCTACTAGATGAGAACTTCCCTAGCTTTGTGGCAAGAGCCCTCTGTAGCTCTCTGTAGCCACAGATGAAGACCAAGGAGCACCTATCACTCCAAGTCCTGACCTCTTGTTTGCTCAGGAATATGAAGGAATTCAGTTCAGTTGAACAGAGAGCAAAACAAAAAGGAATTCAAATTTTGTGCTGAAAACCATTAAAGTCACTTATGCTTTACACCTTGTGACAGTAATAGATTAGAGCAAGATTCCTCTACCTTTGTGAATGTGTGGATCCTCTTTTGGCTTATCTACTTGCATGTGATCTTGTGTCAGCAGCAAAGAAGTACCTCCAGGCCAGAAGCACAGGCTGCAGTCCCAGAGTGCGATCACCTCCTTCCCACTCCAGCACACTAGAAGGGAGCAGTGAGCAAGAGATTCAGGACAGTGAGCAGGTAACAACCTAGTGTAAGCACTTACAGTTTGTGACTGTGCTTGGATCTCACAGTCCTGCCCTGGACCAGGAAGCAGTATTGCCAGCTCAGAGAAGATGGAGTTGATTCACACTGCTGTTGACACTTCCATTGTTCTTTTTTGACTTTCCTAGCTACAGGGAACAGCATCATGTAGATGGCAGTGATGGCTGAAATAAAGGAAACTTGACTTTACCAGGTGTAACATATCTTGGGGCAACAAACAGTCTGCAAGAGAAAGAAGCCTTGACTGTGACCCTACTAGGACTTGTGTCCTCTGGCCAGCCTTGCCAGAATGCCTGATTTACAACTGGAGATGAGTGCGAGGGAAGCGATCCATTAGGAGAAGAATAAAGCTACATCATTCCTTAACTGACTGCATGTTTTATGCCACTTGCACATGCAGTCATCTGGAAAGTCGCAGCACAAAGTTGTGTGATGGTAAACTTTAAAAACTGTCTTTCAGGTGAAACTGCCACCACAGCAGCAGTGGTTTATGCTGACATGTTAAACTTCACGTGGAGACAGAAGAGCTGCACCATAAGCTCTATTCAAAGGCAGCTGTAAGAAGCTGTCGCCTCTTTATTGTCAGTTACCAGCTCTGACCTTACTCAGGCAATCTTAACATTTACTAACCTATCAAAAATAATACAGATCTGACCTGGCAAGTTTGATCCCATGACGGCCAAAGCTGGATTTTCCCTCCACACCTCCTGCCGCTAACAACCTCTGGGATGTAAAGAGCCTTTTCAATGGCTCAAAGAAGCCTTTTCAATACAGGAAAGAAAGAAAAAGGATTTCTCAAACTAAACATACAAATCTTGCCTTGTGCTGAAATGTCTTTCATTT
Source organism: Pithys albifrons albifrons (assembly GCF_047495875.1). Taxonomy (NCBI): domain Eukaryota; kingdom Metazoa; phylum Chordata; class Aves; order Passeriformes; family Thamnophilidae; genus Pithys; species Pithys albifrons. The sequence goes on along the minus strand of NC_092462.1, from coordinate 18,888,808 downwards.
ATATGTATTTTTAACTACAGGGCCTTAGCCCTCTAACAGACCCTTTCTAGACAGGTATCTCGCCATCTCTCAAGCTCTATGTACAATCTCCACACATCATCTCTTTTAAGGCCTTAAACCTGACGTGTAGAGGAAAGAAGACCAACTCCACTTCCAAAAGCACAGGGCAGTCCGTTGTACAAGATGAGGCAGAAAATGTGCTAGCAGCAGCCACTTTAGAGACCCATGGCACACACCTTATCAGTTAGAGAAGAAAGAGATATATTCTGCTGGGATAATTAGGAGATTAAGTGAAAGTAATGCAGTCATGTTTCCCTGCTTGTTTAAAAGAGTGGAAGCTGGAGAGAGAATTTAATGTCGGTTTTCACTACAAGAGATAAAAAGCGACAGGGACATAATAAATATAACACCTTCTGTCTGGGTTGCCTGGGATACAGCATCTAGGAAAGATAGACAGAGTGGGTGAAGTACAAACCAGTCCCAATTCTCACAGCAATCACTGCCACCAGAATGCATTCATGTTGTGCCATTTTCCATCTTGTAATAATCTTTGTCACAAGAATGAGGTTATTGGACAAGAAAGGCTTTTCCATGTTGGCTTTAGAAGTATTGCTGCCATTTCCTTGATCTTTTCAATATTCTGTAATTGATCGGTTTGCCATCCCAATTTCCCCTTGTTTACAGCCTCTGTACCTTGTAGCTGACCAGGCAATTCAAGTAGACAAAGGACCATGGAAAAATCCCTGCCTTGTAGCACTCTGTTCTGCCAGAGTCATCAAAGATCAGGGGTCACATCTTTCCGCTAGTATAAGGAGCTGTAACTTCAATTATTCCAGTTGGGTTTATTCTCTGTTGCAGGCCTTGAGTGAGCAAGGTCCATTCTGCAGCTTATTTAACAGGTCTACAGAAATGCCAAAGTAAACTGAAAGTTTCCATAAAAAGACACAGAATTACAACGCCTTGTTCTTTCTAAAATTCAAAATAGAGTCTGCCCCCCAAAATATCACAAAAAATGAAGATGAAAATCAGTAAGATTTTAATTCTTTGAAATAGTTCTTAAATTCAGCTTTGTCTGTACTGGAGATAGGACTCTGAACCTCTTGGTAATGCTGAGATCAGCCTTTTGCAAAGGCACAAAATCCTAAACAACTTGTTAAATTCTGCCATAACTTAATACTGCCTTTACATCAACTTCACTGGGTCTTTAGAGCACTGCTTTAGCCTGCAATTTCATTTTTCTCTTGTAAAAGGGAAATAATGTTGTGGGTTTTTTTCCATCTCATATGAAGAATTTTTTAGGACAGAGGTTATAGACTCTGGCATGCTTAACAATCAAAATAGGCAAGTAGTTTCAAAAGGTACTTTGCCCCAGCACAGACTGAAACCTGTACTCATTACCAGTGGTGGCAGTTATTAAAACAGACTGGCTTGCCAGAAGTATGAGTAAAAATTCACTGCAAGGAAAAAAAAAATGGAAAAAAAAGTATCTCCTTCTACAACAAGGAGCATGTAATGTATGGAAAAGCTAGTCTCTGATTTGGGAAATAATAACCCTTTCACCTGGTGAAACAGAGCTCCTTTCAAGAACCAACACTGACAGAGCCCTTCTGGCAGCATGTGAACTGCACTGCACCTTCCGCTCAGTTGGGCCACTTCCTATGGAGCACCACAGTGATGTGAGCATCCTGGGGAGGCAGCTCTGCCCAAACATATTTGCAGTGAAGGGTTCCTGGATGGTGCCTCAGCACCAAAACTGCCATCACAAGCCCCGTGCACCTCTTTGGTAGTGAGAATGTCATTTGTGCTTAAAGAGCAAAGGATGCAGAAGCTGCCCTCAACATCCAATCTTCCAGCTACCATTGCAATTATCAGGCAGATTGCAAAGACTGCATGGAAATTTATAGCAAAATAATCAACTGGGGAAAGCAAAGTGAGTAAGACACTTACTGCATGGATTGCATCCATGGGTATGGACCCAGCACAGCGAAAGTCAGCACAGAGCTGTTCTATAGAGGCTGATCATTTCTTTAATCTATAGAACAGTGTTTTCTATTTGCAGTCCTACAACAGAGATTTAATAGTGTTACACTGTGTAAACATGCAACATACTTTCCACCACATAGAATAAATCATAAATGCTCAAAAAATTACAATATCTTTGAACTTCCAAATCAATCTGATTGAACTACATACATCATTTTAAATTTACAATACGCTTCTTGACATCAAAGGAGGAGAAGAAAAAAAGGATAGTGTGCTTTTTTAATCAGATTGATCAGAAGTACTGCTGTGACATCTCTTCTATGGAGTTTCAATAATTCAGTGATTTTCTTTTAAATTGCAGTATTTTGTATATTTTAATCTCTTGTTTTATTTGGCTGCCTTTGAATTTATTTCCAGGGAGCTCTTGGTACTATTTTTTTGCTATTAGTTTGGCGTTTTAGAATTTCAGTGTTCATAAGAAACCTGAACTGGGAATAACTCAGTTTCATATAAGTAAAATCAATTCATTAAATTCAGCAAAGAATCACCCCAAAAAATCACTTCAGACTGATCTCATTTATTATGGACCTGTTTCTCTCCCTCTGGAGTTAACTTTGACATCCTTTTATTTACTCCTTAAGAGTTCATATCCATTGAATACAGCTTAGGACCAGTGCATAGACTTGCCAGAAAAAAGCTTCTTCACTTGCACTCGCTTAGTGAGTGGGGAAGCACTAGTTTAGATGCACAGGTTTAGCTCTTGTAGGTCAGTTTAGCTGCCTTGATATCACAGCTGGATTAGGCTGCTTTTCATTAAATGGTTTGGGTTGGAAAAGACCTTAAAGATCGTGCAAGTTCTAAGCCCCTGCCATGGGTAAGGACACCTTCCACTAGACCAGGTTGCTCACAGCTCCATCCAGCCTGGTCTTGAACACTTCCAGAGATGGGGCATCCACAACTTCTCTGGGAAACCTGTTCCAGTGCCTCACCACCCTCACAGTAAAATTTATTTCCCTAATATCCAATCTAAACCTACTCTCTTTTAGTTTTAATCCATTCCCTCTTGTCTTGTTATTACATGCTCCTGTAAAAAGTCCCTCTCTGTCTTACTTGTAGGCGCCCTTCATCAGTTAAGATTCAGTCCCTTGGTTTTCCTTTAATTTCCTAACACTTTTAGTAATATGCAAATTATGCTAGAATACTAAAGTAGCACAGCTTCTTTTCTAACCCTGTGCAGCAGGCAGAGGTCACTAGGTAAGCTTTTTCTTCTTTGCTCTCTGAATTTTAATTGTGGTTATTTCACAGCCTGGCTCTAATTTTCAACACTAATTTATAATGAAATCCCTATTTTGCTTAGCTCCTGGCTTTATATTTCGTGCTTGCTGGGGTGCTCTGGATATTGTTAGCTGAGTCCCTGCTGAGAAACTCCACATAATTGCAAAAAAAAAAAATTTGCAGTGCCCTTCCCCAAAGGTTTTCCAGGTAGAGTTAGCTAGAATCAGATTTCTGCCCCACAATTGAGTACTGTTTCCTCTTTTTGCCTCATCTCTGGTTAACACAGTGAAGAAACTAAATGCACAGACCTTAAAAATATGTAACTTGCAATAATCTAGATCCTAATTATGAAAAGGGAGTTGGCCAAGATTGCTACTAGAGCAGCTTGTTGGAATAGTCACTAAGGCAATGGAATATATGATGGCATCTAGAAAGACCATATGCCATGAGGTGCCCAGACATTTCCATACAATCCTCCCACCAAAAGTTCCCAATGCTTTGGTTCATTTAATAACAGGGAGGCTGGAATCAGATACCTGGCCCAGCTCAGTTCACTGTGGGTGCTATGAACAGCCAAAACGCAGGCAGTGGGGTCCTTTCTGCAAACTGGGAACTATCAAGAAAGTATCTCACAAGCTGGCTCTAAATCAAGGACATTTTAAACATCAGCCCTGCAAGCTTCACTTGATGCAGCAAGTACAAGCGCAGCCATCACAGAAAGATTTTTGTAACAGAAGCCAGATAGAAGCAGCAGTGACATTGCCTAACCAGGGATGAGATATCCCCATCACCAGCCTCTGCAGTGTGACGGGGCTGCAAGACAACTGGGAACACACTCAGCAGAGCACACAGCTGTCTCACATGTCACTTGTTCAGCTCTACCATTCCCTAGTTTTAAGTTAAATCAGTGCTAGAGCTCCAACCCATCAATCCTTGCTTCTGTTAGCCAATGGAAATATTACCATGAGTTAGGTCTAAGCAGTCTGGTCTGCAAAATCCCGCCTTTCACTCTATCCCAGCACCACCATCGTGCTGTGTTTGATTTATGGTTAATATTCCTGTCAGCATCATAGGTCTTTGACACTCAAACCACATTACTCAATTCCATCTACCGCTGCCAATAACAAGCACTGAAGTTTCAGTTCCCAGCAGTTTGATATGTGAAGCTGAAGAATAGTTAGATTATCACCAGTTATGCAGACAGCACATTTGACAGCCTTGCAATGATGTTTTCAGCTGTCAGTTATTGCAGCTACAGTGTGGAAACCACAAAAGGCGCATGCACTGAATATGCACTACGAAGACATCTATTTTGGAAGAGGCAGGCTTCTGGATAAATACATTTTGTAATGTAATTGTGGCAACTCAAAATCATCATCATTATGTCTTGGCAGAGAGGTGGTTTTCCATGCAAATTAATTATAGTAAGCTTGACTCACATCAACACTAAAAGAGATGGTGGGCATGAGCATTTTCAGCACTAATTCTGTTTTGTAGAAAACTCTCACATGACAAATGCCTATAGCGCTACAGCTTACCTCTGCAGGCAACAGTTGTAACTGAACTGCAATGTCTGGTTGATTAAAAGAAATAAATCTTTTCCCACTTAAAAGATTTGCTGGTATAAAGGGAAATCACAATTACAGAAGTCAATATTTCAACCTATATGGACACATTTGCAGTTTCTCAAACCAAGAAATCCACATCAGTAATCTCTAAAACTTATGGCTTTATATGGTCAATCGTTGTTGGGGTGGGTGAAGAGGAGTGGCTTAGGTTGGACACACTTTACTCTGATTATTGTAATGAAAGAGCAACACAAAAATATTAAAATACATGTCTGGACAGAAAAATTCTTTGAAAATAGCATCATAGTTTCTTTGAATCCTACCATTAGATAACAATTGACAGTTTGTTTGCAGATACTACAAAACAAATAACATAGAACCCTCTTGCTAGTCACTGTTTCTGCATAACATGCTGATAGGTTCCTATTTGACTGAGCTGTCAAAAGTACCCACTACCATTTTCTTGTAATTTTTTCCATTGTTCCAATAACACTTGGAGCAAACACGTAAATTTTAAGTGGCCAACAATAACAGTTCAAGGACACAGCAAGCTTACTCTGGGCATTCTGTCCCCATTAAATTCTTCTACCATTATTTAAAAAGCTGGCATGTATTTTATTTGACTACCTACCAGGCTGAATGTGGCTATTGTATTCCAGCATAGCCAAAGTTGGCATCTCTGGTCTCACTGAAGACATAAGCATAGATACTTGTCTTCAGTCCTGAAGAAACCCTGAATCATTTCAGCACAGACAGTAGAAATGCCAGATAGCTGTCAGCATCTGACAACTAATTTTGCTTCCTCTGCTACTAATCCTGCAACACAGATGCTTTATCCTGAGTTAAGCATGAACAAATATTGGCACAAGCATAGAGAGAGACTGTGGGTTTTTAATTCTTGGAAATACTCAAAACCTAACTGGACAAGATCAAGCAACTTGCTTTTATAGAACCTATTTTGAGCAGAGGGGCAGACCAGAAACGTCCAGAGACCACTTCCAAATTATATTATGTCCAGATTTTAGAAAGGTTTTGATCTCAAGAGGGCTCTCTGCTGCCACTTCTGGAACTGCTGGAGAATCAACACCATCACAAATCATCCCCATTCCACAGTGAACAGTCCAAGACAGGTAGATAAACAGCCTGTGCGTTACTCTTTCTGATACATGTTTTCCCCTCTGAGGAAGTGCTCTGATTTTATTCAAATACTCAGAAACAGGTGTTAGAGGAAAGGCCCACAGCCAGTATTATCTCACTTGTACTATTTGCTCACCACAGTGTGGATTTTAGATCAGGACACTCAAGAAAGGTGAAGGTGAGTTTCCCAATCCTAATTTTCCACAAAACTAACAGAGAAAGAACAGGTATCTTCAATTTGGGGATGACTGCATGCATTTCCTAGCAGCTGCAATGAGGGTTTTTGCAAGAACAAACAGGTAAACTGTGCTTTAGGCAGCATTTCAGCTATTCTTCAAAGATTCTTTTTAATGTGGTCATCAGAAAAAAGTCTACTAGATTTATCACATGAGAAAAAGGGAGCTTGGGGCACAGTGGCTGAGTAATATAGACCAATGCTTGGAATTCTGTGTGTTGTACCAATGGCTCTGCCACCCACAGCATTTTAACCAGCAGGCCCTGGGTTTGTAGTGCTACTCATGTGACTTCATCAGCAGCAAACACGGTTGGAGATTTGCACAGTGGGGACTCATCTCTTAAAAACAGAAATAAACCAGGCAATAGCAGTGAGAATGTTGCCATTGATATGGAAAGTAGCACAACATGAAGAGCAAACATGCTAATAGCACAGGGAGACAGGTGTGCAGCACAAAGAATAAAAATAGTGCAGCCCTCTGCTGAGCAACTTGTATTCAAGATTTATTGATTCTACCTTCCACCAAATGAGAAATAAGTGAAGCAAATCAAAGCATAAGCTAAACGGAGCAGAACAACATGAAACCTGTGCAGGATGAGCAGCTCAGTGCCCATTGCCTGAGGCAATCTGCTGCTGAAGGATAAGGTGCCAATGCTAATCAGATGATCGGTTCCCCTTCCCATTACGCATTCTGCTAACTCAACAGATAAGCCTTCACTCTCCTATGGTTCCTCTAGGAATGCCAGCCTAACTTGGGAGGCAGCCCTGTTTCCCTTCTGAGCTACATTTCAATATTCTTGTTATTCCTCGGTCTCAAGCACAGTCCTGAGATGCTGACACTACCACTAGCCCCCATCCCCTGGTACGAAGCACTGCACTGCTAGCCTTCCAAATGCTGCCAAATGTTCTTGCACTTTTAACAAAAAATATGTGGTCCTGCAGAGCATGGGCTGCCAAAAGACTGTGTGCTGATCCCTGACCAGAGGGAAGACTAAGTTACAGCAGCAATGGTATACAGTGGTGAGAAACGACATACAATGACTTGACAGGAAGAGAATCTTCCCTGAGCTCAGAGCCCCAAAAGCCTTCAAGCAGCTTTTGCTGGTCACATGCTTATATGCAGCTTTGTTATATCCAGCACTAATGCATTAAAAAAAAACCAACAAAACCCCCCAAAACCAAAACAACATAGCAGCAGACTGTGGAAGAGTACAATTGGAGACTATCAGTTTCAAGGCCTTGAAATTTCCCAGCTCATCTTAGTTAAAAGTAAATACAACACTGCTTTCTGACAAGAAAAAGAGAGGAATGCTCTCTTTGGAACACCTCACTGGACCACAGAGCAGGAAGATACACAACAGATTTTACCCATATTCAATATTGCCTGCAGAATGGCTGGGCTAGCTTAAAGGGCCAAATCCAAAGCTCTTAGAAGCCATTAGGCTTTGAAAACATCCCAGTAACTGATAGGTAAAATAATGGTCAGGTGAGGGAAATGATATACAGAGTCAAAAAACCCTTCTGCATACTAAGTAGGATTGATTCATTCTTGGATGTGCTCAAGCATCTGCTAACAATAATATATAAATATGTGCTTATGTGTATATCCTCTGCTGAAGAAGATATATTCCAGAATGAGTAATGTTATTCAACTGCTGAGACAGGCATGTCACTCACCATGTCAGATATATCACACACAAGCTCTGACACATTGCCTGCTAAATGAGACAGATTAGCTATTACGCTGAACACATCAGCCCTTAACAGGCTGTACTCACAACTGGGTCAGACTGCAGTATGCTCAAAGTTACCACCTACTGATTCAGAGATAATTTAGTAAGCTGCAACCACATAGAGAGCCTTTCCCACCACAATCCATAATAAGGTAAGCTTGATATAATGTGTCTGCCTGGAATCAAACTCATTGCTGTGTAACAGCCATTAACAGAAAATATATCACCTTTGAAAATTCAGTTTTCTGGGGACACACTAAGCATGTGACTTGGGTGAAGTCACCGTCAGAAAATGTTGCAGTCTGCAGCAGCTACACAGGAATAGTACTTTTTCTTTTTTCTGCAAAGTTGATTATTACTCTTCAAAAAAAGGGGACACCAGCCAAACTGTTCAAATAACTGGAACCATGGATTCAGCACTGTCAGAACAGAAGTGCTCTCTCTAGCATAAGAAATCCAGTCTTCTGTATCAGCCTTCTGTATCAGCTCTCAGAGAAATTTCTGAAAAAATTAGCCAGCAAGCAAATGAAAAAATTCCCCTCAGGACAAGCAGAGCTCAGATACTTGGTCACTGTTGATGCCTATACTACAAGATAAGGTAGTTATTTATCCATGTATTTAAATACTTACTTTCTTAAAGCTCAGCACAGAATTCAGATGGCACTGTAGTTCTTTAAGGACCACAGATTTAGCCACTGAATGAGATGGCCTGGGGTTTACTTATTGATGATATTAGCCTTTTGTAAGTGAGATAAGGGGGATTACTGAACATTAATCCACATTTACTTTTACACCCATGTCCCACAGTGCCAGTGCAAATACACTTTGGGAAGGAAGCAGAACATAGGGGATGAACAAGCTGTCCTGTGTTTCTCAGTTCTGCACAATTACAGACACTCATGTTTTTCTGTGCCTACCTAATATAGATCAGCTAATGAAACATGTTTTCTTCTAAAGCCACTGGTTCAAATCAATTCCTGCCATGTAAGCAGGAAACAAGGGACCTTGCACTGTCTTACACATTACTCTTACCCAATTCACACCAGTCAAGAATCTGTACTCTGCGTTGGTGAGGCCACACCTTGAGTACTGTGTTCAGTTCTGGGCCCCTCAGTTCAGAAAGGATATTGAGGTGCTGGAGCGAGTCCAGAGAAGAGCAACAAGGCTGGTGAAGGGACTGGAGCACAAGCCCTGTGGGGAGAGGCTGAGGGAGCTGGGGTTGTTTAGCCTGGAGAAGAGGAGGCTCAGAGGTGACCTCATCACTGTCTATAACTACCTGAAGGGAAGTTATAGCCAGTTGGGGGTTGGTCTCTTCTCCCAGGCACTCAGCAATAGGACAAGGGGCACGGGCTTAAGCTCTGCCAGGGGAAATTTAAGCTGGAGATCAGAAAAAAATTCTTTCCAGAGAGAGTAATCAGGCATTGGAATGGGCTGCCCAGAGAGGTGGTGGATTCACCATCCCTAGAGATTTTTAAACGCAGATTGGATGTGGCGCTGAGTGCCATGATCTAGTAAATGGACTAGAGTTGGACCAAGGGTTGGACTCGATGATCTTGGAGGTCTTTTCCAACCCAATCGATTCTATGATTCTATGATGTCCACCTGATCCATGTCAGTGAACTTACCTTCTCATGGCATTAAGAACTGAACCTCCAGGACAGGGAACAGTGCTGGATTACAGATCAGACCTGTGTGAAGGACACGACAGGAACAGATGAGGTGGGGGACTGACCACAGGACTGCATATGGGTATTAGCTGTTTCTTCAAAGCTGTAATTTTGCAAATACTGACACAAGGAATAAAGGGCTTGTTCAGTGCCACAAAAAGAATGAAAGTAGGCAAACCTGAATGCAGGAATATCTTCACCTTCAGACAGCCCTTCTCCACAGGATTGCCCTAAGAAATGCTTCCCCCTCATTTGTAGGTTTGATAGCAACTCATCCTGCCCAGGATTCAATATTCCCTAGTCCCTAGCCTACCTCTCACTTTGTTTCACCTGGAGGTTCAGGCAATCACCTAGAACTCCTTCTGAACTGTTAGCCCACCAGCCTCTCCCACATTGCAGCCAAACAGTCACACATGCTGTGGCAGTTGTTTTGTGAGAAGCAGGAGAGAGAACTGTTCCTTATAATCCCCTCAGGTAGGAAGGAACAAAGCTGGAACACCTGGGAATGAGTCACAGTCCCCAATACAATTAGGACATAGTTTTGCTTTTGCAAGTGTGGACGATATCTATATCTGCTGCACATTAAGACAATACTGGTCACACTGGAAACTATCAAGGGTCTAAGTTAAAAGAGATGCTTAAACAGGAAATATAAATCAGTTTTCAGTAAGAGACTCAAATATAGTTGCAAGTAGACTACAGCCCTTGCTAAAACTTTCAGTTGGAACCATGGCTGTTCTAGGTTAAGACTGTACCACTGCTGTTGGACATACTTATTCATCAACACTGGTTTCCAGAGGAGACCAACTCCAACAATCCCACCTCATCTCAGCAAACATACCGTATTTCACACACAACACCACCTCTGCTACATCTCACATGTCTGCATGTCATCAATTAATGATGAACTAAGATCAGTTAATCGAGTGAAAATAAAAAGGTACAAAAGGGCCAGATGTGGAAACTATCTATGCCAGTTGCTTCCACAGAAAATCATGAGAACAGAGAGAGGTTAAGCCCTTCAGTGCTTCTGTTTATACAGCTGCTTAATAGGAGCTGAGCTCCATGAAAAATCTAATTCATGGTCTATGGTTTAATTTTGTCCATTCATTTCCTTTCAGTAAGTAATATCTCTTTTGTTATTTTAATTTAGTCTTTGGGGTTTAGTCTTTAACATTAATTTTAATATTCACTACACAGAAACAAACTGATATGTCAACTGCTAAGCACATGGGGTTCCAACTAGAGAGGTTTATAGCTGAGGTTTCTCTAAAACACAGAACCCTGAATAGAGGCATAGCAAAAGCCACACAGGTGAAGGAAGTGAAAGAATGTAAGCGATGATGACAGCATGCTTTTCTGATGAGACCTAATATTACCAACACAAATTAACACTTGCAACTGCTCCAAAAACAAAGCAACTACACTTGGCTCCTCTATCATTTGGATTCTTGAAGATTTTCCCCCTCCTAATAGCAGCACATTTTAAAACCTACCAAAAAGTCACATAATCTTTTTAGCACCTCTTCCTTCCCAGGATGGTGGTGCAGTGCAGAAAAGCCCAGTGCACCTCCAGCAGCCTTAGTCTGAAATGGCAGTCTCTTTCCAGCAACATGGCTGCACAATCTGGAATCATGGAGACTGACATTTATTAATCCATTTGTAAGCCAACATCTAGAAGATCACTAAGTAAAGTTGCCCAACAAAAATTGCTGAGACATTGCTTTCAGCAGCTTATAAATTTGTCATTATTTTGTCACCTGAAATTAATTATGTTGCATCAGGTATTTTCCTCACAATAAACACTACTAAAAAAGTCAGGAGGAGGAGGGAAAACTGTTTTAGTTTGCCTGCACTGAAACTTTGAGAAGAAGATCCACTGTGATCTTGGTATGGGGTTTTTTGCCTCTTTTTTGAAATCTCTGCTGTCTAACATGCAAAAGCTTTTCTGAGATGGGGATTGTGCCTCCTTCCTGTGAGTTCTCTAGAATGCAATAACAGATTCATATAGAAAGCTTTGCTATAGATGACCAGCAGGTAAAGGAGAGAGATCCTTATTAACATTGCAGTAATTAAGTCTCTTCAAAACATCTGTCCCCTGTGTGAGATCTGGGTAAAACTGGTCAATAGACTCAGAATTTACTGAAGCACAGTCAGAGCAGGTATAAAAGGGACAGGCAGATTGTGATTTCAGTAGCTTTACATTCTTAAGCAAAACCTCTCAGGCTTAGAAAGTCTCTGTTTTCTTTACTTGGTTGTAGCTCTTCATGTGCTGAAAGTTGAGGCTTTGCACTTCACGCAAAAATAGTCTGTGTGACAAAGATGAGCTATGTTCTGAGTCAAAAAATCCACCAGAATTTCAGCAAGGTGCTAAAAGTTGAAATGAGATAGGAGAATTTATGAAGAAGTCTAGACAGAGAGTAAGTTGCTCTGATGGGATGGGACAGCAGAAGGCTGGTTGGGCAGAAGCCACTGGCATCCAGGATCTTATATGAAGTCAAACTTGTATGAGACAAATCTTTGACAAGAAAGAATACTTTAAATGTCATGCCTGGTGTTATGGTTCTTCATACCAGCTAAGAACTTGTTCCATGGCTTTTGTTTCAGGGCAGGACACACTCAGTATTAATGATATGGTTTAGCTTAGTAAACCTGATGACACTGTGGATGTAAGATGGAATCAAAAGCTCTGTTTGTGAATGTTCATGAAAGCACAATTGCAGGAAAGAGTCCACTTCTTCAGTCCAATTCCCATATGCTTCACTGCAGCAGGTTCAATTTTTTAGTAGAGGATAAAATCCGGCTATTTTATATTGTGATGTGTTGTGTCACACAGTAAAATTGCTGGCCATGCAGAAAACATGACAGCAGGTTGTATTTCAGACTGAAGTCAAGTTGTTTTTCAGAGCACAAAGTCTTCTCTTACTGTAATGGGTTACTTCTTGTTACTGTAGGTCTGTTCATGTGTCTCACTGTGTTCAACACAACAAACAACATCTGTAGCTATTCACTGGGTGATCTCTAGAGACAAATGGTTTTGATAGTTGCATTTAAAAGTGGGCAATAATAGATTTTATGATGAGATGGTAACGGGAAAAAAGCTTTGGGAACAACCTTTACTCAAAGTTCTGCATAGTGAAGCACTTTAATCAGCCTTTTGAAAAAAAAATTAGCTTTTGCTTGCCTGACCATTTAGAGGCCACTGGAATATTTCCCCACACAAGCTGGCCAAAGCTGCATTTATGAAGCAGTCAGGACTTGCAGAAGCCATGTTCTTAATCTAAACCAAGTCTGCATCAAATAAGGTTACCCAGCGCAGTCTGTGACGTGAGCCACCCTGACATAGCCTCAGCCTTCCTTGGCTGATGCATCCCACATTGCCAGAGGCAGTTTGGCTGCTTTGGCAGGATCAGGTGCACAGAGTATGACCCATCTCTGAATCACCAATAAAAGCAACATCCAGAGAACACCACTGCAGTGTTCAGCTGGCAAACAGCTGCCCTCTCTCCTCTTCCTGGTCACAACCCTCATTTCTCCTGCCTGCAGAATCATTCGGAGCCATCTACCTTTTTTCATCCCTTTTTGTCAAAAGAGTTGGAGAAGAAATCTTCAGAAATGAAGACAGTGAAAAAGGAATAGCCCAGGTGCCATCACCTCTTTCAGCACCAGTCAACTCACTAATTGTGGGTCAACTTTTATGGTCCTAAGGGTAAAAATCTCCATAATCTTCTGACTTCAGAATTTGGCTATAATTTTTTACACTTTCTCAGGTACATAAGACTTTCTTTTCTTCACCTCTAGAAGATGCAAATGATGCTGACAGTTCTGCATCTTCCTAAAGAGTTGACACATACCCTATTACCAACATGAGAAATCTGCCTCAATCCCAAATACAAAATTGCTGGCACTCCCACACAATCCAAGAAGCAGTGCCTGTGAACATTTTGCTCAGGTTTTTCAGAGCCACACCATATATATTAGGATTGAACTGTAGGTCAAATAGTCTGGCTATTCACTTGCCAGCTTAGCAGCTTGAGGCTCTGCCTCAGGGCCTTTCACACCAGCAGCTATTAACTACAAAGAAATGTCACCTGTGCTGGTCATTATTTTTAATTATGGAATTCCTCTATTCACATATCCCCATACTAAAAGCTTTTACTACCCGTCTCCTTCACAAAGTACATACTAAAAGCCAGACAGCTACACTTTATCCACACTGTGTCCAGTAGCACAGACCAGGCAAAGGGCTAAAGCCCTGCTCAGTACTGTCTTGCTCCCTCATTCGCAGGGTTACCTGGGAATCCGTCTGCTCACAGTCTTGACGTATATAGAGCCAGAACTGTTCACTCATGCCCAGGCAGATGAGATCTTAGTATCTGGTTAAGAAAACACTGGATGGATGGCATTTATGGATTCATCAAGAGTTTTCCTCAAAGGGCAAGGACAATTTGAAAAGACAAGGAAAAGTGACAGTAAATCTACAATGTTCAGAAAAAGCTACCTACATCTTGTGGATGAAGTTTTTCTATTGCATGTGAGCTGCCTGATGTGCTGTGCTTGTGCTGTCTTACAGGACAAGCAGACAAGGGTTGAAGCAAAAAAGGAGATGTAGAGCACTTTCCAGAACAAATACATGAAAGCTGGAAATGACCACAGTGTAGCAGAGTCTTGATGCCTACAACTACAACCATCACAATAATGTGATACTTGTTCATATTTTGCAGGTTTCTATTAAACCAGTAAGGCTTAAGAGACCATCTCCTGCCCTCACCTAAAGTCGGTTTTGACTCACAGCTTTAAGCTCACACAGGTGGAAGACCTTTAAAGCTCTTCTCACTCCTGTGCCATTTCTTCACAATACTCCTGCAGAAGAGGAATAAGCTAAGTGGCTGCTACTCAGCAACATCTGCATATGTCATAAAGCAAAAAATATCTTCCATCAGGAATTGTTGCAAGATGCAACTATCCTTGCAGATGGTTATCCCTATTTGCCCCTGGAGGATACACTCACTAACTCAGGTATCAGTCAGCAATTCAAATCCAGAGTCTTTATTTCATCAAAACTTGATTTGGCCTGCAATCTGTAGTTTCTTTAGCAAAAACATTCAGGAAACATCTCTCTTCATAAATCCAGTCTAAAAGGTCCCTGGGAGGTAATACGATTGCAGACTGCAGCAAATAATTTCTAATAATTTATGTCTATTATGACATATGGTTATAAAAGCCAAGGAGTTATCCTGAAAACTATCTGAAATGTGAGTTCAGTGTGCCTTTCACTTCTTGAAAGTTTTATATGCTCTATTACTGTAGCATTGGACTCAACAGGCTAAATAAAGCTTCCTCTTGCTTGCCCAAACTGAAATATAAAACAACACAAGGGAAATAAGCATTTCTCTTCTACACAGCAGCACATACAGAATTTTTTCACTGAAACAAGAACTACAGCAGTCAAGCTTCTGGGTCATTCTTCTCTCTGTGAAAAGACTAGTTAAAAGTATATGTTAATGTTCCCTGCCAATTTTTCATTTCTTAGCCACTTCTTTTCAGGGCTTTCATTACATTCCCCCTTCCATGTAGTTTTAAAAGATTTCCTTGTTTGACAATTTTGCTGAAGGCAATCATGTTACTTGCCTTCTCCTAAGCTCAATATACAACAGTAGAAGTGGTACACTGTACATATGGTTAAGATCTGTTTTAAAAACACTTGCAGATTGCTATCAAATCTTTCTGTGTGGCTCGTCATTTACATTTAGCAGATCTTGTGAAGCTCTAACACTCTGCTATGGGATAGTCCCTTATTTGAAACTCAAGAGATGAAGTTCCTGTCATTCAGCAAAAGAAACTTTTCTGTCTTAAATTGAAACAAGAGAAACATATTTAGAAACTAGCAAGGAAAATACATGTCCTGGGATGACAGCACAGCTTCTTGTGCTTTGTTAAGTGTTCAGGAGTCAAGACTATTCACCCTTCTGATGAAAACATCGTTCTTATTTTTCAATTTGTAATTACAAAAAAGGCACATTACAGATTATAAGGGGGTACATCCCCAGGGTGCTTCCCTCTATGCCTAACAGTTTGACCTTCATCTGCCACTGGCAGCCAAACTGCAGTGCAAGTCCTGCTACAGGACTCAGCTGCTTTGGCTAAACACAAACCACTTTACCTGTTTTGGAGCTACCAAAGCCAACATACAAGTAATTACACAAGCAGAAGAATTTTTGAAGTTTGGTTTCTGAGTACTTGCATTGAGTACATCTCTCTTGCACATGGATTCACTGGTGTACAATTATACAGTTGATCTCAAATTTCAGTCTTTCTCTTTAGTGGGACACTGATAAGGTTTGAGACTTTTACTTGACTGCATATTTTCAGAAAATATGCAGAAACTCAGCACGCTCAAGACTCCTTTTCTTTAAAATTGGGTTGAACTAAGCTAGTAAGTTAAATTATTACCAAGGTGGAAAGTAAAAAAAAAAATCAAGCTAAAACAAAGGCCATGCAATGAGTAGGAAATCTGAGAAGTTGACTGATATGAGAAAGTAAATAAAATGCAAATTAAAGTAAAATTAATTTAAAAAGTAAAGATAAGAACTAAGTAAAACAGTTATATTGACCATGGGAAAGGTCTCAATCCTTATGGCCAGGCAATGTGTTTTCTGTGCCCAAGCCCCAGTGCTGCCTCACTGCCTGAGTGATGCATATACTCAAGCCTGCATGTTCCTACTACATGTCCCACAGATTCTGCTTATGGTGCTCCAGGTAGGAGGAGAGTTATCATATGGGATGAATCCACAAGACAGCAATGCTGTGTCCTCAAAATGAGTCACTCCTTTTGCTGCTTTCCTGTTACCCATCCCAAGTAACACGTAAAGAGGAATCCTCTCTCAGCCATCTCAAAACATCCATTCAACTGGGGAGAAAACCCCACTCTGTCTACAATATAAGCACATCTCATTTGCATCCTTTTGGAAAAAAGTAGTGCAGTCAGGCTCTTGGCATCAGCCTGGTCCACAACAATCCCACAGCTGCGAGTGTGACATAGGCATCCCAATCTCACTTGTTCCCAACAAAAAAGCTGAGTAAATTTAAGTTAATCGAAGGAAATATAAGAACAGAAATTGCTTAAATTTCGAGAGTTTGAAATGATAACTTTAAGGTCACGTTATCTTAGTTTTTGTGTTAATTTCTGCTTCTTCTAAACATTTTCTTTGTCAAACAGACTTTCCATATCAAAGGAATTTAAAATTATATGTGAGCCATTTAGGGGCACAATATATAATGCCACAGCATGAAGGACATTTGGAAAGCTGAAACTGAATGAGCTTTGCAAGAAAAAGCCAGCTTGGGGAAAGTTATTTCTGTGTCACTGCCAAGTTTAAGTAGTACAGTAATGATATGGGACTGGATACATAAAACACCATCTGTATAATTAAAATATACACAAAGGTGATATGGAGACAAGTATCATTTGAATATTAAGAGAGTCAAGATGGTAAAAAAAAATTAACCTTTCATGTACACATTGATGTCAGACACTGATGTTATGAAAAAGTAGAGAAGTTGGCTTCTTTATGACTCACACCACACATATCTCTCTTCTGGCCAAGATTGTGCTGCAGGTCATAACATTTTAGTTGCAATTTCGTAACACATTTGATGCTTATGTAACTTAAGGCATAGGCTCTGTGCTTATAAATCCTTAAACTCACACAGAATGCACCTAAGCACTTTTCCTCACTTCAAACAAGTGTGCTGCTGTCTCTCCCATCACTTGTAAGAAACCACACTGCATTTTCCTCATCCCTTTATGCTACTGTATGTGTGGTCTCACATATTGTGAAAGTCGGCCTTGCAAAACAAATGGTGCAACACAGTTCTAACATTATAAAATCAGGAACTGAATTATTATAGTTGATAAAAAAATTCTGTCAAGTTCCTTGTAGGTCAGTTTTCCATCCCAGACTGATCAGAAGGTGGCAGTATTTCAAAACATTACTTTTGGGTTTTACCAGAGGGGCATTTATTTGTTAATTGACTACTCGTTAATAATGAATTTTATTATTCGTAACATTTAAAAGTCAAGAACTAAGTCCTAGTGGATGAGGTGCAGTGGAAGCAGTGACCTGCATTACACTGCAGTTTTGAAGAGAGTCTGGTGAACCCATTAGTGTGAAATCATACAAGGACTGCTCTTGCTTTCTAACTGCTTTTATTTGTGGTAAAATATTTGCTATATTCTTGTATAGAAATGACCACTTCTATGAAATATAAAAATTTCCAAGGTGTCCAAGGCTTGATACTGTGTCCCAAAGCAGTCCTTAAATTCAACAATGTTACTGAGAAATATTTTGCCTGATTTGTACCCTGTACCTTCTACAGATTTATGCAAACTATGCCTTTGCACATTTCAAAATGCCATCCTTTGTTTTAACAGCAGTTGCACACACTGTGAACTGCTCTTCCTGAAACCAAAAACAACCTACTCCTGTTTGAGCTGCCACTGCTTTACCTTCTACCCATGTACAATAGAAAGCAGATTTTAACACAACCCTTTAGCACCTATCACTTTACATACACAGGAACGTTCACACCCTGCCAAAAGACATTCACTGAACAGCTTCATAGCAAATCTACCTGTGGCTTGAAGCTCCATATTATAGCTCTGGATCATCTAGGAGTTAGTGTATTCAGGAAAACCACTGCAAATATGTGTGATTCTACAGTCGAGCTTTCCCACATACATTGCCCCAACAGTTAAGCTGCCTGATTGAATTAAAATGAAGGTGAAAGAGAAGAGGAAGTCTGCCTTCACCTGGCAAGTAATTCAGCAAAGGTTCCTATAGAAAGGATGACAGAAGAATCTTTGCCTCCAACATTATTCTTCCATTATATACTTCTGTTCACTTTAGCATTGTTTTGTCCAGTAACTCTAGAAATATCACTCCAGATTACAGAGGAGAGAGGGTCGAAGCTACAGACTAAAATATGGTTGCTCAGACTAATAAACCTTCTTCCTTATCTTTCTCTATGCATAACTACAGGAATCATGCAGAAAAGAGGAACATTTTGTTTGTGATTTGTTGAGCTTACTTACTGTGTCAAATCACCTGTGCTAAGATATTTAAGGAAATTATTAAATACCATAAAAATCACTCAGGACACCAAAACCCAATAAAAATATCTAAGCCAACAAAATAGTTTAGCAAGCTGAAATAATTTAGGAATACGACAGTATTCCTAAATCAGCCTTAGATTGCCATAGGCTTGGACTAGCATTCTCCAGTGTTCTTGGAGGACTTTGTTTGGATTTACGAAAGCTGTTTAAAATCATAGAATCATAGAATACCCTGAGTTGAATGGGACCCAAAAGGATCATTGAGGTTCAGCTCCTGACCCTGCACAGGACAGCCCCAAGAATCACACCATGTGCCTGAGAACATTGAACTGCTGTGAACACGAATTCTCAGCTTCCCTTGAATAAGACTGATCAACATGACTATTCAATATTCTGGGCTTGCCTGGGAAAATGATTTCAGGTACTGGATGTTGAATATAGTTTAAATTTTACTCATATTGAATCAATGCAAAAAAGAGACATTTAGTGGATCTACTTGATGTCTATAGCAAGGCAACTAAAAGGAAGTTTTATCCACCTTTGCTTTGATAAGGGAAAATTAGGCAGGGAGTCATGGAGTTAAAATGCTGAACGATTTACATCTCCAAATAACAAGAGAAGAAAATGAAATTCCATTTCTATTTCTTCAGAGCAATTAAGACTGCCAGCTGCCTGGGCAAAAAAAACCACAAAAGCCCACTATCTCCAGCTAATGTTTTGTTATAGTCACTGCCTGACAATAATTTTTGTCAAAGAGCCATATTCTGTAAACACTTGACAGTGGTCTTCACTGCCTTGGTTTGCTCCCGTGGTGAAGCATGAAGTGAAACAGCGATGCAGGAATATTACCGCAGTCGCTTGCTCTCCTCTGACAATAGCCAGCCTTCTTTGGAAGGACCTCCGTGTTGGCAGGCAGCTTTTCATTACAACAAGGCAGCCAATTTCGGATATCACATGCAGCTGAAAAATTGTGAGTAAACTGCCATTACTTGCAGTAGGAACTGAAAGGGCTTTGACTTGCAGAAGGGAAGATCATAGGCCAACAAGAAATTCTTTTTTATTTAGGTGGACTGGAGAGAAAATGAGGGTTCATGGCCTCAAATTGCAGCAATCCTTTGTTCTGTTATCTCCTTACACAATAGGGGGAGAGCCAAATACATTTCATTTGTACTCAGAGATGAGAGTTACCCCTGTGCTCAGTTATACTGGACAAAGCTCTATTGAAATGGCTGGGACAAAAGCAGGCAGTTTGTATTAAGCATGGATTCTTCTTACAATGCCATCTGGTTTCTGAGGCAAAAGTTTTACAAGAATTTAAGCATCTTTTTGCTTAGTGCTTCGGTGTTTAACTGACTGAGTAGCTCAACTCTTATTCTTACAGGGAAGTCAGGCACATGGAAGCCAAAGTCCTACTTGTTTCTGCCATTGCTTAGGCGTTATCTGTACAGCCAAGTGCACAGAGCAGTTCACCACCTCTTTCCATGTGCAAAATCAGCTGGGTCAGAACAAACAGGAATCCCCCAGGCTCCATACACTCATCTGTAGGACCCCAAATTCTTCAAAGTCTGGTTCCAAATGACTAAAGAGAACAAATTACATTAGGGATGATAGGACAATAAAAGCCAGTTTAGTTGTTTTGAAAATCCTACATACTTCTTGATTTCACAACCATTGTTCTTCATGCCCAGGAAGAAGTTAAAGTACTCTCTGTACAGTAGTTAATGCTAGAGTGAGTTTTTCTCATACTGGTTTCCAATACATTTAGTTTGCAGAGGGGGATGTTTTTGCATTGGCATGATGCAGATTAGAAGAAAACAGCTCTTCAATGGCTGTGCCAGGCGAGGCGCTGCCATGCACAGCTTGACTGCGCTGATACTAAATGCTTTGATTTTCCTCCTAAATAACAGTGCTTGAAAAAGCAAGAGCAAGGTGAAGTCTCTCATTACACAGCCTGGAGGAGGTAGAGGGAGCATGAGGCATCTTACTGGGTGGGCTCTCCTTTTTGCCCCCTTTCTGTTTTCCTGGATTTGAGTTTTAAAATGGGTTGTATTTTGCCTGCAGCAATTTCTTTTAATAACTGCAATTATTCTCTCCCATTGTTTTGACTCTCACAAGCAAATTAGGGAAATTCAAAGGCAATTTTCATGATTGTTTGTTGTCAGGGTCTTATGAATGGCTGTTCCATTTCACTGGGACATTTCATTAAATAAATAATGAGTGTGGACAAGAGTCATAAACAGTCAGATAGAGATCAGTTCATTTGGGGACAGATGTTGCTTGGTGCTTAGGTGAGCATGCAGGTGACACAGCAGGACTCCCTCCAGCTAGATATATTTACAGTTTCCATGTTTAAGAAAGGCACTATTGCTCTTCCCATATGTGAGTGTGCATCTTTAAAGATCTCATTTATCATGCTTTTCACATCCTACTCAGAAATTCATGCAAAGAGGGGGTATCATTGGAAGGTTTCACATCCCCTCCTCTCTCATTGCAGTCAGAGAAGTTGCAGGCCACACAAACTGTAACCTGAATAAATAGCACCAGAACCTCACAATGTGGGAAATAACATTCACAATGTGAGCATAAGAACAACAGCAAGACTACATTTTTGGACAAAATCCAAAGTCATAGCCTCTAAAAAAGACTCAAGCATCCATTTATCCTGCTCAAAATATCATGCAAATATGTTACTAAGTGGCATTCATCAATGACAGAGGATCAGGAACACATGCCAAATCATTTCATGTTCAATCTGGCTGGAGGAAAGTGAATGTACAAGGCAAACTTAAGCTAAAACCTTCCAGATATTCCCATATCTCTAAGGTTTTTAATATATAATAGGACTAATTCCCACTTCCATCAGCATGCACATACTCCTCTGCTAGATCACTGTAGAGACAAGCCAGGTATAAAAGACAAGCCTAATGTTTTTAGCGTGGTTTAGTTTTCTAAACCTCTGATCAACTGCAATCAAATCCAGCGAAGTGGGAGAAATCTCAGTCTAAGATACATAAAATTAAATTGGATTCAATACATCCAGCATTATGCTGATGTCCTGGTGGACTGTAGAGGCTCAACAGCATCAGGTATCTTTATAAATGTTCCCAGTTGGCGCTCATAATTAGCCACGAGGCAGGCATCTGCTTGATACAGAACTTCAATTCCCATTCTTGCTGAATTACTTTACTACATACTATAGTAACGTTGATGAGGGAAGACAGAAAAATGAGAATTTTCACCAAAATATCTGTAACCTGACAAACAATTCACATGCAGAATCATCTCTGCTCATCTATATTACTTGTGCATCACAGATTTTGTGTAACCCACCTTGGCTACAGACAGAAATCAAACCATTCTCCTCCTCCTCAGTGACTCAGCAGGGAGAAAGTCGGAGACATTGCTAAAATGTCTACCAAATTCTCGTGTTCTGAAGAGCATAGACACAGCTTGGCAACCCATGTCACTTAGAGCTTTTTCTCAGAGATCTGTGCTTATGAGCATTTCTAAAAGCCCAGAGGCAAAAAATTAACTCTGACAGGAAGAAATTAGCAAACTCTCCTCCATCTGCTTATCCCAAGGAAACCTGAGCCGGGTTCTGGAAACCTTATTCTATTCTCAGCAGCTCTTCTCACATAAGGACCATGGACCACAACCTAAATAATCACTTTTTATAGCTTTTACTGCAGTATTCAGAATCTTATTTATCTGCTTTTGCCCAACAGGCAATCATGCAGAGTTTGGTCTATAAACTTGCTTAGCCTCATGTTCTCCTGAGCTGTCCAGGACTATAGACTAATGTCTAAGAAGAATTTGATTTTCACCTTTTGGGAATAAAGATAGAACTTCTGTTCAGAAAATGGCTATATAGGTGTTCACTCAAAATAATATATAGGCTATTGATACCCTCTACAAAAACAAGAACATTTGTACAAAAGTCAAAACTGATCTTGTGACTCTTGAATTTTAGCTATGAGGTTCTGCATCACTCCTTGTAGCAGTATGTCATCATGGAAAAACGCCTTACAGGTATTTTGTTTCCTCATCCCCTTTGGCTCAAGTGTGTGCTCTAGAAAGTGGGCATGCCCTGCTGCCCTGTGCTCTCTCTGCTTACTGGTAACCTCTTCCATCCAGGCATGCTCCTGGCAAGATCTTTCTCCTCCCCCTCCCAGTGGACCCATCTCTGCCAGACAGCAGCAACCACAAGATAGACAAGTATATCTCTTTTGACAACAAAACCTGTGTAAAGCAATACTAGAAATACAGATTTTATCCAGTAACAGGGCTTTGCCAACCAGCCTTAACACCAAGCTGTTGGCTCTGCAGCCTCATGTCTATGTTTTGAGTGAGAGTAAGGGTGATGCCAGATGGTGAGACACAACAGGACACAGGCAGCCTTGGCACAGCCTTCCCCAGTGCTTTCTGTGTTTGCCTCAGACAGTGGGTCAGGCCCTGATTATTGCAGAACCCCTTCGTGTGTACCTGTCCTTTTTAAACAGTCAGCTCCCATTCTCTGCCTTTAGCTCAGTGTGTCCCTATCATCTTCTCACACTCCAAAGATCACAAAGCCCCTGCTGCCTCACAGACCACACGAGTAAAAGAGCCCTCTGCACCCTCTCTCTTCTACACAGCCATGCCAAGAGAGAAGTGACTGGACATGAGTCACAGGGATACTTAAACTTTTTGCCTGAACATTTGTAGCCCAGTCCTTTGCTAATATTTACATAACTATGGTATTATTCCCTTTTCTCTGTGTTATGAAAAAAATAGCAGAAGAAAATAAGAAACTGTACTGGTTTTGCATCTATTCAGACGTTTCCCTCTCAAAAAATCTAAGCATTCATGAAGGAGAAGAGAGAACCCTAGGCAAAACAAATCAGTAAAGTTACCCAGAGACACTTAGACCATTCTATACCTTTGGTTTGTTCTTTTTCACTCTCTGGTAAACTGAATTTATAAATTGAAATGAAGACAGAAAAGTAATCAATGCTTTCTAAAGCCCTTATTGGAAACACCTAATGATAAACCACTCTGTTAGCAAAAAACCCTGAAGTCTTAACACTGTAGCCTTCTGCAATGACATTCTTATGCTGGCTTTGCTGTCCCTCATCAATAGAGAGTTAGTTTATGACAATTTAAAAAAAGATTACAGTGTTGGTTGTTAAGAATCAAAAAAGGAGGTAGAGCTGGTAGAAAAAATAAGGCTGGGGAGCTAAAGAGAAATAATAATTTTAAGCAGCCAGAACATAACCTTTTATTTTCCAAATGAGACTTTTGCCTGTTAAGCATGACTTTAAATAGCACATCCTTGCCATCCCAATATACAACGTCTGAACTCCTAAAAAGATGTTTCCAATAGAGAGCTTTATTTAGCAAAGGGCCTGATCCAAAGCCCCTTTATGTATGGGAATTTTCCTGCTGAATGGAACAAATGAAGCCATGAAACAAGGACACCTACTAAAAGTAGACAGAAAACTATGAGGAGATATAACAGCAGTAATCAAGTACATAAAAGGTTACAGGAAAAAGGAAGGGAGCAATCTATTCTCAACTTCCAGGGCAGACAAGATAAAAATAACATGTTTAACTTACAAGAAGAATTTCACAAGAATCCCCACTTTGTTAACAGTAAAGCACTGGATTTTGCTACAGCATGAAGGAGTTGTCTCTATCTTCAGAACAGCTACCAGATAACTTCGGAGTGGCTGAGACACCTCCGGCTGTCTGCCCCTTATTTTTGGCAATCCTTCCGTGCCTAATGTTTCAAATTGCAGCAGTTGATTACAGGATGAGAAACCCCAGACCCTTCCATGGTCACCAGTACCTAAACCTCCTCTGTTTCACAAGGAAAGTTATGGGTGGTAACAATACAGTTATTAGCACTACTCTTATCCTGGAGTCTAGGAGGAGGATAATCACTATGGAAAGACGGAGCTACGGGAATCTACAGCTACTGGGAACAAGGAGTAAAATCTCCACAGACCTCCTGTTTCCAACCTCAGAAGCACTCCTCCTGGTGTAGAATACATGCATCCAGTCAAAGTTCTTCAATCAGCCAGCAACCAAACACTTAGGATAAGGTGTAAGAATTGAGTATGTTCATATACCTCAGACCTTTCAGAGACTACAGCCATACTGCAGACTTTGTGACAGGTTTACACGTTGGCCAGAGATAAGAGATAGAGTTGCCCCATCTTTTCTTGAAAGCGCATGTGCCAGAAAACTTGGGACTTCAAGTCTTTTGAGCTGTATTGCACCAGATGGGAGGGAGGTACCTCTACAGTGGAACAACAAAAATCTGCTGGATGAGGCAGAACAAAGATGTGACAATAAACCTCCCCTCAAAAATACTCTCAAGTTTTTGTCGTAGCCTATTCAACAGACCTTTCTTCAGTATAACTGAGTCTGGAGATAACTCTTACTTCTGAGTAAGAATTAAATCTGGTGACAGAAACACAACCTTTCCTCTAGCTGTTCTTTCAATGTGAGCAAAAACATTGAACAGTGCACTCCATGCCTCCTCTGGAGCTTCAGGGTATTCCCTTCCACTCTTGCCTATGCCTCTATGGTCTGCCCATGCTTTTTTCCCTGAGATAAGCAGGGTCCTTGCCACACCCACAGCTCTCCCACTACACCCCTTACTCCATCTGGTAGATACACATATTGCAGGGAAAGCTGTGGCCTTAAATGGACATTTGCCTAACAGTAAATTAAGCACACAGCAACATATTCAACACTGCCTGGGAGACTTAGAGGCTTAATTGTGACTGGAAATGAGAAAATCTCTGCATAGTGCTGCTGCTGAAAACAGGACTTGAATCCCAGGTGGCACAGGCACCCTTGCATATCCTATTCCATATTTAAGCAAAAATCAGAGCCGATACATAAAGAACATTTATGTCTGCATTTACAGTTCTATTTGCCATTTGGGTGCCAAATATATATATTTCATAAAGAGTCGATAAAGAGTTAATCTTGCTGTTAATACATAGTAAATCAGTTGTTATGGAGTCCAGCCATTGTGCAGGTTGCTTGCAAGCTTGGCATGCAGCCGTCTACAGCACCTTCAGCTGATGAGCTAATAACCTCTGTAATACACACCATCCACTACTGTAGCCACCTATGCTTTCAATCTATCATTTATTGCCTTTTCTAAACTATAGATAGACCCTTAATATAAAGAATGACCATTTTATGTTTGCTTGCCTGAATATATACGAGCACTCAGCCACATCATTAAAATAATTTTACTGCTAAGGCATACCTAATATTCCAAACAGACAGAGCAGAATTTAAATTAGGTGAAAAAAGAGATGGTGATTCCTTACAAAAAGGTTTGGAGATGTGACAGGAAAAAAAGAAAATGGATTTGTACAATATAACAAGCCCATAAAAATATGAACTTTATGAAAAGTTTTCTGAGCTTTGACTGAATCTCAGTTCACTTTTAGTTTTAATTATGATTTTGCATTATCCTTGAAATTTCTGTGTTCTCCTGGCCACAGGAGAAAAAATACTGAAATACTACCACTGACATACCAGGTGTTTTTAGGTCAATGCAAAAGCTTAAACAAAGGTTTATACTATACAAGAACGGACATGCTTTCTACAATCCTAAACTGCCTCAGATCAAGGAGAACTGGTAATTAAGGCAGCTGAGAGCAAAAGGTGAAGAAGAATGCTCTGTGTTAAAAATCCTATACACATACATGCATGTACCTTTTATTTTTGTAAAGGCTCAGGTCCTGGAGTCATGGAATGGGAGAGGGAAACCTCCTTTGTTTTCTACAAATGGATTTCTCTTTTTGTAATTACAAAGAGAAGCCCAAATCCATGACTCAATGGGAAATAAAACTAGTTCAATGCCATCAGTGCTTTAAAATGGCTTTCCACAAACATGATGCATAAATGTTTGGGTGGGCAAACTTTGCAAACAGGCAGAGAGTCATAAGAACATGGGAGGGTGCTACGGCTCAGAGAAACAGAAGGCTCTATTTCTAGTTTCCCTTCACCTACCTCAACATAAACAGTCCTTCAATGCAGCTAGAATGTTGCTCCTTGTCTATGGCACTCTGACACTAGTGTGGTTTTATCTCAAATTTGTCCCTGGCAATATCAAATGGATTTTTGTCTTACCTGAAAGCTGGCCCATGAAATTCCTTTTGTTCAGTGGCAGGGTGGGGTGATGGCCATCCAACTATCCCGTAGCAGAGAAAATGAAGCTCTTTTGTTTCACCTGTAAGAGTTTTGGTGGGAAACCAGTTCTGGCAATTTAGCCAATTTTCTTCTGTGACCCCCCCTTGCAGCTGGAGAAATACTGAGCCTGAAAAAAAGACAAAAGACACTATTTTGAGAAGCTGAGAGACACAGGAGCTGACTTGGAAGCCCTTGGTGGGGGCTTGCACACCAAGTATGAGATGTGACAGTACCTCCCCTTTGCCCTTCAGTTTACCACCTGCTCTGCTCTGATGGAAGGATTCAATTCTTTTTCAAAACACAAAGCTGTGAAACTTCAGAAATTAAATCCAGGCAATGTGATCCTCTTGCCTCCTTTTTCACAGAGCTGTCAAAATAATGATGTATTCATCGTGTTTTACTTGATGTGTGAAATTTCCAGCACACAGATATGAATCAAAGCATTCTATGCTATTTATCCTCTCAAAAGGATTTTGAGCTGATTTCTTTTAATAGATGGAAACTATAATTTTAGAAGGTGGGTAGTGAAACTTCTCTTTACACTTGAGTGGACAGCTCAAGGTGATAAGGGAAGTGCTTGGGAAGCACAGAAAGCAAAAATGGTTTATGTCCAGTTACACCATGGCCGTTCCATGTCTTGTCTAATTTAAGGGAGAAGAATCTGAAGTGGAGAATGTGTGAGGATATGTGCATACAGCCATGTATATCCAGCATTGCTTTCCTCTGGAGCACGCATATTAATTGCAATGTCACAATTCAACAGCAAATCTGTGCCAGTATTGAATGTCTTTGCCTTAGATGTTTGTGGCATCACCAGCTCAGCTGTGCTGCCCAGCCTTACTGCAGGGAAGCAGCCACCTTGTTCAAGGCATGATTTTGGGCTACCTTCAATTCACAGGCACATATTAAGGAAAAAATATTTCAGCAGAATTGGTTCAGACGGACATGGTTAATAAAAAGATCCATTTCTGTTCCTCACAGACCTTTAAAGCACAGCTAAAACTAGTTAAGACTCACTTTGTATGGGAATGTGTTTACTATTTCTTAATTTATTTATGCATCTAGTGCAGTCAGATTAGAGTGGGAAAATATCAGGCCATGCATACAAAATACATGATGAATTACAAAGTTGGGCCTAAGTTCCCAGTGGGGTAAACTGGCACAGACACTTTGACTTTTTGGACTTTGATGGATTTATAGCCAGCTCAAGACCAGGTCATATTGCCACAGAGATTATACTCTGTGGAAAAGTTTTTCCTTTAGCATTTGCTCTGCTTCTAGAGCTCATCACCGTTGTCAGCCAGGGATGGGACAGCATAACACTGGTGTAATCTAAACATCATGTATTAGCACTGAAATGACGATGGAGTGAACCAGCTTTTGCATACCACTCTACTGTGGATTTGTACAATGGAACTGAATCCCCATCGAACAAAAATATACTCAAACCCTATAAGAATCAATCAAGAAACTGTTTTGTTAGGTGGTGGGGAGTGAACTTGGATATTTTAAATTACTTCTATAGAATATGGACTTCAATAATGACTGAAAAGGGTATAACATAACTGATTTAAAATATCTGTCGTGACTTTTCTACAAACAACTACTCACAAAAGTAAATATTTTTGGAAATGTTCAATTCTTTCCAACAATTTATTTGCTATCCCACAAAAATCTTTTAACACAGCTGTAGAAGATGCAACACTTTTTCTCAAGATCTCAAGCCTCTCAAACAACCAATTACGTTGATTGAAAATTGGTTATTTCCTTCACCAATTTCCCACCAATCAGGATAACATCACTGCACAGGTTCCTAATCAGGATTCATTAGGGTGGATGCAAAAACTTTTACGAGGTCTCCTTTTGAATTACGTCACACTATCCTTTAGGATAAGAAACTTGACTTTAAAAAATAAAACCAGCTCATAATAGCAAATTATATAGGAGTGATAAACAGAAAAAAAATGCAATTGCACTTATAGGAACAGATAACTGAGGATAGAATTTTCTACAAAGCATCTATCTCTTAGGTGTAATTCTTTACAGATCAACATTCTTTACAAAATGGAAAACTAAATAACTTCATAGGACTTCTCAGTCACATCACAGACTTTGAGAGAACTACATTCCACCCACAGAATTTTACACACAACAGAAACATAATCAGTTATTTACCCTAATAAACTCTGTTGGCTTTGTATTAATTTAAAGAGAACCTTAATGAATGCCACAAAAATCTTATGTATTTCCTCCCTGCCTTCAGAGACTTGAGTTTTAACAAAAAGGGTTTGCATAACATTTAACTTTAGACACAAGGGAAACTACTGAAATGGCTGTTTAGTTTCTACCTGAATTTATGGTGCTCTTTCAAATGCCAACGGCTATTTTTCTTTCATAAAAGATGGGGCAAATATCTCGACATGCTGCTGCAACTGGTTAGCAGCTCCCAGGCATGCCTACAGCAGCAGACCAAGCTAATTCTGTGCCTCTCATCAGACCCTGCAAAATTGGATGTCACATGCTGAAGCAAGTTATGGCATCCGCAGGGCATTTTGCTACTGGAGATCATGTCTTGCAGCAATGTGACATGAGACACACTGGGAACTACCCCCAACCTGCACCTCTCATGCTTTTCAGTTCCTCCTTTCTACACCTTGCAGTGTAGATTCTTTAGTGTATTCATAAGCCTGTATGACCTTGAAATTTTTGGAGGTTTAGTTCTTCAAGTATTCCTTCTCTACCAAGACTGAGGTCCAGGCACTGAGTTTAGCAGTCTCCCCTTTTTTGGATACAAAAGACTTGATTACTTTTCATTCTTTCACCTCTCTTTAAGACTATTCAAAACTAGACAGTAAACTTTGCCGGGACAGGAATTAATGACTCCTTCTAAAAGGACACAGAGAAGATTCCTTATAACGAAGATTTCCTCAGTAGAAAATCTATTTCTTTATTAAGTAAACTGGCTATTTTAAAAATTTCTGCAGGCATGCTTTAATGATAAGCTATTTTGATTAATGCAGTGTATTTTCTGATAAGATATTCTCATAGTATTTGATACTGGTTTTGCTCTACACTTTCTATCTCTAGTCAGGCTGTTGCATTTTCTTTTTAGTTTGTTTCTTAACTTTAATTAATTTGGCAGTCTTTCTTTTTTGGTTTCTTAATGCGTTCCTTTCTTATGAATGCTGATTAACAAAATGCAACTTATGAAGTTAAAGACATAATCTAAGAAGTAGATCACAGGTATGAAAAGTATTCAGACAAGTACATACACACTGACAGCAAATTAAAAAAAGATTAAAGAAGGTATTTATTATCCCTTGGATGACAGGTATTACAGTTAAATTACTGGCCTCTGATTATCAGTGAGAAGGCAGCTAATTTTAAACATATTTATCAGAGGATTCTTTCCTCAAAACTGAAAATCAAGGTGGATGTAATTTAGTGCAGGTATGTCAACACTAAACCATTTTCAGATTGACAAATATAATATAGCCAAAAGTCATCCCCTCCTTTGGTTGGCATGGCAAATTTTGAAAGGCTGAATTTCACAGCTTTACAAGAAAAGAGAAACTGTGAGAGAGCAGAGGATGAAAAATAAAAACAACAGGGAATAAACCCTTCTCCAAAACCAACAATTTTCTCTCTCTCTGTGGAAAGAGTTTTATGATCATGCATTTCTTAACCATGTGAACACCTCCCCAGGAGCAAGGAGTGCATATGCTTTCTTTTATTTTTTTTCAGCTGGAACAGCTTGAGACTCAGATTGAGCACATGACCCCAAAACTGCCAGTTGACTCCTTCCACCCAGCACAGTCCCAAAGCCCAAAGGCTATCACTGTTGATTAATAGGGAGAATTTAGGCTAATAATCTTACTTCATTGCATTCATAAGAACTGAGTCATGGGGGTCTTTTCATCTGCTTTTCATCTCTAAGAACATGAGAAATTTTACCACATTCAGTGACTTAATAGATGATGTGGCTTAGAACTAGAATGCACAACATAGAGCACCCTGGAGATACACTCACTTGTCATAATATATAAAGCTTCTTCCAAATTCGTTGTGCATGGCTTTACACTGTTCACTGCAGACCTTGAAGGAAGAAAAGAGTCTTTTCTTGTCTCATTGCTCCCAGGATGACGTTTGAAAGCTGGCAAATGAAATATTGGAAAGGAGTCTCAGAGTTCTGTTATATGTTTGTTTTTCTCTAAGAAACAGAGTGGAAAATGGCTTCACAGAAAGTTACTTCACAGCAGAATTATGAATGCTATTTACAGAATACCCTAGGCATTAATATTTGACTTGTACAGGTATGTTTGCTAGAAAAAAAATACACATCTCTTGTACAATATTAATCAATACAGCATCCCAAGATATGAAGTTGCAGAGTCAGACACCTGTGTGAAATGAAAAGAAGCTCAGCTACTGACTTCAACTGCAAGGAGAAACAGATCCCTGACAGCCTGCCTGGCTAGCTCTGGTGCCTCAGCAGCATCAGGCACTCAAGTGGGCTTCAAACCATCTGTAAGCAGGCATGCCAATACTAAATACTCAAATATCTGTGTCTTTTTAGGGAAAGGAAATTAATGAAGATTTTTCTCCTTAGTGACTTGAGTTTTCATCGGTCTTGATTTTCTGGCCACATCATTAGAAAATTGAAAAAAAAAAACCCAACCAAACACATTTTTAAGAAGATAATTTTTTTGAAGTGACATAAAAGGAACAGCTCTTTCTAATGTTTGCCCACATGTCAAGCACACAAAATGGGAGATGTTGGCTCTGTTTTTTTTGCTTTTATTAGTATATATATACCCAAATGAAAATACCCTATCCAGCATCAGACTAAAACTTTTGACTGCTGTTACTGCCACAAGAAACCTCCTTCCATATGGCTTATGAGTGAATGATATACATGGATTTAACCTTTATATATGGTAACACAAAAGCTGAGTGGCATTTTCATTTTATATCTGTGGAAATATGACAAGACAGGCTCAAGCTAGTTTGTATGTTTTCTAAGTGTACTTAACTTGGGCATCTCCAGAATGCAAAATTCCACTTATCTTTAGGATTTCTGAGAGCATCACCAGTTAAATCCTGCACTTCTTTCCTCTGTGAATGCAACCATTAACATTATTGGACAGTACTAGTTAGGAACAGAGAAGGGAATTAATGTTATTCAGGTAATGTTTTCTCCTGAACATTGTTTCACTTTTCAGTGCTCAATTCATATTCTCTGCTTTTTCATGTTTTCCCTTTCTTTCATATATGGTGCATATTTGTGCATAAGTTGTGATATTTTAAAAAGTATAAACTGAATTTTCCTTCCAACCCAGAAACTCATTATGTGGGACCACACTGATGTTGATATTGGCAGCTGGAGGACTGGAATGCAGAGGGCCAAGTGAGCTGTGAGAATAACATGAAATAGCCAAACCTACAGGTGGTGCTCAAGAATTTCAGGTGTCACACTCCTGCTCGGTGGCTGGCAGTATGACAGCCCTCCTCATAGTCTTCTAGTTAATTACAATCCCAAGATATGGGAGGAAGGGCACAAGCAGGAAACCAACAGCACTGGTTAGTCCCAATGCACACTCAGCTCAGATCTCCACTGGTCTCCAAGAAACCTCACCAGCTCCTGACTCTAATATCTCTGAAAAATACGATATGCCAAGGGAAGATATTTTGAAGCAGCCTGAAGGGTTGGCATGACTAATTCTGAAACAATGATGAGCAGCCCTCTGCTCTCCCCAGTCAAGGCAAAGACACTTACTTTGTTCAGGCCTTATACAATCTCACATTCTGTCACACATCCCAAAATGGGATGCCAGGCTTCTGCCTTTCTGACTCACTCCAGGTTGAGTCCAGATAACACCTTGACTTTCAGGTGCCAAGTTGAGGTATTTTCATCCCCATGCATGTGTTACAGCCCATCTACCAAACTAAGTTTCACAATCACTGTGTGTTTCTGAAAACTCCCTTACTTAGTTGTAGAACTTGTAACTTGAAAAATGTTGTTATAAAATGTTACAACATACATAAAGAGTACTCATTTAAAAAGCAAAGCTATAACTGTAGTAATCCTAATAGCCTGCATATTTTACTTGGATTTATTCAGACCTTGTCAGAAACCTGAGAAGCAAAACCTTTAAAAGTTTGATAAATACCTTCCCAAAAATCACTTAATTGGGGGAAAAATAAAAAAGCCTGTACAGAAAACTTGAAGCTGGTAAACAGCCCAGTGGGCAGCACACAGGCATCACTATGCTGCAACTCCAGCCCACTGTTACAACCTGCACCACAATACCATGGGCATATTGATTTCCGCACGCAGAAACAGATGCACATACATGAGGTAAACATCAATGTCTAATACACAAAAACTGTACAAACACATGTGAACACATATCAAGAAAAACACAGATGTTCCTTCTCATATTTTCCTTCTCCTGTATGTATTTTTAGAGAGATCATTGATATAGGTATACAGTGTGTATGACATGGTGACATTTGCTTCTAACAGCATGAGCCTTTTGTTCTCATTTTGCTTACCTGTCACTTCCTCTTAATCATGCAACTGATGCAGTTATAACCTAATACAACTAGAAGGCACTGCCAAATGCTTAATAAAATGCAGACTTCTCTTCCTTCACTGCAGTCTTGGAGTGCAAGTGGCACAGAAGAAGCATGCTTGAACTCTCTTGACCTGGACAGCTGCTTGAATAATGGCTCAAAAATTAACACCAACTAAAAAAAAGTGTTGAAGGCAAACTTTTGGCATGTGTCCTTCTTTGTTCCTTTGCAGATTTCAAGTATCTTCTTAAGAAAATTAATATAAATAGACTGAAATGTAAAGACCAAAAACAAAGCAAAAACTGTGTATAAACAAACTTCTTTCATACAATTCATTTGTTCTTAAAATAATTTTGAGGGTTTGAAAAATGTTCAGATAGAAATAAACACGGATTAAAGTGGTTACTGTGTTGCCTTTACCTCTGGAGCATCAAAACATTGCCCAGTATGACTGAGGCAAGCAATAACAACACCAGCAACAGTGAAAAAAAAAATCCTACTCTCCTCTTTTATTCTGCTATTACTTCCACTTAATTCAGCCCAGAAAATTCTAAGCAGTTCAGTTCCTTCTGATAAAAATACAGTTCCCAAAAATATAGGTTTTACATTTTCCAAGTCTGAAATTCCACATAGGCCCCTAACTCTATGCCTGCAAAATGTCTGGAAGGCTGTGTACCCCCAGTGCCAGTGGCAATAGATGTCCCATAAGCATCTTGCAGATGACCTTCCCAGGTGAAATGCCAAACCTAATGCCACATTAGTGACATTCTAATCCTTTGAGCCTATCTGTGGATGACAAAGCACAGGGACTCCCCACACTTTTTTCCAAGCTGTTTTTTCCCCCCACAGATAATAAGAATAACAGGGACAAGTACAGATCCTGCTTCCCATAGGAAACCTCACAGAAATTCCTTGGAGGGGTATCCTGAGAGCATCCTTATACGCCAATCCACTACCTGTAGAAAGAGCTTGGGCACACAATAGGAGATGCCTCACAGATTATATGGTCCCACAGGAGAATGAAACTAAGGCCAGATGTCTAAACATGTCAGGACAGGTACAACAGAGCACATTTCACAAGAGTCTATACACTTACAAATGTTATTAGGCACCTCAGTGGGTTTAAATACAATTTCAGTCCCTCGTTCAAAGCTGGATGCCAATTTTTCTTTCCCCAAGCAAGCCAGACCTCTGCAGAGCAGGTAATCAGGCACATGGGACCATGCAGTCAGGGACCCTGCAGCAATGGAGGCTGCAGGGTTACTCTGGTCACCCAAGAGCTTGATAAAATTTCTTTTTCTTGTGTC
Organism: Pithys albifrons albifrons; assembly: GCF_047495875.1. Classification (NCBI taxonomy): domain Eukaryota; kingdom Metazoa; phylum Chordata; class Aves; order Passeriformes; family Thamnophilidae; genus Pithys; species Pithys albifrons. The sequence continues at coordinate 18,854,016 of NC_092462.1, read as the reverse complement.
TACATGTCAGTGTGAGCATCTAGTAGAAGAATATCAGTGCCCTGTTAAGGCCACATCTGAAACAACTTTTCAGGTCTGCTAAATGATGAAGAGCTGGAGGGGACACAGCTTACTCAAAAAAAAAAAAGGTTAAAGGTGCCATTACAGCTGTCAGTCATGTCTATATGCAATTGCTGGCATCAATCTCCACTGAAAATTGGCTGCAGAGCAAAACAAGCAACATTTCCGGCTGCAGAGAAACATTTCCAGCTGCAGTTGGCACTGTCAGCCCTGTTTGCTTCCCCTTCCCTCTACTGTGCTTGCTGCGATGCCTTTAGGAAGGCAGACAGTACAACTGCATAAAGATAACTGCTTATGTCACTTTATCAGCAGTAAAATGTGTGCTAGGGAACTAATTACACTAACAGGAAAAGTAAATACATAAAAGATTGATCAGACTTTAAAAAAAAAAGCCTCCTCAATCATCAGGCAATTTGACAATTTGAGAGGGATCAAACATAGCTACTTTCCTGCCAAGAACCTTGGCAAAAATGGGATCAAAACACTGTTTAAAACCATTCCTTCCTTCTAAAGAAGACTCTACCTCTTTCCTTTACTTTCCACTATTCTTTTCTCCTCCTTTGCCATGCTCTCTTTTATGGCTCTTTTCAATGCAGAAGTCTTCCTGAGCTAAGCAGGAGGACAAGACACAGGTCCCACCAGACCAGATGCAAAGCCCAGACTATACTTGCAGGACAGATCAAGGGCAGTGCTGGAGTGCTGGTGTCTGAAAGTCACGGGCTTGGGCTTGGACTTGGACCAGACATGCAGTGGGTTTCATACCAGCCAGTGCTGGACATTTATCTGGCCCCTCATGTTTTGAACAAAACCAAATAAGTAGCTATACAGGTTCTCTGTTAATAAATCTGACTTACCCCCCTCCATTCTGATGCCACCTGAATGAAGGCATGGTTATAAATCACAGCAAAACGTGCTATTAATCAAGGAGTGAGGATGTTCTACATGAAGAATGGCCATTCACAAGTAGAGTGGCCTCTTGTTTTGTTTGTAGTGCTTCTTTGTAAAGAGGACAGGTGAAAGGAGAAACACTGGGTTCCTCCTTCAAATCCCAGCCCCAGGCTTTCCTTGTTTTCTCTCTCTAGCACAGAAATTAAGAATCCAGTAGTGCTTTTCCCACCACTGATATATGTCACTGACCAGTAGCTACTGCATTTGATTAAGGGTACAGGCATACAGTGATTGACACTCACCTGGAAGATCCTTTTACATTGATCCTATTGACATAAGGGACTGTGATTAATTCAAAAGAAAAGCTGTAAACAAAGTAATCTCTGAAAGACAGAATTCTTTTCAACTTTTTGAATCCTTGCTATTTATGTGTGCATTGCATGTGACTTCAAACTTCATTGCAAGCACTTTACATTTTAAAATATGACTTAAAAAAACCCCAGTAGTTGTAGTTTATATCAGAACTCTCAAACTCCCAAGGCATTTTAATGGTAAAGACATTCTCTGCAACTTACTTTATATCACTGTCTAAATTACACATTCCTATTCTGTTGTCAATTATTTCCTCCTTTGAAGATGAGTAAATGGCTTTGGTGATTTATTCCTGAAGGAATTTATAAAACATGCCTTGGTAATAAACAAAACCAGGTAGTTTCTGATGTCAGCTACTGGTCATACTTATGAAAGGCCCATTAATATTTTTTAAATTTTTTTATTCAGAAGTATTAAAAGCTATTACATTACTATTACTTTTAATTCATGGAATTATTTCTATAATATCCAATGTTCGGATATGTGTCAAACAATTGGAAGTGGCACAGTTAATTTTCTGTTTCTTGATTGAACAAGCATTTCATACACAGTTTAAATATATACACATAGATGTAAAGTTATTTTTCATATTAATCCCTGCAACTGTCTCTGAAATACACTTTTGTCTCCTCTCCTGACAGAGAAGCCAGAATATGTTTACATTATATATTTTCCTAGCATTTGCCTTTAAATCTTCCTGAGAAAATCTCATTAAAGCCATTTATTATGATGCAGTTTAATTTGCAAGAAATTTCATATTTAGTTGTATATCTTTCTAAGACTGGCCAAAAAATCTGAAGCCTTATATGGATCATTCTAAATAAACTCAGTGATAGTCTAATTCAATAAATGTTTTGGCCTGTAGTCATTTTTTCCGCAGATTCTCTTTGCCATTCGAAGATTATATTCAGAAAACTGTTAAAATATGACTGACATTTCAAAGAATCCTTAAAAATATATTCATCTATATTAACTGCATTAAGACAAGAAACGAGCTCACGGCAAGTGGCAAATTCACCATCCTCTACAACAAACAATTACAGGAGTGTGGAGTATATACAGAAAATCACATACCCTACAGCAAAGTAGGATATTAGATTTGCCTGGTTATATGTAAGCCATCAACTGGCTTATGGCTACACTACTTATGAGTTATGCTGTCTTTCAAGATACAACTCACATTTTGCTTAATGCCAAATGGCACATTCAATCTAATCAAGATATGGCAGAGAAAAATGCTGTCCCTAGTAAGTGATTCAACTATCTAATATTTTTTGGGCTTCTTATTCCAAGTATGGGGAATTTAAATGCAGTTCAGAAGCTTTCATTTTGGTACACCTAAGGTTTCTCTACTTACAGTATAGGAAAATCACATGACTGTAAATCTCTCAAGGTGAACTATCAGCTCTGCAAGTAGCCAGGCCAAGATTTATTTTTAAAACAGGGATGATTATTGCTGATTACAGTGCTACAACTATAGAAAAATATTTAGGGATGTGCTCCTTTGTACCACTCTCATTATATCTCCATCTATGTTCCCAATTCACTAGAATCAAGGCCTCAAGCACTGTTCTCACCACTCCATCTAAAGAAGGACACAGGCTAGAAAATATGGATATCAAAAATAATCAAGACTGATTCATTTCAGAAGAGGCTTTACAGATAGCTGAGCCTGGAGGGAAGACAGCACAGAGGTGTTTTAACAGAGGCCTGTAAGATCAAGAATGGAGGAAGGTGAATATGAAGCTATTTTTGTTTGCTGCTTTTACTATCAATGAGATGGAAGCATCCATGGAAATGACAACACAAGTTCAAAAGAAACAAGAGGTACTCCTTCCATACAGCACAATGGGATATTATGCAAGCTGAAAAATAAGAGGATTAAAAAATGGATTAGCTGAATACCTGGAGTTCAAGTCTCTCAGGTACTAGTAAATACGTTGGCCTGCTTGCAACCCTTGATCTAGGCAGACCCTTAACTAGAGACTGCCAGAAGTTGGGAAACTATCCAAAGGACAGGATGGGTCATTCACAACATGCTATGCTTGATAACTCCCTCCCTGAACATCTGCAAGGGAACCTTGCTGTAGGAACAGGATGGGGTGAGAAAGACTTTTGTACTCATCTGACACAGCCACCCTCTATTCCTCAGCTGCTTGCAAAAACTCTGCTTCAAAGCTGGTTCCACCACTGTTCAGAGTAACCACTGTTTTGAGACTGTCAGAAGTTGAAAAAATGCCAGCTTTGTACTTCAGAGTAAAACAAAAGCATAAAAAGTAATCTCCTGGCAGAATTAATAAGATACTTCAGCCAAATTCACATGAAGCAGGCTATGCTTAGACTCTGGCAAGATTCTTTCAGGATTTTTTTGAAGTTTCAGCATTTTGTGTAGCACCAGGACACCCCAGTGAGTAACAGTGATAAGGAGTAACGAGTGTCCCACTTGTTCAGCTTGCATCTTCACAGAGTGATTGCTCAGCTCTTACTGTGCATAATCTCAGGGAAAGCCTTTCAGAAGGTTCCTGGGCAATGGGAGAGGCAACGCTACATAAAGAATTCCTCCATGGGCACCAGAGTCTCCAAATGAGATGGCATCTGGGGGCCGTTGCTTGCCCCTGTTCTTCAGTTGATCCAGTTTTTAGGTTTTGCTGTGCTCTCAATGTGCTCCATGTAGTCTTCTAGGGCTGGGGCATAAACTGAGATAGGCATTTCAACTCCTTACACATGCTTTCAGTAGTTTCCATAGTAAAAATATTTCTGAATCTTCTCTAGGAAAGCAACCAGTCCTACTTCTCTGCAAACCAGTCTTGCAATGGTGTTTTTAGTTATTCAACTAAACTAATTTAGTTATTGATGTCAAAAGCCCACTGAAGGACACTGCCTATATGAGCCAATAAACCTTCCAGGTGGACAACAGCTAAAGCCGCAGCTCTGCCAAACCAAATCCAAAACATACTTCAAGAAAGGAACCTCTGGATGGAATTTGGTGATATTCAAGTGATGTCACAAGTTTGCCATAACACTCCCAATCAGCTTCAACATATAGGAAGACAAAAAACCCAAAGAAATACAAGAGCAAACATTTCCAGTTCTTTGCTGTCACTGGGGCTTGTCACAGTTACAGTTTCAATCCAAATTCAAAGTAGACAATAGGCAGAAATCTTCCACGTCTCATCAAAGCTGAATCAAAAGCTATCCAGATTTTTTTTTATAACATTACAAATCTCATTCAAAGTTTTAAGCACCATGTGCCTATCAGCCATCTGCTAGTGTTGGATAGGATCAGTAGGAAAATAAAGATTTTAATATGAATTCAATTACTGGCTCTTTTTACCCACGCAAAATAAAATCTCTATAATACTATGAAATAGTCAGTTGCAATGGGTAATGAGCAAATTCTTGCACTTAAGGGACTGTGGCTCAATTCCATTATCTGTCAATCAGGGTACTAATCACAGAGCAAAGCACCTGCTACTGAGTAGGAAGGAAACACAAATAAAGGAAAAACAATTTAAAAAATCCCACAGCTCAAGAAAACAAACAAACAAAAAAGACAGAAAATAAAAAGCAATTGCACTTTAAGTGAAAACTATGCAAAGCAAGAGTGCAAAACTGGTAACAGCCCTAGAGCTGACAGCTTGCCTTAGAAGTGAAAGGAGATTCCAAACATTACCTTGAAGGAATAATACACGATTACAAATACATCAAAAGCACAATCTGCTGGGAAAGAGAGAACAAAGATAATAAAAAATACTCTGAGAAATGCATTTTCTAAAAGCAGCCATGAAATAAGTTCATTGGTAATGTATTCCAATATATCTAGCAGGCACTTAGTGGAGTACATTAGTGACAGAAACACATTCACAAAAAAATATAGGTAAGAAGAGGTCAAATCTTAAATCAGTGCCAGTACATTGACTTTGGAGGAACATCAGTGATACTTATCATAGAACATCACTGATATTTATCATGATGGGTCTGGCCCAGAATTGCTCAGTAATAGTCTTCTGGAGAATCCTAAGTCCATAATAATGAAAAAGATCAAGTATTGTCTACAGAAAATACGTATTCAAGTACACGGGGCACACACAGAAACCACTCACCCCATCAGCCGCATGCAGTGTGAACAGAAAGCACTGGCTCATGAAGATGGGCTAAACACAAACAATCTACTCATGAGCACGTAACGTGTACAGGGATGCAAGTCACATCGCTGGACTCTGTGTGGAAAATGACAGCTTCATACATGTGCAGCAGCTTCCAATATTCTCCAGTGGCATTTTCCACAGAAGCTGTAAGTCCCTGTGCATTCACACTAAGCCTACTCACATAATGCTTCCTTCTTTTGTTTGCTTTTTGCAGATCTTTAGACAGGGTACAGATCTGCAAGGAAATAACACCACAGGCTGAACATTGCCAATGTTACATATAGAGAAAATGGATGTGGATCAGCTACTTCCACCTCTGTACCCACAATGTCATCCTAGCAGTGTTACTTTCCACCAGAATTCAGCTCTCCCTTACAGGCACCAAAGCAACTTGGAAGCACAGACTTGTTAACGTACCCACTGTTCCCTCAGCTCTTTCTGCACTTCTTCAGGTCAGAAAGTCTCAGCTACTCACAATTTCACAAAAGTTGGTAGTTACCATATATTTTTTGTGACAAGAAAACTAACAAGAAGACAGGATATCCATAACTGAGAGGTGCTTTTTCTTGAAAGCCACTCCTAAGTCCTGATGAAACAGCTATCGAGCAAATCTTGTGACAAAATTCATCTGTGTCACTTCTCTAATAAAAATACAACAGCTGCACAGTTCATTTTACAGCACAATTTATAAATCAACTGGAATGTTTCCTGCAGAGCTAATAGTGCCAGACACAACTTCTCCAAACTTTTCCAAGGGAAAGTGTAACATCAGCACTATCCACTTGAGGAGAGGACCAAACAAGTTTGCCAATAAACCTGAACAAGCCAAATGGAAAATCCAGCAGCAGGCAAGACACTCAAGAAAGTGTTAGTCAAGTCAATGTACATGCTGGACTTAGTGGGAATCTGGGTCTAGTTCCTGGCTCTGCTGTGAACTTCCTTTGTGACCTTGGCTAAGCTTCCTCAGCAAGCTGTTCTCTCAGTTGGTAATGAGACACTGAAATAGGAGGCTGAATGTCTGCTGTGACAATATCTTGCTTGCAAAGCAGGGAAGAAGAATGAGAAAATGTTTTCTGCACAGAGTATCCAACTGTACCATGAACTATCCCTTGCCTAGCAATGTGCAGCACAGAAGACATGTTGAGGCTTTGAAGCCGGTCATGGTCCACTGACTGTATTTTAATACAAACAATAATGAACAAAAAACATTTTTCAAAGAGTCTTTTTTCTGGCCGAATGTAAAAATTACAAATGCTGTAGATGAAGTCACAGTGTTTTTAAACATATCTATAAAATTGCTTTGAAGTAGGAGAGAGAGGTTTATTATTTCAAAGTGGTACAGCCTTAAACACTGGGAAAATAGTCCCCATATTTCCCCCCCATTCTCTAACAATGGCAATGAATGTCATAAATCTCATTTTAAATCTAGTGGTATGTACACATAAAAGTGTTACATTTATTCTGAGACCACAAAAGATTACTCTGAATGAGTCTCAGGCTAAATATATTTATATGCAGTGATAAAGCCTTGTTCCACATTAAAATCACACAGACAGCTTATGAATTCAGGATTTCACCAATGTAAATAAAAGAAAGTTCTGTTATTATAAAAACGGAATTGAAAATAGAGCAATGATGGAATAAAACTTTGAGGTAAATTAAAGACTCGATAAAAGTCTCCCATCTTCAATGAAAGCTACAGTGACAGAAGTGAGATTGTAAATCCCTTCATGTGGCTATATTTTGTAAGAAACTTTTTAAATGAATTATCCTTTGAGAGTCACAGTCAAGCACGCATACATAAGAAAAGATTATATTAAAGAGGAAGGTAACAAGGTGTTTCTTTTCAGTATTTCTACTCATGGTTTTGCCCGTGTGATTCCCACTAAACAAAAGAACCACTCTCTTCAGATCTCTTTCAGCTCTGAAAAGTGCTGGTGTGATCCTAACAAGCTCAACTGACAATGGCAGGCTGCCAAGGATACTTGGCCAGCAACACAGCCCATGGTGAGGAGGGCTGCGGGATCTTAGCAGGCTGCCTTTCTCCTTCTCCCTTAGCCCATCCTGTAAGCCTTGAAATGCACGGGAGAGAAAATCACACCAAGTCACACTGGCACAGAGCCTGAAGCATTGCCAAGCAGCCCCTGGATGCAGCTTCAAGCTCCAGCCCTTCCCCGCCCCAGTTCTTTGCTGCCCCACATGCCACACCAATGTATTTAAACTTTCAGTGCTCTGACCCAGACTCTACACATGTCAGTAGCTCCATCTTCCCTGATAATGACTCTTACCTACTCCATTGCTGGGTCTCCTGAGCTGGCCATTGCAGCTATCCCAGCATACTTTCCTTTCCTTCCCTTTTTCCCACCACTCATCTTTCAGCTCTATTTCTTCATTTCTGCCCTATCCAACCTCATGATCTGGGCTGCTCTTCTAATTCCTTCTTCAGTTGTGACAATACAAGGTTTTCAGACTCCAGCTCTTCTTTATTTGACTCTCAGTAGAAATCCTACACCCTGCCATTTCTGATGGAAAAGTATAAGTTCTATAGACTCACACAGGACAGAAAAGATCATAGTGCTCCTCAGAGCTTGGGCTAATCCATACCTGGTCTTTCCCAAGAAACTCATGTCTACATCCAGAGAAACTTTCTGAAAGAAACTCTCTGCTCCCAAACAAGGTATTTACTTCTCCTGCACTTTGCGAAGGGAAGAAAGGGCAAAATAGAAAACAGATTTCATCTGGAAAATAAAAGAGTTAAAGATTACAGAGTGGTAGGTATCCCAGTGGCTAATTCATTAATGCTCCTGAGGTGCCCTTGTTCCAGGTGAATTCCTAAGCTACAATTTGTTTGGCCTAGAGCTTTTTTGCCTTCAACTAGCCTTTAATAATTTATAAAAAACAAAAGTCTAACAGGAAATAATGACTATAAGTCACCACTGGAAATCACAAGGCAACAGCTTGAACTGGGATCTCTTAAACCACATGTGCTGGTCCCCCAAAAAAGATACTTTTTTGAGTAAAAATCCCTTCTTACTGAAAAAGCCAATGAAACCAATGTGCTTCTGAAAAAAGACCCTGAGCTGTCTGTGACACGCAGGCCAGAACTGGCAGAAGGGAGCTGGGCTTTCTTTTCTGCAACCTGTGTAGCCACTACCTCAGTTCCAGGCTGAGGGATTCAGGCAACAGGGCTAAGCATCAGAAACATCTGCGAAAGCAGTCTGAAGAGACACATGAAGAACAGAGGAGAAAGTGGAGAAAAAGTAGACAAGAAAAGTGGGTAGCAGAAAGATAACAAAAAATGAAGACAAAGAACAGCAAGAACAATGCAAAAGGGGACAGATAAAGGGAAAGAGGAGAGGAGAAAGACAGAAAATCCATCTTGCCAGAAACAAACATTTCTTATCAGTTAGAGGAAAGTGGTACCTCTGAAAAATCCAATTTCGAATGTCAGAAGAGAAGCGATAGAGAAGGAATGAATCACCTACATAAAGGTACAAGTTCCTTAATGATTGAAAATCAACACCTGGAGGTACAGAAAGTCTGAAGGACATAGGGTTTTGAAATGAAGGTGGAGATAACTTTAGGAATGGGAAACCTCTCATCATTTGAGGTAAGGTGGTAAGTAGATTGAGCCGCCCTAAAGCTCTATCCACATCTCTTCAGGTTATCCAGCTGTAGTCTGACTGTCATTGATACTCTCAGGTATTTTCACATGCAAGAAAGAGATCAGTAGTCTCAGACTAAGTGAACTCCTATCTTGCAGGTTTAGAAAACCCAACATCCATTTCTCCTGCTGCATCAACAGGTAGACCTACTTGGTGATGTCATATTCCAAGGGATCTGGAGTCACTCAGTAGCACTTGCTTAGACTTCCTAAAGCCTCATGCTACAGGCATTGCACACTGGCAGCAGTGTTCCTGTAAGCTCTGCCAAGCACACACCCCTGCTTTTAGTTCATACCCTGCATATGGCCTCTGAAAGGAGAAAAACCTCACAATTAGGTTCTAAATCAGACCTTAAGAATGGTTCTTAAGCACTTTCCTAAGGGTCAGTTCCCTGATGATGAAGAAGGGACCATTTCAATATTTTCATGTTTTTCCTGTGCACAATGAGTTGCAGCAATATAGAAAGTATACTGCTACCCAAAAAAGGGCTGAATGTTAACAAGAGGAAAAGAGAGAGACAGGTTAAGAATAGCCACTGAAATCCTTTGTTACCTACAACCAATGTAGGAAATGTAGGCCTTCTCTGGTGAATTCTTTACACACAAAAATAACAGATATCAGAAAGTATCAGCATAGAGAATCAGTAGCATGCAGTCACTGTACACAGATTCATCAAATAATCAATAAGACCTCAACACACTATTTATCCAATAATGGAGGTTTCTTTGTTTTCTTTAGGAAAAAGTAATATAAGACTGCAATTTTATGTCCCATAATTAAATTTAGATGAAAGAGGAAGGCATATTGAATGAATTGCCCCTTACAGAAACAATCGGCATGAACATTTTAAGATACTGAATAACAGTTAGTTGGAAAACAGCTATATGGCTTCTCAACCAGCTGTAAGACCAAAATACAACCACAAAAGAAAGTTTTTATACTTTCTGCCTATACTTCAAAACTTATAACAGCAACCGTGTTGAGTTTGCTTCTTTTTTTTCCCCCTAAATTATTTTTCTTTGGAAATATAGCAAAACACCAGAAAAATCTGCATGTGGCAAAAATCCATGTCACCACAGCATAGATTGCTGAATGGCAGCAAACTGGCCGCCAGCCCTTCAGAATAAACGCATGCACCATCTGCAGGAGGCTGGAATATCTCTTCTGGCCTAATTTTTGGAAGATGCCTAAAAAAGGGACAGCACAACTTGGAGAAAACCCTTTGTCCTATCTGTGGAATGGAATGAAAGATGAATGGGATTTTGCCTGTGGGGAAATTCTGTGCTCAGCAACACAAAATACTTTTGGCTGCTAGACAGACACCAGGAAGGCGATGTTACAAAGATGACAGCCAACTGTGCCCTTTAATTGCTAGGCCATCATGTAACATAATTTCACTACGTTATTTGAAGCATACACAATACACAACACAAAGTTTTTTAAGATACTGATGAAATAGCATTTGTTCCTTTCAAAGCTTCTTTAACAAGACAGGAAGACTTCACACTGGGAAGGCTGCCACCATGAGATCATGGCTTTCTAGAAGTGTAAAATTCTCATTTCTGAAACTGCAGACCTGTCACACACCAGACTTGAAATTTCATGACAGTTTATCAATTTGGAGGGTTTTTTTGTTGTTGTTGTTGTTTTTAAGGAACAGAGTTGTATTTCCCTTACTGAATCCAACCTAAGAATTAAAATTATGCTCTGTACATAAGACCTGAGGTTCTGATTATTGTGAGTTTAGATGAAGAAAGCAGATGCTTTTCTGTCAAGTTGATAGAGCTTCATTATTTTCAGGGATTTAAACTAGAAAGAACAAAACCACTAAAGCGAAACAAACCAAGTTACTCAAAAATGAGAAATGTTAGAACAAGCTTTTAAAAGCTGTCAGTATCTCCTTGGAAGTATAAGAGAATTTAAACTGTGAGTTGTCACCAATTTGAATTAATGTCTCCCACTCAAAATGACCATTTACTTGCAATGGGACTAAAGCTCTGCAGTGGCACTGGATCAATTTACATCAGTGAGAACACTCACTCTTACTGTGTATGTAAGCAGCTACCATTCATAAAGTAGTGGAAATGCCCACATTTGAAATGAGACAGAAAGCAGGGGCTGCTCTCATGAAACACAGCCCCATCTAATACATTTGTTGTCCTATTTTTCAGTCTCCAGGCTTGCAAGCAAGTGACAGGAACCATAAAAATGTGTCACAGATTACCAAGAGGGAATGTGCGCTTTGCTGAGTGTTATGACACAACATAGAGGTTGCTTTTAAAGTTGCAGTTTTAATATTTATTAAATAAACTTATTTAAAAACACTTCCCATCACTGTCAGTAACTCATTGTCCAGTATCTATATACATTCTTGATACCTGAAGGACACAGTGGTGCTAATTGTTTACCGAGAACATCAGCCAGGTGAGGAATGCTTTATGCTTCTATTAAAACACTATTTTACAAAAAGTTTCCAGTGTGAAGATTAGCATATTGGGTGAGCCAAAGGAAGCACTGGCAAAAGAATTTCCTTCAAGAGGATACCAAAATAGAGCTTGTGTATTTACCTTCTAATAAATATCCTTCCTACAGCACCAAATACAAGCACCTGTACAGGATCATTACTAATGAGATAAGACTGCTTCACCTTGACCTAACTCCCACAGAAATTTCTGTCACCCCTACAGAATCAATGGGAACCAATTAGAGGCAAATATGGTGTTGTACCACCTTAGAATTGCACAGCTTGATGATTCCCAGGCCAATTCGTTGAAAACATAACTTCTACAAGTAGCTCTATGGCCTTAACAACAAAGTGATGCTCAGGTAAATTCCACAAAACTCTACCTTGGTTTGGATGAGTGTCACAAAGGAACAAGATCTCCAAGCTCTTATTTGATGACATATTAATACCAAGTAAGATCTCCAGACAAAATTACTCAAACACAAGTCAAGGAAGATCTCAGTGACTTTGCCTTGCCACAGGACTCTGCACACCACAGCTGGGAGAACAACTCCTCTGTTGGCACGGCCACTGTGGTAGAAGTTTCCACCAGCATAAAAGCAAGCAGCAGAAAAGCTTGTAAGATGATCAGGGAAAAGACCACTTTGTTGCAGCAAGAGAATGAAATCCTCTGAACTTTCTAGCCCTGATGCTGCCTATAGCCCAAGATGTTAGTTCTCTAACAGTGCCTTGAACTTCTTACAAAGCTGAAAAAATTTGGCCCAAGAGCTAGTACTGCTGCTACTTTGCCAATAACAAAACTGTTTTCTAGTCCTACTGTTTAGGTTTCTAAATTCCCCAATCAGAGAGTTGCTAAACAATAATCTGATCCCCAGGGAGTGCCTGAAGGAACTGATATTTGTGGACTTAGAAGCAGAAAATTTCTCTTTATCCACTTTCTAAAGCTTTCTGAATACAAAAAATAATAAAAACAATAAACAAATAAATGAAGCTCTGGAAATCAGTGACTGAGGAAAGCATTTTACCTCTAGCTAAAGCAGTTTATAGAAAAGATGGTCACTTTGTGATATCAACTTCTTCCATGGATTTGTTACATTAGCCTTTTATTTTCTTCCACTTCGGAAGAGTGCAACTTAAGGCTACTGATAAAGTTTGTTTCCCTCTCTTCTCATTGACTGATCACTGTAGCAAATGCCTCTCTAATAATTTTAAAGATGCTCCTTGTCATAGCAAATGCTGTCATAAAGAACTGTCTTAGGATTTTGTTCTACTGGGAAGTGAAAATATAACCTAGAGGGATGATTAAATCTTCTCTCTTCCTAGATAGCTTAAGGTACTACTTTACAGAGAGATACACCAAGCAAGACATTAGTTTACCTTTCAGAGTAACTAAAGCAGCACTTATTTTACTGAAGGGTTCCAGAAAAGAACATATTTCTTTTAGGATGTCTGTGTCTTTTCTACTTTTATTATGGTACCAGAAATCATTTTACAGTGCCACAAGCACAGGCCTGAGCACATGTAATTCCTGGGGATCAATTCAGAAGCTGTGACATGGGACAGAATAACTGAGGTGGGTTTTGCTCTTTTATAAATTAGTTGTCCCAGGTTCCTTCAGTAGAGACTGGAGACGCAAGCATTTCATCTAGTCCTAGCTTGTGATGAACTGCCTCCTAGGAAGGATCTTTCTATTTTCTTTTTCTCTTTTTTTTTTGGCCCACAGAGGTTACGCAGGGTTAGACAAAATACATACCTCACAGAGTTAATGTTAAATTACGTAGGTCTTGATTTTGCAATCCAGTTTAGCCAAGAAAGAGCATTCCTGAGAGATGGAAACAAAGGTGAGTGGCATGAACCAGAGCAGCAACAGCCCTTTGGACTCATAAAAAGGCTATGGCTGTTCCAAAAATCATAGGCACATGAGGTCTATTCAAAATTCAGATAATTAACACACCAAACTTGCAGGAGATGAATTTCTTAATCCCTGGTAAGGCCAGCCTGCTTTTGAAATACTGAACAGCTCTGTCAATCTCATCCAGCATCCTAGAGGTTAAGAAGCTCACTTCTCTGACAGACTAAAAGCATCTGCTTAGTTGCCAGACCCTGGGCATTCCATGGCACCCTCTGAAGCAGTGGGAGGTGCAAGCACTGCTGCCAGTGTGGCGTTACAGCAATAGAACTTCAAAAAGCTCTGCTTTCAGCAGGCTCCTTTCTGGAGGGGTATACTAGCAGTATGTTAGCTGTAACTGGCCTTCAGTACTTCAGCTTCATCTGTAACATAGGGATAATAATTTCTACCCTCTGCTGTTTTAATCTGCAATTTTTTTAGCTAGGTTTTTAAGAAGCAAAATTGCAAATGTTCCTATTGCTACAATAGGAACAACTCTAAAGTAGAATACGTATCGTGCTAATAACATTTTACAGACAGTATTCAATGTGAATGTCAGGGACACTCTGAATATCAGGGAGCAAAAATATAACAAACTCATCTTACAGTGAGAGAATGAAGTGGAGAGACATGAGATTAAAATCTGAGTCAGTTGGAATGACACAGATATTGCTCAGAAAATGTCAATTACTTTTCTGGGGACATATTAAGCATGTAGATTTTTTTCTACTCAAAAAGGTTTGGTGGCTCTAGGGAGAGGAGTCCTGTTTGCTTTCTGCAAATTAGGAGTTTTCTTCATCCTAGATTACATAAAAACTGAAAGAGTTTGCAGTTTTTGAAAACTGGAAGCCCAAAAGAGTTGCAAGAAATACACTTCCATAGCTTGATCGTTTTTCATTAACATTTTTGCTTGGAGGCAGGGAAGCCACTAAAATACCATTTTCAGAAATGCATTGAGCAACTTCATAAGGTGAACATTTGGGAAAATTAGTGAAAATAAAAACTTGAAATTAAAAACCTGAAACAGACCTTGGATGGACAACAGCCAGAGACTAGACAGAGAAATAACAGTGAGTTTGCAGGTCAAAGTGTCGGCCTGGATTTCTCATGTGCTTCTCAGTGACATATCTAGGAGAAGACAGAGTTAGAATGTGTTAATAAGGGTTTATATCTAAGCGGCTGACACCTGGGAAAAGGCATGCAACTGTCCACAAATCTGTGCAGGCTATTAGATACAGACAGGGAGAAAGTCTTATCTATAAAAAAGAGCTTCAGCCTTATTCAAGAAAAAAGTACACACCAAATACTACCCATAAAACCCCAAAAGTTTAAATAAGGAGAAAACATTTCAGTTTGGAGGAGGAAGGGTGGGAGGGCATGGAGGAGGTATGGAAAAAACAGGGAAAAAACCACTAAGTTTGGTTTTGGTGGGATTTGTTTTAAGAATTCCAAAGCTTTCTGCAATGAGCTTTAACAAAACACTAGATTCTAACAGGAAATTTCCTACCAGCTGAAGTGTGATCAAAGATAAGCATCATTTTACTGGTAAAGTCCACATTAACAAAACAGCTGGGAAAGATTACAAAACCAGAGCTTATGAACATTACTTATAGGGGGAGTTGGTTTTGAACTCTCAGAAGGAAATAATGAAGACAAGCTCTCCAATGAAATTCAGAAAACTAAGATGAAAACTATTTCCAGGGAAAACATACTGATCATCAACTAAAACACCTGCCCATCATTTTCTCTAGCTTTGATAGACCCAGATAAGCACATCTTAGCAATTTTCCAAAGTTCACATTGAGAACATGATCTGCTAGCAACCAATGCTGTTATAAAACTAATGGTCTGGGCTACACCTTGTAACCTATTAAGAAGGGATGCAAAATTTCCAGCAAAGCTGTGGATGATCCATCACATGGTGTATGCAATACCACAAAGTAATACTATGGAGAGAAAAATTCTACGCTAGAGGGGAGATGGATGGGAAGGTCAATAAATCCTCTTCCTCTGTAACGTCTGTAATTAAGCAGAACATATTGCTCATTCTTATGATTCCAACATAATCCTGCTGTTGTCTTGACTGTACAGGATTTGAAGATTCTGACTGTTTTAATGACAATGCACGAAAAAACACCTTTTTCTTTGCTTTCACAGACAAATCCAGAGTCCACATCAGGAGGGAAATAATCCAGTGGTGTGTGAGGGGTTTTGGCCTTATAGTTATCTTCCCAATTCTAGCATATTCCTTTATTTAAATTTTACTTAAGCAGCTTTAAAGCTGGAACTAAGGCAGGAGGGAGGGCAGGATAGGAAAAGAACACACCGTATTTTCTGTTGCAAAGAGAGATGCAAAAGCCCACATAATGCTGTGCAGCTTCAGTAACTCCGTATTCACTAGCAGCAATGCATGCATCTATTAGCAAGTAGGTACAGAACCAGAGAATGACAACACTCTGCCTTCTGCTAAGAAGTATTTACCAGTGCTAGCCTTTGTTAACAGATGTTCATGGTATCCAATTGTCCTGGGTTTAAGTAGGTGTAGGCCTAAATTTAGGGTTTAGTTTTTAGAGCAGACCTTGGATTATCAGCTGACACTGCCTTCTGCTGACCAAGGGTATTCCATACCATATCTGACATCATCTCAAATATAAAAAGAGAAGGAGGAGGGAACTTCTCTCTCTTGTTGATCATGGCCATGGAAGGACACTGCTGCTGTTCTGAATTAGGCCTAGCACCACCTCACTGCTATGTTATCTACAGGAAAGTAAAATGTTTATTCTTAGTTTTCTCTCTGCCTGTGTCTGCCCCTTGGGAGTTTGAGTTCTCTTGGGTGATTTTGTATCTGGAATAGTGAGATTTTGTGTTTGGAGAGGTTAATTTTTTTCTTGAGTGGGGAGGTGAAGGATTTATTTGTTTTGTGTAACTTGTGTGGATGTGTGTTATATTGTAGTCTACTTTTAACTTTCCCTTTCTTGTGTAAATATATAACTAGTTAAGTTTTGGAGGGTTTTTTTCTCCTTTTTCTCAGGGAGAGGAAGGAGCTTTATTGCTTTGGTTTATACTTCATATTTTGCCAAGTATTAGCCAGTGAAAGCAAAGACCTGAATAGATACTTACCACCAGATTAATGGTTCTCTTGAACTCATTTTACCTACCTTTTCCAGACCTGAATGAATTCTGCCTTTCCTGTTTTCCCCTCACTTACAAATGAGCCAAGTAAACCTGGATCTTTGTTGTTTTGAGTGTTTCAAATAGTCAGGCTCCCTAAGTCCCACAGTTCTGGGATTCCCACAGCAATAGCTTCCACTGAAGTCTGCCCAGCTCCATGACCTGTTGCCTCCTATAAATGATTGTAGCATCAATGACTGGGGATGGAGGGGAAGAAAAGGTCTATTTTAGTCATGCTGAAGCATGAGAAATGCCAGAAACAATGTGTGTGTCAGTGGGAGACAGTTGGCAAATGGTTGGTAAACACCAATGTGCTTTGAGACCTTCTGTTGATTCCTGCAGATCTTCTCTCTCACTACACAGACAGAAATTATGTTTGTTGAGAATTTCACATATGGGACGGCCTATCTTTAATAACACCCATAATTCCCTGTCAGAAGAGCAAATTCTCTTCATGCTTTTCTACACTATGGTGGAAGTGTAGAAATAAGGATTTTCACTTATATTTTTCCTTCTTGCTATACCACAGAGACAGCAATTTTTTTCCTTAGTGAGACCCAAGACTTGTTTCTAACACCTTTAGCCATGATAATAGTGTAGATCTGCTACAGCATAGAAAACTAAATGATTATAGGCCACATATAATTGGATGGCAGGCAGCTCCTGGGCCACAGACCAGGAATTTTCCATCCTTGCTGGTTTGTAAAGCAGCTGAGGACATGCTGTAATGGAAAAGGCTGTTTTGCTTCTAAAAAACAACAGAAAATGCAGTATTTGACATCTTTGAGAACAGAGTAGTCTTCACCTGCCACTGGCAAGGAGTTTGCTCACTGTGGTTCAGTTGTTTAGCAGCTACACAAACATTTTAAGTAAAATGTGTGGCATTATCTTCTCTTTTGAAAGTTGGCTTAATCTGATCAATAAATTATCACAGTTGTGATTCACAGAAAATATTCTCTTGAGGCAATATCACAAAGTGATAGTATCTTTTAAGGTCTTATCCCAGATTCTCCAAAACTCCATGTGCATGCAGGTTGATGGCAGATACTGACACCTCTAGAAATGCTTTAGACAGTCAATGATCCTTCAGTTTGAATGGTAAACACAAAGAATATCTGCTCAGAGAGTGCTAAGGTGCTTAAGTGTTACTAGGGAGCCTACAAAATTAGTTAACTTGCTAGAGAAAGCTATAAATGATTTTTGGATGCAATGAAGAAGTGGCAAACTATGGAAGGAGAGATGTGTTTCTGTTGTGATGGCTCTGCAGCCAGCAGCTTGCTAGGCAGAAGTTCTTACTATGCCAGAAAGAGTTTCCCTTGGGAGCATCAGCATCCTCCAGCTTGAGAGGTGCAAGGTTTTTTGCCTCACTTCCACTGCAAGCCAATACCCAGCAGTACTTGCACTGCCTGCAAAGATTGCTGAAATGACATTTGAGGGGGGATGGTGTGTATGTGTGTGGGGGTGGGGATGGGTGTGTGCGTGCTCAGGAAAATAGAAAAATTTGAGGAAACAATCTGTTTCTTGAGCCTAGATAGTGGTAAAAGAAAAAGGGATCTCATAGTTTCCCCCCCGCCCCAATGAATACACAAGAAGTCTCCAAGTCCCCTTGTCTGAGCCTCATTTATTTGTTCTTAGGTGCAGAGTAAATTGCATACTCTTCATGCAAGGCCATTGCACTAACTCATGCATCATCTCCTCTTGCTCTCAAGAGCCAGACATCAAGGCAATTTATGCACTTAGCCCCAAAACTGGAACCTAAACTTGATTTACCTTCTCTTGTGCCCACTGCTGATTCTGGATCTCTGCAGCCACACAATGTAACATCTTGCCTGAAGCTTGTCCTATAGAAGCATCACAAAAAGCCATGAAGCACAAAGGACTACCCCTAGTACTCCCATCTAGTACCGCTTTTACCTATTTCCTTCATCTCAGTTTAAGAAATTTCACCTGAAGACAAGAGATTACAAACTCTTCGTGCCTGTGATACCCTTTTTGTGTATTGGTATGGCATTTAAAACCTCAGATCTCAGCTGGTATTTTTTCATTGTAACTAATATTCAAAGTTTGGCCAGTGGACTGCGGAAAAACACAAGGTACTTTCACTTCACCTGAAGATATCATCAATCCCATTCAAATGAGGGACAGATATATTTGTTTATCTACACAAGCAAGGACTTTAAATTCAAAGGAAGTGACAGTAATTCAGATAATACACAACCACTGTGCAAAATTATGTGCTGAGGTGCTGCCATTACTCTTTCACTAATCTGCAATATGCAGAAACTGTGAATTTAATGAGCTTCATAATTATTCTGTTCTCAACATTTCCTTCTTTTTGGTAATGACATTATTTCAAATGATATTTTTTACACTATGTCCCTAGTCAATCATGTAAATTCTCTGAAAAATGTACCTCAAGTAAAACAGTATAACCCGGAGAGAGGAGGAGAGGTTGATTTATCTCAAGGACTTTGCACCTTAAATAGTCAGTAAAATATTAAACATCCCTATCAATAACAGTTGGACCGTATTATAAGCTTCCTCATAGCTGAAGTTCTTAGGAACAAATTGACCTCTTCCTGAAAAGGTGTCAAGCATTTCATTTAATCCTTTTTATAGTGGTGACCATCAATCTATCTTAATGTTTATTGGAAGGAAAATGATTGTCTTTTCTTTTTTGCAATGGTATTTCATTATATACATTAGGATAAATAACTACAATTCAAAGCAAAATGAGATGAAAATGTCCCTGTATTTTTTTCTTTTGGTTTCTTTTCTTCTTCTTTTTTAATTTCATGATAAAAAAATATAATTAAATTAAGCTTGATTCTTATTTAAATGTGCACCTTAAAGTGAAAGCAGAGAAATTACTTTCATTTTCAAAGTTGTTATATCCCAATTGATCTTCCACACATTGGCATTATTATCTGATTGTGAAGATATATGCATTTATCAAAAGCTGGAGCCATCTGTCTCAATTCTATGTAATTTCATTACATATTCATCATTTATCTAGTCTGAGTATGTGACACGAGACCCTACTGACTAGCAATTCTATACTTATTATCACTTCACACTGTGTTTGGATGGACACAAGGCTGTCAACTTCCATTAATCTACTTTTGATGTAAAAGTAATCATCTTGGGATAAGCCTCAAAGCTCCTGCATAATCAGGCCACACTGCTACGTAAATGTAGAGACACCAGCATTCTTATAAAAGAGCCTGAAGCATTTATTCGTGCTTGTCTTTCACAGCATGCAGATGTCACCCTGCAGATACATCTGGGGAATGGAAGTATAAATCCCAGCAGATTGGCACACCTGGGTATGGAGGCACTCACTGCTCAAAGGTGACTGTGACTCTGCCAAGTGTGACTCTCACGAATGTGGAGATGGGCAGGAGTTAAAGGATGCAAGTGGGGTTTTCTAACTTCAGTCACCGTTGCTGGAAGGGCCAACATAATTACAGAGTAATTTGCAACCCACTGCAAAGCTAAAAGTATTTAACTTCAGACTATCAGATTAACTTGAAACCACTTGTTCACTTCAACAGACTTTGGGGAAGCCATGGTCTGTACAACAATATTTTGAAAGCTTGATAGTGTAACCAGCCATCTCCCCAGAGAAGAGGTCACAGCACCAAGCATGACAGAGTTCAAGAAGCATTTGAAAAATACTCTTAGGCACATGGTGTGACTTTGGGATGGTCCTCTGAGGGGCTAGGAGCTGGACTTGATGATCCTTCTGGATCCCTTTCAACTCAGCATATCCTGTGATTCTGTGATCTTCTGAACCTCCTTGGTTGCATAATGCAGCCATTCCTTTTGCTCCATGTGTGCTTCAAAGGGGAGAGACCCTTGGGGGAGACAGGTTCTCCCTGGGCACAGACAACTGGCATCAGCTGACAGACTGGACTCCACATGTGTAGCCTGTTCATCTACTGCATTGAAGCAAAGATAATGCAGATAACAAAAGATGGTTCACTATTCATGTGGACCTGAACTCAGATTTTGAAAGTTAAGTGATCGTAACCACTGCACAGAAAATTGTTTACTTCACATGAATTTACTTTGAGTGTATCCAATTCAAGGTTGCCAAGTCTTTCTGTGTGAGTTGTAGTGAACACGTTAGCAGATGAGTATGTGCTTAAACCTATGGCTACCGCGGAATACTTAAAAAAGTGGAATTTCATTTTGTGAACATGAATATTCACACTGGAAATGTCATTTGAAGAAGAATCAGGCTCATCCTATCTGGAAACACAAAAATAGGCTATGATTTGTCTGTCAAAAGGATATATATCAAAACATGTCTCAAACTGCACATTAGGCACACTTGAAATTTATGAAGCATCCACAGGGATGGTAAGAGACAGGATTTTATTCCCAATGGCTAACTATCAGCTCTGCTGCTTTACAGAATTAGTTTTCATTGCTGTTTCCCCATCAGTTAAATGGGGATGAGAGCACTCACCTTCATCTGTGAATTGCTCTGATCTCTACTAGGCAAAAAAGTTCTATATCACAAATGAACATCGGTAACAGTCAGCTCAGTTACACAAGTGACAAGGACTGATTAACTCACGAGCAGAAAAAAAGGCTGTAGTTGACTAATGCACCTTGTCACTAACCAGAGGTCTGCTTGAATAGTTCAGTGCACTGAGACAGAACCCAAACTCCCAGGACAGCTGTTGAACCTGCTGGCCAGACACTCATGGTGGCTGGCGTCCTCCTTCTTCTGGGTGCAGGGATTTGCACAAGCTCGCATGTGGTAAATTCACATCCCACTTGATGGAGCCTCACCATCCATCTTCATACAGACAGACTTCATGCTGACAGCTTGTTTCCCAAAGGCATCATAGATTCATAGAATCGTTTGACTTGAAAGGGACCCACTAGGATCATCTAAGTCCAACTCCTGGCCCTGTGCAGGACAGCCCCGAGAGTCACACCATGTGCCTGAGAGTGTTGTCCAAACATTTCTTGAACTGTGTCAGGCTTGGGGCTCTGACCACTGCCTGTTCCAGTGCCCAACCACCCTCTGGGTGAAGAAACTTTTTCTATTATCCAACCTAAACCTCCCCTGACACAGCTTCATGCCATTCCCTCAGGTTCTGTCACCGGTCATCAGTGAGAAGAAGCTGGTACCTGCCCCTCCACTTCCACTCCTTCCAAGGAGGCACAACACATTTTCATATGTAGAAACCATGACTGGGAAAATCTAAGTGATGCTGAAAACAGTAATGGATCCTACTCCTAAACCACAAGGTGGGAAGTCATGACAGCCTTCTGAAAGCATTAGGTAAGCAGTGAAAGCAAATTCCTACCCTCATCTGTACTAGATGAATACAAAAATGAGAACCTGAGTCCAGAGAGAAGCATTACCTGATCATGCAAAAGTTGGTGGGATGTGGTATGACTAGATATGTACAAGTATGAGGTGTTTGATCCCAGAATTCAGTCAGAGAAGACAGTGCTACATGGTGAAAACCATCACCATGCCCAAGGCAAATGCGTTGTTCCTGTGGAAAGTAATGCAGGGCTGCATAGAGTCCTCGAGATAGCTCAGAGCCTGCTAATACATGTGCACAGAGTGAAGGGGCTCAAGGCTCACTAGCTCTGCAACAATGCTGCCAAGAGTCCTCAACTGTGAATTCAGCATTGGCAACAGAGCAGATGATGCTGGTTTGGGGCTTTTAGCACCATAACAAGCTGTGCAGTCTACAAATGCTGTAAATAATTCAGATGCCTTGGGTGGGTAAGAGTTTTCTCACCCACAATCTTTCTAAAACCAACTTCCTGACCACTGAAAGCCATTAAGCACTCCATTACATCACAAATTAACTGTAACAGTGTGTTCAAGTGCTAGTTTGGATAACTAAAGTACTTTTCCTTTCTTTACTGTATAGGGAAATTGTTCTTTTCTGTATTTTCCCAGTCTTATACAGTTCCACTGAATGGTCCTATTCTGCCAAATTATGGTTGCCTATACCTTAGCTCTTTAGCTAAATTTTCATGACTGATCAATTTATCCTCTGTGTAAGATGGGCTTCCCTGTTTTTGCAGAATACTTGCAGTTCTGACTCCGCATAAAGCATATTCTAACAATTAAATTATTTAATTCAAAGTTCTGGTTCACTTCAGTTTAGCCCACTTTTGCTTGGGAATATACACTGCATTTGAAATGTCCTTCCTTTATAAAAGTCATGGATTCTGGCAATAAGCCCTTATGTAACTGTAACATTTAGGTATGTGTTGGACAGAATTAGGAAGAGAACATGTGCCAAAGTACCTCTGGAATTCTGGAAATTTGTAATTTTAACTCCTAGTGCTCATCTTCAATTTAATTGCAAGCCAAAGATTTCACTTTCCCCTTTGCCACGCATTCCTGTTAGTTCTGATCATTATAGTGAATACTTCCAAAAAATTAAGCCACCTACACTAATCTGTCCCCAAAATAAGTGGTGGAAGCAAATTATAACATCTCCCTGTCACCTCATGGGTATCTGTATCGTCACTAGATTTATGTTCTAATGCTACATTATTACCTATTACCATAGTTGTTAAAACCTTACTTTTCATGCTAATGAAAATGATGAAAGACGGGGAGTTTGACATAAATACTGTAATAAGAACCATATTAATGTGACAGACGATTGCTCCTCTGTGACAGACTATGAAATCCTGTGCAAGAGTTACAGAAGGTTCATTTACATGTCTGCTCATCTATCTCTCCCTACAGGCAAGCAAGGGACTCAGGCTCAATACTGGAATGGGATGAGAATCAGAAGATAGATAAAAGGCACAAATGGTCATCCTAGAAAGAAATGCATCCTAAGGCATACTCTTCCTAAGTGACCATAAGAATAAAATGTCGATTACAGGACCTGAGTTCAGACTCCTTACACCTCTTTTCAGGCATCTAATTATACACTTCTGGGCAAAACTTCCAAAATTTAGGGCAGAAGCAGCACTACCAGCAAAATGTGATTTGCGCTCCTAAGCCGCATCCTTCTGTTTTGAATTTACAGCAGTTTTCATTCACTAAATTTGACATGAGGGTTGCCATCTTCAAGTCATGCTATTCCACCCCAATTCTTTCCATGGCTCTCCTAGTAGTTTTCACAGGTTGCATGTGTGCTCTGTTTCTGAGGAATATGTCCTGATCATTGTCAAAGAAAGACCTGGGTAACAGGCAAAAAGAAAGCCAAGATAGTTTTATATTTCTAAGAACAGATGATCAGGAAATGGGCATTGAAAGGCAAAGTGAAACCACTCATTGGCCATCTGCCTTTTGGAGTACTCTGTTTAGTCACAGAAGATACAGAAATATCATCTTGTCATACAACGACCTTTTTGCTGATCACACTCAAGTTTTTTATTAGTTGTGACCCCGCTGATTTCAGCCCAACCACCAACTTGGATTAGAAGATTATAATTTTACTCCAACTCACATTGCTATATGATCTGCTGCTGTCACAGTAATTTTGACAATGTGCGATTGGTGCCAGAGGCAGACTACTTCATGAGACAACAATTCTTCTGACCTACCCTTACAAAAAAAAAAAAAAAAAAAAAAAACAACAAAAAAAACCACAAACGAAAAAACCAAAAAATAAAACCCCCACCAAAACAGCCCCCCAAAAATCCAACACCCCATAAGTTGAAATAATAAGAAATCCAGACTTGTTTCTATGTCCTTTCCACCAGTAAAACACTTTACTTACAGAAATATTTCTTTTTAGAGTCCCTCTTCTTGCAAAGAGAAAGAAAATAGCAATCACATAGATAATTTATTATTAAAACACTCATTTACTGATAACATGCAGACAAAGATTGCTTTCCCCATTTTTAACAAAGTCAACATGATATCTGTTAGTGGGACACTCTGAAGGTTCCTTGTCTTTTCCAATCCTTGCTGTCTCTCTATCCCCTCTTGCTTTATTTTTATTACTTTTCTTCAAACTTGGTTATATTAGCATACTTTTCTACACTTAAAATGTGCATGTGTTTGTTCTTTGACCTTCCTTGAGCATATGGCTAGGACTGATTTCTAATTTCTCTTGAAAGGTGAATTTACTATTCTCAGCAAGGAAAGTAACTAGAAAAAGGAGAAAAAAAGAAAAAAGGAAAAAAAAAGAAAAAGAAAAAGAGAAAAAAAAGAGGTTCTCTCTCATCTGTTTCCTATCCCTGAAAAACCAAATGAAGTGGAATTTTTAAGACTGCTTGTGGCATCACCTTTCACTCTACAGTTTAGCACATTTTACTTTAGCAGCAGTTCAAAAGTTCACTATCCTACATCTGATGCCTTCTGCTTGCTACAAATGTCTGCAGTACAGCAAGAAGTTAAAAACATTAAAATATTACAGCACAAAGGAACACCCAGACTCCATAAAGTTCATACTATCATGCTTAAGCTTAAACAGCATCACACAAAATTTGAAAATACTCATTTGCTGTGTAACATATGATCAGTTGAAGTTTAAGCTTTTCTGGTTTTCATCTACTTTCACCAAACATGTTTGTATTTTTAAGTTTTTCTCTGGAGGGTGCCAGGTCTGAAATTTTAATGCTTGTGAAAAGGGGCAAAAGCAAAATATTTAGCAATAAACCAGCATCTTCTGAGCTTTTAGTAAAATCCTCAAAGACTGTCAGGGGGGATATGAGATGCAATACATACTGCATCCTTCTAGTGCTCTGAGGGTGAACATTGAGACACAGAACTTGGTCCCAAGACAGCCAGGAAAAGAGTGTTTTCCAGTAGAACATATTAACAATATTTGCATGAAATCAGGTAGGAAAGCCTAATACTAAGGGCCTGCTATTTACTCCAACTATATAGCCACTGTGCCACGAAACAAGAATGGAAACTGAGCAATGATTACAGGAATCTGCTTGTTCAGGGTCACAGAGAACCTGCTCACATATCGGTCACCCAGTTCATTCTGCAGCGCTTAGCCCATCAGGTCACATGCCTTGCAAAAGATGTCCCATTGCCTTGTTAAATACTGTATTTGTATGGCACCTTTCCTTCTAGTCTTTTTGGTTTTTTGAGTACAGATGATACTGTTTTTCATGTCATGTGCTTGCCTTCTTTATGGGATGCTGCAAAGTTGACAAGCTTTGATGAAGTTATGAAGTAAGGACCTTTGCATGACTGCAGGGCGAGTGTGGGACTCCTGACTCTTGTGCACTAGGGAACAGAGCCCTGACAATGATTTATTTGTCAGTGCACTGTACTGACAGCCAAATCAGCCAGAGAGCAAGTAAGAAATAAAAGAGCAGAGGGAAAATATTTGGGTTTGAAACTGTTCTGAAAATTTCTCATAAAAAAATCAATTACAAACCAAAAACAAGTTGCGTATGTCTAAGGCTATGTACACTGGCCTGCAGCAGGGAGCAAAGTCATTTATCTTCAAAGCAGTGATCACAGACAAAAATAGGAATGCCCTTTTTTCCTCCACTTGAAAACCCTAAGCAAGTTGAGTTGCTAATTTGATTTCTCAACTTTTGAGGAACCACTTAAATTATTCTTCATATAGGTTTGTTATACCAATTTTCAAACTGCTTCCAAGAATTTCTCAGACAAGTTCTGTGCAGCAAGTTTAAAACTGCAACTAAAAAAAATCAGCTCAAAAATAACTTTAGAAAGTAGCAAGGAGGGGGGGATGCTGCTTGTGGAAAGCTGAGGCCAAAGCAGACTAAGGCTCAACTCCTCTGAAACATTTAGCAAAGCACTTTCTCTATTTCCAGACACTCTGGGTAGGTTACTGACTACATGCTCTTTCAGACACAGATCTGACTCTGCTTATACAAGTGGGAAAATAATGACTTCTAGCTCCCTTTGGAAAAGTAGAAATAATGAAAAACCTTTTCTTAGTGGGGGAAGCAACCCAGGCAATGTGATTGGTTGCAGACTTCATCTCTAAATGTCTTTTCAATGTTTTCAGCCTGGCCACTGAACCAAGCATGGTGTCTGCTTCAGTCAGCACTTTGCACATCTCTGTCAAACACCTTAACCCCTGCTAGCTCCATGCTTCTGGTCTGGAACTCTTTGGAAGCAAACAGAACCAGGAGTAATGATTTTCTCATTTTTAAAGCAAAATATGAAACCAGCATAATGTTATTTCTCAGAAATTAATACTTATTAGGAGCTCGACATTATTTATCTTATTAAAAAATTATCTTCCTAATTTTCAATCAAAATACTTACATAATGTGTAACTCAATGCAGTAGTTGTATTTCTCATTATCAGTTCTTCTTAAGCTAAAAATTCAAACACCAACTGACATAATTCAGTGTTTATCCTTCCAAAGCGCAGAAGCTAAAGGCAGAAATGATCCATGCAAGAACCTTAAAGAAGGATTTCCCCTGAAAAATGGTCACATAAAATCAGGATCTTATTCAACAGATTGGTTCACCTCATGTATGTACACACACTAGCTCGTTTTCTTATGAAAAACTGACTTTTTATCAGTTTTCTCTGACAACTATTGGCGCAGCTCCCCAGGAATGAACAATCTATTCTTTCCTGGAATCACACAAATCCTTTCTGTTTTTCTATCCATTCCTTTGCTGCCAACCATAGTTACTCTAAAATTACAAGTTAGGCTGTAAAATTACAAAACTTGCTTTTTTTAAAAACAAACAAACAAACAAAGAATCAAGGAGATGAAAAAATAAAAAATACAGCCCTTCTTTCTTTTTTCCTTTTTTTTTTTTAATCTTTAGGTTGAAAGTAAGGTGATTTCCAAGCATCTCTTTGGGGGCTACAGATTTTGTTGACTTGATTTAGAAAGACATGACCACGGCAATAAAAACGTACTGCAAGAACCATAAAAAATTCAGAAGAGATGGGAACACTGCTCAGAGCAGTGTACACCTGGCGAGGCCTGATCTGCTGATCCTGAAGCTGTATTTACCTGTGGCACTGAACAAGTAACTTTCAAAGCACGGATGCATTTTGTAAAGGAAACCTGCTCCTGTGATATGGCCTATGTAAATCAATGAGTTAAAATAACTTCTCAAGTAAAGGGCTTGGTCTGGTTTTTCTTACCTACAAAACTTCCATCTCTAAATGATGTTGCAGAGACTGTTGGGTCTGAGCTCAGCCTTGCACTGAAACATAATGCCTAAAACAGCAGTCCAGGCACTGTACACCCAGCACATCAAGGAGAAGAAACAGCATCTCCTCAGGGCAAACTGGCTTTCACGTGGCCTCTGAATACTTCCCTACCTTCTGTGAGCAGCTGGTCTGTAGAAAGAAAGCAAGGTGTGATGGCTCCAAGTTTCACTGCTCTACAAATACAACTCATAGTAAAACCTGCTGAAATCAACACAGCCAGGAGCTTACCTTTCATAGCAGAATTTTCTGTGCATAGTAATATTGTAAAATAAACCTTTCTTAATGTGAAAACTGTTTATATAAAAGGTAAAATTACTATGTTTATATGCAGGTCATGACAGAATAATGTATTTGACTAAAATAGTTACAGTAAATTTTTACACCATAAAATGTTCTGCACATCACACAGAACCGTAAGTTCCTTCCTTTTCATATTTGTGAACTTCAGTATGGAAGCTAAAAAGCAAGCAATTTGAACAGATGTGGTGCTGATGGGACTCTGCTTGTTCTAGAATTATATGTTGTGCTATCATAAGGGAGACTAAAGAAACAGCTTTCAAGATGCAATTCCTTCAGCAGGCTGGTGTATAGCATGTGGGATGTACAGTTCTTGTATCACATTTCTTTCTTTTTTTTCTTTAAATAGCAAAGTGTTTGTAACACACACACACAGAAAAGCCCCAAGAGATGCAGAGCCTTGAAGTGCAATATGAAATAGTTTCTGTTCAAAGCATCTGTGAGCAATTTCCATCACCCTCACATAAAAATGGGAAAAGTGTAATCCTATGGAGTAGAAATATGAAAATACGTCCATTTTTGGCAAAATAACTACAAGAGTACTCTCTCCATACAACAACAGATCTTTCAAATGATACTTTAGTGTTTTAATTAAGCACAGCTGACCTGCACAACTGTTTGCATTGCATGGTACCTAAACTTTCCAACAGACAGTCAGATTGCCCAGTAATGTCAATGTACAAGGATGGGGCATGAACTGACTACCTTCTGGTTAACATGGCCTCAAAGCTGGAAGATTTGGAAAATTCCCAAAAAGTGATTACTTGTCAGGATTTCTAGGTGGGCACTGAACTGATACAAACTTACAACTACCAGACAAGCACAGAGAGTGTGGATGTGGTCCTCACTTCTAATAATGAGTACATTATGGTGACCTGTCTCATTTGCTTCCAATGAGTTGGATAGAGATAAATAGAAACAAAAAATCAGAATGTTAAAATCACTGTTAACTTATTCACTGTATCAGAGAAGACAACTCAGAAGAAGATCTGTGAAAACTGTACTTTTCTTTGTAAACCCTTATTATTGTAGGGTTAGGAGGAGTTCTCCATCTTAACATATAATTAAACTTAATGGGAAATGTTTAATTAAATTAAGAAACCTGAGAAAATTCCCTCAGGCAACAAGATCTGTGATTACAGTCTTGCAGTAAGCCTAAATAAGGTTTAACATATTGTAGGGCACACAGGGCCAAAGCTTTTGGACTATTTTTAACATGTTACAGAACACTGGTAATTAGAAATAGGAAATGTTAAGTACACTCATGCCAGGTTCACACGGGGAATAGCATCAAGTAATAATTGAACAGCTTCCGCTACTACAGGGTGATACACACTCAGTTTTAGGAAAACACCAGCCTACGTCGTTAGCATCTGGATTCAGAATTTGGGAGCCTGAAATTTCTAGTTCGTAAGAACAGGGCAGCAGGCTTGTCATTGTTATGAACAAAACAGATCCAAACAGAGAGTCCATTAGCTTCCTAACACTCAGGCCCATCTTCTAAGATAGGAAGAGTTTGTATTTCAACTTCATGAGCTCCTGAATTTTCTGATGAAACCTCTGTAGATTGTATGTATAAATGACCTAAAAATGCCTAATATCTATCTGTGAGAAGGAAAGACAAATATGAATTATTTGTAAAGCAGTACAAGATTCAAAGTCAAAATAAGTTATTAAATTACTCATAAACAATGCTAAACAAGCATATGATAAACAGATAGATATATAACAAAATCAATAGTAACCAGAAAATTTACAGATAAAAATGCCTGACCAAAAATTCCTGTAAGGCAACAGGTTTCTCCTTGGGTCAAGAGGGTGTTTCCCCTGCTGTAAGCTGACATACCTTCAGTAACACTAGAGCTTTCTGTCCTCAGGTCGCACAAATTGCACACAGACCTAATGCTATCTCATCTTCACCATGTCACATGCTGAAATCACCTATGAGCCACTAATTTCTGTGATTACTGAAACCACCACCACAGCAAATAAAAACTCCAACCAAAGCAAAAATATATCTGAAATCTAAGCAAAACATTTCCACAGATAAATATACGCTAAGCACAGAGATAACCAAAGATTTTCATTCCACTGAAAGACTGTACACACTAATGCTCCACAAACTAGAAAACATAGCTACTGCTATGAACCTCTTGGTCTTTTAAGGGCAATGATTCATCTCTCATTTCACCAGGATTCTTCTTGCTCTGTGATTTCACAAATAGTCATAAACCACCACAACATAAAATCCCCAAACCCTACTGTACTAAATGCAAAGATAAGAACAGGAAGAGCATTTTAATGAGACACAAAATTATGCTGTACTGTAAAATTCCTGAAGGGCTTCTTTTGATTTTTTTCATTTCCTCATCTTCCTCCTGTAATCTGTTTCGGGTTCCAGTTTGGTGGTTTTGGCTTCTTCCCCTAAACAGTCTACTAGAAGGGCCTCCTAACTCTAGGATCTATCTTCTGTACAGGAACCTATTCAGCATCACTTCCTCAGCATGAAGTCCTAAGTTGATAGTGCACGAAGGCACCCAACCCAAAAGGACAAATCTCCAAAATGACGAGTTCCTGTCAGTTCCTGGTGGACGGATAAATAGGGATGAAGAATGTGGAATATCTGCATCTGAAGACAGAAAAAAAATTATTTTTTATAATCTAGTTCTGTCTTCTCCTTTAACCACCTTTTTGGGTTTCCTTCCTTGTTTCTTTTCTTCAGTGCGGTAGGTAAATGAAAGAGATGTTAAAGAATCAAGGATACATTCAGGTATCAAAACTACTTCATTTAAAAAGCAGTAGAATGTGTTTGCAGGGAGAAAAGATATCTGTCACCTTAAACAAGAATTTGCAATCATCATCTCCGGTTAAAACATTACACTCAAGAGTTACTTGAAAGTGCAATAAGCAGGTACAATTATTTTGTAACAATAAGAGGGAGAATTAAATTTAAGTCCTGCCTCTAGCAAAAAATATCCTAAAGTAGCACAATTTTCTGCAGAATTACACTTGCAGCACAGGCTGTGCTAGTCAAAAGAACAGGTTGACTCCTTTAGTTTTTAAATAAAAACATAAGCATTTGTGTTCTTCACCTGGACAAATTCTGTAACTTTCACTCTTTTGTCCTCACCCTATACCACACTCAGATAGGAGGAAAAGTATAAATGTCTCTTGAATTTGGGACAATGCAGTATCAAGGTCACAGAATGTGCTGCAGAAGACTGATGGGTTTCAGCCTCCAGTAATTCTTGAGTGACAAACCCACTTGACTCTCAGAAACTCTCTTCCAATTATAAAGTCCCAAGAGCAAAAGTATTTAACAAGCCCATCAAGTGTATTAAGATTGGTATCTCCAGATCTTTTGGTCTTTTAGGATCTCAAACAAATGCATTGCACAAGCTGGTGTTAAATCATCACTTACCTAAAGTCAGACACCAATAAAACATTACAGTTTATGCCCCAAAACTCTGCAGTCCCCTGTCGGCATTAGGTGTACTGTGTGTATTTCTAGGGTGCAGTCAGACTCCCCAGACACAGGGCAAGATTTGGTGACGTGTAAAGCAGAACCCATGTTGCTGAGAGGTTTCCACAGCACAAATCTGAGTTGTTGCCATTGCTTTCATCAGTCTTCTCTTCAACTAATGTGTTCTACCATCACATTTTGTAATGTGCAACACAGACATAAAAACATAAAGCAATATACACTCCTAGCAAAACATAAGTGGTCAGGGGTGCAAGAATTGTCCGTAATAGACTGTCAGTCTCCATGTCCTTCCTCGCGTTGGTACCTACATGCACTAGCTAAATGTTAGGTTTGAGATATTGTACCAAAACTTATGGAACTGTCAAATTTTACTGACACAGCATAAGACAGCTCTAATGGTTCTGGACACGTTCAGGGCCTTGTGCTGGCCAGAAAAGCGTGACCCAGTCTCAGCTTCTAGATCATTTCATATCATCTTCCCTGCACTAGTGAGTCTAAAATGCCCCTGTTGTTCCAGCTATAACCTAGGAGAAGAACTGGTACGGCTTCTTGTCACACAAACACTGAAGTCTAAGTCATGGTAAAGCCTAGTCCAAACCCAACCCTCAATAAAAGGTTCTTCTTTCTATACCTTTAATAGGGATCAGATTGATGCATGTGTGGGGTCTTGTCTGATGGCAGCATGGGGTTTCTGAAAAGACAAGAGAAAGCAGCAGCATCTTTATAAGAAAAGAAGTCTGTGCTTTGCCTCATAAAACCTTGGGCTTCTAAAATATTAACTTTACTTGACAGTATATTTCCAGTTTGTGCAGCTTTAAGCTTAACTGTCTGTCAGAAAATTATATAAATCTGATTGTCCCAGTCAGAGTCAGATGTGCTTTAGCTCTCAGACTTCTCAGAAATGATGCTACTTATCCCTTTGGAAATGGAAGTGGTGTACTGCCAGTACAACCAGCATCTCAGTATGGAGCCTGATACAGTTAATGATGTTTTGCACAACACTGCATTGATTTGGGAATACACTACCAACAGAAGAGGCAGCAATAGCTACCCGATACACAAGGGAGTGGACCTATGAGTGCTCTGCTTGGAACAGTGGAAGACAAGGAAAGAGACTGCTGAAAGGTCTGATTTGGCCAGACAACCACCAGTGTAAATCCAGAACAGCTCCACCTGCTTAAATGGGGAAAATTACTGGGGAGGGATCAGCTGAACCAAAGCACATTCCCATGGTGGCCGTGACACAAACCATGGCCTTTCCAAAACTAGGCCTAGAAGAGACCTCCACATCCTCCACATGTTGGCTAGCACCACTTCTGCTTTATGGCAGGATCAGCTTGATGGAACATTTGTCTTTCAATTAAAGCCAAGGCATGCTTGAGCATGTACGTACACCACACTAGGAGTGTGTCTCCTCCATTTTTACTATGTTCAGCATTCTATTGGCAGTTCTTGGTACAGAAACAACTCAGTACCTGGACTTTCATTTTTTTCTCCCCATTCTCTTGTTCCCGTCCCCCCCCCAAAAAAAAAAAAAAAGATCAGGTTTCCACAGTCACATATTTGGACCAGGATGGGCCTTTTAACTCTCCTGCCTCCTGCTCTGAGCCGACTGTTTGTATATATTCTCACAGAGAACTTGAAGAGTTTCTGTTGTCTCCAGCAGGGAACAGCCCTATTAATATTATGAAGACAATCAAGAAGGGAAAAAGAGCAAGACAAGAACTAGAGTCTGATTTGTGTGGAATTTTTCATTTGGTTCAACAAAAGATACAACAAATATTTCCATTCAAGTTCAAATTACATTTTTCCCCCAATGCAATCTTATGTCCTGTTGCACATACACATTTTGATAGCCTTCAATTAAAAGAATCATATGTTACATTTCTACAGTGTCTCAAATATTAGCTTATGTAGGCCCCACAAATGCAAAAGTCTTGGTAAAAAGCTGATTGAGGAATCTACATAAGCAGAATGATTAACTGCAAGACTGTTTGACTTATGAGTCTGTTGGGGTTTTTTGAGGTGTGCCTTATCAGAGGGACCATCACACATAAGAAGAGTCCTTTAAACAAATAAGTAAGTAATGAGAATTGCAACACTAATAACCATTCTATGAAAGTTTCTTCCTAGGAATAAAAATAACATTGGTTTATATCACATGCTGGCTTTTTAAGCATAACTTTTCCATCTTTGAGTAATGACTTGGGTATAAAATAAAACTGGTAATTTGCTACATTCAAATTTTCACTCTCACAACTGCTATGCTTTAAGCTGTGTCTGCTGGAACCTGTATTTTGCATATGCCTTGTACTGCAAGATATTACTGTACTCCTTCTGAGAGCTTTAAAGGGCTCAAAAATGGTTAAGGCCCCCCAATGACAAGCAATACCACATGAATTCTCCACATGCTGGCAAAGCATCTGCTAAAACCAATTAGGTCATTACTCACTTTCCCAAGGTTTTCCTTAAGATGAAAGAAAAAATACAAACCTTAAAAGTTTCCCATATTATTTCAATAAAGTCAGTCGCTTTAGCAAATAAACCCAGTGAAATTAATGAAATGAGGCCTGTCAACAAGACCTTGACATTTAAACAAGAATAAATAACATCAAGATGGCATGTAGTTGTGAGACTGTCCAGGGCATTTCATCTTGATACTACTCCACTCATTTTGAACAGGTTCTTGGACTCATTTTAGGCTGTATTTAATCCTGTAATTCCTAGTGCATTCTAGTGTAATAACATTGAAACTTTGATTGTTATCAGCATCTCATTTCCCCACCTTCAATTTAAGTCTAAAAATAATAGTTTCACAGCCTTAACAGCTCAAATATTTCCCCATTAGCAAAAAGCTAATTCCTGAGCTCATTCCAGGGGCAATTAAGTTGGAAAAGCAATTAAGGTTTCAGAAATCCCTGACAGTAGGAAAGGTTCAACCTATTATTCACAAGTACATGAAAACAAAACATATTTTAGGGTTATTAGAAGAATATGGCCTCAGACTGTGACCAAGAACTCACAAAAGCAGAGTTATTAATAGCCTTGCTGTGTGAAGTGTGTTTCCACCTCAGGTGTCATGTAGGTCCTGGAAAGCAAACTGTCAGCTCAATGTTGAATTAGCCCATGCCACAAGGTCAGCTCAAGAAATTTTCTGCTCGAGAGCAGCCCTCTAAATGGGCTGTGCACCACCTAGACTGTCCATTTACCTGGAGCTCTGTTATCTGTCCAAGAGTTCCTATCCTTTTGCAACATCATCCAACAGAGGTTCCCTTCTTCAAAAGGCCTTGCTAATGGCAGATGATTTTGGTCCTCAGTCTCACCATCATTACCAGGTAAGCTGCACCACACGCAAATATTGGGATTATGTCAGTTCATCCCACTCTTTCTTACTTAGATGCCCCTTCTCCCCAAGTAGGATGAAAAAGAGAAGCACCTGGAAAGAAGAGTGTAACAGAAAGGAACGGCTTTTATTCCAGAAATGTAAGCCATCTTCCAACAATAATCTGCATGATCTAAGAGGTGGGGAGGAAAAATATGAGGTTTAGGGGGAAAGTGCTCAGGCACTTCACACAATATGAAAAACTTTTTTTCTTCCTGAATTTTCAGACCCCTATGCACAGAGTAATTGATCCTCAAGCTTGTGCAGACACCCTCACCAGTCAGCTTAAAGTAAATTTGGAGGCTAGATTCAGTTGAACCCCCTTTCCTTGAACCTTGCAGTCAGCCTGACCTTACAAGGAAAACTGAGATGGCCATATGAATGAGATTTCTTGCAAGAGTGTCAGTATTTCCCATTAGTGGTCAGACTAAGAAGCCAAAGAAGTATGCTCCACTCAGCACTTTTGCCCTTCTGCAGTAGGTTCCAGCCAGCCCCTGGAAGGGCAGATGCAAACAACAACAAATCAAAACCAGGAGGAGAGCAGATTTGGATTTCAGATTCAATGAAACTGTTACAAAGCACAGGCTACAGAGGCATGTAAGATCAAGAACTGCTTATAGCTTAACACATCACAAATCCAGAGAGAAGCGTATCCCAGCCCAAGTTGCTCAGCAGTTCATAAAAACCAAATGTGTATGGGAAGAGAATACTTGCAAGAGAGGTGGTTGGTTTTGGTGGTTTGTTTGGCAACAAAAAAAAAAAGCCCCAAATCCCAACACCCCTGCTGTTTGTGTCAGTACTTGCTCGCAGATCTCTCTGACCAGAACCTCACATAAGCCTACCAGTAATTTTCCCTGTATGTCACACTGTCACAATTTTCACATTGTTGATGCCATGGTTCCCTTATTGGCCCAAGACTGCTGAAAGCCCCTCCAGAATTAGGCAGTTATCATCTAAAAATAATCATCACCAGCATGCACTAGTGCATCAAGCCATGTCATAGCACATTGCAGAGAAAAGAGATGCCATCTGTGAACCTAAGCCAGTTTATGCCAGCTGAACCTCCAACACAACTGTGACTCCCTGTCCCAAAACATGACTCTTGGCACCCAGTACTGTAGGGTTTCCTTTGCAGCACTCATTATAAACAGTATTTAAAAACAGAAGAAAAAAAGCTCATAGCCTAGCTGATAGCATATAATGAATTAGTTGTGCTTTTAATCTTGTTACATCTTTTCTAATTCAGGAATCTTTGCTGCCGGCACAGCTGTGCACAGATTTAAAACATTCAAACACATAGACGTGCCATCTCTCCTCATCTTGTTTTCAGCTAAACTGCAGTTTTCCATACCTATCAGCCCTAGAAACACAATCAGCAGGAAGGCACCTCCATGCTCTCCACACAGGAATAGAGATGCTTGAACGTCTCCTGGGTATGCATGGGTGACCAAGAAGCACAGATCTTGTTGTCACTTCTTGCTCAAGTCAAGTTTCATAGAGATGACTTGAATGAAGATGCCAGCCTGCCTGGCAAGGATAATAAAATTGATGAATAATGATACATCTTCTGTGATAGCAATTTCATTCACTGAACAGATTTGACAGTACAGTGAGGTTATTATGCATTATTTTTAGTACTAGAAATCAATAGCACTATTGTTCTTTTCAGTTCAATTTGATTTAGATGAAGCTCAGTGTGCAGAGAATAATGAGGAACTGCCTCACATTAAATGGAAACAGAAATCATGTTCTTAGCAGGGTGTGTTTTATGATAAGGTGATTGTTCTGTGAACAGCTTCTTATTTCAATATTTTGGATGTTTAAATAAAGTGTGTGCTCAAGACAGATGGAAGTCTTCTAGGAAATCTACTTCCTAGCACAAAAATGACAATTTTTTTTTGTGAAGAGAGCTGCTGTCAACGTGACTCCCAAGGGCCTGCCATAGAGAAGATGGACACTGAACTGAGGGAGGAAGACTGCAGTGAAGAATAACCATGTGACATGGGCATCTTTCCAAGCTTGAGTTTGAGCTTCTTGTTTTAACAAGGGCTTGAGCCTTGGGCTTCCACCATGGGAACAGGTACCCCAGCCTATCCTAGTGCCTCATCCTTGGTGAAAAACTTTGCAAACATGTCATTTCATTTTACTGAAGAATGGATTTTTTCATATATTCTTTTAAACATCAAACATTTTTGCAAGGAAGAAAAACCACTTTCTCCTAAGCAAGGGAAGAAGCAGGACAAATTTTCCTTATAGAGCTCTGTCAGAGGACTTCAGTTTTCATCAGTTGATACAGACAACTAAAAAGGTCACAGTTCCACTCTCCACAGAAACAAAAGCCATTTACCTCCTCTCCTCTTCTGAACAAAATAGGTAACAGCCACTTTGCACTGTAACACTGGGTGACAAATTGTCCAATCACACCCTGCATTTCCCAAGTCCTAAAAGACCTACTTGCCTCCTACTCAGGCTTTGTTCCCACTATCTTCTGAAACTGCACCTGTGCTGCACAAAAATCTGCTCTGTATGAGAAATAAACAAATGAGGGACCCTTTGGTAATGCTTACACCAATCTGGCTCCTATTTCATTAAATACATTTATTAAATAAATAACAATAACAAAACTTTCCTGCTGTGCATTCCTTTAGAGCTGCAAATAATTTTCCAACTTCTCCACCTGAGGTTTTTAAAGACCCAAGGGGGCCTAGGTAACACCTGAGGACATGTGGAAGAGTGACAGCACATGCAATGCTTCTGGCAGAAGTTAGCTGAATGTACACACCCTTCTGTGAGATGCTAATGCCACTTAAAAAGGGTCTCTCAAACAGCATCCATTGACCTGTTCCATCCACACAGCCCAATCAAGTAGCAAGAGGGGGTTCTAGTCCAAGAGCTGGGTCATACAGAACCTGTGGGGATTTTCACAGACTGAAAAACTGGAAAAGTAAAAGCTGTGGCCAGAGTAACAGCTAGGCTGGCATCTTGCATTCAGGGCTCACCTGGAAGCCATTCAGTGTGAGCTGCAGCACTCATTCCATGAGTTAAAGAAGCAGACAATAAAGACCCCTTATGCCAGTAGATGGCACTCAGTTAATGACCTACACACACTTAACAGCCAAATCTGCAGTATTCTGCACCACCTCTGCAGTAAATACAGAGCCTACAGCTCTTTCTGTCTGCTCTGTGGAAGAAGCAGCATTTTTTTTTTTTTGACAGAAGACACCCAGCTCCATCCCTAGACCCTTTGTTTTACATACAAGTAAAGTTCAGCTCCTCTCTGTACTGACCTAGGCTGTGCTGGTTGATGCATATCCTGACCATCTGCAACCCACTCCTAGGCACATGCAGGAGGATGATGCCCTGCTTACCAGACACCCATCTCCTTACATCTTCATCTGCAGCACATGACTGATACGGGGCCATTTTGCTTTGGGGACAAACAGAAGGTTGGGCAGGATGGACTTGAGGGAGAAATTGCAGTTACTGTTCAAGGGAGAAGGTGGCAACTCACAGAATAACTCTCTCCTCAACACGAAATATCTGTAGAAATTCTTGTTTTTAAAAGCAATGCAATGCTTTGAATTACTCAGGGCCATCAGCCAACACCAGTACATGCCGAAGAACTCAGTCTCTCCTCTGCAGGAACCCAGCCCTACACACAAGCAGTGCAACATCTTTGGCAAGGCACTTTGTCACTGTACTGATACACAAGCATGAACTACAAGAAGATCTCAGTTCTGTCACAGATTCAGAACAAAACAGGTAACTGATGCTTTTGAAAACATGACACAAAGCCAGAGCTCTTCAGTAAAGCTAAAAAAAATTAGCTTTGCAGCACTCATTCTCTTCAATACAATTGTCAATCCTACTATGGCTTTTCTCAGACACTCAGCACACCACTGAAGGGCAACTTCATAGCAATTTTAAGTCACAAAGACACTCTACCTGAAACATTATTATAGTCTTGCTGGCATCATCCTAATTAAGACCACTTCTTCCCTTCCAAGAGGCAGCCTTGACTATGGGCACCACTGGATGCCTTCAAACAGACGGAATTTCCTCTGAAAGCACCATTCCTGTGTCATAGAATAACAGACATCTCACTTGTTTGCTTACAACACCTTTCTCCTTTTGGCACAGAAAGTAGCAAATGATCCTCCTTTGCTTTGATCCCACTTTGCTACACGATCATGCTTTAAATTACTTTTGCATCAAGTATGTAGGACAGGAGGGAAAAAAATAAAAAAAGAAGAATGAAAAAAGGCTCTTGGAAAATAGGACACCATGAGTGCCTCCACTAGAATGAATATAAACTAGGCACCCAGAGGCAAGAGGGGGTGACAGTTTCCACATATTTGTACTTTTTCATTTATCCAATAAATAGCCTCACTTTGATGTCCTGGCGAAACCAAAGCGCCCAATAGCAGACTGCAAGCAGTATCCCAGCAATTATGACAGGTAAATTCTTCTTTAAGGAATATGATCCACAAAACACAACTCAGGGCACACAGAGCTGAAATTCCAGGTCTGTCATAAAAAGAGAAGAAAATTTATTGATTTCTCAGTTTTCAAAAAGTCAGCCTCAAACCAGAAAGCTAATTTTTCTCCATCAGAGACTGAAAACACATATTTCTGGTAGCTATAAAGCTTTCAAGTAATGAGGCTTCAGGCT
The DNA here is from genome assembly GCF_047495875.1 of Pithys albifrons albifrons. Taxonomy (NCBI): domain Eukaryota; kingdom Metazoa; phylum Chordata; class Aves; order Passeriformes; family Thamnophilidae; genus Pithys; species Pithys albifrons. The sequence continues at coordinate 18,814,399 of NC_092462.1, read as the reverse complement.
GCATTACCAATCAAAATCCATTAAATGATCTACTTAATATAGCATAAAAAATGCATAAGCATTCAAATGAAGTTTAACAAAAATCTAACCCACTTGGAGTTACTGAAATTCTGCTAAGGCTTTAACAGAGCTTGAACTTACTCACTCCAAGTCAGTGAAAAGCTACAAACAATGTTGTTTACAGCAGAAATGAAAAACTTTTTTCCATTAGACAGCAGGTGCCTATTTGAATTTTCCACTCCTATGAATATATGATTTATGGTTGGAGTGACAGATTCAAAATCTGGCCTGGAGAGTGACTACAGTACGCAAATTCCACTTTGTGGAAGTAACTTCAAATTCTAAGTACTGGCAAAGGCTTTCCCCCCCTTCCTCAGTCTGCCTTCTGTGCATGTGTAAAATGCCCTCTAATGAGCACAGATTAGATCACAAGCTGAGCATGTCAACAGCAAAATTGTTGTGAAAAGGCAAATGTCTAAGACAGAAAAAGGAGGCAAGTCTATGTGGAGCAAGAGCTTATCCTTCTTCCCTGCTCCACACTAGTTTTAGCATTGTTTCTACTTTTGGTGCCATAATGCAAGAAAGCTAGTCACCAATATGAAGCAATCCAAAATACATTATTACAATCAAGAAGAATTGGAAAACTTTCATAGAAAATACATACAACGTGCCACTGTCAGATATAATCTCCACAAGTATTTTAGTAAAAAGCTATTTTCTCACATGCATTTTTTCATAAGATTGAGTATATAAAGAGATAATTTAAAAATTTTATGTATAAATGTTAGCTCATTTTAAAAAGTGTATTTAAACCTCTGCAGCTGCCCATAAGCACACATATGCTTGAGCATACAGAAAAAGACAAATATTAATGGAACATCACTATAAATCTTTGCAGGGGACTATGCTGCTGTTGAAAATACAAAGAACGAGCAAATACAAAGAAAACTGCTTCTGTTTTTCAAACAAGAACTTCATATTTCAGTGCCCATTTCTGGATAAGCTACTACTTTCTCCTGTGTGACTGTGTTGCTTTGCCTTTGAGGTATATGATAGGGCAGGGACTTTGCAAACACAAGAGAACACAAAACATAGGTATTTTTAAAACTGCTTTTGCAGCTGTGCAAACTGAAATACTGTACATGCTGTCACTACAGAAGTGGTTAGTCAAACCTCAAACTCTGGAGCAGTTTCAACCTTATTTTCTCTAAAAGTTGCTTTTCACCTCTTACTTGCTATTGATTTTGAGTGACCTTAGTGTCCATTTGTGAAAGAGCAATGATGCCTTTCATCCCACATCCATTTGAAATGGCTGCTACTAGCAAGCTTATACAATTGTAAAGCAGATACACAGCTGTGCACTTTTATTTGTGGATTTGTGCATTCAACCAAGTGGCTTTTCACGGCTTCATAATGCCCCTCTCAAAAATTCTTTGGGACTGTTTGTCTGTAGAGATACCATGGTAGACAGTGGAGTAATTTGTATAGACCTCTGGGCAGTGTCAGAGTGATTAACACTACATGGGTGTAGCAGACAATTGCTGTTGAGAAAATGGACCTTGTTAGTAAAGCTGACTGCATCCAGCTTTTGGGATCCCATTAGTCACCACTAAGGCATGATGTACCTCTATCCCCTCAGTATCATCACCTTCTGCCTTCCACTGCCAAGCAGTATCCTCTTTCCCCCATTTGCCTCCATTTTCCAAGCAGCACCAAGCTGAGAGGAGCTGCTCTGCCACCCACAGCTGGCCCATCTACCCTGCTGTGGCAGCAGCAGTAGAGCTTTAGTCAAGCAGCTCCTGGAGAAGGAATCTGGGGCTTGCTGCGGTTTAACACCAGCTTGCAACTAAGTATCATGCAGCTGCTTGTTCACTCTCCCCACACACTCTGCCAGAGGGGAGGAGAATCAGAAAGAAAATGTAAATCTTGTGGGTTGAGATAAGAACAATTTAATAATTGAAACAAAATATTATACTAATCATCATGATCATACTATATTGATAATACTAAATTATTATTTAATCATTTTAATAATAAAGAGAAAGAGACTAGAAGAACACAAGCAAAAAAAGATGCACAATACAATTTCTTACCACCTGCTGACCAATGCCCAGCCCAGCGCTGGTAATGCCCCCAGTTTATATACTGAATCTGAGTAGTGTGGAATACCCCTTTGGCTTGTTTAGGTTAGCTGTCCTGGCAGTGGTTCCTCACAGCTTCTTGTGCACTTGCTTACAGGCAGAGCATGGGAAATTGGAAAGTCCTTGACTTAGGGTAAGCACTACTTAACAACAACTAAAACATCAGTATGTTATCAACATCATTCTCATACTAAATCCAAAATAGAGCACTGTACTAGCTACTAGGAAGAAAATTAACTCTCTCCCAGCTGGAACCAGGACAGGGCTCTAGCCAATGTCTCCCATAAATTCTCTTCTGCCACTTTGCCCATAATGGCAGCAACATATAGGAGGGCTACTCTCTAAGTTGCTTGTAGAAGCACAATAAACTATGTTTTGGTTTCTGAAGCCTTTTAAATTATGCACTGAAATTTTCCTACTCCTTGCCTTCACTGGCTGTAAGACAGAGCCCTAAATCCATACAAGTCATCCAATGTGGGCAGTTCTGAATGACTGAACTTTTGTTTGCTACATCTCTCTAATGAATGTCTTATTTCCCTTGTCCCACTCTACAGTTTCTGTACTACATATAATAAACATATGCTTTTTCCTCTTAGTAGGTCAGACCAAAAGACTTGGATAGTAAGTTGGTCTCAGAAACCATTGAGTTGCAATCTTCTTTTCTGAAGGTTATTTGTAGCCACTGAATGCAATGTCCACGCTGCAAAATTTGACAGATGAAACCTGTTATGTTGACTTTTTAAAATGAGTTTTCTTGAAGAGGATGAGCAAGCAAGGAAGCACTTAAATTAGCATATCACTGAGCTAATATACTACAATTTCACCAAGGCAATTAAAGATGGAACAATGTGATGATCACATTAAGCTCATGAGTAAGATCAAATCAATAAATCAAGAAGTGATTAAATCATCAATAGATCAGAGTAAAATCAAACCATAGATATTACAGTAAATGTAAACTTTTTTATTCAAACCTTCCTTTGGGAGAGGGGATTAAAAAATATTTATTTCTAGTTTGAGCCTACCTCCACTCTCAGCAGTAAGTGCACTGACCTGACTAATGAAAAGTACAGATGGATGCTTATGTCATACAACATGATCTGAATGTTAGCTCTGGTCTAATGTCCTTGCAAGCAGCTTTAAGCAAGCATCATGTTATAGAAAGTTTTCTGCCTCCTCTCACTTCCTGATCTGGTTCCAGGAGGTGTGCCGGAGTGCTGTATCCTTGTGGATGGACTCCGGCAAAGCCAGGAGAAATGTCTTTTTCCACTAAGCTCACCTAGACAATTAGTCATAAAAGAATGACCATAATCTAACTTCTTCTACTATGATTATCTCAAAGTGGTTTCTCTCTCTTAACAACTGATTTGTTGTCTTGTCCTGTCAGCTGGCCTGCCAGGCATATGTCCTCACATATGGCTTTGGATAATATCCCTAAGAGGGGCTCTCAAATACATCCCTCTTACTGGGAGTTCTGTAGCCCTCCTACTCAATCTCTCCTCTCCTCTTCACTAAGGGATCAAGATAGCTCTAAGGATACAGACTGCATTCATTTTATCCCCTTCTGATTCATGGTATAGAACTGTCCCATCTTTACAATGAAAATAAACTTTCCTCAGGTAAAAGGTACCTCTGTATTAAGTTGTCACCATCTTCCATAGTTCACTAGCAAAAAACAGTAACAATTCCACTTGCCCAAAATGTAACTCATTGGTCTATTTCTCTCAAACATCTCTGACCCTGGATGTCCTTTATACATCATGCACTTCGCATCAAGAGTTTGCTGATGCACAGACTGACACAGAATACACAGCTGTATCAGACACAGTCCCTCTAAAATGAACCATGCCAAGGAGACTGATGCCAGCTACTTTCTCCTAAGCATTCTGCAACACAGGCCAACTCCTCCAACTAGATAACCTCCCTGCAACCCGTAACTGTTTAATTTAATGGTGCTTGTATCTTGCTTTATCACTTCATTTAATTTCTCTGCCACTACAAGTCACTTAGGATACTTATTTTCTTCTTTAACAGCACAATGAAGAATTTCAGATCATACACAGAAAGAGTTTTGAGCAGCAATGTTTTTTAACACAGTAAAATCTACCACTAATTAGGCCTTGGGACACCATTTGAGACAGTGAGCTGATACAAGGTGCCAGTCTCAGAAACACACACCTCACTCAGGCATTGCTTTGTTCCACCAGCACCTCAGTAGCAGTGGGGTTCTTAGGGTCCTGCAACCAGGAACATGACAACAAATTATAGACTGTTGCATACATAAAGGGGTAGGATCAGATGACACACAAAACCAGCACACAGGATGTGAAGAGAGTCCAGTTAACCACCAGCTATTGAACCACCTAGAAGGCACATGCAGTGATAGTTTGAACTGTAGTGATGCTCCTTGCTGTGAACTTTCATTCTGGGAGAGATCTTTGATATACCATTTACTTTCAGCTTTGAAAAAAAAAAAAGGTTTTATGGCTTATGCGTTACCACAGAAGGGAAAGTAAAACCTTGCTAGCAATGAAAGCTTAGATTCATTAAATTTTACTCTTTGTTTACCTATGCATCACTGACATGATTTTTGTGCCATTGCTTCCTTTCATAAGACAGGTAACAAGAAGGCTTGTAACCATTGCTCAGCTCTGCAGTACTGATACTACTGCTGCACTGCTCGGATAAGTGTACACATTGCCCCTCAGACCAGCTTCAGCTGCCAAGTAAGTACACCCATGAATCCTCACTGGAAATGAAAGGGATGGACTTTTGCAGCTGTTTTCTTGTGATAAGAAAAAAAGAGGAACCCTAGGAGAACATGCAGATGAGTCGGGTGTGTTGGTCTGCCTTGTCCTCCTGTTCCCCTTCATATAACCCATAATTAACAAATCAGGTACAAAGTAGTTCAAAAGTAGTTCACAGAAGAAACAATAGATTGGGTAAGACCCGTGTGCCCTCAGGTTCATCATTTTGTGCCTGATAATGTCTAGTAACAAGATGCTCAGAGGAAAGTGAAGGAACACTGATGTAGACAAGTTTGGCTAAATTTATATTCTGTTAAAACCCTCCTTCTTATCCCAAGTATTTTAACGTTAAAGCACATGGTCATGTAAGTCTTTAATTATTAATTCTGCACTGCCCATAAAGCTTTCATTTTTAGGACTGTAAAATTCTGCTACTTTTCTAGCATTTTTGCTAGTCTACAACAGCTTAAGTTTTGGTGCAGATGAGAATGCTCTCCTTATTCTTAAAGTAACTCACCTATTACTTGTGGTAAGCCTCTGCATTCACAGTATCTCAGACTACTTATATTCTTAAGACACTTTTTGAATAGTATGCTCTTTCATGAATGCATTATCACATATACAACTGCTAGTTGACATATATTGTCTGTAATGCAGGCATTGCTGTCTGCTACAAATATGCTGTAAATTATCAACAGTCCTGGGTTCTGTATCAAAAAAAAAAAGAGGAATTAATCTGATGAATGGCACATGATGCTCTTGGTGATATGATCCATCACAAAAGATTTAACAGAAGTATCCTATGAATCAGTTTCATTTTAGTCAGAGATCATGATGCAAATTCTTTCACTGAATAAATTTACTCCACCTGGGCTACAGTAGCTTTCTGGGATCAGATCTACTTGTTCTGGTCACGGCTGCATGTCCTGTTCCTGATCATATCACAACCAGCTGTGTAGTTACCAGACAAAGCAAATGCTATACACCTCCCATTGACTACAGAAATAACTGTACCTTTCAGCAAATCAAACACAAGGCTACAGATATTAACCCTGCAAGTATCTAGCAGAAATATTTTTTGATCTAAGGTGGGACAAGCTCATAAATAATTTACAAGGAGTTATGACTTTATATTATCTGAGTAATATATCTTGGGGGAAGGACTAGAATCAGTGGTGTGGGCTATTCCCCTCTGAGAACTGTAACAAATTTCTTACATAATAATCTGTTGAGAAAAATATTCTGGTTGTCATGCTTCATACACTAGAGGCATTCTAAGTGGCCTGCCACTGAGTCCCCATTGGATGATAACACTGTCCAAATTTCTCATCATTTCACACTTTCACTCCATAGCTGTGTGCTTGCTACAGCCTGCTGCTATAAAAATGATTTTTAATGGAAAAGATCTGACAGAAACTTTATGCTTTCTTGACAAAAATTTTATTGGTCTGAATACTGGAATATTACTGACGTAGCTTTGGACAGGCAGCTATGAGCTGAGGAATTGCTTTAGGGGGAGAGTAGAGAGGAAGTTTTTATTACTATCCTTATATCCCTGAAATTAAATGCCCTCAGAGCAGAGGATCTTGGATGCTGCTATCAGAGAGTGGTATGATCCCTTGGGGCTTATCAACACATATGCATTATCAGGAAGAAGCAAAGTCACGTATCTTTTTCTTCAGAAGTTTAACACACCTCAAAATCTCATGTCGCTTTATCACCATAATACATCAATACCTTCTAGTCTTGTAGTCATCCTCAGCTGATGTCTGCAAAGTGGGAATTGGGAAAATACTAGAGTGCCCATTTCCTGCCCTCTTCCTGAATGTGGGATTCAGGCTTATTGCACCCTCTTTCCATCAGCAATCTAGGGTACCTATGTAAGGTTAAATCTCATGTTGTAACTATGCAAACTGAAACCAAGCAGCACAAATTGTCCTAATTACTGACTGCCACAGTCACATAGTCACTCCCTCATTTTTGTCCTCTCTCCACAGCAGCATGCCCTTGAACACTTCTTTGTGCTGACAGAACTGTCTCAGAGCACCAAATAAAAGACGCAAAAAGGGAAAACAAAGCCCTAAACCCAGAAGCCATTTTTTTCAGCAGTAGGGTCATGGCAGACATTAGTTAACTTGGTTCAGCAGCAGTGAAACCAAGACCTGCCCTTCCAAGAGTACAGAGATGATTACCAGATGCCAAGCTGCTTGGTCAGCCCAGATTTGGTGCCTCTACATGCTCTTTGTGACAGATAGATCAGGAAGGAGCTGTGTACAGCAATCCATGACCTTGACGGCACAGGACAACCAAAGACATGTTCATGTTTCCCATCACCACCATTCTTAGGGCACATGTGCAGAAGCTTTCCTGCCTGCAAAACCCACTGCTCCAAAACCTTTGCTCAGGGCAGATATCTAGGCCACCCTTCCTGCTGAGTGCTGAGTAAAGAGCCGTGATTGTCCAGCCTCTCAACAGTGCCATTTCTCCCACGAGGGGAAACCAGTACTGCTCTATGAACTGTGCCTTACTATTTCTACCATCTTAGCAAGTAGCCGCACCACAAAGCAAACAAGTTTGATTGCAGACAAACTCAGTAACTAACCTCAGGCAACAAACTTCAGGGAGTTATGCACATTAGAAATCTTAGTCTAACCTTCAGGAGTTCTGACTAACTCCTGCAGACTTCTGAGAAGTAGGACATTTGTTTAGTTTCATCGGAAAGATTTTAATGTTAAAGTCTAACATTCAGATGCAGCCTAAAGATGTTAGGTCTGGATTTATGGAAGTATTTAAGGGCTTAAGGATGCAGATATAGACAGTAGCAGAATTTTGAAAAATGCCCAAGTACCTAATATTATGAAAATCCTCTGAAAATCTGACTAGCTAGATATCTGTATCTTGAAGTGCCTAATGCTGAAATGACCAAAGCTCACAGTTCCCCAACACTCTTTTACAAATACTGCTGAAAATCTGGCCTTAAGGAGCCGATGGCTTTTTAAAAGACTTAAAGAGTTTGGCTCAGACACTTAGCAGGATTTACATGGCTATAGGACATGTAGTTACTTTCCTGTCTTAAATGTGGCCCTTGGTGTACATATTGCCATTTCCCTGCTTTTTTTATGGTTGTGCTTTTCTGTAGCTAAGATTGTGTAGTATGAAAATGCCAATGCTACTTTGCAGACATCTGTTAGCTGAAAAAAAAGATAAACACTTAAAAGAGCTTTTTGATAAAGCCAGATCAACAATAATTGAAATTATGTGCTTAATCAAAAGTCGTGCATAAAGCAGCAGACTGTATAGAGGCCTCTTCGCTAAGTATGTGTTGACCTAGTAGAAATCAGTATCTATTGAAGATAAAGATTAATTAAAATTTATAAGCAGAATTTACGACTGTGAGCTGTCCCTCAAGGGACTCCTCAGTTGTATGAAAAGTAACATTTACCAGGAAAAATATTTCAGAAACTTCAGTTACAAAATAAAGAGCATGCAGCTCCATCTCTTAATTCAGAATATGACCTTTTGCCCTAAAGACTTCTAAAGTATCTTCTAAGACTTGCAAAGACACACTGCTCATACTCAACATGATTGGCTCAGCTTTGCAGGGTAAGGATGTGTGGCTCATCTTCGCGAACGAAGATTTGGGAAGGGCTGTCCCCACGTGGGTGTGCCCTTTCAGCCTGCACAGTGGATTTTTCAGGTGAGGCTCAGCGTGCACAGAACTGGCCCCACCGTTTAAGTCCTGAGGTTCATCTGCCATGGCCGAGCGAGCTTGGACAGTGCCAGTGAAGTCCTCAGGACTAGAACCTACAGCACCCAGCATTTCCCAGGAGGTCTCCCATCCAAGTACTAATCCGGGGCTGACCCTGCTTAGCTTCTGAGATCTGATGGGATCGGATGTCAGGGAGGCATTTAACTGCCTATAGCAGGGTAAGGATAACACACAGTCATTTGATTCACTCTGTGCAGTTCAAATGTCAAGAGGACAGTCATTTACCTAAAAAATTACTTGATGAATATTAACACAGTTTCCCCCAAAAACCCACTTACTAAAATCATTATTTCCCTCTTGTCTCATGAGCTAAGGCACAAACCTGTTTACCTCGGACAGTCTGTTAGAGGACAGTCAGGAGGAGGATCTATCTACAAGATCTTCTGGTTACCCCCAGCCTACCAGACGGGTTACGACTACAGATAAGAGGAAAAAGAGAGGGGTTGTTGCAATCGGTGACTCCCTTCTGAGGGGAACTGAGGGCCCTATATGTTGGCCAGACCCGTCCCACAGGGAAGTTTGCTGCCTTCCTGGGGCCAGGGTGAGGGATATTACCAAAAGACTTCCTAAACTTATCCAACCCTCAGACTATTACCCACTGTTGGTTGTCCAGGTTGGAAGTGATGACATTAATAAAAGGAGTATCAGAGTAATTAAAAAAGATTTCAAGGCACTGACCCGATCTCTTCAGGGGACAGGAGCACAGGTAGTAATTGCCTCACTTCCTGTGCTAGCTGGGATGAATGAGGAGAGGTTTAGGAAAGCCCAGTTTACCAATAGGTGGCTTAGGGGATGGTGCTATCGTCAAAATTTTGGGTTTTTTGATCATGGCGCAAACTCTGTGTTGCCCAGTCTCGTCAAAGCAGATGGGCTTCAATTATCTAGGAAGGGCAAAAGAACTGTAGCCCATAAGTTGGCAGGGTTAGTTAGGAGGGCTTTAAACTAGGTTTGAAGGGGGAAGGGACAGCAACTGGGCTCTCCAGAGATAGGCCTAAGGGCATAGAGCCCCAGTTGAGAATGAAATCAATGGCCCAGCTGAAGTGCATGTACACCAATGCACGCAGTATAGGAAACAAACAAGAGGAGCTGGAAGCCATAGTGCAGCAGGAAAACTATGACATAGTTGCTGTCACAGAAACGTGGTGGGATGAATCACATGACTGGAGTGCTGCTATGGGGGGCTACAAGCTCTTCAGAAAAGACAGGCAGGGAAGGAGAGGTGGAGGGGTGGCTTTATATGTTAGAGAGTCTCTTGACTCTGTTGAAGTTGAGGTCAGCAGTGACAAGGTTGAGTGCCTGTGGGCCAGAACCAGGGGCAAGGCCAACAAGGCTGACCCCCCTGTGGATGTCTGTTACAGACCGCCCAACCAGGATGATGAAGGGGATGAATTATTCTACAAGCAGCTGGCAGATGTCTCAAAATCTCCAGCCCTTGTTCTTGTGGGTGACTTTAACCTCCCAGATATCTGCTGGGAGCTTCATACTGCAGAGAAGAGGCAGTCAAGGAGGTTCCTGGAGTGTATAGAGGACAATTTCCTTCATCAACTGGTAAATGAGCCTACCAGGGGGAAGGCCCTGCTAGACCTACTGTTTACAAACAGAGAGGGGCTGGTAGATAATGTAGTGGTTGGAGGCCGCCTTGGGCATAGTGACCATGAAATAATAGAATTTTCAGTCCTCAGGGATGTAAGGAGAGCCACCATTAAAACCTCTACCTAGGACTTTCGGAGAGCAGATTTTGGCCTATTCAAAGAAGTGATTCAGAGCATACCCTGGGAAACAACCCTTAAAGGCAAAGGGGTCCAGGAGGGATGGACGTGTTTTAAGAGGGAGATTTTGAATGCACAGCAACAGGCTGTCCCAGTGTGCCGAAAGGCCAGCCGGAGGGGAAGACGGCCAGCTTGGTTAAATAGGGAGAGTCTGCAAGAAATTAGGGATAAAAAGAAAGTTTACAGACTATGGAAAAAAGGGCTGGCTACTTACGAAGAATTTACAGATAGAGCTAGGTCAAGCAGGAAAAAATTAGGGAAAGAAAAGTGGAATTTGAAGTAAATTTGGCTATTTCAGTTAGGGATAACAAAAAGTCCTTTTATAAATACATTAATAACAAAAGGAGGGGCAAGGAAAACCTCCATTCTCTGTTGGACTTGGAGGGAAATATAGTTAAGGAAGATGAGGAAAAGGCTGAGGTACTTAACACCTACTTTGCCTCAGTTTTCACCAGTAAGACAGGTGGCCCTCAAGACAACTGGCCTCTGGAGCTGGTGGACAGGGAGAGGGAGCTGAATACCCCTCCTGTATTCCAGGAGGAAATAGTGACCGACTTACTGAGCCAGCTGGATCCTAACAAGTCTATGGGACCAGATGGGATCCATCCCAGGGTGATGAAGGAGCTGGCAGAAGAGCTTGCCAAACTGTTCTCCGTCATCTTCCAACAGTTCTGGCTCTCTGGGGAGGTCCCAGATGATTGGAGGTTGGCCAATGTCACCCCAATCCACAAAAAGGGCTGCAAGCAGGACCCTGGCAACTACAGGCCTGTCAGCCTGACCTCCGTGCCTGGCAGAGTTATGGAGCAGTTCATCCTGAGTGCAATCACACAGCACCTTCAGGGTGGACAAGGGATTACACCCAGCCAGCATGGGTTTAGGAGGGGCAGGTCCTGTCTGACCCACCTGATCTCTTTCTATGATCAGGTGACCCACCTGGTGGATGAGGGGAAGGCTGTGGATGTGGTCTATCTGGACTTCAGCAAGGCCTTTGATACTGTCTCCCATAATATACTCCTGAAAAAGCTGGTAGCCCATGGCCTGGACAAGTGTACCCTCTTCTGGATTAAGAGCTGGCTGGAGGGTTGGGCCCAGAGAGTGCTGGTGAACGGAGCTGCATTCAGCTGGCAGCCAGTCACCAGTGGTGTTCCCCAGGGGTCTGTGTTGGGTCCAGTCCTGTTTAACATCTTTATTGATGATTTAGATGAGGGGATTGAGTCCATCATCAGCAAATTTGCTGATGACACCAAGTTTAGAGGGTGTGTCGACCTGCTGGAAGGCAGGAGGGCTCTGCAGAGGGATCTGGATAGGCTTGAGAGATGGGCTGATTCCAATGGGATGAAGTTCAACAAGGCCAAGTGCCGGGTCCTGCACTTTGGCCACAACAACCCCCTGCAGCGCTACAGGCTGGGCACAGAGTGGCTGGAGAGCAGCCAGGCAGAAAGGGACCTTGGAGTACTAATTGACAGGAAGCTCAACATGAGCCAACAGTGTGCCCAGGTGGCCAAGAAGGCCAATGGGATCCTGTCCTCTATCAAAAATAGCGTGACCAGCAGGACCAGGGAAGTGATCCTTCCCCTGTACTCTGCGTTGGTGAGGCCACACCTTGAGTACTGTGTTCAGTTCTGGGCCCCTCAGTTCAGAAAGGATATTGAGGTGCTGGAGCGGGTCCAGAGAAGAGCAACAAGGCTGGTGAAGGGACTGGAGCACAAGCCCTGTGGGGAGAGGCTGAGGGAGCTGGGGTTGTTTAGCCTGGAGAAGAGGAGGCTCAGAGGTGACCTCATCACTGTCTATAACTACCTGAAGCGAAGTTTTAGCCAGGTGGGGGCTGGTCTCTTCTCCCAGGCACTCAGCAATAGGACAAGGGGGCACGGGCTTAAGCTCTGCCAGGGGAAATTTAAGTTGGAGATCAGAAAAAAATTCTTTCCAGAGAGAGTAATCAGGCATTGGAATGGGCTGCCCAGAGAGGGGGTGGATTCCCCATCCCTAGAGATTTTTAAACACAGATTGGACGTGGTGCTGGGTGCCATGATCTAGTAAATGGACTAGAGTTGGACCAAGGGTTGGACTCGATGATCTCAGAGGTCTTTTCCAACCCAATCGATTCTATGATTCTATACCTCACTTGCCATACCATGAATTACAGCAACACATTGTTGGCAGTTAATAGAGGCACTTCTCTATCAGTAGTAAAGCTTGCTCATTCAGTACCTACAAGTAAGCAGGAGTATGTTACTCCATTAAAGGACATGAAAAAGGAAATTTCCAACTGCACGTTGCCCACTGAAAGAGCAACACACTGAATATTTAAGGCTGGCTCTTCCTTCGCATAGTAATACTAACAGCTATAACACCACACCATTTGCATTGCCTGGAATAAAGCCCTGCTCACTGGAACAGCACTAGTAAAACAAAAAGAGATTTAACAGCATCTGATCATATCTGAAAGGCCTTTGCTCTCTGTTAGTCTTGTTACAGATACTGGATGTCAAGACTCTTTGCTGTGAGTTAGTGGTCTGAAGTTTTATGGACACAAGCAGACCACTCAGGCAGCAGTTACTTGGACACCTGTCACCAAAAGCCCAGAGTGGTAAAAGCCCAAGGCCCAGATTTACTTTCCTGACAAGCTGTGTCACAACAGTTGCTTCGTGCTGCCAGCATTTATATGTCACTGGCAGGTCTGTCTGAAAAATAAAAACTGTATTTAATCACAAATACTCAGACTCTGGCATTTGGTTCTGTTCCATGAACAGGAGGATATCAAGAACTTCCGTGGAAAAATTCTGAAGCAACATGCAACCTGAACCTTCTTTTCCAGAATAGCCAAAGCAATTTCCTGGGATATGAAAGACAAAGAAAACCGCATAGGACTACAAATGCAGCTGAAAGCAGTGCTGCTAAATGCCCACAAGCTATTGAATCAGACACTGTGCCCCTATCAATGCTTAAGGATCCATTGTGTCCATGAAAAAGAAACCCAGGAAGATAGTCTGCCAAAAAATTCAAGTTCCTGTTCCAAATTAAGGTAAGCAGATTTTTATGTCTGACAATGATCAGCAAGAATGCCAACCAACTAGCTGTGCAGAGGGGCCTCCTATCTTTTATTGGCTCTGGCCAGAAATATTATATGGAATCTGAAGCAAACTTGGGTTTCAAAAATTTCTGATTCAGAGTATTATCAACCCCTTGGATCTGAGATAAGATTTTCTCCTCTTCCACACACCAACTAGAACTGTTAAGAAACATCACTGAACAGACTCAAAGGCAGTCAGGAAGAGAAACCAAGGCTAGCAAAAATCTCAGCAGCAATATAAAAAGCAAAAGAACAGCAATTCAAAGGAATTTATGTTTTCATTTATTATCATAGTACCTTCTCTACTCAGAGGGAGATTGAAAATAAATGACATGCTCAAGTGAAATACTGAATGGATCAGGTTTTTGTGTTGTGAATATAAAAATCGCATCTGCTTTAAAGCACTGTGGGAGAACTAAGGCTTCAGATGAAATTCTGTTTTCATTTTCACATGAAGAGCCTGCTGCAATAGCAACAGGATATACACTTTGGAGATCAGAGAAGACAGTTCTAGGATGATTTACTTGAAATCACTTGACTCACCAATAAGCCTACAGCCAATCTACTGGCTGAGAATTTAGACCCATTAGAGAATTCTGTACTGTTAGGTGTAAACTACAAAGCACAAAGCTGTACAACCCATGTCTGAATTCACTGGTGGATCAGAACCTGCTTAAAAGTATGGAAGAAACTATACAGATTTAGACCAAGCATTCTATCCAGGATACCATCTCTGACAACAGACAGTACTGATGATTAGGAATGTAGATGGGACTACTCATCATGTTTACGAGATATTTCTCTTAATAATGGCCATGCACACTGTAAAAATCTGCTCACCCAGAGGTTACTTGGGGACTGCACTGTTTGCTGGTCACATAAATGACAATAAATTTCTCTAACGCAAACTCTCTAGCATCCTGAAGCATCAAGCTGCATGCAGCTTAAATATACCTGGTGTAGAGAAAGCCTTCCTTTTATTTGTCATTCCTTTCCCCAGCTAGAGAGTCATAATCAAATTAGTCTCTTCTCAAGCCATTCAGAGTAGTACGGAACCTTTTACCACCTAGTCGGCGGAGTTAATACACTAATAGAGGTCATTAGTGCATGTTTCACAGGCTAGAGCCAACCTCACCTAAATACCAGTCTCACTGCCAAATAGTGAAAGGGCTGAGGGAAGTGGAGGGGTGACCTCTGCAGACCTCGAGCTATGGGCCAGCTCCTTTGTGCCTGAGGAAGAAGTTTGAGACAGCAGAGCATGACGTGAAGGGGCAAAGTGCCTCACACTGATTTGCCTTGGTACAGCTTCTGTATGTATATTGTGGCCACGCCATGGTAAATGTGGTCTCCCTCCTTCTCCTCCACTGGTTGGCTGAGCCACTTATTACCCTGTTTATGCTTCAGCATAACAACCCTTGCCCTTTCATGGCTCGCAAATGCCCTGAAAGCCCTCCTGCTGTTGACCCAAGAGAGGCGAGCCACAAAAACTGTCCAAACCAGGTTGAATTTGATGACACTCCAAGCACTCTGCTAGAGCCATTTGCTGGGCAAGCTGACAGGTTTTCAGAGATAATGGCGATTAATGTAATGACAATCTGTGTGTGTGTAACTGAGTCACCAGCTGACCAGTTTCATTTGCTGCTGCTGAACAACCACTTTCTAGAGTTGCTGAGTGTATTATGTTGTTTGAAGGTTTAGTACATGTCATCATGCCATGAACTCCTGGGTCAGCAGAGTACTGAAATACAAAAAGGAGCGGCATAGAGACAACAGTCAAAGCAGGTTTACAAATTCAGTCTGTAAATGTTCCTAGGAGAAATTAGCCCATACTGAGCTCTGGACTACTGTGACATGACAGCTACTGAGATCCCAAAAGACACCATTTGGGGGATTTGTGCCCTTCTGTCACAAACTGCTATGTGTGAAAACCACAGGAAGGATTAACAATCCCTGAAGCACTAATTATTAGCAAACAAGGTCTATAGACTGCTTGGCTTGTGTCCAGTAACCCTTGAAACCATGCTTAAAGGGATGGAAATCCAAGAGACATTGTGCTCCTTAAATCCTTGCTTTTTTCAGGGAAAGTCTTGTCCTAGTACAATACAAAATCCCACAAAGCTTCTAACTTAAACTTTCCATGTAACTTCAAACACTTCCTCTCTCCCACCCTCCTCCATACTCCCCCTTCTTCCCCATCTCCCACTCACCCACTCCCTGTCCCCAAAAAAGCACTCCTTAAAAGTTTCTTAGCATAAATTACTATTTTTAAAACACATCATAGTTTAAAAGACACAGCACAGTGAGGGGTCTAAATAGATGCAGAGAGAGCTAGGCAAGGCAGCCAGATGGAGAAGTGAGCTCACAACAGGCTTGCAACATTCATGCACCACCCCAGATTTTACTGACTTGGGAGTAAAGGTCTGGCTGCTCTACTGTGATGCATAACCAGCTGTGACCACTGTCAGGACATAAGAATACAGGCTGTGGGCAAAAAAACCAAAACAAAAACCCCACACCCTCAAAAACTTAACTACCCTCAGGACTGAAAAATTTTGTTCAGAACCACTTCATTAATGAACCCAAAACATCCATGAAGAGTCAATGGTGTTGTTATTACTACTCAAAATTTCACAGGAGGAAGAAGCAGAAAACAGAGGGTGAGAGCATAAATTAGCTTTCACCTACCCCACACTGCAGCAGAAGGTTACTTTCCTCAATTTCCATTTAAGAAGGCACCTGTGTGACCAACTGAGCTTACTGCCTCATTGTGACCCTGAGGTGCTGTGGCTGATTTAACAAAATAAAAGAGAAAATTATGTGTCTAACTGTGTGCAGCAGATCAGTAGCAGAACTGAGAGCCCAGACCACTGCCTCCCAGTCCCCTCCTAGCAACAAACCACCAGCGCTCTCACTGGCTTTTCCTCCTTCTTCATGTTCTTGCAGGGAATGAGCCATAGAGTCCTTTCACTGATTCACAACCATCTCTATTTAGGTATTTTTTGCTGACACCTGTTAGTATACCTAACCACAATGCTTTGCCCTGAAGAAGGTATGTCTGAAGTTTTTTCTATGATGAACCAAAATCTACCCTTTTACTCCCACCAGGTAACACTGACTGGAAAGCAAACTCAGTACTTTGATATATTTGATGTGTTTGTGCTTATAAAGTCCACACAGCCAGACCCAGTAAATTCCTGAGTAAACAAGTTGTGTTATGATCAGCATGGGGCATGCATATATGAGCTTTATAACTTCGGTGATTTACTTTCAAATCTTTTGTTATTATATTGAAGTATCACTGAAAAATACAATTGTTAATACTTGTGTTTGATATGTATGTTTCATCTAAATTAAGAACACTGTCCTTATTACAATTTCAAACTCTGCAAGAGAAACTTCATACTAGTCCAAATATATCTCCAGCTATTATGAAAATATGTATCTTTCACACACTATACATATAAAAACAAAACATTCTGTAGCAAAAAATTCACTGTGAGGTGATAACTGTGAACACAGTCCAAAGTAAGATGAGATGTACTAATATAGTTAAATACATGCATCAGTTATATTAAAACTCACTGAAACCACATGCCCATGTGGAATCCTTGAAATCAGAGCAATTTTAGAAATATTCTATATGAAATTGCTTTATGGGAGTAAATTAAGTCACTGCCATGTTCAGTTGGAGGTGGAAGTTGGAACTGCCAATCCACTGGCTAGAAATCCAAAAGAAGCAGATCCTACCCTCTGCTGTCCGGAAAATAGGTCTATCACATGCCCTTGCCTTTTGACAACATCCTACACAGAAGATCTATACCCTGGCAGATGTCAAAAGAATTTTCATCCCCATCCTCTAGCTCTGACCCTACAATGAACTTTCTGTACCCGTACCAAGTCCTCCATCACCAGATGCTGGCTGGGAATGAGATTTTAATGAGGTCTGAGCCCTTCTGTATGACAAACTGTCTTTCAAGGTTACGTGATAAATGTCATTGCCAGTGCTGTGGATTACATTCCTTAAATTACATGACAAAACAAGGCAGCATGGAAGGAAGATGGTCATATCTGTCAATATGTGTATGTATAATTGAGTCAATACTATTGCTTTTTAAAATTCTGGTTCTGATGGGAAGGAAAAGAACCTGAAACTATAAACATCTGCTTGTCATGTATGACTGTAAATAGGGGAGAAAAAAACAAAGAGTTATCAAATGCACTCCATATTTGGAGAGCTAAATAATGTGCATAAAAAGGCCTTTATTTTAAATCTTTAGTTTAATGGATAACTTACATTGTTTAGACTGTAATTAGACTGGAATTGCACCTCCTTCCCCTGACTATTCACTCAAATAAAACCAGCATTTGCTGGGGTTGCATTCACATTCATTTTCTACTCCTTCTCTACAGATACTTCTGGGAAGTGAATTTCCTGGCAAGGATGTTATGGAAGCAGCAAGTTTTAATTTAACATCGGAGAACATAGACAGAAGGTGTATGTTAAACTCATAACACACCTAGCAGAAACTTGCTTTAAAGAACTGTTCTCATTATACTCTGGACTCAGTAAAGTGCTGAGGAACATACTTACCTTTAAGCATTTCATGAAGTCCCTTTGCAATCTCCATTTTAATATTTTCCTGAACTGGAACCTCCATCTGGGGAGAGAAACAATACGTTGCTATAAGTGATGTGCCTAATAAAAATGAATCAGAACAGCTTGCATTTTGATTGCCAATTACCTGCAATCAACTGCTTAGAAAAACCTCTACCATCAAGAAAATGCTTAGAAATATTCATTAAAAATATTTGTGAACAACTTCAAGTGTATACAGGAAAGAATATCTATAAACAAGTTCAATTGAATACAGGAAAGAAAACATAAAATTGTTGCCAAATAAACCATGAGGTGAGGCTTTGGGTAATTTATTAATTTCTTTTCTATCAGTGATTTAGCTCTTATTGTAAGGCTATACAAACTAAAAATTCAATTTGCTGTTTGAATCACTAATAGTGCAATTAATACCACTGGCTAGTTTTGGAATATGTTTCAATAAAATCTTTTATTTGAATGCATCTATATTCACCATCAAAAAACTTCATTAAGGCTCAGTTACAACTGCTACTCAGAATTGAAGTTAAGCAGAATGTATCATAAATACTGAAGAAAAATTAAGCCTATAAAATGCATGGCAAGTAATAGGAAGGGAAGCAAGATAAATATGCAAAGACATTTCCATTTCATGCACACTTCTGAATAACTATGAGAGTGGAAAGTACCAAAAATGCTAAAACAGGCATAAAAAAAAATAACTTTGACCCCAAAATCTGGCCCTCAATCAAGCTGAAAGAACATGCTTACTCAGCATCTTTGTTATGAGAGGATATTTAAAAGGTTCAAAGACAGAAACATTCAAGTTCCAGTGGAAGCTGAGAGGCTTTGCAAACCTAATTCTCATTTGGGTCCTAAAAGTCTTCCCCTGCTTCTTGAGAAGCTGGATAAAAGATTAAAGACAAATTAAAAGTTGAATTTCCCAGCTGCTCCAGACACCTTTTTCAAAAAGCATTTTTGAGACAAAATCAAAGTTTTTAAGACAAAATTCCTATTTTAATAGAATTGTTTTAGTATTTTCATGAAAGCTAAGAAGAAATGGAACATTTTGATGGGCCTTCTGAAGTCTGAAAAAATAGGAGGTTTTTTCATGGAAAATAAGTACCACTCTGCTCAAGGATACTGGATCATCTATTAAGAACATTATCTAAGCAAACAGCTGCTAGAAACACACCATTGTTTAGTTCAGGGGCATATCCATTTGAAAGTCACCCCATCAGCAAGACTGCTGCCTGGGTTTTCTGTCTGCTGTTGCTAATTGAGCAACACTTATGAAATTACTTCACTTGCATCCAACTACAAAAATTTTAGCTGACATTAAGGGCATATCTCCTTTCTCTCAAAGTTACTAACAGAGATCCACTTACCATGTATACATCATCAACTGACAGAGAGGAATACTTCAGTAAATGCAGTGCTATGGGAACTGTGCCAGCTGTTTCAGAAAGTATTTAGCCAATGGATGCATATGAGAGGCATATTCAGACATATCCTGTACAATCACAAAGTAGATGTGAGCACAGAGAGAAAGATCAACAAAAAGGTTTCTACTGCTGACTCCAAATCTTGCTATTGTCTGCTAAATGTAGCAGGTCATAGCACA
Organism: Pithys albifrons albifrons; assembly: GCF_047495875.1. Lineage (NCBI taxonomy): Eukaryota > Metazoa > Chordata > Aves > Passeriformes > Thamnophilidae > Pithys > Pithys albifrons. The sequence continues at coordinate 18,794,688 of NC_092462.1, read as the reverse complement.
TTATAGTTTCTTGTCATGCTGAAACCAGTCAAATTCAAAGCACATTTTACCACGTAAGTCAAAAAGGCTTTCACTGCTGCTCCTAGTGACTTTCCTGTTGTTGCCTTACAGTTTAGCACCATTTATTCTTTATTATTTCTTTTCTAAGAGAAAAATATAATTCATATTAAGTGACAAAAACTTTTACGTCTTTTAAGGAGGAGAATGAATTTAGGAAGAAGGGGAATTGAATAATGGCTGTATTATTCATAGGAACGCATATCTAATTTATATAGTACTGCTGGTATGCCATCTAAATTTGCTGTAACTCAAATTAAGCCCATTTAAGTAATGAAAAGAACTACTCTACTGTGTCAGAATATTAATTTCATGGTCTGTTTTACATATCTAAGAGTAAAAACATATTCCTAACTCTTACAGTCATTTTACAACAATTACTAGCAAAACTTTCCAAGGTGCAAAGGTCCAACCAAACAGTACTGTTCCTAGATCCTATGATCAGATAAATAGTGGACAGGACCTTGGGACAAAAATATCACACAGAGATTAAATCCGCATGAAAGTATTTAGCTGTCTGTCTGGAGGAGATGGAATTTTAGCCACATTGACTAACCCTCAAGGCGCAGAATTTTCTGCCAAAATTAAGGCCTGTAAATTTCACTACACTGGAAATCCATAAAATCAGGTAACAGCTTTGAAAGACTTGGGCATTTGAAACCCTTTAGAAAATACAGAATACTTAATAAAGAAAAGCCTACTTCAAGTTTTTCTAAAAGGATGTTAAAATGAAGTTAGACAATCTCAGTTCAGGACAACGAATACCATTCATATTGGGAACCAGTTTTGGAGAGGGCATTACCTGTGTGTTTTTGAAAGACAGGATAAGGAGAGTGAAAAACAATAAATGATATATTAAACCAATGTTTATTTCTGCATTTTAACCAACTCTAGAATGCATAGCAAGTATATGTCCCATTACTCTTCATGCTCCCCAGATTGGTGTGCGTGCTCAGCTGAAAGCAAGCAACTCCCACACTTATCACCACAATGCAGGATGGAATCCAATCTCATCAAGTACACAGAAGAACTGAAAAAAGAACTGCAGAAGGAGTCATAAGTAACTGTGCAAGTAACTCTCCATGTAGTTAATGACTCCAGCCAGGTAGGAACTCAAGCAGCTGTTATTTGCATTAGCACTATTCACACACACAAACATTTGCACCTCTTTTTCCAATCCATTAGTTCTTTGCTAAGTCATATGCAATTAATTCTCTTTTAATTTGTCCTTTTTTTTTTATTGCTAAAGCTACCCTTAGCAAGTCACTTCTCCTCTTCCTAGCTAGCAATAGATAAAATAAATCTATTGAGCACAGTTACAACGACATTTTGGAAAGCTTGAAAGTTACTCTACAAAATATATCACAACAGTAAATGCGACATCCAGCAAGCAAGGGAAGAAAGAAGCTAAAGATTGATGCCATGGGAGTTATTTATGCAAAGAGGTGGGGTCTCATCACCTGCATCTCTTGTGTAACACAGAAGCTGTCCATTTGACTGCTTAGATAGTCCGTCTCCTACTAAGATGTTCACAGAAAAGTCAGGTACGTTGGGGGTCAGTGCGGACACACTGCTTGCCCTTACATTCCTCAGGGAAATCAAACCATCAAGATTGGAGAGGCAGAGGCACGTGTACCTCATTTCTTAAGACTTGATATTACTGGACTGGCACTTTTCCTTCGTGGTAATTTCCAGACACTGAAATTGTTAAACAGCAAGTAAGAGCAATTTTCTTTGAATTTTAGTGCCTCAGAAGATGCCCTTTGTGTTTCATACTCTGTTATAAAAAAGAAATTAAACAGACCAAAGAAGGGAAAAAAACTGACCCCAACATAACAGACCTTATAAAGACAGACTCTGTACAGGTCATCATCTAGAGATTAAGAAACTGGGGAGCAAAGAAAAAAAAATGGATATATGCCATATTTTTCTAGATCTTCTAGTGCATATAAAGGCTTAGGTTGTCAGGTCAGCTTTCAGTCTTTCCCACTGAACCCAGAAATGCATGCCCTTGCACAGATATGTGTTTTGGGTTTTCTCATTAAGATCCCTTTCCTGTATCTCAAATCTGCCCTGTCATAAATTGTTCAGCTCCCTTTTTCTTTTGCCCCCTTCAATTACTGCTTGAATATGGATGCAATTCTTGTACTACTTAGGTAGGCAGTTATGAAAAAGGAGCTTTTAAAAATCAGAGCCAGTGTTCTTAGGTGTGATGTCCCACTGGCCAGGTCCTACTGCCTCCAGCTTGTTTTTGTTAGAGCAAGGGCAACCTCCAAAATATTGCAGTTCAGTCATGCCTGGAGGCAGATTGCTCTAGCCCTCTTTTCAGACACCCAAATTATGAGGTTGGGCTTCTGGTAAGGGCAGTCACTCCAGTGGACGATTTACAGAAAAAAAACCTACAGCTCCTGCTACAGCATGTTTCTCACAGTGCCCATATGGTGCTGCTCAGTAGATTAGGAGATATGGTACTCAGTAACAGACCATGGGCTTTGCAGCGTGGTGCCAAGCCTCAGGACAGGGACATCTCTTGCCTGGGTTTTGTTTTGTTTTTAATGTATCTTAACTTTTTTCCCCCTAAGGACCTCAGCAAAACACCAATTTTTATGAAAATCAGAGGACAGCAGAGCCAGCATGGAAGAGTATGGGTAAGGTCACATGCCTAAATCTCCCAGTTTCTGAGGGTGAAGTTGGGACAGGGAAGCCAAAAAGGGCAATCATAGCCAATACTTGAGCATAAGACATAAAATACCTGAAAGTTTAAAGCCCAGTGCCCCAACCATGCATCAAGAACCTAAAGGCCCCTCCTTGCCCACCAACATTTAAGCCTCTGCTGCTCTGGCCTTGCCAACAGCATGACGGTGACTGTCACTGTTTCCATCAGCAGCTCTGGGCTAATTCAGGCACTGTTAGCAACAGTGCTGCAGCAGGGCAGACCAGAATACAAGCTGACGAAAGTGCTGTTGTTGTGGTCAAGTGGTCACTGCTATTGCAGCTGCCAGAGTAAGCAAGTGGAAAACAACAACATCATGACCATATGACCACCAGATGCCTTACTTTATGCACACAGGCATACAGTGAGTGCCTAAAAGAATGAATTAACAAGATTCTGCCCATATTGCAAAGGCTTCAAGCATTCCCAGTCATTCCCCAGATATTGCTACCCAAGAGAAGGGAAAGGTAATGATGACTAAAATGTAGAGGAAAAAACAAATCTTAACAACAGTTATATATTAAATACCCATTAAAATTCACACTTTAAAAGTACAGGAGTAAACAGTTAAGGTCACTCAAGCTGTTAAAAAATGTGACTGTCTCACATTTGTGCCAAGGAAACTTGAAACATCACTGCTTTGTACAGTATTAGAGAGAGGTTGAGAATCAAATACACACGTTCATCAGAAGATGAATGGATTATAAATAGACTTTTAAGATGGCAATAAAATCATTCATTACACTTTTTAAATTAAAAGATGGAGTGAAAAAAATGGCCAATGTGATAATTGCTATGAATAGCCACAGCTGGCAAGCAGCTGGATGTCAAATGGGCTTTCTTTCCCAAATGCCAAAAGCACTAATTCATTGCTGTGACTGCCTATGTGAATTATAACGTTTGCAAACGCTGTCTATTAGCATGATATACACAGTCCCTGCATGTTCTGTGCAGAGCACACTGTATTAATCTGGGGAATGGCAAAACAGAGGGAACTGGTATGACCTACATCATCAGAGCCATCTCTACAAGCACAACATTGACAAAACATTGCATCCAAGATAAGCCCATTTCTGAAATAGTTCAGCTGGAAACAGAGGGGTTTGAAACAAAAGGTGACCTCTAATAAAATTAAACCCTGCATCTGCACTTTGGGGAAAAACACCTTGTTCATGAAGACTGTGATCCTCATGCATATAGCAGTCATGCACACAAACCCAGATTCCCAGTAGACCTCAGAGAACAGGATTAACTTAAACCAGCAAAGCCACAATGATTTACAGTGATGTTTTCTCTCCTTTCATTAAGCATCTTTCTAGTTACTACTATAAGTATTTATCAGTGTTATAAAAGTGAGCAGTCACCAAAATATATCACCTTCTCACCTTAATTGCACAAAATAAGCTCTACATATCTGCTGGCAAAGGTCAGTGTTGCAGCAGCAGTTGTGATATCCCAGGAGCCAAGTTTCACTGTGTGTTCTGGATAAGCAGAACAACAGATTGCTTTGGGCATCTCGAGACCTAAGGGGTCTTCAGGATCATCTGCCACAAATAACATCACAATAATGTTGCTGCAGCTGCAGCTGTCTAAGAATACAGAACCATGACAGTTTCCAATTACAGATCTCAAGATCTATGTCTATATTTTCCAGTAAAGCTCCCCTATACTTTTTCAGCTGTGAAGGATAATAGATTTAGCTGGCCCTGCACTGCATCAATGCAAAGATTAGAGGAACTCTTGCAGTTCTTTCCAGTTCTAATTTCTGTGAATCTCTGACTTTGAAATCACAACACAGCCTTAACATTCAAGATGAGGAGGGTTTAGCAGAGTGCAGGATTCAGACGTTCTGAGGAAAAAGCAGCACGGATCAAAGAATTACACCCTCTACCATACAAAGTCCCTGGAGGCTGATGCGGGAAAGTTACTGTGGCTGCTGAGATGATAACTGAAAGGCAGGGCACGCACAGGATGTGCCTATATTATTCCATCAACCACAGCAGGGCCCAGGCAACTATGTTCCACTGCAAACACCAGTGAGAGAAGCAGCTGCCAAAGAAGCTTTATTTAAAAATAGAGCAAGTGGACACATTTGTAGTGTGGCAGCGCAGCATGTTCATGAAAAATGCCAAATATAAAGCTTTCTTTGAGGAATAAAAGTCCTCAAAATAAAAAAGAGTAAATAACAGGCATCTTGTGAAATTAGCGTCTGAGTTCATGTTTGGTCAGGACACTAAAAAAATCCTTCTTTTGACTGCTATAAGCTATCCTAAAACATTAATTTTCAGCTTGTCAGTGAAATCTGCTAACTAGTATAATATGTCACCTTGACAAAACAGTATTAATTTATCATAATTATACTCAACTTGTAATCTTTGCCCCAAGCCAGTGAAATTACTGTCAATTCAATAAAGAATACTACCCCTACAGGTATTGAACACACAGAGACACACACACACAGAGAAGCAGACAGTGTATTCTTCATTCTAGAAAGAGAAGAGTCTTGTACCGTTGCCTGTTGCTGCCTGTGGTACTTACATATTCATTAAGACAGCACTAGGGCACCCTGTGGTCTTCAGCCTTTTTGTTGCAGGACTGATGCTTGTATTGCCACACCAACACTGAAAGAACTAAAACACAGACAGGTTGACTTGCTCACAGTAACATGACAACATTGCCTGAGCATGAGGTTAAACCTGCACCTCCAAACTGCAGACCAGCCTGCTAGTGCTACCTTCCTTTCTTGTAATAAGTGCTTGTGTAAAACTGTGTCATTAGGCTGCTGAGGTAACAGGAATTACTGCAGTGTTTACACAGACCTTGGGCTTCACAGTTTTCCCTGTCTGGCCATCAATCCATTCTCCTGGATAAGAAATGGTTTAATATCTGCTGTGCAGTAGAGATCCAAACTGTCAAGTAATCAGAAGGCAGATCCTTAAGTGAGCATCAGAACTACTCTGGGCTACCTGGAGAAGCTGGAAACACTTTCCATAGAATGCAACACCCAAAGACTGGCATTAAAAGTGAAAAAGAAAACATAGGTGTATTTTACATTTGTTCAGCATCTTGAAGCTAAGGGAAAGAGGGAACAGGTTCCCACACAGCATGACTCATTGGAGGTCAGCCAGTCCTACTCAAAAAGAAGCTGGCACTAATGGCATTGTTATAGTCACTTCTGGATGCATCGCTTCCCCTAAAGGTTGACTTGCATACAGCTCAAATTCTTCCCAACCCACATTCCCCAGAACATACTCTCAGTCTCGCATGATCTCAGGTCTCACAGTCTCACAGGTGATTCAGAGTTCCTGAGTCAGAGGTGCACATATTAGGCCCATAAATTTCTCCACATATTTCTTTTAAAATCATGTACACTTTCAGCATTTATGTTGAAGCAAGAGTTCTATGGGAACCCACATTAGAAAGCCCATATGATATATGAGAACCATGGCAGGGGGAGGGAGGTCAATTTTTATGCAACTTTATTTGTAGCCTCCCACTCGTAAATAAATCCTTGAAGATGGTACCACAAAGACTATTTCACTAGCTTTAAAAAACTCATATATCTTCTACAGTAAAATATTATGCTTAGCTGATATTTTTTTTTAGTTTTACACTTGACTCACTCCAATTTTCCAATTTCTAGCATGACCCAACATGTATATACCAGGCAAACAGAGAGCTTTTGTTTCCAATACAGCTTCTTAACTCTGCTCTCTCAGGTTTATACCCTGTAGTATGTGGTAGTAAGAATGGATAAACCAATTCAAAGCTCAAAGTACATCAAAAGCCATATACAGCCACAGGATAGACAGAAATCAACAGAGTCCAATGAATCATATTTCTCCTGTCAGAATTTTCTTCAGCCTTAGCTTGTTTTGGAGATCTTACTGAGACTTAAACATGAAACACATTTTGCAATCATGTAAGAAAGAGCTGGGGGAAAGGATCTAGACTGTATTTCACAATAACATTTTTCCCATTAATTACTAAGTATTTGGTAATTACATACTACTCCTTACAGCATTATTTTTTTGCTTCCTTTAGCCTGGAAAGCTGACCTTACAAAAGAAAAAAAACCTGCTCAGCACTTCAATAACACAAATTTAGGTATTTCATGCATTTGGCGTCAAAACAGTTCACTTTTCTTCAGCAAAAAGAAAACTAGAAGAAAGACATGCATTTTTATGCTTCTTTCATATAATTTTCACAACTGCATTTCTTAGGGGCTAGGAGCCAAGCAAATCGATGGTATGACACTGACCTTTCTACAACAGACAGTCTGAACTCATCTTTCATGCTCACATACCTTTTTAACTCCCCCACTGAAGAAAACTCAAGACTGACCATTCCTGTGTTAGAAAAGACAGACTGCGACCTTCTGATCTACCTTAAGCTGACAGTGCACATGCATGTGGCAAGGTGTGAGGTAGAGGTAAGTAGCTGAGACAGCTGTCTGGTTACTTGGTTGGGTTTGTGTTTTACTTTAAAGAGAACACCAGCACTCCATCAGGACAATTTTAGGCTCAGGGCCTTATCACAGCAGCTACCCATGTTTGAGGCATGTGAGCTTTTCTCCAGTTTGTTTTTTGTTTGGGTGAATTTTTTAATGAAAATAAACTCATTAGAACAGCTAATGCAAATTGGCACCACGGCAAGTTCGTAGTGGGAAGTGTGAGTCATTAAAGAAAACTCAACCTGAGAAGGGGATCAACAAGAGATACAAGGAAAGGTATTTTCTCAGTTACCAAAAGAAATGCAGTGCTACATTTGGAGTATTGATAGCACAGATATTGTGTTGGTTAATGAGACAGATGAAGTGTGGTGAAGCTTTTGCTAGTCTGGAAGTTTTAACTCCTTGTTTTCCTGCTGATTCACTCCCATAAACACTACTCTCAGCACGGAACCTGAACCTGTCAAAATGCAATTGAGACTGCTGGTTTATTTGGACAAGCCACACGCAGAAGGAATCCAACTGGCTGGAGACTCAGTGTGGTTCTCCTACAAGCTCTCATTCATTCTGTTTTTTAAAAAGAATGAAAAGATACCAAATAAACACCCAGTACATGAACTTCTTCTCAAGGAAAAGGATAAGATGTGAGAGATATTAGACATGTTACTTAACACAGTACTGGAGGGTGTTGATGTATAAGACTTGGGAAGAAACATGTACAGAATACAAGGAGGAACACATGACTATTCAGGAAAATATTTGAGCATAAATTTAAGGGCATTTCAGCAATGCATAGATTATAAAGGCTTTCTTCATCTGGAGCCCCCAGTAACACATTCTATGCCAAGGGAAAGGAGGAAACACTGTGAACAATGCCAAGCATTCCACACCTAAAACAGTGTATGTAGAAATTTAGACCCCCTGAGCTTCCTACAGAATCAATGAAGAAAGATTTATACAAAGAACAATACAGAGAGTGTTTCCCAAAGCTCCTATCGCAGTCAATGGAGAAAAATTAACCTAATTTGTGCACAAGGCAACTAAAACTACTTGCATCAGACTTCAGGTATGAATCCCCTTTTGCAGCACAACACACAAATGTTTGAGCATATACTTCTGTGAAGACAAGAAATGAGCTCAAATATTTCCAAAAAGTAGAATGGAACACAGTCCAAGGGAGACAAATCAAAATAAAGTGGTACCAGGACTTCCAACATTTGCCTGCCTTTTCTCATTGTGTAGTATCCTCTCTCTGCCTTTTTAAGGGGGATAGAGAAGGCAGAAGTCTGCAGTTCTGTTCATCTCCAGCTGAAGTACCTAAATCTCTTCTCTGTATCAGCATCCAGCTCTAAGGACTGGTGTACAACAAGTCATTGCTACTTCACAATCATAGGAACCATCCAGGAAAGGAGACACTACCTGTGCTTAGAGGCTGGAGTTAATCAGGAAAGCAACTGTACTTCCTATATATACATTGTTTATTGCCTCTTATTTTCTCTCCCCTTTCTATTCCAATTCTCCCATTTGCTCCACTTTCATCTGCCACAGATGACTAGATTTCTTTGTCTTAAGCAAAGCTTTGCAGGCTCCCTTGCACCAGCCTTCCTCCCTTGGGTGGGAACAAAACACAGATCTCAAATATTTTCTTGCAGCTGTACTTTCTTCACCCACAGTGGTGTCTCTCAAGGATCAAATTGAACTAGGTTTGAGAAGTTGCACAGTAAAAGCATAGTCAGCCACTATACAGTATTTAACTTAGCAAAATGCAAGTCAGCCCAGGGTCTATGGAATACCTGTGTGTGCTTCACTCACGGTAATCAACCCACTCATCGGGGAGCACTGGGACCATACGTGCCCAAAAGTTTTTGCTTAGTCTTAGTCAGGGTTGTACTTCAGGAGTAAGTCCATAGTACCTCTGAGAAAGCTAAACAGGGTGCAAATATCTGCACATCTTTTAAGATTTATGGGAATTGCCTCTAACACTTGGCATGAAGATATAGATGACTACAGAGAAAGCATTTGTCTTCACTGTTGCAAGCTTGCTCATTCTGAATACAGAATCATTCAAATATGGATAGCCGAGTCCAATTTTTAATAAGCAGCCTGTAAGATAACTGACCAATGCTTTTTAGCATATTTAGCCTCCCTTAATACTGCAGATTTGGAAAAGCAAAACATGACATCACTGCACTCAACTACATTTATGTCCTATCAGAATCAAGATTCAACCATCTTCAAACACGTATTCATTAGCTCCACTTGGCTGTATGAGTTCCATTTTGTCAACTCATACTTTCAAACTGTCTTAAGGCAGAGACTTTTAATTCTCAAATATGGAGACAGTGGTACTCAAGGGGGACAGTCAGCTCCCCATTTTAAGGGGAATTAATAGACCAAATGAAAACAGAAATGGTTTCCAAACTCAAAAAGCAGCCCATAATTTGTTGGGACTTTGTTCATTCAGGCACATAAATAAACTAAAAATACATTGGTTTTGAAAGAGAAAGGTTAGATTTGAACCTCTATTTCCCATAGGACTTCCAGAAAGAGACAGGTAATAACATTTAGCAAGTCACACCAGAGTGCAGTCACTCTGAGAAGCACTGTGTAAGATGCAGAGCAAATCAGAAGATCAAGTTCCTGACCATATTAGTCAGTTGTTCTATAGGATCCAAATAGAGCATACAACAAAGTCCCCCAAGTCAGCAAGCAAAATAAGGAGAAATAAAACTTGGGAGGCAAAAATTCAAAATGCCACCTTAAACCTTTACTCAGTTCGAGTGTAAAGCCAGTTTCACAATATGGGGACTGGAATTATATAGAAACATTAGGTAGGCCCTTAATTTAACAAACATACACACAAAAACCCCCAAAAGGCCTGGAAAAGATGCATTGCACTGAGGAGACCTCAGCTATTATTAGATAGCGTGATCTCTCCCCCATCCATTTCTCTTTCTGTTTTTTGTCATCTTCAGTTGATTAGTTGATTCGTTCTCTAAGAACACTTTTTTTTCCCTTCTAAATAAACAAAGCAATTTTCATTAGGTTGCCCTGTTTCCTCGCAGACTACAGACATTACCTTAATAAACTGATTATATATTCATATTAATGAGAAACTGTTTTATCGGCCTGTAATTGGTGCACTGTGGCCATGGCCCATTCCTAATGTCACCTACACTGAATTAATAAAGCAGCTTACAAGGTAAGAACTTCAAAGGTGAGAAAGCAAAAGGATGATTTTGTTAATGTAATCAGGAAACTGCACTGGAAAAAAGGGAAACATAAATTATGTAAATCAGTAACTGTTTATTCTGCATTATTAAATGAGACACTGCAAATTGTATGGTTTCTGGAATCAGCTGGACTGTTACTCAAGTGAATGTAAATAGAACAAAGTCCCAGCAGCTTAAGCAGCAGTGGTTTAGGAATCAAAAGAAAATTTCAGAATGAAAGAAGGGGAAAATGCTTCCTGCTGTTGGTTCACTATCTTTTTTTTCCTGCTAAAAAAATTAATATAAACAAACAACAAAAATTGATGATGACTGACAGAAGAAATTTAGAAAAAAAAAAGTCAGGAACACTCTGAGCTGCCTGTGTGTTGCTGATGAGTTGAATAAGGGCATTTCAACAGATGAGATCCCTGACCAGAGTAGAGGATTACTGAAGATCAGTATTACCTGAAAAAAGCTATTACAATTCTATATCATAAATAAAAATTAGATAATTTTTTCTGATTAAGTTTATCATGGGAAATTTGTGCTTTACATGAAAGAAAATCTTGTCTCCATATCAGGAGTTAAAAGCCTGTTTTCAATAGCCAGGTACTCGTTTCAGTTTGCCAACTTAGGCAAGAAATGAACATTTACCTTATTTTTGGTAAACACTTAAACTTCAAACAGTGCACTTCACCAGAGGTTAGTGTGGCGGTCGAACTACACCTCCATTTTTAAGGAAGCCAGGGGAAGTTCAGCAGTCCTACTCAGTCTGTGATACAGTACTGTGGTTGCAGAGACTTTTTTTCTCAGATGAATCTTTCTTCAGTGCTTTCTTGATGCCTGCAGGGTGCCTCTTCCAACAATCTTGACATTCATGACTCCTCAAAAGATATTCATCCAAGCCCAAAGCATTCAGCTTTCTGCAATTCCTACAAAGGGACACACAAGATGCTCTGAACATCATATGGGTGACCAGCAGCTTGTGGTCTTTGGTTCATGTGCCAGCGTTTTGGAGTGTGGTCCGCTCTTTCCTTCACGATGGCTCACTAGCCCTGCCTTGCCTCGAAGCCATGAAAGCCATTCTCTCCTAGGGAGATCTGGAATACCTAATACCAAGTCTCAAGCACCGGTTTTACTGTCAAGACAGAAACACACCTTCTTGGCTTTTCAGAAACCTGCTGGTTTTCCTTCTTTGCACTCTTGCACACTCAAGGTTAACCAGCTTGCAAAGATTCTGGTTGCTGTCTGCTCAAACCAGCAAAAATTATTACTTGATTTGTTTTCTTTTGCAGCTCATGGCATTTTCCATTGTCTGGATCATGTATGTGTTTTTGGACAGGTTTCTGGCAGCACTCATACATTTTCTTATTGTTTTATAGTGGTATATGGTATTTGGCAAGGCCAGAAAGTACATGAACTTTTTCAAATGTCATGTGTGAAGGCATCATGTTTGAGGATACAATGCATATGCAAGTGTCCTAAGAAGAGTCCACAATGTGGACAGGTTCTGTTAATCTCTCCTTCCTCTTAACATCTGCCAACTATCAAAATGCATTCTGAAAACAGAAGAAACTACATTACATGCAAAAAGCGATTCCAGCCTTATCCTGCCTGGGAGAGTGTGGTAAGCTAAGCAGAATTCAATTTATAGAGCACTTTACCAGGAGGGCAATTTTTATGTAATAATAGAAAAACATCAGATAGAAAGGTTGTCATAATGGCATCAAACTATGCAGAGACAACACAGCTAAAGGAGGGTCTTTGCTGTGCATGCCAGATCTAAAATTCATTTCAAGCTATCCCTGAAGGCTTCTGCTTTGACCTGTTATCCAGATAAAGCCAATCTCGACAGCAGGAAGAATATTCTACCCAGACCCTGGTGTTTTAGATGCTTTGTCATAAACAAAAAGAATTCAAAGACAGAATTTCATTTTAGTTTTTCCCCAGAGATTTTCTGAATGAACAGCAGGATTCTGAGGTTAAAGATTTTAATTAAAGAAGCATAAATTAAAATCTAACAATACACTATCACTTGTGTTAAATCTCATTAAAAATACGAGGCTGCCCTTTGTCCCCACCCAGTACCTCCTCCAGGCTTCCTACAGAGCCACTACCAGAGGAGATAAGAAGTACTCCTGGAGATTTTTTCCTCTACATCAATGTGTAAAATATCTATTCACCTCTTTCTAGGGACTTTTGCAGATTCAGGGATAGCAAGATCACAGCCACATACAAATGTTATACACAATTAAACATGACCTTCCAAGAGAGGCTAAAATACCACAGTGATTTACTGATTATTTTCAAAAGCAAAAGGTCAGAGGTGGATAGGATTTTCTTTCCCCCCAAAAAAGGGACAAAACATAGTTGTTTTTTTTTTCTTATAAGCCCCCTTTAGGTACTGGAAGGTTTCTGTAAGTTTTTCCTTGAGCCTTCTCCTCTCCAAGGCAAACAACCTCAACTCTCAAGCTGTCTAAATAGAAGAGTTGATCCATCCCTCTGATCGTTTTGGTGGCCCTCCTCTGGGATCTCCTCCATCAGGTCCGTGTCTTTCTTGTACTGAGGACTCCAGAGCTGGATGCAGCAGTCCAGGTGGGATCTCACAAGAGTGAAGTAGAGGGAACAGAATCATGTCCCTTGACATCCCTCACCTGCATTTCCTTTGGCCACGTTGCTTTTGGTGCAATCTAGGATACAATTGGCTTTCTGGGTTGCAAGTGTACACTGCTGGCTCATGTCCAGCCTCTCATTCACCAACATCCCCAAGGACTTCTGGGCAGGGCTGCTCTCATTCTGTTCATCCCATAGCCTTAACTGATAACAGGGTGCAGGACCCTGTATCTGCTGAACCTCATGAGATTACCATGGGCCCACATCCTCAAGCTTGTCCAGGTCCTTCTGGAAGGCATCCCTTCCTTCAGGCATGTCAACATATCACACAGTTTAGTGTCATCTGCAAACTCTCTGAGGGTGTGCTCGATCCAACTGTCTGTGTCACTCTTGAACATTCTAAAGAATATTGGGCCCAGCATGGATGTCTGAGGGACAGCACTCATCACTGAACTCCAACTGGACATTGGGCACTACTCTTTTGGTGTTAGCATTCTGACAATTTCTTATCCACTGAGAAGTCCATTAGAGAGAAGGTTGATAATCTATTTCTTGTCCTCAGTTTCTGAGGCTGTAAGAATTTATAAATATCATGCAGACCATGATGCAGTCCATTTATTCAGAACATAAAAGCAATACATTGTGTTAGGCCAAAGGTCTACCTGAGCCAGTGCCCTCTCACTGACAACTACCAAAAGCAGATGCCTAGGTAGAATGGGTAAGAACAGATTAGCCATACTTAGTACTTCCCCCCATCAAGAAACTTCCCCAGAACTCTGGGGAACCATGTGTCTCATACATGAATTCATCCAGTCTTTCACACAAACCATGATATTATTAGGATTCATAACATTCTGTTACAAAGACTTCTAGAGTATAATTAAACCTCACAGGAAAACTATTTGTTTCTTTAGAACCTGGGCCATAGGATCCTGTAGCGGAAGAGAGTTAACTGAGCCCTTTCACCCTTCCCATACCTCTAAGTGTTTTTACCCATCATCACATTCCTTCCAACACCTTTGACAAGTCCTAACCATTCTCTCAAATGTTTCCAAGTTGCACCACATCCTTTCTGAGATGAAGGGAGCAGAATCACATAGAGTTTTCAATATGCAAGCCAAACTTCATACAGGACCATGATTTTGTTTCCCTTTCTATTCTACTTCTTCTGTTGCTAGTGCTGCTCTGCTTTTTGACTTCTGAGCTGATTTTTTCTGAGAATTTTCTGTCATGAGCCCAGATCTACCTCCCAGGGACTTAATGGCCAGTCCAGAGACCATCACATAATATGTGAAATTAAGTTTTATTTTTCCCTACCCATGCATCACTTAACATTTATCTATGTTTAATTTAATCTGCTTATCTATTGCCCAGCCACTGAGTCTCTTAGGGTCCTTCCATAATTTTTCAGTCAGCCTTCATCTTTAGTATTGTGAATAATGTTTATTGATAGCACTAATTCATATCCTTAATAGCAGTTCGCCCCTTTTCCATTTCATTTATGAATATATTGAGAATGAATAGATGAATATGAATGAGTAACAGCGCTGATCCCAGCACAAACCCTTTGGAATTCCACTGGCAATTGTTTTACTACTGTGAAAACAGATCACAGAGCCTTATTTTGTTTTTACACTTTAAAATTGTCTCTGTGTTGCTAAAATAACGGTCAAGTACACAAGCCTCAGATGTGACAACTGCCCTGTTTGCTTACAAGCTTTCATGCTGGAGATCATGTTGAAATGACTGCAAATATCATTTCACTCCACCTTCAACTAGGGTGAAATTCAACTATGAATTTTACTTCAGTTGTGCTGCTGGTTTGGGGCTTTTTGTTTTCTGAAACAAACCAATTAGACCTAAGAAAAGATGTTTAACTCAACAAATAGAAACTTTACTTAAACCTCTACAAGAAGTTTTTAATAAAAAAATAAAATTCACAAAGTCATGCACTAACATCACAAGACACACATAAAACTTATGAAAATAAACCAAAAGAAGGCTGAGGCTGCCTGCAGCTTCAGCAAAGAATGGTATTTTGTCATATATGCACAAAACTGTTCCTTGCTTACTGCACTGTGCTTCAGGATATTTCAAAGTGCAGCATAGCATTGGGATGTTGTGCAATAAAACAAAACCTAGGCTAAGCAGAAGAATTATCTCAAGGGGAGTTTGAATATTATTCCCAGTTATCAAAATACTTCAGTGAAGCAGAGATATACATTGACCAAAACACAAAAGATCAGTAATTAGTCTGATTCTCCTCCTACTCTCCCACATCAGGATTGATGCCAACAGAGCTAGTGCAGTATAGAGCTTCAGCTGTGTTAAATATCTAGGGTTATGGAGATTTTTCTCAAAATCCAGGATTTAGAGTCATGACGTTCGACCTCCTCCTGCTGCCTAATTGTTGTGTTTAGTTCACACAGAAAACACATTACCTTCTGTGCTCACATGACAACATTCATTCTCTACATGAAGCCAAACAGCTAAACAGACAGACAGACCCCTCCTTCTCTCACGTGTCTGAAGCCAGCTCAAAGTAAAGTGTCTCAGCTTCAGCAGAAATAGCACTCAAATTAGTTGGGGTTGGATGAGGCTTTAAGAAACTTGGTCTACTGGAAAGTGTCCCTGTCCATGGGAGGGGGGTTGGAACCAGATGGTCTTTAAGGGCCCTTCCATCCCTAAACATTCAATGATTCCACGAGATAAGCAGCTACTTAATATCAAACTTGAAGGAAGCCCTACTCTGAAAAAGCTCCATGCTGTAAGCAGCAGCAGCACCAGAAGGATGGATGGCTGCAATTACAAGTGTCTCAGGCGACAGGAAGAGCAGTCCAGTACAGTGTGGTTGCAGCCTACAGCAACACTGAGAGGGAAGCCACAGGATGATCAGAGTGATTATATGAAAGGTGGATGCCAGGAACTGTCATGCATCCATGAACAAGATCAAAAATTCCCCTGCAACTTCAGTCCTGAGGTGCATACCAACTTCCAACACCAGATTAAAATTTGGGGGTCTGCATTTCTACATTGCATTTCTGGTTGTGCCAACCATGACCCATCTTGAAAGACTCAAAGGTATTATCCTGAATATCAAGTTTCAGCTCATAGCAAAGTACAGAAACCTTGTATTTTACCAATTTCAACACGAAGCATCATGCCTTTTTATTGTCTTACATCAAAAACTCAAAAATAAATATAAATAAGTTAAAAAATATTTGAGATGGATAGTGCAGCTGGAATTTTCATAACGAAAAATCTGAATAAAAAAGGCTCATTCAAATTCTCCTTGCTTACTTTAAGGAAAATGGGTTTGATTGTCCTCTTGCTTACAGTCCTCTGCAGTGTCCAGTAAATCTGTTAAAGTCAACAAAGCTATACTTTAAACATACCATCTGGAAACAAATTAGATCTGAGAATTTCATGGCATGCAAATTTCCAATCTATTTCTACATGATTAATCATATTTTTAAGATCTGTAGATAATTTGTTTCTTCCAAAACTACTATCATTGCACGGGCTATTACTAACCTTTTCTAAACACTTTTTTAGACTGTTTTTTCACCTACACCTCATCAGTGTGGGAGGTGAGATATCACAGGCTCTGTGAAATCTAAATTCCTGTATCTCTAAACTCCGAAAACCTTATACTGAAAAAATCATGTATAAAACTAATGAAAAGTAGCAGCAGCTCTCTTAAGGTTCTTTTCCAGGCCATCACTGTCAGATTTTTAATATTTTAGAGGGAAAATCAGAAAATTTCATGGCAGGCCTCAAAACTGTAATTAACATGAAATGCTTTGGGTATTTATAGCTGGCTATTCCCATTTAGCAGCCTATATTAATTTGACTTTTATTCCATCAATCTCTTTTTTGTTAGGAAGGAAAAGAGAAAGTTAATCTTGGTATTAGTGCTATCAGATACCGGGGAGAGGAACAGTCATAACTGCATCTCCAAAGATGGAAATAATATTCAACACAGCCCTGCAAATCCATACAGGAAATTAATGATTGCTGGTTGCCTTCACCACAGCCAATGCCTATAACTTAGTTGTCATTACATGCTTATAATGTGCAATCTTGGTAAAATATCAAAGAAAGCTTTGTTTTGATTAGAGAAACACTTGTTAAAGGGTCTGCACAATATGGCACTATAGACTGTACCACGCCCTTGAAAAACATCCAAGAGCAAACCATGAAGATCCATCCCTTTTTTTTATTTTTTCCCTAAAAGAAATAACTACACAGTAAATTCTTCTATCTATGTTTATATTCTTTCTCCCATCAGACAGGTAAAAGCTACACCAGCCCTTTAAGGCAAAAAAAAAAAAAAGGAGAAAACTCTATCTCAGAGTATCTTCACACACCTTTCCCCTTATTTTCTCCTCTCTCTCCAAAAGCAGCAGAAGACAAAGAAATATGCCTGAGATCAATTCTTATCACGAACCCTGCCAGGCTGTCATGTTATGAGCTCCTGAAGCTACTTCTTTGGGCCTTTCCACCTGCAGACTCTGGAGGTGGCAATAAAGAAAAAGAAAAAAAGAAGAGCTTATTCACCAAACAGCAATTAAATATGAAGTGGCAGTGCGTGCCTTTACTTGGAGCACCTGGCAGCAAAAGCTGAGACTGCAGCAGGACAGGCGTTTGCTTCCAGCTCCTAATTGCTCTCTACAAACCTTTCAGAGAGTGACAGGGGACTGAACAATAACTGGTACCTTAGCCCCTCCTTTCTAGCTGCATTTGTCTGTCTCTTGACTTTCTGCTCCTTTTCCCCTCCTCTGGTTCTTTCTGTCTGCAGTTTTCTCTGCCTGTGCAGCTGAGTCTCTTCCACAGCCAGGTAAGTGCAGACACTAATGCCCTTCCACAGAGTGCCAGGCTGTACCAGCCTTTCTCCAGACCCAGGGTCCCATGTACTCAGAGAACCTCACCAGGATCCTGGACATCCTTCTGCTGAAGGCAAAAACCACCCTGACCTCTGCTATAATGATGCTTTTTATAGCTGCCCTAATCCCTTGCCACTAGACCCTGTCTGTAACCCTGCTGTTGCTGGACCAGGCTAAACAGGCAAGGGGAGATACACCTTGAACACCTTTAACCCAAGCATGAGGGTATGTGGCTCTGATCCATTTAAAAATTGCCCAGCAACTGTTAAATCCCTTATTACCATGACCTGCCACTTAAATAAGGGCAGAAAAACAGCCACACCTTATTCCCTGTCCTCAGATATTCCTCCTCCAATTCCAGAATTCTCTTTTCTGTACCTGATCTCAAATTTGCACACTAAGCGATGACTGCTGACCCAAGTCCATTACATACAGAGAACTCTCTAGGTTGACCTCTAATCCATGCCAGAGGCCCCTGACAAGAGAGAGATGCTATCATAAGGCCAAAGCTCTGAAGCATCCACTGGAACTGCCTGGATCTCTGATGCTGCCTACACCTCCCTTCTGACAGCTCTCTTTCAGTTTCTACCTTCTACCTGAGCCAGAATCTGTGTGGCAAGGCAGGTCTGAGGTCACTGAAAGCCAGCTATAAACTTGGTGAGGGAGGTAAATATGCTAAATGCTTGTTGTTCATTCATTTGCTTCAAATAAAATGCAAATGAGACAGACTGGACAGGAGCTTATGGGAGTGTCTGGCTCCAAAACCAAAAACATCCAAGGAAAATCACTTGCATAAAGTCACAACCAAAAGAAGCCAGACAGGGTTCACTCAGAGATCTTGTGAAGTGATTCAACAACACTTAGGCTGGTGAAAGGACTTGAGCACAAGTCCTGTGAGGAAAGGCTGAGGGACCTGGGGTTGTTTAGCCTGGAGAAGAGAAGGCTCAGGGGAGGACTTATCACTCTCTACGAAAGGATGTTGTAGCCAGGTGGGGATTGGTCTCTTCCCTCAGACAACCAACAGTAGGACAAGAGGGCACGGGTTTAAGCTCTGCCCGGGGAGGTTTGGGTTGGATATCAGGAAGAAGTTCTTTACAGAGAGTGGTCAGGCATTGGAATGGCCTGCCCAGGGAGGTGGTGGATTCTTCGACCCTGGAGGTTTTTAAGGTGAGACTGGATGTGGCACTGAGTAATCAAAGTGAGGTTGGATTAAGGGTTGGACTTAATGATCTCGGAGGTCTCTTCCAACCCAACTGATTCTGTGATTCTATGATTCACTCAGATCTAGCAAAACAACGCCTCTTGCACCTCCCCACACACCACAAGGCTCCCAGGACTAGTGAGCACAGAAAAATCTTCCTACTGGCCACTGCTGTAAGACCTCATGGGCTAAAACCTCTGCAGCACTGGTGATGGGAACAGGGAGAGGTTCCCACTTCATTCTTGAAGCAGATGAATGAGGTCTGAGGTTTCACTTACGCATCAGCAAACTCCTGAGAGTTACATACTGCAGAGAACAAGCAAAATAAATAGTTTATTTTAAACAAAATGAGAAAGTGAGACTAACTGTGCTGGGAACTTCTATTAAAAAGGGAAGTCAGGGGAAGGGGGGGAAGAGGGTATGACACAGATCTCAATAGCATCTGTGTCGTCTTCACCTGTTTATTAATCAGGACAGCCTGCTATTCTTTGGGAATATTCCGAAATGCACTTTGCATGCATCCAAGTGGAAGTTCATGGTAAAGGATGACAGGATTCAAATCAAGAGTTGGGCACAGGAGAAAGACTAATCCACAACTGGGAAGCTTTAATGGGCATTTTTCTGCAATTAGATCTAGATGTTGGCCCTCCTCAGGTACCAAAACATCAGGGTAAGTTCAAGTACATATATAACAACATCTCTCCAGAGACATTTCTCTTAGCACCAAGATGAATCAGGTTTTAAATTGGCTCCTAATCAGAGCCAAAAAATCTGTCACATGAGGCAATTATATTTCACTTTGTGAGCACAGATTTTGTTCAGCATTACCAGCACTGAAAAATCAAAACTGAAAGTTATCTCAAATAAAATATGGAGAAAAATTCTCAGTCTATGCCAAAGTATTTTTATGTTTCCCATAGCTTCAAAAACATATGGGTAGCTCATATGCCACTTTGGAAAGGTTAAATGAATAGGGGAGTTTGAAACACCTCAAATTTCTTCCATTTCATCTCATCTCCTTTATCATCATTTCTGCAATGACTCCAAAATCCCCCTGGCATTCAGAAAGTGCTCAAAAGGGCAAGAAATGTTTTAAGACATCACTCCTTGAAAATCGATTGAAACCAAGTGAACAAATGCCTTGCTTTAGCTTGGGCTGTTGTTCAGAAATGTTTCTGGCCACGACTCTACTTACAGACTTATAATTCATTGCATTCCCAAGAACGAGTATAAGCAGCTGGTGAAATGAGATTAGTCAGGCTCACATCTCTACTTCTCATTCCAATAGTATCATTTGGCCATGACCCCTAGGATGGAGGCGACAGCTCACATTCAGCCAAACAATCCAGGCCTACAGATGATCTGAAGGATCAGATCTTCTGAAATTCATTAGCCAGATGATGTTAGCTCAGCATCATCTTTTTTTAGATAGTTCAGAGTAGGAGAATACCCCACTGTCTCCTTCTTGAGACAACAAATACAATTCAGCTTCTAAATAAAATCTCTCATATCACTTAGTAGAAACAAATATGCTGAGAAGTAAGGAAGGAGACAAAAAAAAAAGAAGAAACACCCAAAACTTGCAAAAACAAATGATTGACAACTGAGATGTAACCACTTACAGGTAAGCACAAGCAGCAAAATATATCCAACCATTCAAGATTGTGAGAGATGTGTTCATGTTTCACATATTAGGTTTAAAATTTAAAATAAAAAAAAAGGCAGAAGGCATCTGACGGCATTTAACAATTTAAGGTAACAGCTAAACAACTGAAAATCACATGCATACATAGTCAATTCATTAAAATAAGCTATCACAGCCAAGAATGTCCTAATCAGATAATTAGTAGTTTCTAATGCAATTAACTTTACACAGCCAGCTAGCATAATTAAAAAACATAACTGAAACAGAACCATTATCACAGGATAAGTGTATTTTGTCTGATTTTTGTTTTTCTGTTGAAAGCGTTAGCCAAAATTGAATGTCCAAGGGAAACATGTAGACTCCATTTAAACGCTAGATGCATTTCCACAGGAGATGAGAGGTTATTCTCAGAGTGGAAGATGAAAAAATTCATCCAAGTGATACAGGAATATTTTAAAACTTTATTATAATTGTGCTGTTCTACAGTTTTGTTGGGCCTGTTGGCTGAATTGACCGTCTCTATGCTCTCCAAAGAGCTGGCACCTGGTCTCAGATGCCATGCCAGGGAACGGCTCATGCTACTATAGAAGGCAGATCAGGGAGACAGCTTCTTCAGCTGTGGGACCTGTAAGCACAGGATATGTGTGTCTAGCTAGAGAGCAACACCATGAGCATCACATTCAGCGCTAAAAGTTCACCAGCAAAAACCTCCCCATAGGAGCAGCATAGAGGAGAAATCAGGTAGCTTCTGCCACTTGGACTCATTAAATACTGCTTTTCTCAATACCTGAACTGGCAACCACTACTGAAATCCACAAGAAAGAGGGGATAGCTTTAGGGCTAATTAAAGTTTCATATTCCTGGCTCTATCACATACCACTTTCTTCCACTCTAGTGGATCCTTGCAAACAAAAATCAATTTCTACTGTCCCCCGCATCTTGGGCTGCAATCAGATTCAAATGTACAGTCAGTTATTGTTTTGACGATTAGTTCTGGATTATATTTCCCTTGCTGTGCAGAGAGCACATATGTATTTTCAGGCTTTTATTCCTCTCAGAGGTTGTTTCCTGGTGCATCAGGACAACCAACTTACCTCTGGCTGGGGAAATGAGGAGAAAAACCCTCAAAAAAGCAAACATGCAGGCAAACGATATTTGTATTCAAGTCTACAAGTGCAGGTCATGAAACAGTTTGAACTTCTTTCATACAGTACAATTTTGTGGGGTTTGTTTTGTTTTGTTTTTTTTTTAATAAAGAGGAGTCTATACCTGAACCTGAACTTGCTTGTCTATATCTATATAGACGTTAAACCAAAGATCTGGCGAGATGGATCCCATCCTACCTGCTGATGTTGGCAGAGAGCCATCTGACCCATCTTCTAAGCCTTCTGCCCAGGATCTCTGTAGAAACAGTCCTGTAAGATGCAATAATCTCTGCCAAACCTGGAATCCACAATACATAGCCTAGAATAGATGCCACACTTGCTGGGTGGCAGTTCAATGACTGGCACACTCTGCTTCAACACAGAAGAACCTGAAGACTGAATTAAGACAAGCAAAAGGAAGCACACTTGCTGCAGAACATCCATAAACTTGTACAGGTATCTTTGTATTGTAATAAATAAGTATGTTCTCTTCTTTTTGTGAAAAACTAACATACTTTTTACACTATTGAAATATGGAGGTTTATTTACATTCCCCTAGAAATGAATCAGGCTCTGCTGTCACCTGTGATAGCAAAATTTAAAGTTGTGGAATGCTGTGCAATGCAAAAGGAAATAAAAGAGAACTCAATAAATACACAGTGCTCAAAAGGTACCACAAAAGATATGAATCTCACTGGAGTAAGGAGAACCTGGGAAAAATCACTTTTTAGCCTTTTCACGCCACCCAGCAATGGCAATGAAGCTTATCAAAGCCAAATGAGATAGAACTGGGCTGGACCGATGGACAATATCCCATTTTGCATCTGTTCTGTCACCTGTGTAGACAAACCAATAAAAAGAAAAGATTTCCACCAAGGAAAAATTTGCATGGGATTCACAGGAAGAGATGGGACCAAAATCAAAGTGACTCCAACACCTGCAAATATTTCAACTTAGGCCAAAATAAATAAATTAAGCCACACAAGATGGTACTCAATAGGCTACTCATAACTTCCTGTAGGGTACTTAAAGTTGAAGAATCCAAAGAGCAAGATAGGTCATACAAAGTCTGACACATACAAAGACCTTATTCAAAAGGCAGTCTGGATGAAGGAGCTCCCAGAATTCACTAAACTTGGCTGTCTTTCCTTCCCATAAAAGTCTAGTTAGACCTGGAATAACTCAAGGGCACTAGAGCAATCCTGTTTTTCCATCTGTGGGGTGAAAATTTGAACACTATTTCCCTTTTTTGTATAATACAGAGGCCTTATGGGGGAATGAGCATAAAGATGTAAAACAAGCACCCAAGTCTTTGTCTATATTGTGTTTTCTCTGATTAATCCAGAAGTGATAGAAATGAAGAGCATAAGTCCTCTGATGACCTACACAGGACAGCACATGTGCTGCTGCCATCAGCTCTGCTGTCACCTACTGCTTGATCTCCTGCTGAGTGACCAGTGACTCACTTTGCAAAAGCTGACATTGCTCTCCCTAGAAAGGGCTAGTTTAGGGAGCTGGATCTGAACACAGCCTCAGAGGCCATGTGGCTTCCTGGCCCTCCTTTGGTGGGGCTGGTACACTTCAGAGAGAGAAAAAAACAAACCAACATATAATTGACATAACTACTTGGTCTCAGCAAACTGGCTGCGTTAGTTAAAAGCAGCAGGACCCTGATGAGATTTAATTTCATTCCCTTTGTTCTGGCTTCATCAGCAAATGTATGGAGGGATGGCAAAAAGCCAACAACTTCCCTAGCTCTGTACCTGCCTGTAAAATGCCTTCTCATGAGGAGCAAGTCTCTCTGCCTAAAACAGCTTTCTGTCCTTGTGCTCCATCAGGATGATTTGTCAGACAACAGGAGCTTCTGGGAGCCTGATCCAGCCCTGCTTTGCAGCCTCCTAGCTCCTTTGGAAGCTATCAACAGGAAGCTGATACAGCCAGGGAAGCAGCTATCTTGCTGATATCCCTTCTACCTGCTCTCACACTAGAGAAGCCCCACACCATCATCTCTCCAGCCCACTTGATTTTAACTCTTCAAACTGTCTATTTAGGCTCTATTTTGCCATATGGAAGGAACAACACACCACTGGTGTCTTCCTTTAGTCCTGGTAGATGTCAGCTCTATCCTTCCAACAACTGAATCGAGATTTAAGTGGGTCTTGCTCCGCTGGAAGAGATTTGGAGTTGTCAGAATTACTGAGTCTCAGGAAACTGACTGTGCTAGTTAAAAGGAGCAGGGGCCACAATCTGTACTACTTCTTTATCTGTGGAATTTCTGCTAGATTGTTTTACCTGAAACTATTATATTTGGAAGGAATGTGGACATCACATCCCACCAAGTGAGAAATACAGATCTTCTATGCCTTTACTGAGCCCTTGGCTCTACAGAGCTGGTACATTTCTTATGGAAAATAGCCAACCTCAGTTCAAATATTACATGAAGAGATTCCACGGAAAAGCAAGCAGTTAAGAAGAGGAAAAGCTGTCCTCTGCCCAGGGGTGATGTATGCTTTCCTCCTGTTTCCTCCTGCCGGAAAAGGAAATGCATGAGATCTTTTAAGCTGCTTCCCCCCTTTCATCTATCTTTCCATTGACCTCCTCAAGGGAAACGAGAGGGTGGAGCAGCCCTCCCTTCCATTATTCCTTAACGGTGACTTTCTGAACTATTATTTCCCAGACCAATTTCCTCATTTTGCAGCCTGCTGCACATGGCAGTGGCATTTTACATTTTTCCATGGTGCTGAAGCTGTGGCATTTACTTCTGCTTTCTAATTACCTCTTTCTGCTAAGCAGCATTCTTCTCTAAGTTTTAAATAGTATAACCTTCCCTGAATAAAGGAGCACTTTGAAGACCAGCTCCTGATTTCTCACAAGCATACACCAACTAATGCTGCTAGCAGAGTTCTGATATTGATCTTCTTCCTCTAGTTAAATTTGTGAATAAGAGACTGTAAACTCAAAATTTTAATGGGCGGAAATAATTCCTCTGCATTTTTGTACTTTTTTTCTTATCTTTTCTCTCATCTAGCAAAGCATCTGATGAGGAATTTTTTTAAGTATTTTTTGCTTCATCTCAGCATGTGGCCAACTTTGAAGAAACAGCTGAAGTTTCATGTGAGAATGTGTGAGCAATGTTTCAAACACATATTGTGTCAACACCTTCCTCTGTCTCAATAAACCTGGGCTAAGGTGTTCAATGCAAATCATCTCTCAAGCTGCTGAAAGAACTTTAATATGTTGACTGCAGTGCAGGCTTTCTCAGATTTGTAAATACAGATTTGTTATGCTTTGTTTTACTCCATGCTTCAGAGAGACCGTGCCCACACACCTGCCAAATAAATACTACTGTTCCCTCTCAAACAAACACTGAGAGGTTAAAATTAATTTTGTTTCATCCAAAAGGATCACAGAAACCGGTGTGATAATTACCCTCTCCACATTCAATTCCTGTTTATATTTATATTTATGTAAAATTAAAATAAGTTGCTCTAAAACCTCAAGGAAGCAGGATCTTCTACCTATGGGGAGATTTTGCTGCCCTATCACTTCTCATCAGGTTGAAGATCATGAAGTTCCCAAGTAAAAACAGGTCTTTTATTCTGACAGGATAGTGTGACAAATCCAATTATATTCACAGGGGGGTGTGTGACCCACACAACTCACAAGAAAAAATTCCGTGGTCAGAGACAAAGAAAAGCTGCAAGAGCAAGCAGGCAAGGTTAGAAGAATAGAGGCTCAGCTTTGCTGTGTGTTTTGTTCTGAGCCTGGACTGGCCTCAGCAGCAAAGAGTTAAATCTGATTTTTAAGCCCCATCCAGGCTTCTTTCACAGCAGATTGAGAGAACGTGCTGCATTATAAACAAACTTCTGCTGCAAGCCCTGAGCCCCTGCAGGCTGCCCTCCTAATAACAAGTAGTCTGTGAACTCTCCAGTCTGCTTTCCTGCAGGGCGCTCCCGTCCAGATTCTCCAGTGCCTAATTAAAGTAGCTGGGCTCCTGCTGCCCTCTTCGCCACTGTGGAGCCATCAATTTGGATGTCATTCTCCTCTACCACATCACGAGTTCTCAGTCATGTTTTTAGGAACATTTTATTCTGCAATCCCTGCCCTTCAGCTAACTTTGGTTCTAAGTGGCAAGCAAATTCGAATGCAGCTGAGGGAGCAGGGAGGGGCAAACAGCCTGTCCAGCTACATGAACCCCCAATCTCCAGGAAGCTGCTCATAAGCATGGCTCAGGAACCTGCCACCATCAACAGGGAGACTTGCCTTCCTTTAGCCTGCTTACACCCTCTGACATACCTGTCACCTTCTTCTTTAATGGCAGTCTGTGGCCCTGCTGTGTTTTCAGTAATTCTCTGTGCTTGCTGAAAAGCAGGTAGCAGGCAGGCCCACATATGCTCATGCAAAAGTTTCTGAATAAATCATTTTAGCAAGGATGTTCTTCAAGGATGTATAGGCCTTATAGGAGCAGATGGACACCTGCTGCCATGTTGGTCAGCAGTTGGTAAGGTGTCATGGGTTGTCCCAAGAAACACTTATTTCTTTTTTCAAGTACCTGGTTTGTTTCAGTACCTTCAGTCAGAGGTGGAGACACTGATCAGTGTTATCATGCCCCCCCGCCCCCACCGGATGGCAGTACAGCTGAACAGTCACTAAAGGCTGGGTCTAACAGTGACAATAAAATATTATCAATGCTTAGGGGAAAAAGCAAGGCTCATACTTTTCAGAAGGGAATAAGCCTTATTTGTCACTCACATCTTCCTGCATGAAACTGAGTGTCTATGTAGAAGCCAATTTAAGGCATTTTCAAACTGAAGAGTTCATAATTTAGCAGCCTCCTTTTCACAGAAATGCTGTTTCTCTGCCCACAAGTAAAGGTTTGCGATTCTCAAAAAAGGAGAGCTTAAAGACTGTTTTTCAAGTTTTACTCTGTTTGGCAAATCCTTTTCTCTGCACCAAGACTGAAAAGTTTACCTATAGGTATCTGAATAATCAGATGAATGAAGTCTACTGCACATACTTGGCTTGAAAGCTTACTTGAGTCCAGACAGAGAAATAGAGTTGCAAGCCTTGGAGTAGGCTCCTCTGGCAGTTTCTGGGTTTGAGTTATTAAACTATGACTTAGGGTCTCAATGAGTTGTTGTGATATAGTTAAAAGGGTATTTTGCAATGGGTAACTTCACATCCCAAAACATTCCTCTCCTGCCAATAAATAGAAATTGCTGTGCCACTGTAAAAAGTTACAGAAGATTATCAACTTGACTGCTTTGCTCTTTCCCATGGTGGGGTGATATCACATACCCCCATGTGGTATCCATTCAATAACTAAACAAACAAGAATAAAAAGGGATTTCACATAGTTACCTGTAATTAGAAGGATGTGTCTCTAACCCCATGGCTCAGTGCTGTCTGGCTGCATTAATTGCTGCCAGCAGAAAAACTCCCTTTGATTTTAATGGGAACTAGCATGACACTGATGCTGTATAAATCTCATCCTGGATGCTGCAATATGGTGATTGCAAATCATCTAATATCTGCAAATCCAGTATGAAACATACTGCACTAGGAAAGGCAGACTTTCATTACATGCATTTACAATACCAAACACAAAATATTAGTACTATATTTTCAGTCCAGGAGTCTCTGTTAACCTAAGTTATATGACACAAAATCATTATTTAGAAATCACACAGCAATTTGACATGGGTAGGAGGAGGCCCAGTGTCCGCCTAATGATCTCAAACAGCATGAACAAGAAGAGATGAATAGGAGTCGTTAGCTTATTATTTACACAGCATTTCTCAAAACACCAAGGAACTCTACCAAGTAAATGAAGACAGCAAACTGAAACACAAGGAGAGGGAAAATAATGAGTTTTAAAAAGAAATTTAAATTATTCGCAGAAATCTCAATCTTGCTGCCTGCAGAGAACACCAATTACTACTGGTTTACATGCACACAGCACACACTTTCCTGTCCCAAAGCAAAACATGGCTCACTCAAACTCTGCCATCTTCCTCAGTTAATACCTTATTTCATAATACCTCAGTATGTCTTTGAAATTATAGCCACAGTGAATTGCATTGCTGCACAGGAATTCAGCCTTCAAAAGAGAAAGATTGTACAATGACCCCAGTGCTCAGAAAGAAGAAACGTTCCAAAGAAATAAGCCATGCCCATAATCTTAAACAAAAAGGTAAAAAAAGAAAAAATAAAATCTCTTTTGGCATAGTACATCCCCCAACAATGAAAGAGAGACTTCTGAAATAAAAAAGAAGCATATCATTATCTCCCTGTTTTGAACTACAGGTTTACGACACTGGACTGAAAGAAAAATGTTTCCAGCTGAATGCAGGAACCATGGAATCTTGATGTAAAACTGAGGAAAAAAGCCAGTCTGTGCACCAGGCTGGCAGGGACTATCACAACAGAAAGAAATGCCATTTTCCCAACTCCATTACAAGCAGCATAGAGACATCCAACCCACTGTTCCTCAGCTGCCTGTTCTTAGCTTCTTACTACCCAGCCCTCCACAGGCAAAAACCACAGGATGTACTTGGGCCACTTGTCCCAAAACAGCTGCAAAGACATCTCTCAACTAGATCATGCAGGTGTCTTATCCTTGAGAGCTTCATGGCAGGGGAGATGACTTCATAACCCCTGTGCTATATGTCAGGGCTAAAATGGGAAGTAGAAAGTGTGATAAGCAATTCAGCAGATAAAGAAGGATGGGCCCCTGCCAGAAAGAGAAGGTACCCAGCAGTGCCTCCCACAGCAGGAACCTGGCCCCAAGGTGCAAGCCAGAATTTGAGCAAGAAGAGAAAGAAACAAGAAAAGCTATGAAAGCTGCCCTCATCTCAACTAGTTTGCCTCCTAGCTAGGGCTCAGCTAGTAATTGATTTTTTTGGTTGAGTAACTGGACTGGAAACCTTTGAAAATGTTGGTATGTGCAAGTAGGTGTAGAAAGATGTTTTGCACTAAAAATATTTCTCCTCAACAATTACTGGAAAAAGTATGAAAATATTTCATCCCAAACTAATTTCTTTACTTTTTAAATTTAAAACTCAATAAATTAAACCTTAAGCTGAAATGAAAATATTTTGAAATGCAATGACACAATATTTTGTTCTGAAAATATTCAAACTGTATAAGGATTTTTTCCACTTCCATTTCTGTTTCTGACAGTCCAGAAAGATCATGTTTTTCATAAATTAAACTACCTAAAATGATTAATTTGTTTGGTTTAGTTTACTTAATGAAGTACAAGTAAAACAGGCAGGTTGTGTGAGACCTCCCAAAGAGCCTGGAACTGAAGAGACATGGTCAGAAATCCCCCAGGCTCCCTCTTGCTGTGCCATACATCTACCAGCACCAAACTTCCACTCCCTTCTTCAGTCCTACTGATTGCAATAATGGAATCAGTCATGAAGCAACAGCAATGGCAAAAGAGATGTAACCCAGCCAGTACAGGGATGAATTTTCATTTTGAGTAAAGCTTGGAGCATCTAAATAAAGCTAAGCATGTGCTTTGTGTTTGCAGTCTTAACACAACTGCCATTCTGATTTCTCATAAATAGTCTAAGCGCTTTCTTTCTGAGAAGTGTATCAAAGGCTGTAAAATGAGGTGCTAGAACACTTAACTGCCAGCACCCATCAAATAGTATCATTACAGCATATAAAGAAGTCTCCTGGGGAATAGGCTGGACATAAAAATTCAGCTGGATCATTAGGAACCGATGATTTAACTGAGAAAGCAATATAAGTCTCCAAGTTGGAAACAGAAAGACATAAACTGAGTTGGAGGAATTATTTAATGCCTAGTAGACCGGTAAGGGAGGTATTTCATTGCACTGCAGGATACTCTGCATCGTAAGAAAACTGCAATTATCAAATATGAGTTGTTAGGGTGTTTCTAACCTGCAGCCAATTCCTGTCATCAGTGACACTGTTACTCTAAAAATCCTAAGACAAACAAGCATGAACAAGAGTTACAGGAGGCCAAAATCTCCAAGTATTGAGGCTCTCTGGTACCAGACACAACAAAAGATTTTGGGGCCTGTATGTATTGTGCATAATTTTGCACATATGAGAAGCAACCTCTGCTCTCTATACAGCCTAAGGATGTATAGACAACATACCAGCCTCAGGTGCCAGAAGGTTGCATTCAAGACCCCAAAGTCTATGAGATTAAGTATTTTGCCTTGACTCATACATCTCGGGGTCCAGTATCTCACTCATCTGCACCCCAAGACATTTACCCCAATTTCCTGCCAAAACTGTAGTGCATACACAGCTCAGCAAGCTGGGCCCTGTGTTGCTGTGCGCAGTCCATAGTGTCACAGCTCTTGCCCTGGACTCCAGAGACAGGAAGTCCCTGCATTCTTCTTCCTCAGCTTCCCCATCCCAACACACAGAGAAAATGGTCTCTGCTGCAGAGCACTGATGGAAAATGTAAAAGACATGCAGAATATACCTAGTGCATCACACTTGGCATGTTTAATTAAAAGCTAGCTTTTTCTTAGACAGCTGCAAAAAATGAATGCTCAGTCAGTTTCCACTGGCTTTCAAGGTGAGTGTAAGGCCTAATGTCACTACAAACCAACTTCTTTTCCCACCTATTGATGTACCTCAGGTTGGCAGCAGACATGAGTAATTTTAGATCCTGTCCTTTTTCTCTCTGGGCCAGAGGAGCAAAGCAAAGAACACAGACCTAGTGGCAGGACTCCCTTGCTGCTCACACCAGGGAATGAAAGAAGCATGCTACAAGAAATGCAAGCATGTTTGGTTGTGACAGCCATGTCGCCCAATTTGGCAACAAAATAAGCACACTGGAGTCCTTGGTTTCAGAGCTCCACAGTGATTTCTTATTGTCTGTGATGCTGTTAGACTACTCCATGGCCCTTCTGGAGCCAGGTCATTCTCTACATGTACCTTCATGATTCGCAGCAATGGGAGGCACGTTGAGACAGCTAAACATCATCTAGCAGAGAGCAGGAAGTTTTAAAAATGGCCAGCATTAGTTCACTGAGTCCTGTTGAAGTTACTTTGAATTTCAGAAGCAACTTTCCATTTAGAGTGAATGCAAAATGAAAAAATTGTACTCAGAAAGGAAACCTCAGACACAAGATTATCAGACTTCAGTCAAGTAGAGTACAGTCACTTCTGAGCTATGACTTTTTTTTTAACCTGTGCTCATCAGGGAGGATTCTTAGAAGAGAATAAAATGTTCCTAAAAATTTCAGCAGGAAAATCCAAACAATTCTTTTTGCTACACATGTTTGGTTTATATTCTTTCAGCCACACACACATGTAATGAGTTTTGTGAAATCATCATTGTTGTCTTCTCAAGGCTAGCAGATGCAGTCTTGGTAACCGAACTATGATTTAGATTACCAGAAAAGTGTTGAAATGAGAAGCATATGAGCACTAGAGAGCCCAGTAATGTGCATAAGCATACATGGTACTAAATTATCAAAATACTACCAGTATGTAACCACTGTAGATCTTGGAAGATTAGGTAAGAGCATCTCTATTATTCATGACAGCTATGGCACTGACAAGTCTGAGTAGAAAGGCCCATATTCCACATGGTCTTTACACTAAATGTATGTGTTTTGCTATTTGGTCACTACTTGTACCTCCTAGAGACAAACATTTTTATTTTGGAGCTTAAAGCCTCATTTGGTTGCTATATAGTTTTCATTTTCTGCAGAGGATGGAGATTCTACTTGCTCCCATTCAAAACACAAACGAGATAAAGTGAGGAAAAATAATGGGCATTGGATTTTTCAATAACAGTGGAGATACTGTTATGTGCCTACCTGGCAAAAAGTGTCCTTCTGGAAGGAATTTTTGGGATGCTGACAGCTTCCAGGTGGGCACACTACCTGTCCAATGTTGATTCAGAGGTGCAGTCTGCTAGGGAACATTCCTGTTCATTCCAATGGAAACCATTACTAATCAAAGTATGTCCAGTTAAAATAAAGGTAAGTATTAAGAATGTTTCTTCTTAATATCCTTGAAACAGAAGATGGGGGGGAAAGCAATATATTAAACAAAAATTCTGTGAAAAAATTAGAGATTAACCCTTGTGTTTATTCATAACATTCTAAACTGTAAACACTGTTTTAGAAGAAAAAAATTGTTTAAATGCATTGTATGATTTTGTTTACTGAAGCTTAAATGTCTTATATTTCACAAAAAGACTTAATATTTGGAATTACCATTTTCTTCCTTAAAAACCTGAAAAAGCATATATTTTAAAACAAACACTAAGTTTATCAAGTACATACAATGACAGTAGAAGTCCATATTTTGCTGAAAAAAGTATTTAAGAAATAAAATGCACCTGTTCTTTTAACCAGTGTTGTTTGATCTCTATTTGGAAAATTAAAATGTCACTGCTGCCTCAGAAACACATGCATTACTATTAACCCACATTACAACTAAGTTAGTAGCCCAAAACTCCCAGTCAGGACCAGACCACACTGCAGTAGATTGTGTTAAAATATAGAATTGTACACAATTCAAGTACAGATTTTATGATGATTTAATACTACTATTTTCCTGCACTGCAACGTCCACAGGTTTCTCAGGTTTTTATAACCAAGGGAAAAAAGTAAATTAACTCAGTACTTAACTGGAGTAACTATCTGTCTGCTCAGCAGTTGTTTTGTATGTACCTGGGCTACTACTATATTGTAATTTTTTCCTAAAACAACATTAAATGGAACTTGCAGTCTTTCTCTAAAGAATCTAAGGAAAAACGGTTCTGGTTTTGGCTAGGATAATTGCTTCACTGTAGCTGGTATGGGGCTGTGTTTTGGATTTGTGCTGGGAACAGTGTTAATAATTCAGGGATATTTTGGTCACTGCTGAGCAGTGTTTGCACAATGCCAAGGTCTCTTTTGCCTCTCACCCACCAGTGAGGACTCTGGGGGCGCACAAGGAGCTGTGAGGGGACACAGTTGGGACAGCTGTCCCACCTGACCCAAGGGATATTTCATACCATAAGGCATCTGCTCAGCACATAAACTGATGGAAGAAGAAAGAAGGGACATCTGGAGCAATGGTGTTTATCTTCTCCAGCAACTGTTACACACAAAAAGGCCCTGCTTTCCTGGAGATGGCTGAACACACCTGCTGGCCCACGGGAAGTGGAGACCAAATATCTTGTTTGTGTGTGCAGCTTCTGCTTTACCTATTAAACTGTCTTTATCTCAACCCACAGGTTTTCTCCTTCGTTACACTGGAGAAGGGGGAACAAACAAGCAGGGGTGTGGGGTTTGGTTCCCAGTTGGGTCTAAAGGATGCTTTAGTTGCTATTTATTAAAGTGATACTTCAGGATCTTGAGCAACAGTTAAAACAGCTAATGATTTTGTTCTTCCTTGCCATGATCTGGCTCTGTTCTTGTGGTCTGACATTATAATCAATTATTGAATGCATTTCAATAACAGGAAAAGTCACTTTCCCTTCTCTGCCTGCTGGATGCAGCCAACAAGTACCTGGATGTTGCCGATTTTGAAAGATTTTTTTTAACTGTATAACAAAGGCTTTGCTTAAATTTGGGCTGGATTTTCACAAATATGCCTCTACAGATAGATTGAGAAATGCCTTGTATAAAACTACTCCAGTTACTCCAGAGAGAGGACCTTGCTGCCCTGTCATGCTGTCCATCACCCCTTTGGTACAAAATGCCTGATGCAATCCCTCCCTGGCTGATGTAAAATGAGTTAATCTGAGGACGGGAAAGCATTTGGTACATTCCTCTGTATTATTTAGTATACTACATTGGGAAACTTTCAATTGGCTTTCACCATTCTCCTTTGCTGTTTTCAGTTTCCTAACAAATAATCTTCTTTCCTGTCTCTGTTTGCCCTAGACTTTTCTTCCTCCCACCCCATTTTTCTTTTTTTTTTCATTTTGTAGGACAAAGAGGGGGTGGTGCATATATGCATGGAAACTGGTATTCTCATTTTATTTTGGTTTAGAAAAACTGAGAATAAAGAACAAAAACATTGTTAGTGTAGCAAATTCCTTCAGTGTAGCTATTACAGCTATCAAATATTTCCAGTTCTGGTAACAAATTCATTGTTCTTGCTGCAAGGAAAGATCAGTCCTTGCTGGAGTGAGATTGTTGTTCCTGCTGCTACAATATTGGCACTGTGTGTTTTTCATTTAGTGATTTTTAATAAAAAGAAGGAAAAATGGGCTTGGAGCTTTCCAAGTGACCAGACTGAAAGGAGCATACCCAGAAAACACTTTTTTATTATAACAGTGTATAGAGATCCCAGTACTAATGAGGGTGTCACTATGCCAGAGCTTTGCCAATACATTGAAAGTACATTCTAAAAAGCTCTAAAAAGCAGCAGACCAAACAGAGGACACAGAAAGGGGCAGAACAGGCAGCAGAAACGCACATGCTGATACCTCAAATCCCTAGTGCAATGGGCCAGGAGCTGGTACACACTGCTGCTCTACAAATAATGACAACTGTTTTTCAGGCTTACTTCTGTGAGTTGGGAGTCTGTCTCCTGCTTGTAAGATAACACAAGCTATAAACTCACTGAAAAGCTTTACCTTTGGCAGCACAGAAATTGCAAATAATGAACTCAAGGAGGAAGAAATTCAAGTAGTTTTATCCTCCCCTCAATGCTATCCCTGGAGAAAGAAGAGGCCTCCAATGTCAGCAAAGAGTCCTCAGGGTGAGATAGTGCCCAATGCTCTGCACTTTCCTATGGCACAGGGATTTCCCAGAGTTCCTGCAGCACACAGAACACTATTCCCTTGACAGCACAAGGAACTGAAGGACAGTCCTTGGAGCTGGCTTGCACAGTGAGTTCCTTGACCTATCAGAAAACCTTGGTGATCCTTTGGCCTTTTAACAGAGACAGCATAAAGCAGCCAAACCAAGGACAAGAGATCGGCAAGACGGAGAGCTGAAGATGCAGTTCTATAGTGTTATCTTACAATGACGAGGACTAATTCCACCCACATCAGACCAAAAGCCACAGAACTATCACTCTGACTCAGCAGCAGTGTTGCTTACCTATGCTATGATATAATGCATGCAGCACATCAACTTGAAATGGCAAGATTGGCATCTTTATTCCTTGACCTGTGAAACTTCTCTTAAGGGTTCACGCTTTCCACTATAATTTTAATCCAGGATAACCACTTTGCAGCTGAGAAGAAAATAAACAAAGAAACAAAACTCCGACTCAAATACCCAATATATTAAAAAAAACAGCAACTTATCTCCCTGTGTGCTGTGTCTACTCTTGCCATGATGTCTGCCTTCCTCTACCAGTGATAGAGATCCCTGACCAAATGTAACAGGATATACACCATCTCCAGCTACCTATTATCTTTATCAAACCACTTTACTCTTGAAATCATAATCCATTTGCCTCGCTGGAATTTAAACATGCAATGTTGGCAGAATAGAAACAAATAAGCTGTGTAACAGAGAGCATCGTAATGCCAACTGATGTGTAAAGAGTCTCTCATGTCCTCCCAATCACATTTACTACAGGATTCTCATGCCTGTCAATCTTGTTTTGTTTGTAAATAAATCCTTCAAACACACAAGTATCTCACTGATGCCAGTAGTCCAGTTAAGTCCATTTCTCCTCTGCGGTATTCTCTGTAAACTCTGAAACAACCAACAACCATGGAAACTCCGACAAAAAAACACAAGACAACTCTTTTTCAAGCTGTTTAGGAACTAAACAAAGAATCAGATAGATAATAGATTTTTAGAGAGTTAATGGAAAAATAGAGTAGGAGGTGCCTTATCATGGAATATTAACTGGGTTATGTACAGATTATACAGCTGATTGCTGGGAAAAAATTAATTATGCTCACACATGTGCTGGGAACATTCTTCCTGTCCTTGCTTTGCAATCAGACATGTAACTCTTAAAACATTTCTGCAGCTTTCTACTGAGTTAGATCTACAGGTCTGAGTACAAGGTGAGTACTAGAAAGAAAATTTAATAATCTAACTTCATGAAATTCTGTTCTGGAGCAGGTCATAAAAGTAGAAACAGTGAGGGAGTGGTCCTTGAAAGAATAGAGCTGATCAAAACGTGAGAAGCAGGAGACTTGGGACCTCACTTGGAACTACATCAAAGGAAGACTTTGGCAGCATGAAAAAGGACTCAGCACAATTACATAGTTCTGTAAAATTAATTAAAATAAAATTAACTATTTGACTGGACCTAGTCCATGAGATCCCTCGGTTCAGTCACTGGCTACCTCTTCTGCCTCAAACCTTTCTCTGCAGTGGGAGCTGTACGTTTTAAGACTCCCAGCAGCACAGGAAGGTACAGGATTAGGTTTACCAACCCAAAGTACCCTGCTCTTGCAGAGAACCCAGACAGTCATAAAAATATCAAAAAACTGTCACCAAGTTATTTATCTTCAGACAACCCAGGAACCTTGCTCATGGTTCTCAAATCCATTCCAAATGTCAGGCAGACTTTTAAGGCACATAAAATTGAACCCCCACTGAACATCTCTCCCAATGCATGCTCTGGACTGAGCTTGAAATACAAGTTAAAAACTTGTCCTGGATGTGAGCCTAGATATTTGTATATTCAGAGTGGAAGTTCTGAAATCATGAGATAACCTGAACAATGTCCCATTCCAATGACTTGTACATATTCTACTATCTGTAGTATTAGGCATTTCATAAATACATTAGAAAGTAGAGCCATATGCATGCAGATTCTAAACTATATAGAAAAGAAAGCATTAGAGACAAAACATAACCTGGACTTCTGATCCAGTTCAGCATTCACTGGGCTATTTTTGTCTTTCAGTAACTTTAAAAGCCCAAGCCTCTGTCTCTACCATAAAGTTCACAACTTCCAAGTAACCTGTAAGAACACATATAGAAGAACCATAAAATATAAGCAGTGACAAGACATGAAAACCACATGTCGCATAAGTCTAAGAAAGGATGGTCTGCTCTAATATATTCTTTTATCCATAAAAACTAAAAATTAAATTGAGCATTTGTGCTAAGCAACTAAGCAACCATGAAATTGTCACTACCCTTGCAAAAAAGGCAGCTATATGGTAGAAATTTAGGCTGCCTAGAGAGGAATATGTTGCACTTCCCATATTTTAGAGGGAGCAATTAGCTTTCATGTTGGTTGTTTTCCTGGAGGTTGAGAAAACATACATACTAAGTTATCCCCCAAACTGCAGCATTTACACATTTATAGAGTATCTTGACTGGATCTGCTAGTGTAACTTCAGCTGGTTGAAAATCATGGCTGCTAGTTCTCTGGAAACTGTATTTTCCACAAAGTACTGTTTCAATTTCAGTAACTCAAAGCCTAAAGTTCAAAAAAATTTTGAATGGAGTAGAAGCTCCCTAGAAACTTGAAATTGATTAGCACAATAGATTTTCCTGTTTCCACTAATTCCAATGACAAAACAAACATCAGGACTTTCCTCTGTAACTAAAAGAATACTGGACAGGGAGGAAAGTGCCCACAAGTTCTTCTAGGTATTGATTATCATCCGCCAACGTTTCAGTAACTGCCAGACACTTCAAACTTAAGAAATCAACACTGTGCAATAAAACTTCCTTTTGCTGTGGAGATTCTAGCTTCCCAGAATTACAGATTTTTGTGAGAAAATGTTATGAAATGGCTCTTTGATGCTGACCAAAGAAAATCAATTGGTGGATATCTCTTACTGAGACCACTAACGGAAATACTATAAAAATCCATTCCAACAGCTTCAGACACAGCAGAGAGACCAAGAGCTAAACAAACAGCCCATGAGCTTCCCCATTTTTTTTCCTGCAGATTGCTGCATAGCACAGCAGTTGTGTTTTCCTCACTTGCACAATCTACCTTGCCTCTGTTGTTTGTATGAAAGCAGGGCTTGAGCCTGTAGGTCTGTTGTTCTACTTTCCTCTGGGAAGAGGAATTCTATTGATAGCATTATAAAGTTAACAGTTTTGAGCTGTGTATTAATTTTATGTCTGCCATCTACCCTCCATTCCTCAATTAAAAAAATTACTGACCTTGATAACTAAAATAAGTTGTTGAGGGTAGCATGGCTGAAGTGACTGTACAGTCAGTCTTGGCAAGATGTTCTTCATATGTACGATAGACTGAAAGGGTTAAAAAAATGACAAAAACCCCCAAGTTGATCCTTTTAAGAACCAGTCCAAAATAGCACAGTGACATGCCTCAGAGATGTAGTGATTACATTAACACCAGAGAATATGGTATTAGTTTTGGGAGTTTTGCAGATATTATTATTTCTTTTATGACAGCAGTTAAAGAGACCAAGTCATGCACTGTGAGACTTGAGATGGTGATTATACAGACAGAAGAAAGAAGAAAAATCTCCACCCAGGGAGTTTACATTCTAAATGATACTCAGATACACTAATTATTAGGTTGCCTGACATTTAATCAATCACTGAACAATTTAAATGCTTGACAGAAATGAAATATCTTTGATTTATGTATGAGCAGGTTTCTAGCAGCAAAAACTTAAAACTCCATAAACCAATTATTATTCCCATTACCTCATCCTGAGTGACTCTCTGGGATGATAAAGCCATCTTATTGGACTTATTGCTGAGAAACAGACTTCTAAGGCATAAAGTTCTCCAGATGGATGCTTTTGGGGAATTAGTTGAATAAGAGAGATTTAATCCATCCAAAAGTCAGTATACTTAAATACATGATGAACATAAAAAACTGACTGCTAATCCAAAGTGACAGGTACTAATAGGGTACTTAATGGATTAATAGCTAGCATGCTATGTTGCTAGGACCATGCTGTTTATTTCCATCATGTGCTGGAACTGATGCAGAAAATAAACTCAGTCCCTCAGGTGTATTTAATTCAAGTGGACAAAAATGCATGATTGTACATCTACGCAGCCAATTGAACCTGTAAGTTTATCTTTAAGATGCCATATTGCTTCAAACTCTTGAGAAATAAAGTCATAATACAATTCTGGAAGAACTTTCAGATGGGTGTTTGCTGGTTTTCACTGCACTGCCTTTTGTCAAGATGAATTTTTCAGTGTTATAGCACTGTCTTCTCAGGTCTTAATTAATACCATGAACAGGTGCCATGCAGGATAATCACAGTAAATCACACAAAGGGTGATGAGTCTCTGAAGAATTGTTATTAAAGACAGTCACATCGTAAAACAATAAGCTAGAAGGATGAAACTATCACACTCTACCCATTTCAGTTGGGGCTTTTCATGTCCGTAATCTTTCCTTCTACAAAAGGAACCAAATTTATTTAGCCAGAGGATCAACCCTTTAGAAAAATCAGAAGACAGACAAAAATGCATGAAAAGACACTGTTCCACTAACACTTTCTGTGACTTGATGTGCTGCAAACAGTGTACTTGATGAACAGATGATATCCCTCATACTCCTAAAGAATTTTTGCAGTTACTGTTTGGATGAAGGTAGTGTCAGCCTCCTAAAACTAGCTTCTGAAATCCCCCAACTATGTGGCACCAAAAGTTGCAAAGGGCAGGTGAGCAAAAAGTAGAAGGCAAAGTTACTTTCTGTGATTAACACATAACCTTCTCCTCTCCTCTTCTCTCACTGCACATTAGACAAGGGGTTCAAATGTAACAACTCTCATGACTTACCTTGCATGCTTTTCTACAGTCACACATTGCAGAAAATATTCAGAGTTGCAATTTGTTCAAAACTGATACACTGCTCTCTGCCAGCACTGAAACTCAACAGACTCCTTCCAAAAGACAACTGAGCCATATATTGTGAGATCTTCCATCTTTAAAGGATTAAATCAAGCTTCCTGCATTATTGAAAGAATGATCAATAGGAGGATGCTCAGTGCACCTCAGTGTGCACTTGGGAAGCTGCAAGGATCGGTCTCTCTAGGTTGCTCTGCTCCCTGGCAGGCTACTCTGAGCATCTCTACAAGTTCTTGGGGAAAAAAGGCAACAAATAACTTTAATTTTTTTCCCAGGTACCATTTCAGATTTCCTGTTCTCAATGGATATTTTTCACTCTGCTAACAAACTATGTCCTTGAAATCCAACTAACAGATTTTCCATGCAGTGGAATTTCCTGTTTCAGCACACCCTAAGCAGTACCAAAGCAGTAACACCAAAGGATGGATAGAAGACTGAAACAAAGAAATGCCAATGATGATAGTAATAACCACAATCAGTAAACTCTGCCCTCCAATCACTATAAGCAGAAGCAACATTCACAGCAACAGACCAAAAATTCAACTACCTCAGTTTTTTGTGTCCAGCAGTGGTGAGCAGAAGGGTGAACAGAAGGGAACTACCATGATTTGTTTAATCATTCAGAAAGTTTTACTTTGAAATGAAATGTAAGAAGTAAAGGCCGTATCTATGTTTGGATGGCTTCCACTTCTATGGTTCTGTACCACTTGTGCAACCATTTTATGCTGCCAAGGGTACATTTTTGAATCACAGAATTGTTTAGTTTGGAAGAGACCTATAAGATCAATGAGTCTAAATGAGCATGCTCACGAAGTCACAAAAATATCTATTCAAGATTCTTCCTAAATGCAGAAAAAGTATATTTGATTTGCCAAGTGACAAGACTCAAGGAAACAGCATGAAGCTGAGTTGGAGGAGGTTTAGGTTGGATGTCAGGAAACTGTTTTTTCACCCACAGAGCAGCTGAGCACTGGAACAGGCTCCCAAGGGAAGTGGTCACAGCACCAAGCCTGACAGAGTTCAAGAAGAGTTGGGACAATGCCCTCGGCACATGGTGTGACTCTTGGGGATGGTCCTGGGCATGGCCAGGAGTTGGACTCTGATTCTAATGGGTCTTTTCCAAATCAGCATAGGCTATGATTCTATGTTTTACTATTCATTAAGGAAGTAGGATTAAGGAAACATTTTTTTCTTCAGTACTGGTATGCTGTGCTGCATTAACTGCCAAATTGTGTCTCCTTTTCACTCATTGTGGGAAAGTGAGGTACACCACCACAAACAAACACAGCAGAACATGATCCCACTGTCACAAAAAGGAACAAGAAGATGAAAACCTCTTGACTTCTGTCAACAGATTCAAAACAACAGTAAGCAAAGAAGGATTCAAGGAATCATTAAGGAATCAGGTATGCTGTGCTTTCCTGGACTTGGGTTTTTCAGTTCTTTATAAACTGGACACTGCATACACACACACACAAAAAAAAAAAACAACCACGACCTCTGAATATCTGTTGGCTTCCTAGTATGGAAACAACAATTTTTCTTTGCTTGCATTGAGAAAACAGAGAAGGTAAGTCTAAGACAGTGTCAGCAGAGTTCAGGTATGAGCAAGAGGAAAGAAAGCTTACTTCCTTCCTGGATGAGAAAAAAAGTTTCTTACTATACAGAGGCATAGTCATGTAAAATTATTACAAAATAAAGCATTTTCCATCAGCTGATATTAGCATACACGAAAACAAAAGCAAAGCTACTCAGGAAAGCTTTTTTATCAGCTGGCCATAGAGCTGACACAAAGTAGCAAGAATTGTGACTAAAAGAAATAATAAACTGTCAAAAAATCGAAGACAAAAATGTTCTATAACTGTGAGGAAAAGATACCATATTTTAATCACCATTTCAGAAGAAAACCAAATTTCAGCAATTTGTATTCAAAATCATGGAGCAGAAAAACACACACAAACTGCCAAGCAGGTTTTGGCAGAAGTGCTACCAGATATTAGCAATCAACAGACTCAGGACTCTGGAACCAAACTCTGCCACTTAAGTACTAGGTGCAAACCCTATCTCTGCAATAGCTTTCTAAATTTGAAAGCTAAAAAAGTCTGTTTTTTTTCAAGAGGTTTTGCATTCCCATCAGTAAAACAAAAGCCCCCCAAACAGTAATTGATTTACTGTACATATTAACTGGAAGTTTCTAAGTAAAAAGATAACAAACCCAAACACACATTTGAAAATAAGTAATTTTCTGCAGTCCCAAGTTCTAGCGCACACCATAGTACCAGTCAAACACAAAAATCTACTTCGGTAATTTCTGGATAATAAAAAAGTTCAAACTCATCCTTTCCCTCTGGAAAAGCTATTTGGTGAAGTGACAGAGTATCAGTTGTACCACCACAGAAAGGAAATCGTCAGGTACAGCTCTTCCTCAAAATCCGCTTGCCAAAAATTACACACTGATTAGGAAGAGCTAAACCGAATTCTAAAGAACTCTTACGCAAACTGTCAATTAAATGCCACCTGAGTTTATTATGATTTTTCACAAAACTAGAGCGAATTTAACAGCTTTGTTCACTCACACAGTTCTTTTTCTGCTTTGAGTTCTGGCCAGAGATAAGAAACAAAAGCAGCAAAAATGCCATGATGAGTCAAAATGCTGTTCTTGTTGAATTTATAATACCCAAGTGTTCATTATCTTAATCACTCTCATTCTTTGAATGATCAGGCTCTACTAGGCCATACCAATCTCTTCTCAGATTTGAATTTCTCTTAATTTAGGGAAAGCTCTGGGATAGATCACCAAGCTATAGCTCCAAGGCTCCCTCTGAGAGGTTTTAAATGCACAGAGATTGGAAGAAAACTGTTACAGTACTTCCTGATTGCTTTTTAAAGCAATTTAAAAGCATTGAATGGTATCTATTACCGATTCCCACAGAGAACAGTAAGGCAGTGGAGCTACAGCCCTACTTTCCCCTCTTTTGGTAAGGAAGCAGCTGTTACAAGAGTGATCAGGCATCCCTCACCCTAAGGGGGTTAGGTAATGCTAACACCTCTCCTATGTAAAAAAGGGAAGCAATTGTGTGCTCAGAAAGCTGGGAGAAACACATCTTCATGTTTCAAGAAGAGATCGTGAACGTAGAAGATCTGCCAGCCTGAGTAACCTCACCGAATTTCACTCACCGAATCAAGAAACATTACTGAAAAAAAAAAACAAACCAAAAACAAAACAAACAAAACACAGTTACATTTGAGCTATTTTTCCCATGAATAATCTTCTTATCCTTCCATAAGTCCTTCAGTTGCTTAACACCATTACTCTTCAAACTTGCTCCCTTTACCTCACTTGGATTTCTCCAGCGCGAACTGCATGTCTGTTCCTGGATACTGCCAGACCTGTGCCTCGACAGTTTTCCTGTAGAGACTGTTCTCAACAGTACAGTTCCAGCTGGCAGAGTTTCAGGAGTACCAACTAGCCATGGTCACAGCTCTGCCAGCTGAACATAACACTGTTTTCTCCTCTGTCTAGAAAAGCTGATTATGGACCAGAAACTGGATTGATCCAAAATATACTGAATTCCAGCATACAGAAATAGCAAACATTAATTAGATCAGAACAGCTTAAAAGTTCCTTTTACCAGATTGTAAATTTATTCATAATTTAATTTATTACAATTTTCAGTTTCTGAGTGTTCAATGACCCTTGTTATTATCTGATATTTGATATTTCCTTTCATTTTTGTCTGTTATAGTGTTTGAATTGTCTTCAAAATTAAATACATTTAATAAAATATCTGTTTGTCTAACAAAAGAAAAAATCCAAGCAAATAAAATAACAAACCAAGAAAACACCAAGCAAAACCAAATATTACCACCACCACCACCTCAAGCCTCCACCCCCCCCCCCCCCCAAAAAAAAAAAAACAACCCAAAACAACATAAAAACCAACCAAACAACAATTTCAGGAATCTAGCTGCATGAATCCCATCATAGGACCTGAGGTTTAAGAATTATAGGACACTTGGTTCAGGAATTTAACTCTCCATCAGAACATTTACATGACAGGATATAAGAAACAGAATGGTCATAGTCTGATGCTAAGTGCAGCCATCCATTTACTGAAAAGTTGAAGGAACTGTAAGAGAATAGGTTTTCTTCTTTAATGGGATACACTACTATTTAACTGTTTGGAGTGAAATCTAGGAGCACTTGTTTCCTACTTT
The DNA here is from genome assembly GCF_047495875.1 of Pithys albifrons albifrons. Lineage (NCBI taxonomy): Eukaryota > Metazoa > Chordata > Aves > Passeriformes > Thamnophilidae > Pithys > Pithys albifrons. Next base: position 18,750,828 of record NC_092462.1, on the reverse strand, counting down.
AGATGGCTTTGTGTTAAAGAAGCAAAAAAAAATCCTTCCCAAAAGGAAAAATGTGGTGATACCATCATCATTCTGCATATGTGGTAAATGCTGGGTGTCACAAATGCATTTTCTAACATGTTTGCCACACTTTAGTCCTGGATTTATAACAATTTTTCAAGAAATGAAACAATTTTTTAAAACTCTGATGAATTATAGGCTCATCCCCAAAAAACTGGATATATGCCACTGGTTAAAACCCAGGATTTTTTTGTTTCACAAAATATTCTACATTCCTAACACCAATCTCTCCCTGCAAGTCAAAAAGCAACACTTTGAATTTAAATAGTCCTTTAAGTGATTTTATTTTTTTTAATTGCTGTTCCACAGCTGGAAATCTTACCAAGGTCACCTTGGTAATATTATACATGTGACTGACAAGAGAAAGAGAAATAACTAACTACAATAATGCAAAAAACCCCTCTGAGTAATCCCAATTAAGTGTCTCAATCTGCTTGAGATACTTAACATAGCAACAGGCTTCAGGACCTCAGGAGACAGAAAAACAACACAGTCTGAAGGAAGACACTCAACACAATAGAAACTGGCAGGTTTCTACCAGCTCCATTAGAGAAACAGCTAATTTGGATTCAAGTGCCATACTAATGAAATTGTCCTCCAAAACCTCAGTCAGTAACTCCAGTAAGGTTTCTATAGAATTCTCTAACCTGGCTTCATATTTGCAGTCTGATTCATTTCAAAGTCCTACCTTGACTTTCTAACCATTCCCTTCTGTAAGAGTACACCACAGATAGACAACAGCAGAAAAAACGCAATGCAAAACTTATGTCAGCATTTTTACTCCACTGTAACTGTGTTACCTTGGAGTACTGGCAGCAGGATGTTTGCTAGCACAAAAGAGATTTGAATGTACTACCGAAAACTAACATTTTATGTGCACAGAAAAATATTTTTTCTATATAAAACCAGCACTGCGTGTTAAAAAGTAATTCCTTAAAAGCTGAAGGCTTGACGGGCACAAAGAACAAAAATTATGTGCCCTCTTAGCCCAGCTGTTGAGTAACAAATCTAGAACTGGCTAGCATACATACACAAATCATCATTTGTGTTTCAGAGAAGAGACCCAAAATTTGAGCTCTGAAAACCCCTGAATCTCACACTAAGAGTGTTTTACACACACTGGATGCCTGAAGCACCCTCTGAAATCAGTGCAAGTGTTTTCTCTTAATTCAAAGGGGCAGTGAATGAGGCTGTGGGGCACAACTATTTGTAAACAACATTAGAACTTTGGTAATAAGAACAGAACTTGAAAGTTCTTTGTGGATGGATAAAAGCATTTTAGGCATTTGATAGTACAAACACTAGCCCATGGTTTTATACTGTATCTCACGTTCCACTAGGATTACCATATGATGATTATTATGAAGAAAATAAAGTCCCATCTCTGAAATGGAATATTTTCCAAATAAGGCTGTTATGACAAATCTTCCACTGCCAAGAGAATCAGGAGACAAGGTGAATCACTTCTTGGAACTCACATACTATATATCACACAGGAACATATAAAAAATACATGTATCATTGCTGTGAAGAATCCTTTGCTGTGTGCCATGGTTTAAAAAAGAGCTGGTTTCATCCTAATCTAACTTTTTGCTTCTCCATTCAGTTTCATCACTGACTGGAGCAGAAGTCAAGAAAGGGCCAGGCCTATATTTGAATTCAGAGCAAAGACTGCTCTGTCTGGCAGTCCTACTGCTACAGCACAGGTGTGCCTTGCTCACAATGAGTATATTCAGTTCATGTGTCTTATTTATTCATTTGTTATTCTCTGCTGTTTTGACCCTTATTGCTCTCTAGGGGCACTCAAAGTACTGCCAAGAAAAAATAAGTTTCCAGGAGAAAGGCAGCAGCAGCTCTGGGTTTCCAAGCCTCCGACAAAAAATTTTAACCTACCTGAATGAGATGTCCAATGAATTTTGTAACAAATTGAGTGAAACTGTTCATGTTCATATCTGTTGAAATATGGGTCTCATTTAAAAATCAGCCTGATTGTTGGATCGTGGAGGGTGTTTGGAGAAAGCCTTCCTTGCAATTCTCGCTGCAAACCAAGGTTTGATTTCCCTCCCTCCCTCTCTCTCTTTCCCCACTCCACACCCCCCCCCACCCCTCGAAGTTTACCTACAGTCAAAACAATAAACAAGTAAAACTACATTACTTTGGTCTCACTCAAAAAATCAGAGGGAAGAAGAAAGCAAGTGGAAATCCCAACTCTTTGGTGAGACTGAAAATGTATCTAATGTCAATTTCTCAACAGTAACTGGCAGTTAAGAACATGTATTCAGTAACATTCAGAAAATAACATGATCCAGCTTCACAAACCAAGCAGCTTTGCAGCCTACCATTGAAAGCCTGTTGTAGGCAGTGGGATCTGGCTGGATTACAGGAAGATGCTCAAGCCTCACACGAGATTAATATTTCTTTCTTTGCAGTTCCATAAACCCTCAGGCAGCAACTTCTCTCATCCATGGAGCAGGCATGCACTGTAAGGGGCTGTTGTTCTCTTTTCCCAATTAACAATTGACAGGATGAAAGGAAATGGCCTCTGGTTGCACCAGGGGAGCTTTAGATTGGGTATTAGGAAAGATTTTTTCTGTCACCATCCCTGGAGGTATCTAAAAGGCATTTAGATATGACACCCAGGGATGTGGTTTAGTGGTGGACTTGGCACTGTTGGGTTTATAGTTGGACTCAATGATCTTAAGGGTCTTTTCCAACATGAATGATTCTATGGCAACTCATTAAGCCAATGGCCTGACAACCCTTTTGCACTGTTTTTCAGTGAGCTCTTTCACAGCTCACACACCTTCGGAAGGAGCTCTGCTAGTCAAAAGCCATTTTCCAGATGGGGAGCACCTTAAGGATGACATGGCTCATCATGCTGTCCATAGGCATGACCAGCACATCATATCGGCTTTACTTTGCTCTGTGAAGCTCAGCTCCAGCCTCCTAAGCCCTTGTGGGAGGTGCTTCCATTCAGCATTTGACACTCTGCTCTGGAAGCTAGGATGTAGTGGCAGTATCTATGCCACTAGAGGAAACAAAGCCCTTGCATAGACAACAAACCATCTGAACACTGCACCTATTGGAGTGATTTGGACATGAATTTGGCAAGGCCAATTAGGACTGTCCCAAACAGTATCTGGGGCATCATCAGGACCTGTTACCACTTGGTAGATTTGATGAGACCATCCAGCCTGTTGAGAGAGGGGGATTTAGCAAATTGGTTGTGAACTGAGCCATGCCTCTTTGCTTTACCTTTATAGCTAGGGAATAAGCCATACTCTGATTTTCTTAAAAGCAGGGGCAGAAAATTGGCGTACTCAGGTGTTGTAAGTTTTGCCCCCTAGGTTCCAGGTCTGAGCAGAACTCCATGGAATGTGCCAGAAGTCAGCACTGCTACAGCTGCTGCTCACAATTCTGCACTAACAGCAGCCCTTAATGGAGCCAGGCTGGACCTAGTCATTCACAAATGTTCATGCCACGTAAATGGGCTTAGTGGCATTTCTCCATGATCTGCTGCAGTCTGAGATCACGCAGCTTCCCTCATGCACATTTGGGCAGCAATCTGGAGGAAACCGTGCCCTCTTCTCACTGTCATGTGTTACAGAGTAACCAGCTGCAACACAGCAGCGTTCCAAGCCTGGTAAAGCCAAGGTCTCAGGCATTTCCTAAGGTAACTGGGAGATGAAGGAAGCACAGTGAGACATTTTGCTGCCTCTGCCCACAGCCCTGAGTGCTGAGATTGCAGCTCTGCAGGCAGCTCCAACTCATCTCTTCATCTTACAGATACTCCCAACCAACACACTCTGTTGTAGGAATAGCAGAGCCCATGATCATTTCTGGCCCACATTCATTTCACTTCAGTAAGATGCTGGAGCATAAACATCACTCAACATGAGCAGCAGCCTTTTCTTTCCTTTCCACAAAGAGGCATTTAGCTAGGCTTGGCAAAAGAAGGTAAGCCTCCGGGAAGACATTATCCTGACAGCAAACACTGGTGACTGGCTTTGTGTGTATGTATGTGTGTGTTTGTGTTTGGCAGACTCTGGATGCTAAATAAATGTGGGTTATTAATAAAGCACTAGCTGGAGATGGAAAATAAGATTGAATGCTTCATCTTCCCAAAGCTGTTTCAGGATCTTAGGGGGAAAATAAAGAACAAAGACAATGGAAAATGGAGAGCCATAGGGGAAGGACTGCAGGGGGGAGGGGAAGTCAATAAAGGGGAAAATAGCAGCAAGGAGGAGGCAGTAAATTTGGCTGAGTGTGAAAGAGGCTCAAGCAAAAAAGGGTAACAAAATAGCACTGGTATAAAGAAAATGTCAACCACCTCTTGCCCCACTGAATTTCAAAACAAGGTATGAAAACAGACCACATCAGCCAAGAACACTTGGAAGAGGCTAAGAAGGAACGAGAGACAAGAAAATAATCTGAAAGGGAAAAAAGAAAAGGCCAGAAAACCAGTCATAACATGCCCAGAGAAGGAGCCCCCATACACCAGAGAGGCTTTGAAGTGCTGCAGGATTCTACAGCAATTACCATGAGTCCCAGAAAGGCTCCTACCTTCACCCCCATTGACATCGTACCCAGCACAGCTGTGGGTTTCACCTGCTCTTCTGTGCCCCAAGTCAATGCCAGTGCTTGATAGACATGTCCATAGGTTTTCCTTTCACCTTGCCATTTTCATAACTCTGCCTTTTCCAACTCACATATTGCACATACCTTGGAATCACATTTTGTATCCTCCCTTTTAGGAACTAACCACATATGTTACTTCTGTGGCAGTGCTGTGCTGTCAGTGACACTACAATAAGCTAACTTTGCAAATGTCTTATAAAAGCAATAGTGCTACAACAATATTCAGACTTACACTACATTTATTTGAGCCTAATAAGTCCTAACAGTTTTATACTTCTTAATTAACATCAGGGCTACTTTTCTGGATCAAATGACAAACTGCTATATCTATCTTTGCATAGGTGTAATTCATTTATTTTTGCCAAGCAACAAAGCACCTCATTAATTAGGTCTCTTGGGCCTAGTTCTCTTCTACTTGTGCTACAATACTCCTAAAGCTGTCACACAATTAATAAAGGCTACAGCTTACAGTTACTGTCATATTTTTGACCATGGCTAGAATGCTTCAAATTTGGCTGCCTGGAATTAATGGTCCCAGAGAGCAGTCTTTCAGAGAGAGCATGCACAACTCCACTGGTTTTAGTGGCAGGCTTGCAGACATAAGTAACTCAGAATCTGGATAATTTACATTCCTTTTATGTAGGAGTGGAGCCTCTCACCTCCTAGGGCTCCTAAAGCCTAACCTGCAGCTATTTCTTTAATTCTCACCAACATACACCACCAAACAAAATCTTGTTTTGAAAAGCACATGCTCCTTAGGTTTTGAAACTCATCCAGGCTTTGATCTATAACCTTTGTTCTTCAAGGTAAGATAGAGAATGAAACAATCTTTCAAGACAATGGCATCAGAAACAGATCACATTGTAAAGCAAACTTATTACTTCCATACATTCTTTATCACACGTGACTCAATGCATACATTTCATAAGTATGCTTAGTTATTTATTTTGCAGAAATCCATACATGTTGCTCAACATGCCCACGTGCAGACAAAGCACACTCAAGCAGCTCCCTCAGCAAAGTGCACTGGTCCAACAGGCCATGAAAAATTCATATGCACATGCACACGGAGGCCAGGACGTGTAGGAGGCAATGTTCTTACTTCACAAACCAAGGTCAGCTAGAAAGATGCAAAAAGACTTTATCAGCCATCAGATGCAAATTATTTGGTGCCACCCAACTAAGACTTAAGGGATAAAAGCCTAAAAGGCAGGACAGTTGGAAATCTTCCTACCGCTAGCCTTACTCTAGAGTACTATTACCAGCAGCCCCTTATTGAAAAACTTCACACTCCAGCAAGTGCTGTTCAGCCAGAGATAATGCACGATTCCTTTGCCTTCCCCCTCACAGCAGGAATTCATGATACCCCTGTAAGGACAATGAAAAATGTTCAGTATGAGGTCTCTTAAGTGGCTCTCAGCCTTAGATCTCATTTAATCCCTTGTTTCAATCACCAATACTGATGATTTCTTTAAATCAGGTCCTGAACCTTTACACGAAAACACTATAATTTAACTTTGCAAGCACTATATGATGCAGCATATACTTCATGGGCCTCCGCATGGTTCGTAACTGAAAACTTATTTGTAGGTGCTTATGGTAGGGTTGTGGAGCTGTTTTTACAGAATTATATGATTTCATGCATATTTTGATAAGTGCATCAGCTTAAATAAAATATACTGATAAGCCAAGCATTCATTATCTCCTGCCAGCTAATTAAGTGGTCATTTGTATCTTCAACTAGATGTGTATACTATGTATCACTCAGAAATCTTATGCTTAACAGTTCTGTTTGAAGTGACATCAAAAGCCTGAAATCAAGGCATTGCTACATGCAGCATGAAGGCAACAATGACAATTCTGTTTTGTTTTATTATTCAAAGAACGAATTTCCAAGAAAAAGGCCACTGAAGGCTAAAATACTATCAGAGATATCTAGCATACAAAAAGCTCAATCCCGTGGATGCTAAACAAGGGGCTCTGCAAAAATAATTGTTAGCTGCAGAGCTGGCTTCAGTCTTTTAGGCAAAACATTTTAAACACCTTTTCCACAAAAAAACCCACCCAAAATTCTCATTGACAAATAATCTCTTCTGCAAGCTTTACACTCACTTCTGTCCTTTGTCCTACAACAGGACAGTTTCTCTCTCCAGCAGACAAAGGAAGAATAGCTCAAAGCCTGTGAAACTGGAAAAAAAAATCATCCCTGCTTATGAATCAACTATCAGTGTACTTCAGCATCATTATATTTAAACATTTTTGAGACCCTCTAGTAAATAGCAGGAAGGATTGTAGCTAGTGTTTGTATAACAGCTTTCCCTTCCTCCGAATCTCCTTTTCCCTGCGGTCATCTATGTTTCCCTAAGGAGAGAAGCAAGTGTTCATTGCAGCTTAGGGAGCCACATCAGCAACCTATTCACTTACTGTGCTCCTGTCGGTGGTTTTTCTTGGCATCCCCTTCTTGTTTTTTAAGGCAGCATGGAGAAGACTATCTCCTGTTTTTCTCTCCTTCTGCCTGTTTTCTCTCCCGGAAGAGAAAGAAAGGACCTTTATGTTCTCCACCAGCACAGGCATCAGAACTGTGCTATCCTGCAAGGTCCCTGCCACAGCAGTCTGGGGCAACTGAGAGAAATCAACTGGAGGTCTCTCACCCACCAGTCTGCTGAGTTCCAAGAGCTCCTGAAGCAAGCTAAGAGCAGATACATCAAGCAAAGGGCCTGATCCAGGTAGGCAGTAACTCCTGCTGGCAGGATAAACCCTACTGCAACAAAGGGGTTATTCACATGAGTACAGACTACTCCAGGGACAAAGAGCTTGCAAAGGGAAGAACTGTGTGAGACCACAGCACACACCACATGTAGTCATTCTCAATTACCCTCACACCTGAGGACACGCTGCTACCATCACCCAAATCTGTTTTCACTTCAGGCATTTGATGTTATACTCTCTTCCTGCCAAAAACTTTCTGCAGCCTAGGGAAGAGAGAGTCACTTTCTTCTCTTTTTAAGTTAATCTGGTTGCTGGCAGAGGCAGATATATCCCACAGAGTGACATGCAAGGAAAAAAATTAAGACTGCTGGTGAAACCCCAAGACACCCTTATTATTCCAGGTATTCCACTCCAAATTTCAGCAACCTTGGAGCAGATGCGGCCTGCAGTGGAGAGCAAGCCTTCAGATGATTCATGTCTGGGGATTTCTAGCTGCCACTGCTTGTCACCACACTGCTCAGAAGAGCTTATAAGCTTGCTGAAGGCAATAAATAGCTTCTTAAACCCTGCTCATTCATATAGTTTCTACTTTGGTTGCATGAAACAGTAAAATCTACAACCTGAACAGAACAAATTTTATATGTGCTTTAACAAGACTTTTTGCTGCTGGAATTTAAAATATAAACCAAAGGTGATAGAATTTGGTAACTGATCAAATGGGTTCCCTGTCTCTGATACTCCATACTATCTAATGTGCTGTAGCCTAACACTGTTCTTACCAAGCAATGTTGTTTCTTTGCAAGTGTCCTGACACTAAAAATCTCTACCTATGCTGGTGAAGGAAGCACAGGTAGAAGGACATGGGTGAAAGACAGAGACAAGCTGGTGACAGACTCATGGAAGGGGAATCATGCATGGCACAGAAGCCTCAGGCCAACTAAACTTTAGGTCCAGGCTTCCCAAAGCACACCTACCACTATCCACAGGGATTACTTGTGCAGGCAATGCACAAGAGACAGGGAACCAAGGGCAGTAGCAGAAATGCAATCATACTGAGAAACTCCCTTGCTTGATGGCAAACCCTGTGAGAAGTGTCCAGAGTGGCTGGAGAGCAGCCAGGCAGCAAGGGACCTTGGACTACTAATTGACAGGAAGCTCAACATGAGCCAACAGTGTGCCCAGGTGGCCAAGAAGGCCAGTGGGATCCTGTCCTGTATCAAAAATAGCGTGGCCAGCAGGACCAGGGAAGTGATCCTTCCCCTGTACTCTGCATTGGTGAGGTCACACCTTGAGTACTGTGTTCAGTTCTGGGCCCCTCAGTTCAGAAAGGATATTGAGGTGCTGGAGCGGGTCCAGAGAAGAGCAACAAGGATGGTGAAGGGACTGGAGCACAAGCCCTACAGGGAGAGGCTGAGGGAGCTGGGGTTGTTTAGCCTGGAGAAGAGGAGGCTCAGAGGTGACCTCATCACTGTCTATAACTACCTGAAGCGAACTTATAGCCAGGGGGGGTTGGTCTCTTCTCCCAGGCACTCAGCAATAGGGCAAGGGGGCACGGGCTTAAGCTCTGCCAGGGGAAATTTAAGTTGGAGATCAGAAAAAAATTCTTTCCAGAGAGAGTAATCAGGCATTGGAATGGGCTGCCCAGAGAGGTGGTGGATTCGCCATCCCTAGAGATTTTTAAACGCAGATTGGACGTGGCGCTGAGTGCCATGATCTAGTAAATGGACTAGAGTTGGACCAAGGGTTGGACTCGATGATCTCAGAGGTCTTTTCCAACCCAATCGATTCTATGATTCTATGAAAAACAAAAAGCCCCTGACTCCTGCCCCAAACAATACACTGTTATACATACCTCAAGGAGCTGATCTAAAGCAACTGGGAAAACCAAATAACCCAACTGCATTTGGAAAGAGGTTTTACTTCAAACTCCTTGGAGAAGAAGTATATTTATGACCCTAGTACTGATGTTAATTGACAACTGCAAGTACAAATATTTCTGCTTATTCCTCCCCAGTCCTGCAGATACACTGAAGTCTTTGTAAGTAAGTGGCTTCTCTCTATTGATGGGAATATTCATGTTATGAAACATATCTCACGAAATATGGTTGAACATGAGAAGCAGAGGAATAGCAGCACCTGAAAACCTTATTTCTGGAAAGAACATAAGTTGTATGTAGGCTCTGCATGAGGCTGTAACTCAGAGTACAGAACATCTTGGGAATATAAAGACCACTTGTTCAAACCCAGTCAGAAGGCAGAGCAGACACAAAGGCCAGGCTTTCCCATCAACACTAGAAAAATTAAGTCTGTGCTCAGGACTCTTAAATGCAAAATAACAGCTAAAACATCATAACAACATTGACCTCCTCTAACCTTCAACCAGCTAAAAGATCTTGATTCTTTCACCCTCAGTCTCTTCTGTATTAAAATGACAGGCTTCCTTCCCTGTGGATACTGCTACTCTTCAGCAACTTTTCAGCCCATCACAAATATCCCACAACCACAGCCTCTCTCCATGTGCTCCTCTCCTGCTGCACCAATCACCTGGCCTAGTGGGCTACAAGTTCTCAACCTCTTTTGCCCTGGGTCACAAAGCCTAAGGCTCATAAGGGCTAGCCCCATGTACTTTCAAACCCAACCACACAGTTTGCTTAAGTCTGTGTCTGCATGCCACATGCCTTCTGTTCTGACTAAGCAATCAGCTTCTCTAAACCTGTGCTCAGGCTTGTGATAGCAAACATCTCACAAAAGCAGGACATTGGATCTCTGCGATAGCAGCTTCCCATGAGAATGGTCACCAAAAAGGCTGGATGCAAAGTTACACCAAGTGACCTCTGAGACAGTGCCTGTGACTATTATCAGAAGCATGATACTATTGTTTACTGTGCCAGCAAACATATCCCTCAACAAAGACCCAGCAGAAGAGTCTGCCAGATCCATCTACTCTCAGAAAAACACCACTACTACTTTGTACACAAGATTAGATAACTTGAAGAGTGCATTTATTTTACATGCTTCCTATCTCAGTCTCTGGGCTTATATCTGCATTATCTGATTAAGAAGCTGTTAAATAATCCAAGCTGCCAATATGGTCTCAGGAAAACTCTTTACCTTGACATGGAAGTGTTGAAGTAATCTCTAAATATGAATTTCAACAATGAAGGGCATATGTCCAATACAAACCTATTATTCAAGGCATAAATGAAGCTCTGCACTAAATCAGGTCTACTTATGTCTAATAAATACCAGGGAAAAGTGCTTCAAAGAAAGATGCAGCAAACTCACTCTTGCATATTACCTCTTATTAGCAGTACTTAAAGCAATTAAAAAACCCTCAGACCAATCCATGCTACCAGTAAGGGAAACAGTTTGTCAGCAGGAAGAGGAATTAGATCTCCCAAACCATTCCCCATTAGTTGCTTTCTCTGTCTAGGGAGAGCACATCCTCAAATGTCATGTCTTCTTCAGTGCAGGCAGCAAGAGGAAAAATCCCCAAACCCTCTTCAAGAATATGAAAAATATCTTCAGAGCATAAGTTAAAATATTCTTATTACCCATAAAAATGCAATTCCCTTTGAAAGACCATGAAATGATAAAATAGTATTAAAATATTAATGGGGCACTAATCTAGTAAACAGCTTCATTAGGAAAAACCGCATTCATGGGAAAAATATTTCTTATTATTCCTCATTCTGAAAGGAACTTGAAGCACAGTTGAACAACTGGCTTTGGAAACGTTTGCCCCACACCTAGCTCTAAGCTTCTGCCTGCAAAGACATAGGAATGTATTTGTTCTGTTTATGAAATCAGATTGAAGCTTTTATCCACACATTTTGGCAATGGTCTTTGGTTGTATAATGATTTCCATATGTTTATCACATCTAAATAAGAACAAAACAGAACAGTACCAACTGGTTCTGTTTATATTATGATTTAGCCTTACATTTGTTTTCTGTGGGGAGGTTTGTCAGGGGCAAGTGAATAGTTTCCAAAGTACCTTTCGCTCTGACACCAAAATCAAAGACACTGCCAGTAGGAAAGGGAAAATCTGGATTCATTAAAAAGGAAGTAAGGTCAGAACAGCACAAACAGAATGCTGGATAATACAGAAGAAACTGGCAGTAACACCAATGTTTAAAGTGGTCTGACATATCTCACTAAGCCCTTGTTTTCATTTACTTACAGCTTTGTCAAATTAACTGGTTTGCCAGCAATTGCCTTTGCTAGGTGTCTACCTCAGGCTGGGCTTTTTTGTTTTGTTTTTCCTGGCCTTTGGCCTTCGGGGGAAAAAAAATGTTTCATTGTTTCTGAAATTTTTGAAACATTTTATTACAACCCTCCATTTGTTTCCTCATTTTAAAAACAAATTCAGTAAATCAGATTTGAACAAGTTTCTCACTGAGCAGCAATAATATGGTAGAACTAACTGCAGCTCACAATTTGGCAGCAGTAATTTTGAAAATAAGAAGTTTTAACTGATGCCACAGGAAAAAAAAAAGACAACAAACCTGTGAAATAACATACTTGGTTGAGTCTTACAGAAATTCATCAACGGTACAGCAGCATCTTGTGCAACAGAGAACTGACAGTGCGATTAACTCAGGGGCAGAAAAGGAGGTTGTCTGAAGGCAAAGCTGAAACCAGGACTGGCTGTCATAAGGGATTGGCACTGACCACCTGAAGAGAGGAAGTTTGCCAAGACTAACACTTACCTGGTGCAATCATCTAGAGAGGGAAGACTCAAAAAAGCAGAAAAAATGGGTAAACTGAATAATCTTGGTAATGAGAACTCAAGGAACAGGGAGGGAAGACTGCTATGACAAAATGCACCTGGTTGAAAGCATTATTGAGAGAAAACTAGTTATAAGAGTCCTAGGATATATCTTCCAAATCAAGAACTGGGTCTTTTCCAGAGTCTGACTGTTCCTGAGCTATGACACAAAAGGTCTGTGTGGTTCATCCAGCATGTGACACCGCACTGCGGAATTTCAATATTTTATAGTAATACAAATAATCATAGTAAACAAAGCTGAAGAAACAACACATGAACACACTTCTGAATTAAGCACTCAAAATGTAAGCAGTGCTTTTAAATGAAACCTTGACAAGGCCCTTTTGTGACACCGCCTTTGCTGTGCAAGTCACTATTTCAGCTAATTTCTGTTCTGTGGGATTTCTGAGAGCACCATAGACAATGTGTGCCACCGTGACAAGCACCAAAGATTTCAGTCAACCCATAAACCAGGCTTCAGGAAACAGGAGCTCTAAACACAAAGCTCAATGGCACAACAGTGCTCAGGTTCAGAAAGATGCTTTTACAAACTAACCCAATATTTCCTTTTCACTTTTCTCTAAATAAAATTATCAGCTAAAAGGAAGTTTTCACCAGCAAATTTATGTCTCAGCAGCAGGAGACTTTGATTCTCAGCACTAATGAGCACATAATTATGACTGTCCAGGCACTGAAGAGATGAGTCTAAAGGTAAAAGTATACCCTGGAGCAGAGAAGCGTTTCTGCGCTATGCAGCTTAGATCAGGCCAGTGACCACACGGGGAATGCTCAGGAAATGTGGCTGTGTCAAATCAGGCATAGAACAAGAAGGACTGCTTCAGTTACTGCGGACAACACTGCATTACCACTTCGCTCAGGAGAGTCCTCAAAACATATTCTGATTTTAAATCCAAATGATACCAGCTAGTGAATATATCCTATCATCACCCTGGATTAACCTGAGGTGCCCAACAAAAAGGATCACAATCCACAGAAACTATAAAACATTTTTTGTGGAAAGCTAGTGAAAATAAATATAGCACCTACTTCCTAGAGCCAGGCAACAGCAGTAGACTTCTGACATGAGAATGCCCAGTTGATCTGATCATCTCAGGCTGACAGAGGTTTCAAGGAACACTTAAAAGGGCTGAATGCGTGGACAATCTCAAAGCACTGCTGTGTTTTCTTCAGCCCACATCCAGCTGGGACAGTCACAGTAGCAAGAGGCACTTTCCCCAGACTGAGCATACCTGGATATTGAGGTAAGTAGCACCAATCACACACAGCTGCAAACAAACTCCCTGCCTGTGCTTTGCTCTGTTAACATTGCTAGCAAAATTTCTGGAAAGGATTAGAAGTGTTTGGGAAATGTTTCATGCCTAAAGGCATGTGTCTCTTACAGCAACCTTTGAGCAACAGGAGGAAATAAACATACAACCAAAATCCCGTTCATCAGTTCCCACAGTTTCTCTGAGAAAACATTTTTCCAGACTGAAAGGGGAAGATCATGTCGTCACTGGAAGCAAAACACACCTTCTGTTTTAAAGGGCAACACACACTCCTAAGGCAGTTCTCAGCACTGCATATAAAGGAATAGGCTGAATCCAGCATTGCCAGTGCTGTGAACTAAGCAAACATTCATGCATTTTAATTTCTATCAAGCAAAAATACTTAATTATGGCAGCAGAGGTAATGAAGGAAAGAAAGCCCATTATCAGAAGGCTGAAATTTACTCAACTGGGGTCCACACCTGCACTGGAAAAATTCCAAAGATCTGAAAATTGAGAAGGCTGAAAAGTCAAATCTAGAAAAAAAGCACAGGTTTAGAAAAAAATGGAAACAAATCCCCCAAAAGTTATTCATGTGAATGAGAGAACAGCCCTGCTTCAACAGGTTGAGAAGCCAAACCAACCTGATGATAAAGGGGAGAAGTGCTTTACTGAAGGTAAGAGCACCAGAGAGTGGCAGAAGTGTGGCCATATCTGTGCTGGGGCTTTTGGTTCTCAAGTCAGCAATGATTCCATTAAATCATACTCAAAGAGGACTCTGGTAAAAGAGTGCATCTTTGTATATTCTACTAGAAGGTCTCACATACATGATTGTAATGTGTACATATAAAAAAAGTATTCTTCTGAGAAGAAGGGCAGCACCCACTTACCGACCCAATGCTTACTAGGGGCTCATATCAGGGACATCACCAAGAGACTACCAGACTTGGTAAAGTCCACTGACCAATGGGCACCACTTTGAGAAACGTGCTCTGTTAGGGGCTGATGGGATCGATCTGTCAGAGAAGGGAGAAAACATCTTCATTCATAAGCTTGTCAAACTGTTGAGGAGGGCTTTGAAATAAAGTTGCCAGTGGAGGGGAACCTCAATTCCCCACTCCTACCAGTGTGATGCCAGTGACAGCAAGAGATGTCCAGAGACTGGAGAAGGACTGCAGGTCAGCAGAAAAGCACGTGAAGTACAGCACAAAGGAATTTCAGCAGCTCCATTCAGCTTCATGTTAGGCCCAACTTTAATGCCTCTATGCAAACACACGTAGTATGGGTGTTAGACATGTGCGCTTACCTGTGAGGCTGTGTGGGCATCGGGGAGACATGGTGGGGTGACTGGAGCTTCTGAATGGAACGATACAAGCTCTTTAGGAAGGAGAGGCAGTGGAGATAAGAAGGGAGTGTTGTTCTCTATGTCAATAAAATTCTGAAGTGGACGGAGTTTTACTGAGGGATCGATGAGGAGCCAACTGAGAGTTGTGGGTCAAGATTAAAGCTGACATTACAGTGGAGGTCTGCCACAGGCCACCTATCCAGGAAGACCTAGCTGATGAGACCCTCTACAGGCAGATTGAAGCAGCCTCACATGCACAAGCCCTGGTCCTCATGGGGGACTTCAACCACCCTCATATATGTTGGAGGGACAATATGGCATGGCATGGCATAAACTCCCAAGAGGTTCCTGGATGTATTGATGATAACTTCCTTCTCCAAGTCATAGAGGAACTGAAAAGGTGCTGTGCTGGACCTTGTTCTCACCAATAAAGGACTGGTGGGGAATGTGAAGCTCAAGGGCAGCTTAGGCTGCTGTGACCATAAAATGGTGGATGAGATCCTTGCGGCAACAAGGAGGGAACACAGCAACCTCTCTAACCTGGGCTTTGGGAGAGCAGACTTTGGCCTCTTCAGGGATCTGTTTGGTACAGTACTATGGGATAAAGACCTGGAGGGAAGAGAGGCCTAAGAAAGGTTGCTGATATTAAAGGTCACCTCCTCCAAGATCAGAAGTGATGCATCCCAACAAAGAAGTCAGACAAAAATACCATGAGGCCTGTGCAGATGAACAAGGAGCTCAAACATAAAAATGAAGCCTACAGAGGTTGGAAGCAAAGGTCAGGTAGTCTAAGAGGAACATAGAGAAACTGAGTAGCCACAGATCGGCTTAGAAAAGCTAAAGCCTCAACAGCATTAAATCTTGCCAAGGACATCAAGGGCAACAAGAAGAGCTTCTATAGGTACTATTGATAGAAGGAAGATTAGGGAAAATGTGGACTTTCTCTGGGAGGAAATGGGAGACCTGGTTACCCAGGGGATGGGGAAGGCTAAAGTAATTAAATGCCTTTTTTTTTGGTCTCTGTCTTCAGCAGCAAGAATTCCAGCCACACCACCTGAGCTACAGAAGGCAAAGGCAGGGACTGGGGGAATGAAGAACTGCCTGCTGTAGAAGATCATGTTCAAGAACATCTAAGGAACCTGAAGGTGCATAAGTCCATTTCCACTAAAGTATGGTCTTCTCTATAAAATTGACCAGAAATTAAGTTTTGGTGTTTGTTATACAACACTTTGACTTTAAGCTATTTAATTCTCAATGAGGTGCAATTATTCCAAGGTCTAATAATAAAAGTAAGAGGAGAAAACAAACAAGATATGAACATGCAAAGCCTCAGAATAATCGTGGTCCCAAGTATAGCATGTTTAAATAAGAACCAAAACAGCTCAACTAAAGCAGCATGAGTAAACATAGATGGAAACAATTCAGTGGGAACTGTGTCCTGTTTGACAATGCATTCCTACACACATCGACACACACAATAAATGTTTAATTTTGGAAGAAATCTGATGCAGAGAGAGGGGGGAAAAAAAGGCAAAAAAAATAGTGACAGTTAACTGTTCCCCCAGTCAGAGTTTTCCTTTTCAACCAAATGCCAGTGGGAAATACATGAAGAAACACTTTTCCAGCTAGAGAGGAAGCCCCTAGCTCTCCTACACACACCTCTCACCCCAAACCAGCAAACTATTTCTGCATTTCCCAGAGCCCTTGGGATCACATATTCCACTGCTTTGACAGCTATGTAACACTGTCACACTGTTCAAAGTTCAATATTCTACTGATTGGTTAGCTAGTCCCTCCTGTAAAAAAAAACAAAAAACCAAAGATCATGAAGATAAGCTTCTCCTGGAAGCAACTCAGAGTCTATTCCAAGGTGCTTCGGAAGGTCCCTGCAAAAATCTCACTCAAATGTAGCTTAGGAAGATTAGTTTTTCTAATCTAAAAGTGGGATCATTTTAAGTTAAATACAGTATAACTAGCTCCACTATCCCTGCTTTAAATATTTAAGGTTATAAATACTTTTGATTTAGAGAAGAAAATGCAGCATTTTATAATGACATTCAGTTAGGCACCTAGATAATTAAACTCGTATTCAATAGAAAAATCACCAAACAAAAAAGCCCAAAAAGCAAAAACAGAGAAGGCTTTTGACTTCATAAGAACTAATTTTAAGAAATAAATAAAACAGACCAGTAGAGTCAACTGGATTGACAAGCAGAAGGATTGAAATGTGAAAGAATTCATTTCCATTCAGATGCCTCCCATGCAAGTCAGAAAAGCTGTAGGACTAGGGTGCAGGTCTGAGCAGATTTAAGTGTACAAAAATTAGTAGTGAGTCTATGAAAAAAGGGGACTCATAGCAAAGTGGGGGGCTTATGTAAATACTACCAAGACTGAAGTCACACTAGATCTTGAACAGATATTGAAAAATTAATGAAAGTATATCAAGCTACAGAAAGGAAAAAACAGGGGGGAAAGTGTTTAAACATCTCTTCCCAAACTAAACTAACAGTGGCCTGATTTGGATCGGATATCAGAAAGAAATTCTTTACAGAGAGAGTGGTCAGGCATTGTAATGGCCTGCCCAGAGAGGTGGTGGATTTGCCATCCCTGGAGGTTTTTAAGATGAGACTGGGCGTGGCACTGAGTGCCATGATCTAGTAATCAAAGTGGGGTTGGATCAAGGGTTGGACTTAATGATCTCAGAGGTGTCTTTCAATCCAGCTGATTCTATCATTTTTAGGAAGAACAGTGATATTGAATAAAGGAAAGAGAATGGTGAAGACAGAAACTATAAAGATATCATTAACCATTGAATCTGGGAAGCTTTTCAACATTAGGATTAATGGGAATGAGCAGCAACACTGGTTTCTAAATAGAGATATAAGTATCAAGAGTGCAGTAGAAATTCAGACTTCAAGGCCCAGAAAGTTACCTCTAGTCTCCGTTTCCCAAATTTCTTTATCTACCTTTTTTTTTTTTAGGTGCACAAATATTAATGTAGGATGGTACCTTCAAAAACAAATTACCTTTGCCCTCTTCTCTTTTTATGCTGAAGAGTCACCTCTTTACTGAAGAGTCACCGCACATTTTTTGAGAACTGACAAAATCACTAACACAACAGAAGAGATGGAAGCTTTACTGAAGATGATAATTGTTAGCACAGGAGGGCCAACCGATGCAATATGGTTGTGTAACATTGCCTTGTTATGTTACAGCATGAAATAGGAGGAATTGTGCTCTGCCCATTTAACTACAGTGTTCACTTTTCTCTACAAAGCTGAAACATCATGAAAAAATGGCCACAGGTCTGATTCCACAAGCTAAGGCATATTAGGGAGCCAAGCACCAAGAGACCAGCACCTTCCATTATCTGATCTTAAGATAAAATGAGGAATCTTTAACATCTAAGTAAGCTTAAAAATCTGGCTCTTCAACTAAATACAGTAAAGGAATTGTGCACCTCCTGATTAAAATTAATCATGCTATACTTTAGGGGAATGAGGGTGCTAGAAGAGGTTAATACATATCCTTCAGCAGTCAGTGTTGTCACACCTTAGATGCAAATGCCTCTTGTACAGTCAGCATGTGGTAGGTTCTGTGTATCTGAAAACCCTCAAGTCCCTACAAGATAACCACAAGGGTCAAGCCCAGCTTGATTAATGAACAGAAAATCTGCAGTTTTCCCAATAATGTTGAAACATCTGGCTTCAATGCCCTGTGATTTCTACCACTTTGTTATATATATAAGGTAACCACAATTAGTCAACATAGACATGAAAAACTAAATGGTACCATTCCAGCTAAAAAGGAATACACAGATTTGATTGAAGTATTAAAGCCTGAGTCACTGGTACTCAAAAACCTCTGCCGCATCATTACAAAGGGGTAAAACCAGCACCCTGCATTAGGTAGGTGGTGGAGATGGACTTCAAATCCCAAAAGTTTGTTGGGAACTGGAAGAAACTGCATTCCTTTCCATGTATCCTGGACAAGGTCAAGGCTCTGGCAGGAACTTGTGCTGCTGCTGAGGTCCCTTCTGATGTGATGCTTTTTTGGACTGTATTTTAAGCAGCCTATTTAGACCATTGGCTGTCAGTGGCAAGAGACCAATCAGCTGGGCCTGCCTTGCTTTACGCAGAGGAATAGCACGGTCTCCCACAAAGATATTTGAGGGGCTTTCCAGTATTATTCCTTATTCCTACACTTCCAAATTATTGTGCCTCAAATGTACCAGGCTCTTAAATTAAGCCCTTTAAGGAGATTATGGAGACAGGAACTACACTCAGACCCTTGCTCTCTTTCAGAAACCTAATTAAATGAATGAAAGTTCCTTCCTTCTCGCCTGTGATGGCAATAGCAGGGAATTTCACACTATTAGTTCAACATTTCAAAATCATTTAAAACCTTTTGTTTGTTTTTAAAGCAGATTTTTTATCACAAAATCATAGATAACTGTAAAACATCACTACATTTTTTCCACCATGGTTGAACAAAGGTAATTTTTAATACAAACATGAAAGTCTCCCAGTTTTTCAAATCCAGAAAACTTGACATTAAGGGAAAAAAGCTCAAAAAGTTTCTTTTCTGCCATAGCATGAAAACAGTGTAAAAGTTCCCCTCCCTAGCCCTGGTGCATATAAATAATAGAACCAACAAGGAAACTTCGTGGCCAATTTGAACTATATTTTTTGATTGCCCTTATTTTCTTTTATGGAAGCAAGTCACTTTTCTCCCCAGTGTTTGGGTGACTTACGGAGAAGATATGTTATTAAATTGTTTGATGAACAATATTCAACATTTTTAGAGCTTCATGTAAGAAACAGTCCCAAGACTTAACATTCCACACAGACACCTCTACTTTGAAATTAATCCATGAATTTTTAGTTCCATATAATTAGCATTCCTTCATTTCAAGTCAGTTATTTATATGAAAGGTAATTTGCGAAATTTGGCAACCTGTTAACAGGACTGCTTTTTCTTATTTCTCCCAGGTTATCAATACTAAATTCACAGTCATTCTTTCCTTTGTACTTTGGTTAAAGACTGTTTAGCCTCATAGATAATTATGGAAGGACTCTGTAGTAGCAGTTCAGTTTGATGCTACTTCTTTCTATAAACGTTCAGCTTTCTTAGACTTATAGAAAGATACAGAGAGAGATGGAAAAAACAACTCAGCAGATCCAAGAACAGATCATCACATCAGTTTCACACGAACAAGGACAATTACAAAAAAAAAAATAAATTCCAGGGTTTTTCCAGCTCAGTAAAAAATAAGTATTTTCCATAAAACATTCCTTTTGTTATTTGCAGCTCTCATCTGTGCAGAGTATCTGAGTGACAAGTAAAATACGGCAGACACCCCAGAGCTCCAGAGAAACAAATCAATAGTCCCAGCCCCAGCCAACATAATTTCCATGTGCCACAGGTAGCAGAACTGAATTCTCCAAATTAGGACAGAGCTGCAATTTCCTGTAAGAGCTTCATGGACTTAAAGCACCAGGGCTCTGCATAGTGTTTCTGAAGCAGAACACTATCCTGTAGAAAGACATAGTATTTCAAATCTCAGTTACTTCCCAGCCAGGATAAGTCTTTGCATAATGATTTCCGATTTTCTGCTTTATGGGTGAAATTCTGAATACTATTTTAGCACAGCTGGAAAAAAATGTACTTTTCAAGTAAAGCATTTCACCTTCAGTCACTCATTTTCTTCATCTAAAGCCCCAGGAATTTTTATGTTTACAGACTGTAAATTCATATAAGCATATTGAGGAAGGCTATAAAGGCAGAACCCTGTTTACTGTGAGGTCTGCTGTCCCTGGAAGGAATTTTAACTCTTTGGCATCTAATGTCTCCAAAAATTGCTAGGTTTCTGTGAACTGCCTTATAAGCAGATGAAATTGGGCACAAGAAACAGTACTTGCTGACACATAATGAGAAATTTTTACACTTAGTTATCTACAAGTGCATTCTTCTCTGAAGATTTAAGCAGACTGATGGTTGAGTCCATTAATTGCAATAAACTGCATTATAGGAATTTCAACAAAATTCAGTAAATAAGTTTGCACCTAATATTCATCTCCTTTCTTGTTTTGAAATATTGCACAATGGATTAGCCGTGGCATTAATGGTAAAGCTACCTTTATAAAACCTGACAAGACACACAAATTGTTTAGGAAAGTAAATTCCATTTTCAGGGATAACTTCAAATGACCTTTCAAGGTAAATTTAAGCACAGCAATGTGCATAAACATCTAATAAAGTGCCTTTTTTTATTCTTTTTTCAAAGGTACAAGGAGTTAAAATATAGAATGTTTTGCCAGACTAAAACAAATGTTTAGACACTCCTGAAATACTAAAAAACCCCACTGTTTAGATTCCATATTTCTTACAGAAAACTGCTCTAAGTCCTTGAATGTCTCCACCCAAACAGACTACCAAGAAAAGTCCCAGAAGTTCTTTCCAACTCCAGCATTATCCTGTGCTGCCTGACAACCTAGGCAATAGGTTGCAAAGTACTCTGCTGAAATTCCACAGACTTAAAAAAAAAATCACCATCAGTAATATAAGGTGACTTCCAACTACCTCGATGTAAGTCAAAATACAGGAACTGTCACAAATAAGGCAAACTAGTACTTGCCACATCCCCAGCAGGGGATAGAAAAGAGGGAATACCCATATGGATGGGTAGGTAGGTAGAGTGCTCTTAACCTCAACTGCAGCAAGGCCACAGCGGAAACCCTCAGCAATGTTTAGAGAAGATATAGACAAGGCAGAAGGCCAAAGAAGAACAAAAACTAACTATGAAAATAGAGAAGGAAAAAACAGAAAGCTGGACATAAACTACCAGGTCACTACTAAAAAGTTGTTAAATATACAAAAGGTTGCTGCAAAGGGAATTACCTATTCACCACAACCATGGGAGAAAGGTCAAGAAACCACTGCAGAGATCCACCAGGCCATAGGGAACATCAGATAAATTAAAACTCTTCAACTGCCAGACTTTCTGACGGGGAGTTTAGAAGGATGGTCAGGCCTGTGTATGATGGCAGAAAAAGTACTTAAGGGACTGGGAAAAAAAAAAGAGAGAGCATGCATGCAATGAGGGCTGTTGAGCCAACAATGCAAAGACCCAGCAGGTCAGGCTCAGACTCCTCTTCTGTAAGTTTTACTGTATGTAAAAAGAAGCACAGTTTAAACAAGAAGGTTTCATGATGTGCAAGTGAATCCACTCAAAAACAAAACCTCAAAAATGAAACTACAAAAATGTATGAAACCTCCTTTTACATGGCACTGTCCCCACACTAGTACAAATGAAGGTGGTGAGGCACTGGCACAGGTTGCCCAGAGACGCTGTGGATGCCTCAGCCCTGGAAGTCTTCAAGGCCAGGCTGGATGAGGTCCTGAGAAACCTAGTCTAGTGGAAAGTGTCTCTGCCCATTATGGAGAGGTTGGAACTAGATGATCTTTAAGATCCTTTCCAACCCCAATCATTCTATGATTCACTGACTATGCAAAAGTGATCAGATCAAAGTAGGGTCCCCAGCTTTCAAGCCTGGGCACTCATTGTCAGTTGGCAATGAGAAAAAGGGATATAGTGAAAACTCTGGATCTTCATGTAACATCCAATGTGACATTTAAAGATAATATTTCTTATCTTTGCTTGCTCTTAAAATATGTCTTTCACTGAATTAAGAACTACAGTTGTAGCCAGATATATTCTTTTCAATGGCAGCAGATTTCACCCTGTGAGAGAACAGTCCAATCACCACATGGTATAGGGCTGTTACTTTTATTAAGAGATTTCTCAGAAGTCTGATAACACATTGTTTAAGGGTCATTCCTTTACATGCAACATGTGTTAATCACTTACTCCAGCCTCAGAAGGTTCAGAAAAATCACAGTTGGGTAAGTCCTCAGCTGCTAAAGCTTTTCTAGAACAAGATGTTAATTACTTTATTTTTCTGAGGGGTGAAAGCTTAATTATTATGGATTTGTAATCCTCTGTTTGGCACTTTAGAACAGAATTTGTAGTATTTCAGTTATGGGGGAGTCAGGCTGTGTTGTACACTAGGGAGTAGTATAGAACAAAGGCATAATCATATAGTAAGGAATGTAGAAGCAGAAAAGTCATACAGAAACATTCAGAGCTGTCTCTAGCATTCCTTTCCTGCCTCTCACAAAGCCCCCTATTTAATCTGGATACACATTTTCTATTACACTTGCCATAGACAAATTATCTTGTTTTCACTGACTTTTAAGGGAGTTGTGATGACTTAAATCCACTCCCTGTAGGAGCCAAGTAAAGGTATCAAATGCTGCCCGTATTTGTCCATTCTATGTTCTTCTCCCTTCACCTAAGTATCCTCTATGTAAATGAAACAGGAAACTACCTCCTTTCAAAAAAGTAATTCCTCAACTTCTTTTGTGCTTCTCTTGACAGATCCACTAGTGGTCAAGCAGAATTTTCCTGTTGTTAGCCAGAGGGTCTATGTGATCACTCCATATATAAATCCTGACAAATGAACTCTGTATGGAGCCGTCGCAGCTTTGTTATGGATTTACTATAATCTTTATGTTGTCTTTATCATATGTTTAGCATAAAATTTACCTTTCAACATAAGGATATTAGACTTATAAGAAAGAAAAAAACCCCAAAAATAAAGAAACAAGCACAGCAGAGAAGATAACATAACCTTTTGGATTCCATATGAAGAATCTACATGCAAGGCATGCATAACCAAAGAAAGCAAAAAAAATTACTGGCCATACTGTTTATGGTTTTGCTTCATATTTTTGAAGCACACCCTCAATCTGGTTCCCCAACCAACCACAAAACTTAAGATTGCCAAATGGGCAAAACCTACTGGTTCAGTTCCCTGTGGAATGTGCATCAAAGAATACAGCTGTGCTACATCCAGGCAGCCCAGCAACACCAAAAATACTTATTTTCACCTTTTAAACCCATTAACTGTGTTTTCAGAATCTGTAAGAAGGTTTGTAGTCTTCAATGCTAAACTGTCTATGTATAATCTTATTCTAAATTACTGTTTTACTGCCTCTAAGAGGTTCTGCCCCTCCACATGGGAAAGCCATATTATACTTTAAAATGATGACCAGAGACAGAATACAGATGACACTCCACATGGATGGGGTACTATCATTTCCTGCTATCTGCAGCTGCATAACTTCAGTTCCTAAAAAATCCTTGGTATGAAGAGAAGGCAGGAGGCTTTTTCTTTACATACTGAATTAACTCCAGCAAAAGGGGCCAAATAATACGAAAGCAACACTGACTGAATGTCTATCTCATTTTTAGCCTAAAGGGTTTAACACAGGTTCTTATCAATCCCTGGAGAGACTAAATGAACCTCATTGTTAGGAAATCTTACTTGACATTTTCTTTAATTCTCTTTCAGCCTATTTCTCTTTCTTACTTTGCCTCAGTGCAGCCCAAAAAGCAATTCTTGACCTTTCCTCCACATTAAACTCTTGAATTTCATTTTAGAAACACTTTTTCAGAAGAAAGTTGACCTCTGGCAAACATACACACGCAAACTCAAACCTAAAAGCTAAACACAAATCATTCTATTCCAGAGCACAGTGTGTGCCTGACTATAGCTTCAGATCACCAAGCCTTCATCCTCACCACCAGCACAGATTCCTTAAGGTACTGTGACCCTTTCTCACCTGGTAGCGCACTGGGGAAAGCAAGTCACCGGCACAGCAACATCCATTCCTATTAGAAGTATGAATAACTTATTCAGGACTGCAATAAGGATACACACAGAAATCCTTTGATAACAAAGTTCTTAACCATGCTAAATATATTTTGAGAAAGTAGTTAGACTGAAGAAATACAAACAGTGATAATGAACATAACAGCTGGTAGCTCAGAGCTACACATCTGGGTTATTTAGCTTAAAGGCAGCTGTATAGAATCACAAATGGACAGACCTGATCAGAATAGCTGTGTCATTCCAACTAGCACAGGAAGAACTAACATCTGCAAAATGAGAGTTGTCCCTTTCATTTTATGGGTCCCTTTCCTCAAGTCTTTTGTCCTTTCTTTGCAAGAGACAATTTATCAGGTTTGTTTCATGCCAAATAGAGCATTATGAGCTCTATCATGAGGCAGCAAGTGCAGCACGAAAACCACTTCTGAACATGACCTTTCTCATACGGGTACAATTTATAAAGCATATACAATTTAACAAAGTTTTCTGGAACTCATACTTCAGAAAGCAAAGGTGAAAAATGTTACCATGGCTAGCAACTCTGCTATTTTTAAAGAATATATTTTCTGTGATAGATGTATTCTACCTTAACTGAACCTTGCACAAGCTTCAGTTTTTACCAAGAAGTCCAGGTGTTCATTAAATCAAAAAAAAGAGAAGTTTTCTTTAAAAATTTCCTTCTTTCTCTAGTACTCTTCCCTTCAACTACCAACATTCTAGGATGCAGACTATCTTTTTGTCATACATTTATATATAGGGCCAGCTAAAAGGCATCCTTTTCACACATCTCCTTTACAGTACAAAAATACAAGCAGTGAAAAGCCTCATTTTTTACGTTTTGTGCTATTCCTTTGTGGTGGTTTAAAGGTGAACCAGCAGGGGAAATGAACTCACCACGAGAGAGATTATAAGTCAGAGCTAAAATTTAATAATAATATTACAATAAATACACTGACACAAAAGGAAAATTGCTTTAAACTCACAAAAACCCCAGCAGTGTAACCCAGTGTCCTGGGGCACAAACCCAAGGGGGTTTGTTTGCCCTTGTGCTGAGACCCCTGTGGTTCCCCCAAGTCCAAAGCAAAAAGAAATGAAAAACCTGTTGGTGCAGGCGAGGGCTGTGGTCTGGTCGAGAGTGGCAGTCGTAGTCTGATCGAGAGTGGTGATCCCCTCCTGTTGAGGTCCTGCTGCTCCTCTGGATCCGACAAGAAGTTCCCGAGGTCTTCTTATCCACCACTTATGTACCCTCAGGGAGCACCCAGTCCCTCCCCCTGGGCGGGGACTCACATGATGAGTGATTAACTCTGGGAGCCAGGGGGTATTATTGAACTGTTGATGGCCCATTAGCAGCTCCGCCCCCCTCAGGCTGGGTGTGAAGGTGATAATGACTCCCTGGGCAGCTGCTGCTAATGGTCCATTGTCCTTGGGGAATGAATAGAGGGGGTAGAATACACAGTTTTGATCACCCCCCACACAGTGTTAACTGGTCCCTCCTGCTGAACTAGGACATCTTGGTCCCGTATTTAGATATAGCACCTATTTTCAGACGTTACCTAGAAACTTTTTTAATGAGTTTCTATTTCTATTTGAAAACTAAACACTGAATTGATGATTTTTTTTCCACGTTAAGTTTGTGTGTGTGTGTTTTTTTCCTGTGGAAAAATGGCCAATGGACAACGCTTCCTCCAAATACTGGAAGTTTATAATTTGAAGTAGATTCTATGATTTACATGGGGCTGTATCAAGAGTTTTGTCTCTTCACAATCAGCAGAGTAGTTGTTTCCAATAGTTATTAACTGAGAGTACAAATGCTGTCTTGCTATAATTCCCTGTGTATCCCATGGAGGTTTCCATTATCATGGTATTTCTTCCCCCACAGACTCTTTGATCTGTGTATCTCACAGCTACTCTGAGTAGTTGGTACAATAGCTTTAAAGGGATTTCTATCCACTCTCGGAAAAATTTAGTCCATAAAGATACTTATTGATAGCTTTCTTCCTTCACCACAAGCTTTCCTTAACATGTAACTTCACTTACAAAGAATTACCTTCTTTATAATTTCTACAGACTTTATAGCTAAAGATAGCAATGTCCCATTTTTTAAATATTCCACTAAGTGTCCAAAATAACTTTTATATCAGTGTCTTCATTCTCATTTGTCCTGACTACTTCTTAGTCTTTGCAGGAAGGCTGCACGTATTTGAGGTCCCATTGTTTGTGTCTCCACATCCTTATAAATTGAGACTTCATCTTTTCAAACTCTCTTTTTGTTATTCTTTCAGCCTTACCAACTTGTGTCCTAGTTTTGTCTAGAATTATAGTTTCTTAACTCCTCCTTGAAAAGATGTTTCTCCCCTCAATCTACATTTCTTAGCTTTCCCCTGCCTTTGGTTTTAAAAATCCCTTGGAATTTTTTAATTTTCATTTCAAGCACTGCCTGGTTGGCTCTGCATTGGTTCTCTCTCCCCATATGGTCTCTATGCATTCCAGCTTTTTTCCTGCTTTTCTAATGGATATGACATCCCTTCCCTATACCATTTTCTTTTGAGCCATGACCTGAGATTCCTCTGCTCCATCTGTCCCTGCACGAGACACTGGCAGCATGTCAGAGAATGCTATCACATATAAAGTCATAATATTGCATTCAATAATTCATCGTGATTCCTGTCCATACGATGGGTACACACACCTGCAGAAAGCACAGCTAGTAGCTCTGTTACAACACAACAAAAACGCTGTGTCTGCCATATTCACTCATATATCAAGTTAGACCTCGCACAGCTCGCAGCGGCATTAAAAGCCCCAATATCTGCATCCCTTATAGCCAGATTCCCGGTCCAAGAATTTATCTCCTTCCAACAGCTGAAATATGACCCTGGCTGCATGTCTATATTACACAAGGATATTAGACCATCATCCTGAGCAAAGGAAAGGAGACAGCTGTGGCTACTCAGGCAGTCTTTCTCTCTATTCACCCTGCTGCCTTCTTTTCTGGAGAGTTTATTCATTGCCTGACAATGACACAGGACCTGAAAGTCATATGATAGAAGGGTTGGACTGCTCCATGATGCCTTCAAGACTGAAGGTTTTCTATTTCTGAGTATCTCTTGTTCATTTCAGCCAAATCACTAATACACCATAATACTCTGAAGGCTACAAGCTGCTAAGCACTGACAATGTAAATCCCATCTACAACAAGGCAGATGCCATTTAGGATTGTGAGTCACCCAGTGCCCTGGGTGAACCACATTCATAACTATTTCTTTATAAAGCAGCTTCACTGGAACTTGGTAAACAAAAAAACCCCAACAATTTTACCACTTCACCTTTCATTAGGAACCTTTGCCAAGGGCTAATTCTAATGTTTTAAACAGAAATGATGTTACTTCACACGCCATCGGCCCTATTCCCTTCTCACAGGATTTTGTTCCTGCAAGGGTTCAGCTGCCCTGTCTGAGACCATCACTTTGAAGGGAAGTCATATAGCCTTAAAAACAGAAACAAAGTGAAAATTTTTGAGCTACATGTATTTGTGGTCTCCACAGCAACAGAGTAATCAAATCTGTGCCCCCAGCAGTATTTCAAAAGGATGTAAATATTGCTTGAATAACACAAGGCTGTACAAGCATTCACCACACACCTGTTTAGTTTGAAAACAGTAGTCTCTTCACCTTCTTTCATCAAAATAAGTAGTCTTACCAATAGTGATACCAAAAACTAGACCTGCTTCAGCTTTGCCTCATCTTTGTTTTAACTACTCTATTCAGCCTCTGGGGCATGAATGCAGTTCTTCTGTAAACCATAACATGCACAAGTAATACAGGCCCCATGTAAATTCGTCAAGATTCTCCAAAGAGAGAGCTTTTGAAGTCTGGCTCATTTCTGCCAATATTTTCAAACATGAAAATACAGTAAGATTAGACATTAAATCAGAAATTATTTAAGGAATCAGGTAATATTAAAAAATTAACTTTGGAGGGGTGTGTGGGCTGGGGCTCTTACGACATACAAATGTTAGTTTTCACCAGAGAGGTGCTTGTTGAAATTTCTACCTTACCTTTCTTATCCACTAAAAGAGTAAAATTAACTGTTCTGCAGAAGACTGAGCATAAAAACAAAAATATACATAGTTATAAAACTTGAGATACTAGCTAAAGTGGTAGGTGGGATCAGAAGATAGGAGTCTATATCGGCCATATTTAAATCGCCTTCAGACAGGTAGATGCAATTGATCTCATTTTCCTAAAAGCGGCACTCAGTTTTTGGAAATTTGGGATCATTGACTTTATGGTTTCTCAGGTTGGCCCATGGAAAAAAACCACAAAACCAAAAAAACAATGGGACCCAAAATCAATAGTCCCTCTTACAATGTAGATTGTAAACACCAAAGCCTATCATGAGTAGGAGAGAAGGCGTAGTGTGCAAGCAAGCTGGCCAATTTAAAAGTTATTTGACACTAAAACTCTTCCCATGCAAGGAGGAACATTTCTAAAATTACCCCTTTCAGTCATCAATAGCACTACTGCAGGGTCTTGTTAATCTCTCCTTCCAAAAATCACAGTCACCTACTTTAGATCACTGCAATTAGCATCAGCACCAGATGTTCATTTACACTTTCAGAGATCCAGGTTTGTAAACTGAAAACGTGTGTGTTATACTAATGTAATTTTAACACCCTTAGCAGGTTTCTGGTTTCCTTCACCTCCTTATCTTAAAAATCCACTGATAATTTTAATCCATGAATATTACACCTGGAGCTCTAGCTTCAGTCTTAGTGTCAATTTGGGGGGGTGTGATCCAGGTTTCTTAAGGTAGGCATTTGCCATCACAACACATCCGAGGTACCCACAGCTGACAAATATAACAAAGAACTTCTGGGAGACCTGCACCCTTCTGGATAACAAAGCCTATTCAAATAAAACAAACTCTCTCTGTTACATATCTCAAATGCTTCTCTAAAATCTTTTGTAATCATAAGGCCAAACCATATTAATTTTTCAAGTTACAGGAAGCTGAAACCTCAATAAAATGCCAAGAGCATATTTTTCTTAGAAAAGACACAAGTGTTACAATTTGCCAATTTCCTACAGGCCAAGTCCTGGTGTGCTCTAGCACTTCTGAACACTTGAGTTAAAGTATTTCTTCCTGGAAGTTTCTAGGTTGTTTCAGACAGACTTTACTGGAAACTGAAGGTGTTGTCTCACACTACCTCAGGGTGTGTTTTCACATGATCTCTCTAAGAAACCCATTAAGACACTTCTCATGGTTTTTTGGGGGATTTTTTAAAGTTTTTACCTTTCACTTTTTAGAAGTCTTTTCCAAAAGCTCATTTTCACTACCCTTTCAGACACTGTGACACAGAAGGCCGCTAGCTACTCATCTGTCTCATAGGTTAACTCTGCAGAGGTTAATTTTGGGCAGCACAGAGGGGACACAAGACCCTTTTAGCTCATTCTCAAGTCTAAAATTATTCCTCAGTAGAGGCCTAAGGGAACAGTTCATGACACACATTTCTAAAATCAACATATAAAATGACAAACATTTCAATGAAAGCTCTAGGGCGCAAGAGGCAACCTTCCTGATCTTACAAAATCAGCTACTGCAAGATTTACAACATATGCCAAGTACCTCACATATCGAAGTTTTTAGAACTGTTTGCAAACAGGCATGATAAGACTCCCTCATGCTTTGCATTAAGAGATATGACTAGGGTGGAAATTAAGATGAGCCTGTGGACATCTCAGTGCAAGGTGTATTCACCTACCTTAACTTGATTCAAACTACTTCTGTAAGAATGGGAAGTAACTTCTCTCAAGCACGGATAGGAAACAAACCATTCCCAAAAAAAATAACAAGCTGAAGGAGCTCTCTGAAGAGCCTCAAGAATTAGCAACCTAGAAATAGAGTCACTAATCAACATGTTCATAGAACTGAGCACTTCCAGCTTAAACAGAAGAGACAAAAAATACAGAAGATGGAGAGGAATGTTAATCCACAGCACTCTGTCAATGGTATGAAACTACAGAGCAAAAAGAACAGTTTAGTGTAATATAAAGGCCTTCTCTACAAATAACAGGTGAAGCTACAGTAGTGAAAATGTAAGCTTAGTATCACAGTTGAAATCGAATGCTATGCAATAATTTCACAAAAGAAACAATTTCCTGACTGGCACACCTAAAATTAGATCACATCAAACTTTACAAAGTATCAGCTCCTCAAAAGTTCAGTACCCAAGAGCTCCCAGCTCATGTCCTGGCAGGCCACAAAAGCCAAGTCCGAAAATTCTGACACTTTATCTGCTCTCAGCTGGGACTGCAGTGGGGAATCCTGACCCAAACATAATTATCCAGTAAATTATCCACATAAAACTCACTTCTCCAGACACTGTTTACTGCTAAAAACAGGAAAAAAAGCACTCATTGAATTGTGTGATGGAACTTTTTCTTTTTTCTGTCAAGATATTGACTAAGGCTGGTTAAGAAGAATCAAAATAGTTGCCACAGTTTTAGATTGACTTCAAAAAAACTCGTTTGGTCTGAACACAATGATGATGAATTAGATATTCAAGTGGCACTGAAAGCATTTTTATTGCTACAAATACCTTCTCTACTACAGCCATTCCTGTGAGTACACATAGCTGTTATTTTATGGTTTAAACTGATGGTGATCACCAAGATGTCCCTTCTCAACATGATCAGATGCATCAGTCATTACCCTTGTGCCTGTGCATGCAGAGACAAAGGGATACAAGACAGAATATTGTTACAGCCAATATGTCTCAAAGGTTCTGTAAAAATATCAGAACATTAAACCATGAGCACTGAGTTCCACACCCAACCTCTGACAGCAGCTAATGCCAGGTACTGCAAAACAAGATGCAAGGAAGATTTTTTTGTACAGAGGTACAGGATGGCATCCTCACAATTTTTAGTAGACAGATAGCAATTCCTGTTGTAGCAATTATTTCTCTCTTCACGAAATCTCCTTTGTTCACTATTTTCTCTTACCAGTACACAAGCTAGTTATCCCTCTAATATCCCAGTCTGTCTTTAGTTCTGTTAAAATTTTCAACTATCAGCTTTTTGATCAAATGAGTTTTGTAAGTGAATTGAACACAGAAGAAAAAAGAACTTACTACCTTTACACAGGGTTTTACCATGTTTGCTGTAATTGCTCCCTTTGTCAAAAATTTTGCTGGCCTATCTAGAGTCACAGAACAAAAATCTTTCCTGGAGTAGGTAAAGCCTCTCTGGGGAGACCTTGGAAGCTTTTCCACACTCAACTCTTAGGCTACACATGTCTTCCTGGCACAATGACAAGCCTAAGACAAGAAGAGATCAGTCTGTGATAGTCATTTTGGGGGCATTTCTACCTTGGAAGAAGCTGACACTGAGCAGTTTCTGAATTCACCAGGCTGTTTTGGAGAGATTTTTTTCCAAAGATGGAGAAGCAAGGTGTTTTCACGCATAAATAACTATGTGATGCTGGACCATGAACAGGTTGTAACCACTTTCTACTTTGCAATTTTTAGGAGCACCTTTATCATACACATACTAATAAGAAGAGGCAGAAAAGCCAGGCATTCTTCAGATAAATAGCTAGACATTTCAAATGACAAACAAAAGAAACAATTAAAAGGCTTTGGCAATAAAAGCTTAACAGATGATACACCGACAAACCACTACAATTACAAAACATATTTTCAGCTAATATGGTTAGCATAATGTACTTTGCAAGCATTAATGTAATACCAAGTTGGCTGTAAATCACTTTATCAATTATTGAACCACAATAAAATATTTATAAATGGGATCTTATTATCAAATGCAACTGTGATACTTTTAAACTGTGGCAAATGTAAGGGAATGTTCTTATCTTCTCCTTAGCAGAAAATTCTAGAGTATTAAATAAATGGCTTTGCCTTAAATCATGCTTTGCTTTCTTTGCATCTTTAGCAGTTCTGCTTTAGTGGAATAATACAATAGAACACTGACTCCATTTTGCCATAGTCTGCACAATAAAACAATCCATTTATTGCTCTGAATTAGAGCCGCCACCAGTAAGGAGTTCACCTAGTTTAAGAGGCTTCTTCCATGAAGGCTACTGAGGCTAAGTATATTGGGTAAAATTGTCAGGTAGTCTTCTATGAACTCTTTTTGGTCACGTTACAGTAACAATTGGCTTTAAACCATTGCATTTTTCATTGAATTTTGAGATAATCTTCAGAACACTTCAGAAAATTTTCAACTAAGTATTTATGTCAGACATCGTTTCAGCTAAATCAAAGGTTTCCAGAAAAGCCAGAAGTTTGGCAAATACCACCCTGAGAAGCCTCACAAAGTTCAGGGTGCTTCCCTCAGCCCATCTGACTACTGCCTAACAAAAATCCAAAGCACAAGTAAGAAATACACAAAGTAAACTCTGGATTTTCATTCTAAAAAGGGAACTTTGGCTAGAAGTCTTTCTCCCAAAAAGCTTTTTCAAAGGCTCTGCCTAAATTCCATTGAAAACGAAAATCATTGTTGAAGCCTCAAGAGGCAGCACCACTGTCCAGGTGGAGTAAAAACGATTATCAAGTGAAAACGATAACAGCAGCAGTTAATCAGGTGCCTCCTGAGTCCCTGAATGGAAATCATATCCTTGCTTTTTAATGGTACAAGGTTAAATTTTTGATCATATTCCTTCATAGCATAATGGGAAGAAGGCAGATAGGCTGCTATTATATTGCCCTTGATGCTGCTGATAACAGGACAGAAGTGAACTAAATTACTGAATGCTACTCTTCCAAGCAAGAAATTACAAACTGTTTTTTAGTAGAAATCCGCTGGTGTTTTCAGCACAGGGGGTGTGACAGGGCTTTACTCATCCTGCTCTCAGGCAAGAAATCTATTTTGGTTACTAAAGAGGATATGCAAGAAAAGAAGGCTCAAGTGCCACGTGACACGGCAGAAATAACAAAAACCGTTATAGAGATGCAGGTCTGACAAACACTCACAGTCACTGATAGACTACCAAAGCATACAGTCAGATACATAAATTCTTCCTCCAGGGCCTTTAGCCAAATTCAAATACTTGTTGTAAGATCACACTGTCAAGAAAAGGTGTTGCTGAAAGCTACCTTTGCTGCTGCCACTACAACCACAAAATTGCAGCTGTCAGAGCAATTCTGAACTGTAAACCACCTAATCACAGTCTGATTGCACAGCCCAAACATCATCTAGAAACACTGAAGTGCTGCAGAGAGCATCATTATACTTCATAGAACAAATTGCTAAATATGCTCCTACTTGATGGGGCCAAATCACTACACTGGAAAAGCTTTTAAACTTCTCCTGTTCTCCCAAATGCCAGATGAAAAGCATAGTCCTGTCTCACAAGGCAGGCTTGGAAAGCTCTCTGAAACATGGGGCAGACACTGTCACTGATTTATGACCTTCAGTTGATTAAAACTAGAGATCAGTAATTTTGCTGAGTGATGGTAGGAGTTTTCAATGTTTCCTTCAAAGAAGAAAACCTTGAAAAAACCACAGTTGATGTAAAAAGACATAGCTGAGGTTGTCTGTTGTAGAGAAATGCTGCTTTTGAGCTACTGCCAGTGAGGTTTCTACAACACACTGCACCAGCAGCCATGTCTCAGTGCCTGACAATTGAACTTCAGCTAAGAAAGGAAGTGAACAGGACACAAAACAGTGTCAAGGAAAACTCCCTCTGGAAGAGAACAGGAGGCTGTCAGCAGTGTCTGAGCCAGCCAACAGGAAGGGTTACAGATCTGCAGTTGTCCTTCAGTCTCCCATTCAGCACAAGGACAACTAAGAGCCTCTCTCCAACAGAAAGTCTCTCAAATCCTTAATTTCTGAAGGCCTTCCCTAGTTTATCTTGGACAATACTCTCAGGCACATGGTGAGACTCTTGGGGATGGTCCTGTGTAGGGCTAAGGGCTGGACTCAATGATCCTTGTGGGTCCCTTTCAACTCAGTGTATTCTGTGATCTTGTCATGACCTTTCTGAGCCAAAACCTTGACAATTAAAAAACCCACACAACTAGAGCAAATTTAGGAAGAGTGAGAGACTGTTATATGTTAGTGGTGGCTCAAACTGTTGCTGTCCCTCCTCTCAGAAGTTGCTTCACACCAAAATTACTGGGCTGTCTATGGAGATACTCCACAGTTGTTTGCCATCCAGAGTATTATAGTATCATAGAATGGTTAGAGTTGGAAGGGACCTTAAAGAACTTCTAGTTCCAAGCCCCCTGCCATCAGGAAGGATGCCATTCACTAGATCAGTTTGCTCAGGCCAACCCTGGCCTTGAACACTTCCAGATATGGGGAGTACACTTCTCCAGGCAACATGTTCTAGTGCTTCACCACCCTCCGAGTAAAGAATTTCTTCCTAATATCTAATCTAAACCTACTCCCTCTGAGTTTAAAACCATTGCCCCTTATCCTGTCACTATTAGCTCATAAAAAAGTCCCTCTCTCTCCTTTTGATAAGCCTCCTTAAGGTACCACAATGAGATTGTCTTCTCTATGTAGAACTATCCCAGCTCTCTCAACCTGTCTTTGTAGGAGAGGTGGTCCAGCCCTCTGATCATCTTTGTGGCCCTCCTCTGGACCTGGTCTAACAAGTCCATGTCTTCCTTGCGTTGAGGACCCCAGACACAGCAGTACTGCAGGGAAGGTCTCATAAGGGCAGAATAGAGGAGCAGAATCACCTCCCTTGACCTGCTGTCCACTCCTTTTTTGATGCAGCCCAGGTTGCAATTGGCCTTGTGGGCTCTGAGTGTACACTGGTGGTTCATGTCCAGCTTTTCATCCATGAGAACCCTCAAGTTCTTCTCCATAGAGCTGCTTTCAATAATGATTTCTCACAGTCTGTATTAATATCTGGGATTGCCCCAGCCCAGCTGCAGCACTACGGAACTTCTTGAGGTTCTTGTAGGTCCACTTCTTGAGTTTGTCCAGGTCCCTCTAAATGGCATCCTTTCCTTCAGTTTGTCAAAAATTATGGTAAAACAAAAAACATTGCTGAGTTGCTGTAACGCACTAAAGGGTAAAATCTAACCTTTTCAGGTAACTTCACAAGCACTGCAGCTTCTCTGCACTGGCATAGCATCCTCAAGGTGAGAGGCATAATAGCCAAGGACAACAAGACAAGCATAATACTCGTACACTACAAGTCCAGATTTGCCCTGCCACTCTGCATAACAACTTTCACTCAAGCAACTTGACAGCTTAGCAGTTCTAAAACCAGTCCAATTCACCAATGTACAATGCCTGTCCAGTTACCATAAATGGACTGAAGACATTGAAACTTCAGTGTCATTCTGCATACAAGAGGTCTACTGCTAAAACAGATGCTTCCAAGACATGTTTTCAGATACTGCCATCTCCCTTGTCACTGTTTGCTCTGGCCAGCACAGGGTGTTTGTGGGCAGCACTGATACCCATCAGAACCAATGTCATGCTGACCATAAGCCTCCATAAGGGATTTACTCACCATATAATCTTCTAATAGCTGACTTGCTGCTACAGTGTCTTCAGACTTGTTGGATGGGCAGGGACTATACTGCCTACCACCACAAGGCCAACACACACAGAGACTATGTTGCATCAAGAAGAAGTATCCCTTTAGAAACTGAAGATTTGGAAAATTACTGCCCAGGCAGTTCATCTCATTTGTATTTGGTTTGGGGTTTGTTTTTTAATTAAACCTCTAACCTGAAATCCACTTCTTTTTCTAACACGATATTATTGTTTCACAAGCATCACAAAAATAACTGTTTGCAATTTCCTACGTGAGATAAAGAGTTCTTTTATTTTCCTTTAGACACTTCTGCAACCTTTGTTAAAGAACTTATAACAGAAACACTGATGAATGAATGACAGGACCTAATAACATTCTTCCTATACTGGCAATACATGACTAGGACTCTATTATTTACTTTTCTGCAATGGTAGAACACCCCTGTCACAAAGTTTTACTAACTCAGGCTGATCTTCTCTTCCCTAGTTGCTACAGTAACACTTAAAAGCAGATCTTAAATAAACACAGGCATTATCTGCAGTTTACCTAAAATGACTACATGATAGATATGTTACACAAGTGAAGATTTTGCATCCTTTACATTGCAGAAGAACCTCTACTTCACTAGTCAATAATAAGTTAAAAAAGTGGCCTTTTGTACTCAGTGAAAGTACAGGATGGAAAAAAACTGATCAAGCTTGGAATTAAAATGCGCCCAGCCTAGTTGTTTTTCATTTTCTGATTCCACTTTTACTTTGTTTTCTATCACCTAAAATCAGAAGTTTCACAGAAAACATTTTTGAAAGTTAGAGCTATTGCCTTGCCTCAAATGCCTGAAATTTAGAGAAAGACACCAACAAAATGCATGAGTTTAAAATTAAGTCCTTTGGAAACTACTAGCATTTTAAATCAGCTGTAAAGCATGACCTGAGAGGTAGTGTCTTGGTCACACTACGTTCTCTATTACACCTGCACAAAGATGTTCTGAACTAGAGAACTCCTGATGAGAAGTGCAGTGCAACCAAATACAAAGGTTCTGGCATACCCAAACCGATCCTGCCACAGTGATGTTTAAATCCAATGTTTCAATGGATTTATTACATAAATGAAATATAAAAAATTAACATGCTGTTGAGAATGAATTATTTCACATCTTAAACAATATACATTTCCTAGAGACAAAACATACATTATACTTCCCATACTTCAAATACCTCAGTAATGTTTCAAATACATAAACAAAGGTTTTAGAATTCCAGTATTGAGGCATTCTTTTCTTGCTCAGAGCAATCGCTTTTCTTGTCTGAACATATTGGGCTAAGTCGAGACTATCTGCTCTAAGTTAGGAACTTACTGTGCCATATTTATAAGCCTTGGGTTGGAAAGAGTGTATGAGCCTTTAAAAAGGAATTTCCAAAATATTTACAAGTTACTGCATAATGTGAAAGAAACTTTGATTTCTCAACCTTCTTTTCCAGCTCTTCCCGGAATACCATTATCTCCTCATTAACAAGTTTTTATCCAATTCATCTCACCTTCTGCCCTTGATACATTCCTCCTATCTCAATAGGTTTCCCATACCTTCATGTTTGACAAGATAAGGACCCAAACCAACACTTCACAGAGGGGCATAGGAAGTACTTCCATGAATAAAGAAACAGAAAGAAGTATCTATACCAATCGGTGTCCCATAAAAACAACAAAAGGCTGACCACTTTGTATGTTAACCAAACCAAATCTGCAAATTTGTCCACCTCAGGTAGTTTTTTGGGAGGAGTTGTGTTTGGTTTCTTTTGGTTTTGTTTTTTTCTTTTTTTTTTTTTTTTTTTTTTACTATATTTATAGGTATGACATGACATTCATTAAGAACACAGCAACACTGATGTTCAGCAACTGGTAGCACAGGATTAAATCAAATGTCCAGTTATTTAGACTGTGAGACAAAACATTCCTGTCAGACAATTCAGGAGCCACTCTGGGAGACATACTCTTAGCACCCCAGATTTTAACTGCTGGAACCGAGCCCCTTCACAGTAGGAGGCAGCTTAAGTGAGTCAACAGGTGCCCTGCTTGACACCCTACACACTTACACAATCAGACAAGTTTTTCTTACCAATTCAACCCCAGGTTTCCTATAGCAGAATCTCAGATATCTAGATCCTTAAAGCACTTTGATCACTTTTCCAGCCTCATTTCCATACCTGGAAAGGTGACAGAACAGGTCATCAGGAGTAGTGAGCATGAATTCACCAAGGGGAAATCATACTTGTCCAATACAATGGCCTTCTATGAGGACATGGCAGGATGAGTCAATCAGGAGATAGCAGTGGATGTTGTCTACCTTGACTCCAACAATACTTTTGACACTGCCTTCCATAACATCCTCACAGGCAGGCTCTGGAAATGTGGGTTAGATGAATGGACAGTGAGGTGGATCAGCTTTCCCAAACTGATTGATTCCTAGAACCTTCCATCCAGGTTTCACTGACTCTCTGAAATGCCAAGCAAGTTCTTCTATAAACCTGGATCTATGCCTTGAACTATCATGAGCATTTGGAAATCAGAGAAGCCATAACATAAGTAAATGTAAAATAAAACTCTTACTATGTTCAAATGCTTTATTCATGAAGCTTCACGGTGCATTCCAAAACCTTCAGATCACACAAAAAGACTGTTCAGAGCTCCTCAAGCCATCCTTCAGCAATGCTGCCACTGGACAGAGTTAGATGTATTCCATATATATAATGTGAAATTGTCAACAATCAAAATAGTTATTAAATTTGCTTATGAAGAAAAGAGCTTTGAGACCATGCAGCTTTGGCATAGCTAAAACCAGGTCTGCATGAATGCAGAGTTCTTCACAGAAAACAGCATGCTACTGGAAAGGAAGCAAACAGCTAACACACCATGAAGAATCACACTCCCTTGACCCTGCTTGGATTGTGCCTCACAGCTGGAGAGAAGTCTTGGGCAATAAAGATAATTGACCACCAGCAAAGAAATAAGATACACACAGGCAGCAACCCCTAGCCCTAAATAAGTAACTGTTGATTTTCCTTTCTCTCACCATGCAAAAAACAAAGTATAACTTGACAATTCATCCTTATGTTCAAAGATGGTGCTAGACAAAGAGAGAAGGTGGGACTGGATGGAAGGTCACAAACAGATTAATGTATTAACCACAACCTGCCTGTTAAAGAAACTCCCCTGTCTGACCATTCAGGACCACTCTGGTAATCACACTCCCAACCACCAGAGGCTTTAACTACTGAGACCGAAGCCCCTTCACAAGCAGATGGCTCCAGTGAGCCGATGGGTGCCCTGCTTACTCCCTACAAATCCCCCC
This sequence comes from Pithys albifrons albifrons, assembly GCF_047495875.1. Lineage (NCBI taxonomy): Eukaryota > Metazoa > Chordata > Aves > Passeriformes > Thamnophilidae > Pithys > Pithys albifrons. Next base: position 18,711,434 of record NC_092462.1, on the reverse strand, counting down.
GTCACACAAGGTTTCCTTACTCTTTGTCACAAGGGGCAGTGACAGGTCATGGCCCCTTGCTGGGGATTCCAGTCGCTTCTCCACACCCAGGACACAGCCTGAAGCTTGTACTCCAGCTGCACACCAAGCCACCTGCACTATGGGTATTTCCCAACAGTGCCCCAGCCTAAGGAATAATGTTACTCAGGAATGTACAGCCGTGGACACATGCAGGTCAGCTTGGGACAGTGCATCTTAGGGCTGACATGCCATTAGAAGTTACAAAAGGTGAGTCTCTAGAAGAGAAGGCAGAAAAACATGACATTTAAAAGGAAAGAAAAAAATTGTCTCTTTTGAGACCCACCTAGACTGCTTTTAAGTATTTCAGTAATTGCTCCTTGTAATATAGGCATTGTCACTCTGAGCTCCTTCTTAACATTTATCCTGTTCCAATCAGGAACATAAATATAGACAACAGAGAGAGAAGTTAAACATCTGGCCTGCATTTAGAACATTTTCACTCAGAATGCATAGTCATTTCTATTGCTGCAAGACCTTTGTGATCTGAGCTTTCAAGCACTACTTAGTTTTTCTAGCCACATTCTCCTCATCACCAGAGAACCTGACCACTCTACAACACAAAAGCAGGTGTAGTTCCGATGTTATTTTAAAGCAGAGACTTCCAAATATTCTTCTGAGGTAATCATCACATCGTATCTTTCATTGTGGTACCACTTCGCTTAAGGCTACCTTCAGAGAAAGACTGCCTTGCTGACAGTATGAAAAGTACCTGTGCTTTGCAAAATACCTCAATGCTCCTATTTCCAAACCTATGTAGATCTCTAGGCCTCATTTCCAGACATGCAGATCTCACCCCTCATATGAAGCCTCATGGCTTCAGATTTGTACTGACTCCTTCCACTTTCCTTTCCAAGAAGGGTTTGAAATGCAAATGAAATGCAATCCTGTTTTACGCAGTGGCCACCGCAGTGCAGCGGTACTTCAGAATCCCTTTTAAATCTATTTAGTGTAAAAGGCTGATAAAACAGCATAAAATCTTCTGATTTATGGGTGATGCAACAAAGAACAAAGTCTTGGGAGACACCCTGAGCTCCCATGGAAAGAAACAAACCCAGTCAGTCATTCTGTCTACACCAAGACACTCAGAAGCACATATTCCCCTAAATCACTTGTTCAAAAATCACATAGTCAGCTGCATTGGCAACAAGTATGACTCCAGTCCTTCCAGGTTGCCACTCCTGTCCAGAGATGCAAAAGGAGAGGCAAACATTTCCTCCAGCTATCATCCTTCTCTATTGTGCAGCTTTGATCGCCCTGACACAGCAGAGTATCTCTCTAACATAGATAAAACTGACAAGGTGACCCTGGCGTCGGTGTGAATCCTGGAACGAGGCACAGGGATGCCAGTATGTTTTCTTAAGGCTATTTAAGAAATGGAGACTATAATCAATTATCATCAGCTCTGGAAATGAGGCTGATACAGAAGATGAAAGAAAACTGCTAGAAAAGCACAAAGATTCCCACTGCACTGCTTTTCAAAATTCTTTGAAATAATTAGATTTTTTTTTTTAATCTCACATAACACTGAAATTCTAAAGATTTTTTTTTAAAGATGTCAACTTCAATAGCAGTTGAGTTTGGACATTCAGAAGTAAAGACACCTACAAGAAACCAAAACCAAACCAGCCACTTTCAGCAGGAAGATGAGAATAAAAGAAAAGGCTGCAGGCAACTGGGTATTGCTAAGGCATAAAGAAAATTTACTGCCATGTATTTAAGATACCCTCCCAAGGGAAAAAAAAAACCCAAACAAGCAAGAAACAACAATCCCAAGAGAAATCTGCTTTAAGTTCTTTCAAAGTGTACACAAGAAAGCAGAAAATGTTTAATCAAGGAAGAAAAAATGCCAGGGGTGATTCCATTACAACTAAACCCCAGGTACTCATCTTTGTGGTGTATCTCTTTCTTCTTATTGTGGTTAAGTAAAGTGGAGAAGGACGGAAGAAAGAAAGAAGGAAAGAAAGGGAAAGAAAGGGAAAGAAAGGGAAAGAAAGGGAAAGAAAGGGAAAGAAAGGGAAAGAAAGGGAAAGAAAGGGAAAGAAAGGGAAAGAAAGGGAAAGAAAGGGAAAGAAAGGGAAAGAAAGGGAAAGAAAGGGAAAGAAAGGGAAAGAAAGGGAAAGAAAGGGAAAGAAAGGGAAAGAAAGAAAGAAAGGGAAAGAAAGGGAAAGAAAGGGAAAGAAAGAAAGAAAGAAAGAAAGAAAGAAAGAAAGAAAGAAAGAAAGAAAGAAAGAAAGAAAGAAAGAAAGAAAGAAAAGCTCTTGAGTTTTTATTACTTTACAATGTTCTCTTTAAACTGGCCTCTGATCTGACAGTAGGTTTATTTTAACACATGTGACAACTACAGAACTTGTGATGATGCAAAGGTATTAATTTCCGACCATTTTCCACAGCTGTTTTGCAGCGAAAACAAATAACAGAAAAGAAAAAAAGTCCTATTGTTTTGCTATAATCCGTGAACTAGATTCCCATTTAAGATAAACAGACACAAACTTACCAAGGCAGTGGAGCTGAACCCACCTACATGGCCTGGAACTGAGCTCCTCATACACACTTTAACAAGCACAATTGAAAGTACATTATTCAAAAGGGCACTAAGAAGGAAGCACATTTCTGTGGTAAAGCCAGACTGTCCAAGGCAGTAATGTTCCTGATCGAATCAGTATTATTCCTGATTTTCCTCCTTTAGAAAAGTGCTGAGGGTACCAGCTAACATCAGGCTGACAATTTTCCTGAAACACGAACATCACACATCAAGGAACTCAGGGCAGTTAGAAGGTGGGTTTTAAAGAATCAAGAGTTACAGATGCTACCGAACAGAAATATTTTTCATGCATAATACCTTTTGCAAATGCAGAAACTGAGCATTCAGATCCACCAAATCGCTTTATACAAGCTGAACTGGTAAAACTGTGCAAGGACAATAGGTTGTAGCAAGCCAAGATAAAACAGCACAGCTTCATTCTCAAGGTGCTGAAAGCTTCACTTTGCTGTGGTCTGAGCACATAAGTTTCACAACCCAATGAGGAGCTTGAATTTTTAATTGTTGAGTCCATTGGCTACAATCAATTGCAGGGGGCAATTTTGTCCCTGAACATTTTTATAAGAAGCAGACTGAATGTAAGCGGCTCTGGTCACAGTTTTGTGCTGTCAAATAAAACCTCATGCAATGCCCTACTCAGTAATGAGAGTTGTGGAGACAAAACTAGGGCTTATTTTATCTGCTGTGCCAACACATCTGTCTTGCAAAGTAATCCCCTTTGGATTGAGTTGTCCAAGCTCAACACTGTGGACAATAATCCCTTAGGATGACCAACAAGGAGAAAGTCAGACAGATTTGCCATGTTTAATGAAAAGACAAAGCTCAAACAAAAAGTATTTCAAAGTTCTTGATCATAAATATCCTATTTTTACTGCTCTCCAATGGCCATTGGCACTCATTACCTTAAGTTCCTTAAAAAATTTCACCATGCATTGCTTGAGCCAGATCAACTGGCATATCTCACCATAATAGTGTAGCTCTGCTAAAATCCTTATCCATGATTGCAGCTGAGCCAAACAAAGCGTGAACCTGCAGAAACTGGCAATTCCTCCCAGCTAGCTGCAAAACTGCCTGAACTGATAGTTCCTCAACAAATTGCACAAAGCCTACTGGGAACAGAGGGTGGATTTGTGTGTGGTTATCTCAGACTGATCCTGCGCTCTCATCCCTACTTTGTTGATTAAACACAACCAGACCCTTCACAGCTACTTTAGTTTCATAGACTACAGTGGATAAAACCTAGATATTCAGTGTGGTTTAGTGCACAAGGTTTCAAGAACTATAAACACAGCACAGAATTCCTTTATTTTGGGGATCACTAATAAGTAAACAAAATTTCCTTTATGAACATCTTTGCGCAGGAAGAAGAAAGTTACAATACATCAGTAAACCCTGTAAAACTGAGAAACATTTCTTGTTTACTGTAGGAAGAAACAGGATTAATGTGTCAAAAGGAAAAATTCATAATTCATAAAGTCTCATAAAAAATTATCATCCCATGATAGCTGTTAGCTTGCAGATGACAAGCCTTATTGCTTAAAACTCTACTGAAATGAGGCATTAAGTCGATATTTAGATCCAAATCTGTCCTGTTTTGCATGCACTGTTTTATACATTAAATACCTAGTTTTGCTGCCAGTCTTCCTCTAAGGATGGTCTTTGCTCTTCACAGAATGTCATACCTTCATTTTTATATAAATACCAGGTAATTTTTATTTATTTTTGTTCTCACAGTCATTCTTTTCTTAGAGCTGCTGTGCAATAGATACCCAGGTCTTTCTTGTTAAATCAATCAATATTTTATTTACAAGGAAAATGTCTTATTTAGAATGTAGCAGAAGTACAATGTTTGCTGAAGCATTGGTGTATAAATAAACTGCTGAAGAAGTTATCTGAATAGGAAATTTTTCTCTATAGGACACTATGCCCTGTAGAAAGCAACTGGTGGTTTAACCAAATTCACAGAATAAGCATTACATGACAACATCTGCTTTAAGGGCCTCACAGACAGCAGCCTGTATCATAACCAGTGAAATGCAGCTACTCTAACTAAAACCATACAAGAACCAGCAGGAACAGCTACCTTGGCATTTTCCCTAAAATTGTGCAAGAAAAAGTCTCCCTACCTTGGTACTCTCTTCAATTCAGGGATCTTCTCTCCTGTATCTCCAGTATGGATACTTTTGAAAGGGTCTCTGCTTGGGGAAAAGTTCATTTTTGAGAACAGCAACAACTTATGTTATTGGTGTCAAAGTGGAGGGAGAAAGTCAATATATAAAGAGGTAGAAAACAAAAGGGAAAAATAAAGGGGTCAAGAGCTTTTTCCCAGAGCAGCAGTAGCATAGCTGATGCCACATTCCCTTTCATAAGGCAGTAGGAAAAACTACTATGAACTATATGCCATGAGAGCACATAACTCTGCTTTCCATACCCCGTACAATTACCTTATTCTATTGGTACTCCGGCTCAGTAGTTTGGGCTTGAAACACTATTTGGAGCTTGAGAAACTTTTCACATCAAAAATGTTTTTGAAACCGGAAGCTTCCAGGTTTCATTTCAAAATGATCTTATTAGAAAATTCCCAGTCAACTGTAATTCTGCCAAATAACAGTGCTGGGAAGACATGATGTAGACATTACTGAGATGCATTATGTAAGATTAAAGAGTCCACTTACTGCCTAGTTTCTTTTTTCTCATAACCTGATGGCAGTCGAAGGATCTTTAAATCATTTTTGCAAGCTGAATAGATGGAGTTCTTTACAATTCTTACCACAAGGAGTTTTCTTCAGCCTTTAGGCTATTTTTCTGTGGTTGTTTCCTAAATCTTCACCAATTTTTCATGAATTTTCATAGTGAAAGAACTTAAAAGGAATATCTTATCAGAAAAATTGGCCCATCCATTATTAGAAAAACAAGGCCTACCTTTAGGTGATTGTAATTAACAAAGAACCTTGCATTATATGTAGGTCAAATTAAGCCTTCCAACATGTACTGCACTGCAGTGCATTTCTCACCCTACAAATACACCTCTTCACTTTTTCTAGCATTTACTCAGTGTGTTTTATTAGCTAGCACAGGAGCTCTTGACAATCTTTTCTAAACACAGCTTTGAGGAATGTGAATACTTTACATTCTGAGGATGCACTTCCTCCAGATTTTAAGGTGTTTGGTTTTTAAGTCATGTTCCATTTTACCCAAATGTAATATATCTTCACACTTGTGTTCAGAGTAAATACTGGAAGTCCCATTTTAAATACTTTCAGAAACAGTGATAAAGAACAAACTATGCTCTGCTTCTTAAACTATTTTTTGCCTATTCAATAGCTCTAGTTTTCACATTAGGAGCAGAAGACACACTTTTGCTAGTTGTTGGATTCTGTTTGCAAGTAATTGGATGAACAGGATAATTATGAAATATTTAAGGAACTATAAAGGTGCTTATGAATAGTACCATTTTCCCCAGTAAACTTGCATAGGCAAACACGGTTTCGGATGAACAGGTTCCCCTTGCTGAGTGCGTGTAACAGGCCAGAAGAAGGAACAAGGATGCTTTTCCTATACTAAACATAACAGGAAAATTCCTTGGATCCTCTGGTTGTTACATGCAATGGCATAAAAATCCAGCATTGTTTTACAATGTCTCAGCCTTTCTTAGAAGCGAGCAATTTAACTAGGAATGATGTTATTGTCTCCATAAAACACTAAAGGATTTTCTGATATCAAGGGTAAGACAATTCAACAATGAGTTGTATTACATATAGTGTGGCACCTGTGCAATTCCTTAGCCAGGTCTCCAAGAACTGAACTCTTCTGTTTGAGAAATCAGAAACTAATGAATAACAAGGAATGAGTGGAGCAGGGGTTTGATGATGATATTCTGCAGTAAACTGAGTTAGCAGCATTTGAAAATACCCAGCAGTCAATCCCACTGGCTCTGTTCCCCAGATCCCAGTCAGAACAGTAAGAGGAGCTGTTGGAGGTAACTTCATTTCACTTGCTAAAAATATTTACAAAAATAAGGCTTGGCAAAAATACTGACTGAAATGTTTTACTGCTTTAGTTTCCTACTTCTGCTTCTTAACCACAAGCAATAAGTTTTTCTTTCCAGCACTCTGATAAAAGGCTCTGCTCCTGGTGGGAGTTTCAAATTTGCCAACAGAATGGAATATTCATATAGGCAGTTCTGTTATTCTAGTTGGCTGCCCTATCTTTGCTGTGGTCTATGAATACCGTGCAAGATTTTGGGAAGTGGTCTAACAACAGCTTGTCTGTGGCAGCAATAATACTACAGATTTTGATTCTTAGTGTGCCAAATGATTTTTCAGACAATTTTGGGTGATCCCTGTGCCAACAGGTAAAAGGAGTATTGCTCAGTAGAACATATACTCAGCAAGAAATATAAGCCTGACTAACAACAGAATGTCTAGGACTTCAGAGGGGGACAGAGATGTGCAGGATGGTGTGCAAAAGGCCATCAGAATGCAAGCACTGTGTAAGCAGCCTATGCAGAGGTCACATGAAAAGGGGGCACACTCGGACCTAAACTCATTCCATATAACTTCAGGTACTTAGTTAAAAACACGTAACTGACAGTAAATGCAGATAAAGTGAAAAACAGTGTCTCCAATTGTCCTTTGGGAGGGCCACAGATTTGAACTGCATGCCATGTACTGTTTCTTTCTCTCTGTTGATAGGAGTAATGCAGAGGTGTTCCTACTGCTGAGTAAAGCACTCCCCGCTAAGTATGCAGCAAGGGATGAGATGAGCCTCAGCTCACTGCCCAAGCCTCCAAAGACATTGTGGTGAGAGATAATGCACTGCTACAGCCTGGTTACCTCAAGGCATCTATGTCATATTTACCACAAAGGCACAGAGGACTTAAGCAACAGAGTCTATACAGCTCAAAAGCATCAGCCTCAGAGCTCAGGGGAAAAATAACAGATCAATATATTCGTGGAAAACTTACATTCTTAGACTAACTTCAGCATATGGTGGAGGCTCAATGTATTTTTCTTTTCCACAAGTCAGGAGCTGAGACTCAAAGAAGGATTCCGTTAGACAATCCCTACTCATTTCCTCCACAGCTGCAGCAAATGACTGTGAAAAAATTAAGCTCAAATGGTAAATTCCTCTTCAGCGATTAACTCTGAGGAAGTCCATATCTCCTTATAAAAAGCAAACTCCTCTTTGACATCCACAGCCAGAAGTGTTAGCGTCTCTTTCTCTCATTCACAAGATAAAGAGCCCTGCAACCTTTAAATGCACTGCAAATGGACTTCACTGTTTACACCTTATCTGTATGCCTGGAGGAGAATGCAGACCACAGAATCATGGTGAAATGACCTTTAAAATCACCTTATGCTGTAGTGGAAAGAGACGTGATGCCCCAAGGCAAATGTGACAATCCTCTGGCTCAACCTCTAGAACTTCAATGTGGAAAACGGAAAAGAACGGAAAGAGGAATGCAGAAATTTGTGGGGAAGCTGAGACAAATCAACTCATTTGTCAGAATGTTTGAGATGGGCTCCCCACAATACAAAAAGTAACGGAGGAAATATTTTGAGTGGACTTCAGTTTACAATGTAACTTCCCTCACAGAAGGCAAGGAAACTTCTGACAGAATGGTTTGTTTATCAAGGCATTATTCACAGGGACAAATTTAGGGCTTTAAATCCCCCTCAGACTGAAGAAGAACTAAGTTTCCCAGTCCTCTAGTGAGTGTTATGCACATGAAATCTTAAGGGAAGTTAGAAAGGATCTAGGAAGACTACATGTGAAGCAAGGACAGTTACTTGAACTGGGTCAGTCCTGGACATGAGAGAGTCACAGCTATATTTCCCTGATGTCCTTAGGGGAAAAAAAGCCAATACTTAGAGAGGCAACGTTTTGGTGCTTGCATTCAGCCAGCAGCTTTTTGTAATGACATTTTTGGGCTCTGATCCCTGAATTACTGTGAAGTTTTGCCTTCAGCACCTAAACATATTAGGATGCTATTTCTGTGACATGAGGCAGCTCAAGGCTCCATGAAGGACATCAGGACTTCAGAGTGCTTGATGCAGAGATCTCTTTTCAAAATAGGACAGAGACTTCTATAAATAGCCCTAGGCAATCAGAAAGCTTTAGCCATTACATATGTTCTCTATACTAAGTCCTCAGCAAAGGTTTCAATCAGCATAAACCAAGGTTCAATGAAGGGTTGAATCAAAGGCCTAGGCCTATAAACAGTCAATTTAGTGCCACGAAAGATGACATTTATTGAACTCCTATTTCCATCCAAGCAATCCTATGGTGCTTGAATCTTAATCCATTCCTCAACGGATGATTTGAGCAAGCATAAAATAAAATGTTTGAATAAAACAGAACTATCAGTCATCAAATCTGCTGTCAAGCTTTCTTGCAGTCAGTGCAACCCCAATAAAGCTGAGGGTTATGTCAAAGTACATTTGCTGCAGCCAAACCAGTTGTAACCAGTCTTCTCTAGTAAGGCTTCAGGGTTTTTTCACCTCACAGAAGACTGTTTCAGAGCACTATTGCAGCAAGGTAGTCTTTGTTTCCCTTCTCACCGCAAAGCTGCATTTGTAACAGGCAAGCTTAGAGTCTCCTAGACCATTTTCTAGTGAGAATTGTCTGATGCTTTGAGTTTCCTATAGAAATGGGATCAAAGCAACAGAAGTTGTCTATACCCTCTATTTCTCCAAGTGACTCTGGGAGGGCTCCAAAAAAAAGATATAATACACAGCCATTATGGCACGAAAAAGAGCCATCACAACAATTTGGGCAGTTCTGCTGCAGCATTCAACAACTTCTCAACTACAGTGCCTCTGCGTTATCTGTTGTATAGGGACATTGCACACTCACTGCGTATGTCCTTTACACTGTACTTGCCACCAGCTTTAGGGTCAATTCATGGGTTATTTATGCAGCCACACCATTATCCACAGCATATGCTCCCAAATCACAGTATACCGAACCAAGCATTCCCCGCATGTAAAAATTCAAATGTCATTGCCTGTGGTAATAGTCCCACACAAAGACAGAGTCTTCCAAAATAAGCCATTACTGAACAGAAAAGCTTTCCTGTATCTTTGCTACAACCCAAATGAATGGTGTGCAATTTTGGACTTGGGAATGATCTAGGAAAGCTAAGTTTTCCCATGGGCTCTTTCAGTGCCCAATATAGAGCAATTCCTGCACAAAAAACTGTACACACTAGTACCAAAAGGATGGCAAATAGACCTCCTTCCCCTTCCCCCAAAACTGGTGAGGAACCAGACCCAGCAGCATCTACCAGTCTAGACAAGCCCAGTAGAAGTAACTGCCTCATCAACGCACAAAATTGGACCTACCAACCTTTCTCAGCTGTGCAGCAAGATAAGAAGGTAATGATCCCATTTGAGGAATACCAATAGCAGTTATCCATTTGACATCAGTGACATAGCAAACTCTTGAATTTTAAAGGCAGTACCAATTAAAGAACCCTTTCGTGTATCATTAACAACCTGGCAGCTATTAATCTACTTAATTATAATAGTAGCTTTGTGTCTGAGGACAGGACTTTGATTGTTAATATTTGACAAGCACAGACTTGTCCATTACTATGTTTTGGAGCTAAATGCAAGTGTTGAAAATTGATGGGCAAGTCTTAAGCTATCTTTTCCTTTGCCTAAGGGAGCTCTTTTTCACCCTCCAATCTTAATATCCTGTCTCTGAGTTCTTATCCTAAAACAGCACCCCTGTACTAATCTAGTGCAAGATCAATATTACAGCATTCATTCACAGAAATCTTGCTTATCAATTGACCCTTCACCCCAGAAAAACCTAAACTCAAACAACCAAGAAAAAAACAAAACAAAACAAACAAAATCACAACAAACAATAGTCAGTTGGACTCTGCTATCACAAAATACACCTAGAAAGAATACAACTCAATTTTTCAAGCACCAGCTGGTATGAAAACTCAGCATAGATATGAACTGAGATTAAAATTCAGTACCACAGATTTGTATTAATGAAGAATCAGTTAATAGGAAAATAGCAAAGCAATCAATTGTGAGCAGGTGTTCATCAGATCAGCCTTACATAAAACTAATGGGAAAGGTCACAACAGACCAGCAATGAATACCCTGTAGACTGTGAGATTTATTCAGAAATCCGAAGCAGCAAAAAAGAATCACAGGCAGGGAGAACCTACAAATAAACTTTTGAACTCTCCATGAAGGCAGTTCTACCACTGAAAGAACGAGTTAAGATTTGATTTTCTGAGAAACAATCACTTTTTATATTGGATTGAAGAAGTTTTCATTTAAAATGAGAGAAACAAAATTGAGATCTGAAGTGTACTGCAGAAGCCAGCAACAGAACCAGGACCCAAATCTTAAGGCATTATTAACAGAAGTCCTCCCTTTCCCAATAACCATCAAGAGGTGGTACAAGTGTGAATTTTCATCTTCTTTCTTTTAATGCAATGACCACCTGACTTCCAAGTTGCTTGAAAGAACCATTACTTCCTGCATTTTTTATCCTTTTATTATTATACTGCACCACACAGCTGCACACATAATTAAAGATTTAAATAATGAATAGATATTAGCATTATGTAAATCATCATCATTTTCCATTAATGGAACTGGTGGTAACTGCCTATGCATCACAAGCATTAGAAGTCACACAGATTCACACATTTTTAAATCTGAAACTATATGCCTATTATAAATTACAATCAAAACAGCTCTTTTGACTACTCTTAGATTGTTCCCAGCTCAATCTGTTGCACATCTGTTAGCAAAACTTTATGTCCAAGGCTCTTAAGAGAATATGGAATATATTAGTATCTTGAATTAAGAGAGCATGGAGTGCTCAAACTGTGATTATTCCAACTCAAATTAAAACTTCCAAGTGAACGCTATGTATGTCTATTCAAATTACATTTAGCTAAGGTCAGTTATGAAAAACAATTGCCATCTTACCACTTACTGCTCTCATCTGTCTTTTTTAATAAACTCATTACCGAGCCATAATTGGAGCGGTTCACTTAGGCCAGCTCTGGAAAGCGTTGCTTGTCTTAATTCTTCTTGCTCTGTCTATTTCCACTGTGGCTTGGGGCTTAATCCACTGGCACTCCAAATAATGAGTTCAACAAACAGGCAAGACAAAAAAGTCTATTCTGAATGGTACACTGCACAATTTTCTTGTTCTACATAAACATGTTTTAATACCAGTTTCAATAAAAGATACTAAATCAGCAGCAAAGGCTAATGGAACACCCTTCTATATCACTCTGGAGCGCTCAAGAGTCAGTGATGAGGTTCATTATGCAGCTTTCCATATGCCAGCAACATTAGCCATTATCCTCCCTATTATTTAGTCTAGTTTCTGACATCAGAACCCAAGGTCTGAATATATCTCAAAAAACACATTTCCTGAATATAAGATTATGAAAATAATTTTATTTTTAAGAAAGATTATATCCATCAACAAGCAGACAAGTAGAAAAAGACTTGAATAACCCATAGTTTTTTACTAAGAAATGAGAGAGAAAAGAAGGGAGTGCTATGGTGAGGGCTTACTTGGCTGTTTGTCCATGGTACGTAACGCCTGGCAAAAGCCTAATATCAAAAGAGAATTGAGATAATACAACTAATTCTTCAACTTCATTGGGATGTCCAGTGCCACCTTTTTTTCTCCAAAATCCCAGACTACATGTATAAATACTTTAAACATAATGAAGCTGGGATGCTTCACTATAAGAATGCCCAGATTCCACCTAGTACAGTAACCTTTCTCCTATATCAGATGGAGAGGGATGCCTACAGAGGAGAAAGAACAGGGCCAAGATACATTCCCTCAAGCAATTCCTCAGCCTTCAGTCAGTTTTGGTTTAGTGTACCTCCTGACTGATTCTTTTTGGCAACTTGTTAACAATCAAAATTTCTTTTTTAACTTTTTCAAATAATGATCCAGTCTCCTCAACCCTTGCAAACTTCTTATATCCACAACATCCTCTGACAAGAAATTAAAAAGTTCTGTGTACTGCACAAATTATATCCTCTTGAATTTGGTTTGTCTTTGTCTGAACCTAGGCCCTACCACCTTCATTGGACAGACCCATTCTTCTAGTGGTGGAAGCAATGAAGTGGATCTGTAGCAACACTTAAGATTACACAGCTCTCATCCATCTTCAGCAAATATTTGTTCTCCAAACATTGCAAGCCATTCCTTATTCACAATTCTGTGCATATCTGATTTCTGCTGTCTTTCTCTGCAAGTTTACTAGCTTTCAAAAATAATTTCTGACAAAGCCACATGCATTTCTCAGGGTGTAACATGATGTTATCTCTGTTGGTATCAATTTCTTTCTTCATAGTGCCCAAATGCTCCCACCCCCAAGCTCCCAGCTTTGAGTTCATGTTTTCATGCTTCATGCATTTGTCATAACTGCTGTTTAGCTGTAACAATTCACTCAGAGGCAACTGCTGCATATACAGCACTGGATTTGCCCCATGCATCATTTTGTTCTCATCTACGCTGAATTTCATCTGCCATTTTTATATCCATTCACTCAGTTTTATAAGATCATTCTGTAGACCTTCAGTCAAGTCTTTGTCCTTGCAAACCCAAATAATGTGATACATCAGCCAGTTTTATCACTTTTATGCTCACCCCATTTTCCAAGTTGTTTATGAACATACTGAGCATCACAGGACCTAGCAGAGAGTCCATAGATTGATAATATTTCCTCAAAGTGATCAGCATTTACTGACCTACCTGGTCTACACATAGATAAGCACAGAGCACATGCTAAGGCTTAATCTCAAAATAAGGATGCAATTGATTAATGAGACAAAGACACAAGAACAATATTTTGAGTAATGTGGTAATGTGACAGTTTCAACTACAGTGGATTAGAATGATGATAGTATCCACAGATCTTAATTCAAGGAATGGTAGCCAGCTTGGCTAGTGATATTTAGGAAATCTTTTTCATTGGTCTCTACCTGTTTCTCAGGGTGATCTTTAAACCCTTGTGTTCAAAGATACACTGCCACCACTTGCCTACACAGAAAAAACAGCATGTGCTTTGGCAGCAGACAGAGCCTACCCAAACCTCATAATACCTACCCTTTATGTAGATATTCCAAGATTCATTTCTCATGAATATCAAATTGGGCTGAAAAACTGGAAGAGTTCCTCAAGGTTTTGTCTTACCGCAGATCTGGGATAGAATGCTTTGATAAAGCAGGGTAACATTTTGAAATGAAACTCATAAGAACTATTAAAAGAGCACTGAACATTGCCCGTATTACATTCTGAAACTAACTCCTTGTCCATCAGCCCAGCAACTCAGCTCTACTACCAGTAATAGTACAGGTTCGCCTTGCACCTTCACTAGATGGACTTGTCTACATGACATTGGAGAAAGAAATAATGCCCAGAAAAATTACCAGGTTCAGCTAATGAAAAGCAGGCATTAAATACTGGCTCTCAATTCAGGCTGCTGCTTCTCCTGATGGAACTACCATATATAATACACAACATAATACCAAAGGAAGTTATGCAATCACATTCCAGATGTTACACAGGGTTGAATACCAATAATATGCTACTCTAATTGGTAATATCAAGCAAACCTTTGCAAAGTCTCATTCAATGAACTAGTATTCCATAAGCCCCTACTGTTAGTTAGGAGCTGGAGAGTTCATGTCCAGCCTTTTCAACTTAGTTTAGTTTGTCCTGCTTAGGTGTAATTGCCACATTAGTGCCTTTCAGCATACAAGAAAAGCAGACAAATGGTGATCAATAAATTTAGGGTTTTTAAAAAATACCCCCACAAGAATCTATTGCCTTGTTCAAAACATAGATAAGCCACTTGAACTGTTAAAACATGGAAGGCATGATGGAAGGACAACCTGTAGTGTAGTCTGTCATGCTTCCCAGATTCCACACCAAGATGCTTACTCCTTTTCTCCCTTTTGTAAACCCTTTTGGGTTTTGTCCTTAAGGACCATGGGATTGAGTGTCGGGAAACACTGAAATGCAGCTCCGAGGACCCAATCAACTGCACATGCAGGATTTACTGTTAGAGTTTATCATTAACATGTTTTTCTCTGTACGGGTTTGAGTTCTGAGAAGTTTTGTATTCCCTCCCCACTGTGCGTGGCTTCTACACCTCTCTTATTCATTCTTCCCTCCCCCTGAGCAGCCCTGTAGCCCCTATTGGTCAGTTATGGGTGTTTCCCCATTTGGTATCTGGGTTGTCAGTTATCCAGAGCCCTCCCCCTCAGACCTTCTCCCTCTGTTCTCATTGGATGTTTAATCGTTACTGACCCAATCCCTTCTAATGTTCCACCCCATTCTAAGCCCCTCCCAAACCAATCATTCAAAGGTTAGCTCCTTTAAAGGCTTTTTGGTTTCACCCCCTTGTTGTATGTGGTGTGTTCTCTGGGAAGCCGTTCCCCCACAGTTGGGTTTCTGTTAATTCAGCAGTGCCAGTTTGGTGTTTCCTTTACCAAATACCAAGGCACATTTTATCTGCTCTGCATTAATCACTTCTATAACTAACATCCTCTGGTCCAGAAAAAGAGGCATCCTCTAGAGATGGGGTATCTCTGCCCATTTTATTTCAGAAATTGACTGTTTTTTTCACTGAACAGGAATTCTGCTAAGAGAAGATATGCAGTTCTTGCCTGTCTGCAAAACTGTGGAGTGAGAATAAAAGACATCTTTCACATCCCTGAGATGCAAGTAACTTAAATGTCACTGAATCCATGCCAGAACACAGCTCCACAGAGGTCTTTGTCTGCAAGAGGAGAAAGATTAGTAAGGGGCCAGTCCTTTCAAAACAGTTTCTTGGGATCAGCCATTCACCTTGACACTGCTGCCAAATGAAAAAGAGAATCAGCCCTCTTCAAAACAAATCCAAAGACCATTTCAGCTCCAGAGAAAACATCATTACCAGCATGGTCAGACACACAGAGGCAGTATGGAAAGTCTCCCTTTTCCTGCAAAAGACAGCTAATGGATCTGCTCTGAAGGTCTCCTGAGGGAAGAGCTGTCGTGAGCACTGGTAATACTCACAGCCACATCATCTCATTCAGAGGGTTCTTGTGCTTTTGCTTCTGGACCTGGAAGGAACACAGGACAGCAAAAATGGAAAAAGGAACATTAAGAAAGCTGTCATCAATACGAGATGCATTACTGAGTCCAGGGAGGCCCACACAAGCAGCAATGGCCACCCTCACCAGCATCATACAACTAAATTCTGACCTTTCCTCACACATACAAGCAAAGCCTCAAAAACTACAGCACACAGCAGAAAGAGAGCAGAAGAGGTCAAAATTACCTAGTGATGTTAAGAACTCTGTAGCACCAGGGGAGTTGTTAAATGAAAATGCTTGAGCAATCTTGGCAAGCAGACTCGGATACCACTATACAGAGAAAAGAAAGAAAGTTTGGACTGGCATTCAGCTGAGACATTACCAATATTGCATGGGAGTAATAATTTTCTGTATGAATTTTTATTATTCCCTCTGAGTCAGGGAAAGAATAAATATGAGGTTTCATTTCACTTTAATGATTTTCAGAATGAGGCTCTGAAGATAAAGTCAGAAAGCAAAAATAAGTGTTTAGATATCTCTTGTAGTTTGCTCTGTGATACTCCCTCTAATCCCCAGTCTTGGATGAGGAGCTCTTTGAACTAAGTCATCAGCTTGGAGAGGGAAAAGGCCTGCCCCATGTGTAATCTGTTAGGTGGGCAATGGACAGGCAGCAAAACCCAAGGGAATAAACTTGACAGCAATATTTGGTGGATTGAGCACACCAAGGGGAATACTTACATTACTTTAAAGTGTTTTGTTAAGAGCCCTGGATAACTACAGTGGGAAAGACAATGGTATTTAAGTGCCTTCAGAGAAATAAAATTAGGAGGTAACTAGATCAGAATATTCCTTACACTGCCCAGGCATTGCAAAACTACTAAAGCAAGCCTCAGTCCAGATTGTAACAGCAATATTAACATCCTGGTTTTAAATATATTTATCAGAATAGGGAGAAGGTAAAAATGAGAACATGCCTCTCTTCTCAATTCATTACCCTCCCCTCCCCTGCCATTCCCTCTGATGGGGAGAGGAAAACAGTGAGTGTGGCACATGTAGCCCTCAAAGAAAGGTCAGTGCACTAATGGCTGCCTTCTCCACAAGTCAGCCACACAGAATTTGATCTGAAGATGCAATACATCAATGGAGGGTTTATTTTTTTTGACTGAGTTGACAGAAACAATTGAATAGGTCACGTATTCAATCTCTCAGACAACAATAGGATTGCTTCATTTGCTATAAAGGTCAAAAACAGTGACCTGGTTAAGGGCTAAGTGTTTTTCTAAAGGTGAAACATTGATGAAAGCAAAACATCATTTATTTTAACTAGCTACTAGCATGGTAATTTGATTCTTCTCTAAGTACAGCACAAGCACAGTATTACTCCTATACCTGCTTATCTCTAGCAATAAGGAATCACTGTCTTTGAGTAGAAATCTAGTAATCTGGAATCTGTTCCACAGGAAACGGACTGACCAACACTACAGAGTCAGTACTGATGGAGGAGCCCATCACTGCCTTGTATGTAGGGCCAGATTTCGCGAGCGAAGATTTGGGAAGGGGTCTCCCCACATGGGTGTGCCCTTCCAGCTTGTGCAGAGGATTTTTTTAGATGAGGCACAGCGTGCACAGAACTGGCCCCACCGATTAAGTCCTAAGGGTCCATTTGCCATGGCCGAGCGAGCTTGGACAGGGACAGTGACAGTGAAGTCCTTGGGACTGTCACAGCACCCGGTACTAACTGGGGCTGTGTTATGGGTTTAGCCAGGTGGGCCTAAACTTAGGTTTTCAAGTTCAGCTAGACCTAGGATTGTCAGCTGATTTAAGCTGGGCTGAGCTAGCTAACAGCTGACTTCTTCCAGCCAATAATATTGTATTCCATACCATACTACATCATCTCAAAGGATGTAAAATCCAGTCTGTGGGAGTGGCTTGGTTAGTTCCATCATGGCTGCACTAAGAGGAGGACACCTAGAAGCTCCTCTACTATGCTAGGCCCTGCTTCTGTTGCCTCTGCTTGCATTTTGTTTGCATTCAGGGAAGTAGAAATATTTTGTTCTTATACTTTCTCTTTCTTGCTGAGTGTCTTTTGGAGTGCTTATGAATTTAGAGTAATGGGCTTTGTATTAATTGGGGAGTGGGAAGTTATTCCTTGTTATATATACGTAACTTGTGTAAGTGTGTGTTATATTGTAGTGTCCTCTTAATTTTTCTCTTTTCTGTATAAATACATGTAGTTAGTTTCAGCATAAACCTGGTTTTGAGGGTTTTTCTTTCCTCTCCCTCTTCTTTTCCCCTTAGCTGGCTGGGGGGAGGAGGAACCCTTTTCACCCTGTCCTGGACAGTTGGCGTTTTGCCAGCTCAACCCAGGACAGGCTGACCCTGCTGAGCATCCGAGATCGGATGTCAGGGAGGCATTTAACTGCCAGAGACGGTCCCCACTGAGACTTGAACTCAGGTCCTTGGGATTCAAAGTCCAGAGTGCTCTCCTTTACACCACAGGACCGCCCTACTGAAGATCTAATTTCCCCAGGGTGAGCTAGGCACAAGAGGTGCAACAAAAGGCATAATGTTTGCTTAACAGAGTGCTTTTCTGCCTCTGCTCCATGGCCGTCTCTGTAACAGCTCTATCTGAGATGGGGCCAAGTGGTTAAGAGACCTCTTCCTGTTACAGGAAAGGGGCTGCCAGGCTCCCACATCTCAGTTGGGTGGATGCTCTACTGCTAAACACAAAGACAAGTCCCATAAGCCCGTGATTTGCAGTTGTTCAAGATGGATCAACTTTGACAAGAGATGCCAAAAGACTCATATTTAAAATAGTGAGCTGCCCAAATCTTCAGGTACACACATGGGATAGGTACATCCCAGCCTCAGTCTTGTTATGCTTGATTCAGAGTTGAGGTCTCCCTAACCCCAGACCAGTCCATCCTAGTGCCTGACATTCAGCAGCTGTTTTCATTTCAACAGCCCTGAATTTCAGAAACCTCTGTCCCTCAAAAGCATCACCAAAGTAGATAAACTAATAAAAAAAATATAATTTTTGGCAAATCAATATTTTCTATTTCACTAAAAACATCCCAGACTGCTCCAACTGTGAGATTGCCTTCAAATGCTGCTTATATCTCCTTTGGAAAAAGGTCTTTTAGTATTCCTCTCATGAGGCACCAGATTGTGACTTAGACCTTGAAACTCTACAGCAGGGCTGGTAAACACAGGTATTTAATATGGATGCATAGGTATATGCACAAAGCTCTGCCTGAAACTCAGACTCAGCCAGGTGATACTCAAAATGACTTTTTATAAGTTTATGCATTAGAAAATACAAGAGGTAATTCACTGTACTATTCTCAATATGGTCTACAATGCTAATAAAAATCACAATGCCTTTTTAAAAGGGGCCATTTTCTATCTGTTCTCAGCATTCTTATAAATGCAACGTTATAGTCAGATTTTGATCTGCATCCCACTTAAAATCAGCTGTATCTTGCTACTCCTTTTTATTGAGAAAATACTTCACTTAAGCTTGGCATTCCTAAGACAGACTAATTTTTTGAGAAGTGCAGTGTCCTGAAATCTCACAGAACCTTCCCAACCATGAGCACAGAGTGAGGGACATTTCACATCCCATGACGCATGAAGGAACAGTTTTATCTGAATAGCTGCTATTTCTGTGACAATTTGCTTGCATTCCGACAAGATTATTTCTCTGATGTTGTCAGGCCACACAAAAACATGAAATAAGCAGAGACAACAGCTCACATAAATATTGCAGCCAGAACCTGTGATTAAAGGTGTCCCAGACACATCTTTGTCATTAGCTGCATTTAATTTTAAATATTTTTTTCCTCATGACAAACCTTGTCTCCTCTTCTCTCTCCCTTTTTTTAAGTTAAATCTTCTCTTTAAGATTATCTTCAGATGCACCAAGTATTCCCCTCTGATATTTTATTGTCGAGCAATGAACTACTCTTGGTGGTTTCCCAGATCTCTTGCCAATGTAACCATGGAGACCTTGCCAGCTGCTACATCTTGAGGAATTTTGTCTCTCTCACTAACTTTCCCCATGGCAAAATCATTATCAAAAAAATGGAGTCACAATGGTTGCAGGATTTTTTTTTTTCATTTTTGAAACACTCACTAATTTACATGCTTATTATGCCAACTATTGGATTTATTGTTCTTTATTAAATAACAGTACTTGCTATTTATGCAATAAAAGCATGCAGGGGAAACATACAGAGGTTATCAGGTAACTGCCTATATTCTAAACTGTCCAAGGAATAAGACTCCTTAACATCCCATCTTCATGCTCAACTACCTGAAACAAGAAGCTGTATACATCCCCCTTCAGATGATGTTAGAGAAGAGATACTGAATGAGAACAGCATGGACTCTCAAGACTTAGGATCTAGAAACACATGCCAGACCTACACTTAACTGGTGAACCTACAACAGGTTCTCTTTACCATCAGCTCTTTACAGCATTTTTCATGTTGAAAAGATCAGAAAAAAAAATCAAGCAGGATGCTAGAGGAAATAACAGGAGCAAGGGAGAAAGAGCACCATTCACTACCTTGGACCTTAATTTTCATGCTTTTCCACTCTGTTATGGATGCCTCACCAAGATTCTGATTTCATAACAATGCAGTGAGAGATTCTTTTCATCTAGGGGTTCTTTTACTCCCCCTTCATTTCTTTCTTACCACTTTCCTCGGCACAGTAAGGGCATGATCTGTCCAAACAAGGTAGAATCTTTTGCAATGCTTCTATAAAACAATAGCTAAAAGCACAGTGAAAAGCAAAACTTTAAACATCCCAGAAGAATCTCTTCCAATCTTTGTTTGGATAATGGGCAATAAGTTCTGCCTATTTCTCTGGTACTGAAGTAACCAGTTAGAGGCAACACCAGGTGCAGAAACTCAATTTGCTTATTTTGTTGTTGTTATCTTAGTCCTTTAAGAGGCATTTATTTCTAATTGCTTTCAAGAAAACAGGATCATGCTTCAAGAATGGGAACTCCTGCAGTTTTAGCCTATCTCACCTCGTTTTTGCTCTTTTTCGATTTTTAATTTGAACAAAGGCTTCAAAAGCATTCTTTCCCTCAAACAGTCCTAGGAAAAAAGTAAAGCAAACAAGAAATATTGGCTGATTATGCCCTATTTAACCCTTACACATCTCAAACACCGCAAAGTTTTTTTTACCTTTTCCTATTGCGTTTATAAATTAAAGGCAGCGACTGTTTCTAACAGACATTGTTGTCAATGTACCAACCGAGATCAGTTATCTATAAAGCACCCATATGACTGAGCCTCTTATTCCATTGAAATTAATTCACCAATACAATTTAATTCACAAACAGTAATGGGCAGGTTCCACCACAAACAGCTTGCACAGTCTACAGACACACAGACTAGGCTTGTGGAGCAAAAGCATCTGTCCCCAAAACTCACTATAAAATAGCCTTACCTACGTCTAATAGCATAAGTCACTGGCTTGGCATTTTTGCAAACATGATCTGGGCAACAAATCACATTGGTCTATGGTGTGAGATCCAAGAGAGTACAGAAATCTTCAGACTCATTTAAACCACATCAGAGAGACAGCAACAGGAAAGGGAGAGGAACATTCCAAACACTGTGAACCTGTCTGTAGTAAATGGCAAACTGGGCTGGCATTGCTGAGCCCGTGGATATTGACAGAAAACAAGGGAAGAGGAGGGCTGCACGCACTTAAGGAAAAGACCTATCAGGAAGTGTTGATACACTGAAGAGCCTGTCAGGATATCTTACTGTTTGGAAAAACTGAAGAAAATTCTAGGTGAGTGAGACCAACAACAACCAGTTTTCCACCAGCAGTTCCAGTCAGCTACATCACAGAATCTACTGAAATTGCAAAACACAACTGCTAGTTCAAGATACTCAGGTTTTACATATTGTTTCTTGCTAGAGATTCCCCCATTCCCATATGGTTTGAGGAAGAGTAGAAAGTACACAGCTTCCAGGGCCTTTACAGCAAACAGCAGCTCTTCCTATGCTATGCTATCCAGTGAATAGCACTGTCACTTTGAAGCCCAAAACCAGGGCTTGGCATCCTTTTCAGGTAGTGGAACATTTGCTGGAGCCCTGGTTCTACTTTCAGAGTGCATAAAGGTACCGAGTTACTGCCAGTTTTATGTGATAAGTTTAGAATCTATTCTAATGCAAGACATATAGTGTTCATGCTGTACTAACATGCTGCAGTGATGTAGAGCTGTCCAACTTAAAGAAACTCTTGTTCTACTTCAAAGCTCTCCAAGGAAGCTGAAGTATACCTGTTAAGCACACAGCAGCTTGTTAAGCACGGGTGATCTTTGCTGAAGTAGCTCTCTACCAGCATTTTATGAAGATGTACATGTCAGTCAAGATGGAAGAAGGGGGATATTAGGCCTTTTTTTGAAGCTCACTAGGAGAACAGGCTAAATAACAACAGCTCAGGAAGTTCCACATCTCTTCTAGTCAAGCATATGGTTAACTTAGTGAAAAATATTAACACCAATGGTGTGAAAAGGCCCCTCATGCAAATTGATCAATGGACTACAGCAGTAGCCTCAAATTTTGAGTTAGCTCCTCCCTCAAATCTACCTCATTCCAGTCCAAAGGCTATTATAGGGGCTGGTCACAATCAGAAGCAGTGAGTGAGCCTCACCTACCATAAACACCTCATAAATTGAAGTGGTTCCTTTGACAAAAATCTCAAAGTTTAGGGTAGGGAAATACTTCATACCTATGGCTTTACAAGTAGAAGAGAGCAGGCAAACACCTTTTTAATAGTTCAGTCATATGTTGGATGTGTGTGCATCAGGGCAACCAGGCCACCCTTCCAGGGAAAAGAAAAGAGTAACAGAAAAGGGAGGGAGAACTCAAATATATGTGCAGAGAAAGGATCAATAATCTGGAGCAAAGGATGAGAAATTGAGAAAACCCTTACTTGAGCCCTTTGAGCATGTTTTCCTGCTCTAGCCAAGCATCTTTGCTGAAAAGACAAGACAAAGCAAGCTTCCTGCCCTGGACAGTCTGGCAGGGACTCCAGTTTGCCAAGTGGATACAGGGAGAGCCAGAGGCTCACCACAAATAAGCACTGGCCTTGTCATAAGTGAAGTAAGCATGTTGTTTGTTCTCCTTGTCTTCACTTTTGTCACTATAAACATCATTTTCATTGACTTTTGTCTCTTTTGCATTTTATTAATATATTTATATTTTCTTTAGACTTGGCTGGAACTATAAGTTCTATGAAGGTAATTGCCTTCTTCTTTGTGTGGTGACCCTTCACATCAGATGTTCAAAGAAGAAATATCTTCTACTGAGAAACATTAGTCAGGAAAGCTTTCTAAAAGAGAGTGGGGTATCAGGTAGAAAACCTAAAAATTGAGAGTCCTAGAGGAGTGCATAACACTTTACAAACTTGAACTTGTTTTTAGCATAAACAACAAAAGCCATACTTTTGCTGCAAGAGCACTCTCAAAAAAACAAAAAAAACCCAAAAAACCAAAAACCCCCTTAAGCCAAAAGAGCAAGGTCAACAAAACAACCAACCAACAAAAATACAGCAGATCCTCTGAACTCCAAACCAATGGCTGAGCTGGTTATGACTGGAACAGATAATTTTCTACTACAATAGCTTATTTTTAACAGGACAGCAAAGCAATCCCCAATTTTCACAAGTGCTAGCACATGAAGGTAAACTTTTCATTTTTAACTCACCCTGCTAACACAGAAAAAGATTAAAAACTACTCTGGAATTATTAAGATTTTAAGTAAAGTTCATTGCTTTGAATTAAGAACATCCTTTCTTCTCCACAGCACCATCCATCTACCCCCACCACCATGGGAGCAATGGAAAGGAGATGTTCTACTTTGAGAGCCGGTGTAAATGTGCTTTTCACAGTGCTCACCAGCAGCCTGCCAGGGCTGCTAATCCCCACAACTTCAACGAGCAGAAAGGAAGCCTAAGATGAACACTTCTGAAAATCTTGCCTTGTCCAAGTACATACAAAATTGTTCATTGAAATTAGGATATACCAGCACCTTTCATATTGCCCTTGCCTCCTACCAATAACAATTGTAGTACAACCTGGGAACTTCTTCTGATCAGTTCACATAACTCACATAGTATATCTTGAACTAGAATAATGAAACCAGAATTAGATCAACATGCTAAATACTGTGGGGCTCTTTCATTGTGTAAACATAATTTGGGTAGTGTTAAAATGTTTAGAAATATGTTTGAGCAAAAGATTTAAAAAAAAGATTTCAGAAGAATTGGAAATAAAAAACTTATGTTTTCAACAGCTTTTCATTTCAAACCTTCTTTTATTGCATAAAGATAGAGAAGTAACTTAGATTGTCCTAAGAAAAAATATAGTTTGACCTGAAAACAATGCTTCCCTTCCATTCAAAGTTTCATTTTTAATGTGTGCAGGATATGACAACAAAAGAAACTGTCTAGACTTTTTGGCCAGCAGTAATAGGAGAAGAATGTGTCAAGTATGCCAAGGCCATCTGAACTTTCTTTAGTTAAACAGTAGCTATGTAAAACATATTCCCAACATGTAATATTTTTATTTGCAACAGATGATGAAGTGTTAATCAGATATCAGGAAGAAAATGAAGAGCTGAGGTCTAGATCAAAATCTATCCTGAAAGAAGTAGCACAAAATCTATCCTGAAAGAAGTAGCACCCTCTCCTTCAGCAAAGTACTAGTTTGAGTTCACTTTAAACCACATCCTCCAGGTGATTATTGCTGGATTCACAGCAAATGAACCCCTCATACGTTCTGTTCAACTTCCAATCTTATTTTCTACCTGCAAGCTTTCCCCCAGTGATCACTAGCTCTAAATACTACAGCGTTTGAGTTTAATGGCACTCCAGCTTAACAAAACTCTTCATGGTCATTAAGACAAAATGACTGAATTAATTCAGAAACTCAAGAGCATTCAGCTGAACTGATATTAAAGCTCACAAACACATGAGCCAAAGTCCATTTAGGCAGAAGGAAAGTAAAAATGAGTCATAAGAAATAGCCACAACTCAGTTTTTAATTTAACTAAAGCATCTTAAGAAGAAAACACTCTAATGAAGCACTTAATGACTGCTTAAAATTATTTTAACAACTGATGACTTCAGAGAGAATTTAAAAGACAATTTCCCATTAAAATGCCTTATGTAAAGTCACACCTCTACCTATTAAGTCCAAGAGCTTGGTCTGAGTCACTCTGCAAAGCCACATCATAGAAGAAGGACAATCAGGTAGTCTAGTGAAAGATGGTATTCTGTATTTTATGTTTATGCACACATGATAAACAAACAGAATTACTTTCACAGAGGCATAAAATCATCAGATCTAAGATATCAAGGCCAGTTCTTCACAGGCATCCACATAATACCTACCATGTTGAGTAGGGCCCTTAGCAGAAATCAGTCTCGACTCTCCCTCCTTCCCATCCAAGTTTCACAAGCCAGAATATTTCTCTCAATGTGGTGCATAAAAAGGTAGAATGCGGCATAGTGTGAAGAAGACTCAAGAATCACTAAAATCCTTGAAATATCACAGACTTTGTCAGATAGAAATGCTAAAATAATTCTAGAAATGAACCAGACTTCACAGAGGAATCTTGCTACCAAATTCGGTTTGAGCTTATAGCACCCTGTGGCCTTCTGAGTATGTATAAGATTACCAGGATGTCCATTCCCACCTCTTTTCCAGTTGATGCGAATATGCAAATCCCCACTCCTTTTCCAGGTGATGCCAACATGCAAACCTTTCCAAGAAGGAAGCAGGGGTGGGGGAACCCTGCAAAACTTCAAAGACACTTCATATAGGTGGCTACAGCATGCTCAAAATAATTAATCTATATCTGCAAATAAACACACACCCTTTCCTTCTAGCCTGAGCTCTGGACCCAATATCTTATTGACTACCTCCTCCTACACATATTTTGTTCTCTCCTTTCCTCCAGTAGCTTAAAAAGATAACATGAAGAGAGGTCAGAGGTCTATCCCCACCTACCTGGTCCACTGGGTTGACAAACTCAATATCTGTTTCCATAGCAATGGAGAAATCAGCCCAGCATTACAGCTCATCTTCAATCCCCTTCCTCAAATGCCGTGCTACTCCTTTACATCTAGATGAGCTGCAGGTGGTTTTCAGCAGGAGCAAAGATCACTTAGCTGAGGTCTCCAGCACGGGGCACTGCCCCACCAGAGCCATTGAGATTGCTAGTCTCACATAGTGCATCCAAATTTCTCCCTGTCAGCATAAAGGAAGGACAATTTGTTCATCAGGCTCAACCCTTGCTTTTTTGTTTGTTTGCTTGTTTCCATTTTAACTTACTTTCTTTTGTGTTCCTTCTAAAAGTCAGACAGTTCTTCTAATCCTTCAGTACATAGGCCTTCCTCCCTCTGACTCTGGTCATGTTACAAAGAGTGTAAGTCTTCTTAATAACCACAGGGCTTGGAGTTTTGCTGCATGTGGTAAGCACAACTCTGCTTAGGCAAGCATCCAAGAATCTGGACTCTAGGTATCATAAAGTTGGCCCTCAGCTCATGTGTTTGCATTAGAATTATGTTATATTACTTCACAGTATGAGAAATGCTTCTCAGCAATTCAGCTTTTCATCTAAGCTAGCTGTACTAAAGTGGCAATTCTTATACCTGATTCTCAGCAAGATAATTCCTTTACAGATGTTTTCATGGCGAACTGATTTCCCTCGTGTTTCACTCTAGCATTGTTAATTTATTTTTCCTTCTACAAGGCAATAAACTGTTGCACATTTTCCCTGGAAGGGAGAGATATTACTGATTTATTTTGTGTAAAAGGAGACACTGATACCATCCATTGATACATATGAGCAAAAACCACTGCAGAATCTTGGTGGAATCAACAAAACAAACTGCAAAATATCACTAGCTTAGCACGTGACAATAACATCCTCTGCCTTAACTTATACCTTCACTACCTTTAGAGCAATTTACCTGCACTATGTAACCACTTAAGCTGTACCTTTAGAGAAATCATGATGTTTAATGTTTCAGAATTGCCAGCTGTCTGTAATTCAGACTGAAAATATCCAAGTTAGAGCAGCTATTGGTACCACAGTTCCATGAGACATAGGCTTTGTCATATGCCAAAGGCACATATAGCATACATAGAAGAAATCCTCTCTCAAGCATCACCACAGAAAGCCAAGGTTTCTCAGGATTGGGAAAGACATTAGAAAAAGATGACCTTCCAGAGCACCTTTTACTTCAGGCAAGCCATACTCCATAGAAGAGAAGCACTCTCCACCGAGCAAAAAATCCTCCATTTAAAACTCTGCTATCTCACAGAGTAGTACAACTCCTCATCACCTTCAGTGACACACCATGTTTGTTTCAAAGACTGAACAGACAAGGTTATAGGAACAATTGACAAGCAAGAGGGAGTGATCTTAATTGTGCTTGCTGCTAAGACAGGGTCCCCTCTCAGCAGTAGTCAGGTCCATTATTTATAATTATGTGGAGTTGCTGTTCTAGAACAGGTGCACAGAACCAAAATGTGTGGGACAAGTCCATATACTCTGTGAGAGGGAGTCACTTGAAATGCTTGTAATGTGATGGCACAGGGTTAATTATCTGCATTCACAGCTTCATCGTAGGACTGACAGGAAGCAGACAAGAAGGAAATACAACAGCTCCTGATAAAATATCTCCTGATAAGCATGGCAGGAGGCTAGTAAACAATCCCTGCAGTCCAAGAGTTAAAGAGGTTGCTTTCCCTTTGAGTCACGCTGCTCTTATGCCAAGCTCAGGAAAGAACAAACCAGATGGATCTGGCTTACAGGGACAAGGACCTCCCCTACATAGACAGGGAGATGGAAAGAGGTCAGCTGATGACTAAGATAGCACTATTGGTTTTCCTAAGTTTCAAGGACTTCACAAACCTCAGAATAGATGAAGGTAGCTGCATAGGCTGGTTTTTGCAGTTTCCTCTGCCAGATTTCGCTGTTTCCCTTGCTACAGAGATTTCACAGCACTTGGGTTCGGCAATGCAGTCTGGTTACAGTTAACAGCAGTTGCACTCCACTGGGAAAACCCACTGAGGAATCCTTGCTGATCCACACAACATGCTGCTCTAGGGAAAGCTCCTCCACAGGGCTTTACCCTTGGGTAGGGAATAGTAAAGGGCTTCTCTCACATGTGCTGGCATCTAGAGAGCAGGCACACAACACAGACAGTGTGCTGTGCCTTGCTCTGCAGATAACAAACCCACATGGAACAGAGCAGACTTAACTAATAGACCAGTTAAACATTCTTTGAAAATAAATCAGAGGGAAAGAGGGAGGGAGGGAAGGAAGCGGGGCGAAAGGGGGAGGGAGGGAGGGAAGGAAGCGGGGCGAAAGGGGGAGGGAGGGAGGGAGGGAAGGAAGGAAGGAGGGAGGGAAGGAGGGAAGGAGGGAGGGAGGGAGGGAAGGAGGGAAGGGGGGAGGGAAGGGGGGAGGGAAGGGGGGAGGGAAGGGGGGAGGGAAGGGGGGAGGGAAGGGGGGAGGGAAGGGGGGAGGGAAGGGGGGAGGGAAGGGGGGAAGGAAGGGGGGAAGGAAGGGGGGAAGGAAGGGGGAAAGGAAGGGGGAAAGGAAGGGGGAAAGGAAGGGGGGAAGGAAGGGGGGAAGGAAGGAGGGAAGGAAGCGGGGCGAAAGAGGGAAGGAAGCGGGGCGAAAGAGGGAAGGAAGCGGGGCGAAAGAGTGGAAAAGGAGGTTTCTGATTTTGGAATACAACAAAGACTATTTCTTCCAGACTTTTGCCTTTTGATTATTTTCAGTTAGAAAGAAACAACAGCAAGAAAAGTGAGAGCAAAGACAACAGATGACTGAATCCAAACCATTAAACTGAAAACATCTACATTTTTGTCAAACTACTTTGTTTAAAGTGTCAAACAAAAAAGCCCAATTTAACTTTCCAGAGAAGTTATTTTTCCAATAGAGTCCCTTACCACTAAACACAAACATTATATTCTGCAGGAGATGGCAAAACTGAAATTACTGATCTGCTCAGACAGAGATTGTATAGTTATAGTGTGAAATTCAGTGCCTGAAAACAGTAAGATGACTGAATCAGGCAAACTCGTGACAGACTCAACTGAAAGATGCTTACACCTCCTTACAACCTTCTGTTGGAGAAGAAGTCATCTAGGCTTCATCTGTGCAATTCACCCAATAGTTCTGTCCTTCAGTCTGCTTCTCATTCCCATAATGCCAGAGTCATAGTCTTCCACACATGTCTGCTGGGGTTTCAGCATAATTTAAAAAATTATTATAAAATGTGTGCCTCTTTGGAATGAAAGTAACTAATACCAGCATGTCACAAAAGAAGCCAGCAAATAACAAAATTAGGCCTTTTTTGCCTTCTGCAGTTTTATAAAACAAATACTTCAAAAATGTTTTTGAAAAGGTACCATTACAACGACACTGTGTTCTGTTTATACACCCTGAGCAAAACAAAGTTGATTGATCTCATAATGTATTATTTCTTGCTCCATGTCCTAAGGAGTAGGAAAGTATACAATTTTACTATCTGTCCCTACTACCCGAAATAACTTCTCAGGCCATTTTAAACACGATCTGACAGAGGTTTCAGAGATAAATAAATTTTGTTGATCTGCTGGAGGGTAGGAAGGCTCTGCAGAGGGATCTGCACTGACTGGATCCATGGGCTGAGGCCAACTGTGTGAGGGGAAAAAAAAGAAAGGAGAGGGGAAAAAATAAGGCCAGTTGCTGGATTGGGTCGCAACAATCCCAGGCAGTGCTACAGGCTGGGGTCAGAGTGGCTGGAAAGAAGCCTAGCAGAAAAGGAACTGGGGGTTCTTGCTGACAGCAGCTGAACACAAGCCAGAAGTGCACCCAGGTGGCCAAGAAGGCCAATGGCATCCTGGCTAATATAAAAAGTAGTGTGGCAAGCAGGACTAGGGCAGTGATCATCTCCTATATTGGGCTCTGGTGAGCCTGCATCTCAAGTGCTGTGCCCACTTCTGAGCCCCTCACTACAAGAAAAACATTGAGGTGCTGGAGCAAGTCCAGAGAAGGGCAACAAAGCTGGTGAAGGGGCAGGAGCATGAGTCTTATGAGGAGCTGATGGAGCTGGAGTTGTTTAGCTTGAAGAGAAGAAGGCTCAGGTGATACACACCTTATCACTCTCTAGAACTACCTCAAAGGAGGCTGTAGCAAAGTGGGAATTGGACACTTCTCCCAAGTAATAAGTGATATGATGAGAGGAAAGGGCCCCAAGTTGTGCATGGGAAGGTTTAGATTGGATACTAGGAAAACTTTCTTCCCTTGACAGGGTTATCAAGCATTGGAACTGCCTGCCCATGGAAGTGGTTGAATCACCATCCCTTAAGTTAATTAAAAAACAAGTAATTGTGGCATTTAGGGACACCAGTTAGTGGTGAAGTTAGCAGCACTAGGTTAATGGGTGGACTCAATGATCTTAGAAGTCTTTTTCAACCTAAATGATTCTATGATTATTGGGTTTGTGTGTTTGAGTTATTTAAGCAATCTGGATAAACCTTTCAAATACACATCTTCCAGCTTCCACTTAAGACACCTAGAAGACAGATGACATCCCTTGAAGCTGAATTCTACTCCAGAACAAGGGCACTATGAACATAAAAATCTGTTCCACAGTGTCCCCAGATAGATTGATGATTTCATGTTATCAGCATTTCTCAAAACAATATTTAAGGAGAGAAGTAATGTTTCGGTCTATAAATTTCCCTGGTTAAAGAGAGAAATGAAACTAGAAAGAAACAAAGTAAGTCAGCAAGCTCAGAGATTTAGCAGTGGAAGAAGGAAGAAGTTCTGTGTCCCCTCCCACAGAGAGCATGATATGTATCACAGCTGTGTATCAGAGCCATAATCTCTATGAAAACCATTATGGAAACAGGTTATCCTCAGAATGTCTTAGAGAAGTAAAATTCTGTGCAAAAGATGTAGACAAGGTCTTCCAGATGGCCATGAATTGCATTTTAAGGTGACTTTTCATTGCAATTAAACATTTTCCCAGATAATTTCTTTGCATTGTGGAAATTCTGAGAGTTCACTAAATTTTTATGAGACTACAGCTGAGTCAAGAGAGGAAGATTTACAAGCAGTTAGGACACATTGAAGCAGTTATTATCTGGGAGAAAACTTGATCAATAAGAAGATAAGAGATTAGGAGGATTCCCTCTATTTCTCCTTGTTCACTTGATCCACCATCATTTTACATTGCTACTTTCCCAACAGTGCTGTTTCTACTTGTTCAATTCAGCATTTAAGCCACATGCAGTACCATAACACATCAGACTGTTGTTTGTATTTTCCAGGAGCACTCTGTAGAAGTAAACAAAAAGGAAGTCTACAGTCTCTCTGCTATCATGAAATCAGAATCAGCTTTAATAAACTGTAAAAGGAAACCAGCATGCTCAATAACTCAAAAGCAGGGGAAATATAAAGGACATTTCCCATCAAGTTTCCACACAGTTTCCCTTCTAGTAATAAATTTGCCTGGGAAAGGAGGAAGGGACAGGACAGGGAGCTTGAGAACAAAGTGTACCCTCTTCTAATTCATGAATGCTTGTCCAACTGTGCCATGTTCTACCA
The DNA here is from genome assembly GCF_047495875.1 of Pithys albifrons albifrons. Taxonomy (NCBI): domain Eukaryota; kingdom Metazoa; phylum Chordata; class Aves; order Passeriformes; family Thamnophilidae; genus Pithys; species Pithys albifrons. The sequence goes on along the minus strand of NC_092462.1, from coordinate 18,680,094 downwards.
GATCACCCTGTACTTTGTGTATCCAAAGTTTGCAGGATGATCTGGGATGGGACATGACCTACATGAAACCTCTTCATCTTCTGCCTTGGAGACTGTTGTGTTACACAACGTATCTGGAGCATTCCACAAGAACCAATTTTATAATTTCTGAGTCTCTGAAGCCAAGAACACCAAAAAGTCTCCTCCTACTGCTCTACTGACCATAATACATTTAAAAAAATCCAAACACAAAACAACAACAGCAGCAAAACAACTCAAAAAACCACAAAACAAACTCTCTGACCACTGAACTCTCATCTTGCACACATTCACTTGCACAACACAGTCCCTGAGGAGATGCTAACTCAATAGCTAGCTCAATACTGCCTTAGAAGCATGGCATGGAGCCAAAGAACATAAAACACTGCTTCCAGGTTTAGTGCTACGCTGAAATGCTTAGAGTGCCTCCAGACTTGGTGATAGGTCTTGTCAAATCAAACCCCTTATTTCTGCTTTGCAACTTGTGCACAGAGAAGGCATGTCCAGTGTCTGCCAACACACACTCAGTTGTACCAGTTTGATTTTACTTCTGACGAAATATTTCATTGTTAAATTAAGTGGGTGCAAAACAAGAAAGTGTGTGTTGAAGCACAGTTCACAAATCAGCTCAAGTACGTGTCTTCCAAACTGAAAGACAATTTTGACCAAAATGCATGGGCAGACACACTCCTCTGAGACATGACTATATTAAAGAGATGTATAGATTCCAAGACTCCTGCATCTCAGCTCTCTCCCCCTTTTCTTCTGCTCCAGTTACATTATTTCCTGATGTCTTTTAACAGAAACAAATCTCCCCACTGAGTAACTAGAAAAATACAGTCATAAACACATGAATCTCCCTTTCCCACCCAGTGTACTTCTCTGCCCCTCATAATCTGCACAGCTCATGCAGAATCACAAAATCAACACGGCCAGAAGAGATCCTCATAAGATCATCTTGTCCAGTCATCAACCTAGAACCACCATAATCACCTTTAAACCATATCCCCTAATGCCACATTCAGACAGCTCTTGAACACTTCCAGAGATGGTGACTCCACCACCGCCCTAGGCAATTTATTCCAGTACACAACCTCTGTTTCAGTGATTTACTTTTCTTTTTTTTTAAATATCTGATCTGAATCACCTGGCAAAACACGAATATGGAAGTGCATTTCTCACTCTCTAGCCCAGTTCACAGTACAGCTCTGGATGCCTTGATGCACTTAATACCAGAGTTTATCAACACTGCTGTGAATCCCAAATAACACGCAGTATCAGAAGGCAGTATTGCCCACTGCTACTACTCAACACAAAGGACCTCCTTAATTACAGGGTAGAATAGTTTATTCTCATTTCAGCTCTACTCTCAGCTACATGCTGAAACTGTCTGAATGCTGACAGTGCAGTCATGTCACAACAGCTTCTTTAGTCAGGGCCAGTTTTCAGGCTTTCACAAAGCAGAGGAATGATGATGTGTAGCTCTGTTACTAACATGACTGTTCCTACCTACATTTGCTTTGTTGGTTGTTTCAACTATATACGCTCTGTGGGGTCAAGAGCCACTTCACCACACACAAACGCAATCTAACCAGCAGCATTCCTTGTCTCCAACAGATAATTTAGGGAAACTGCAGTTCAAGGCATGGCTTGGGAAAGGGCCTCCACAGAAAGATGGGGAACTTTGTGATTTTTAATATTTGCACTGAAGACAGAGTTCCTGGAATTTAGTTACATGGGAATCTGAGCTTTTCCCCAAAAGGAAACAGCTAGTCTGCCTAATAGCAGGGAGAATCTTGAAGACACGCTCTGAAACTTGAAGTGTCAGGGAAATGATAAATAAATAAAAGGTTTGGAGGAGAATGAGTTTGCAGTGCGTTAGTATTTTATGCCAGTAATCTTTTTTTGATGCTGTAAGAGCAGAAAATCAAGAAAAACAGGGTGTGATTAAACCTTGGGAAAGTCTGACTGAACAGGTACATTAGAAACACAGAGTGCCTCCAGAAATGTAGCATAAGGACACATGCATGCTCACCACATCCTGTACAGGTCATAGCACTTCACCAAAGCACAGGAGCTGATCTGAGAGCATTGTCTCACAGGCAGAGTGTGTAGCAGATGAGACCTATGTACCAGAACTAAGAAAAAAGGTAAAGATAGTGAGACTGGGTATTATCTGTACAGAGAATGAACAGCTCTCTTTGAAATATGTGTCTGTCATCTACTCAATAACCAAGGCATGGATGTAAAGTGTGTTTACTTGAGTGATATGTTTTTGTTTCAGGGGGCTTTGGGAGGTGTTAGGTGTTTAGTTGGGTTTGAAGAGTTTTTTTGTTTGTTTGTTTGTTTGTTTTGAGAGAGATAGAGAAACAGTTCAAGAAGTAATTACATGTGTGCAAAATGCTGCCTACGATTTTACCGCCTTCTCTGCTTCAGTACTCCTCTAGCTGTGGAAAAACGTCTTGGCTACTCAGAGACCTGGAGTTCATGATTTATTACATTTGTCACTTACTAGATCCATTCCCAGTTCAAGTGCTTCAGCTCATTTCTAGAGACAGCACATGCCAGCAACTGGAACTTCAGAGCCATTTCAGCCAAGACAGCCCAGCCCCATAGTCTGGCAGTTAACACAGATTCATTCTTCCGAGTTCATTCACCAAACTGATAAAAATCAGAAATACCTAGTTCATCAATTTCACTGAAGCATGAACTGAACTGCTGAAAAATATTATTTCATTTTGCAGTGTGAAAAAGTACTTTTTTCCCCTTCAGAAATTACTTATATACATATTTATTTATTCTATTGCCCTAAGATTACATTTTTTAAAGCACAGAAATTTAAGAAAAATAGGATTTTACTGAGAAGTTCTTTTGTCTGAATCAAGTTTCCTTTTCAGGAAGTTCAGGTTTTGATACAGAACTGACTTTTGACCTAAAACCTGCTCAAAAACACATAGTGCTATATCGTATCCATTCTTCTATGTCAAAGAAACTGAGTTATACTTGGAAAGGACAATGAAGAGTTAAAAACATGCATTGTTTACTGAGAAAAATTGTAGAATTTCCTTAGAGAATAAAGTATAATTGCCAGGCATTGATAAATTGTGTAAGAAACACTACTGATGATTCATACCAGTAGAACTTGCTGCTAAATAAACTCTGACCTTGATACTCAAGAGACCCACTTAGAACATCCTGCAAGACAATGATATATTTCTCCACACTAACCTTTGTGAATAGTCTGCCTCTTCAGCTCTGTGAAACAAGCTAGTTCCAATTAAAGAGGAGAAGTGGAACTGCTTCATACATTTGTTTTAGTGGCAGGACACACAGGGATTATGATGTCATAATGCTAAGAATATTGGGCAGGAAAAGCTAGGTATGGGTTTTCTTCAGGTTTCAGATATGTATTATTGCAACACTGCAGAAAGTATTTCCTTCTTTAAGATAGAAAAAAAAGTAGAGCTGGGATAGGGAAGGAGAGAAAATGGCATAGAAGATAAAGGTTAGAGCTGAAAGGAAGCAGTTGTGGCCACATTCCCAACCCATTCTCACTATGCAGAAACAAGGACGTCCCATAGTTCAGCTTCTCAGCTGAAATGTGGAGGTAATACAAACTTTCTCCAACTTCTATCTTGTTAGGTCTTACCTTCTGCATGGGGCATTCAAATACAACACAATGTGGATCTATCCCACCAAGGGGATAACTCCCTTAAAGAAGCAATCAACAGAGAAAACCCACCACGAGATGGCAGAATCTTCAAGGACAACTCAATGAGAAAACTGAAGTCCCTCCTGATGAAGGCAAAACAGATGCTGGGGAAAATGAGGGCAGAAAAAGACCAGGAGGTTTTGGATGCAAAACTCCTCCATCTCAGCCTCTGAAGTGGAGTGAATCAAAATTTTGAAGGGGCGTCTGCAGCACATGGGGGAAGAGACTCCACACACCTCCCCAGCTGACTGTTCTAGTGGTAGTTTTTCCCCACAGTATCGAAGCTTCATGACCAAACAGCAGGCATCAGTACAATTAGAAATCATTACTTGTGAATCTAGGGACTGAAAAATGAACCATTTCATTGACTCATCCATGTCATTCTCCTCTAAACACTGTCCACTGTGGAACACAAAACCAGAAAGTGCTTGAGAACATCATACAACACTTGACAGCACCAAAACAAACCAATGACCTTCCCAGCATTCTTTTTACAGACCTTTAGTACAAAACACTGAAAGCCACAACATTGACAACATTCCTAAAAAACAGAACAGCAAAAGTGTAGGGTGGCACTCACAGCCTGTGTCACCTTTCCTCTGCAATTGGAAAATGAGTCTATAAAAGTCTAATTAGATATATTTTTCTGCCTTGTTTGTTTCTGGGACAATCACATGAGAGACAAGCCTTGCAATGAGGGGGGAAAGGTGAAGGCTTTTAAAGGCCTTTCTTAATCACTAGATCTGTGTATCAGAAAGAAAAGTGGATGCATTGAATTTTCACTCTCATATGTAAACTTCATCTCTGATGAACGTAAACTCCATCTTTTCAGTAAGAAGCTCCCAAGGAACCAAGCTGTGAAACATGGCCTTTTTATCCTAGAACTTCAGGCATTCTAGGCTCAGGATGCAAAGAGCAGCCAGGATGCACTTGCTTAGTTTTGAGCAAGAAGCCCACACAGCAAAAGGAGGACAGAGGCAATTACTCATGGAAACAAACAGCTAGGAAAGTATGCCATGGTACAATTTGCTAAAGGAGCTGAAACACAGAGGGAGGCAGGAACAAGAGAAGAAGTGACAGTGATGGAAGCAGATGGGATATAGGGGATGTTTCATAAAGTAGCATGAGAGAGATATTGACATGTTTGAAAGAAAAGGGAAAAGACAATGACTGATGCAGAGAAGCAGTGAAAGGATGTAGCAAACAGCATGGCTGGTGAGGAGAGGGAAAAAACAGAGTCAAGGGATTCACTTTCATCCTGATATATGCTAGAAAAAAGTCTCACAACATTTAGTTTTTCCTGTGAGGGAAACTTTGTTCTCCAATCACATCCAAAAGGAAAAGCAAGCCTGGTGAGAAGTCAATTCTGAACTTCCCTAGTGTGCAAGGCGATTTGCTTCAGGGTGACTTCTCTTTGTTTTCAAAGCCTGAGCAGCATCCTGCTACGCCTATGCCTATCAAATAATGGTGACAGAATCAAACCATAAATGAAAGAACGAAAAATCCCTTGTGTCATGGCATTTCCTTTATGAGTCATTGGTGCCTGAAAATGAGGACTTCTTGCCATATTCCCACTGCACAGCAACCAATTAGCATTTCTGTTTTTTTCCTCAGTTGCAATCAAACTGAAACAGAAAAAAACTCAGCTGCGAGAGGAAATGATGAAGTTAACTGACAAATTTTCTCCAGTTACCTTGCTATTTAATTTTAAGATCAGTCCTGCCTGATATTAAAAATGAATTCCAGGTATTTGGGATGGATTCCACAGTAACACTATTTGTTGAAGTGAAGTAAGTGAAAATCTCTTTCTCCTGCATGCATTCAGTGATAAAAAAAAGACTCAAAAACATTGATTGTTTTACATATAGAAATTGCAGCATGCATAGAATGAGCAGTAAATAAAAATTTCTTTCTGGCTTCATAAAAAAACTAATTTTAGCTGGTTGTATAATAGCTCTCTCTCCTCCACCTCACAAGTTGTGTGCTTGTTAAAGACACTGCAGGAAATTTCATTATTAAATGAAGTTGGTAAATGAAACTTCAGCTACTTGTTTCTGTAGAAGAGAAATGGACCCACTGACCTCTCTGCATCCAAAGGCTCTCATTACAGACACTAATTGTCGTAGGCTGCTCTCTCCTTTCCAACTCTGCTGTGCCATTCTCAGAAAATTCAAATTAATTCACCTCATTTGTCACTAACCCTTCTCAGAACAGACTTTTATACTTTGCTGATGGTTTAAAAGCTGTTGCAGCAGGTTTCCACAGTGCCTTTTATGCCTTTAAAAAACCCCCCACACTTGAGGAGGAGTACATATAATGCACAGAAACCTGCTATTAAATACAGGCTTTAAGGGCTTGTGCATTTTCCATTTCACTTGATCAGGATCTTCAAATCTTACAATCTCATGGGGTTTGCCCTCATATGTATTAAAGGAAATGGACTTCCTTATGTTTCAAATCTAGAAACAAGTGAAAGACCAAAGACATCTCCAGCTCTTAGGAAGCCATATCCTGTTGGAATTTCAGTGTTCACTTTAAGATGCAAGATTGCAAGATACCCATTTTTCAATAGGGCATACATTATGTTTTATTTTTGTTATGGGTTTAGCCAAGTAGGCTAAGAAGTTAGGCTTTAAAGTTCAGATTAAGCCTGAAATTGTCAGATGACTTGAGCCGGGCTGAGCTAGCTAACAACTGACTTCTTCTAGCCAATAATATTGTATTCCATACCATACTACATCATCTCAAAGGGTGTAAAATCCAGTGTGTGGGAGTGGCTTGGGTAGTTCCACCATGGCTGCACTAAGAGGAAGACATCTAGCAGCTCCTCTACTATGCGAGGCCCTGCTTCTGTTGCCTCTGCTTGCATTTTGTTTGCATTCAAGGAAGTAGAAATATTTGTTGTTATACTTTCTTGCTGAGTGTCTTTTAGAGTGCTTATGAATTTAGAGTAATGGGCTTTGTATTAATTGGGGAGTGGGGAGTTATTCCTTGTTATATATATGTAACTTGTGCAAGTGTGTTTCCTCTTAATATTCTCTTCTCTGTATAAATACATGTAGTTAGTTTCAGCATAAACCTGGTTTTGATAGTTTTTCTTTTCTCTCTCTCTTCTTTTTCCCTTGGCTGGTTGGGGGGAGGAGGAACCATTTCACTCTGTCCTGGACAGTTGGTGTTTTGCCAGCTCAACCCAGGACAATTTTCATGGTCTTTTGCCACTTCTAGTATGTATTATCCTATATAATTTGGTTCATGAAAGGTAACAGTTCTTCCTGCTTTGGAAAAGACGCAGTGAAATCAAAAAACTACCTATTTTAAAATTTAAAATGCAGTGGCAAATATTTTGCATGCAACCTGAACAAATTAATAGGAAACTGAAAGAGAAAGGAAAAATTCTCTGTTATGAAAGTCATTGTGCCATAGGAAGGAAAGAAGCAAAAAACAGGAGGAATGAGAGGCCACTGTGCAGCAGGAAAGCTATGATGTAGTCACCACCACAGAGACATGGTGGGATGACTTGCATGACTGGAGTGCTGCAATGGATGGCTAAAACTCTCCAGAAGGCAAGAAAAGAGAGGTGGTACATTGGGAAGCCTTTTGACTTTACAGAGCTTGAGGATAGTGATAGTAAGTTTGAGTGTCTGTGGGTGAGAATCCGGGGGAAGACTAGTAAGCCAGATATTCCAGTGGCAGTCTGTTACAGATCGTGCAATCAGGATGAAGAGAGTTAGATGAGCTATCCTATAACCAGCTGGCTGATGTTTCACAATCAGCAGTTCTTGTTCTTATGGAAGACTTTAACCTGTCTCATGTGTACTAGAAACCCAGCACAGCGGAGAGGAGGCAGTCTAGGAGCTTCCTGGAGTGTGAGGAATGTAAATTCCCAACGCAGCTGGTGAGTGACCCTACCATGTTGGAGCCCTGCTAGACCTGCTGTTTACAGAGAAGGGCTGGTGGGAGATGTGGTGGTTAGAGGCCACTTTGGGCAGAGCAACCACAATGTGACAGAGTTTTCAATATTCAATGAAATAAGGAGAGACACCAGCAAAACCTCTGCCCTGGACTTCCAGATGGCTGACTTTGGCCTGTTCAGGACATTCATTCGGAACATGCCTTGGGAAGTAGCCCTTAAAGCTGCCTCTGTCCTTGCTGCAGTTGCTCATATAGCAGGCCTCATCTGATGAGGCAGCCCTTCTCCCAGAGGAGAGAGTATGGAAATGGGATCTATGTTTCAGTACAGGTTCCCAGAAACAATTTGTAGGTGAGAAATTTCCTATGGGAAAATTATTTCCTGGGAAAGTGTTGAGAATAGGCCCTCATGAGTGTGGGGGAAAGGTTGAAAATTCATGTCCTTTTGAATAATTTCAATGATGATGCAGAAGTTTCAAAACCATAGGCCTGACCTGTATTAAAACCAAGGTGTTGCATCACCTTGGTATTGGTGAAAACATGCACCATCACACAAACATTTCAAATTAAATAAATGCTAAAAAAAAGTACGATTTGTTCTAAGCTTCAGCCCTAACTCAACCCCCAAATGAAAGAGTTCTTTAGGCGAGGAACTTTGAGACATGGACCATATTGATGTTTTCAGAAAGGTGCCACAGACCTTTCTGTGTAGTTAGCATTAGCGACATCCAGACCAGCCAGTTCTAAAGCTTCAAAAGTGCCTGCTTTATAACCCAGCTGCAGTCTGCAGTGCATTTGGCTAAGGTACAACATCTAAACAGTAACTTTAACATATACCCACAATACTCCACTCACCTTAGCTTCTTAATGTAAGAAATCAGTCTTAAATAAAGGTTGGACACCTTCATACAATATAAAAATGTTAAAAGATAATAATTCCAGTGTCAAAAATTGGGGCCAAAACTATCTTTCCTGTCACATCAGTTAGGAAGTCTGCTAACACAAATCCAGCAGGCTGCAGAAATAAAAATTATTTCAGATAATCAATAAGATACAAAGAAACTACTGCTTCAACAAAAATATAATTACAGTGTCCTCCCCAAAAGGGTCTGAATAAAGCATCAGATGTGGGAGCCAAGAAAATAATTTAAAGGGGAGATTTTTTTCATATTAGTCTATTGCTTTGCAAATGTAACATCTTTTAGACAGTACACATCTTCTGGTTTTGGGAAATATAACAGAGTGCTGGACATCTTAGACAGTTAATTTAATACAAAATAAAAGCGATTATACCCACTACAAGAAGAATCTATAGAGATGAAATAATGAGGCACGGTGCAGTGAATTACAGACATTATATTAATAGTGTTGACGTTCCTAGTGGTAATACTGTAACATGCATTTCACAACATCATGCCCTAGTTTATTACAAGAGAGAAGTGAATCTAATAAAAGCAAATCAGTTCTCACTGGACCTGAAAATATTTTTCATTTCCCTAAGGAGTGCTTCAATACTTCAAATCTTCTCTTTAAGGTTGAATCAAAATTTCTATTAGGAAAGCTGGCCAAAACAACACTGACAGCTGAAAAAATGGGGCTGGAGCTAGGAGGTAGAGGTATTTGCTGAGTTTCTTTTTAGATTTGGTTTAAGCCTGAGTTGAACACAAACTTCTCCCTTACAGAAAAACAAGATGCCCACGTCAGCTCCACTTCCACGCACACACACAGGCATGGCTGAGAATTTGTGTCCCAGCTGTATCAATTCTACAAAGGTCTGATGTCATCTCTCAAAGCTGCCTACAGGGAACCCTGAAGTCCTAAATACAGAACTAAACAGCTCAAGAGAAGCAGGCTCTCTTTTTCTTCTATATCTACTTTCAGACTAAGCCATAAAACCCAAAGACAGCATGGTCAGCAATGACAAACAAAAACATTTGTTTGCAATCTCAGAGGGTCTTGAAGTGGCTTTATAGAAAAAGGTCGGCCCCTAGTGATAGTGGTTTTACATCTCTACTAACAAGGGCATACATATGCATTTGGTACCTTTTCTCCCAGAAGGACAGCCAGGCTCTCATGAGGACTAGTTTTCATTGCAGCTGGAGCTTTTATGACCAGAAACAAGGGAGTACTCAACTCCATATATGCCCTTCCTTTAAAAATCTCTTTCCTTTTTGGACATAGTCTCAAAAGCAGTGACATGAAAGATACAATAGATCTGTAGCTATGGAAACAATGGTTTATTGTTAGTTTCCGTAGCAAGAAACAGAACAAGGACAGAGAGGAGGGCAATAACTTGGCCTTAAGCAAATCTGCATTTGCAGAGAAGGCAGAGCACAGCACACTCAGTTGCCCTTCTCCTCTGGAGACCCAATACAAGGCCAACACCACACAATGTAATGCATCTACTCTCCTTCCTGAAATAAAGGTCAGAAACATGAAAGCTTTGTCCAGGAACCTCATGAATAACATCCATGTGCAAGCAAAAAGCCTTAGTGGGGACTCGGGTAACACAAGGGACAGCCAAAGCAGTCTTATATGTGCATGCATGGCCTTAAGTACTCTGGAATGAGCCAATGAACATGTATTCCTCTACCCAAAGCAGATTCCACCAATGATTTGGTCTGAACTAAGTGGTGAGATTCTGACTCCCTGGCTCAAGGATTCTCTTCTTCAGCTTTCAAGGCACAGCTTTCTGCACCTCACTGGCATACCTTATCCTGCACACAAACTGCTTTCCTAAACAAAACAAGTTCTAGGAGTACATCCCTGGCCATTCATGTAAGGTCTCAGATGCCTTTAAACAAGCAGCCACAGGACCCTCAGCAGGTGTTCCTTCAGTAGTCCCACTCACAAGTATGGTTCTACTCTTCTATCACACCAGAACAGTATCAGTATTAAATTAAACCATGAAGTTAACTTAGAAGGACTACTGTTCTCCTTAGGGAACACACCCTAAGTTCCAAAAGTTGTCCTTCATGGAACAATAAACATAACAATAATGCTCAGGTTTTGGTGGGGTTTTTGTTTGTTTGGGGGGTTTTTTGGGGGGTGGGCATTTTTGTTGGTTTTTCTTGTTTGATTTTTAAAATGTCACATTTTAAAAGAAGGAAATATAGGTAGTAAAAAGTTGCTGCACTGATTTAAACAATTATGAAAAAAGAAGGAAAAAAGTACATATGGAAAAAGAAGAGAAAGTTAGAAGCTGGTATAGCATAGTCTTGCAGAGTTCCTTTGTCAAGCATGTCTTTTCCAACTAAAGCAATATAATTTTATTCATTACAGAAAGAACAGAAAGGATTCCATAATTATTCATTAGATACCGACATAGAATAAATTGATCTTTGCACAGAATAAAGTGATCATATCACTTCAGACTTTAAATACGCAGAGGCATGGGATTAAATCAATATTCTCAAAGGAGACAACACTGTCTAATAGTTGACTTTAATAATCATAATTTTGCAACCCACTGTGCTTTGAACATAGGAATGAATTAGCCATGTCAAAGCCAAGTCCTCACAGAAGAAGGTAGGCATTAGTATATCATAGTCTTTTTTCATCTGTAGAAACTGAGGCCAAGGGTTTAATGGTAGCATTTACAAAAGGAGGAGGCACTTAAATACCACGGTCTCCCTGGCTTTCAGTCTACTCTTGTAGGAACAGATGTCTAACTCGCTTCTGGAATGAAATTTTAGAAAACAAAATCATCTAATGTCCCAATTTCTATGAGGATGATTGAAATTATTTAAGATGCAGGTAGTCATCTGAAACATAACAGTTTCTTTAGCTGTCTAGTACTGTCTAGTGCTTCCAGGTACACTATTGATATGCCTGTGCTTACCTTTAACAGCACACCTGACCCCTGAGACCAGGTTCACCCAAGCTTCTGAAAACATTACGTTTTCTTCATCTCATACACACTGCAAGACAGCTTGCCAGGCAGACCTGGACCCCTGGAGTTTAGATATCTGCAGGAGTTTGCTGTTGGTCAAGCTCTCTACTGACAATGGAAAGACATATGTACAGCCTGAAAGCTGAATTCCTTTCTTCCCCACAAGTTTTTGTTCCTTACTCTTGATTTCAGATACATCTTTGGTGCATAAAACAAACAGCTAAAAGAAACACATCCACTCCACACCTAGCAAGAGGAGCATATCCCAGCTGTGTGCAGAATTCAAGATTTAAAGGAGAAGAAAGCAAGGAAGATGTCATTCTGGAGGTTAAAGAGCAGGAATGACTGCATGTTCCCCTCCTCTAGCAGTGCCTTGCCCCATAGTGTTCAGGGATAAGCAATTGTTTTTATTCTAATGGTAACACCTACGTAGCATATAAGCACTTCTTTTCCCCTAAATGTTGTGTGAGGGACATACACCACTGTCTCAGCAGCAACCAAATCCTGGAGGTCTGTAGTTACCAGAAAGGAACATGTCTGTCCTCACTGTGTCTAGGTAAGATGTCATATTACTAGGCTCACAGCAGTTACTGAGAGATGTCTTGCTATGCACCTTTCTTGATTAACCAACAAATTCCCTCCTAGAGGCATCTGAAGTAGGAGTACTCTCTCTGATCTGAAACTGAATTTATCTGCTTTTCATTTTTTGTCCCTTATCTCCACTTGAATTATGCATTCCAGTCTGGAACTGCACTCACAGAGGCTAATCTCCTACTGGTTTCTTTTCCAGGCAGCTCAGACCCTGTCTCCAATTATAATAACTATCAGCATGTGACATTTGTGGATGAGGAGGTAAATAGATTTAATGTAAATGACACCAGAACAGGTAGATTCAAACAACAACTCCAGAATGGAAACAGTGTTAACAGAAAATTTATCTGAAACTTTCTTATAAAGCCAACAAAAAGAATAATAAAAGTCATGAAAGGCTGAAAATATTCTAAAACCCAGCATCTTTACTACACACCCTAGTGTAAACACCCCTCCCCCCACACTACGTTCCACAGGGTAATGTATTGGAAAGAAACAGCTACATCTAGAAAGATTTTTACTATAACACAAGAAAGCAAACACTTTTTTTTTTCTTGCTCTGTCCTTTAATCCTGAGCTCAGAGCATTTTTGCATTGCAGTTTACTCAGGAGATATTTGGGTTAGGACACAGAAGACCCCAGTTGTCTCCCTACTTTGGTCCCAGCACAAGGCTTGCCTTGGTGTTGTATACTGTCTGGGTCTCTTTGTTTCTCTAATATGGCCTTCCTGCCTATCTTTTAATAAGTATCAGGATCAAGGTTTTAAGAGCAACTTCTATTGTAAATGCTGATGTTAGTATGATCCTGCCGAGACATGCTGAAATTACAATAAGGAGGACACAAGAGCCAGTTTAGTATTCAGGCACAAATACCAGTGACATTGCTATGAGCTAATCATATAATTGTATTGTTCAATAATTAAACCCAGCTTTCTGACTTCATGAATTCTTGAATAGGGTCCCTGATACAAGCAGTGGGAGGATTAAAAATGAGGCAGGGGTCAACTGTGCCAAAAATTGGAGTAGTCATCGGAAGTATCTTCAGGGAGTATGTGACCTGGGCAATTGAAACCAAGCAATCCAGCTACATAAGAAGAGGTTAGTATTTTTAAGGAGGCAGTAGCAGACAAGAATAAGCAGTAGAATCACATTTTCAAGAAGTCTGAATTATCAATCATAAAACATAACCTCTAAATTATCTGTTTTGTAAGCCCAGTTTGATCCTGGATGTGTTTGATTTTGTCATTCTTAATAGTGCAGATAAGATTCCAATACATCCAAAAACTATACATGTATTCCCTGACTTTACAGCTGAAATAGTAAATGAAAGCAGCAAATGTTCTGTCATCTCTGCAGCAGTAAAAGATCGCACTGAAGCAACCTGCTGCTATGTCATGGACATTTGCAATAATCACATCTAGGAAGGGAATGTGACACCACTTGTTCAATGTGATTGAGCTATTGCAGAGACTTGTGCTAGCTAATTAATCACCAGGACTGCTGAAAGAGAAGACTCCTTTCCAGACAAATTTATAGGCATAGCTGGAATAAGCCTGAGAACGTTTTGTGCTTTCCCTGTGTGTGTGCAGAAAGGAGTCAGTTGTGAGCCTGGCATTTGCATTGGTGATCAGCAGTGGGTTAACACTGAACCACTATTCTGATGGAGTTGGAAATTCACCCCAACACTGAGTAAATAAAATTCTTTTGTGAATTTCCTCTGCAAAAGTAAAAGTAGAGATGGAAAAAATCATAATAAATACCAGGCTCTGAAGTACAGTGACAGGTAGAATAATCTGTTCACTATTTTAAATGTTTTAAAATTCACTGCTCTTTTTAAAGACCTTGATTTTTGTTTTGTTCTCCTAAGAAAAATGTGGATTGTCAGCTTCCTATCATTAATTTAGATGAGATCCTTTGTTATCATTAACAATTAGCTGTGCTGAATACCTTCCAAAACACTTTTCAGTTCCTAAGGCCCTGATCCTATAAAGTTGTACTCACATGCATAATGATAAGCTTACAAACAGTGCTTCTCTATGCAGCAGAAACATCAGTAATAAGGTTTCCAACACATCCTTATAGGGTAAATATACACCACTCTTTCCAAGATCACTGAAATCCTGATAGGTAGGGGGTTTGAACTGCAAAAACTGAGTATACATTTGTCAATGCAGTAATAACAAAGATGGGAAAGCACTGTATCAAAGAGGATAAACACCCAAGCAACAGGACAAGAGTCTAACACCAGCTCCTATCTTTGCTAAGGAAGCTGTGTACACACTTACAGCCTTAGACTGGTTGGAACTTGTTCCAGCATCTTACAAAGCCAGAAGGAAGCTCTCCTATTGAATTTAACGGCAGCAGATTAGACTTGGCAGTTAGTTGACTAATTATTCCATACTCACCAAGATGCCTAATACACTGAGTCACTGAATCAAAACAATCTGCCAAATCTACTAAGTATTGATAGAGATCCAAAAAAATGGACCAAATGATAAAGCATTAGCACTGACAGAAATGTCTTTATCATGATCCTAGGGAAACATTCCTGATTTGTCCAGGTCCTGCTACATACACAGGTTCTCAGCCTCTCAGTCTTCCTTCTTGGCTGTTTGCTGCCTTCATGGACTTCCTCTGAACTTCCCTTCTGGCAGTTCTACTTTCAGACCACAAAATTTTTTTTTCTTAGAAATTTCCTATGACATCCAAAAGGGGAACAAATTTCTCTTTCCAGATGCCTCCTACTACTATTAAAACAGCCTGTACAAATTTTCATTAAGGAAATAAGATGTCTGATTTTTAAGAAACATGACAGCATTCTCTCAAAGAGGTTGACTCTGTCTTGAGGCACAACAATTTTAATTTCTTGATTAAACAGCAGCACAAGTATCACTTCTGGATTTCAAATACACTACCAAATTGGAAATGGGGAGAAGGGGTGGGGGTTCCTTATTCCATTGCTCCTTCATCTTTCTTTCTTTCCCTTCCCTCACTGTGTATTTGCTCCTGAAGGCTACAGGTAGAAATTAACATGCTAAAAGATATATGTACCTGAAGACTATCTACAGGAAGCATTCTGGCTCAAGGAAGCAATCAAGCATGTCCCTGTTCCAAAATACATTATTATATGCTTCAGTAGCTTTCTTACACTGACATTTGAAGGATATAATCTTGAAAAAATTCTCATGCCCATATCTAAGTCACTTTCACAACTGGCAAAAGATATTTGCTACTTCAGTGTGTATTCCAGTCCATAGCAGGTTGAGCTGGATTAATTTTGAAGAATTCTTTCTTTTTTTCCTCCAAAGAAGCACAGACTTCCTATATCCGAGCACACTGATATAGCCACTCAAGTGGAAAGACATTATTCAGGTTATTGATCTAACTCAGATGAAGCAGGATCTCCTAATCCCCATAAATCAATCCCTTCATCAGCTACCCGAAACTGCAGAGAAGGAGACATGAGGCACTCCCTGATTTCCATCACAGACTCCTCTCTTTGTACAAGTGGATTATTTTGCCCTGGAGTTAGGTGCAATGGAAGATGCCATATGGGATTGAATCCTTGAACCATCTATATGAAAGAAGTCAGTGCATGGGAAGAATTTGTGTTCTAGTTCCTTAACTCCACTCCAGCAAAAGGTAACTATTTTAAGAATTATTCTCTTTTTAGGAGGAAAGTGAGGATTATCTGGGTTGCAATGCATAGACAAGCAGACTGAGTTAATGGGGCATTTTATTTGGTTTCACCTAAAATACTGTAACATAAGAAAGCACATCTCACCAAGATAACTCTGAAATTTATTTAAAATGCTTTTGAGAATGGTTACAATCACATTTCTGAGCCTCCTACCAGTGGCAGCTATCAGGATGAAATAGCATCAGTGACATGAACAGCATGACAGCATTATGTAAGAGATTATGAAGCTGTTTCAAACCTGCTTTGATATGGCATTAACAATCAGCAGGAAAAACTTTGTTTAATATTTCAACAACATGTTTAAAAGTTAAGCACTTTCATTCCTCTGATGGTGCAAAAGCCAGAGCAGTACAGAGACAGAAAAAGGAGGAGACATTTCTAGTTTTCTTGCCTACAATGTGGAACTAACACAGAAATTGTCAAAAAACATTATTGCATTCCAAGATGTCCAGCATCAGCAGGAGATCTCACTTGCATCGATTTCCAGTACATTTCCTTATGGGCACACTTTACTTTCCCTTTCATTCTTGAAAATGAATTTTGGGTAAAGGTAAAGTGAAGCAATTTTATAGAGTCCAAATGTGGGCAGAGAACCCATTTCTAGACTGTAATATTTTCTAGGTCTTGGGCTCAACCATGAACAAAATGTATTTCCTTCAGAACCTGTACCTCTCATATGAGAAGAACTTACTCTCTTACTGTTCTGAGGATTTTCCTGAGGTGGGAGAGTAAGGCATAATATCAAGCCCCTGAAAAGGTAGGACGAGAAAATGTGTCCCCTGAAACACACTGGAGATAAATCAGTTGGGTCCCTGCTTAGAGACTGCGAAACCAGTTGGTTAAAACTGGTCATGAGTTCAATCCCCTATGTAGGCCATTGACTTAAAAGTTGGACTCTATGATCCTTGTGGGTCCCTTCCAACTCAGAATAGTCTGTGATTCTGTCAAAGTGAGAGGACTGTCATTCCTTTTAATGATTCTCTTTGCCCACAGATACACTTGCAATACAGGGAAAATACTTAATTCCCTTGTGATGTTAGAAACTCTTGCAAATATCCTCTGCATTTCTTTTCACTCAAGGCACATTTCCTGTTCCAAACAACTCCTGTTTTCCAGCTGTTCTGTGTTTTCAAAATGAAAGCACAGAAATACTCTGAAAATGCAGACAGACTTCTAGAGGAGTAATGATGGAAGTAATGAGGCTCAGATGGAAGCTATGAGTCATGGCAGTGCTCCACATCATTTCCTGCAAATGCCAGATATGATCAGAACTGTTCATTCTGGCCTTTGTATCTGTAGCCTGATCCAATGTATGAGTGATGGTGAAGAGTATGCTCATGTTATCTTTCAATGAACAGACTCTTTTTGCCCCATCATCTCTTTGGATTGATCCCCTCATTCTAGCATATTCTCCCAGTATTTTAGCCATATGAAAGATAGTATCCATTTCAAAATGGTGTCAGACATTTTAAAGTATGCTGATAAACTGCATCACATCTTAAACCAGTAGAACTGACTTCCTATTCAGCTAGTCATAATAAAATGATAGTAACATATAGATTAATTTGTAGGATTTTTCTGCTACGGTGGCAAATAATAGTCAATCCATTAACCTACTCCATCAATAAAGTTGCACCACTGTCAGGACACACATTATCGTCTTGGGATTCAAAAGATCTTTCAAGTCAGTTCAAAAATTTAACACGCACAAAAAATTGTTTCTCTCCTTGGCATAAATCTGGCAAAGTAAATTCATGCTATTAGCATGGAGGGCACAGAACTTGTTTCATTGAAGTTACCCTTGAGATTGTGATTACTAGAACAAAAAACTACCTGTTATAGAAAAGGTCATGGGTCTGCAGTCTAGATCCTGCTGGGGATTAAGGAACATCACTGCAAACATTTCCCTGTCATTTACTCATGGAAACACAGACTCATCTTTTCAAATACATTTACCATACTTTATTCTTGAACTCTATTATCAAAATCGGTCACAAAATCATGAGCACATTGTTGTACAATTAACTAAGTTTAGATAATTTGGGTAATGACTGCTGTGTTATTTTGGTATTCTTACTACAAGGAGATATGTGAACAGTCAATTTCCTACTGAATGTTTAATACATTCCTAATAGGCAGTTTATGCAGTTTTTGATGGCACACTAAATCATCTAGTATTTAACTGTGCCATAAAGATTGATTCAACTTTGCAGTGGGAACAGAACAACTAAAATACACACAAGACCTGGTAAATATGTTAGTTAAGATATAACACTGCCATGTGAGACCTTAAAAGAATATGGAATCTTCTCCTACAAAAATGAGATCTAGTAGGGTAAAGCTGCTTGCTGGGTCAAAATACTGAGGCATAGCCAAGATTCTGAAGGGCTTCTGTTTTCTTTTTCTCCTCTCCCCAGGTCTGTCCATTTTGAACTACTTTCTATTTTCCACAAACTGTTCTTTTGACAAGATCCCAAGTAAGGCACATGTAACTTTTAGCATATTATGAAACAACCAAACAAAAAAGGTCAGGTTTGTGCTAATTGGATCTTCCTAGAAGTCCTGCCAGTGCCTTTATCTACCTCTACATCACTTGGGTAGTTGGAGCAGCAAATACTAGGTACCAACCAAGTCTATCTTCAAAAACCTGCACAATGAGTATGTGGCACTTCACAAAAAGGAACACCTCTCTGTGCTGAAAGATTATCACCTGGATGCAGTCTCACCCTGCACACTGCCCCAACCTGACCAGCATCCACGTACGGACACAGGGTATCCCAGCATGACTTTTATTTTTGGCTTAGCACACAGTAATTGCAGTCACACAGGTTCTACTCAGCTCCAGGTAAACTTGAGCAGAACTAAATTATGTCTCTCTCATGCCATATTGACAGGTAAATCCTGGTAAATTCATGACTGCTGGATGGGTATGTCCCAAGTCCAGTGAATAGGCTGAGAGCACCAGACAGATGAAGTGATTTCTCTCTCTCTCCACTGCCTTGCTGCTCAAGAACATTTTGCTCCCTTCCATGACCAGTGTGTTTCCCTACAGCTTGGTTTGTTCCCCATGTGATGTCCCAGGAAGACAGAAGCATCAGCCCAGCTACTCAGCTAGAAGCCTCCAACTTACACTTCTTCCAGCTTTCCATCCTGATTGTATTAGTACCTCAATGCCTCAAAGATTTCCAAAACCCACTTTTGTTTGCCTCTGCTTCACAAGAGCATGTAGTGACAGACTCAGAGAATGGCTTCAAACTCAGGTTGGTGAGGCACTGAAGAGATTTCCCAGAGAAGTTGTGGATGTCCTATCCCTGGAAGCATGCAAGGCAAGGTTAGATGGACTTCTAAGCAACCTGGTCTAGTGAATGGTGTCCCTTCAGAAAACAGGTGATTTTTAAGGTTCCTTCCAACTCAAACCATTCTATGATTCTATGATCCTAATGAAAAAGTACAAACCCTCTCTCAGAATTAAGGAATTCCTTATGCAGCAATGCTCTATATGTATCACAATGTTTATGTGCTGCAGATAAACATAACAATTCACTTGCATAAGGGATTGTTTAGATAACAAACTGTTGCCTATTTACTTGGTGCCTGAATATCTGAAAAAAAATACCTACCCCTGACTGTCAGGGCACAGATCTTAAGCCACACAGCTAGCACTCCTACTGATTTCACTAGGAGCTCTGTACAGGAAAACCTTCCCTCCTCCACTGGCACATTTTGTATTTCTCTCCTAGGGAGCTCAATTGAAAATGTCAGTCATCCCCTACTAGAGAAAAACTTTGACACTCTAAGGTTTAGAGAATGCACAGAGAGAGTCTATAATTATTTATTCATTTATGTATCTTTTATTTTTCATCCTTTGATTTCTGAGAATCACCAGCTAGATTTCCTGGCACAATAATTATAAATACTTCATGATAGTGTATGGATGTAAAAATTCTATTTGAAGTTTTGATGAGAGTCTGTGATGAAACGTTGGTGCATTGTTTTTACTCATCTAGGGACTTCGACGCTACAGCAATTTTCAGAAAATAAAACTTCTGCATTTACACATTACTTCCCAGTTTCCTCATTACTTATCATTCACTTTTTCAGCTCGGAGTGTCATCTCCCAGCAGATAATTCCACTGATGTTTTTAACGTGGCACATACACTTAAAAACTAGAAGAAATAGGAGTAGATTCAGCCAGATGAAGGACATATACTTGGCAAGAATGTAAACACATGAAAGCTTATTGCAGCACTAGCAACATCAAGCAAATGACAAGCTGAAAGGTACCTGTACTGCTGACAAACAGAAAGTGCTGTACAGCACAGGAGTGAAATCTAGCCTGCTCTGTACACAGCTCTTCTGAGGAAAAGAAAAGCAATTTCCAAGACTAAACTGCTGTTTAGCCCTGAACAAGTCACCACAGAGGTTTCCTACATTTTCTCTGCTAGTCTCTAGAGGTTGAGTGACAGGGTTCTTCAATAGGTGACATGAAAAAGTCCAAACCAAAGTACTCATGTTAGTTGCAGCTACTGAAATAAAACTATAAAGTTATCAGCAAGGCAAGACTTTTTTAGTTCTGAATTTCAAGTTGGAACAGCACAGATTTCACTCGAAACTGGAATGTATCACTTCCTGCTGCAACACTCTCACGAAGGGCATGCAGCAATATTGAGAAGAAAACTCATCCTGAAGGAGCACCTTGGACTAGAAATACACAGCAAAATGGTGGAAAAGCAGCAGCCAGGCAAATGCAATATGGAGCAAGCTACAGAACATGAGAGGGATAACCATATACAGAATGTATACTCCTACCCTTTTGTCACTGAAAACTGCATGCAGCAATTAACTCTGTACTGTAAAACCTGTAATTCAAAGATACAAGAGACAGGTTTTACTCATGAGCCCAATTACACAGCTGAGAAATATGCCACAACACAAAGCAAGATAATGCTTAGCCAACACAGCACAGGAAGAAAGCTGCAGAGATCAAATGGGCAAGGACAGCAGAGTCAGAAATCAAGCTAAATCTGGTTCTACTGCTCTGCATTTGCAGCTTCTGCTGAATCAGAATGAGAGGTGACTTCCCTGTAAAATGTTTTACTGGCTTGCACAGAGTCCCCCATCTTCTTTCAACATTTTGATAGGATGCTGCTGAAGCCTGAGGTGTACTGAAAAGCTCAAATACAGTCCCTACATGCCTATTCTTTCCCATTGCACATTAACACCCATTCATCAGCCCTCTATGCATCTTTGCAGATCATACAAGCAAATGGCTTGAGTAGGTATCTGCAAGTATCTGGAACACGGGCCTCTGAAGTAGTTATATCAAAGCTATTGGCAGCAATGAACTGCAGTAAAAGGAAATGTTATCTTTAACCAGGACAATGATGACAGGGATTTCAGGAAAAGAAAAAACCTCATTTTTATTTCAGCCCTTCAAACATCACATCAGCAATTCTGAGGCAGAGACTAAAATGTATCTGTAACAAGTTTTATCTTTCTTCCCACAGTTAGAGCTCTTATTACAATTGTCATCTAAACTTAGAAGTTCATATTTATGTT
Source organism: Pithys albifrons albifrons (assembly GCF_047495875.1). Lineage (NCBI taxonomy): Eukaryota > Metazoa > Chordata > Aves > Passeriformes > Thamnophilidae > Pithys > Pithys albifrons. The sequence goes on along the minus strand of NC_092462.1, from coordinate 18,658,713 downwards.
TTACTCAGTGCTTGTGATTTATTTACAACACTGGCACTTTCAATCCAATTTCCGCAAAACACAAAGAGAGAAAGACATAGTGTACAACCAACACCAGAAATTTCCAATCAGTCCAAGTAAGCTCTTCAAAAAGGTACCTAAATTTGCCAGAGTTCAAATCCTCACAGAAAGGAAGATGGCAAGAAACATCTTTGCTCATCTTGTGAATTAGTATATCCTCCTGCTTCTTCCCTGACCTGATCAACCTCAAACGTGCTTTTCAGGTTTAACTCCAGAAAACCTATCTGTCATTTTTAAACTTAAATAATAAAAATAATTTTTCCTTTGAAGTCTTCATTAGCATGCATTATATCAATTTCCAGCACAGTAGTGACACTGACATTTTTATATTTTCATTAAGAATGTCAAACACAGAAAGAACTAAAAACCGCAGTAAGTTGATTCCATTTGAAAACACTCTTTAAAAATAAAAGACAGAGAAATTCTGATGAGAATGGTGATAAACCAGCCAAATTCATGATGAGAGAAAGTATTATGCAGATTGGAAAAGGGAAAGCCATATTAAAAAACCTTTAAATTCAGAGAGCCACCTGCAATCCAATTGCTTTCTGTCTGAGTCATGAAAACTACACATTCAATCACACATGTATAAAGGATGGAAAGGCACTTTCCCTTATAAAATATTTGATTCATTGGACCTTTACATAATTCACTACACTGAAAGCGCAGAGGATATTCAGAGAAGTGTCATTCAAGAAATTTTCCATTGCCCCATTTTTAAAAACCTTGTAAATGGGATTATGTAAATTACAATATGAACACATATGTATGTATGGACACGTATACTTATGTATGGACACAAATCTCTGCCATTTCTGAGGCATACGTACTCCTTCACATTTTTTATTTCACAAAAAACACAAAAACATGACTGCCAAGTTTTCAAGTTGTCACCACTGCAAATGAGCTTTTTCCATTTGATCAGTAATAAAAAAACATAGAAATGGTAATGGAGTATATGCTACTTTCAGCCCCTTTAAAAATACCTTTTACTTGATGCATTATGTTTTGATATATCCCAGTCAAATTAGGCAGAGGCTGGCAACCGCATATGGCAATCTGATTAATGACATAATATGATTTATGTGCTTCATTTTAGTACATTGGGCCATTCTGATTTTTTAAATATATTCCTACAGATGTGAATGAGCACCACATTAAATCCTGTCTCAGACAAAAATCTCCCATTGAGACTGAAATGGTTGAACATTCTTATTTAATGAGGACTGCTTAGGGGACCTGGGTTAGATATTTTTTTTTTAAGGCAGCCCAAGTGCCATCTAAGGGAGTTTTCAGAAAGTCAACACTAGCCAATATGAGACATTTTAAAGACACTAAATAGCCATTGAAGTGTACATCTAGGCAAATGAGGTCTGCAGGAGTTCTACACCTTTTCAGATTTGGCAGCCTTCCAGGGCTACAGCAGTCTGCATCTAAGTCCACTGACATCAGTTTATCACAGCTGAGATTGTGAAGAGGCCTCAGTACATTTTCACATTTGCATGAGCAGAAGAACCTAAGAACATGCATTCCAGACAAAGGTGCAATTCCAAATCACTCCCCATTGAGATCAGCTATCAAAGTCACAGAGGCAGAACCATAGTCTCTTTCTATTTCTTCCTTCTTACAGCAGGTACTAATAGCACAAGAAAAAAAATACAGGATCAAGCATCCCTCAACCACTATCAGCTACCGCTTGTGCTACACACACATAAGAACCTGGCAGGATTGAATGAAATACTTCTTTATACCACTGAGTGTCTGGAATTTTGATAGAAGTAATAGTTTAGGGTAATGGAACTTTTTTTGCTGAGATCCTAAAACTGAATGAGAAGGAATAGTTTTCTAGTCCTTACCCTGGAGCTCTCTTCTGACCCTAATACTCACATTGAATGAAGAACAGAATTAAGTCTTTACTGAGAGCTTTGGAAGTCCAGCTCACTAAAGAATACTCAAATCACCCAGCTAGTCTCCCATTACCACAGTTTCAGAAATAATATGGGAAAGTGAGCTAAAAAAGAGAGTACAAACAAATAATTAAAATATTTGTTAGAATTCTAAAAATTTTCAACAAGCCTCTCTAAACAGGGGATAGAGGGAGACAACAGGCTAAGATATGCCTACAGCACTTTGCAGACACACTTTTCCAATAAACAGGTGTCTTGCTCAACTGCAGTTATTTCTATTTCAAAGAAGCAGAATGTCACATTATCCTTGTACTATCCCTGTGAAAGCTTTTTGGTTTATCTCTTTTTCTTGTGGTTTTAGGCAATGTTTAGGCCTCTCTGACACTAAAGACATTTCAATTCATTAAGCTTAATTATAAGGGACTTAAGTCAGGCATTAGTTTATTGCTTAAGTGTACACAGTAATTATTACTGATGTTAAAAAGGATACTTAATCACTGAGAGGCTCCTACTGCATTATTGCTGGTGGCATTGGCATCAGATTACCAAAACTGTGTCTCCAGGGTTCATCAGCATCATACAGACATATGGGATTTTCCCCTCTGTTTCTTTCTACATTTTTCACTTTTCCTTGTTTTGTGGACCAACTGAAAAAAGGAATGAAGTAGGGCTGTTTTACTCATTTCATTAGGAAAACTCAGCAAACAGCACTAAGACACAAGGAAGTCTCAAAACACAGCAGTTTGTTTCAGGACTTCAAAATCCATTAAGTCCAAAGAGAGAATTTATAAAGCTGATTAGTGGAAAAAGTTAGAACTGACTCATGTTTCTTCATTCTAACAAGCCGATACAGAATTTACAGCCTGAAGTGAAGACTTGCTGGGCAGTTTCCCATTCTCCACAATACTGAGATTGTTTAGCAGGAAGTCAGGCTGTGTTTTCTGTCCCTCATGGTCTTCACATCAGCTCTGGATACTTCAGTCTAATTCTAATACAGCTAATCAGTCTGTTGTAGGAAATACTAGCAAGAGAGTCTTCAGACTAGGAAACTCCAGAAAGTCATACTGCCTCATCTCAGTGGTCTCATTTCACACTCCAAACTAGGCCATCTGACACTGAAGCAATTCTATTTTTGGCTCCTTGTTGTTGAAACATCACTGCTATCCACTGGTAAAACCAACTCTCTCTCCTTTAACTTTTCAAATGGTATATGAACTCTTCCCCCAGTTAATTCCCTATCATTAATAAAATCCTTTGTTAATCCTATTTAGCCTTTTTCCAGTGCTTTCTCCTCAAAAAACCCACAACACACAAGGCAGTTAAAGCAATATAATCTTCTCTCCATTTTATTTTGTACTGGCTGGTAAAAGCTGCAAGCTCTCACTTACTGACTGGACGTACCTGATTTAATTAAAAGATCAAGAAACATGTCATATCAGGAGGGATAACAGAGAATAATTACAGCTGCTGAAGCAACAACTACAATGTCTCAGCAAGACAAAAGTTTTGGACTGTTGAGCAAGCAAGAGGTTGCTAATTTTGCAGTGGGGATCACCCATCAGAAATCTAAAGCTAACCTTTCTTCAAAAAATATTTCCTTTCCTCTGTCATAACAGAAAGTAGTATCTCAACATAAGTAATAATTTCTTCCATACCCTGGAACTTCTGAAGTGTTTATACCAAGACCATTATTATACTGCCTTTTTTAATTTTTTTAATAGAGTGATATATGTCCACTTAAAAGGACGTACAGGAACTGAACTTCACATGCCCTATTCTATCTTGTCTAATTTTAAGTCAAGTTTGTGAAGCTTTCCACCTAATAGACATACAAAGCTTTGATGTTCAAGAAAGTAGTATTGTTTTTATAAACTCTTGCTCAGAAAAAGAAAGCTCTATCAGTCCTGAAAACATGTTAATATTCTAATTCAAAACTGAAAGTGCATCATTGTTGTATAATCACAAGGAATTAGAAATATAGAATTAATGGTGAGGTTATTTAAGGAATGTGTTCTTACAGCAAATAATGTTCCAGTTCACTATTCCTGTATTAAATTACAGAAGCACTTAAAAAACAGGAATGATATTTTCATTCAACTGTTTATCATAAATTCATTTGGCTAGTAATAAACTCTCTGAAATATGTCATACAAAATGATGGCAAAAATATTATACAGCTCTTCTAGACAGTTTTCTCTATGAATGAAAAGTTGTTTAGTTACTTCATTAAAAAATGTAAATCCAAATATAGAAAAGGAAAACAATTTTCAAGAAAGTACTTTTTAATATTTATGAAAAATTTAAAAATAATATTTTTAATTCATATATACATAAAGATGTATAAGAATAAAGAATGCTACACTAAGTCTTGCTTTTGTTAATATTCTATAACTGCTTCTAAAAGCTCTGTTCTCTCTAGATTATTTTTAAATGAAAAGAAAAATCCTGATTAAAGCAAGAAACGGAGCTATTTCTAAATTCCTGCCTTCATTTTATTTCTATCAGCTTAGCTGTCTAGCCAGTTCAGAATACATTCCTTTCCTTTTGGGGAAATAGAAACACTAGACTGTTATATTTAGAAGCAGAAGATCTAAGAGAAAAGGCTTAAAGACCACCAGGATTCTTGGTCTCATTTCCCTTTCCCAGGGGACTGATCACTTGTGTATTTTATCTGTTTTTCACTGCAGATTCATCGTGCAGTTTCTCAGGAGACTATGAAATGGCCTAAGCCATGGCCTGTCAGGCACAGGAGGAGACTGGTCAATTCTTATGGGAGAAAGACTAAATGGAAGCCCAGACGAGCTATTTCTGCTGCTGATATCTGGAACATTGCTTGCAGAGGCAGCAACTGCTCTGAGAGTCCTACTGCTGTCTTCTCCCCCTCAAAACTAGTTGCAGTTTGCTATTACTCCATCCTGGCTTGGTCATGGGCCATTAGCATGATTTTCTCTAAACCTAGAATAAGCAAGAAGACAATGCAAAGGTTGTGGCAATTCTTCTACCTACTCTGTCCCTGGCAGAGTCAGCCCCTCCTCCCTGCACTTTTGCTGACCTTGAACCAATCTCAAGCCTAAGTGCCTACCTATGAACGTGGTATGTCTTTGGCAGGCATGTTATTTTTCTTTAGTCTTCTGGAAACTAAGATGATCTTCTTTTATTTAGCCTAATAAAGATATGTCAAACCAGAAAAAAAAATCATCATATTACTCTGGAGCAAAAAACCACCCTAATTGCCCATAAAATGGCTTCTTGCAAATAAATAAATAAATTTTTAAAAGAGAAAATGAAAACAAATACTTTACACAGCAGATTCCTTCTTTCTGTGTTTTATGGGAAACTAAGCAAGCCAGTAAATCTCAACAGAAAGCAGAAACTTCTTAGCAAAAAATCCTCTACTCCAGGGAGTTTCTCACAAAGCTTTCCCATCTTTAGAACCATGTGCATTGTATTCCAGTATTTGCCAACATGCCACAAAGAGATACACTGCAAAACTGTGGTTCTCTAAATCTGTGTTTTCTACCACAGCCATTATTAACAGAAGACAACTCTTAATAGACAAAAACTATACGTGGGAAGTCTGCAATTCTATAATTGGTTTTTACCAAGGTGTACCTTTCCTTCCGTGAACTATACAACTAGCCTGTCATTTTAAGTTTTTTTTGGACAAAACCCACGTGGTCAGGTAGCCCTACTAGATCACCTCCAAGAGGGCCTTTTCTTAGCCACCTATGTTCAGTCCTAGTCAAAGATTCAGTATGTGCTAACTTGAGTCATAAGACAAACAGCTGACATTGTTTTAAGGGGTTTTCATCAGATGCAGATTCTACCTCTAACACAATTTAGAAGAACACAAAGCTATCTGCCTTACAGCTTTGAAATAACCCACACAGAAAACAGAAGTTACATCCTGTAGAACATGGCTTGCTTCCCTAGCCATTAACAGCAGAGTCATATGACTTTCAAGAGCGTATTACCCATAAACACACTAAAACTCAGAAAATTCAGTGTCTGAGACAAGGAAGCCAAACAAGGTGATCACCATTGTAAAGCCCCAGGTTTAAGCCACAGTTTTGTCCAGCCAGTTTACTTTTATTTAGACTCCCAATAGTTTGCCCACACAATTATTTTGCTGAGTCTTAGTTCTCTGATACCCTGAATTCGCACACAGAGAAAAAGTCACAGACTTTGCCCCAAGAGAATCTTTCAATTTAGTGAGAAAATAAGCATTTTGGCAAATGGGTTTTACAGGAGTAACAACCAACCAAGGAGAAGCACTACACTAAATTGCTCAGCAAACACCAACCCCATACAACTCAGTCAAATACAACCCATTTGTTTTAAGGTACACACAAGAGATTAAGGAAGGAAGGAAGAGCAATAGAAGAAAGAAGCAGCAAAGAAAGATGTTAGAACAACTTGTGTAGCTACCATCGGAGATGAAGCAAATGCAGGCCCCATCAGATAAATCAGAACAAGGTGGAGATCTTATGCACATCCATTTAAAGGCCTTGGCTGCCATGGCCACACTCCCCCCCCCCACACACACACTCCCACACCACCGCCCCCCCCAGGTGGGACATCTGGGTCACTGGCCACTCAGTGTCTTCCAAGCTGGAGTGAGGGGTGAGTCAGCCAATCAGAGGCTTCAGGGGGTGTGGCATGGGCAGGGCTCCAGGTGGGGCTTATTTGGCTGACAGGCCAGCAACATCACTGCTGAGCGAGGTGTGCTTTGCTGTGGTGGCTGCAGATAGTGTGCCTCCTGCTACTGAATGCTTGGCCACCTACCCATCACCCTCATGCAGACGGAAACAAGACGGTTGATTCAACCCAACAGTCAAACAACCCAGTCAGATACAAATCCGGACTCTCATAACCATCTCTTCCATCTTGTCTTTTTCCATGCCACCAGCCATGGGCCTCACCTACTAAGTATTGGACAAGCTCATGGTGTCTGTCAGATCCTTAGCAGCTGCTTTATGAAGTTCAGGGAGTTCATCCACATGTCAGGGGAATTGTGCTATGCTTAATGACATTCCCCGTGAAAACAACTTCTGCCTTATTCCCAGCTTCTGGCTCGTTTGTGCTCTACAGAAACTTGTCTAAAGTTCAAATCAGGGAAATTTTTGCTATTGCCAAGCTTTCTTGACTTTCACAAGTCAATGGATCCATTTAACTAATAAAATGGCTCCCATTGGGATAATAAAATCACTGTTTCAGCTGACACAGTGACCTGTAATTTCACTGCTGAACTGGACACCGTAGATGAAGACAACACTCGAAGCCAAGGTGTGGGGAGGTAAAATTTTTATCAGAAAAGGAAGAAATTCAAATGATTTGATAACCACATGCAAGCAACATAATTTCTGCAAAGGTCCTAGTGACATGGAAATAAGCTTGATTAATTATCTTCCCTTGCCAATATTTATAGAGAAAGTGTAAAGTATGTCCATAAAGTGTGCAGATTTTATATAAATGCACATACTTGGCTATATAAATGCTCTATTTGTCCCCCACTTAAGAATAAAGGCGATAGCATCATCCAATCAAAGGAAGAAGCAAGAGCAGTTCAAGGGGAGAATTATTTTTATTGTAAATTTCCAGAGGGAATTAACCAATTTTCTGTATTATGATAGAATCAGCATATTGTAGATTGAACCTGTAGATAATGTCAAAGCAGAAGAGACGCTTTCAGATTTGTGTGCCTGCTGAATCTCAAACACAAAAAGCTGCCGTACTTCTGTTTGCTCTGCAGTTTTCTCATCAATGTGCACATTATTGGACCTTACTGTGGTTGCAATGAACACTTCAGCATGGCTGATGAAAGAAGTGAAAATACCCCTTGGATCTCATGCAATTCAGAACTTGGCAATGACTGTCCCTCCCGTCAGTGCATGTGTGATAGTGAAAGAACAGGAAGGAAATGAGATCATGGTCATATTCAAAGAATTTTTGAGCACAGATACATGCCATGCTGTTTAAAATATTCAAAAAGTCCTTTATTATTATTATTATTGCTATCCTACAATCTAATATTGAATATGATTACTTCATACAAAAAAGAAGTTGGCAGGGAACTGACAGGAAAATAAGGGAAATACAGAATAGCTAGGAAAAGCAAGAGAGCTCATAACCTTCAAATCCTGCTTTCCTACATTCAATAAGCATATACATTTTAATATGTCTGCTGCAATGTTCAGGAAAATTATACAGTGCCCTTCTGGATATATTTTATTGAAATTGGTGGATTTGGAGCTAGATATAATGAAATCAGCATTAAAGATGATATTTTACTCTTCAGGTTTGAATGAAGTTTTAGAAAGGCAGGTGCAAATGAATAGGAAAGAGGACTTTACCAAGGTACTCAAGAAGCAATCTATTATATAAATCTAGTATACAGGTAAATTTGGTTATACTGAAGAAATGGGATGCCTCCCAGTATCCTATAGGAGTTCCCCATATTTCTCATGTGCTCCTAGTTTCTTAGGGAGCAGATGTGGCAGACTACTGCAGCTTCCTGTCTTGAAGGTATTAAGGTACATCCAGTTTTGTAGAGCAGGAAATAGCATGTTGTATTTTACATCCAGGAAGCTTAAAGGAAAAGGGAAAGAAAATTTAAAAAAAACTGTAGTCCCAGGCATGGGGCCTACTTGTTAAGTACCACCCCAAGACTCAGATGTTACAGCCATCTAGAACCCATTTCACCTTCAAGTTTCAACTCTGGTCTGACACACACTAGGAAAGCTTTCTTATTTAATCTTCATTGTGGAGTGAATCTGTAATGATGCTTGAGTATTTCAGTCATTAATTCTCCTGATCATCTGAAATGAAGCTGAGCTTTCAACTTTTTGCTACTGTATGTTACTGTTCATTCATTTGTCAGCTGGATGCCAGTTACTATATTTCTCAAGCATTCAAATAGACATTGCTAGACATGATCAAATTGATCTATGTTTTCTTTGAGGAAATAGAACTCATAACCAGTATGCTTTTAACTAGCAGCTCGATTTTCAGGATCTCAGTTATCTTCCTTACAGTTCTCCTCTTAATTTTTCCATTACTTTTTAAGCTATCAACATGAAAATGAAAGATGCGTTTCAGTTAGTGGTCCTAACAGCAACTAAGTACAATGGAAACACTGTACTCCTATTGTATTTTGGTCTGTATGCATTTGCAATTCTTGACTCATAAGCACCACAGGGCATCCATCATTCAATATTCCATTCATAGTACCCAGCTCCTTTCTGGAGACACAGTGTCCTAGGACAGAGCTCCCACCCAAGCGCAGCGAGCATCTGCATAATTTTGGATGATCATGGTTGCAGATTTGGAATAAGCTGCATGCAGACTGCAATGATTTCAGCCTCTTCTTCATTACTTGCTATTCCTTTAGCCTTAAGGTCATCTGTAACTTTTATCAGTAATGATTTAGCTTTGTTTGATGAAAATGTCATACAGGCAGAGCCAAGGACTAACCCATCCAAGTCCCTACTAGACAATCCTAGATTTACATTTTTATTATAGTTGTTTAATACAGACCATATTGATACTACTTATTTCTGCTTCTTAAGTAAAATGTCATGCAATAGCATTTCTGTACTACATCTTTTCTGCAAACTAGATATAGAAGTACTTTTCTGCTTCACAGAGATATGAGAGTCTATACTGAAGCACTTTGATACTGTGACATTAAGAGGGAACAAAGAAATGCAGATGTCTGCTTTTAAACCAGGACCATTCAATTTTCTCACAGGAAAGTAAATGTTGAAAAGCATTTACTGCTTTAGCACAAGACTTCAGTGGAGGGAAAGCAGAGTGAAGAGATCAGTATTTCTGAAAAGTCAGTCCCAAGTGTTACTGTGAAGAAAGAGTCCTGGAATGAGAGAGGCCAAGAATGGAAAGTAGGGTTCAGTGGTAAAAAAAGCAGGCAAAGACCTTGTCTTGTCAGAGTGCAAACACTGAGGGAGAAATACTAAACAGGTGGAAGGTTGAGGCTTAAAAACAAATGTGAATGCACCAGGCCTGTACTAAGCAGCAGTGGTAAGTTTTCAGACTGCAAACAAAATTGTTCTTCAGGGTCCGAATTCTTGAAGTCATACTTTCCATTATGCCCTAGTTTGCCCAACTGAGTTAAAATAAGCATCAATTTAAATCCCTTGGTGCTATTGCCTGCCAAAACCAAGTCTTTCTACTGGAACCTTCAGAGAGAATCCGTAACAAAATGCCGAGTCTAAAGCTGTATGGATGAAGTTTCAAATGTGCTCAGCACCTCACAAACTCTCTTTGTTCTCAATAGGGGAGCTCTTCTCAATTGTTTCGAGATTGAGCAGCTATAAACACTTTAAAAGGCTAGTCCATGATCTCAAACCACCTTTAATTTGGAGGATCAAAAATAACCTTTGCAATGTATAGCTTTACAGTCAAAATGAGTGTAATTTACACCAAAGCTGGGCAATTTATTTATTTAAGTGTTACCTCTTAAGCAAAGTAACAAGGCAGTTTTAGTACCCAGAAATAAATTGCAATAAATAAAGTATTACAGTACACACTGTAATAAAAAGAACTAAGAAAAAGATTCGAAAACCTTTTTTTGTGCAATGCAGTACATAAGCTTTCAGAATTGCTTCAAGAATAGCAGTTCTTCACCAAAAAGCTGTGATTACCACAAAAAGACAGGTGCATTTCTAACATTTGAGGGATCTGTAAAGTGTCACATCCCTGTAGCAATGACATACCAGAAGGTTCTTGCAATCTCAGCAAGGTCAAGAAGTCATGCATCAGGCTAGCAGTAAAACTGGAAAGAAAATACAGGCCCTTCTGTGCTCCCATTAGTGCTCTGTTCACTAATAAATCAATAATGAAACAACATTTTAAGTCTGAGAAAGCATCCTCTCCTTGAAGGCCCAGAAAGGCAGAGCCAAAGGACTGAAAAGCACCTTGAAAGAATGCCTAGTCATCTCCACTCTCTGCAAAAGCACATCCAGACTTTTCCTACAGTATTTCTGCCACTTGAGACTCTGCATCATATCCTGGGCAGCACACACTCTTGTTAGTCTTACTGCCACAAAGTTTCACCTAAAACATCATATCTAAATCATCCTTTCTGAAGTTCAGGCTTATTATTGCTTTTCCTATCAGTGTAGCATCCGCTTATAAACCTGCAAACAGTAGCAACTCTTCTAGATTTTCCCTTTTGTGGGAAAATCCTTTGCCTTTGTGGGAAAATCCTTTGCCTTTGCCAATGGCAGAATACTACTTTACAGCAAAACAGAAGAGCCTCTGAAACAAAACAGCAGAAGCTGCATTAGGTAGGACATTCAGAGTCAGACTGCAAAGAAATAAGTTGCATGGGGAACAATTTGGCACCTAGAGGAAGGCATCTGAGCTGAGTAACTCACATGTCTTAGTGTAAGGAGAAGGGTTGAAGCAAACAAGTGACTTCTCGGAGCATTGCTTTCATTCTCACTTTTGAATCTTGTTCATGTAGGTCTTGCGTGGAATATGCTTTCTTTGTGCTCAGAACCAAGTACTTGGGGGCCTGATCTCAGATTATGTTTTAAGTTGTCATTTTAGCAAAACCCCCACAAACTGTAGATTCACGTTTGATCCCAGCTGGAGAATCGTGACTGCCCTCAACTTGCTGAAAACACAGTATAAACCATGATATGCACAGCCCCCACTCTTAAGAAGCACTTAAAAAACACCAGAGAGCCAATAATTACTTAGCAAACCAGTTGGGTTTTTTTTCTGCATGGTTCCCTCTACAATAAAACAATAAACTATAGAACAATAAAATTGTAGAGGGGAGTGCAGTGGGGAAGAAGAGACAATTATTTCAAGAATCCAGTGTATAACATGCAAGGTCTGAATAAGCATGCTAATGCTTTCCTGCATTTCTTTTGCAGGAACTCAGCACCAGTCTATGCAAATGCATTGTAATTATTCTTGTAGTCTACAAAGAGCTCAGGTGTCAGTATCTGGTGGAAAATCCACAGAGCAGGTAGCTGTGATTTTTCTAACTTGACATGTTCCTTTTTGTGAAGGATTTTTTTAATTGGAAATTTCTCTGGTGTAGGAGAGATGTTTTAATCAGGTATCAATCTTCAACTTAAAGACAAAGTAGAATAGAATTGAATTGTGAAACTAAAATACTTCTACGTGATAAATTTTCAACTAGGACCATTCAGCGAGAATTTATGAGGGAAGATTTATATTTTTAACTACCTTTTTTAAAAATTAAATAATATGTCTTCTGAACATCTTGCTTTTTCTTATCACCTAGCAAAATAATCTACAGCATATTGTCTGCACATTGTCTCTTATCTTGCTATGTGAATAAGGAGGGCTATGATTTTACAGACAGCTTTTAGGTGAATTTAAAAAAAAAAGAAAAAAAAGAGATATTCGCTACCCTCATAATCAGATCTCTAAAAGACAGATACATAGATTGCACCATATTGCATGAGACAATCTTGCTTTGGGCAAGAAATCATCCTTGACATTCACAGCTCCTCTTCTATATCCAGCTTGTTTTTCAAATCACTTTGCAAATGGGGTGTCCCAGAATAATTTATGACAAGAGGCTTACAGTCAATTCTGGATGCTTTGAAAAATTCCACCAAACACTACCCATATCTTCATCAGTCATAAAGTGAAATCCAGAATCTGTTGCTCTCCTTACTGGTTCTGCAGTATCTCCACCATCACTGACAATGTGAAGTTTTTCTGTGGCTGGCAAGACACAACTTCACCTTTCCCCACAGTAATTGAGCTCAAGGAAACCCCTTCACTGGCATGTGCAAAGACAGACAGCCATACAGAGGAAGAGGAAAAACTGTGTAATTTTGTTTTCCACCTTAGATACAGCTTGAATGTTTATTTGACACATGGAATGGCTAGATTATTAAATATGCTCCAAGAGCATTTTGGATTCTGGGATGAAAGAATCTGATTTCCATAAAAACAAAGGGACTGTAGAGCTCCTCCGGCTGTGATCCTGATAAGAGAGCTTCTGCTGTAAGGAAACCAGACTACTGTCATAAACTAGATTTCATCAATTAACTTTTTTCAAGAAACTAATTTTATTTTTCTTTCTCATGCCAGATGAGATCATGGGAGTGACCTGAAGCTGAACAACAATGACAAAAGTATAGTCATTTGTTGACAGAAGCTCAGTATAGCTGAGAAAAATGTAGAAGCGCCAAACACTAGGGCTCTTATCCCCTTTTGCTGTTGTTTTAGTGCCATTACACATTTCCCACAGCCGATGACAGAAGCTGGAATTTATCCAAGGAAGCAACCACCCAAGCCAATGGAAATGACCTTCACATCCCTGGTTAAGCTAAAACAAGGAAGAACAAAGACAATGCAACCGTACTCCTGGACAAGTCCTTCCATTTGCTCTTGCCTCTCTCCCTCTACCTTTTATCCCTTTAGATGACTCATTCAGCATCAAGCTCAATAAGCAGTCTAAGCATGGCTGAATTGTGCAAGCACCACTGTGATACAAGGAACAATAACATGAACACAGAAAGCTTGAAGGAGCAGCTGAAGTACCACAGAAGGAAATGTACATTAGCTGAAGAGCTCCACTGTTACACATCACCAGAACAGCACAAGTCAACCAGAGGCTGCATGCAGCCCAGGACTAACATATGGAATACACAGTGATCTTTAGAAGGACATTGTCAGTCTAGAACACAGCACGACATTCTATTTAGATACTATATCCATGATTTTAAACAGTAAACCTTGAGCTAAAATATCAAGCATACCTCTGTATCTTTGGAGTTCACTTCCACAGTCTGCCTTTGAAGCTCTAGAGCCTGACTTTGATGATACACGAATGCGCAAATCTTAGTCCTTGAGTAATTTTTCGAACATTACCTGGTGACAATTAAATGAAGTCTAGGTCTTGTGGCTCTGTGGAGCCCCTTTTTAGAGGCAGTATTTCCAAAGCACTTAAGTAACTTGGGTAACTTAAGGTAAATAGCTCTTGGCAGAACTAAAGGGCTTACAAAGCTTAGATTCCACTTGAAAACCCCACCATCGCCACATTGCAATCTGTTTTGATCACTATCAACAATTTTCTATTGTTAAATTGCCTTGTTAAAAGTAGAAAACTAATTAGCTTTACAGACATAGCACTGCACATATCAATCACTTCAAATTGCTGTGCTAATATTTCTGCTCAATCTGTGTAACTCATCTCAGCGTAAAAGTCTCTCTGTTGGTAAGGACTAGGTAACCGGTGCCAGGAAATCATAAATGTTTGTAAAGAAAGATACACAGATACCCGGGGGCTGAAGTTAATCCTGATGAGATTTGACACATTGACACAGCAGTGAGCTGAGAGTATTTTTCCTAACATTGGTCTATTTGTTCATAAGAAATACAGCAGCAGCTCTGTTTGCTGATGTGCTTAATTTATTTAGATTTCTTCACCTGTGATAGAGACTTACAGAAAGTTCTTATTTGGAATAATGAGCAGATGAAATTATTCAGCATGGAATAAACTGTAAATACTGCTCAATTCATTGGTAACCTATAAATGCAAAAGGAGAGAGTGATCAAGTTCTTATGAAACTAAGCAAATACATTATTCAGTTACCTGTTATTTAATTCACCCACTACTTTTTCTCACCTCTTCCCAGTAACTGCTGGGACCAAGGGCTAACTTGGATACATGTATCCTTCAGACAGAAGACTACCTGTCTACTGTCAGATAGCAGTTAACTATCCAGTCTAGGACATCAAAACAAGATTCCCACTAGGAATCAAGGCACGTGTCACCAAAAGGCAACTAAGTTCATCCACTTCAGATGTGTTTTGTAGTACAAGAAAACTATAAGCCACAGAAAGAGCCCTGACAATTAATGAAGATGATGTGACCAATACTGGAAGAGGTCAGTTTGACTCTTCATGACTGAACATGCTCTCTGGTTCCTACAGTATCAGTTGAGACCATTTGCTGTCACCATAGCAGAAAACTGAAGGGTTAATTCCTAGGCTAAGGAAGAAAGAATCATCTTGCCCTCAATATTACACCTCTTTTCCATCTGTTCTTCAGCACACCTTGATGTGAATCTGGAGAGTACACAGGGAGAAAATGACCTCTGCAGTGCTTCATACATCCTGAAAGTTGTTAAACTCCCCAATGCTTTCACTGCATCTGAAATAGGTGCACCACTTGCATTTATGTTTTTTTTCATGTTCTTTCACAGTAGAAGAATCATCTCGTTTCAAGAACATCACTTGAGTTCAGCAAGTCTTGTTACAGTCCCATTGCCAAGTTTTCAGTGCGTCAGAATATCATAAAATCTAATTACTCAGTCTTACTTGCAATCTAACGTTAAAATATGCCACATTTCCAAAAACTCAGCTGTTTCTTAGCAGCCTTTCCCTGTGCCATGAGCTCAGGAGGGATCTCTGCAAGGCAACAGAGGTGCTTGTTTCTAACCACTCCATGCACCCTTCTCCTCCCATCCCCTAATCAAATGAAAGAATCTTGGAGAAGATCTGAAAAATAAAGACTTTCTTCAGTAAGCCTGCCTGTGATGAACAAGATATTGGGGGATTCACAGACCCAACTAAAACGTCTGTGGCTTATAAGGAAAAAATTTATAAAGGGCAAACATATACATGACACAAATTTATAGAAGCCATTCAGGTAGGCTTCCAAATAAATGAGTTATTACTACACATGAATGATTTTTATTATTATTGTCTATTTCAAGTTGCAACCCACTATTTGCACTGTAATCACTTGCCTATAAAATGTGCTGTGGGAGAGATGACCACATTTGATGACCAAGATCAGCTGTGCTGTGTTTCAGAGAATAACATGTAGATTCAAAGAAGGGCATCTCAAGCTCTTGTGCCTCAACCTATCGGGTTCATTTTACAATGGCCACTGGCAGCTGTCCACATCAAAGATGCAGGTCTTACATGTAAGGCAAAACAGACAGAACTGAAACACAAAAATAATCTCAAACCCTAATAAAAAACTTTTCTACATCAAATCAGTTCTCTCTGCACTTTGAACATGACTGCAGAATCAAAGTCTGGTTTTGGTCTCCTCTTTAGTTGCTTTAATGCAGATAATCCTTACTTGTAGAGCATTAACTGCTACACACAGGAGCATACACTGTCAGTCTGGACATAGCAGGAGGACAAGAAATGCTGTTTTTACAGCAAAACACATCAACTTTGGCTGGACCAAGATTTCAATCCAATATTTAATGGGTTGAACCTCAGAATTCAAGCCTTGTCTTAAACACCTACTACTCAGGTCTGGGTACTTCTGAAACAGTCTACCCTACTCTGAATATCTAAAATTAACAGGAAAAAATACAGGATGGCTATAAAGCTACTATATAGTACTGCAATATAAAGCAGATATGGTGCTCAAACAATAGTTTAGGAAGCTTGGGTTACTGCCCACGCTTTTACAGTGAAAAAACCATAACTTGCTTTGCTCATAAAGTGAGCCAACAAAACTCCAAATTTTGTACTACTCAAACAAAAACCATCAGAGAAAATGCCGCAAGAGACATCTTCTCACTGATCCACACACAGCAATGAAAATAATTCCATTTTGATACCTAGAAAAATTTGATTTCATAAAAACACAGCATTCTAAGTAGTACAGTCTCTTGTGTCCCATGTGAATGTCCTAAATGATAAGTCTAGAGCCTCAACTATTTCAACTTTCTGGCCTTATAAGATTTACACAGAGCTTAGCAATTCTTTTCAACAGGACAGTCAGCTGACAAAGTCACACGGCATAATCTTGTACACTAATTTTCATGAGGAGGAAGAAACATCTTGAAAATAAATTACAGAGCAAATTAAATCTTTTCTATGTTATGAGAGACCTGCGCCTTGCCAGTGGATCTTCTCTGTTAGTGGAGCCAAGACAAAAGTGATGATTCTTTTACGTGCCACAAGGCAAAGAACATTATGAAGGGCTTTCAAAACACATAGCAGGGAGAACAATGGGAAGTGTTGAAGCAATTAATCATTAAGTATTTGCTGTTAAAATGAATAAGAAAACACTTACTGAGATCTGTAGTAAGGCTTTTGGGCTCAATTTTCAGTCAGGAATCCGCTACTTCATTAGGTGTAAACTTGAAAGAAAACCTAAGCTTTTCACCTTCTCTACCGATATAATGAAATTTTTTTACCTCCCTGTATGTACAGTTACAGGTGATTTTCTTTCCTAATTATCCTTGTAAAACACTTTTGCAGGATGATTTCTTTGGTATTGTCTGGCATTTGAATAGCACTTTTCAGTTCCTTTTCTTCAGTTCAATCTATAGTATTAGATTAGATGAGCATCTTTATGGAGTGTTCTCTGAAGCTATTTCTTCATCTCTAGCTTTTCTCAGCACTTTTAAGTCTAATCTATAACAAAGTAAAGGGTAAGGGAGATATTGATTCTACCACTACAACCACCAATACCATCTCCATAAAGAAAATATGTTCACTCAACAAACTGAACAAAGGTCAAATTCGACAGGATTGACCCTGCTTTGCCTAAGCATGTCCATGCTATGGAGCACATTGTTCACCTACAGATTTACAAGTTAGGCTGCTATGGAAATTAACAGAAAATCTAATCAACAGCCCAAGAAATGACAAAGGGAACTAAAGAAGAGAGAATGAATACTCAAACATCTGAAGTGTTGGTGCTAGGTACCTACTCACTTTACTTGGATCCTATTGTAGGAAGCCAAATGTGTAGAACAATTATCCACCTGAAAATACTCCTCCCTAAAGTTCAAAGCACCAGAGATATCTTGGGAGAAATCTGAAGAAGAAAGTTCTGAAGGGTCATGCTCTTTGATTGTTACTCCTCAGAGCACATAAGGTTCTGCAACCCTTTATACAACCAAAGCACTCCTCCTCTCATATCAGCTATAAAAAATGCTGACCACTCAGCACTACAATCCAGGCTATGAGACACACTGAATTGATAAAAATGTGCTGGAAAATGTTACAT
This sequence comes from Pithys albifrons albifrons, assembly GCF_047495875.1. Classification (NCBI taxonomy): domain Eukaryota; kingdom Metazoa; phylum Chordata; class Aves; order Passeriformes; family Thamnophilidae; genus Pithys; species Pithys albifrons. Next base: position 18,640,746 of record NC_092462.1, on the reverse strand, counting down.
TACAGCTTTTTATTTACCAGGCTAAATCCAAATGCGTGCAGTGGTGCATCAGCCAACCTCTCCTTTGAATAAGATCTACAGTATTTTCAGCTAATACATGTGGAGTCCAGTCTTCCATGTATCTACTGGTACCAGATGATGTTAGTGCTTCCACAGCAGGCAGCTTATGGGACAAGAAGCTGTTTTATTTAAACGGCGTGCTTACCCCCTCATTCACGGAAATGAACTGTGCAGCTAACTCAGAGTGTGAACCTACCAAGAGGTGGCACTGGAAGGACACTCTTTGGAAGGAAGAAGGCAAACTTCTGACCAGGAAAAGATGATGAGGTGCCCATGGTTCACCTGTTTCAACAAGTAACTGAAGGCAGTGTTTTTACCTAGTTTTTCAACTTCATCACACTCAATCTGCTCTCACAAAACAATACACAAGCATACACCAAATAACAAAGGGCTCTTTTGGTCTTGAACACAGGGAAACACTAGGAAGCACGAAGAAATCTTAGGTTTGATCACATTATTTTCATCCCTAAAAAAATACTATCAGAACTATTTCCCTATTTTTTAAACACTGCTGATATGAATTGAAAAGAATAAAGCCACTAGCAAGACATTCAAATGTAGTTCTCAGCTGCTATTAACCTTATGACTCTCTACAAATCTCTGACAATTTCTGAGACCACCAGGAAAAGCAGGCTTGTTTTAGTTAGCCTAATTCTACTAGCCATAGGATCCACATGTCCCATGGAGAAATTTGAGGAATCTACAAACAGCAGAAGGAAAAAATTTGAAAATCATGATATTAAAAGAGTGCCTGTAATATTACATATAGCAGGTCACCCATGTTCATAGAGTGTATTTACATACATACCTATGCACAAATCTATAAACACATTACGTAAATTAAATTTTAGACACTTTCTCAGTGAAACATATAAATACTATCCATAATAATAAGGATAGTGGTCCTGAATTAACTTATCTGAAATTTGTGTTCTGTGGGAAGTTTCACAGTCAACTTTTTCTTACCAGCTGGTAAAGAACAGTTCTCATTTTGCTCTCTCTCTCTCTCCTTTCTCAGATTCTCCATCAAAGGAAAACAATAGTTTCTAGTTAGACTGGTTTTGTTTGTTTTTATCCATTCCAACAAAACAATTTATCACAACATATTTAAGTCCTAATGCTGAGAGAATTTATACACACACTTTTGTTCATTGTTAACAAGTGTTGCAGTTAATGGATCTTCTCACAAGCAAATCTAAGTGTGTACATTTGCATGACTGGAGTCTAAAATCAGGTTACTCAAGACCAAAATTTGGCTTTGTACAATCTAATCATATGTAATAGGTTCTGCATATATAGTGTTTGAAGTATTTTAAATAATTTATTTCTCAATTGAGGTTTTGTGTGATGACTTGCATGTAGTGTCCCAATCAGTCCGCGGATATATTGCAAGACAGAAGTAAAACGACTTATTTTAACTGACACTTCACATAATATTGGTCATTCTGTTTCCTCATAGGGAAAATGCTGTTAGAGCATTTACAGGTATTTACTGAATATTGAGCAACTCTGGAGTCTTCAGGTGGCTGCAGATGTTTGCAATTCATCATAATCAAGAATTACTAGATATCTTAATTGTGAATACTACCATATCATAATTGCAATAGCACAGTTTTGAACTGACACAAGTTAGTTATGAGCTACACCTAAATTGCCAAAGTATACTTAATTCTGCTTTACTGACATTGGGCAGCTCTGTTGCTGAGTTTATTGGCTTGGAGAAGGAAAATTTGTTGTTACTGGTTTTTTTTTCCTTCCAGTACTCATCACAGTAAAAAGAAAAATTAAGACCCACTGCAAAAAGATTAAATGTTTTGTAAGTATCTGTATGGCAAGCAGTTGAAATTTCTCATTTCTTTTGCTTTTATAAAGGCAAAAAATATATCTGAGAAACAAGTTGAACTCACCAATTTGTTCCAACAAAATGTTATCAGAGTCTGACACATTTCAATTACCTGTGTGATCAAATCATAAATGAAAAATCACACAGCATTCAAAATACCTCTAATGTTCCAAGTCAAAATATATTCTTTATAGAGAGAGGTAACTCACATCATTATGCTTCAAATTGATTACCATAAACTGTACCTATAATTAGATATAACTAATGCAATTTAAGGAAGAGAAAACTAATATTTGAAGCTAAACACTGAAAGTAATCTTGTTGCCTTCCAGTCAGTTACCAAGCAGAAAATGCACTGTCTCACTAATTTATTATTATTAGAAACATCAGACTCTTAATCTATTTTAAGGACATAACTGTGTATTTAAGGTAGTATTTCCCAGCTATATTTCAAAACAACAAGCTTGATGGATTTTTGCTGAAATAAAAAGCACAGAACTCCTCAACTATTACTATAAAGGGATGAATCAGAAAAGACAGAGTAAAAGCACAGCATAGTTAACCAACATTATCTTATTTTTAGCGGTTTAAGTGCTTGATTCATAATGGAAACATGAAAATAAGAATTATGAATTAAAAAAATAAAATCTTTCTGAAGGTTCAAATGGCAGGTGCTATAGAATCAAAGTAACATTTGCATAATTTCAGCTAATATATCTTTTTTAGGATGCCCAAATAATTGTTGTACTATGCAGACGACACAACACAAAAATGGTCAGGCAATATTCCATGACAATTCCCTCCACCGAGCCTTTGGGTTTCTTCTCTAGCATTCTCAGATGATCATCTATACAATTAGGCCTTTGCCACACACAGCTTTTCTTTTTTACAGCAGGCATTATGGGTTCCACTACCTTCTGGCTGACCTCATGCTATGGTCTCATTCACCCAACAGGCTACTATTGACAAGAGTACCACATAATAACTGTTGAGACTCATACCTGAGCCTCCTTTGCTCCAAAAAGCTCCTGAGTGAGCACATGCCTTCTGGTCTCCCAATCTGAAATATCAGGCACAGATAATTCCCTACTAAAGTAGAATGATGGTCAGAGATTCTCCACTATTAAGACAATAGTAACAGCATCATGGCCCTCTCCAATACTAAGTGTGAAGGCTTCCTCCTCTTAGCCACCTAGCAAACTCTGCAGAATTCTCTCCTTGCGCACTTGCCCTCTCTCAGCCATGCCAAGAGTAACGGCTGAATACCAAATCGCTGTTATCTGAGCAGCTGCTGCTGTTGCTACTTCCTGCTGCCTCCCAAGGGCTCCTATCTGGTGACAAAACACAACACATAACCCAAGGCAATGAGGCAAATAGAGCTACTTTAAACTGCAGTTCTCTGAAGCAGCAGTACATGAAATTTTAGCACAACCTCAAGAAGTGATACAATTCCTGTATCAAGCCTATGCCCCAATGCACCATTTAAGTTTCTATCATATAGAAGAGTCTTACTGATACTTTGCATACATTAGCAACATGTTTTTTATCTCACTAATTGGTAGATGATAACACTATTCCCCTTCTCACAGACTAGGAATCATCATCATCCGTCTAGTTGCCCAGGGACAGAAAATAGTGACATAAATGTCATGTACCACTTCTTACCACGATAAAAACAGTCTGACGGGGAGGGAGAAGTAGGTTGGCTCTGTACTTCAGACCTATCCTGGGAAACCTTAAGAAGGACCTGAACTTGGTCAGACTAGATTCAGAAGACTCATAAAAACACACTACTATGTTACCATTGCACAACAAAACAGTCCTGTTGTGCTGGCACCTTAGGAGGTCTGTTCTCTAGAGCTAAGCTTCTCTAGCTCAGGAGCACTGGAAGCCTCACTACAATCTTCCAAGCAACTTGCTGCTATGATAACTGCTAGCTGGTGGGCCTGAGGCACTGTGGTTTCCAAGGTGCTCTGTGGGCTGAAGGCCTCCTGTGTACTAGCAGGCATACCAGTCATCTAAATTTACCTTATTTATCTCTATTTCCAAGTCCTGAAATACAGGCCCACTGTGCAACAGCACTTCATATTGAGCATGAGTCATCCACCTATAAGGAAATGGCCCAAGACCACTTACTTCTACAAAAGCCACTGAACAGCATCTTCTGGCAAGTAGCTCACCAGTATGACTAATTGCAACTCTTGACATCACACCTGATGCCTGGTTTTGTCACTGCTTATAATAGCAGCAGCATTCTGAGTAGTATGTTTGCAACCTTCATTTAATGATCACTATCACACACAGAGCCCCCCTTCCCACACAGTGAGAAGTCAAAAAGCAAATCTTATGAAGATGACTGTCATATGAACAGTACTGAGCTCTTGTAAAGACAGAGCTCACTTTAAAAAAAAAAGTTCTGCATCACCAAGAGAAAAAGCTTCATTTTTCCACACAGATGTCCACATTCTGTAAAATTTAACAGGAAAGGATATTACTGAGTTGACTTTTAAGTTCTTTCTTAAGGCCAAGTGCCCAAAGAGGACTACTTTAAAGAAGCAATCTGGTTTTGGTGGCAGGACAAACCATTCCATTACAATCCTTCCTATTGCACCTATATGCTTTGATCCAGCATTCAGGCTAAGGTATTTTCGAAAGGTGCCTAGTGTTCCATTTTTACTTCGCAAGAGCAAACAACTGATTACTTAAAAATGAAAACAACTCCAGTAGCAGCAGCAGCAACTCTGCAACCTTTACTGCAATTTGAGCCTCAGCAATTTTCCTCAACTGACCCACAATTTCACACAGTGCCAGCAGCAGCTCTGAGTAAACATTACTGTTTGCTGCCAGGCCCAAATATAAAGACTGCCAATTCATAGAATCACAGAATCATTCAGGTTGAAGAAGACCTCCAAGATCATTGAATCCAACCTTTGGCCGATCACTGCCTTTGTCAGCTTGACCACAGCACTAAGTGCCACATCCAATTACCTCTTGAACACACACCTCCAGGGATGGTGACTCCACCGCTTCCCTGGCAGTCCATTCCAATGTTGGCAACCTTCCCATGAAGAAACTCTTCCTGAATTTAAGTGTGAGCCTGTGTTGTGCAGAGCTTTAAAACCAGCTAATCTGACAAACAAGAGTGCATACATTTGTGTTCACATGTGCATTCATGCACATGTTTGAGAACCACCGGTGAGACATACAGATTCACCCTCAGTGCTGTATCTTCAGTGTTAGCTGTGCAGTGTTGGAGGGAAGGGAGAAGGGTCTCTGCTTTCCCCTTGTCTGAGGGAAGGCAGAGAAGGGAGACAGAGACCAGGAGCCCAGGCAACCCAGGCAAGGGAGAGTTTATTAGGACAATCCACCAGGTAATATAAGATCTCAGGAGGAAGATGCCAGATCTGGGGCTGGATTGGGTGAAAACTTAGGAAGGGGCAGGGTCTAAGGTCCATATGGTAACCAATGGATTTAGGACAGGGGCAGGGCTGGCTGCACTCCGCCGCTCCCCCGAGTCATAGGAGTTTTATACAGGGGGCTTCCCACCTTGGAACAGCAGGGCGCAGAGGGGAGGGGGCACCTGGAGGCCCTCCCATCGCTTGGGTTTCCTGTGGGGGGAGGCTGCTGTGATGTCCGGGTCCCAGGGACCCCCCCCAAAGGAGGGGAGGCTATTGCCCAGCCTGGGAAGAAACAATAACATGCTCAACATCAGGTTCGATGACTGGTTTGGGGAACAAAAAGCCTCTGGGAGACACAAAGGAGACAGGGAGGAGTAGATACAATACAAGGTGGGGTGTGGTGTAAGAGCCCTGCAGGGGAGCTGTAACAAACGGAGAGGTGACACACACTTTGCAACTAAAAAAACCCATAAAACTTCAGTAACAAGTCTCTCCGTACATATCTTCTCAGGTTCAAGGTGCTTCTCCAGCACAGCTCTCCTTGGGATTCATTTCAGCATTTTCCCACAGTCAGCATTGAGGAAAATACATATGAAAGCCATACATGTGAAAATCAATTAGAAAGCTCAAAAGGATGTCTTTAGCCCTTGCTTGCTTCAAGGCATCTAAAAGTTGCACAGTTAGTATAAGTTTTGTTTCTACTAATATACCAAGAATCTTCAAAAGCGGAGAATACAAGAATACCTTTCTGACTAAAACTGAGCATGCACAAGGACCAAGACATACCCTTAAGCATCTCAATACAATAGGCAAGTCCACTGATTCCCTGTGTTCTGGTGGCAGAAAGTCACACTCATTCCTGTCAGGTCTAAGGAGGTACTGAGGAAGTACTTTGGACTTATCAACAGTCTTTCTGATGAACTAGATTCAATCCCATGGACAGCAGGGGAAAAAAGTACAAGAACATGCAGGTACAGCCCCAGGCTATTAAAAGAACCAAAAAAATCCCATTTGTCTTCTACCAGAGAAGAAACATGGCAACACAGAACCGCAAAGCAGCACTATGTATGCACATATTGAAGAGATGACCATGAAGATATACAAAAGCATTCATACTAAGATGTAACCTCTGCTTCTTAGCAACTGAACCCACTTTGAAAAGATACTTGCTCACAGCTGGTGAATACATAGGAACCAAGGTTGTTCAATAATTTTACCTCAGTTATAACTTCCATGTTTTAGGAGAGTGGTGTGTCCTCCCATTATCTCTCCTCTTCTACCACCAGAATAATTAGGCATCACACATTGGTATGAGGAATATAGCCAGAACACTGTGCAATAAGAAAATATAATTTTCTTATTATACAAAGGGATTGCAGAGGAACAGCCATGGAAGTGTCTTCAGGGGGAAAAAAACCAAAACAAACTAGCAACAAAGATGGAAAGACTATGGAGAATTGTTATTAGTCCAATATTTCTTTCAGTGGTGTTTACCATTGGAATTCTCAGGAACTGCAACTTGTCAAAACTTAATACACTTTGTCAATCATGTGAATGAATCGACCTTAATGTAACCACAGGTCATCACACAAAAAACCCCTACCCAAAACCAGAGATTTCAATTAGGGATTATAGGCTAAGAAGAAAAGGCAGATGTAGAGAAATTAGCATTATGTTTTTATAGTTCCCATGTTGATACTCAACAGCTGATGTTGAGTTTTAGTGGACAGATCATTGGTTTGTTAATAGCAGCAGTCATAAAAGCCCTAATGAAGCCCCCTGAGCACCCTGATCACGCCAAACTAAAATTTTGTATTCCTGTTTCAGCACCTTGGAAAAATCATATCTGTCCTCTATGCTCTGCTTTTTAATTATTATTTTGCTGTGTGAGGTGGTTTCCTATTTTGTTTGCTTCTTCCTATCACTACCTTTCACTTCCAGTATTCTGACATCTTGAACTGTCAAGAGTCAATGTGTAAAAGCTCTCAAACTTGATTGTCAAAATACTGAAACAATTTTCTTGTGTTTATCTTCTTTGCTCTCTGAGTGTTTGCAGTAAGGCTGCTTCCAGATTCAATGTTTGTGTTTAAGAGGCTGCAATATTAGCTAGAAAGGCTCAGAGTGCAATCCCAGTGATATTACAAACTATGAAGCAAGTACAAAAGAAATCCAGAGCTTTTTATAGCCAAGTTTTTATCCTGTAACTTAGGAACATTTTTTTTCTCTCACACTCTGAGACTGTTCATTAAAAGAGCATCAAAAATTGCTTGCTTTTTTTGTGATGCATTTTGTGCTCATGAGAAGAGATCCATAATGCTGGTAGCTGCTATTTAGTCTCTGGGGTGTTAGTCTGCCCAGGAAGCCATCCCAATTCCCAGTTCACCAGTCAAGTTTATAATTGGGCAATGGCAAGTCACGTTAAAGGGAAACAATCTCAACAGGGGACGGACTAGTTCACAGTCGTGGTAGCTGGGTAACATTAACACATCATATGATTTATGTTGATTGTGGCAGAGTTTCAGTGGCATCAGGCCCTAAACACCAGCATGGTGTTTCAAAATGCAGGTAAGATGTTCCTGCCTCCCGAAGAGATAATATTTATCTGTTAGTGTGGAGAAAGAATAGTGTTTGCATGGACTTTCTCTCCTGGCTCATCAAATCCAGTCTTCTACAGCTGTGAACACAGAGGCATTAAGTGATTTAGCTCAACTTAACATGGCTTAGCAAAGCCACTATCCCAATTACACACATGCTTACTCACTGCAAGGCTATTCCAGAAGCTCACTCCCCTTCCTCTGCTGTACCAAAATTTCTATCCGTTTCCAGTCCAAGCTAAATTTGTTGGGAATAGTGACTTTACCCCTGCTATCGAATGCTGTCATAGGATTCAAGTAATTAATTTCTTTCCCCAATTCGACTCCATCTATTTATTTTCTTTTCCTCTATATCGCAATATTGTTTGTTAAAAAGTCACCTTTTTTACTGTCCTAAAATGAGATAGGCTTTCCTCCCAGCCTCTTTGCCATTGTTCTGGAATACACCTTCCTTGATCAAGAGACCAGAACAGTGCAGGTGCACACACTCCCCACACCATTCCTTTCTCTCATGGTTCTTCTAGTAATTATATAATTTATTGAAGGACAAAATTGTGTAGTGTAAAACAAAGAAATAGTCTCCACCTGTGGAACACACTGTACAATTCCTAGTGATCACTGATAATCTTTCTTCCCATCAACCCTTCCCATACATACTTTTACTACGACAAAGTACCTCAGGCTTATAATTTTGGGAAAAACATGATTTTGATAGACTTTATTAAGGCTTTTGGACTGGAAGGGAGGAAAGAGCTGGGAGTGACTTCATGAAAGAGAACAAAACTTTCTACAGAAGCATTTTGAAAAGTCTCCTCTGAAACTACCTGCATGTGGAAGCTCCCACTGTGTTTTGTTAAAGAGCTGGGTTTCTGTACAAACAAGACAATGTGCACGTGGGCTTAGATCCACTCAAGAGTACAACTGTTATGCCTTTCTTTGCATAGCAAAACTGAAGTCAAGTAATGGGTAAGCACATACATGTTGGGTTAGACTAAGAAAGATAAATCAGAACACAGATAAATGTAAGTTGCTAACTTAGGTAAGGTATGATCTCTTTACTAGAAAACTATTGTTATTTGCAGTTGACTTCTCAGGAACTTAGGCTCCCAGCACAGGATATAAATGTTAGTTGCTCCAACCGATACCTGAGAAAATCACATAAGAAGGTCTGACTTCCTTTTTTTTTAATCTATCAAAATGAAGGAGGGAGTGTGAAATCCTCTTTTTTTACTCCCTAGGAACACTTTAACACTAGAATGCAGGAGCCCTTGAGGTACTCCTCATTAATCCATTGACACCACAGAAAAATTTCAGCTGGTGTCTCACAGAGACTACAAACTGCATCCTATTTACACTGTACAGGCACAGGTTCATGAGTCCTGTACTTTGTCTTTAAAGTAAGCACTCCATTTATCCAGAACTATGGAGTGTGCAGTTTCACACATCTATCAGCCAGTCTACAGGCTGCAGTGTACTGCTGTGTCTTCTGAGATGGGATCACTTTGATGCACACAGCAAAGTGACTAGTAGGATCGCCTACGTGTCCAAACAGGATGTATAACACTCCAACTCACATCTCATCCAACTCATTTCTCATCCATAAAGGGGAATAAGAGAGCTGGAAACAATTCACGGCTCCCACCTCCTACATGACAAACAGTACAAGTGCTTAATATGCTCGCTTACATTTTATTGCATAGTTGAATACAATAAAGAGTTTCTGCCTTTTTTCAGAACTGTCTCCTGTGTCTAATTTACCTTTTTAGAGAAGGGACTGTTTCTTCCCTAAGGGTGACTGAGAATGCCCTGCAGAGAGAGGATGATGAGCGATCAAAAGATCAAGTGGAGAGAACGCTTGGCTGTGGTATGCAGTACAATTTAATGTAAGTTCTGGAAATGATGAAAAGCAAAGTGATTTTATAAGAGATATAGCGAGGACTGCTTGGATTGTGTGCATCCTGGAGCAACTAAAACCTCTAAATTAAAGCAGGATGGAAAGAAATTCATCGAATGGCGCGAGTTTGAGATTCCCATTTAAAGGGCGTTTCACTCGGCAGATCTAAGCATTCCTTCTTTAGCAGTTTACCTTATCGCAGTGCACTGTTCTGTCCTTCTAGCAAAAAAAAGTCATAATGACCCAAAGTCTTCACTTAGTATGCCCTTTCTAAGAAAATCAGAGAAATGCAAGGTCTGATCAACCTAGAGATGTGATAAAATTGGGTGGGCTCTGTCCCTGTTTTTTGTAGTGTACTCAATTCTTCTACCAGAGTTCCACTTCTGTGGGGCCAACACAGTTTCAGTGTTTAAGTTTTTCCTAGTAACAAGCTAAGATCTCTATCGTTTTCAATTAGATGAATTACTTCTTGGCTTAGTCTCAAAGAGAGGTTCTCTGTTCATTGTTCATAGTTCTTCTCTAGTGAGTACTTAATACAGTGGAAGAGATCTCCTTTTTTAGGGTGAACAAGCAGTTTCTTTTCTTAAAGGTAACATTCAGTAACATTTACAGCTTATAATTCTTGGTAAAAAAGATAAGAAGTCACCATGGGAATCTAAAGATGAATATACACCTCTTCCTGCAGTGCTCTCAGGAATGTCTAAACCAGTAATCAAACCAGGCCCCACACTTTTGTCAAATAGAGTAGAATAACTAAGAGTACCTCTCCTGCCTAATATAATTCTCTCTTATTAACAAATCCCAGAGTCTTAACAATTGCATTTTCTGCAGTGGCATCACCTTGTTGCCTTTGGTACATATTCAAATACGCCAAGGAGATAGTTCTCACTCTGCATCCCAAACAGTTTTGAAACTGTCTGGGATTTCAAGGGATGACATGAGTCTGAACAGAAATCAAATGGCTCAATGCCTTTAGGTTCAGACCCTCTCTGTGTCCTCGGGTAACTGTTTTGGACCACTCACCAATTTTCAAAGCCAAAAAGCAAAACAACAGCACCCCAAAGAGAACTAGAAAAATTCATGGCAAAAATTGATGGGGAAGATGGAGGCAACTTTTAGCAAGGAGTCCTGTAATAATTGCTACAATGTCACTCATAGCTGACCTCTCCTTACTACTTGTTAGCTCTAGCCTCAGTCAGACAGGATCCAAAGGTACCAGACAAGTTCACCTAACCGTTTCTTACATTCACCATGTATCTACAGAATGCATGTAAGCAGATGTCAGGAAATGTGTTTTCACTAATAAGTAAATTTGTTCTTCAAACACAGTTCACTTACCTGTCTGAGATGAAAACAGAGCTTCACAACTCCAGTGTTTACAAATCAGTTAGCTGCCTGCACCTTCAGTCCCTTCTACCATGTTGCAATGATTTCTCTGTGGGCTCAATTTAGAGAACAGTGGATGTAGCTGTGTGAAATAGCCAGCAGTCAAGCTAAAGACAGACTGGTTCCATTTATTCTGCTGAGAACAGGTAAATTGGCTGGGAAGATGTCAAATGTTGAAAAAGTGTCCGCATCAGTTTCTCCTCATTTTGAATAACGCAGTACTCATTTGATCTAGGTTTTTTTAAACCAATGAGATATTTCAAAATATCATTACACACATTCTTTGTTTAGATAGAAGATATAATCCAAGTATTTGAACAAAACATTATCATCTTTCAATGACAAACTAGATTTAGTAATCTGGAAGTTTCTGCCCTGTCACCCTTTAGAGCTAGGTGTAATATTGGAAAACAGCTGTACCCCAGTTCTAGTCCAAACTTGCATTGCTCCGCTCAGAATTTAGCAATTTGAGCCTCCTCAGAGCAGAGATCATAGTGCTCCATGTTTCACTGCAGTTCAAAAGGCAGGATGTTCTGGAAGTAGGGGCTGTTACAGACAAAAAGATGACCTTTTCCCAGTCATAATAATTCAAAGTTTACACCTTAATGGCAGAAACACCACAGAAAGCTGAAGTCCAACTCTACAGCAAGCCTTGGCCCAGGTTTCTGAGAGGCTGAGCAATATCCTCTGTCCAAATCCACTCTCATTTGCTGTACCAGGGAAGGCATATACTCTCACTTAACACCCCCAGGCAACAGCTTTATGAGCATCTGTCTTTGTGACACTCCTGTGAAATAACTGAGAACTAATAGCCCTTGTTTATATGGGGCTAATGAGACAAAAACCCAAACCAAAAAAAAAAAAAAAAAACCACCCAGAAAATACCCAAAGGACTTGTCCACATGTTAGGATCAGGCACATATGAAAACTTACTATCATGATCAGTACCTTCAAAAGCCTATGTGGAACAGCTGGTGACACAGAAAGCAAATATTTTCATATGCTGTATATTTTCTGCAAGATAATTAACAGTTCTTCACTCGGCTACTCACACATCACTCACTGACAATTTTCCACACAAAATCCAAACAATGCACCTCTGAGCCATAAGAAATCTGTGTCAAAGCAAGGACAAATGCCAATACCCCAAGGAAAGGCCATAACTACTATGCCATCTTTCAGTGCAGCTCAAGTGTACGCCAACAGTATGCAGTAGGTTTGCAGCCTGGAAGTCTATTTGTAAATCAATTCCAAGAGCAATGCTGCCTCTTGACCAGGATATTCTCTGTGCTGCTCCAGGTGGGTGAATATAGTTCAAGTGACAATAGTTTCACATCCTGAAGTTTCTTATGTCCACTGCAAATAAAATTCACAGATAAAAGGCTTGTTGTTATAGCTTGATTTATGAGTCTTGATTTATACTGATGGCACTAGAAAAACCAGACTGCAGGTGTCGTGCAAACTCCTCAAAAGAGAAAGGTAAATAGAGGCTTAAATGTGAAGTGTAAAGCAGATTTGTACTCATTTCCCCTCTTTATCTAAAAAATGTTAGTGTCAGTGCATCATTAAAATCAAAATTTCCATCTGCCCTCCTAACCATCACTGATAAAATAAAAAGGCAAGAAACACTCTACACTGATAAAATAAAATAGGCAAGAAACACTATTATGCACTTTGACTCCTTGTTATTATAATGCAGAGCGTTTAAAGGCTACCTGATCTGTCCCAGGAAGCAAAACAGAGAACACAGCCATACTATCCAAGAGTCTATACTTTAGGAAAGTTTACTGTGGCCTTCAGCTTGCTCATACTAGACCAAGTAGATGGAAGACTATTTGTGTGTGGATTAGACACATGAGATGAGTCAATGAAGCTCAACATGTAGGCTCCACAGTCTATAGCTTACTAATCACTAGCACTGCTAGCAAGGCTTAGAGAACTGGATTTGGAAGACCAGACACAAGAGTCCTCAAGTGTCTGTTTTTGTTACTAATCCATTTATTTGCTCATGCTTTATGTCAGGCTGTGCCTAAACATGAGACAGCCTGCTGTAGGATCTTTTACTACCAGATGGACTGCAAGCAGATCCATCTCAGTATGGAGCAGATCTGATTTCTACTGTGGGATCTAAAGGGAGGCAAGTTAGTACTTTTAATGTTGACTCAGATCAGCAGACATTGCAACAAGAGTCTAGTTAATTTTTCAGCCTTTACACCACTGAATAGCATCTGGCAAAGAATGCTTTTTTTTCTTTTGTATTTCATTTCAGCCCTGGTTTGGTTTTAACTAAATTAAGACTGAATGGAAAGCATTTCAAATACAGAAATTCACTGCCCAATGCCATTGCCAAGCAGAAGAGAAAGTTAGCCAGGGAAAGGATAATTATCATCACAAGAAAGCCTACAGAAGATTTCCTGAGGCATTATCACATGGTAGTAAGGTTATAATCACCAACAGTGATAATTACAGCTAATGTAGAACTCCAAAATAGAAGCATGTCTTCAGCTACCCAGGGCCACTGTTATTGACAGAACATGATTACGTGGAAGAGTTAAGACATTTCAACACTGTTTCATCATAACATGCTCAAATTATTTAGTTCAAAACAGTTGCAGAATGTCAACCATTACTTTTACCATAAGTTTTCTTATTTTTACCATAAGTCTTCCCAAACAGAAGGGATTTGACTATTGCTTGTTAATAAATGAAGCAGTTTCCCAGGGAGGAGTGTAGGACACAGTAGACTGAATCTGTATCCAAGGTATTGCAGCCCAGATTAGCATGCTTTCTTCAAGCTCTAAGTTTCCAGAAGCGTGGTAACAGAAAGAATCAGCATTTTCCAGTTCTCAGAGGAGGGATGCTGAGGTATGTGTAGGTGAGAGACCTTGGGGGAGAAGGGGAACATCCTATTAGTGGAAATGCAATCTTGAACATCAAGAAGTCCTCAAGCAGAATCATTTATAACCCATCATTCCTGGTCACTGATTGCCCCTAAGTTACATGGCATACAGTGCACTTGATAACAAATTATCCTCTTCATTTCCTTGCCAGAAGAAAGATGTCACTAAGTCAGTGTACAGTACATTTACTCTAGAAAATACATTTAGTCCCTTAAAAGTGAAGCCTCCTTGTCCAAGTTTGGACAGGCTCTGAAAAAAATTCTGCCACTCACCTCACTCAGTTTAAAAAACAACAACAAATAGCACACGTTGCAGTAACAAAACATTAAAATTATACTTCAAAAAATGTACATGGCTATTAATGCATAAATGGAGTAGCATGAGTTCCCAAAGGGTACTTGCATATCATTCCAAAAAAAGAAGAGATGAAAGTGAAGGAAAAAAACCTAAGTTTGTCATTCTCACATCTCATATTGAAATGTCCAGCATTTTATCTCAAGACCTGGCTAAGGGAAAAAAAACAAACAAACAAACACGTGCCTTTCTTTCCAGTTCCACTGCCTTGGAAATCTTTCTGTTACTCAGAATAGATCATCTTCTGGGTGATGCAAGAGACTGCCACTGAACTGTGGGAAGTTGCAGGCCAGACTCAAGGACATCCCCAGCCAGTAACAGAGGTGCCTTTAAGACAAGCAGTGGGAGCATAGCGTCTGCTAGCTCTTTGCTTCCAATTCAGTGAATCTGAAATATTAAATGGACATGTGCAATCTGTCTGCTCACACTTAGAGCATCCAGAGAATCCAGAAGCAATGTATCAACTTGTAGAAACTACTATGCTGGCTCGTAACCCTAACGAAGGGGGGAGGTATGCAGACTACATTGAATATCTTTTTACTGCAGAATGGCATCAAAGAAAGCAAAAGGATAGGCAGAGGTTTTGGGGTCCAAAAGGCCTCCCCCCACCTCGGGCCTGAATCAATGTGCTCTTTGTAGTCAGTAAGGGTCAATTAGAGGATATTAACATTACCATGCTGGAGGATTCTGATGAGTGAAGGAGACAGAGAAAATATCAATGCAGACCCTGCAGATCCTCTACTTCTAATAAAGCTGGGAACAAAGATATAGATTTTTTAAGAGAAGGCAGAGTCAAACATTCAGTAATAACTTGCTGTAAGGGCCTGCTAAGTAAAGTCTGATTGTTGGGACAATGGGAAAAAGAACTTTGCAGCTATTCTGACAAGCTATGAAATGTACAACTGGAGATATTAAACTGACTCATGATTTTATATATATTTATATATATATGCCAGATTTTCCCCTTTCCATTGTCAGGATGCAAGTTAAATGCTCAAAAAACTTTTGAAAAACCCTGGACAAGCTATACATCCCACAAGAAACAGCACAGAAGGCTCAAATCTGTTTACTAATGGACAAGACCTTGGAGGTACTGAATGTAGTAATCCCTCTGGTATGGGCTTCAGAGAAACCAGACAGAGCAAAGAATGTGAACTCCACAAAGTACAATTTGAGCCAGGAGCACAAGCAGTGAGGGTAGATCAATAACCTATTAGACTGGAAGTATGTAAAGGATTGGAGCCCTTGATAAACACTGTCATGCAGTATGGGACTGCTTAGAGAGTACGCATTTGAATTTAATACTCCTATTTTACCTTGCTCACATTAGTAAAGACTGGTACAGAATTAAAGGGCAATAAACCAAATAACTATGAATATATACACCCCACCACACCATTCCTTATATCTTGATAGCCTAAGTTCCAGAAACAAAAGCTTATTTTACTGGTTTTGGATTTAAAAATGACACCACCCACCCCCACCCCACCCCCCATGCCAGTAGACAAAGACAAGCAATTTTTTCATTCAAATTAGAGAATCCCATAATGGGAAGAAATGTGCAGCTATGCTGGACTGTGCTCCCTGGTGAATTTAAAAACAGTTCAACTCTGATAACATTTTGGCAAAACCATATCCCCATTGGATCAAAGGCAAGGTAGCAGTAGCAATGTAACTCCATTGGAATATGCTGATGAGAGAAGATCCATTGGCATAAATACCAAAATGTAAAAAAAAAGAAATATCAGAAGAATGGTGAATAACTCCAAATCAACACATTCTCAGAACTGCTGAAATAAGGAGTCCTCCTCAAGAAGTTACACAAAGAGACTCACGTAGCAGAAGACGCTAAGGTAACTAATGGTAAGAGATATGCTATAGGACCAAAAATGCAATTGAGTGTATATGTAATAGTAACATGTCATGTAAATAACCCTTAAACACAAAGAAATCTGAAGGTAGGTGATGTTAAAACAAGCATAACTCCCAGGGAATGCTAGCAGAGATTTATCCGAGTTGCCATTTATGTAAACAACATAAATATCTCCTTGTTTTAGTGGATATCTCTCCAGGGTGGCCAGAAGCCTTCCCTTGCCATAACAATCAGGATAGAGAAGTCAAAGCACTGTTAAAGAAAATAATCCTTAGGTTTGGAATTCCTGAGGGATTGTACTCAGACAGTGGGCCCTATTTTATTTCAGAAGTAGCCCAAAAACTATCCATGTTTCTCCAGCATAACTGAGACTTACATACCCTTTGAGACCACAGTCTAGCAAACAGGTGGAAAGCATGATGAAAACCAAACCCAACAATAACAACAACAAATAACAACAACAAAACTTTTCAAAGTTGTGTCCAGAAACTCAGCTCAAATCGGTAGATATTTTACTGATTGCCTTGATGAGAGTTATAATCACTCCATGAGTCAAAGAAGGAGTAAGTCTTTTTGAGATACTGCAGGAGAAGTCATATCCATCTAACAGGGTGGGTATTGAAGCAATCAAATAGAAGCTAAAGGGGAAGCAACAACCAAAGATTATTTGCTGTCTCTTTTGCGTATTTCATCACCTTTGTGCAAGTGTCTCAATCGTTCAGCCAGTATACAACTTTCAACATGGAAGCTTTATATTCACTTTTGTAGAGATGAAGCACTGAAAGAAAAATGAGAAGGACTTTATATTGTTCTGTTGTCTAAATGTACAGCTATGAAAAGGGAATGAATCTGTTCCTGGATTCGTTATACACCAGCTCCTTCACCAGAAGCTAAGGTTGAGTGCAAATCAACAGGGCCCTTAGACACTATATTGACATACCGCTATATCACATGATCAAAAATATATGTCTATTGCATTCTTTCAAGTTATAGATTTAACTATGTTTCTTCAAAAACAGGGTGCAACTTCTAAGAAAGGTACTGTGGATATGTCCATAAGTCTCAAAGGGGAGAATCTGATGTCAGATAAGGTTAAAAATCCACAAAGATGATCACAGTAACTATGCATTGGTCTTGAAACCATGACAACAGTGTACTAGAGCAATGGAAGAGTCCCCAGGAACAGAACATTATATATCCTTATTTCACTGGCAATTAATTGTTCAAATAGATTCAAGCAGAAATTGTAACAGAGTATATGATTAAATAATAACTTAGTGTTAGCTGATAGGATGAAAATGTAACCTAGATGATAATTCT
The DNA here is from genome assembly GCF_047495875.1 of Pithys albifrons albifrons. Lineage (NCBI taxonomy): Eukaryota > Metazoa > Chordata > Aves > Passeriformes > Thamnophilidae > Pithys > Pithys albifrons. The sequence continues at coordinate 18,623,124 of NC_092462.1, read as the reverse complement.
AAAAAATGCACATCCAAGAAAATTTGTATATGCAAATGATAGCATAATGAACTGGATTAATACCACCACATAGAATCATAGAATCGATTGGGTTGGAAAAGACCTCCAAGATCATCGAGTCCAACCCTTGGTCCAACTCTAGTCCATTTACTAGATCATGGCACCCAGCGCCACGTCCAATCTGCATTTAAAGATCTCTAGGGATGGTGAATCCACCACCTCTCCGGGCAGCCCATTCCAATGCCTGATTACTCTCTCTGTAAAAAATTTTTTTCTGATATCCAACTTAAATTTCCCCTGGCAGAGCTTAAGCCCGTGCCCCCTTGTTCTATTGCTGACTGCCTGGGAGAAGAGACCAGCCCCCACCTGGCTCTAACTTCCCTTCAGGTAGTTATAGACAGTGATGAGGTCACCTCTGAGCCTCCTCTTCTCCAGGCTAAACAACCCCAGCTCCCTCAGCCTCTCCCCATAGGACCTGTGCTCCAGTCCCTTCACCAGCCTTGTTGCTCTTCTCTGGACCCGCTCCAGCACCTCAATATCCTTTCTGAACTGAGGGGCCCAGAACTGAACACAGTACTCAAGGTGTGGCCTCACCAACGCAGAGTACAGGGGAAGGATCACTTCCCTGGTCCTGCTGGTCACGCTATTTTTGATACAGGCCAGGATCCCATTGGCCTTCTTGGCCACCTGGGCACACTGTTGACTCATGTTGAGCTTCCTGTCAATTAGTACTCCAAGGTCCCTTTCTGCCTGGCTGCTCTCCAGCCACTCTGTGCCCAGCCTGTAGCGCTGCAGGGGGTTGTTGTGGCCAAAGTGCAGGACCCGGCACTTGGCCTTGTTGAACTTCATCCCATTGGAATCAGCCCATCTCTCAAGCCTATCCAGATCCCTCTGCAGAGCCCTCCTGCCTTCCAGCAGGTCAACACTCCCTCCCAACTTGGGAGGGAGTGCATTATGAATTTTGTTATGTAAGCATGAATGACCAATCACCTGTTGGTGTATCATTCTTTTTTGCGTAAAAGACTGTGCTTGTTTGCAAGAAGGTGTGCCAGCTGTATTTGATGCCTGGCACCCTATTCTGCAGAATGGTAATAAAATTAAATACCTCAGTTCAGTGCGTAGATTTGCTCTTGCACAACCAGTGAAACAACCCTGCTTTAGGGAATAACACTTTAAACTACTTACCTCCTGCTCTATTCAGTAGTTCCATCAAAGCAAATGTCACACTTAGATACTAGTTTCAAACCAAATAAATACACTGAGAAAAGCACTAGTGGCCACATCAGGTTAGTCATATTAAGACAGGAGGTCAGAAACAGATACATTTATTTTTCAGAAAGCATTGTGTGATATTCTTGTTCAACAGCAGCCAAAGATGCTATTTTTTGGCTGCTACCTGTAGCCCTGAATAGTTGTTCCCATTTCCAGAAAAATTTAAAGGACACACATTTCCTGTCCTGAAGCCTTTATTTCTGGGTATCCTACTAGCAACAACTGCTACAAGAGCTCACTATATGAAGGACTGGAAAGACAAAGATGTTAAGGTTAGTCCTACTCCCCCTGTGGTCACTTCACAGCTAAAAATACAAACCAAAGTTTTTGTTAAGACTTGTTCAGTTTTGATTTGCTCTTCTGAAAAAATTTACTACATCCAGAAATTACCCCAGATTCTAGTTTTATACTGACCTGTTACACATGCTAAATAGTTACCATGAAGCTTTTGATTTTTCCTGAGAAGTACAGGCACGCTCATATAATTTCAAAATGGCTTCTAATTCCTGAACCACTTTCCTCCCACCTATTTCAGAGTTTATTATGTTATAGGCTTTATGCCAAGGTCATCAGTTTGCACATAAAGTAGATGTTAGGATATTTTATTGAAGTTTATGAATGGAAATGTCTTGTCTATTGATGTGCAAACTCTTGAAAAATCTACATTTTCTCTTGCAGCTAGAAAACTAAAGCAATATGGTTGACACAAACACTTTATAGTGTCAGGTACACATAACCATTATTATTGAGAACTGTGCAAAAGGATCTTTCAATCTGGACTTAATTCAACACAAATCATCTTGTCTCCACGTCCTTCTTTTGTTTGACATACTCTGAAACCATTTACTTATATGCCCATAGAAAAGCAAACAAAGCCATGAAATACCTCAACAATTACTGTTCCCGACCTCTGGAAAATGGTTTTGCTAAATTAAAATCCATTTGAGTGAGTACAACCCATATGAAAACATCCAGCAGGAATTATAAAGTATCCAGGATCAGATAAGTCAAAAGTCTTTGATAAGTCCTGCTGTGTCCCATTAGCCTGTAGTAGGGTTCTCATTCTATTTCTCTACTTGAATGTCCTCATGTAATCCTATAAACAGTGTCAGTACTTGACCTTTCCATTCCAGTTTGCCAAGAGTCACATACCTTAACATATGGTTGTGCTGACCATACTTCAGCAAAGCACTGAACACTTTTGATGCTTGGAGTCCCTGCTACATTGACCAGTGAAGACTAGAGGTCTGCTTGGGATTCCTAAGCAAATTGTGAAAGCCATCTTTTAGCTGGGACTCTAAAAGACTCCTATCTACAATCAACCAGGAGATCTGCCATTCACTTTTGCCATCAGGTTACATGGACATTAGAATAGCTTCAGAGGTGTTGTGCCTTGGTCTGCTGAACAAAGGAATTATGTGTTATCTGAAACATTCTGATTTACTGAACTTAGGAACAGCCTCTTGATTTTCACAAATCAAACAACAGCTTTGAGCACATTCACTTCTATTTCCCAGAGATCTCCAACAGAGGAACCATACTGCACACACAAGCACAGGAACAGGCAGCAGCTGTTTCTTGAGAGTTTGAGGGCTACTAATTATCATGAATGATGCTCTTGCAATCACACAACTCCAAGAGACCAATAAATACAATCTCTACTTAGCCATACAAATCTTGAGAACTATTTCATGTAAGTGGAGTAGTTTTCCTTACAGGGATATTTGAAATAAGCTTATGATATACGTGTTGTACTATGTATATGCGTTAAATGTACTACGTGAATCTCAGAGCAACTGAATGTTCAGCTCTTGTACCTGGCAAAGACCAAAGAATACCAGAACCCTCCCCAAAAAATTCACGCTCGCTAAGACAGAAAGACCTTTAAATGAAACATATTGTTTCCCAAACACAGTTGGCAGTTCTAGAAGATGAGGGATTGTTATGGCCTGCTGATCCAGGAGAATAGCCTTACTTACTACCTTTCTTTTCTGAAGGAACTCCTCTCTTATCTTTTTCTACACTCTACCCTCCACTCCCCTATTCTTTATTTCCTCTCACTTGAAGAAATTGACCCCCCCATTCTTTAATCTTACTTTTTTGCAAAGAATTTGTACTTCAAAACTTATTTTCCTTCATGGAATAGGCTACAAAAGAGCTAAGCCTAGGCACAAGGACAACAAATAAAGGCTCTGGGGAAAAAAATATGTCAATGAAAGCAGTATAGAGAACAACTTCCATTCTAATCCAGAAGTCTCTTCCTCTACAGAGTTTAAAAAAATAAAATCACAATTTGTATTGCATTATGATATGTGTTCAAATGGATGACAACACAGGTGAATGCAATGCCATCCTGAACACTAACATCAAGATAAATGTTTAAAAAGCAATCCTTCTGAGAAACTTAGAAAACACAAGAAGCCTTGTGAACAAGTGATCCTCTATGACATCCACAGAAATAAGCAGAACAAATCTCCAGATCTAGCTTCGGGGCACATCTTAGCTGAACAACTTCTCCAAACAGAAAGGGATTCAGTTACCACTCGAGTTCAGCTGTGATGTGCCTATCTGTATCTACAGATTGTCAGAGGCAGCAGACTTCGGTCTCAGGCGACATCCTGGTACTTTGGTTGATGCCAGCAGTTAAGTGAAATCAGAATTGTAAAAAGCAAGGAATTATGCCGTTAGAAAGGAACAATTACTGTTAAACACAGCATGTTAGCCTAAGGCCTACAAGTTAGCAAACTACACGGCACCTACACTGAAGCCTCAAGACACTGAATGTTCTTATAATGGACTACCATTTCTCTGTGGAAGAGGAACGGATTTAAGCACAGGCATTAAACACTTTGTTCAACTTCAGCCTGACCTGCTGAGATGTATAAACAGACAGCTTCTGCTCTGTTTAATCCATTTAAAGCATGTCTGACACCTTCAATGCTGTTAACTCTGATCTTCGGTTACATCATCACTTAGCTCCAGTGGCTGAGCCAACATTCAGGGTCCTACACATATATAACTATCTCTGCCAAGAAAGAGTAAGCACAGAAAAGACCTGCTGACATAGGGAGTGGAGCTAGGGGGAGGTCTGGAGGCCTAGAAACCAACCTTTGTCCTATTGCTATGTCCACACAATTCTTCCACCACCTCCTAGCCGATTACCACACAAAACCGTTCTACAATGGATTTACTTTATAACCTTCTCTTTTCCCAGTTATTCTTGTTAAGGAATCTCAATGTCCTTGTAAAACCGAAGCACAATTTGGTTTCTGTCCCAGAAGTTGCAGTCCAGAGATGGTTTTGTTTTCTGCTGTGTCTATGTTACCTCAGACTATACTTTGTATTCCTTTAAATTCTTTAATTGGGCTTATAATTAGACTCTGTTTCCCTACCTTTACGTCCCTTTTCCCAGCTTCCTTTTCAAAATGCTAAGTCCTAACAATATTAACATTCTCGTCTGAAACCTCTTGAGATCTTAACAGTAATTTCATGCACCAATAATGTTTTCCTGAAAATAAACAGACCTAAAACATTGGTAACCTGGGAATAATCAAGAAGTCACACGTGTCCTGATATACAGCCAAGCTGCCTAGTGACCTCTGTAATTACGTCACTCATTAGCATATCCCTGGCCAGCTGGCTTTCCTCTGGGTGATAGAAAGCATACCTGCCCAGCTAAGCAGACTGAAAAGGTGTGACCGACAAATCAGTGAAACCTAATGGCATAGAACCCTGGTGCCATAAAGGTTTAGGCTCACTGGAGTGGTTTTGTAGTAAGGGTCACTGATCAAATTCCAGGTCTGCATCAGGAAACTGATATTTATTCTGGCACGGCTCTGACATTATATGTTTTTAAGGTTTCAAGGCACCTTTTCCATTCCTACTAATCACAGGTCAGCCTCTGCTAAACCATTCTGGACACAGGCATGTGAGACTCCACTACAACAACCCCATGCATCACTACAAGCTGGGGACAGAGTGGCTGGAGAGCAGCCAGGCAGAAAGGGACCTGGGGGTACTAATTGAGAGGAAGCTCAACATGAGCCAACAGTGTGCCCAGGTGGCCAACAAGGCCAATGGGATCCTGGCCTGTATTAAAAATAGCATGGCCAGCAGGACCAGGGAAGTGATCCTTCCCCTGTACTCTGCATTGGTGAGGCCACACCTTGAGTACTGTGTTCAGTTCTGGGCCCCTCAGTTCAGAAAGGATATTGAGGTGCTGGAGCGAGTCCAGAGAAGAGCAACAAGGCTGGTGAAGGGACTGGAGCACAAGTCCTATGGGGAGAGGCTGAGGGAGCTGGGGTTGTTTAGCCGGGAGAAGAGGAGGCTCAGAGGTGACCTCATCACTGTCTATAACTACCTGAAGAGAAGTTCTAGCCAGTTGGGGGTTGGTCTCTTCTCCCAGGCACTCAGCAATAGGACAAGGGGGCACGGGCTTAAGCTCTGCCAGGGGAAATTTAAGTTGGAGATCAGAAAAAAATTATTTGCAGAGAAAGTAATCAGGCATTGGAATGGCCTGCCCAGAGAAGAGGTGGTGGATTCGCTATCCCTGGAGGTTTCTAAATAGACTGGATGTGGCACTGAGTGTCCTGATCTAGTAAATGGACTGGAGTTGGACCAAGGGTTGGACTTGATTTCGGAGGTATTTTCCAACCCAATTGATTCTATGATTCCATTCTGTGCCACTCAAAACCACTGATGCCTCTGTATTGAAATCTCTCCTTCTCAGGCAGCAAAGAAACCTTGGTCATGTGCCAAGGAACGGGCAAATGTCAAAATAATATGTTTAAAACAAAACAAAAACTAAATGCCACACACCACAACTTTAATCCTCCAAACACTGAGTTATATGTAGAAAAATGAGGGAGTCTTCCTTTTTGGTGCACACAGTAAATCTCTTTGCACTAGCAAAATGCTTCCAGTAATCTATTACAGCATAAATGCCAGATGGTTCTTCTACAAATTATAAAACTTGGCACATTTTGTACAAAAAAAAAAGAGAAATTATCTTTTTAGTTTCATGATCAACTTGCTAATTGCAACTGGAACTTCAAGGAGTCAGAGACCACTGAAACAGGGAAACAAATTACTCCATAGTATATGGAATCTTTGCTACTGGAGTTTTTAAGAACTTTCCAAACAAATATGCTCCAAAAAAAGACACAAATGTATAATTTCTCACATAAGAAGAAAGGAGTACCTGGTCATTTGGATTCACCCTTGAACAATTCCTGCGTGATTCTATGTCACCTCCAGAAAAAAAAAATAAAAATACCTAGGAGATGCATTTTCAAAAAAATATTTGCTTTCCTAAAACTCAAATATGAGACATTTCAGTCTTAACTTTTCATGTCCTGAGGATTAACTTTCTATTCTAAGGTAGTCTAATAGAGAAAGAAAAGCTGCACTGAAGTTTGGTTCATTTATGGCCTTCAAAAACATGGAGGATGAATCAGTTGCTGGCAGTGATGTCTGCCCAAAGACTACTGGCAGAGTCTGGTTCACAGGCTTAGACCAAAATCTAAGTATACGCACAAAGAATCTTTCTGTTGGTCTGACTGAATCAACAGGCTACTGTAAACAGTTTGCAATGCTAAAAGGCAGAGAACAATACAATGCATCTTCAAGCAAATGACCATATTTATAAAATCTTTTAGCTCAATTCTATTCCTTTGGTCTTAAACACAATGAAGTCACTCGTCTCCATTTCAGTGAACAGTTAAATTTCTGAATTTGTTGTTAAACTGAAACAGAGAAAGTGAGTTTTGGTTTTCATCGAGGTTTTCTTTCTCCTTCTGTTTTTAATGGGATGTTGAAATCCACAGAACAATCATTTGCTCTCATTATGTTTCAGTCTTCAATTACAGCACAACAGAGGAGCAATCTTATTTCAAAATTCCTTTTTTAATGGGAATAAGTCAATCTCATAATTTATTGAATTCTCAAGCTTCAACAGCAAACACTGTAGAAAAGTTAAATCAAGATAACAAATTACCATAAGCAATATAAACCCACAGAAATGTAATTATACAGTTTCAACAGTTGTTCTTGTCAGAGCAATGGAAAGCATGAAGGTGAATCTAAAATTTACACTGAATTTTTTTGAATTCAGCCTAAGAACCACCTCCTGTGACAGAGTCAGAGACCTCTAGTCCAGGCTTTGGGGTCAAGTTATGACATACAAGTGCTTCAGGAAAAGCTGTTAAAATAGCCCTCACATCCTAGCCTTCATGGATTCATTCTCATTCCAATTGGCAAAAAATGGACTATCTTTCTCCTTCTAGACTTCTCAGTATTAAGTACCACCATCTTGGGTATTAAAGACAAGCCTTCAGTCTGCATTTCAACATTAAGAACTCTCAAAAAGATGACAGCTTAGCTCTGCCAGAGACTTTGCTGTAACCCTGAGCAAAGTGTTTATCTTCTTTTGCCTGTCTTTATCACAGCAACTTAGATTGCAACTTCTTTGGGAAAGAACAGTATCCTAGCAGGCAGATAGAGTAAGAGACCCTCAGTTTTTTTGATCCTCTAGGCACCACTAATTACAAAACAACAATAATCAGAGGAAATGATCAAATAATTAACGTGGAAAAAAACAGAGATGCATCTTATAAATTATTCAAGTATCTGCAGTTATTAATAACTTCCTAGGTTATTGAAACTAAGCCAACAATAAATATCAAATTTATTTTTGCTACCACTTCCTTCTGTTACCATCAGCCTGCAAAACAGAAAACTACAATGACACATTTAACCTAAGTGAGGACTCCACCACTGCCAATTGTTGCCTTTGGACAGAAAGCCTTGCAGGGGATTTTTTCCATTGTAATGATTTGCAAAGTCATACTAATATTTCTACGTCCATACTAAATTTTATAGAGGTTATTTTTTTATTACCAAATATAAATTTAGCGCCTATATTACCTGCCACACTGTCTTAAAATAGTTCCAAGGTTATGCTGTCACTGCATAACTCTGAAAATTTGTAACCCTAATTCAAGCATTGGAAATATAACACATAAGGTACAGCAAAAGAAACAACATAGTGCCAAGCACAATTTTCTACTACAATAAGCTGGGGAGTGTCTGAGCAGAAAATTCGTCTTTCATATTGTACGCATCAGTAGTCCATAAGGGAAGATCAAACTTCTATCAAATGCTTGAATGATAATGTCTCTTGTGAAGCCACTTCTGAAGTGTCAAAAGACAACAGCAATAGTTTTCTGAAGTCCTGAAGCTAATTGTTTGGCTATCTGGAAATCAATATAACAGGGAAACCTGCTTTTGCTCCCATAATACTTTATACTCAATGTACTCGAGGTCCTCTACTCTCTCCTTTATTTCTGAGATCAAAGGCAAAGCAACATTCCTTGAAGTTACAACTTTCAATCTGACACAGAAATAATAGGAGAAAACAGCAATAAAGCTATAAAGTTCCTTAGTTGCCTGATATTAAGAAGAGCAGGGAACCTTTTGTACTTTTCATACCAAGATTGTTAAAAGGCCAGGAACTCCATGCAAAATACACCACAGACACATTGTCTGGCAAGCAAGCTTGTTAAAGCTCAGGTTTTGCCAGAGCATGACAGACCTAGCATTAAGTATTTCACAGCCCTGCAATTCAAGTTTCCGTATAACAGAGAGGAACAAGGACTGGAGACTTCTGTTGTAAAGCAGCCCACCACACACACTGATGAAAAGCACCATGAATGAAGTATTCTCATCATTGTATCACACAGAATTACAACTTCATTTAGTGGGAAGACAGAAAAACATGCTAAAGAACCTGCTGGTAAGCACCAGATTCAGGCAGTAACACATAAGCAGAATAGCAATGGACTGCAAAGGTCTAAATAGACTCCTGTAAAGCAACAGTTTTATTAAATACACTGATCTATGAATGCTACAGATTTTTCACTGTACAACAGCAAGATCTGCATCATGTTAAGAGTTGTCTCTGTGTACAGATGTAAAAGAGAGGGATCACTGATATATATCTCTCCAAAATAGAAACAATAAAAAAAAAGAAAACCAGAACAGGTGGAAATCTCTGATAACTCACTCTTTTACTGAAATTACTGAGTCAAAATTGTTAGCTGCACATTGAGAATGGCTCCACTGTTCTTAGCAGCCTAGGTTTCATAGCTGTACATAAACCATGCTCAAAATGGACCTCAGAACAGTGTCTCTGCCTCCATCCCAAGGCAGTAGAAGTGCTATTAAGTTGTTTTTCATCATCATGCAGAAACTAACTGCAAGAGTAGGAGGGCTAAGCCCTGACCATCCATGAAAATACAGGGAAGTCTCCATAAACAGATCACAGGGAATGAAGCACAGGAAAAAAGCTCTGCTCAGCGAGTTATCTGCACAGAACCAATCATGATAGTAAGAGAACCTGCAGTCTTCCATCAGAAAGGGCACTCTTTCAGGAATCACAGACAAGGCTCAGTGCACATACCACTGTTTCCTATAAAATTAAACACCTAACAGAGGGTAGGTAACAATGAAAACAAAACCACCCTGTGAACCCTGGCTAGAGGTTCTTAGCAAGTCTAATTTTAGTTGTACTGAAAAACAGTAACACAAATGTATTCCAAGTTCTTTGCTTCAGTCTGAGAATTTACTTTAATGTGTTGATTATAAACATTTACCCAAGAAATGGCACACAGTGATACTGCCCTTTCCCTCTGAGCTGCATTTCAGGACTACAAGGAAAAATGAAACACAATAGCATCCATGTCAATGGTCTTTCATTTCCTGTCTAGTCGGACCTTAGTGGCATGTAAAAAAGAGCATGAAGGCAATGACTTGGAGCACTACATTTTAATATTTATAATGTTTGGCAACCATCAAGTTTTGCATGATCGTTAACATTGTGTCCTTCATTTTCTCAAAACCCAGGCTGAACCATCTTGTCAAAGAGCAGCAAGTATTTCAAACTGTGCTATTGTCTAGACCCTGCAGTTTTACATCAAAGAAGGCAATAAGAATTTATGCAACCAAATAACTGAATTGAGACAATAAATTGACATTTTTACTGACTGTAGCTTGCCCATCTCTCTGACTGCATCTCAGGTACAGAGTAGAGCTGATAACAGTGAGGTGCAAGAATAATAATTAATAATGATAATTATCAATAATTATCCTGATAATTCTCTTGACAGAATATTCAGTATTACTGTAGAAGGCGACACTGGAAATGTCTTTTGGAAAATAAATATGCCTTGCTTTCAGAGCAAGATGCAGGGTGCAGTAGAAAATGTACAGGCACTAACTTTGAGCATGTAGCACAACCAACAGTAAGCTGCTATCGGTTTGGCAAGCACTGCTCAGGCTGAGACAGGGATTCTACAGGAAAAAACATGATCATGCAGCTCAAGTCCCAAGGAAGAATATACACAGAAAAGGTCAAAAATCAACATAAACCCATGAAAAATCAGAAAGCTTTATAATTATTTAGCATTTGGGAAGTTTATCCACTTTTCTCTTGTTTTTTTTTGTTCTTATAGGACTTGAGCTTATAAAGCACGTAGTTCATTCTCTGTATAGGCAAACAAAAAACACATATATCCTATGAGAAGCAACACCTGGCAGGAAGATAAGTCCATAGTGCATAAGTCCATATTATGCACCCACAGGGATGGAACGGACTTCAAGAAGTTACAGGGCAAACTCCATCCTCAAGGCAAGCTCAGTTTTGCCTGTGTCATTCCTGATCAGTGTTTCCTTGACTGGCAATTAAAGACCAGCCACAGAGACTTCAGATCCTGAGCAGAAAGTTTAATGCACTGTCTTTTCTATTGGAATGCTTTATCTTAGCCTTTTTCTTCCAGAAATGTAAGCTTACAAATTCCCATGTTATCCACTACAAATATAGGATATAGTGGATAAACTTCCTCCTCTCTTCAAAAGGAGGATTATTTCAAATATGTTGATATTTTGATAATCACCACTACCCTTAAAATGAAGAAATATACCTAGCAATGGTAATATATCTCCCTAGAGTCCCAGTGTAAGACTCAGCAGGCAGAGAAATAATAATTTTGAAGGAAAGTCAACTCTATTTGCAACTACAATATTTTCACTATTGTTAATAGAGAAATTTGCACATCAGGGTTTTGCCTCATGATTAGTGCCACTTATTTTCAGGTCAGCATAAGATCAGTTATGATGTCTATTTCAATAAGACAAAGATAAATTTATACTAGGAATAAAACCATTTTATGTTTCAAACATAATGCAATCAGAAGTTCTTGTTGTGCTTTGGCAATAAATGACTCAAAAAGACAAAACAGCTATAGCTATTTGAAAAGATCTTTAAATCTCAAAAACAAGCAGGACCAGTCAGTTTTCTCCATGTGAAGGATTAAAAAAACCTGAAAAAACCTGAAGAGAAGCAGATCATAAATAATCTCTCTGCTTTCTTTTCTTCCCCTGCATGTCTTCCATACAGGTTTTCAACCACAGCTCGAGCACTCTCTGCAAGTTCTACATGAGCCTTGAGGTCCCTACAGTGTGTCCACCTGTCACAGCAGAGGGCAAATTGTGCATTCCCTCCCTGCACTCTGCAGACCCTATGGTGACCTTCCCTCTTCTCAGCAGCCTAAAGGCTGCTAGCCTTCCCTCAAAGGAAGTTAAGTGTCAACTTTTTTTAGGGGACTCATTCACACATGCAAGAAAAAGTAAATTTCTATATATATTTGTATAAGCAAGCTCTGACTCAAGGTAAGGGAAACACAGAATGGGATTTTCTGGGCAGCTTACTGCAGATCTGAACAGAAACAGAGTTAAGCCAGTGATCTCTACATCACAAAATTCACCAGTGTTAATTGTAAAATGTAGTACTATGAAAGCCAAGAAAGCTCAATGAAGACTAAAGGAAATAATTTTTTTAAAAAAAGATATCCATGTTTTCAGTTCTCCAAATGGTCTAATAAACTTGAAGGCAAACAAGCAGTGCAAATCCTGTCCTTCTGAAAAACTTAAAGCAGCAGATTCTGGGAATTTTGTCACATATGTTGTGAAAAGATTAGGAGTACGCCTCAGAGTTGACTAACGTCTACAAAGAAATGGCAACGGGCCTTGTTAAGCGGAGCTTTGCTCTTGAATCATGACCAAAATTCTCCAGGTCCAATGCACTGGTCTGGAATCAGGAGCATTCCTTGCTTAGATGACGTCCTTTCTCCAAAAAGCATGTGCCTGGCCTATTTAGCGGGATCCCATTCCTCTGGGTGACAGAACAAAATATTCTTGCACGAAAGTGGGAAAGATAGTGAAAGACAAGCATTTCCATCTTGAAGTAGCTCTGCTTGGAAATGCATTTGCATATGTAGGATGAGCTACACATATAGCAGATATATAATTATCCTCAATAAGTAGAAATTCAAGAAGCTTACTTTTACAAAATAAATGTAAAATAGCACAATCAAGGACAGCTCTGCTACACATTTACCATCCCAATGGTGCAAGTCTGCACCCATCTGGTATCCACTGCATCTATGGCAAACCTCACTGGGACAAGAGCACTTATCACATCAGTTATACAGGTCCTCAATGGTTTTAGTAATGATATTTCAGCATTTCGAATGACAGAGCAACATTCCAACAATGCTGAATACAAGAACTGTGATCTCTTGTGAAAATCTGTATTCAGATTGTGAACAGTGGCCTTATCAGGTGATCCCCAAATAGCCAGGCACAGTCAGCCACTAGGGAAGGGAGCATTCACACAAGAAAGTGTGTTACCTTCTGGACAAAAGGGCTTTAACAATTTGCTGGTGCAAGAAATGCAGTACTTAAGTCAATGGTACTTATTTATAGCCTACTTTATTCCAAAGTAATAGACAATGAAACTTCTGTTTCTTTCCTAACATGACCTTTGACCCATCTCCCAACTGCATTTTAAAATCAATAGAGCTTTTCTTGAATTTGACACCAAAATGAGGCTGCGGTAATTTAAGATTATCTTACAGTAAGTGGAAATTCAAGATTAGCTTTCAGTCAAAAATACTGTGGGACTGTGGTTCACAGTTCTATACTCAGCTTGCAAACATACTCTGGAAATATAAGACCCTAAATAACAGATGATATGGCAAAGCTACTGGATGCCACATGGTGAGATACAAAGCCGTCAAGGAAAGAAGATGTCTTGTAAAAAATAAATAAAAATGCAGTACCAAAAATTGACTATATTTATTTCATACTCCATAGGATTTGGTTGCATTCCCAAATGTTGCTATACCAATAAATCCTCCTTCCCTAGGAAGTTACAGAAACACAAAGGATAAAGGAAATGACACAAACAATCTGTGTGTTGACAAGAAGGCAATTTAGTAATATGTTGTTATTTATGGCCAACACTTAAGCAGATGGAAGATGCATCAAAATGCGAGTTTCACTTAGAACATGCAGGCCAGGGTGAAGTCTCTGCAGGAGAGGTGCACGGGAAAACATGAGGCACTTCACAGCTAGAACTGCATTACAGTATTTGTTTTAACTTACAAAGCAACTTGTGGTAACATACTGGAGACCAGGTAAAGGTGCAACAGAGAGGGTCTCTCAAATGGGCAGCAAAAGCAGGAGTTGGAAGTGAAACATTTTTTCGTGGTGCACAAACCCTGAGCAGCCCTCTTGTTTCCTGAAGAAAGTGGCAGATTCCATGACAGGTACTGGGTCTGGCTGAGATGGACTTCATTTCCTCTCAGTGCTGTGCTTTGCACTTGTAGCTAGAAAGGTGTTGTTAACACACCTGTGTTTTGGCTACTGCTGAGCACAGCATCAGTGCTGTAACATTCCTTTCCCAATCAAGGGCAAGATCCTGGGAGGAACATAATTGGGCCTGTTGACCCAAAATAACCAAAGGTATATTCCACACCATATGACATCAGCTGATATATAAAAACCAAGAAAAGGAGGAGGAGGGTTGGACATTCATTATTTACAATGTTTGTCTTGCTGAAGCCCTGCTTTCCAGGATATGGCTTGACATTGTTGCTAAAGTCAAGAAGAGAATGAACCTTTATTTTTTGCCTCCTTGCCTGCATGGGCACAAACTTTCACTTTTGCTTTAGTAAACTGCCTTGTCTCAACCTATGAGTTGTTTTCCATCTTATTATCTCTTTCCTGTCCAGCTGGGAAGGATGGCTTGGTGGAAACTCAGCATCCAGCCAGGGTCAACCCACCACAACATGTTCTGCTGAAAGCCTGCCATTTTGCTGTTCCTTCCCCCAGGTCTGATGACATCCCTCCCAGTTACAGGTGCAGGCTCACAGTTGTGATGGCAAAAGCAGGTACACAACTTGACCTTCACTCTGTGCACTGACTAGATTTGCATTAGTTACTCCACCACACTCATTAGACTTCCCAGGGGCTGCCTGGCCTCCAGCACTGCTGAGAGCACATGGTGATACAGTGCAGAAAAGGAACGGACTGGCCTGACAGGCCAGTGAGCAATTTCCAGCCACAACCCTGAACAGCACAGCACGCAGCTCCCAAAAACTGCAGTCATTGTAGCAGCATAGTTTACCATTGCATTAGCTCATACACAGAGGGGAAAATAAATTAACAAGGGGGAAATATTTATGGCTCCTCCTCTCCCCCCCCCCCCCCCCCCCCCCCCATTTCATTTCATTCTAAATCAATTTGGAAGCCCTGCTGGCATCAGTGCCCTGAAGCACTGACAACCTCAGGGAGCTTGTACTATTGGAGAGTCCAACTCTGTTTTCCTCTCAGTTGGCAAGGTCCCTTAGTCATAGCATGGGACACAAGAGGGAGCAAGGCAGTTTTAGAATAGCAATCCTTTCTAATAACTGATTTAATTTCCCAATCAAAGCTGAATTTTAGGAGTTTCCCACCCACTGAGGCATCCCCATGCATGCTAGGATAATAACCTCCTCACCTCCCTCCCACACCCACTGGCAATCCAACTCCTCGAGTCACCTGACTGTGTTCTACACAGATTAGGTTTGGGGTTTGGTTTCCAAGCCAGTAAAAAGCTCTGTATGTGCGTTTTGCCTCCCTCTGACTCTGAGCTCATTAACCAATTTCCGTTGCCTTTGGCAGGGAGGAAGAGCCCTCAGAAACATTAATGTTTTTTGCAGGAATCAGCAGCAGAGCAAGCGAAGCAGCTGTTTAAGACCCTGGCTTGGAGAAGACTGTACCATGAATTCTCCCTCTGACCAAGCCCCAGCAAACCCATATGGGAGTTGCTCCTCAAAAGACAAACACATGGGAAATGAAGGTCATTAGCACTGCTTCTCTATGAGCTATTCCATTTTTTTTAGGCTTCCTACAGCTTCATCCAAGCTCCTTGGTGGTCACCACAAACAGCCCACAATGTTTACCAATATTCTCTTTGCCAAAATATTTACATGCAGTGTGGGGAGCAATGGACAGGGAGTGAAGAGCACCATGCCAGCAACAGGTAACCTCACAGGACCCCAGACATAAGGAAAGCTCCTCACATCAACTGGCCTCTGGCCTCTACCACCTTGCAGAAAATATCAGACAGCAAGCCCATGTAATGAAGCAATGCCACTGAAGGAAAGGTGCCTGAGGTGTTCTGTCTTCCCAACAACTCACTCTTCTCCCTGAAGGATGTTGATATAAGTACCATGTTTCCTGATAGGATGCATGTAACAGGGAAATGATTCAGCACAAGGACCACAAGGAGTCACATGGACAAAACAAGGGGCAACAGGTAAAGTTTACACCAGGAGAGGTTCCATCTTGATGCAAGAAATTTTTTTTACAGTGAAACAATCAATCGCTGGAACAAACTCCCCAGAGATGTTGTAGTGTGTCCATCACTGGAGGTTTTTAAGCATGGAGAGCATGCTGATGGTCTCATCTAGGCTTCCTTTCCCACAAAGGTCTGTTTCAGCCTGGGCTGTTTTGTAATTCTAAACTTCTAAAGGAAAGGGTCCGTTCATTGCATTGATTACTGAATCCCACACTTACACCCATACACAGCTCATGCTGTGATAGAAACACTCGTCAAAAAGAGACTCAATATTTTCTCCAGATTTTGACAGACAAAGGCTGAACTTTCCACTCTACAAAAATATAATTATTATTATTATTATTTCTTCATTCAGATCAATGAGTGGTTTGAGGGTTTTTAGGAGAACAGAAATGTGCAGTTATGTGAGAGTTTCTGTTTCTTTCCATACATCTCTTCATAACTTTGCATAGTTAAACTGCAAATTAGGCTTGGAAGAGTTATGACTTTTGCTTTGTAAAAATCCAAGTAGGACATTTTTAGGTCTGAAGCCTCAGCAGGCTTAACATCATTTACTGGAGTTAGCTCATTGTCAGTATTGAGACTGCAAGGATAAAGATATAGCTAAATGCACGAGTTACAACAACAGAGTTAAATGAAAAACTTACAATGTTATGTTAACAGCTAAAATGGAAAATACAGACATCACAGCTTGTTAAACTGGGTTGGTTAGAAAGCTTGCCAGGCTTGTTTTGGCAGTGAACACACTGATAAGCACCCACAAGGTGAATTACAGCCAGACAGCCACAGCAATGCTACTGATGTCAGAGGGAGGTTTTGCAGAACACTGGGAGAGCGATGCCTGATGGCGGAGCAGGGCACCTCACCTGGGCCATTTGTAAAGACAGCAGCAAGACAAATATACTTGAGATGTTAGCATGGAATAAAGAATTAAGATTAAGGTTGGGTTTGTTTTTATGGATTTTTTTCCCAGAAGTCCCTTTTTCTCCGGGGATAATTATTAAAAGCCTTATTTTGCTAATTATAAAGGTTAACCTAATTTTAAATCCATGGAAATTAATATGAATTAGATTTTGTAAACTACCCTGTTTTATTATTCTACATATCTCAATCGCACTGAGTGCTTTGGCTTTTGTCAGGGAAAAAGCCGAACCCAAGCATCCCCATCCCAATGCCCCAGGTTCAGCCAGCCCACAACCCCGAAGTCTGCCCACAAAACTCACTTCTTGAATGGTTTTCCTGCAACACCTCCAGAGATGCGTGCTTGCAGGAAGTAGGGTAAACCCACCCAGCGACTGTCCCTTGTCTGAGGAGAGGACACAGGAACAGTGGCAGCCGGTGACCCAACCAGCCAGGCTCCCATGAGCCGATGGGGGCAGAGATCAGAGTGGCCACAGAGTTTTCGGGAAGCTTCCCGAAGTAACAGGAGTCAGCAAGCCTCATTTCACATCCCCCCTATCCTTCACCCCCCCAAAACCCAACAGAACAAATAAAATAACTAAATCCTCACATACATGCACCCCTAAAATAATTCCTATCACACAGCTTCTCACCATCTCTGTACAACCGCGTTCATGATTTCTTATAGTTGCACTTCTATACACTGGGAAATCTTAAGTACTGAGATGAGGATGGGGAAAACCATCATCATCAAAAAAGGCTCTAAATCATGTCCAAACCCAAACCAATGGCCTAGTTTTCTTGCACTGAACTTTCAAGCATGGCAGTGACTTCCATGTATATAAAGCAGCACAAGTGGATACTTATCTACATATTAAAAAACCCCAAAAGCAAACAAACAAAACAATTCTGCCAACTAAAGAGTCAGAGAAGGTGACAAACCAACATATTTTGACACAAAAAGGAGTTTAGCTATTTTTACCTCAAAAATTCAAAACACACCATGACTCTCAAGTGTATTTCTTTCTCACAATGTAGCTGTTGGTGAGAATAATATAAAAATGTTTACCACTGAAGCTTTTCAGATGTAAGATCAGAGAGGAGAGAAAATTATCTTTTTGCTCTGCCCATGCACCCAGCACCTCTTGTTGCATGAGGCGGCAAAGCTGGATCGCTTCCTCCCCAGCTCTGTTGTGCATCATGCCTGCTGTCCTGATTTTTCACATTTAAAACACAAATGGCAATCTTTTGAGGCTGGAACCAAGGGCCAGAAAGTAGCAAAAGCAAGCTGGTGTAAATCCAGAGGTGTCATGGAGCCGTGCTGATTTACACAAGCTGTGCCAATGGCTCGCTTTGCCTCCTCTGAAGTGCAGCACTACTTGCGTGACCATAAAACAATAAATAACAATAATAAAAATGCTCTGCATGCATTCTAACTTGAATAATTGCTTTCTGTCTCTTTCCATTCCCTTCAAAGTGTCAGCAGGACACAGCTACTCCCATTACTTGCTTTACTAACCTAAAGAAAACCAAACTCTTAAAGTGATACATCCTTAAAGACATTAGTCATGTATTTACACAGCAAAGCAGAGGCATCTTTACAGCAAATGCCAACATCTTTGTGCTGCCTCGAGAGATACATCAGGGACACAATGGCAACAAAGTAGGTTTTGGCACCTTACCCAAGTATGACTTTACAAGGGAAATCAGGAGGGCTTTCAGCATGTACTCTAAATCTCCACGTCTTCCTCCACTTCCAGAGCAGAACAAGTTTGTTGTCTCAGACACCAGTGCTTGTTGGCTAGTCACACCAGGCCTGCCACCTTAGTCACCAAAACAGATATCCAGCTTACTGAAAGCATTTGTACCTTGGCTGATAGCATCCTTGCTCAAGCGCCTTCACTGACTACCTTACATATGTCAGTGCAGGGCCCTAACATTTGTGTGGTCTTGCTATAGTCACAAAAGTGCCAAAACAAAATTGCCTAAAGGACTCAGACAGAGAAATCATTGGGAGGCCTGTCACACACCAAGTATTTCATTACAGAGCGACAGATGGTGACAGAGGAGTCTGCTGGTTCACTGACCTCCAGCTGTTTGCGCAAGACTATCCAGGATCATGCATGAGGACAGAAGCGGTATCTACAGCTCTAGAGGTCTTGGTTTAGCCTAGAACCTTCACAGTTCTTCTAATCCTTCCCCTTTTTCTGACATAGCCTGTGCTTCTTGATCTGTCTTCTGTAAAAACATACATGAACATAGTGAAAGAAACCAATCAGTAACGAGCCCTGGGAAGCAGAAGAGAAAAGAAAGTCAAAGGGCTATAGATTCACAGAGATAAACATTGTAGAGGAAAAGAAGATTGGTAAGAAGTGGTGCAAGGAGGAAACAAATGGAAAATCTGTATACAGATTTATACTGGAATGGAGCTGGGAGATGCAGGGTACACTGCTGAAAGCTGTGCACTAGTCTGGCTCTTCTGTTTATCTCAGTGATAACACTCTTACTAAAATCAACCCTTAGGTTAGTGGTGCAGAGCTTAGGAGCTCCCCAAAGGGAATGTGCGATATGGATTAAAGTGAGAGCAAAGAACTGAAGAAAGAGGGGTTGGAAAAAAAGATAAAAAGGAGGAACAGAATCCTGATGCTTCACAGGCATGTGTCTCTCTGTGATTTTACCTGCTCAGTAACATGCTGTTAACTTTCCTCTCTGTTTTCCAGAATGCAAGAGTCCATACCTCTGCAACCATGACAACCGCACACAAATACAATTATCTGCACAGTAAAATATGCACCTTAACAGACGAACAAAGGCAAAAAATTGCCCTACAAGGGTTACAGAATGAGTCTCTTCAGTCACTCCATCACCAGTATGAAGTTGATCACCCCTGGGTGTTTGGAAGTATTTCAGAAGTTCATTCAATTTTGTTGGGAACAGCTGATAATTTCTGGTGTGTCTAAAAGAAACAAGTAAACAGAGAAAATTTGTGGTAATACTAAGCTATTATTTCTCTCTAAACTTGGAAATCTACTGACATTTTTAGAATTGTCATTGTTGCTTCAGATGAGTATCAGTGTTAACATCTGGAATGACTGCATTTATCCATTCACCATCACCTGCTGTCACAAAAAGTTACAAAATATACACTAATGGCACTCAGCTTCATTTGAACACTGATGGAAAAACAAAAGTCATGTTTCCCAGGGCAGGAAACACCACAACAACTCAGACAGTGCAGTTTTTCCTCTGGCTACAGAAGGACATCTGGCAATCCTGGTTTTAAGGGCCCCAAATGATTTACTGATTGTTCAAGTCTGCCAGAAATTGGTGAGAAAATGCAACTCTTCATTAGGCAGAGGTATGTCGAGCCAGTCAAATACATCTCACAGAGGATTCCTTTTAGGACTCTCTGTGGAAATAGCTTTGTTACTTTGTCTGTAATGAGTTATTCTTACTAACCTTTATATTGTTCTAGCAATCTAGAAGCTCCGAGCAAGATCGGAGCCCCAGTAAATTTTTGCACAGCACTCTTGGGCAGAATCCCTGCTGCAAATCCCTCTGGTTTACAGCCTGGCACATTTCAGTGGAGCCAAAATACAATCCTAATCCAAGTAGAGAACAGAAAGCCACACAACACTGTAAGCCACTAGGGGAGCTTGACATGGAGTGCAGGACTCCAGATTTGACCCTGATGCACTACTTGGCACACTCATTCCTCCACAAGACCTACCTAGTGCATCAATATGCTGAACCTTGTGATAGCAGTTTTACAGAAGGGTAATACAGGTAATTCTCATGTGCACAGAAACATGAAGTCAGGTATCAAATACTGTCTGCCCTTAACAGCCTTTCACATCATAACAGGTTCCCAGCTGGGCAGCTCCAATACCACCACACATTCTCCATTAGCTCCTTTTCTCTGAAAACTAACAGAGCTAACATCCCTTTCAAAAGCCTTGACTAAGGGCTCTGTGGACTTAGAAACTTAGCCAATTTGCAGGCCACCAGCTGCAGGTCAACAGTGAGAGACTGATCAAAACATATTGCTTCTCCTGTCCTGGGATGGCTGCTTTAGAGGCCACTGTTCCATTCAAAGCAGAGTCTCTGCTACAGTAAGTCACCACGGCTTCCAGGATCCTATATTGCTGCTTTTAAAATCACCATGTCAACTAAAACTCTACAAGGGGTTGCTGTGTTTCTCAAGGGGATGGGAAGTCCATACTTTATGGCACTAATTATGTCTTTTTTCCTGCCACTGGTACACAGTGAGATGCAAATTAGAAATGGTACCATGCACAAAATTGTGCTTTTGGGTTTTCAAGTCACTGTGATTATTTCTCATGCCTTGTCATTCTTCCAGATAAACAATGTGACATCATCCTCTTTAAAGTTTAACTAGCATATAGTAATCATTTTTGATTGCACTAAGGGCAGATTGTTGTTCCTCTGACAATGCAGTGAAAAAAGTAAAGGGTGACTTCCATGTTAGCACTTCTTGTTTATCCCCATATCACTTCACATTTGAGGCACAAGCTTACTAAAAAGGTTCACTTCTTTTAAAGCAAGAGAGGGGCTTAAAGAATGGATAGGCTTTACTTGCAAGACCAGGAGATTAAAGCTTGGAAACTCAAGAAAGGATTTTCAAAACATCTAAGCTTTGGCATAACTCTGCTTTTAACACAGCAGTGATAAGACTCCCATTGTCTACAAAGTGGGAAGTGCTACTGTTTCACTTGGAAAAAGAGGATCGGCAGCATGTCATTTAAAAATGCCCAGCAGTTTTGAAGTCTCTGGTACCAGGAAAACATGTTTTACCACTTCTTACACAGCTAGCAGGTTAGGAAATGTGGATTTTAGAGAACTGCCTTGTTTTAAACATGAAAGCTCACAGCCTCACTGAAACACCTACATTAAGATGGAACACTGAGCTGACCTGCTACTACTGAGACATCATAAAATCCTGAAAGCCAGAAACTCTTAACAGGGGACTGTGGCAGTTCACAGCAGCTTGTCCTCTTTTTTTATCAGTCTTCTCTGGGCTAATTCCTATTGCTGTGCTTCAGGAGAAAAGAACCTTTTCATGAGAACAGAGGTTTTGTCCCTTATATCCTTCTTGGGTAGAGACAAACTAAATGAAAGGATTGGAAACAAATGTCCTCATCCTCTGTGTCCTTATGGGATAAAGTTTTGCCTCTCATTTTCCAGCCCAGCGACTTCTTGGGATGAACCAGCTCTACCCAGATGCAGAAAAACTGAGAAAGAATGGCAGAGTACTGTGCACAGCAAGTGATTTTATACTGTAGCCAACTACAGGGGTGGTGAAAACCTTTCAATGGCAGTGTGGTGAAGAGAAGATCAAATAGAAATTGGTAGGAACAATCATCTTCTATTCAGATCTCTGCATCGTATTACAAAAGATGAGAGACCTTGATCAGCATAAAAAGATGTAATAATTGGAGGAGCTTCTGCTCCTGGAAAAGCTCCAAGTTAACTGGCTTGGGGAGGAAAGATAATAAAAGTAGCCTATTTGTTTTGATGTGTTAACTATTCTATCGAAGATCAAAGACAAAACTCTGGTCCAGAAAAACTGGTGGACAAGAAAGCTCACCAGAGCACAGGAACTATATAAGACAGAAACAATTCTTTCAAACCACAAGCTTAGGGAGTGTGGTGAGGGAGCAGACCAAAACGTAACGATCAGTTTGCACCTGGTGAATGCACAACTTTTGCTCACTTCCACAGGCCCCGCTGTACCTTCTGCATTTGCTGCCTGGATGACAAGCACACAGGAACAAGAAGCACAAGAAGATGTCAAGACTTTATAGAGGCCAGGTGCACATTCTTTCCTCTGAGCTTAAAAACACCTGAGAGACTGCACCCGCTGTTTTGATACTGGTGTTGGGAGATTAGCTCACAGTTACAATTACGGATGTTCTGGCAGATGAAAATTACTCTGTGGAGCTTTACTCATGCCTTGCTTTTTCAGAATGGATGAACATAGGCACCCATGAACAGCTCTAACAGGTGCAATAGAGATTCTTTATAGGCAGCCAGGTCCACCTATACCAATAAATTTGAAGGAGCAGGGCCTGAGCAGATAACATGCTCCGCACTCTCCAAAACACAGAGACCTCCACAGAGGGTGGTCCATAAGCTTGGTTCAAATAATATCCATGCCCTGTTGTTGCTGCCGAAGTAAATTCTGGGTACCTCAAATTCCTGAATGAAAGTTTGCTTTCGTGTCTGTGCTGTTTTCCCTGTCCCATGACCAACTGCCTGATGAACGCTTACATTTTTTTATTTGTTTGCTTAAGATGAAATGAGCCTAAGGCTGTGCTTGGTTTCTGTGTATTTTATTTGATCATGCTGTACTTCAAGTATTACATCCTTTCAATGACATTGGGCCTCAGCAGCTCTGCTGGAGCTCTAGCACACAGAGAGAAGAGATTCACCGCCTCCTATATTTTCAAAGGAATTTTTCCTCTCCTTTCACTGAGAAATATGCAGAAAGCTCAGCAGAACCTTCACAAATTCTGCAGAGACCTTTCATTATAAGTTTCTGGCAGGTATCCTGCTACTGTATTGTATCACCCAAAGTGAGAGAAGTTGGTACCCCTTTGCCCTCCTGCTTATACAAAATCACTTGGAGTGCTTAAATTAACATTTTATTACTGCCCTTGAAGGAATGTTTCATATTTAACCTTGAGTTGTGTACATTTCCAGTCTTGTCTGCGCAAGCCTCTTGTTCTCATGCTAAGCACAGCCCTGCTTAGCTTTCCCCATTAAATTAACCAGGTATCCTATCCATGTGAAATGAGGTCCTTTCAACTTTTCCTCCATGGGAAGAAACAGAAGTTTACTGTATCTCACGTTGCATGGAGCTAGAGACTAAATTTTTGCTTTGATCTATTAACACATGAAATCAAGACCATTCCAGAATGAGATCAGTGTGAATTCATTGTTAAGAGTAAATCTTTATCTTGCCTTGCAGGGCATATAGTCAAAAAGAAAATAGCAAATGGACTGACCTTTGCTTTGGCAGCTCTCAGCAACAGGTCTGAGTGGCAATGCCACAACTTCAACCTTGCACCTCCACTCTGACAGAAAAATGAAGATCCATATACTTACAGAAGGTGACAGTGGAGAAGGATTTGGAAGGTGTAGGTCATGACAGCAGCAGAATCTGCTGTTGGGGATCAGTGGGAAGGGTATGATCACCTGTTGCTACCAAACAGCCCTCTGAACAAAAAGCATATGATCTACCAGATGACAAACAGCATGTACTGTTACTATCCTAGACACTGCCGCTACACAGTAAAGATTGGCTTTATGAAACTGGTCACTTCAAAATATGACTTTTGCTTACATAGCCAGGCTAGCATAAGTCCTCATGTGGCTCCAATTGTGCTGATACAGACACTTTTGTACTGCTGTGTTTGTGTTTCCCTGTGGTATGCAGGTTAGAAATATAGTTAAGATAGCTAGGCCATTTTAGACAATACTTGGAATATTGTCAAAATTTTCTTGTGACAAATCAAGAGCTAAAAACACAAGATGAAAGAGAAGCAAAATGACCTGTCTGCAGTTATTGAGTAGTTCAGTGACAGAAGCAAGAATTAGTTTGAACTCTCAAGTTTCATAGCTGTCTGTCCATCACTGGCAGAGTCCAATACCTCTGTTTTATTTTTTTTCTATCAGATTAGGATCTTTTAGATAGCCCACACACAGGAGATTGACTGTTTCGTTTCAAGTGTACTTGTTTGAGTATAGTTGATGTCACATGGGATTTCTGATTTAATGGAGTAATACAAAATATACCAAAAACATAATATAAAGGTACATTGCACTTCATAAAATACAGCCATTGCAATACACAGTCTAGTCACAATACCAACACGATTCCCAATACTGGTCTCTGTTATATGCCAACTGTCATAACACCAGGCACCCCCAATCACCAAGAAGTAATACACAAGTTGAAGCCAGCTCAAAACCATTGTACTCTTCAAAATTGTTTTTCTAGTTGTCTAGTTTTTTACTATATGTTGGGCTGAGCCCCAGATTCACTCCTCCCCACTGCCCCCTGGCCCTTCCCCTAACCCTGCTGGTCCCTTGCAAGGAGACAGTCTCTTTTAAGGAGGTTAGGGAGAAACATTTACACTACCTGTTGATAGTTGTTTGACTAATACAAAGGCCACCCTCTTGTCCCCTTTATGTTGACATGAAGCCAGCTTTTTTGGCTATAGTTTAGGCCAGTCACACCCTGCATTATTCCCTGAGCTTCATAGGCACATTGGCCTCAGCCAGCTCCATGAGCCTTCTTCTATTGTGTACTAATTAGACACAATCATGTTGCCTTCTCATTTTTAAGGCTCTGTCCCAGAAGTGCCCTGGTCTTCTTTACTGGAGGATGTGGGATTCTGAAAAGGCAGAGATCAGGAATGCTTTCCTCCACTCAAGCAACATGGGCAGTTCAAGTAGCGCTTCCAGACAGAAGTCACAATAACAGACCACAAAAAACATGTTCTGGATGAAGTTAATCTCAGTCTGTAAGTACATTTATCCTTCTTTTGAACCCAGCAACCTCTACCTCTCAATAAAACAGACAAACCTAAAGGCTATGGCAGTTACCTTCACTTAACCACTAGCTCATACGGCTTGTGAAGAGCAACGAGACAACCAGTCACAGACATTGCCAAGGCCAAAAAACAGGAATAGTTTTAAATGTCAAAGCAGACTTCCAATAAGCTCTTGGTATCTGAGGTGAAGAAAGCTGAAATTCTGGAAGAACCGATGCACAATATCTGCAGCTTTCAAGCAAAGTGTTGGGGAAGTGAAAAATAAGCAAAGTCATCAAGAATAACTTTGGCAAGACAGAGGTCTAGGGACCAAGAAAACAAACAGAAAACCTGTCTCTTACCCTTTCCAAAGTGCCTCTGCCTTGATGACAGCAACAGTCTAGTTTAACAGCAAACAGCAGAGAGGTTAATATTAAAGAACTCCAAGTTAAACCAAACTTTCAGGAGCTTTTGCAAGAGCATACAGCTACAATAGCACTGTGGCTCAGATAACATACATTAATGATACAATAATCTTCAAATCATTTGTATAGGCCAAAGAGTTGAGCTTAAGAAAGATTAAAGAGCAAGAAACTATAGTGGAAATGTCCCCCCCCAAAAAAAACCAAGCAACCAACCAAATAGTCACACTGCAGCATGCAGAAATTACATTAAAATCCAAAGTGCTATTGTCAGCAAGCAAAACTAATACCTAAGTGTGCAGATACATTACATCTTTGGAGCAAACATGATTCATATCCTAGATTCAGATTTAATGAGCTAATTCAGACATATCCTCTTTTGCATTAAATAGAAATCTGTGATTGTATGTCACTTTACCTGGTGGTACCAGACAAAGAGAAGAGCAAAGCCCTTAGATTAGTCCAATCATCTGGAAGTCCACAGGAGACACAGAGCTGGTTAGGAAGCATTCGCACATTGTAGAGACTGAGGAGTCTTCCTTTATGAGACCTTTTCTCTCAGCATTAGTACAGACCTTATACTGTGTTATGCACTTGTGTAAGAGCTAATCAGTATTTTCACCTGCAAGTGGGGTCACCAGCTGATCATCAGTAAGCTCAGGAGAGGCAATCAGCAGGGGCAGTTCCCTAGCTTAAGCATGGCCTTGAGAGGTCGTTAAGGAAGCTATAATGCAGGACAGAGTGAGAGAACGTAAAAAATTAATCACAGGAAATAAGATTTCATCCATTCCACTTCTCACAAGTTACATGTCCACACATAAGAAGTTCAGTGGAAGGCCTGATGAGCCTTGTTATCTGGATAACCTCTAGGCAAAAGAGCTCTGCTAGAGGTACACAGATCCCTAAGTGTTCCTTTTGTTTGTTTTTGGGTTGGAATGACCTGAAATTAATTTCCTTTTTACATTATTGAAAAACTTCGTTCTGTATTCCAAGAGGAAATATTGCCGGTTTGGGAATGAGACTGCATCTTCGAGTCATAGTAACAGGATGAGCTGTAGCCCTTGGGAACTGAGCACCTGTAAAAGAAGCATTCCCAGGCCCCATGTCCATCCCCACCTGCTTTTGCTGGCAGCTCCATCGGGAAATTTCAGACTGTTCAAAAACTCGTAAAAGAAGTGGTTTACTCCCACCTTCCATTTTTAATGGATTCATTTCATTTGACTAACTTTGTTTCATGTTGCTTATTTATTTCATTCTACAACATTGGGTGAACTACTTCCAAATATAAAGCATTAGCAGTGTTCCTTCAGGAAGGGGAAAATTTTTTTTCTATTGCAGACCGCATTGCTCAAAACCAAGCAGCAGTGTTTTTATTAATAAAAAGACAGCTCAGTCTGAAAGTTAGCCATTCTATTAAGAGAAAATAGAACATAATTTTGGCTGAACTGGGGCAGAACTGTAGATAGAAACCTTATCGGTATAAAGAACAGTAACATTATGGAATTACATCTCTGCCATCACAGAGTTGAATTTCACACTATGTTGGTTGGTGCATCCAGAGATAAATTATTGTCTCATTTCATGTCTTTTACAGACACTCAAGCTACACCTTTTAGAGGTTTTACAAGGAAACAGAATATACTTTTATTTCCAGTTAATTAGCAAACGTGACTAAATCTAGTTATAACAAGAAATGCTACTAGAAATACTATCAGTTGTTGTGAGCTGGACATGACTAAAATTCTTGATCAAGAACTAGAACTAAAATTCTTCTTGATACTTGAGCTAGACGTATATTACAGAATGTGAAACGAGCATGCAAAAAAAAAACATGTGAAAGAAAGTAAAGGGGAAATGACCATGAGATGAAAAGGAGGACAAAACCAGCATCCTAGCAGCAGATGACATTCATGTACAGTACATTACCCACTTTTTTCCTTCATGCTGTCCCAATTATACACACAGAAATGACTACAACAGAAACTCAAGATCAGAAACACACCTTCCATTGCTTTCCTCACTTTGAACACTGCAATACACAGAGATCACAGAATAAATGTTTTTCCCTGCCCTCTTGTTATAGGGTCTGCATTGAAGTGTTTTCTTCTGTGGACTTGGTGCACAGCATTGCTGCATTGACAAGTGTGACACCCTGTAGGTTAATGCACAGGAACTCCCAGGTTAAGCCCTCCCTGTTCCAATTCCCAAAGTCAATACACAACAGAGCCATCTCATTGCATCTAAAGTTGAGTTGCTCCACGGGTGGATGAACAACAAAAAGCCCTGAGCTGGGTCTGAACTCAGCCTCACACTTTTGAAATTCTTTGGGGCTTCCAAAACTCTCTGATGGATTCAGATCTCTAACTTTCCTGAGTGGCTTCAATAATAGTCATACAGAGACTGAAGTCTAATTCTAATGCAGTCTACTTTATGTGAGGGTAAACATTTCAAGCAACTATTTTGCTTGATTGAGTGTAGTTTTCAACACAGTAGAGGCATGTCACACCTAAATGCTTTTGCCAGTTCTACTTCAGCGTATGTAGCTCAGAGATGATGTGTTAAATCATCATCAGTGGGGAAACAATTATTACTTATATATTAAGACTGAATGGTTTGAGCTTCAGAGAGAAAAATACAGCCATAATAGAAAATATGGTTTCAAATGCTGCAATGTAACTACAGTCTCTGAGGTCACAATTGTCCTTCCCACAAAAAAACTACTTTCTGCACTCATCTGGAGGAAAAAGTAATTGATTTATGGCACAAGATAAAGAGAGTTCTAGCATACATGCTATTTTATATTGTGAGTACTTAGTAAACCTGTATGGCAACTTTGTGCTCAGCAGTGTAACTATCTCTGTAAATCCATGCAAAACAAAATTGTCTTTGGAAGCAAAGGTAAACTGTCAGGTAAAGCAAGGGAAGTAGGGGAGCTATTCTTATTTTTATCACAAAAAAGCGCTCCTCTCCAGAAATATATTTGATTTTTCAATTCAGATTGAAAATTCCTCCTTGGAAACCACTGCTGCCAGTAATCCTTTTAATTAATAGTATCCAGAATCTCATAATTTCTTTGTTCTGTACCTTAAATCAACTGAAAACTTATATATTCCGTTTCTTTCACAACATATTAACTTTCCAGTTAATATGGTGCTTCAAAAGAATTCATACATAACAAGTACTACCCTAGCAAAAGTGTTGCCGTAGAAGTCTGTAAAAAAGACTCCGAGCCAAGTTTTGTAGGAGATAAGATAATGGGCAGGCACTTTAGTGAGCAACCCCGCTCATCCAGGAATACATCGATGCGCGCACGCCCGCAAGCTCTAAGTTCTATAGCTTTTATAATATAACCTATCCAATCACTACTGTCCACATGTCCAGTTCCTCCTCTGTCCCCTCCCAGTTCCCACCCCCATTGAATTGGGGCTGGGGTCGTTGGGACCCTCTGTCTTCATCCACCTCCTCTTCTTCAGTACACAAAGGTCTCTTGGACGCTCTCCAGGGCTTTGGGTCACACTGCTCCATGTTTATGTTCTCTTCTGATATGCTTTAATCAGGTACCTTGAGGAAGAGACTAAACAGCTGGCAGATCTTAGCTGCCTGTTCTGGAGCAGGGGTAGAGATAGAAGGACTTTGTGCTACAAGCTGCTAAATATTAATTCACTAAAATCTACAGCATTGCATCTACTGTGTCTCTAAAATCTACAAAATATGAAAATTGAAAAGTTAAAAAAAACCCTTTCGGCATCAAAAGCAACACATAATGCTTTAAGGTCAATTTTCAAACCACAGTGTGGAATGAATTTGGCATCCACTGGATGTCAATGGAGGTGTGCATTTTATCTGTATCTCATTACTGATTTTATTAGGATAATTTTACAGGTTTTTAGAGAGGATGGCTCTTTTCCCAGTATTATTATTCAGTGCCTGCTGGTAGCTGATAGAGGGAGCTATTATCACAAAATGTCAAATGTCAATAATGCAGACAATGTCCATTATGCCTCTCACTTCCACTACAGGACATAGATAGTTTCAACAAGTCTGATGCTCAGTCAGGACTGAGAAGTGCAGGAAATATTGAAGGTAGTTGCAGGGAAGGCAGCAGTGAGATTGGCATAATGAGAGTGGTTTTGCAGTGAAGCAGAACAGGCTGAAGTGATGCTTGGAAACCATGAGAAGTATCATGTCTTATTGGTGTGGATGTGCAAATGATGTAATGAGGGATTTGAGAATAAAATTGAATAACAGTTGGATAAAAGATTAATAATCATCACATCTATCATCTATCAAAGGCCCAAGAGAGGCCTGCACAAGACACTTATGTTGTCATATGCATCAGAAATGTCCAGATATGGAAATACCCACTGACATAGGATGCTGGAGTAGCCAATTGTAGTGAGCATCCAAGCAGCAGCGAAGTGGAAAGCTGAGAATGGGGCAGAGCCCCATAGCACACAGAAATCCAGTAGTTCCTGAGCCACCAGTAGCTACCAGTGTGACAAAGACCAACTGTGGACAGCAGCCTATGATAGTAAATTAAACCCTGAAATAACTTAGCCATTTAGGGGTACAGTTGAATCAGCAATGATTACATAAAGTTCCTATGTCTGTGTTTCACATTGGACCACACTGCTGGGGGCTTGGAAATCTAGCTGCCACTTTGGTGTCAGCTTACAGCATGGCTGGTATCCAGCTTTACATCCACTGCCTTAAGTATGTTGTCTTACCAGCCCAGACTACTATTTTTAGCTAAGGTAATAAAGATCAGAAACTGCCTCATCTTCTCCTTCTCCCCCTCCAATATATCCCTGTTATTGTTTTGAGATATTATTAAAAGTGCAGAGGGATATTTCCACTTTCAGAGTATGTTTCAGATTGTCTGTAGTCCTGCAAAGAGATAATTTACTTATTTATATGCTGATTTTTCAAGGCTTCCAGCACACGAGAGCTGTAGCTCCTCAAAGTTGAACAGCAGTGTAATCCCATGACTCCACAAGCTGGGGCCACGTACATCAAACTTGAGCCTAGCCCTTGGGATGTAGGTGTGGTTCAGGATTCAGGTTTTCACAAAGTATCTTATAACAAATGTACAATTAAAGAAAGTGAGGGATAATAGTTGAGATTTGCACAGAGGCAGCTCAGTGAGGAAACTGTAACTTGCTGCTCTGCAGAAATTTCAAGGTGGTACGGGTATCAATATTCATTCACTAGCCAAAAGCAATGGCCAAAAGCTGACAAACAGCATCATCCCATTGCTCTGCTAAGTCTGCAAGTCAAAACAGGTAGTGAGTTATTTGGTGAGGGAGGGAATATTTTTATTAATATTAAATAAATTACACTTAACACCTCTGTAAGAATTCAGCCAATGGGCAATGACCAGAACTAGTTACAGTGATTAAAAGACTTCATTCATATCTAATGATCACACACAGTAATAATCTTATTGTAAAAGGCAATCAGACACTTGTTCACTCTTCTTATCTCTTCTCCACATTTGTAGCTACTAAGAAAGGATCTGCCTTTGATCATCTTTTCCTGTGCTGCTCTTCAAGTCATTTCATTAAAGGGCCAGAGACTCCTGGATTAATGGCCATTTGTCATTTCCCCAAATCAATCTTGCCTTGAGTCTTTTGAGACCTTACAAGCATTTCCTCAAGTGTTTTTTTCAGAATTACAAAAGTTACAATGCTGCACTCAGATGAACAGGTTTTATAAAAAAAAAAAAGAAAGAAATTGTCAGAGGGGTTTTTTTTTTTCTTTAAAGCTATGGAAATATTAGTTTATTAATTGAATTTTTATTTTTTTTAAAGAAATACATATAGTGATTGACTCTTTTTTTTTCTATATGTCCAAAAAGTCTTAATTCATTCAACTTTCCAATCTGATTATTTCTCTTGAATTGCCTCTGGAGCCTGGGCTTAACCCATCTGTTACTGTTGAGCTCTTTACTATCCTATTTCATTTATGTCTACCTCTGCTTTTTGAGCTCAAGGCTGACCTGTAGACTTTTTCTGAAAGAGTCCAATATTTCAATAAAATCATCATCATCATCATCATGGCTGGCTTCACGAATGAAGATTTGGGAAGGGCTCTCCCCACGTGGGTGTGTCCTTCGAGCCTGAGCAGTGGATTTTTTAGATGAGGCACAGCATGTGCAGAACTGGCTCCACCCTTTAACTCCTGAGGTTCACCTACCATGGTTGAGAAAGCTTGGACGGTGACAGCGAAGTCCTCAGAACTAGAACCTACAGCCCCTGCTATTTCCAGGAGGTGTCCCATCAAAGTACTGACCAGGGCTGACCCCACTTAGCTTCCAAGATCTGACGGGATTGGGCATCAGGGTGGCCAATGCAGTGCTCAACTCACAGGGCAGACTGCCACCTCTGCTGTCTCAGGGAAGCACAGCCTTTCTGGTTGTTCATAAAGGAAATTCAGTCCTTCATGGCACTGGAGGGCTGAAGTTCAGTGGCAGAGATTTTCAGATTTACCTGGGGGCTGATACGACTGCCAGCCTAATGATGAGTGTGAATTTCAATATTTAGCAGGGGTATGAATTTTGAATTGTTTTGTTTTCTTCTCCAGACAGAAACAACTTTCCAATTCTTCAGTGACACAAGATGGTGAACAGGGGAGGTGCCATTGCTCCTTCCCCATCCTATGCCAAGAGTACTTCCCTTGCAACTCTTGCACATTTGCTAAGAGATATAACAAATTTCACACAAACCTTACAGAGTTCTCTTACCCTTTTTGATTAAGCCATGCATTCTTACCCAGCAGGTGTAATCTGCTCCATTTTTACAGTGGTGGTATGGAGATGAAAAGACACAAAACATTCATTAATTGTGTCTTAGCTCTTGGATACATAACATAAGACATATGTCACTAGATTTTCACAGTGCTTTTTAGGCAGGTAATTCCTTTGCACATGGATTTGCAGAGCTGCTAATGTGTTAGTCATTAGGGTAACAGCAGAGGCCTAACTGAGGCTCCCTAAATGCTAATTCCAGAGCTGCTAGACTGTGATGGTATCAGCTAAGAGCCTTAGCAGGCCTTCTGCCTAAGTAACTGAGGTCTAGGCAGAAATATAAGTGGCCCATCTACCATCCAGCTGAAGCTCCTGCAAGTGAGAGGTATTTCTCATCTTTCTTGATCAAGGGCTTGCAGTGTAGTTTGGACAGGATGGGTGAAGAGGTACCCTTGGTTTGAGGTTTCAGATCCTGATAGATTATTCCTGTCCTTAAGCGGGGTAGAAGCACAAATACTGCTGCCAGCAAGCAGTAGTGGGACATTACGATTTCACCTGCTCCCAGCAGCCCTCTTTGGTGAGCCTGGGCCAGAGAGGAACCAATACACACACCTCACATTCAGTGTAAACTGACATGGTTGAAAAGTGGGCTTGTCAGAGTTTGCTCTTGCTCAGCCTCAGCACTGTGCAAGCCACAACATTACATTCAAGTGGCATAATTACGTAACTCCATCAAATACAACTACAATTTGTAAATGCAAATGTGATTGCATTGCTTTGATTTCTACTGTTTTAATAGTAATTCACCTAAGTGACTCCTATCCAACTGATAGGGGTATATAGGTCACTCTTCATTCAATTGGGGCAGTTCAGGTCGTTCGGCATTCAATCCTCCTCAATGAAACCTTCTAGAATTAGGCTGGCCAGGACAGGCAAAATGAAATTGTGGTAACAAATGACAGTCTTTCCAAATGAGATCTGAACTGCTGAACTGGTAAGGCAGAAGGCAGCAGAGAGCTGAGGAACCAAGCCTCCTAAGAGCTTTTTTTCAAACCCACAGTGATGCAGCTACCATACATCTTATTGAAACAATAAAAGGTATTTTTTATAGATCAAAAAAACCCAAGGGATCCAAGGAAATGTTTCTCCCAGCTGAGTGGGCATTTCCCAGGACTTGTTGGTTTTATTACCTCATCTGTGCCCTTAGCTGTCAGCAGAGCAGTGCTGAAAGCTCCCCATTTAAAGCAGGCCATAGCAAACAGAGATTTACCATCTATCCAAAGCTTGTATAAATTTACTGTGGGCACAAGCTCAAGAAAAGCTTATAAAAGAGGTACCTGTGGCTTCCAAATTAAGCCCATTTTCTCTAATTAGCCCCCCTTCTTTACAATTTTCCTTTTTCCTTCACTCTTAAAACACTAAAAAAAAAAAGCAACATCAATACTGTGAAGTCCATAAAATCCATGTGCTTATTCTGAGCAGGCACTTGACACATTAAAATTTTGCTGGAAAAAAAGTATAAACTTCTATTTCAACTGCAAAACGGACAAGGGCTGACTTGGATGTGGTTCTGAGAAACCTTATACCTTTGCCTGGCATTAATTTCTGTCTGGTTATATTCCAAAAGAGTTTGTCCTCTCCTTGGAAGTTAATTCCCAGCATAATTGTTCATTGTTTACAAGCCAGTTTCTTTTACCTCCTGCTGACAAAGCAAAACCTCATTTCATATTTCAATCTGATAGAAGTCTTACTGAAAGAAAGCAGCACAGAACTAGTTTGTGGCAAATGCTGTCCTTGCTGTTGGATTATCATTGCAAAGAACAGGGACAGGTAATTTGTTTGTTAATATTAAGCAGATGCAAATAAAAGACTTCTAGGACTAGTCTGTAACAGAGTTGCTCTAAGCTAATAATTTTAATAAATATCTTAGAATGGGTGAATGACTCTAGTTTGAAAAGGGCTGCAGAGCAAAGGACATGGCTCGTGTGCCCTGTGCTGGCCTCAGCATTAAATCCTGACTCCCCATAAACTCAGTTCATCTAGACCAGCTTTAAACTCTCTACAGGATTGGGAGAGCTGTCTACTGAGAGAGAAGGGTGAAAATTCTCAGTTGGCTTTGGTGCTCCAGTTGCATTCATCAGGCCCAAGAGCATCTCAGCTCTCCAATCTCTCTCACACAGACAAAGGATACCTGCTGCAACTTCCCTTGGGAACATGATGCATAAACTGGGCAGAAAGCCACAGCCTGTACTTAGCAGCACAAGTATCCCATCCTTTATTTCCAACAATTTAAAATTTTAACCAGTTCTCCTGGAAGACTCATATTCAGGGATCAGAAAGCCAGTGGTTAGGGGGAAGCAATTCTCTTTCTTAAGACATGGATCCAGCCAAGGAGTTTATAGTTTCTAAATGGGCAGCCCCCTTTTCATATCCAGCTTAAAGGGTCTAATAACAAGTGCTTCAAATCTAAACAATGGCCCAAGCTCTGCACTGGGAATTATCCCTATGTTTTATTTAGCTGAGAAAGAAACATGTTTCTCTTGAGACAACAGGCCAGTGCCTTGGATGGATTCTGTTGCTAGGTAAGGTTTGTATAGGCAAAATTTCCCTTTGTCCTCTTGGTAAGCAGAATTGTGTATGTTTATATGAAAAATTGCCTTGTGTTGGGCATGCACTGTTGTTTGCTTCAAAAGAAAGGTGAACTTGGACTTGGCACTGGGACCTAAGTGCACGTCAGTTCTTGGCAGAAATTCTGCTATCTGGAAGGGTTACAGCCCTTCACCCACCCTCCTTTTCCCTGCTGGGGCAGCCACTGCTGTTCCCTGCTGTGGGTTCTCCACCTCCAGACCTGCCAACTAAGCCACTCTGTTGAAATGAGTACTCCCTGGCCAGTCTCAGGCAAACACAATACTGCAGCTGAGCACAGTTTGAGTAGATGCCCTTTGCTAACCATATTTCTTTTGGTCGAAGCAGGGCAGAAGGTAGAGTGAGATGTCCAGGTGGGAGAAGGAATTAAACAGAGCAGGCTGTGATCTCCGTGTGCAGCATCTGCAGCCTGAGGAGCCTACTCAAACACATTCTCAATCAGTCTACATACATTTATCTCCATAAATCTGTGAAAAACTGTCGTCTTTCAAATAGTCCTGTGTCCTGACTTAATTGCAGGAAGGGAAAAATAACTCTAACCAGGACAGGTAGCTGAATCAGTCACAACTTACAGCCTGCAGGGATGAGCCTAGATAACCAGGGAGGCTCTTTCTGCTTCTAAAACACATTGATCTATTCACTGCTTGCTGAAAATCTTCAGGTATTTATACTGTATCAACTAACAGTGCAGTCATTTAGCTTGTACCAGGTATTTACCCCCTCCCTGTCTCTCCTCAGAAAATCAATAATGTTATGGCTGCAAAGAAAATATCTGTGGAAAACAAAAGATCTCACAATCAGTGAAACCCAAACTGAACTGAATTTAATAGAGCAAGCCTCGAAAACCTTCAGTAACCAGTTCTCTACAAAAGTATCATACAGAGGTAACATGCATGTAATACAATATTTAAGTTGTCTTTGTTTTAGGTAAGAGAGTTATTATCAAATTACTTTGAAAGGTTTACACTGAAGATGAGATTTCTCTGTATTTATTTGTTGTTTTCAAAATATGGTCATTTTTTTCTCTTCATGCAGAGATCTTGATTTGTACCTGCATCCAAGGCTAACAATGTTAAACCAAAAATAATTCAGTGAAGGTGCTTAACAGAACAATAGCAATCAATTCCTTCAAAATAGCTTGAGAAATTAAGGACTATTAAGACATGGAAATGATGGATCAGATAGGGTTTAAGTGATCATCTAGGAGTTGCTAAGCCTAATTTAAATACAGGAAGAATATCACGTTTCATCAGCTTCCATCTTCAGATTTAAGAGCTTCTCAAGTCCTCATTTATACCTGAAGTGTCACTGGCACTTACATTAAAGCTGACAAAATCCATTTACTGCAGCAAGCTGTTCAAGTTCATCTCCTTATTTTCTCCAATCATGTTAATTTTCCTTCAGTGTTCTTTGTTTATAAAAAAAGAAACAAACAAGCACTTTGTGTTTATTAGTCTGATGTTCTTCTACAAACATTTATGTGCATTTAGCAACTGCACTTGTGAGCATTGCTGGCATTCAGTCCAACTGTTCCTTAAAATCCCCAGCATATCTCATCCTCTGGACACTCCTCCTCCCTATCACACAAATCAACCCAAACCTTGTAAAACAACCTGTCCTCAATAAACACATTTCTTTACAGGATGTACAAAGGCTCCTGAAAGCTGCAGGCATCTGAAGTATAAAAAATAAAATCAAATGAGAGCTTTTTCTGAGGCTCCTAGACATTACTGTTCAAGGAAATTCATGCATCCTTTCTCGCCCTCCCTCAGCACAGGAAGAAACTTTGAAGAAGATGACCCACCACTTTTCCAGCATTCTGCTTTTAATCTTGATTATTTTCCCTGAGAAAAGCAGATCTTCCTCTGCTCCTGTTTGGAAAGGAGAGACATCAGGGCTTTACCCTATGACTTGATTCTCTGGTATCTAATAAGGCACATGTCCCAAAGAAAGCTGAACACAGATCGCCTGACTCCTCTTGGCCTCCTTGTCTCATGAAACCACTATCCTAAGGCTTCTGCCACCTCACTTGAATGTGTTTGAATCTGACTAGTGCAGACAGGTGCTCTTGGGGAAGGACAGGAGGGGGTCAGATATGGAAAGCAATTTCATAGCAGCCTCATATCCTCAACATACTTTAAAAAAATTTCTTTTTCAGAGTCCTTCTCTAGAGGGAAAGATTATTTTCCCTTCCGTACAGGCAGAGCCCCCTAAGCCATTTACTTTTCAGAAAGCCTGTCAGAGAGGTCAGAGCAGCCCATCCCAGCAGACATATGAAGAAAAGCAAGGAAACTTTTGAAATAGTATCAATTCATCACCACATCTCAACTCCCTGATTAGAACAACCACAGCACCTTACAACAGCTGAAATACTGGTCTGTGTCCCTCACTGTTGTTAATTAGTTGCCCTCTGTTGATTTATGCTTGCTGTCGTTGCTCCAGTCTAGCCATATTTTCAGTGCTGCTAAGAACACATTCCTGATAAAAAGCTTCAGAAATTCCCTGTGGTAACACAACCCTTTTTCATTCAGCTATCATATCTGCAGGTATAAGTCCCCATGTTTCTGTATCAGCACCCCAAAGCCATCCCTGGCCTCCCAGCACCACCTCAGTCCCTTTGCAAGACTTTGCTTTCTTTCTTTTTCTTTCTCCCTGTACCCCATCTTTGCCTGAACGCACTGTTTCTTGCAGGGAGCCCTGCACATCTCTTCTTTCTTTGCCTTTTCTTCCTTAAGAATTTAGGAAATCAGCAATCAGATGGACTTGAAAATCTTTTGTTGTTGGAATTTTTCACGCTCAAAGATTTGTAAAATACTTTAAACCTTTTTTTCATTTTGTCTCGTGGTGGTTGTACTTCTGTGTGAATGAAAGCCTTCAGGGGACCTGAATAGTAGCTTCTATACCATCTGTGTGTGATCCTATCTGTTGCTTTGAGCATAGGCCTAACTCTGAAGCCTTACACTAGATCCTGTATCCTATTATCCATGCCAGTCCATACCTATGGCTCAAAGCAGTGGTAAATTCCCATCTTCTCTATTACCTCTAGGCTCTGTCTCCTCAGTCATAGATCACAGTTCTCCAAAATGTTAATTTCTGCCTCAATCCTGAGGTTGCCACTCTCCCTCCATCACAAGCCAGTCTGAGAGTGAGAGAGGCCCTAGCATATGTGTGTGACCGTCAGTCACACATGTAGTCTTACAGCAGCATGGAGGGGGGATACCTGCACAGTTCCATGGGGTTGCTTTGGCCTTTTGGATGATTCCCACCAAAGTGGGAGAACACCAAAGATACAGTTTGCTTGCAAAAGTGGTACTAGTATGGGCCAGTACATCTCATTGACAAAGGGGGGAAAAATGAAACAAAACCAAACCAAAAACATCCTTTTCTTTTTTTAATTTTCCCAGACAATTTCCTGCTTCCTTCTCCTTTTCCTTTCCCCCTCCCTCCCCGTTTTTATTCAGGGCTCTTCTCTTCATGCTGTCTGAGGAACTGAAGCCCACTATGTTCAGTGGATCTATCTACATGCCTGAAGATAAGCACTGACAGAACCGCTCATAAAATCAGCACCCTGATGAGATGAGATCATTTCATATGTGCTGTTTGTTTCCCATTATACCAGGGAATTTACAGTGGCTGCTGGCCACTATAAATACTGAACTGGCAAGACAGCTTTCTCATATATTTCACTGCAATAGTCATTGCTGCATTTTTGTCCTAAGAGCAATTTGATTTGCTGTGATTGATTTGGGTGGGGTTTCATTCCTGATTAGCTGTTGTTATTATGGAATGATGCAATCTTTGTCCACAAACCAGAGCCCAGAAATGAAATTCAGAACAGGGTAATAGCAGGAGGACAGAGGAGAGCCTTACCTACAAGGAAGGCTGAGCTGGGGAGCCAATTAGTTGTGGTGTTGATTGATGCTGCTCATGTTTGTAGTGTAAGTGGACATGTTCAGTCTTCCCAAGCTTGTGGTCAGCACCCTGCAAAATTCTTTTCTTTCTAAGCCTTAGTAAAAAGGACATACATCAATAAGAGCTCCCTAGTGATGTTTTGGCAGACCCTGCCATTTGCTGGTGGTTGGGCCAGTCTGTCCATCACTAGATCTAGTAGTGGAACACTGAGGCTACAGAGCTTTACAAACACACATGCACTGCCATCTCTGCAAAACCTTGCACTTGCAGTCAAAGCCTCCAACTGCTCATGGACACACACAGGGCAGAAGGAACCATAGGGCTTGTCAAGAGAAAGAACATTGCAGCTGCCCCTCAAGCAGTCTTGATTTCCTTTTGGATGCTTAGGAAAGGAGCAAACATTGAAACACAGCCTAGAAGTGAGAGCATCTCTCACCCTCAGTCTGTCAGTCAGGGTAATGCATTTACCTTTGTTACTTAGAATTTATGGTGTTATTTCTCTGCTTACCTTTTTTTTTTTTTTTTGTTACAAGACTTTTGAGAGTGCTTAAAATTTCTCAGCTGGAATCCTTTTCAACTGCAAACCTTGATTTTGAGAATGGACTGAAACCAGGAGTCACACAGATTCTTCCAGAAAACATGAATTATGAGTTTTATTTCAGAGGTGCCTTTTGAAAAGACTGTTATACAAGTCAGAAGGTTCTGTCAGCCCAGACTTGGATGAAAAGACTTTATTGGCAGAACTTTAAAACTCTCCCCTGCTTTTGTAGTGCTGTTGCAGCTGCTACTGTACTGATAGAAGGCATTTGCTGTTAGTCCTTTCACGGTATTTCTACCTCAATCAGATAACGATAAATGCAAAAACACCGATGTGCATCATTTGAGGAACTGAAGTGGTTAATATTGGTTGCAAATAACACCCAGTTTCCCCATAAATTTTTCTTCTCCCACCCCACCCCCCACTCACACCACACACACCCCCCCCCCCCCCCGCATGCAGAAACCAGTCAGTGAAAACTCGGTGTGGGTTGTCATTCTTTTCTGTTTAAAAAGCTGTAAGCTAGTTTTTACCACATACCAAGATCAGGATGTTCACGATGCCACTGACCTTCCCCCACCACCCAGGACTCATCAAGGGTGGCTGCATAGACTGAGCCAGGTAATTTGTGTATCTGAACCTTCCTGTTTAACCTAGAATTGCAATTTAGAAAAGACAAAAAGAAGTATTTATAAATTAATTTCTTTATGTATTTAAGCCAAAATATTTTTATTTTCCACTAAAACATCCTAATATACAGTTTTCCATGAGGAAAAATAATCTATGCTGAAAGAAAACACAAAACAATTTTACAGTCAGTCCAAATAACTAGCTCTGGGCACAATCTTCCTTTACCTAGAATGAGTGATATTATGGAAGGTCTTTTTCCTTTAGTGTTAAACAGATAAGCTGAGCTGTACTAAGATAATGCTAAGTTTTCCTCAAATCCCAGCCTCCAGGATGTTATACATTTTTTTCCTTCTATGGAGTTGTCTGTGTGAGGAATAGACAGTTGTCTTTATCTGAAACACTAATGGAGTTACAAGAAAGAAGTAGTAACGTTAACAAACTATACAAGCCACGTGTAGTAAGGAGCATAAATGATACTCTTTTCTTGGCAAAATCTCCTCTGATCTTGGATTTCAAAAATGTGGCATGGTGTGAAGGAAGCAGAGAATAACAAATGTAGACACATTTACTGTGCTTCGGACCTGAAAAATTGCTGCTTACTTAAATAAGAGGAAACCCTTTTATCTCCAGTGAGAAGTTTATCCTCTCTCTCTCTTGTGTTCACTCTTATTGCTTTTTGCCCTTCCAATTCCTTAATAACGAATGGCCACACAGGTGTTAACGGTATTCCCAGCATGTCTTCTGGCAATACTGAGGAGATCTATATGCTGCTATTAGCATTAATTGGCAACATTGCCCTGATGGGCAAGCTATTATCTTCCTAAGCTTTAGTTGTCTCCCTCTGAATACTTATCTTTATCCAACTGGTAAGTCAAGGTTCCACTCTATTGTTTTCTCCCACAGAGGGCGATTTATTGGATAATACGGTTTCAAAGACAATCTCTTCCTAAATTATCCTATCCATTCCATTATTTCTTTTCTATTATCTTGAAAGTCCAAAAGACTAGGTAAAAAAATTAGGTGCCAAATTCACTGTAAGTTTAGAAACTGAGACTGACATCTCTAAATCCCTTTGATGAGATTTTGTGATGTCATTCTGTCTTTCCAATTAACTTAGAGTGGTGTAGTGGTGATAAAAAGATTTGGTCAGTATTTTTCTTCCAGACATTATGTAAACACAAGTCTCTTTATTTCATCTACACTTACTCTTTGTTCAGAAGCAATGAATATATTTTTTATTTGATAAAGGTCATGCTTTCTTCCTTTCCATGTAACAAAGACACATTCTGTATATGTGGAAAGTGTCATAACCAAAGAAAAAATAAGAGTCTGGAACAGGTACTAGTCAAAGATGCTCTTGGGGAAAGCAGTTACATTTATATTATCAGGACAGGCAAGTCTTTAATGCCATGATACTGTCATAGCAATTCAAAGCTAAGCTACTTTATAAATATTAAATTCCTAAGGAAATGGAAATTCATGGTGTACTAGTTTCGGAATGTTACTTCCACCTGTCACTTAGATCCTTAACATACGGCCTGAACAGCAAAGGACTTTTCCAATATGAAGATGTAGGTGTCAGGATTTTCCTTGTAGCTACGTATAAGAAGATCAATTTTTTGTTGCTCCAGTTTTCTCCTGAAGGATATATAAACTGCTTTCCTCTTAGCATCATCCTATGCTCACAAGAAGTGATCTGTAGCCCTGTTCTGTTGTTGCATATCTTAATTAACATCTAACACCCAAGCACTAGCAAAATAAGAAAGAAACATTTCCTGATTATCCAAGAAACACTTATTTGAGGCCAACACTCTTTGTAGCTCAATGGTCCAGGCATAATACTGAGCAGGCTGGAGTGAGGCTCCTACAACACTGTACTCTTGGCTCTGTTTATTAGACGTTGCTCAAGCCATTGCAGAACAGGGATAAAGGCTGGCATAATGGCAACTTGACATCTCTGCAAAAGTACCTCTGGCACCATTCCAGAAACATCCTTTAGTCAGCATATAGGTAGAGTTACTTGTGAAAGGAACTCTGACTTGCCCGACCAGCATGTGAGCCCCTGCCTGAAGGCCAGCACTTAAAAGCCTCATAGCATGTTCATTTTTCACTAATGCAGCACCAAGGTGTAGCTACTTTTTTCCTTCCACATACTCACCCTGAAGGACTGAGTCTATTTAGTGATGTAGTACTGAATGAAACTCTTTCTTTGTTACTGCCTTAAAAGCTGTGAAAATACTGCCTTACCATTTCTTCTTCTGTGGGGTGAGAGCCCTTCTAAACTTTCAGACAACATCTTGCAGGCAGCCACGAAGAGATCTGTCTGCTCAACATCTTGTAATAACTTGAAATCTTTGCTTCGAACTCACAGCTTTCTCAAGAGCAGGGTCATTGTACTGAAACAGAAGAGAGCAAAGCTCCAAGCTATCAAGCAGAGTACAAGCAGATTAGGAAGAAATGAAATTCATCAATACAGTGCCCTCTTGGTCAAAAGTTCACCAAGAGAGAAGGGAGCTGTACGATGCACCCATCTCCTTTTAATTGGCTGAAGCTGCTTCCTACCATGCTCAAGCAGATGTAGTGTCAGGGGAAGCCAGGCAAAAGCAGAAACTTTTAATTATTTTAAAATAGCCTGCTTCATCTCTGGAAGCTGTGGTTAGGACTTGATGGGGAGAAAGATAAAAAAGAAAAAGTGAGAACAGGTTGTTTGCTGGAATAAATCTCTGAATTTGCTTCCAAAACTTTTGTTTCCAGCGTTTATTAATGCAAAGGTAAGTTGTTCAGCAACACACAAGAAGAAATAAAAATGCTGTGAACATTTTTGCAACAATGGGCATTTGTAGCTGAATCATTGCGTGATTACGTGAGATTTATTTACATCCTTTTCTTAACGCAAAAATTTGCATCTGTTCAAAGGGGAAAAAACAGGCACCATACAACTCATCACAAACCACAAAACAACTAGCTATATATTGAATATTTGAACCATTAGCTGTAAGGCAGAAGTTAGACTGAAATAGATGTCATATATGACAACTATCAGTTCTTGAGCAGATATAATGTCTCTTAGATAACTGATGAACAAACAAACAGCAGCTAAGGCAATTAAACCTATTCCTCATCCTTGAGCAGGTCTACATTGGATAAAATTAGTTAGAAAAATTTTCATTACCCTCTATCTTCCAAAAAGCTGATATGGGAAGCAGAGAGGGATATGCACTATTTCTGAGCCTTCTCTCCTCTCTGAAAAGGGCTGTGCATTGCAAGGGGTTGCTCCCACAGGACAAAGAGGTATTGGCAGGCTGAGCCCTGAGTGGCAAGACAAGTCCAGAAGACAATGAAGTGATATAAAGACAAAAAATATTTGAAGACATAGAAAGGGACTCTGTGATTCTTTTTGCAACCAGAACACAACAAAAAGCTACTGACTGGAAAGTAAACTCTCTGCAAGGACACCCTATACAGGGCAGAAATATTTTTATAAACCTTCTTTATTGAATTTTCTCCTTTCAAATGTCACAGTTGTAGCTCCATGTCCAACAAAACCCAGATGCTGAAAATAAAAGTCCTAAGATGGATCTGGAATCTGGTTCTTTAAACCTATGGTTCAGGAAGACCCATCTTAGAGATGAGACCTCTGTGGAACTGATCGCAGGCCCATGGTACGTTTGCATGGCAAATAAGAAACTTTGCTATAGCTGCCTCATGTAATGGTGAACATCGGAAGGTCTTAGCATGGATCATAATGTGTGATAAATGTATAAATAATTATTGTGAAAAGCCAAAACCAACTTGCAATCTACCATCCCTGTTAAAAGTGCTTTCCAATGCTGATTTGGCATTTTTCTCAAGTATTTTATCAACCCAACATTGCAAAATTAAGCCACAACTGATTCCCTCTAGTAAAAGAGCTCCAAGCCCTAGATTTTCCTAGTACCTATAACCAATAGACTGTAAAATCTGTTTACTCTTGTCATAACTCCCACTGGTGCTACAGGCCATTTTGTCATTGAGTCCAAAAAGAGTTTGAAACTAGTGCAATGAGCTTT
The DNA here is from genome assembly GCF_047495875.1 of Pithys albifrons albifrons. NCBI lineage: Eukaryota > Metazoa > Chordata > Aves > Passeriformes > Thamnophilidae > Pithys > Pithys albifrons. The sequence continues at coordinate 18,578,712 of NC_092462.1, read as the reverse complement.
GACAAATCCCATCCTACCTTCATTTTTAGTCCTATGAAGCAAGAGTGAGATCAGAGGAAATGTTTATTGCTAATCAAATATTGACATATTACAATAAAAAATCTAGCCAATTATGACTATTTACCTGTCGTGTTTTTGCAGGGCTCCTTCTGGTACCTGTGCCTGCTGGGATTTAGTTTAGCACATCAAAGTATCTGTCAGAATCAGTGTTTCTTCACAGTGCGAACAGGATCAGTTGAACAGTAACTCCTCTTCAGCACACATGTGTAGATCATCCCAGCAAAACATTTCTTATGAAAAAAAAACAAAGACAAATTTGTGCTGGAAGGTGAAAAAAAAATAACTGATGACTGGAACCTAACTAACCTGACAGAATTAATGACTACTTCCTGTGAAGTTTCTGTAGATTCTTTCTTATGACAACTATCCTCTTTTTAAAACTCAGAAGTTACTGCAATATTCCACCTTTTGGCAACTTAATGTAGCCCTGTACCTTCCCAGATAAGTCTTATCTCTGTAAACCTCCCCACACAGGACACCTTTTGGCAAGTCCTTCTGCGGTCCACAGAACATCTTGTCTGTGCAGATTGTTTAGAAGGTGCTCTCCTCCCTGTGGGCTCACCGTCCTCACACCACATGAAGTTGCCAGCTGTGCTGAGGCACCCAGATGGGTCTTAGAGGATCTTGAGGTACTTCCAGCGATGCCCAAGCCCAGACTCATAGCTCACACATCTGTTCTGAGCATACATGTCCTTTCAAAGACAACCCTGATGGCATGCTGGAGACTGGGCCAAGAGCACCCCTTGCCTAATGTGTCAAGTGCAGGACGTCCTTAAGTGCTTACAGAATTAGGACACCGCTTGCTACAAAACAACCATACTGAAAGCTTAGCTGCTTGATACTATAAATAACTGATTTCCCCCCTGACTGTTACTGCATTTCTTTAAGCTTCTCAGTTTAAAATAAGCACAGACAAAAACAATGCGTTAGAAGGTGCCAAACTGTACATAAGGGAAAGGCATGTGCAAGAGTGCAAGCTATTCCTGAAAGTCTGACAGACTCACACAATGTTTTTCTTAGTTTAATAATAAATAATCATAACATTCAAAGCACACGGATTGCATTAACAAGGACAGGATGACACACAAAAAAGACACTCAGGTTTTGTTGCTGAGACTTAGTTACACAAACTATTTGCTACAACTGACAGCTAGAAAAAAAGATGGGATGCATATTCTTGCATCATGTGGGCCTTTCATCTAATTTCTAACTACTGCAGGTGCCTCTCATTTTTCTCCTCTCTTGTTTTGATCCATTTGAGTTGATATGGCTTCTGGAGTTTTGCAGAAAGGATCATTGTCAAGTAGATATAGTGAGAAAAGTCCAGTGATCACAGCTGAGTGAGGACTTTCTAACCCTAAAGAGAACCCTATACCTTGATCAAGGATGCACTTGAGGCCAGAAATCTAAGCAATAAGGATGGCCTGTTGTAGTCCAATGGTAAGGGACAAAGATCATCAAGCAAGGAGTAAGGCAAGCCCACACTCTAAAGCAAGTCTTGGCGAAAAGAAACCATGGAGAGAGAATACAATATAACTGAATCCAAAATAACAGACAGGTAATCAAGTCATAAGGCAGAACAAGCCTTTGGCAGCAGAAGACAAGAATAAATAGGAATCTACAGAAAGGCAGCTACAACCAAGTAGTGAGTTCAGCAGCTAAGAGAAATTGCTCTTAGCTCTTGACGTGGGAAGTTATGTCAAACTTTTAAGGGACAAAAGAAGAGACCACATTTTAGACTCCCAACTTATTCCTTCTTCTGAGTCTTGAGCTTTGTAGGTCAGGGCATAACTAGAAGGCTTCTGGTCACTTCAGAGAGAACATCTGTTATTCATTATGGCAAAAGCATTGACCCATCAGGGCAGGCTGTGTCACTGGTTGAATTTTAATCCATAGAATTATGTTGCTGTTCCTCTGAGTTTCCATTGAAGGCAAACACACCACAACGCAATTCGTATTCTTGTCCCACATCTTCTCACAGCCTTTCCAGTCTCAAAGAGCTTGGCAATGTCCAGTAGTTGCTGCTCCCAACTCACTTTCCTTTCTTTTCCCTGTTCGCCTTTCTTCCAGCTCTGGAAATCAGTGTGGCCATTTTCTTTTGCACCACACATATGTCTTTGCATTTCTTTGGGCAGAAAACCATACTGGCACTAATGTTGTGTTTGTTTTATTCAGCTGTTTTCCACTCCCATATGTACAAAAGCTGTTTTTAACTCTCAGCTCTCATTCTGATGCTTATATATGCCTCTGCTTTTCTGAGCTATATTTGCTTTATGACCTGCTGCTCAGTCAGAAAGTTGGCAGATGTTTGCTGCATTCATATGAGGAATACTTCTCTTATCTTCAGCAAAACTACGCAAGAGATTTTTGTGTGGCTTGCACCTATGAATGTATTTTCCCTGTTGGGGAAAAGGGGGATTTCCACTGGTGCTGGACTACTTTTTGGGTCTGGATTTCTCAGTCAGTTTGAGAAACTAACGAGCAATGAAGGGTACTTTCGTCAAATAACAGAGACCATCAGGTGATGGGAAGAGCACTTCAGAGAGGGAGCGAGGGAGGCAGGAGGAGTTGTGCTTCAGAGATGAATTCTGAGAGCAATACCATACTCTGACACTGTGCTGGCCACAGCTGGAAAGCATTCTGTTGCTTTTTAAAGTGAAAGTCATGGTATAGCATATTTCATAATCATGCACACCTTACATTTTTAACATTGCCGGGAAGACTGTGTGAGCATCTTAGTGCAGAGGGAGGGTTTGCAATAATCCTGTCTCCTAAAGAGACATAGACCACAAAGCTTAGGATAGTCTTTGCTGCCAACTGTCCTTTTAGCAAATGAATTGCCATCTGTGGGGGGTGAGGGCTGTGCTGGAGGAATTTCAGAGATGGATAAGAAGGTATTACTCCACTGGAATTACAGCTACATAAAATTTGGTGTATACTCTGTTTAACTTAACAAATATCAGCTCCTTAGTTTTGTAACTATTTTGTCATAATTATCATAGTTAAACATACATACATGTGTATGCACACATGGTGTTTTGCGTATTTTTTAAAAACATTTTAAATTACTGAGAGCAGAAATAGCACATTAAAGTTCAGATTTTGCAGTCAAAGCTTCTAATTGTAATGCTTTCCTACTGATTTCATTTAATGCTCAGCTGTACTTTCCAAGTTTTCATGAAAGAATGCATGAGCAGTATTGTACACAAGATTTAAATCACTCTTTAAATATAAAACTGACCAGACAATAAGTCTGTACACATTTCTTGGTAGGTCTGAAAATCCTGAGCCACAGTGTGGAGTGTGACCCAACCTCACTGGATAATTTTTGCAAAAATGGCATCCCATAGTTTTGGGTTCCCCCCTTCATCCCAAACAAAATTTGAGCTTTTCCTATATGCAGCCTTATGGCTACAGCATTCATCTAAGATGCACAATGTCTTCTTTCTATTCTTTAGTCTGAAACAGGGAAATTTTTCACTCTGGATGACAGCAACTCCAAGAGCAATGGTCTTTTTTTTTTTTGTCCAAGGCTGGTGTGCTAAACTCCATGAGTTTAAGAAAACAGAAATATGTGGAAACATCAATATGTAGCTCAAAAAAGTTATGATGTGATACAAAATCATATTCTTGGAGTGACTAACTCAGTCAGAAATGTTCCTACTTGACCCTATTTGGTTTAGCTGAAGGCACCTCCTGTAAGTGTCAAAGGTAGTCATTGAATTGCAGACCATGAAATAATTTCTTGGATGTAGTGCAGGTGCCAGCTCCTCAATGATAGTAAATCAAGATATCTCTGTGCAATTTTACATTGTTTGTCTAACCCAATGTGTCTAACCCCTGTTTCTATTGCTCATTAAACTAGAGGATGAAATGCAGAGATTTTGAGGATGGATACACACCCTATATGAAATATGAGTAGCCCACAAATGCTTGTTTACATCCCTTGTGTATTCACCCAAAGATTTGTAGTGTCCATTTGAAGCTGACACAACTTTGAGAAATTTGCCCAGTCATGACTCTCAGCTGGGTTCAGCATTTCAGTCATAAGCAGCAACAGTCTAAAAGCTGTCAAAGTTTGTTGGAAAAAGACTCCATGTTCCGCCTTAAAATAAGTTAAACTGATGGAAAAATACAGCTCAGGTCTTTCATAATTTTTTCACGTTGTGCAGACATGAAATCTTAGCATGCTGGAACAGAGCTTGGAGTACCACAGTTTTACAAAGTCAGAGTAAATTAAAAAGAAAATGGATAAAATCCTCTCATAGTTCACTGTTACAGAATAATCATACAGCATCTGCCTTCATGTTTATAGCTGCATTACAATGAAGGACACCATCAGTGTCTCAAACATATATTGCAGGCACGGCTTATCATTTCCTACCTCTCAAACTGATCCTTCTGCCTCTGTTAAGTAGTTTTCCATTGACATTTTCTTTCTTTTTCAATACTTTAAGAGCTTTTGATGACATTGGCTGTTACAGGACTTTCAAAACTCAATCTTTTTTAATATGAGGACAACCTGACTTTCTGATATCTTTCCTTTTGCATTTGTCCTTAAAAGTTCAGGCTTTTTGAAAGGACTGAGGCCCATTAATGAATTTCTCTGGAGTTCTAGTCTGCTCCTGTGAAGGTCAGAAAACACAGGCTGTGAGGAAAAGAAGGCATTGCTGAATATGACCCATTACTGAAATTTACCATCTCATGTGGTGATGAAGTGACATGAGCTGATATTGCTGTCCATGAGCCAGCTGTGTGTCCTGGTGGCCAAGAAGGCCAGTGGTATCCTGGGGTGCATTAGGAAGAGCATTGCCAGCAGGTCCAGGGAAGTGATCCTACCTCTCTACTCAGTCCTTGTAAGGCCTCACCTGTAGTGCTGTGTTCAGTACTGGAGTCTCCCTCACTTGAAGATATTCAAGAACTACCTGGACACAATCTAGTGCTCCAGGAAAATGTGCTTAAGCAGGGAGGCTGGACTAGATGACCTTCAGCAGTAACTTCCAACCTTACCTGTTCTGTGGTTCTGTGATTTAAAGTGTTCACGGGCAGGACTTAAAGTACTTTGATCCAGAACGTGGGGCAATCATTAAGAACATGCTGAAATATAGGTATATATTTAAATGCCCTCTAAAGCTGCACTTAAATATTTGTAGACTGAATCTGAACTGACTAGTACCACACCACATTAGATTTCTATTGAGCCTACAATAAGCTCCTCCTTAATACTGCGACAAGGGACTAGTGTACACCCATTTCTTATTCAAACGTGAAATTATTTTGATTCCAGAACTAATTAGCTGGACCGTATCTTAATCATTCCTACTAGTATCATACAGATGTAAGCAAAGGATCATATGATTCCCTACCAGTCTGGTACATTTCAGTTTCAACATAACTTAATAATTGCAGTACCAATTAGTTAAAATGTAAGTAGGAAAAAACATTGGATGGAGACATCTTAATTTAAATATAATCCATTAAGTAAAAACTGCTATTCTAATTAGTGATAATGTAGCACAATTAGGAAATAAAATTTGATTGGTACATTGGAATTTAAACTTAATTAGTAACTGCTACCCTAATTAGTAAATGCAATACATTTCATGCAGTGTTTTGTCGGAAAGAAGTACATGTACAGTAGAGATGATGGTGAGGAAAGCAGCGGAGCTGAGGTAGGTAGTGTGGAGCAGTTCAGCCAATGTCAAGACCAACGTCCTGCTTCTGAACCAATATTGACCTCACAGCAGAGTAGTTCAATCTCACTCAAAAAACTTGACATGAAGGATGATTCCCTGTCACCTACAGGCAATCTCTTCCTGTGGCTAATTAGTTCCAGTGCCCAGATGGAGTGTTTTATTTTGATCTCTACAGTTTTCTGTTTCCAGATCTGGATTGGCAAATTTTGATAAACTAGGGAAAATAGTAGTGGAAGTCAACGAAATTGAAGAGCTCAGCATTTTGAATTAGGAAAATGCAAATGTCCAAGACACAAAGACAATGTAACGGCCCAGGTCCGCACTTTTATGAAGAGTAGGATATTGGAAGAAGGATCTTAAGACCTAGCAGGATCTATAGACTTCTTAGGAAGATATTATAGAATTTATTTTAATGGAAGAAGAGAGGTGGGAAGACCATTGGCTGTTGTTTCGGTTGATCTAACCATAATAATTTCATCATCTTTTTTCTGGAAAACAGTTCACCTAAGCCCCTTATTTTGTACACATACTTAGCACCATTCTCTGTTGTATTTCTTTGCATTTATTGACACTGAATTCTGTCTGCTATTTTTCCAGCCAGCCACTTGATGTCTTCAACACTTCAATGGCAATTTTAGATTTGTGTTTCTGGACTAGCATATGAATACTAGCAAATTTTATTGCTTCCCAATTGCTCCTTTTGCAGTCATCTGGGACTATACAGAGCATACCAGGTCCATTACTACTGGATGTCCATTGTATGGACTTCCATTTATTCTTTGCTCATTACTACTCTTTCAACAGAGGAAAACAAGCTGTATTGGGAACAAATTAATTACAAATACTTACTTTCTAGGAATAAGATATACAAATTAATTAACCTTTACACTTACCCCATGATAGCTTTAAAAGACTTTGGTCAAAGAGACTTTGTCCGAAGATTTAAGAGATCTAGTGCTTTGTATTGGTTGGGTTCTCCTTATTAATACATATGTTGCTACAGACACTTCCAATAGATTTGTATAGTAATGAGTTTTATAAAAATGACATAGTTGTTTATTTTCCCCACTGGATCATATTTATCCAAATGTCTACTCATTCCATTCTTAATTATAGTTTACACCAGATGCTTCCAGACTTTACTTCAAAAACATTTGTTATATTTACATCTTTCCATTCTCCTGGTACCAAGGACTATTTAAGGATTACATGACAACAAAACAGCTGGTATATCAGAACTTTCATACTTAGATTCCTTGACACCTCTTGTGTGAATATTAGTTAGATTTTGCAATTACTTCCTATTCTTCCTGATAATTTATTAGAAAATTTGTCTATCAGTAACTTAAGTAGAATTAGATTGTCAAAAAAGCACCCTGGAAAGAACTGTTGCAAAAGAACTGATAGTCCCTCAGTTTCATCAAAATGAATTTTTTATTGCTTTTTTGTTACTTAGTTTGATCTTTTCTGGGTGCCCCTGATTGTGCCTCAATCATTTATTATCCCTACACAAAAAAACCAGCAACATCCCTTTTTTCTCATACATATAGAGGTGGAAGGTGCATTTAGCAAGCTCAGCTCCACCTACCCCCCCACTCCTTTCTTTTTTTGCTGTGGTTCTTCTTCATAGGGTTTAGCATTTAAATTTCCAGAATTTGGGCATGTCTTTTCATGTGTGTACATGAGTGTTGAAACACCACTTATAGCTTTCCTCAGTGTCTTCTTTTATTACACAGTTTGACTGTAATCCCTTTAATTTTTTTTTCTCATGGGTAACAGACATTTACTGTGACTTCTGCTTAAATCATTTATGCTATAACCCAAGAATTTGACCACTTTGACTGCTCCTTTTATGTATTTATTCCTTTCTGGTTTGCCTAGATGGCTAGAGAGTAAGCTTTTTCATTCTTCCAGGTTCTTTTTTAATTCTCCCCTTTGAAGTTAAAAATGAAGTAGCACATTTTTTATTCCTGAATGCTAAGGTGGGGAAGCAAAACACCAGCATGCATCTACTGAGTGCAGTGTGGATGTTTCCACTGCTCAATGTCTTTGTAAATGAGTTACATGAACAGCAATCAGGAATTTTATCAGGATGACTGGGTTGGCTTTGAAGTGAGGGTAAGGACTATTTAACCATGAATGGTCCCTGCAATGCTGTTTTTCTGTAATTTTACAAAATATATGAGGACAATAAGCAACAGAAGAGAAAGAAGAGGGTTAAGGCTGGTATAAGAACAAATACATTGACTACTTTTAACTAAGTCACAACTAAATTAAGACTGGCAATTAGAAGAGGGTCCATGTCTTTCCGTGACAGATTTCCAACCACCAGAACAGCTTAGGAAAATGTTAACTAGTCTTAATAGGGGGATCCCTAAACCTGTGGGAAAAATAACAAGACTCCCTTTCTGATATAGCAAGGACTCAATTTGATCAAAAGATCTTTCCTAGGTGGTTCAGGATATTTTTTGTACCCTTTTCTGTTGGAGGATCCTTTCGTGTGAAAAACTTTTGTTCTTACTCCCCAACTTAAAAGGTAATTCCAGATCTGTTTCTGCTTTGGCAATGACTTTGGAAGCATAATTCTTCACTGTCAGAAAGAACCCAAAGGCTTCCTTTGTTTGTACTGAATCTGTTACTCAATAATTTCATTTGATGTTCCTGACTCCTGAGTTATAAGACCAATGCACTTCTCCCAACTCGTATTTCTATAGTTTTTCGATGCATCTTTCCCTTGACACCTTACCACCCCCCCCCCCCCAAAAAAAAAAAAAAGAGCCTTAGGCCATTTAACCACTCCTTAGAGAAAGCTATTCCATACTACTGATAATGCTTACTGCCTGGCTTTGGAGGTTGCCCAGCTCCATTAGATCATTTTTGAGCTAGACAAACGAATTGCACGCAGTGCTCAAGATGTAAGAACACCATGCATTCAAACAGCAGCCTGAGGGTATTTTCTGTTCACTTTTCCTAATAATTTTTAGCATAAGTACTAACAAGGACTGAGCAGATGTTGAAGCTCTAAGACCTCTTTTCTTACTGGCAGCAGTCACTTTAGAGCCTATAACTACAAGTGTAAAGATTTGAAGGTTTTTTTGCCTTATGCAGGGCTGTTGATTCCATTGTGTTTTTCACATCTTGCAAAAAACCCCCAACTTTTAGCCACCCCAATTGGCAAATTGTCATCTGTGGCATATGTCTCCCTCCCTGATACGTAACAGAAGCCATTAGACAGCTGCATCCACTCAGTGCTCCACGTATATTATCAACCTGGATTTGAGATATTCCCCTAATACAATACCCTCTCAGGTTTCCATTCAAGAAAGTCACACAAGCATCTGTTTAATACTATTCTTGTTAGCTAAATATTTGAGCACAAACTGCCATTACACACCTAACAAATCCTTTTATATTCAGCAGGATTTCTGCATTTGCTTGAATTTAAGTATAAACTTTGCTACTTTGCTAAGTGGAGATGCCTTCTTGAACAAAGCTTTTGTTGAATGAATTAACCAAATGAACACAGATTTCCTAAATCCTAGGCTTTCACCTACTGCAAATGGGTTGAGTGTGTGCATGGCTTAAGAAATAAACAGGCATTGATTTATTAAGAAATAAACAGACATCAGAATTATTTTATGCTAAAACACACAAACTCTGCCTTATATGTCCTACATTTTAACTGTATTATTTGTGCCTCACCTGAGTCACACTTCACTGAACAAGAGATGCAGACCAAGGGGAGGTCTTAAAGAGAAAGGCAGCAGTGGCAGGCCAACAGGCACACACACTGTATTTACCAAATTTACATAAAGAGAAAACATCAGCATGCCTCTTGAAAAAGCCTCTCTGACCTTGGCTTAATGCCATGCAAGCTCCTTGAGGTGTATGCACATCTGATGAATCACACTTAGGGTGTTTAAAAAATGTAATTATTGAGTTTTAACTTTCCTCTGATAAGTCAGTATTCAAGTCTGAATGCTGCCCTGCAGTTCTGCCTGCCGTTTGGTTGGGAGAAGCAAGAGCCATTTAAACTGACAGTTTGTGTTTTACTAGGGAATTATTTCCTTCTGGTCTTATTGTACTGCCCAGGATATGGAGAACTGCCTCTGCTTTGGACCTGCTGTAGTTTGGAGCAGGGACTCCTGCAGGATTTTTGAACCCTGCCACTACAGTACAACATCAGTAGGCATAGACAACACAAAAGTCTTACCAAAAAGGAAGCTGTTGCTGTGACTGGCAACTACAAGTCTGCATTGGGTGACACATATGTATATTTGAACAAGTACAGATCTGTCTTACCAGTCTTGCACAGTATTGTTATTTCCAAAATCCCCTCTAAACTCTTTTTTTTTTCTGTGTAGTTTTATAGCCTCTGTTGCAACAGGTTTTGAGACTCTGATGTCATCTTTTATGTAAAAATTGTGATTCAAAGACCTAATGGGTAATGAACAGGTCCCTGACAAACTGGTAATGCTTTTCTGCAGACTGCCTGGTAAAGGAGGAGCACCAGTAAGTGGGAGTAAGGGACTTGCTTAGAGTCACATCGTGAATTAATGTTTGCGAGAAGAATGTTACCTGCCTATTCTGGGCTATACAAATTGCATTTCTGCTCCATCTGCATGAACTGAAATTACAGTTTGCCTCATACAATGGACCTGAAATAAGCAGAGTGTTCATAGTGAAGGGCTTGTACCACTTGGCCCTACTGGATAAGTAGTATTTGTTCCTAGAAAATGACGGTCATACCCTCTAAATGCCCTTTACTGGGATAATTTTTGATTAAGCATCCTGAAGAGTTCCCTGATGAAGAGCCAGCCTGCCCTCATGCCACACTAAACACTGTAGAACAGCTCAGCTAATTTCAGCTGTCAAAAAATTAACTACCTAGACACAGCAGTCACTGGGGTATGCTGTGCTCAGGAGACACTCAAGGCTCAGGCAGACTTCATTTCCCTCAGAGCTACCTGACTCTCAGCAGGAGAGGGTGATTCATCCTATCCTAAAATAGGCATGTAAACCAGGGATTTGCATGATGCTCTGGTAATGCTCTTCTTTACTGCTCCAGCTCATGATGACTCTCAAGAGAGACTAGATATTCAGCACTGACCAGCCCTGGGGCTAGTTGACTAAAATTAAGATAAATACCAAGCAATAAGCTTTTTCCACCCTATGTAGCCAGCCATCTAAACTGGGTAGATCTACAGAAGAAAAGTTTGCAGCTGTCAGGTCTGCTCCTCTGTGCAAGACAAGTGTCATCCTTACTTACAGGCAGGGCTTGAAAGGAATTGCATTTCAGACAAGATTTTCTACCCTCATCTCTGCTGAGACACACAGGGATGTTCTCATTTCAACATACAACAGAGCGTGGCTTTGGCATGTTCTGTGAGGAGTATATTTGACATTTTAATTGATGCCATTTGTTAATTAAGAAGGCTATGTGATGACAGGGAGAGAGGAGGAGATCTTAAAAAGAATGAATAATAACCCTGTTCAAAAACAGGTAATAAGACACTGTGTTAAAAATACATACATGCTTGCAAAAGTGTCTGATGTTTTCCAGAAATCAGGTGCTGCCCATCTTTTCCTTATTGCAGAAATGTCAGGGAGTGAAATTCATCAGCTACTTACAACATGTGCTCTTTACTCAAGGTTTTCCTAGCAGAAAAGACCACATATCCCTGGGTTAAACTTAATCTGGTCTCCTGCCACAGTATGGACCAGGACTCACCATTTCCTTTCTTTCCACTTGCCATTACCACAACTACCACCAAGGCAGAGGATGCAGCCACTCCATTGCCAGGCTTAGCATGCCCACACTGGGCTGTCCCCTGACTTTGCACAGGAAGATGCCAGGCAGCAATGACTTCCTTCAGCAGTGAGGGGGAAAAAGGTGCAGTTAGTGGCATGATGCTCAACACTGATCCCCTTTTCAGATTCACCATCAGCTGTGTTTGGGGCTTGTTTTCCCTAAATGCTGCCTGTGTGTTATGCAAAGCCCCTTAATAGAGAAGAACAGAGTGGAGACTGTTACCCAGGATGTGGCTCTGCAAAAAAGCAGATCCAAAAAAGCCTTGCATCTAGCTCCTTTCTCTGTAGATGCACAATTAACCAGAGACAAAAAGAAAGACCAAGCAGATGCTGGAGAGGAAAGAAAAGCAATTTTGACAGTTGACATAGGGAATGGAAAGAAAGGCTGCCACAAATTTCCATTGCCAATCTCAATCTTGGTGTTTTGGACTAAGAAGGGCTTTTAACATCTAGCAAGGGGCAGGCTGCCCTACTTCTAGAGCTTCATTTAGACCTTCCTATCCAGTTTGAAACTACACTTCTCTGTCTCTCCCCTTCTTTCCTTCATGGGCCATACTTGACCCAGGGATAGTCCCATTGCCCAGCCTCACCTCCATCTTTCTGATCTCACTTGCACTCTCCTGCTCCTCTGCATACCCCAGGGAAAGCACCTATAGATACCTGTGTCTGCATCTGTGCAGAGTGTAGTGGAAGTCCTTCCATCAGGTACACACTAGAAAAACTGTGCAAGTGTGTTATAAACTATCACCCAAATAACCAATCATTTTGATATAAAGGGTAGTTTAATTTTGTAAATAATGAAAGCTATAGAGTAAACAGTGTGGTGCTGGGTGCACTGGGAGTCTCCGCTCCATCAGTGACACCCATTTGAGCTCACAGGCTCCTTTTTTATACAGTTAAGGCAGGTTTATTTTTAACCAGTTCCAATAAATGATTTTCTTCTTTCTCCTTCTTGAGATCCTTTCATCTGATTCTTCCTGTTACTTCTCATGGTCATGGGGGCTGGCATCTTCTTTGGTGTGATTTTTAACTTAAAACTTAACTAGAGACAATCTTGTTAGTTAAGCCTTATCTGTTGTTTTGAGGTGTTTCTTCTTTATCTTGATTGGGTTTACTTCTCCATTGTATTTAGGTATTCTCAGATTATCTTTGGTCTGCGCTGTATTTATTTTACTTCAAAAGGCTGCTTGGTTATTAACTGGCTTTCTTCTCTTACTTCCTTTTTGTATGTTAAACTAAATTCATGTCTCCCTTATAGTTGTTCTGTTGCTAAATCTTTACAGCATATTCCACAACACCCAGATTCAGTGCTTCCAGAATCCCCCTGAATGATTTGGCAAGCCATACAGCATACTCTATTATATTTTTGACACGAATTAGGCCTACATTTCTCACAGGTGGGAGTTATTTACCATGGTCTGTAATGAGTTTATGATGTATGTCTCCTAAGATGAAAGGTGAGAAGGTTTACAGAGGGTTTCCAGGTCCAGAAGCTTAGCAGTAAAGCTGCAATTTTGTAGGAACTGGCAGAGCACCCAAAAGATCCTGAATCCCTGTTCTGACTCTCCTACAGTCTGGGTTACACCTAGGGCATGCTATCTGCCTTCCACAGCCCTGTTTGCTTTGCAGGGTGGGAAGGTGGCAGTAGCATTACAGCAACCCTGTCTGGACTCTGTGAGGAGCACCAGCACTGGGGCAGTGGCAGGGATTTCCACACCTGGATGTACTGAAAATTGCCAGAAAAGTCCATTTTCAATTTCCATTTAAAAAATTCTGTGATAAGTTTGGGAAGGTGATTAATACCATCTCCAGACTGGTGCAAGCTGACTGTTTGGAACTTTTTTCCTATTTGTTTTCATTGTTTACTCAAAGTATTCATTTGTTTACCTTGTTGTTTTCCACTCCTTGCATCTGTTCATTTGTTTAAGTACAAGCCTCAGTGTTTTCCACTTCTGTTTCCTCTCATTACAGTGGAGCATCTGCTTAGCACTTAAAAAAAATCAATCAAAAATAATCTTATACCATGGAGCAGAAAGTTTTCATAAACTATGAGTGAAGAATGATTATTGTCTGCATAATCCCTTTTATTACTACTATTTGTTCAGACTTCAGTTTGACAACAATTCTGGATGACCTTGACAAACACTTTGGGGAGAAAAACATAGGAATGACAACCTAAGGAAATAACTAAGAGAATCAGCCCTCCCTGAAAATCAAGGAAACAAGACTATTGTATTTTCCTCCCTCTGCAAGTCACTTAAAAACCAGTCTTGAGATGGGAATAGCCTGAAAAAATATATGGTTTTCCCTGCTACCCAGAAATCCTAAGTTAGGATAATTCTGGCTAGACGTGACCCAGCTGCAAAATCTGCAGAAGCTCATTTGGGTATGTTTGTGCAGTGTTCATGGGAAAAGCAACATCACTGTCACCTCCATCCACTCCCCACCTCCTTGCCAAAACTCTCTCTTCCTTCACCAACAGTTGCTGATGTTATGAGTCTATGCCCTCTTCCCTCCCTGCCAGAAGGGAGTTGGGGAAAGCATCCCCACACCCCTTTGCCTCCCTGCCTGCACAGCAACCTCAGCTCTCTCTGGTTATTCGCACGGAGGAATCTCATCTGACCAAGTGACATTTAGAGGAAATTGTCTTGCTGATTAAAGGAAACATGTAGTATCTGGAAAAGATATCAAGAGCACATAAGAGGGTAACATGAGGCTGAGTGTCCTCTTGATGACTAACAGCTGCAGGCAAGAGTTATTCATTAATGTAATCAAGTCACGCAAAATTTCATGATAACACTGGGGAGTTTTGCACAAGTGATTAAACCAAACAGCAGGTAAATAAATCTCTATCAGCTTTTCCAGCAACTGCTTGAATTGCCTCCAGGTTCAAGTTTAGGTCTAAGAGGTGATCTTATTACCAGCAATCCATCACAAGTGACTCTGAGCTCCATTTTACTGTCTCTGCCAAGTGTTATTGCCATCCAATGTGATCTAAAAAAAAAACAAACAAAAAAACCCAACTTAAAATAAACATAACCCCCCAAAAATTCTCACACTGTTTGGACATCGTGGCATTAGGAAACCCTGATGTCTATGATGAAGTACTCAGAGAGAGCATCTGAGTTGAGGTTGGACAAACACCTTGCGAGTCAAAATAAACTGTAGATTCTCAGTAAGGATTTCTGCCTGTTTACTCAAATATTTCTTTCTCCTCTCACCAGACATAAGAGAAGCGTTTCTTCAAAACAAGATAATACTTGCTGCATAAAAGTCCTGTTCTTCTAATTGGCAGAGATATTCAAGGCAGTGAGTGAAGGAAAGCTTTTTTCCCCCTTCCCTATTCTGCTGTAAAGATATACTATCATTTAGAACATCACTTAATTAATTAATAGAAATAAGGACATTTTGAAATTGAAGAATTCTTCAACAATTTTTTCTACTGCTCAAATACTGGTCATTAAAAAAATCTAGCTTTGTCATGGTCATCTGGTACTTAATTGGTTTTATAGTTAGTTCAGTATTAAAGGATGAACTTGAGGAAAAAATTAATTCATTGCTCTGCAGTGTGGACAGCTCGCAATGAGTGATTGTGTGGTAAGAAAGAAAACAACACTGAGTCTTTACAAAGCCCAACATCTGATCTCGGTATCATCTCTCATCCTTTACAAAACTCTAGCTGACATGGGAGGTACATCTCTTCTATGTTAGCATTAAAAAGAAAACTGATGGTAGGATTTTTCAAAGGCACTTCTCCCTGCTCTCTTGATTCCCATTGAAACCACTGATAAAATCCTTTACTTCCTTCCCAGAGACCAGGGTACGCCGAGCACATCTGAGCACCCCACATACATATAAAATCAATAAGTGCTTGTTTGTGTCATCTAGGTTGTGTCAGGTCAATGATGTAGAGATCCAAAGGTCATTTTGACTGGCCAAATCCACTGAGGGTACTCCGCCCTTCGAGTTGCCTCTTTAGCCCACAGCACAGCTCTTCTCATGGTGCCATTTGCTTGTGAAGCAGAAGAGATCCTGATGGTGTAGTCTTCTCCTTTCAGCTTTGCTCCAATTTGGACAGCTATGGAAGAGGACAACCAGGATTGCCCAGGGCAGGAGAAGGGAGTTGTAGGAGTACTTCAGCCTGTCACAGCACATAGGGTAACATCCACCACCTCCATGCCTGGGAGCTGGCAGAAATACTGGGGCCAAACTGGGAGTCAGTTGCAGGAATTGGAAGGGCATTTGGGGGCTGGCCCATGGGGGCATCACTGCACTTCCATTAGACAGCAGGCATGGGCCAGGTCTGTTATAAAGTGATAACAAGACTTGTATTGACACCAGGAACACAAGACTTAATACAGAGGACAAAGATCTTAGGCATCCAGGAAAGCTTGATTTTAGAGAGCAGCTGCTGCCCCCACCCTTCATTTTCAACTGTCTTACACAGACCTGGCAGAGGGATGCTGGTCCCTATCCCTGCTCCTGCATCAGTGATGTTCTGCAAGCAAGGGTAATTGAAGGGAAGGCATATGTGTGAGATCATGTTAACTGGAAAAAACCTCTGACAGTAAATGCCTCTACCAATGTGCTCTTAGAAGAAAGGCACATTGATAGAGATTTTGGCCAACTACTAAAACCAGGCTAGCAAAGACAAGGAAGGTCACAATTTCTGCACACCAGCAGATCACTGCGTTGATTAATAACCATAGACTCTCTTACGTTTACTCTACTGGTTATCATACAATAGCTACAATGCTCTGGGGACAGCACTCTTCCTAGAGGGAGGGAGTAAGGGAGAGAACAAAGATCAAAAGGATGCTGCAGAATCAGTGGAGAGTTAACACACAAGATTGCAGTTTCTTCATTAGCACCAAATAAGAGCAGTTTTGAAACACATGAAACACTTTGCTGCACCATCTGTTTTGTCCAGCTAAATTCTCACATTAATCATCTTTATTCCTTGTGAGTAATTCCCTTATGGGAAATCTACTGAGCATGTTTAAATTTATTAAAACTATCACAGTTTATTAAGAGTCCATACTTCTGTCTTACACACCTGATGATGGGGAGAGAAAAACAGCTGTAATCACAAAATGGTTTCTCTCATCTCTGTACCTCCCAGTGTTATTCATGGCAGTAGTGTGTATTGGTGTTGCAGTGACATTTCATGCATATCCACAGCGGTGTGCCAAGCACTGTGCCAGCACATCATATTTCTCCAGAAAGCTTGTGTTAAAACATTTGTAAGAGATGCAGATATTGTTACATCTGGTTTAAGGAGGAAAGCTCTCCTCTGCTCTCCTATTAGCTAGCATAGTCCTGTTCCTAATTTTTAACAGACAGATTTACCAGACAGCCTAGGTAGGCATCAGCCAGTTGATCAACTCTGGACCACAACTCCCAAGACAGCAAAAAAGATTTTTTTTCCTTCATTACCTTGTGCAGAAAACCAGAGAGAAGCAAAGAACAAGACTGGCATCATGACTAGCCTGGGAGCATCTATCAAAGATGGCAGAACTTTCTATTCCAGAAGTTTTCAAGAAGTTCAGCTCTGACAGGACAATGAAATACTGAAGTGGTTTCCATTAAATTTGTGTTGTGTTTTTCAGCTGCATCAAAAGACAGAGAGGTTTTAATAACAGAAGAATGACTCATTTGTCTGGTGTGAATCATCACACTTTGCTTGTGCCTCCTAACTTATATAAGGAATACCAAAATATTTTTTTCTTATTAGTAATGGAAATTAAGTGTATAAAGGGCTGTCAAGCCATGGCCAAAGACTGAACAAGACTGCAATACACAAGACAGGGCCCCGTTGCTTCAGTCTGTCAAACCCACATATGATGTTAGAGGAGGAGCTGTGCTATCCCATCAGTCACACTGGCAACACAAATCCACCTCACAGGGACATCAGCTGCTTCACCAGGCCATTGGTCGAATCAAGGGCACTGCAGGGGTATAAACCTTTCTGACCACTTTGCTCCAAGGCCAGGAGCCTCTGTGGACTGCCATGTTCTAAGTCACCAGCTTTCGTCCACCACAGATTGCAGCCCAGAGCTGTTTTGCCTCATGCTTTATTAAAGCTATCTTGACTTGGTTTGCATGGCACAGAGAAATGGAAAGTTGAGCGCAGCCAGGTTTTTTTCCAGCCAAAAGCAAACAGAGGCAATTATCCCCACAAAACTCACTTTGCAAACTTAACATACTCCATCCAGGCAACCACTTTAATCAGTACTGGCTAGTGACTCCCTGCTGAATAAGCTTACTTCTCCTTGAGGGGGTTGCCAGTCTAACTCAACTCATGTGCCTAGACTGGCAAAACCCACTGAAGTGTAAACAGGCCATCTCGGGGGTTCAGAGATCCATTCCTGGGTAATTGGCTTCCATAATGACTCGGGCACACACAAACACAAAACATAGGAAAGCTTCCCCTCAGGTTTGCTCAGAGTACATACAGCTTTTCACCTGTGATGAATAATAAAGAACTCTTCCTTTTATTCCCCAGCCTATGAATTAATCAGGCAGGGGAAAAGGGGGATCTGGACCAGTGCCATGGGCTAAAGGATAAAAATCACATACAGAGAGAGAGAGCAGGAACATGCAGAAATGCCATATGGAGAATAAACAAGCTGTAGTGACCTTCTCAGGCTTTATCAAGTATTCACTGAAAGCAGGATCGTGGGAATACAAAGCTAATAATAATGAACTCACTAGCATCCTGGCATGTTCTGGTTCTCCCTTCCAAGAGCATTGCCTCCCCATTAGCATGCCAGATGCCTGGCAGGCTTCAGCCCTGTGATAAAACTAGGAGCTAAAGCAAAGAAGGCGGGTGCAACAGCATAGGGGATTTCTACTTTTTAAATAGAGAAGAGTGGACAATGTCAGACCTTCAGGGAGACCTGACAATCTGTGGACTGTACTAATTTAAAAGACAGACACTAGCAACTTGAACACCAGTGGCAAATTTTTTACTCTTGTACCTTGAACATAGACCTTGGTTTTTTTCCAGCCTCTGAGGAGCATGGTCATTAGGTACTTTCTGGAGATCAGGGATGGCATATGTTACCAAGTTACTGACCTCAGATGTGAAAGGAGTCATCTTATTAGAAGCCAGCCATTCAACCATAGCAAATTACATTTCGTGAAGAATTTCAGCCTTGAATTTCCATTCCACAATATATTTCAAAGGAAAAATGGGACCTCCTATACACATAGCTAGAAGAATGAACTATGCAAGATGGGATGATTTTTCCAAAGGACAATGATCTATTTAAAAGCAACACAAATAGCTGAATGGAAATGATCCAAATTTTGTTGATGTGATGACTTGAGAAAGCTAAACTCATGCAAGTCCTTGCATCATCAGAGTTTTCAGCTTTAATCTCTCAGAAAAAAAAGGAAAAAAATGGCAATGTTGTCATTGCTTGAAAAACAGTGGAAGTATCTTGATTTTGGTATTCTTTGCTTCTCTTTGAACTGTTTTTCTCTCTCCTCTATACTTGAGAGCTCTAAAAGTTATTTTAAAATAACAGATGTAATTGCCCAGAGGTGAGATGGAAAAGAAAGAGACAAAAGAAGAGTCATTTAAAGACAAGGGCAAGAATAGCTGGGCAATATCTATAAAAACAGAATTGGAAGTTTTGAGGGCTTGAATGTTGCAGAAAGCAACTTAGGTCAGTTGCAGAAACTACCTGAAGGTAAACATTACAACCATTTGAAAGATGTTTGGTGAGTTCAGCGAATATTTACAGCTGCCATCCCCTCAGCCTTGCCCCACTGGGGAGCAGGGGTTTTCCAGGGTGAATAAATCACTCTAACACAGAGCTGCTACTCTGACTTCCCCGCTATACTTTCAAATGGCTCTTGTACGCCCCACTTTCTCAGGGTACAAAGTGTCCCTGTGATAAGTTAAACAGTGGTGCTGTTTAACATCAAGATCCATACCTTGTGCTTGGGCAGCTGGGTGAAGGGTAAATATGTGTCATGGGATAAGCTGCATCTCTCCTATACTTTTAAACACCTCCCTGATGCTTAGCCCATTAATCCCATATATATGGACATACCTCTAATATTCCAGGCACCTGAACAGGTGCTAATAAAAACACCAAACAAGAAACAGGGATAAACTGAGATGGTTTTTTTCCTTTCCCACATGTGAAATTGCCTTAACAAAACCACATTCATTTGTGCTGTATTGGTGAATAAATTGGTATTACAGTGCTGTGAAATGTTGAGTGAGGAATGCCAAATAGAAGGCAAAACAAAACCCAGTGCTTCATCTACCTAGGAGGGAAAGCTTAAGGAGAGAAGGAAAGAGAAGATGGCAGAAGTGGATGGAGATCTGTGTGGTTCCAAAGATGAACAGAAAGATGAAAGAAAGGAGGCAGCCATACAAAATGGGCAGTGCAATAATACATTATTGTTGATGATGACACTATTTTAATCCTAGAAATGTTTTGCTCTCACTCTTTAATGCGGGAGAATTTTTCCTTACAAGCAGGCAAAGGCATTATGCACACATGTACATCCTGACTCAAGACCAACACCCACTGCCTTATCAGAAGCAGTCTATACCTTTGGACCAGCACATCAGCAGTTATGCTATAGCAATGCCATGCTATAATTCCTTATTGTCCAAACCAGCCCTCCATTTCCCACCTCTGCATTGAGGGCTCCTAAGCACAGCATTTTATACCATCTGGCCCCTGGAAACATGATATGCTCAGGTTTTAATTCAATCCAACATTTCCGCTTGCTTTGGTGTTCTTTGCTCAATGTCACAGCAAGAGCAACTTCCTGATTACCTTGCTACATGTTTGTAATTAATTTCTCTCAGGAGGATTACAGCCAATATTATTACCAAATGAATTTCCTAGGTATTGAAGCAGAATTGGTTCCAAAAAATACTTGTGATTTATTTTCTCCCTAGGGAGTAGACATTTGTAAGTAGCAGACACTGACATGCTGCAACCAGAAAGCAAAACATAATAGCAATTAATACAGCATTGTGAAGGAAAGCCTGCTTGCTGCTGAGACCTGTCAACAGCAGCAAGTTGACAGCACCCACGTCATGAATTTTGCCACAGGACTCAAAATACGAAGCAAGATTAAGACCAAGAGTGTGGGATTTAAACTCATTGCTGCAGAGACTGTCCTTTTATTCTGCCTTTAACAGCACTGAGCAGGTAGAGGTCCTGCCCTACAACGAGTGCTACGAGCATCTGCACTAGGGATGAGTGGTAACACACTCTGTGGCTGTTTCAGAGGAACCAAGGCCTTTTGATGGGATAACTTTCAGAATAAATTTCAGGTTTTTTCTTCTTTAAACCTTCATTATTTCAAAGGGAAAAAGACTAGATATATTTTTCTTTAAAAAAAAAATCATGAGACTCTCCCTCTTCCCCTGATTTCCATACTATTTTGCTTAAAGTTCCGTCAAGTATGTGACATAGTAGCTTCTCTTGAGATTGTCCTCAGGCAAAAGGAGTTTTTTCCTAGCAAAATTGGCTTCTGGAGAAGATATCTTTGACCAGCCGTGAAATAATAAAAAAAAATGGCCATGGCATGATTTTAAATTGCTAAACTCTTAATACAAAGCATAGAAAAGTGTTCATGGTCCTCATTCAGTTCAATAGCCATTTAGCCCTATCCTTCCTTGATGAGCTATTCTGTGAAAGGAGTAAAGTGTCTTGCTTAATCAAAAAAATGCTTACTGACTTGCCAACCCAAACCATAGGTGCTTTCCGGAGGCACCTCGGCAAACACAGAGAACCATAGAATTACAGCAAAGCTTCGGCTCACCTTGCCTCTCAGCAAGGTCTCCCCTTCAGCACAGAACTAGGTCACATTCCAGGCTCTTCTGTAAAGAATCTTCAGGGAACCAGTTTGTGCACAACACATCTCCCCCAGGTCTGCCTTTATGCATAGACATTGCAAGAGGAAAAGGTTATGGCAAGGTGCCTGTCAGCTGACTTGTTGGACTTGAGCCATGTAACCCTCAAGCCTCTCTCCCTCATTAGCTCCAAAGACAACACAAGTGGATGGTGGCAGAGTATGGGGGTGAACAAGCCACCCTGAAGCCCAATGCTGTGAAAGGCCACGTTAATGAGAGTTGACAAGTCCCTGCTTGTGGATTTGAAAATCAATTTCTAATTGCCAGTGCAGGTATTGCCTCAATTGTTTCCCAGACAAAATCGTGAGATACTGTGTGAGAAAACTATCAGTGAAGGCTTTCAGCTCTTCGCAGCAGCACACGGCCACCAGAGCTGAAAAGGGGTAAAGAGGATCTGCAAGAAGATGCGAAGAGTCCCTCCATCCCACTCTCCTTTATTCACTCATAATGTAAAGCCAGCACTTAAAGCTTTATTGTATGAACAAGTTAGTTTGCAAACGATGGTAAAACATTTTGCAAGTTACAGAGAGAGAAGCAGGTTTTCAAAAGCATAATTTTCCCTATCCCATTGTAGCTTTTATAATTGTTTCTAAGGGGGAGCACAGGGCTGGTGATAACTGGGAGCTGTGCATGCAGGAATTCTGGACATTGTCGAGATCTCTTCACAGATATCCCAGTTGTTGCAGCATCCAAACTTTCACTTAAACATAGCATTCTGCCTGTGAAGATAACTCAGGGTAAATTGCTAACTTTCTGAATCCACAGCAGAGCTTAAATAACCATGCTAATAGATATAGGAGCTTTCTACCTCTGCTTTCCAGCATAATAAGGTTTCAAAAATCTAATTAATAGCATTAAAGTGTCAACAGCCTTAACCTTTTCAGTACCTGAAACAGATTATCACAGCCCGTGCTTGCAGAAGTCGCCTTTAACAAGCCATGTATTTGAAAGGATGGCATGCTGCAATTAACTATGTGGGTCTGGACTATGAAAAAAGTGCATGGATGGCAGGAATAAATGAACTATTCACCTCCAAATTATACTAGCTGGACCGATTACAGTAATGCCAATTTAAACTTGCTCTTCTCCTTTCCTGCCTCAAAAGCCAACTTTGCTTCACACTGTCTTTGTTTTGATAGCAATGAACTTGGAGTCTGTCTCACACCCAAGTTTGTGAGCTTTTTCTACATTTTTCTTTTTAGAAAACTTCACTCAGTAATGAAAGTAGATCCTTGAAGTACACATGTACAACAACTCAGCCTCTGTTATACCGCGCTATCTACCATCAAGATATGCCTATTAAGGCTGGACATCTTGAGAAAATATCTGGCTTTCTGTCTTAACTGTTAGAGCACTAGATAGGAAGACATCCCTGTATGCAGGCCTGGTTCTTCATCTTCTCCCATTTCATCTGAAATTGGGAGAGTGGATCAGGTGTCTGACCCCTGCAGAACCATTATTCCACTCTTCAAGACATACAGGACAAAAATCACTAGGCTGTTGATTTGGCTTAAAGCCTTTTCAAAAATTCCTTGTAATGTTATTTTGCCCTTGGTTTAACTACCTGAGATTTTCCAGTTTGTGAAATCTTGGGTTAATGGCATGTGCTACATTCAGTTTTTACTGTGTGATGATGGCAGCAGCTTATCAGAAGTGTACAAATGTAAATGCTTCTCAGTGTAACCTGCAAAACGAGGGGGAACTTGAGATTCATAAGAGTAACTAAGAAAGAAATAGATTTCTTAATAAACGACTTGCTGGAAAGCCTTGGCAAGATGAATTTCTCTGTTTGCTAAGACAGATCAAGAACTGCAGCCCTGAATGTCTCCCAGCACATTTTAAACTGAAATTTGAAGTCATGAGTGGCTTATGTTTGAAACAGCAAGTTGGTTCTCCTGGAATTAGGGAAACAGGGCAAGAATGGCCTGGTTTCAAAAATAACACCAATAATGCAGAGAACTCAAAATGTGTTGATGCCGAAAGGGTTTTTTTAACTTTTCAATTTTCATATTTTGTAGATTTTAGAGACACAGTAGATGCAATGCTGTAGATTTTAGTGAATTAATATTTAGCAGCTTGTAGCACAAAGTCCTTCTATCTCTACCCCTGCTCCAGAACAGGCAGCTGAGATCTGCCAGCTATTTAGTCTCTCTCTCAAGGTACTTGATTAAAGCATATCAGAAGAGAACATAAACATGGAGCAGTGTGACCCGAAGCCCTGGAGAGCATCCAAGAGACCTTTGTGTGCTGAAGAAGAGGAGGTGGATGAAGCCAGAGGGTCCCAACGACCCCAGCCCCAATTCAGCAGGGGTGGAAACTGAGAGGGGACAGAGGTGGAACTGGACATGTGGACAGTAGTGATTGGATAGGTTATATTATAAAAGCTATAGAACTTAGAGCTTGCTTGCGCGCGCGTCGATGTATTCCTGGATGAGCGGGGTTGCTCATTAAAGTGCCTGCCCATTATCTTATCTCCTACAAAACTTGGCTCAGAGTCTTTTTTACAGACTTCTACGGCAACAGTGTTTAATATAAACAGTTTGGAGTCATATACTTGAGTTTCCTTCCTACAGCATAAAAGCAGCCTCCTGGCTAGAAGAACTCCAAAACTTTGGGTCTTCCTATCTCCTAGGTGCACGTGGTGCCATTCCTGAATACCTGCAAAAACACATGATAATCCTTATGCGTGATGTAGGTTTTTAAATGTGCGTATTGCTGCAGGTCTCTACCCTCCAAGTGGTAAAGCTATTTCTGCACTATGTGGCTGTGACTTACACTTAGGTTTATAATTCCAGTAGTTTGCTTTTGTTTGGGTTTTGTGGGGGTTTCTTTGACCCTCTAGTGAATAGTTACCTACAGAACATGAACCTCATTCTCCTGTTCTTGTATCTCAGAGATACCTGTAATCTTTTGGTGATTGACCTCATTAATATCCAGCTTGTAACAACCAGTTTATTCCCTCATTCATATGTGAAGGTCCTTATACATTCAATGGAAGACGCATATTATTTTATGAATTTCTAGTCAGTTTTATATACTGATGCCTAAAACTTGTTTTAATTAGTCTCAGCTTTAATAAGAAAATTAGTAAAAATTCACTGTGTTAAGACAAAAGGAAGCTGGATTAATGCAATCTATGTCAAGCATGTATGTTACCCCTTATAGACTCATCTCATAATCATAATTGGCTTATCTGATTGCTTGAGTCCAATTATTTTAAACACTCCTGGCAATCAATAGAGATTCATTCCTATGAACCTATTTGACCCCTTTCCTCAGAGAGGTACAATTACATACATAACAGTCCTCTATTAACCTTTGACAGAGGTAAGAATTAGTGATCAAGTTTGACATACAAGTGGTGGAAAGTTGCCAAGCAGTTTCACAAAAATCCATCTCCAGAATGAATCCAACACTGTGGCCTTCCAAGGGAATAGAAATTCACCTGACAAGGTGGATACTAAAAGGTAGGAGAGGTTTTATTGATCTTTCAGTTCTTCCTACTGCACCATTGTTAATTGCAAATGATAAGAGAAAGAGTATTCAAAGTAAGAAAAGCTTTTCAATTTTAACCTCAATAAGTGAATTAAACAGCAATACTTTGCATAAAATTGAAGATCACTAATGGGTCAAAAAATGCAATTCTTTCTTGCTCTGGGCAATCAATGCTCTTAGATGATAGATCTCTGCAACTTACTGTGAGCCTGGTAATTGCTGCCCATTACTGCAATAATCAGAGTCTGACCTCAGGGATGAGCCATGCCAAAATTCTATTGGATTTCGGTGGCACTGGGGCAATAGACTCCACCAACTGGCCTATCCTCTGAAACATTCCAGCCAACAGTTCATCCTACACATTTGAACAAGGCTAAGTCATTTAAACTGCTTCCAGAAGAGCAAGGGGTTAAATCCATCCCAAGGCTATCCTATTGAAATGATGATAAATCTGGAACAGTGTTAATTAACAACTGCAAGAGATTCTTTTCCTATTAGCAGTAAAAAACCCATGACTATTCAAAGGCAGCTGTATTTCGGCAGTAAAGGTGTAATTGATATTGAAAACTTTCAGTTTAGCTTCTGAATCTCTTAGGCATTGCAAAGCTGGAAAGAGAGAGTAATTCTCTTCCTAAAGTGGAAGGCATCAAGAGCAGCTGTGCAGAGGTCAATGAAATAAAACTGGTGCAGAAAGATATGCAAAGCCTAAAGTAGCAAATATAATCTTCTCCCTACTCCAGTGCGATTTGCTTTTACATCACGGAGAATTTGTCATACTTAATTCAAAGGTCCAGTGATGCAAATAAACTACCTTTAACAGAATCCAACACTTCATACTTTGAAAGACAACAGAAACATCCAGAACCTGTAAAAGTACTCAAAAAACCCACCGACCTGTAGTTCACAGGAAGAAGAGGAAAAAATATCTTCAAAAGTGTATTGTGATGTAGGAAAGTT
The DNA here is from genome assembly GCF_047495875.1 of Pithys albifrons albifrons. Taxonomy (NCBI): domain Eukaryota; kingdom Metazoa; phylum Chordata; class Aves; order Passeriformes; family Thamnophilidae; genus Pithys; species Pithys albifrons. Next base: position 18,552,801 of record NC_092462.1, on the reverse strand, counting down.
CCTACATTTCATCACAGTCTCTCCTGCATTCAGTGTGCTAAGTGCTGACTCACCCAAGTTCTCTGAGGGCTATTGCAGCCCCCAGGCCTAGCTGCAGTTTGAAGAATTGGCTGTCCTTAGCAGAAGGGAAGCTCTAATCAATGGGTATTGAAAACAGTTGGAACTGCCAAAGCACAGCTGAAGGCTTCTGCTGGTACTTTTCTCTATATGGCCATGACGGGGGCAAAGGAAAACCTGGGGTTTTTAATTAGATTAGTGATAACACCTGGAGAAGGACTTCAGTGACACACATGGGGCAAATCTGGACAGATTTTGTGCTTGGTTTGGCTGTCAGAGATGAAAAACAGTTACTATCTACATTTTCATAAAAATGAAAAAATCCCCCAAAATAACATCTACCTCGAATTTGTGTGTACAATTTAAAATTTATGTTGTGATGTGAGCAGCAGATGATCAGTAACCTCGTCCAAATTATTTTCCTCGTCTTGCACACAGATTAGAGCCTTACAGCTCTGCCCTGAAGCCAACTTGACAGCTCACACACTTGTTGATGTACAGTGAGCCTGCTCTGGCCTTTCCTCTGTGCCCTAACTGAGCCTTGTAGTCTTTGGTATATTTATCCTCACATCACCCCTGTAAAGTAAAGGAAAGCTATTATTCCATCTTTGCACAGGTGAGAAATTAATGTCCCCCCCTAAAAAAAAAAAGAGAGATAAAAGGGTAGCCTGTCAAATATTTTTGAATTAAAGGGAGTTAGACATCTAAATAACTGGGTGAATTTGGACATTAGAGAGTCATCTGCTGTCAAGCAGTAATTCCTACTGCTGTGCTTCATTTCTAATATACAGATTTGAAGGTCTACCTGCCCTCTTGCTTTATCTTTTCTTCTTTTTCTGTATCTTGCAATCCTGGATTTTGGTTGTGCCTTGTGATAAGAGCCATGTTATGGGTCCTTCAGCTGACAGCCAACAATCCCCACTTCCAGCTGGTGCATACAGCAATGAGCCTACAAAGAGTGCACTGCCATGTTTTAATGATATTGAACTCCTGTGTGGGATCATGGGGGTTCTGGGACGTCCTGGAATAGCTTGTATCATTACCAAGCAGGAAAGGAACAAAATAATTCTCTGTAGATCAGGGAAATGCTAGAATTTTTCCCTGTGCAAACACAAGTGATTCAGAGGTACTCTATTTAACTTTTTTATTCTGCAGACATTTTGCTTCCTTGATGCTGTTGTTTAAAACATGCGACACTGTGCTTAAAATATGCATACTCATGTTGTGCTTGTAGCCCGTTGCCATAAAACCAATGGTGCCCTCAAACACCTCATCTAAAAGTTTATTTTCAGCAGTACTTTAAAAACAAGACAGCATGGTCACAATTCTGGAACTCTGCTGTGAAACAGTTACTCATTTTATATCTTTTTTCTTTCTCTGACACTGATCTTCTGGGCTTCAATATACTGGGGCTTCCTACAATCAAGTGGCAAGAATATAAACAGTTTCTCTCCTTCTCCAACCAGCTAAATCATACAACCTGCAAGGCAGTGGCAGCTTACATTTGAGCTGGTCATCAGTAAGCTTTGGTCACAGAGGTACTCCTGCTGATGTTCAGAAAAGGTGTTATTCACTACAGCAAGCTCTGCAGGAAATCAAAGAGCTGTTTTACATCTACCTGTCTAGTGGTGTTTTGGGTATATGACTAACTCCTTTATTAACTTCTTATCTCTAGTGTCCCAGTTTCATCTCCCACTATTAAATTTTCTTCCTGCCAGTCAGCTATGATTTCAGAGAAGTCTTTTAGAATTGTATTTTCTCTTTGGAAATCAATGCTTTTACAATAGATCAAGGAGGGAAAGCCAGAACAGGATAGTGGGAAATCTCAAGGGAAGAACAGAAAGAGCACATTAAAAAAAGTTGCTTATGTAATTCATTCATTTCATACCTGACTACTTCTCTTCCAACAGGTGATTGTTATGCCAGAGACAGAAAAAGTTCCCATTAGATCTCCTGGCTCTTCAAAACATAAAACCTGCATGGCACAGACATGATTCATAAAGGGCTGTAATAGAGTGCAAACACATTGGCACAACCATATGCTAAGCAACATGGTTAGAAGCACATGGAGAAATCATATTGAAACCTTTCCAGAATTGTGTGGGTCCCGGCACCCAAATTCCTGCTAAGTATAATAAATCCTTTCTGCAGGATCTGTGGACCTTCCTTCCCACTCACAGTCTTTATAATGGTCTTTCTTGTGCACTCTCTCCCCCACTGCCTCTCTTGGAAAGGACAGCAATTCACTGTCCAAGAAAACCAAAGATGTCTTAGAAAACTGTTCTTTTGCACACACTTGAGGTGTTTTATTTCTCCCAGTTCTGCCTGTTTGTTTGCATTTTGCATATTCCAACAATTTCAGAGGGCTGTATTCATAGTTTACCTTGTTTCTAAGGCTAATAAAGATAGACACAGTGCATCATCCTGCCAGGTAATGCAGAAATATTTTTAAGGCATTTTTCTTTAAAACTGCTTTGCTCTTTCCTTGTGTTGTGCCCTCTATTCCATGGCCAAACTGGTAAACTGGTTTCCAGCTCATACATGTAGTCAGATATAAGTACTGGGCAGCAATGCCCTAAGATGAACACTCCTTATTCCATGTTTTTTGAAGACTAGGGTGCTGTGCAACTGCAATAGGGTGACCCTAGACATCTAGGACATTTCACGTACAATTAATCTCCCCATCCATTTCTAATGACTTACCTCCTTCTAACCTTTATATGTATGTCTACATGGGCAATGGCTGATGAGGTCTTTCCTGATTTGCATGAGTGAAGACAAAAGAGGATCAGGCTCAAAATCCAGTAGGTGCTTTGGGAACTTCCAAGAGGTACTAAATGCATGATTTTATTAGTCAGTCACACATGTCTAACCAGCTTTCCATTAAGTGGTTGTTTTAGTATGTGTTGACTGTTATGGGTTCACCCAGGTGGGCCTAGATTTGGGCTCTGAAGTGTGGACTAGGCCGGAGCTGTCAGCTGACTTGAGCTGGGCTGAGCTAACAGCTGACCTCTTCTAGCCAGTAAGTTTGTATTCCATACCACATTATGACATCATCTCCAGGGAAGCAGGAACCAGTGTGGGAGTGGTTAAGGCAGTCGCTTCTCAGCCCTCCTCTGGAGAGGACGCACGATGCTGTCCCAGGGGGGATGGAGAGGACCAGGCCCACCACTGGCTCACAGGGTACCTCAGGAAAGTAAAATGTGTTGTTCTGGGTCTCTCCTTTCTGCTTGGGTTTGTCTCCCTGGAGAATAAGCTTCTTCTTAAGTAATGTGTAGTTAAGACAGTAGAATTTGTGTGTTTGTTAAGAAGTTGACGTGGGGAACTTGTTGTTGTAGACTTGTGTGAGTGTATATTTGTACTCTCTTCTAATTGTCTCTTTCTTTCTGTGAAAAATATATGTAGATTTAGTATAAATGCAGTTTGAAGTGTTTTTTTTTCTTTCCCTTCTCTTTTCCTCCCTTTCCCTGGTGTTAGGAGGGAGGCTTTTCTCTCTGTGCTTGGGGGGGTTGGCAGTTTCTTATCTCAAACCAAGACAGTTAATGGTGCCGAAACCCGGGAGCGACGGAGGACCTTGGCGGGTGTCCCAGAATCTTGGCAGGCTTCCCGGGAGGATTGTTGTAGAAACATAGATTGATAAGTGCCTTGTTTAAGTACATCCAGAACAGAACATGTAAACAACTCTCCCTTGCTGTTGAATGCTCGTTTTCACTGTTTCACTGTCTTTGTGAGTTCAAACAGCTCGACTGGTGCCTGCTGTGACTGTAGCCACTGCAGAAAAGAGAGGCCCATGAAAGCTGTTTGTGTGTGGCAAGACATGGCTGTTTGAGTTGAATCCCTGAGGACTCATCATGTGAATGCTGATGTGCCCAGGAGCTGATGAGGAGCATCTCACCTGGACTGGCATGGGGAGGAGGTGTTCCTGGCTCGATGGGCCCATCGTGCCTCAGGCCACCTGTAGGTGGATAAAGTCGAGGGGTGGATTTAACCGTGAACACTATTCTTAAGGTTATCCACAGTTGTGAAGCGTGCTTGCCATTGTGAGACCCCAGTGAACGAGGAAAAGAGGAGCTGCGGAACCCCCTGCAGAGAACCCAACAGATGCGGCGCCCGGAACCAGCGCCCGCAGTGCTGAGCGACCCGCAGGAGCCAGAGCTGTCGCTGGCGGGGCTGCCGCCAGGGCTGCGAGCGAGCCGGGGGAGGCTGCGAGCCGTGAGAGGCTGTGAGCTGTGAGAGGCCACGAGCCGTGAGAGGCCACGAGCCGTGAGAGGCTGTGAGCCCTGAGAGGCTGCGAGCCATGAGAGGCTGCGAGCCGTGAGAGGCTGCGAGCTGAGCCAGGGCTGCAAGCGAGTCAGGGCTGGCGAGCCGCCGGGGCTGCTTCTGCCTCTGCTGCTTGCTTGTGCTGCTGTCGGGGCTGCTTCCAAGGCTGCCAAAGCTGTTAGGACTGCTGCTAAGGGGGATGGGTCACATGGTGAACTGTAGTACTTCTGTGTGACCGAGGAGAAAGACATGAAGAGAAGCCTGCATAAGCTGTTGATGTGTAGTGGGACACTGCCGTTTGAGTTGAATCATTGAAAACCCATCGTGTGAGTGTTGATGTGCCCAAGAGCCGAGCCAATGAAGAACATCACACCCTGGACTGGCTGGGGGAGGGTTGTTCCTGGCTCAGTGGGCCTATGATGCCTCAGGCCACCTGTAGGTGGATGAGGCCAAGGGGTGGATCTGACTGTGAACACTAGTTTAACCCCAGTGGGAAACTAGAGACTCCTGAAGAGAGGATGGTAACCCTACTGAAAGACATGAACCATCAGATAAGATGACCTGAGTTGGCCTGCTTTTTTCCCATCTGAAATATCTACCCCATCCTAATGGACTCTTAGCCACATTATGGAGGGGTGGAAAACAGCCCTGGAAAAGCAAAGAGTGTTTAAGCATGAGAACCTAAGATATGAGTGACATAATATGGTATGGAATAAGGGGTGGAGAATGTTATGGGTTCACCCAGGTGGGCCTAGATTTGGGCTCTGAAGTGTGGACTAGGCCGGAGCTGTCAGCTGACTTGAGCTGGGCTGAGCTAACAGCTGACCTCTTCTAGCCAGTAAGTTTGTATTCCATACCACATTATGACATCATCTCCAGGGAAGCAGGAACCAGTGTGGGAGTGGTTAAGGCAGTCGCTTCTCAGCCCTCCTCTGGAGAGGACGCACGATGCTGTCCCAGGGGGGATGGAGAGGACCAGGCCCACCACTGGCTCACAGGGTACCTCAGGAAAGTAAAATGTGTTGTTCTGGGTCTCTCCTTTCTGCTTGGGTTTGTCTCCCTGGAGAATAAGCTTCTTCTTAAGTAATGTGTAGTTAAGACAGTAGAATTTGTGTGTTTGTTAAGAAGTTGACGTGGGGAACTTGTTGTTGTAGACTTGTGTGAGTGTATATTTGTACTCTCTTCTAATTGTCTCTTTCTTTCTGTGAAAAATATATGTAGATTTAGTATAAATGCAGTTTGAAGTGTTTTTTTTTCTTTCCCTTCTCTTTTCCTCCCTTTCCCTGGTGTTAGGAGGGAGGCTTTTCTCTCTGTGCTTGGGGGGGTTGGCAGTTTCTTATCTCAAACCAAGACAGTTGACCCACCAAAAAAGTAACATAATTAGGAAAATTATCAACTAAAGTGCAGGTTCAGGTGTCTCTACCTGTTATTCATCCATGCTGCATGATATTTAGATGGGAAGCACCAAATGTGTGTGTGGTGCAGCCTGCAAAAACCGCAACGTCACCACAGAGGAAAATATGCTTCTCAAAAACAACACACACTTATGGGTTGGGGTCCCACCCTGTGCAGAATCTTTTCTTCTGTCTTAGAGATCCAATGTCCCAGGGAAGACACCTCCACTTCTCTCATTGCATGTCACAATGGCAACAAACTAGACCAGACTAGTCTTTTCTGCACATTGAGAAACATTATCTTGTGTCCTTTCTAGCACCTGCCCATGACACTTCAGGGCTGGCAGTACTGCACCTGGGCAGCAGATCTGTGGCATGCTTCCACAGTCCTGCCCATGCTGAAATCCATCCTGTGGTTACGCTGCAATTGCAACCTTGGCCCACCTTGCTTGGGAATAATTGGCCACTGATCATAGGACTGGAGAAACACTACTATAGTTCATCCTGCACTCAGAAGGATGGGTTCTCAGAGCTAGTAGCAGTTCTCTATGATAACTGCTGGAACAAAAATTGAACTAATTTTAATCAAACTGTATTAACTACACTAGTGAGCTGCTTGGAGTACTTGACTCCTGGACCACACAGTCCAATCCCTTCCTCCTTTCTTCTCAAATTCATACACTTCAAAATTAATTCCTTTGAAAAGAGGACAGATTTACCCTTTATGCTGTGTTCTAAACATGATCCAGCTATTAAAAAAGCAGATCCTATTTGCATTCAGATCCCAGAAGGATAAACACGATACTGTTTCCTGTACCTTGTCCCTGTTTAAGTACCCAAGGGAATTCTATTTAATCTTGTAAAGAAGTAATGGGTCATGGCCTCTGATACAAGAATGCAAGCTGAGGTCCCTTTTCAAACATGCTAACAGGGGAAATGAAGGTACAAGCAGCAAGACCCAGTAGCAATTCCAGATTGTCCCAGACATGCCCAGTTCAAAAATTCTCCACTCACTTCAAGATGAGATAAGCACTCTTAGTAGCCCTGCTCCAAGCAGAATGCATTTATTTCATGGTTGCTTTTGTCTCCTGCCTGCACAGAATAGAGAAGCAGTGCTCTGTTAGAGGCCACTAGCTACAAAAAGGAGAGATTGGCTGCAGCTTGAATAAAAGACATGAAACAGGAGGTGGCAGATGCACCAGCTTCCCTTCCTGGGATGTGTCCTTCTAACTGTGGCATCTGTTGTCAGTGAGCAGCATCAGCAGCTGAGAGGAGAAGTAACATGGAGATTACTTCATTTCCACCCACTATCATATATTTGAAAGGAAAATTGGGACTGTTTCTCTCATCTCCATTACCAGCAGGATTTCTCTTGAGCTGGCTACAAATTACAGACAGCTTGTTTACATGTTCCATGCCAGCATCTGGGTTGTCCCTTGGTCTCTCCTTTAGCTTCGTCTTCTATTTAGCTCCTTGAAAAAAACAAAAAAAACCTCAAATAATTTAGATGTAGAAGCTCCTGTTTTGGAGCTACCTTACTTGGTTGATGTCCTGGGGCCAGAAAGGGTAACACAGTGGTTGGACAACAGAAAGCCGAGGATCAGGTCTGAGATCCATCTTCAGCCATAAAAACTACCTTCAACTTCTCACAAATGCTCTGTCCAGAGGCATCTCTGGTCACCTTGAAGATGTTTTGTCAGCTTCCTTATAGCCTGCAATGCTGTCCATCAATGACAACCCTCTTTCCTTATTCATTCCTATTAAGAACCTGGTTGAAGAGGCAGAAAGACTGAGTTTGGGAACAGAACTAGATCTGTCTTCCTAGTATCAAGTCCTACAGTGTTCGGACAATCAAATGACAAGCTCTGTCTGGGTAGCTTTGTACTTTCCCTCCTGAACAGCAGCTCCCATACACTCTTCTCTGATCTACCTCACTTGCCACCAGCCTTGATTTCTCCATGACTTCTTTCCAAATCTGTCTTCCTATCAGTGTGGTATTCACTGAGCCTTTTTAAATGAGCAATTCACTATCTTATACCTGCAAAAATCTCTAAGGAAAACTTTGATCCAAATTTGAAGGTTGCTTTATTTGTATAAATGCAGAAAACATTCAAAGTAGCACCTGGCATCTCCAGTAACTGTATGTAACACTTCTAGTGAGAACTGTATTGGTTCCACACTACACTATAGTTCAAACCACCTCTGGGAAAAAGATCACAATCTCAGAAACAAGCTGCTGAGTGGACTGCAGGGAGAACACTTGCTCAGGAAAGAATAGACCGAACCTTTGAAAACCAGGCCCTGGTGTTTTCTGTCGGAATTGCAAATGTGACTGTAATTGGAAGCTGTCAGCTCCCAGGTAACAGTGGCAAATTAAGGTGATGAACCAAGGTAAGACAGTGAGGTTATAAATGGAGACACACTTTGCTGTCTGCAGGCAAACTCAGTCATATGTGAAGGCTGCATTGCAGAGCACTATTTATAACAACATTCATTTGGACAAGTGCCTAACACTATGCCAGGTAGCTTTAAGTTTAGGAAAAAAGAAAAAGAAAATGGGATGGGGCTATATTTTTTCATTTTTCAAATTTCTTTTCCTGCCTTCCACTCCCACTGAATTTTCCCTGAGTCCTTTGCTGTGCCTTGTTCCATGGTGCTGTGCAAGTGCCTTCACACCCACTTTCAATCTTTGCCCTCCCTCCCTTCTTTGTGCAGTCCATAACAAAGTTCATTTTTATTTTTCACAGGTAACAATAACTGCAAATTGAATAAAGGTTCATTTTCCTCCAAAAATCTACTTTAAATACACATTCATACACTATAGAGGCTTGTGGTTTAGTCTAGTGTATAACTCAGCAGGATCTTGGTTTTCTGAAGGAAGATCCAAGGGCTTTGATGAAGCACAGACCTGTAGGAAAAAAAATAAAAAGGGAATATCTTCTCATTCTGCTTTGAACATTTTCTCTCTGTACTTGGCCCAAAGGGAGTCTGTCCATTGTATGAAAACTGCTATGGATAGATCACCACTGAATCCTGCGGCAAATAAAAAATATGTCAGTAAACAAGAGAAGAGGGATTGAATGGGCTAGTCACAGTAATACAGTGGGTAATACAGCTGGGTGGTGTTACCACACAAACAAAGCTATCTATTTCCAAGTCCAAATTGTGCCCCTGTTGATAGACAACATACCTTTGGCTGTCCAGCAATTGCTCTGTAGAGGTGCCTTGAACTTTACACTAACCATGTAGGGAGCCTAAGTGCCCATGGGCTAGAGCATTATTAGATGGCTGATATTGGAATGGAGGGCTCCTACTGTTTTGGCCAGGTCCAAGGCCTCCTGGAGTTACATGGAGTCTGCTCTGGCAGTTTGGACTCACATACCAGTAATGTAGTGCAGTCCCATCGCTTTAGTATCAACTTGGCATTGCAGCAGGTATTTATATGAGGAATGAAGCAATAGAGATGGTCTTTAATAGGGAACTGATTAGGGCTAAAGGAGCTCTCCTTCTAGGTTGGGACCACTGTCATGTTCAGCCTGATTTTTAATGGCTAGAAAATCTTCTCAACATGGTAAGGCTATAACATTTACAGAGGAAAGCTACTAAAAAAATATTAACACATTAAAGCACCAATTTCAAGATGCATTTTATTAGCAACAATAATTACTAATGACTTAACTCGCTATTTCATCTTACAAGACCCGCATTTACCAGCCACTGTCATCTCCTCCCTAAGGCTGATATAGGTCAGGGATGCAACTCTCATTTTACATGGTGGTGCACTCTTCTGGCCACTTACATTGATTATGACTAATTAAAACTTTATGTCATATAAAGACCAGATAAAATGCACTTAAAAGTAATTCTGGAGCTTATGCCAGCAGTAAAATATTTTAAATTAAAACTCAAGAATATTTCCTGCAATATATTACTATACCATTTATATTTTTGGGCTTCCCTATTTTACAGAGATTTATTAAGCTCAGGAAGATGTCCAGCTTTGAGTCAGTTTTATCCCAGATTAGTTACATACAGATAATGATGTAGTCAGAAGGACCTGCAGATGCACAACCCCATGGAGTGGCTAAGCCCCTTTGCAGGGTGATGCAACAGTAGCATATTTCGTGGAGGGGAGAAAAGTCTCAGAAAAGAAGGAAGATTTTGTCTTGTCCTGCAAGCATGTGCAACTTTTTCACCCCAACTGACCACAGTAGATTAGCCAACATTGGGATTTCACTTCAGGAGCCCACAGGAGACCCAGTGTGCATTTCTTACCCCCACACATTTTATTTCATTCCTCTCCTGGTCCGTGTTAATTACCTCAGCCAAAGGTTTAAACCAACCGGGGCTGAGAGCATCTTACCAATCTCTGTGAAAGAAATAACACAGCTGTGCTTTCAGGGGATTTAGCATGCAGGTGCTTTGGGAAATGTCCTTTATCTGGCATTGAGTGTTGGTCCATGGAGAGGAGCAAGTTGCACTGCTGCTTTGATTTTAACAGCATGCTTGTGCTGGTGGAGATGACAGCTCTGGGACTGTGGCTTTGTGTGGATTTTTACATGTCAGACTATGATTCTCTTCAGATGGGACCTGTACTCCTTAAATCCTTCAACAACTTCTGAAAACCATAAGATATAGTCAACACCAAAGTCTCCCCAGTCTGTCTCAGGTTGAAGATCAGACTATGCATGGGGTGTGAGGGTCTCTTCTAGTCCTACTTCCCTTATGCTTATATTCTTCTCTTCCTTAATGGTAAGGAGATCTCAAATTCAGATTGTTCTTTCTTCTAATTTGAGGAAGCAACTTGACTCCTTCCTAATTTGGTAATTTCATGGCTCTTGCTCTCTGAGCTAGATATATGACATGAAGGTTTCAACAAGAAGTTTTGCACTCATGTTGCATGTACACAAACCCTCAGACTGAAGGTAACTCATAGTAAACACCCTCAGTTATTGTTTGTTGTCACTATATGCCAATTTTCTGTTTAATTTAAATGTATCTTCCTTGCATATTGCATAAAACTGCTATAACTTCTATCATTACTGTTTTAAATATCAAAGTTATACCAATTTCTGACAGCTTTCCTTGATTTACTGACAATATTTAAATAGTGCATATTTTATAGCATTTGCTGCTACCAAGCTAAGTTTCAAAGCATTCAGCCCTGACCACATTTTCCTTCTTGAACACAGGGCGAGAGGACAGCACAACAATCTTGTTTTGTGGCCACATTTTCCACCACAGTTCTCATCAGGTTCATGGTCCATGATACAGCCAAGGGTAAGCACAGGTTAAAAAATAAGTTGAGCTATCTCTGATCAGGGTCACCTTTCTGTTGGGTTGACACAAAGTAGGAGGATGTACCTACTCCCTTTATGCCATTGCACTAGGTGTCCCAGGCAGAAAACAATGTATGGGGTCTTCCTGCTACCTATCCATGGTGCCAGTAAAACCCTTCAGACCTACCCAAGATGGGACATCCAATCTTTAGGCACTTTGGAGGCTGCTGACCTGATGTTAGTAGGATGCTTCTCATCATCTGCAATGATGCTTCCATCAAGCTACAACACAGAAGAGAAGCACTGATCAAAGAAAAGTAGCAAAAGCAACAATTCAAAAAGCATCATCTCTACAGCTTTAATGCCATGAACACACTGCACCCAGGAGATCTGTTGTGCAGATTTTGTGAATGGCTACAAACTATGCTATTTTTCCTTTAGAATTTTTGTTTATTTATACTTCTGTGGACCATCTCATATTTCTGCTGTGGAGATTTTATAGGCATCTTTTACCTAAAAGCTTGAAAAGCTTTCGGCTGTGTGTATTGGGCTGTGTGTGTGGATAGACTGAAAATGCTGCCACAGTACCACCTGGGAAACATACTTCATGATCATATTCTTCCCAGTTCCCCCATATGTCCAGTCGAAAACACCAGAAAAAGCATCACCAACAACTTCCACAGGAGAGGCATTTTTGTGCCTTGCACTGCCATTGTGATTCTGAAAACCATGGCTCTGAGGCAACACAGTCCTGAAGGATATTTATCTAACAATTTCCATATAACTGCTATAATTAGAATTGCTAAATGTTGTCATATGGAAGATATTCAGAAGCCACTGATGGCAGTATAAAACTACAAAAATAGTAAAATAAAATTCAAACCCAAAATGGGTGCAGCACAGCTCACACCCATCCACTCTCTATGTTTGAAAGCAATTCATTCCCCTTCAGAAAGGCTCCCACCTTCACTCCTGCCACCAGCACTGTAGCAGAAGTGGTCAGACTGGTGGGAGCAGCATGAAGCAGGCAGAAATAGGTGCAAGAATCCATCCCTCTATCTGCTCACAATGAAGAAGAAAGAGCTCTTCCTGAACATAATTGCAATGTGTGCAGAAGGCTGCTGATCTTGACGTGGGTGAATGTACCTTTGGAAGAGCAGCCAGAAGCTTCACCAGCTCTCTGGCCTTTCACAGAAAAAGCAATTGCTCTGGCGCTCCTGAGCCACTTCCTTTGTAGCATCCTGCTGGGAAATATCATCAATGTAGCAGTCCTGCTGAGGGAGAAACCAGTGCCCATTCACCACATAGAAACACTGTCTTGGTGCCAGGCTCTTCTATCATTGACTGCAAACATCCCATTCCAGTCTGCTTTTTCTCTGGAAGGAATCATTATGGGATGTCATTGTGCATACCCTTGCCTTTCCACCCAAAGGTCACTTTTTAACCTCTCAGGCAATTTTTAGCTAAATACAACAGATGGATCTCTCACATGCACTTAGATCCTCCACATGTGTGACAGTGTTGGGTTTTAGGTAGGAAAAACATTCCTCTCCTTAGCCCCTAGGAAAACATCAGATTGTTTTTATTAAGCATCAGTATATCTGCACAGGAAAAAGGCAGTGAAAAAAGTCTAGTTTAAAATACGTATTTGCAATGGTCTGGCTCAGCAGCCCAATCCCGGAGGGACCACAATGTTGGTGGACTAAATGTGCAGCACGCCTCCTGTGGATTATAAAGCTGCAAAGTGTCAGTGAATGGAGATCCTTGCCTCTTCATGTGGGACCTCATCTTGGTTTTCAAGATCTACAAGGCTGGGATTTGCAGTGATGACAACTAAGAGGTTTCTAAGAAATCCCTAATGTAATAAACAACTTGCGTTTATTTTGTCTGATCAAGCAAAAGGCTTTACCTGCACAAAAGGCTGATTTGGTCTGATAAACTGTCTGTACATACCTAAATAGAAGTGGGGGGTCCAAGGTTATTGTTCTGAACACAAAAAGTTTCTGTTCACATTAGAAACTCTCATGTTGCCTATAGCAGTAACATGTCTGTGGCACAGGAAAATAAAACAGCTAGTCATACACAAGATACCCAAATAGTGGAATATGAAGATGACTGGAATGTAAGATGGGGTTTATCAAAAGTCTATTGGAGGCAGATGCTGTGCAGTTTTCAGCAAATACTTTGCATTTAGGTTCTTTTCAAATGCAGCTTTGTGAAGAGTGAATAGTTCCACTGTTAATGACTGGCTTGCTGTATTTATAGAAGGCCAGATGTTATTTAGCTATGATGGGATTTAAAAAGCAGTCTAAGAACTGAGAGCTTTTTTTTCTTCTTAATTCCCAGCAACTAACTCATTAAAGCTTTGTTGTACCAACAACCCCAAATGACAGGGCATCTACTCAAGGTTCAGCAATATCAGCATGACACAGGACAAGGAGCTGGTGCTTTTTCTAGAATAAGTTACACAATTTGAAGAATGGAGACCCAAGTGTAAACAGAAACTAAAGGTTCTAATCCTGCAGTAATTCACTGTAAGTTAATTCATCTCCTCTCCCACTCTTCCCTGCTTTGAGCCCAAACTCTCTGAATAGAGCAGCATCAGGCACATTGGGGCGCTACTGCTGCCAACATCATTTTTGACATCACTGAGATGCTGATAATAATCATAGACCTCTTTCCACTAATCCAGCTGGCTGTGGTTGGTCTCCATATATTTGGTGGGAACAAGATTTGAGGACCCATCACCTTTGGGCACCTTGTTGTCCATGTCACATACTTTTTCAAGCAGCTGGTGACAAGTCTCAAAGCAGAGGTAAGGGACAGACAAGAGGACAGGAAAGGGTAAGCAAATGAACATCAAAGAGGTTCTGTATAATTCCCCCACACTGCTAGAGAAAATCTTTGCTAAGCAAGAAAAAGGTTTTCTGGCTCCAGTATAGACTGGTTCTGCATTCTTGACACTATTTTGATAAACACTGATGACAGACTGATGAATATCAGCTATTAACAATCTAAATCTTGACCCTATAGGAGAGCCTTCATCTCTGCCATCCTTAGAAGAGGTGGGAAGCCTCCATGCTGCAGGAGTTGCAGCCACCCATAGCACCCAAGCAGCATTTTCTTCATGATGCTCCTGTCTTCCTAACACAGCACTGCTGAACCAGCTCTTCTAAGACCAGGGTTAACTCAGGCAGCTTCCTAAAGTGCCACTTCAGCCTGCAACACTTATTTGGGGGGCATCATTTCCTTTGAAAGAGGGAAGAACATTAGCTCTCACCATCCTCCTTCCACACATAGGGAGAAATGGGTTGGGTCTTGGCACTTTTACTTTTGAGAGTGCACCACCAAAATACTTTCCTCTACCCCCTTCATGACTGCAGTAACTTTGTCTTCTCAGACACAAACCTCGGGCTTTTCTTCATCCCAATGAGGAATCCTGCTCTAGTTGAGAAGGGGCTTTCATTTTCATAGGACTAAATTTTTAAAGGCAAGGCACTAGCACTATTTACTGACTTTTGCAAGGCTCTTTATATCAGCTTGATCTCTCTTGTTTGGCATTTTCTTTTGCTTTCTCTAGGTCCTCCACAAACGTGTTTATAGCATTTTGTCCCTGCACCGAGCTTTATATAAAGCAGCAATATTTCCAGTTTCTCAGTCAGCATCTGGCTGGGTATGTGCAGAAATAGAGCCCTCTCTTTCACAACCTAAAAAGGATTTCTTTCCTCTACATAAGATAAGTTTCAGCAGATATTAGCACAAGGCTGCCTTTCTTTTTGGGTTTACATTGAATAAGGTAGAAATCCATACCTCAAATCTGTGGTATATATGGCTCACGCTAGCAGTGTGTTAGCCTGTATTTGAAGAAAATACTTGATCACACTCCCAGGGGATCTTGAAACACAAGCTAGGAATGATAGACCATCTGTCCCCAGATCAGAGAGAAACCTGATGACAGGAGCTGTGTTTGCCCTGATGCTTTCCATGCCTCATTTTGCATCCTGTCTTTTATCATACTCTTTTTCTCCATTCCTTTAGACTTTTTGTTCATTCCTTAGGTAAATAGAGTACATTGATGCCTCTTAGCACACTATCTCTACCCCACAGGAGACAGGTGTCAAACAGCAGCTGGCCTCTGTAGGTTCAGAAGGTGCAGTACTCTACCAAACTATATGCTCAGTCTGCAGGTAAAGGCATTGAAAAATGCTTTAGAAACTAAAAGGAAGCAAATAAAGGAAATGTTGCAATTTTGAAGTGAAGAGCCTGCTGTCCTGTTTGGCAGAACAGTGTTTTCCTTGTCAGGCAGCAAGTCACCTTCTGACAGTTTCATAACAGCAGCTATTAGCTGGTTTGTGCTCCTTATTCTTAGCCTTCTACCCATTTATGCTTAGCTGATTTTGCTGTTCTGTGCAGAAGAGTCACAGGCAGATGGACCTGTTGTTGTTAAGAGCCTGGTTTCCAATCTCGAAACCCTCTATGTTCATGCACCTACATCTGCACTTAGACCTAAAATTGGCACTTGACACCCACTGAAAGAGGTAAGTGCTGACAGGCTTTCTGAATACCTAATCAGTGTGCAGGTGTTTAATTGCTGAATTAAAAACCTGATTTTGAAAATTGAGCTCTAAGTGTCTGTATTTCTGTAACCAACTTCAATACTGACTTCAGACATTCACCATGGGAAATAGTCTGGCTATGCAGGACAATTCTCATACTTTTAAAGTACTCAGCTCTACTGTTGTGCCTCTCCCATCCCATTTTTCTGTTTCCCTCCCCTTTCTGCCTGCTCAGATTCACAGGTGAAAATGGCAAAGGAAATAACCAAAACCAATTTCAAACTCTCATCACTTTGGCTTCTGAAAGACCTCCCATGAGTTCCTACTCTTCTTAGCCTATGTGAAAAGTTAGGGGAGACATGTACTAGAGGTACTGCAGGTAGAAGTGGGGTTCATACCTCTGTTACCATTTCAGAGTTGCTTTTCACCTGCTCTGAAAAGCTGAAAAGACTGAAAATGGAATTTGGGCAACCTTTTCTTTTTCCTTATTTCAAAGGCAAAGCAGTAAGGGTACTCATGGTTACAATCAAAGCTGGAGGAGGTCGGCTAAGAGTAAAGTATAAGATTTTCAGTGGTAAGAACCAGTAAGCAGCAGACATGCCAGAAAACACTGTGACTTTTCTCCTTTTAAATTCACATAATCGGGACCATTGATCTTCATGAGAATTATGCTTTAGGTAAAGAAAGCTTGCCAGTTTCACTGTCAGGAATAACAGGACATTTTCTGCCTTATGTTTTGAAAATATTTTGAGGTCAGTGGATGATACTAGCTCTATTCTGGCTCATTTTAGCCCTCCACTGTAAAGAAAAAATTAATTCAGACCAAAAGTATTCTAAAACTAACAAAGCTCATTTCACCACTAAATAGCTCAAGATTTCCAGCACATCTCTGAAACAAAGCTTTATGACTTGCCTATGCAAGTTGGTTTGTCCAAAGATAAACTGTCTGGAGACACTTATTTGAGAGACATATTTATTCACATGACCCAAGAATTAATATGAGTAAAGCAGGCGAAAGGAAGGAAGTTTCTAGAGAGGAAGATAGTGATGTAAATAGGAGTGTGCTACAATAAAATAAAAAACATCTGTACTGTTGAACATGATGTCAAGGTACAGAGAAAAAAGTGTTTTAATTTTAATGTTTTTCAAGGAAAGGAACCAAAACAGTCTTGCTGGTACTGTATAGGCACATTTGGAGAAAACTAAGACTTCAACTGCCAGAGACACAAGTTCATAAATTCCTGTGCATCTTTTCCTCACATTTCATCAGTCTTGTGTTTTGGATGTTGATGAGTATCATAAGTGTGTTTTGGAAGTTGTGTAGTTGTGTATGTTTTCGTGGGTTTTTTTTACTGGTATAATATTGGCCATTGGGCGGTCCCGTGGTGTAATGGTGAGCACTCCGGACTCTGATCACAAGGTCGTAAGTTCGAGTCTCAGTGGAGACCGTACCGGGCAGTTCAATGCCTCCCTGCCATCCGATCCCATCAGATCTCGGATGCTCAGCAGGGTCAGTCCCGGTTAGTACCGGGTGCTGTAGACAGTCCTGAGGACTTCACTGTCACCGTCCAAGCTAGCTCGGCCGTGGCAGATGAACCTTGGGACTTAAACGGTGGGGCCAGTTCTGCACACGCTGTGCCTCACCTAAAAAATCCACTGCGCAGGCTCGAAGGGCACACCCACGTGGGGAAAGCCCTTCCCAAATCTTCGTTCGTGAAGCTTGGCCATACATATTATACATACAATATTGGCCATTGCCAGCCCATAATACCAATCAGCAGCTGAAAAACAGTACTTCTCTACCTCAGCATTTGCCCTTCTATCCACACATATAAGACTAAGTTTAACAGCAACTATGTCAGTATATGTCCAGACTTCAAAGGCTGTAGATAATAAACATACTTAGATTCATTACATGCTGAAAACAAATGGGTAAATTTACATACTTAGTTTTATACACACACTTAAATATGCCTGAGGGGAGCAAGACCTCAGGTTTCAGATTCCAAGACCTCTGCAGGTTGTTCAAGCCCAGGGCAGTACTAATCAGCTCTTAGTCATAGTCTCTCTTGTTGCAATATAAAACTGTCTCACCTTTTTCCATCCACTACAGAGGCAGGTCATCACTTCCCTCTTCATAGGAGACAACTTTTATACCTGGTCACACAGCACATCTCAGATACAAGGCATGAGAACAAAACATGGGTCCAAACTCTGATCTCAGTCACCTCATCAAGCAGTAAAGCTATCACCTAACACAAGTGATACTTCTTACAGTGGAGAGTCTTTCTTCATTAGACCATTGCTGTGAGAGTGATCACATTTGTCTCTGTATTTTATATTATTCTTTTATGACCTTCTTTTCTTTTTAAGAAATGTCTTTGGACTGTCACTGTGTCATGCTTTACTATTTTGCACAATTACTTTTGCATGGAAGTGTCAATAAAAAACTACACAGGTATTATTGATAATTCTTCCCATCCTGCTTAGCTCCTACTCTAGGTCCCAAAGGATTTTCTCACTCCCACCACTTGACTCATCCTTTCAGCAAATCACAGCAAACCTCCTTTACTCTTTTCTTCTTATGTTGAGACTGTGCTTCAGTTCTGAAACAACTCCTCACAATCTCCTGAACAGAAAAATTATGAATTGGCTCACCAGGAACTGGCAGTTGTATTTAAAGGAGAAACTGAAAAACCACCTAGCAAGACATGGCACAGGTCCAAAAACTTGGGCCAGTCTTCCTTGACTTCTGAACAGTTCTTGGGATATAATCCTAATTTCAACTGCTAGACCCAAGGTTTTCACCTTATCACACAAAATGGACTAGATGAAACTACACAAACAGCACAGCATCTGACATTACCAGTGTCTTCACAGAGGACACATGGAAAGTTGCCCCAGATAGTGACAGAAAAGTGCTCAACCTACTGGTTTATCATGACGGTTGTAATGCAAAAGGCATGGGACCAAATCCAGCTCATTTACCTCTCTTTCAGAAAGCTCACTGAGGTGTGAGGAGCACAGGTAGGCTCATAAAAATAAATAACTCACCCCTGGAGATGGGGTTATCTGAAGAGACACCATCAAGGTACAGGAGTTACCTGAAAGGACACCATCAAGGTACAGTTCTTCTACTGGGCCAATGACATTGGGCCAGTCTTGTACACAGAGTCTTTTAACTTTGAGGCCCTAAAAGCTGATTCACATACTTTTCCATACCTTCCCCCCCCTTCCTTTCTAAAAAAGTGTTACCCTCTTTCTCCCAAGCATCAGCCGCATGTTTTCCACACTGCTGGCTGCTCTTGGCAGTAGCCTAACTCCCCAAGAATGACTTAAAATGTTTGTCCCTTTACCTTAAAAAGGTAACTAATGATTGCAGTAAGCAATGCCAGTAGAATTTAAGTTTTACAGTGTCTTTTGGCTCCTCCTAACTTTCCTAAAGTTATTTTAATACAAATAGGAAATATATTTCCTTTAGTAACACAACACATCCCATTTTGATTAAATATATACTAAAACTGCTAATTATTTTCTAGCAATTTCTCTGTAAGTGATACAAGCCCTCTTTATTCTTTATGGCTCACTCTGCATAGTACTTCTTGTTTAAATTTAACTCAGTCTTACCTTATACCCATTTAACTTTTCTGAGAAGTTTTGAGCAGGGATATCATTTATTCCCTTTATTCCTTATACAGATACATATCTCTAAGAGCAGCTCAGTGAAGAATCAGACAGTGGCTAATTCAACCTTCTGGGTCCTCTGGAGCTTTGATGTGTTGTCAGAGCAATGGGAAAGCCATGGCTAATCCGAATTTGGTAAGGGATTTAATATCAAGCTCAGATGAAATAAATCAAATGGAAAAAACATGGCATCAAACACACATGGTGAGGAAACCATGGGAGTTAATTGGCAACCTTTCCTTTTGATCATGATCCAAGCATCACTGAGCCTAAAAAACCAGATATTTGGTGCTACCTTAGGAAGAAGCAAGGGGTACGTGCAGTAATAAAAAAAAAAAAGCAAAAAAGAAAAAAGTCATGATTTTTTAAATACTAACTACAATGCAAGAACTTTTAAAACTTTTTTTGTAAAAGTTTTCTCAAAGACCTTTGAAATCAAGCAGGCCACAGATAAGGCGAATTTAATTGATGGATTGGGTTGTGTGCAGCTTTTCTACATCAAAGTTCTCTTTGGATAATAAAACATTGACTACTTTCATTCCCTTTGGTTCATATTTTTTTAATTTTAAAACTTTGCTATTCTTGTCAGTAAGAAACTTTTTCAAGTACATATGTGAGATCATACACCTAATTATATTCTGAGAACAGAAATGGAGGAAGAAATTCTGCATTGTGGCCCACCAGCAGCATTTCTATGCCACACTCCACACACTGTGGTGTGATTTCCTTTCAATAACTCTCATGCTGCACAGTTCTGTTTTTCACCCCTTTCTACAGCTGACAGTTCAGTCATTAACAGGGTGACTTGCATTCCTCTGTAGGAAGAATAGATATTTATGATTGTAGGACAGGACCAAAACCACTTTTTGTATCAAAGAATCACAGAACAGTTTAAGTTGGAAGGGACCTTAAAGATCACTTAGTTTCAACATCGTCCCACGCACCCCCCCACCCCATCATGGGCAGAGACCTTTCAGTAGACCAGACTGTTCAGATCTAGCCTTTGCTCTGTACTGGTGTGGCCTCACCTTGAATATTGTGTGCAGTTTTGGGCACCACAATGTAAGAAAGATATTAAGGTCTTAGCGTCCAGAGGAGGGCAGCAAACATGGTGAAGGGCCTTAGGGGAAGCTGTATGAGGAGCAGCTGAGGACACTTGGTGTGTTCAGCCTGGAGAAGATGAGACTGAGGAGAGACCTCATTGAAGTTACAGCTTCCTCATGAGGGGAAGAGGAGGGGCAGGCACTGATCTCTTCTCTGTGGTGACCAGTGACAGGACCTGAGGGAATGGCCTGAAGTTGTGTCAGGGGAGGTTTAGGCTGGATATTAGAAAAAGGTTCTTCACCAAGAAGGTGGTTGGGCACTGGAACAGGCTCCCCAAGGAAGTGGTCACAGCACCGAGCCTGACAGAGTTCAAGAAGATACTCTTAGACACATGATGTGACTCTTGGGGGTGGTCCTTTGCAGGGCTAAGAGTTGGACTCAATCTTCGTGGTTCCCTTCCATCTCAGCATATTCTGTGATGATGCAAATCTATATGGATTAAAGCAACAAAACACACTTGTGAAGTTAAATACAAGTAAATGCATATAATTTTGTTCTCCTGTTTTAGTAATATCATTGTCCTCTTCCATGCAAGTCCTGCAAGGCATGTGAGGCCATAGCAGATGGGATTTTACAAGGGCCAGTTTTTCTCTAAGCCCAGCAGCTGGAGGTAGCAAAGTAACAATCGAAGCATCTGGTTCCAGCACTGCCTATGGTCATTCCATATCTGACTGTAAAAGGACTTAATAGTTGGTGGGATCAAGACAGACAAGACTTGTAACCAAAGATAGGGTGCACAAATTTTAATTGGGTGGGGTTTTTTGTTGTTTTATTTTTTTCTTTTAACTGATATGTGCTAGTTTTGTCTGGACACCTTAGTTGCAGGTGTGTTGCTACAATAACTGATTGGCTCTGCTTTGGCCAGCAGCAGGTCTTTTTTGGAGCCAGCTGGTATTGACTGTCAGACATAGAGGAAGCTTCTAGCAACTTCTCAGAGAAGCCACCCGTCTAGCCCCCATGATACCAAAACTTTGCCATGCAAGCCCAATCTATTGTGTTTCTCTGATCCAGCTGAAGAAATAGTTACTATCAAGGCAGGCTCAATAACCATAGTCCAGAAAATACATAGGCTAATTCTTTCTTCAAAGTATGAAATGGGAACTGAAATGCTGCCTGTGATGGCAGATCCTGCTTGTGGCATCATTGCCAACTTCCTTCCTTTATTTTTTCCTGTTGCAGAGACCACTCATAAAAAAATTCAATCATTCCTTTAAAAATTCACAGGTCATGGACCTGTTGTAAGTAAGCCCATATTGTGTATCTCTAAAATAGAACAACTGTAAGTCTTTCAATGATCTACTTGCAAACCAGGTCATTTTAGATACAGGGAAAATACACATTCTACATAAAAATATCTCCTAGAACTTTTTAGAGGTGTGACATATGGGGTGGAAGCCCCAGTCTTTTTGTGGTTTGCAACATTAAAACACTGGTTATAAGATCCACTCAGACAACTCCTAGCCAAGACTGGATAACGATCTGAGCTTCTGGTGCTCATATGAACTGAAGCGCTCAAACCCTTTGATGTTTTCTCATCATTAATTAATTCAGCATCAATGTTAATTGCCTACACAATGCATGGAATTGACAGTACATAGAGGACTCAGCCTGCCTGTTTTGTAGCTGGCTAACTGGGGATGCAATTGCTTTGCTTCTTTCATTACTATTCTTGTCAGGCCAGACATGAAATAAAAGCAGTGACACTTCCCCCCCACCCCCAAACACAGTCTGTTGTGGGTGCAAGTCAGATTTGATAGTTACCAACAAGAGAAAACGGACTCAACTGGCATCATGACAGAAACCCACAGACAGTATTTTTTCCCTTTTAATTATTAGCTTCAAAAGATAAACACACTGACATTAAGGCAGGCTTAGAAGATACATCACAAAACCTTTATACAGACTCTCACTGTGGGGACTAATTTGCAAAAATATTAATAAAAACTGGAGACAAAATAATAATATTCGACAGATGTAAAGCAAAACCATACTGAAACAAAGAAGAAATGACAAAAGGCTTCTTCTTTCACTGCAAAGGAAGTAAATCATTAACACCATGAATCACACCAAAGTGAGTCCTGGCTTAAACAGCTTCAGCAGCTCAGCAGCCAGCACAGTAACCCAGTGTGCCATGCACCTGTAATTAGTCTCCACAGCTCCCATACATTCCAGATGTGCCCATTTTCTGTGCCCTGCTCAGTGAGATGATAGCATTCTGACACACAACATGTACATCTCATGGTTCATGGTTGTCATGGGTCTTCTCCGTGCTGAATTGCTGAGCATGTGAATGTACAGTAGCTCCCCATTTGAAACTCCTTTTTGGCAGCTCAGAGCAAAGGGAAGTTTCGCTCATGTCCAGACCAGGCTGACATTGGGTTATCCCCACAGGTATCTTAACCTCAAGTTCCTTTGCTTTTTCCAGCAGTCTTGATCTGCTTGTTTTACTAAACCTGACTTAGTGCAATTACACGTGGTTGTGTTGGCTGTATGAAAAGAATTATGCCTGACAAATAAAGCAAGGAATACTGAAGCTATTTCCTTCTGCAGAGATTGCAAGGGGTTGGCAGTCTGACTGTCTTCAAATAACCAAGTCAACTTTTGCACAGGGAAGCAAGGTTTCAAACTCTGAGATCTAGGAGTCTAAAATCCCATTAATGTTTGTGTGCCTAGTGGTAAGGGAATGGAAGCTTCAGAGGGAATTTTGATGTATTTTACATTCCTTTGAGACTCCAAGGAGAATGGCAGAGGTACTCTATGGTACAATCAACTTCTTGTTGCTAGGAGAAGGGGTTTGACAGGAGGGTCCAAGATACCTAGAGATCATTAGAAAAGCTAGCTTAACAGCCAGACAAGTCAACAAACGTGGTTCTGGACTCTGCTTGAATATAGTCTAATAAGCTACAGCAGCTAGCAAAGGAACCACTCAAAGGCTCCATTTTCCTGCAGAAAGGCTATGTTTTATTTAAGTAGCTGGTCAGCCAGCAACATTTTTCCTTACTCTAGAGCCCTTGAAGACAGTTTTTCTGCCTTTACTCACAGCACAGAGCAGATCTACAGAAGTACTTCTGTGCTAGTTATATCCCTGCTTGCCTTTGCATTTCTTTTTCCGAGGCTTCATTGCAACATCTCCCTGTTTCTGCCTCCATGTCTTCCTTAATGCACAACTAAGAAGCAAACACATACTCACTGCCTTTTTCCAACACAATACTTTTGTGAGCCAGATGTGAACCTTCACAGTTTGGCAAAGACATCCCTGTCTGCTACTCATATGATCCCAAAGGCATGGGGAAGGATCTGAGGGGCCACGAGGATCTAACTAAGGGTGGCCCAAACACCTTGATGCAATCTCGTAGTGATACAGAAGAAATCCCTGTAACACTGAACTGACCGTTGTAAACTTCGGGTTTGTGGCACCGTTCTCTACACCTGTCCTCCTGTTACTAAATCAACTTTCCAGATTATAGGGTCAGCTTCTTTCTAGATGCTAAAAGGCCTGGAAGTTCCATTTATTTTAATCTATCCCCAGTTTTGGGGGGTTCACCTCATCTGCTGTGGTTCAACAGCAAACCTTGCAGCCCTGAATCTGGAACTACTTTGATATCCCACCCATGGTATCACTGGCTGTTCACAAGTAGCCAATAACTCACTGCATTCATATTCCCCAGCTTAGGAGAAATTCCAGCTACAGCTTATCACGTATTATCAGCAGAGGTTTTAGACATACCTTTTGTCTTGCTTTGGTTTCAGGCATTTAGCACCACAGTGCCACTTGCTTCTTCTGTGGACCGACTTGTGTCTTCTGTGCTGCAAACAAAAAAGGTGATAATTTGAAATGTTTGCACTTAATTCATCACCTGCAACTGTTTATGTCACCTGAAGCCTGTGTTACAGCATGGTTTAAGTTTCTCCATTCTTGACAAATATGAACCACATATACACTGGAAGAAATATCTGTGTATGTTTTAGCAGAAACAGTATTTCAGCCCCCTGTTACCCTCATACTTTCTCAACGATTCCCTCAATAAACTCACGGCTGCTAGTTAATAAATTAAAAAAAAAAAAAAAAAGAAGAGCTTCAAAGTGTTTTGAGGCTACCTCCTACTTCTGCAGTTCACCCATTTGTTACATTTTGGTGGCACAGTGTACTTTCCTAAATGCACTCTGAATAGTAGATAGGTGGTCCTAAACCTTTTCTTGTAGCAGGTGCAAAGCTAATCTGTCCCAAGGCAAATGAAAAGACTCTGGCCCAGCTAACAAAACAGCCCAGGGAAATATAGAGTGCTGAAATAGAAACTTTGAGTGCTATCCCTCCCTCTTTCCATTGTAGGAGCATCTAGTGAGGAGTCACTGCATCTCCAACTCTTGCCCCCCATTCTTGACATATCAGAGACAGCAATGGACAGACCAACAATCTAGTTTACTGTTCAAGAAATGAGCAATTAGAGCTACACTGCTAGGCTATAAGACCTAGAAGCTTCAGCTCTAGAAATGAAGCTGCATCCATAGGCAGATCAGACAATCTGCACATTGAAAAGAGTCCCTGGCTTGAGCACAAACAACAGAAAGTCACAGCTGCTTCTGGCAGGCAGACGGAAGGGACTGTGGAAAGTTGTATCCAGGCAGAGTGGGTAGAAAAAGGAAGGACTGGGAAACACCTGAGGTCTCAAGTAAGATCAGAGGAAAGTCACATATAAAACACACAACTTTAGAGCCTTAAACAAAGATCCAGCCCACCTACTTTGTTCAGGAGCAGGAAATCTGTTTTAGCATCTGCTCTGGGAAATACCTGTGTCAGAACTATAGCTCAAAAAGAAGGAAAACCTTTATTTACTACTCAGTCAAAAATGGCACTAAGCCCAGAGTCATTAACTGCCTGCTTACAGGTCCATGCTTACAAAGCCAAAACCACCTTCCCCCCCAAAAAACCTACAGAGCCACACAGGGGTAGCTCTGACCTAAGTGACTTGGCTGGATCAGCTGCTGTCTGTCCTCCTAAAGTGATCACAACACTGGCATCATGTGTCCCAGTTGATTTAAGGGATCTGTGATCTCCCAGACACTCAGCAATAGGACAAGGGGGCACGAGCTTAAGCTCTGCCAGGGGAAATTTAAGTTGGATATCAGAAAAAAATTCTTTACAGAGAGAGTAATCAGGCATTGGAATTGGCTGCCCAGAGAGGTGGTGGATTCACCATCCCTGGAGATTTTTAAACGCAGATTGGACGTGGCGCTGAGTGCCATGATCTAGTAAATGGACTAGAGTTGGACCAAGGGTTGGACTCGATGATCTCAGAGGTCTTTTCCAACCCAATCGATTCTATGATTCTATGTATGGCAAGGAGATCCTACTGCACACAGGTTTTGTACATATGAGGGAAGTCACCATCACACTTACCTGCCAAAGCTTGCCATAGTCAGAGAACTGGATGATTTGGATTTCAAGGAGGATGAACCTGCTTTCCTTCTTTGATTAAATATCTCATGTCTAAAGTTTGTGTGCCATGATTATCCCCTTTTTGGAGGTATAGTCCCTGACAAATAAGGTAACATCTGTAAAAGAAATCTCAAAAAACCAAGGGTAAGTGGCACACAAAGGTATAATGTCCTCTCCAAGGCATTCAAGAAATTGGTAACTCTGCCAAGTTATTGCCTGTCTTCTCTACTCCCTCATGCTGCCTTTCAGCATGAATTAGCCATCTGGCATTCCCTTTCCTTATGCTTTGCTATGCCAGCAGAGCTCAGCTCCACCATGTGCACCGAGTTATATTTAGAGGGATATTACTTCAGCCCTGCCTGGCCAAGCAGGCAGGAGAAGCGTTTCTGGATATGTTGCTCCTGCTCAATGGGATAGGGACAGCAGAGCTGACCCTACTACTGAACAGGCTCCATCTCTGACCCCCAGCCCTGCCAATGTCTCACCTGTGCAAGTAGTGAGATGGAAAACAGTGTGGCACCTGATCTAAAAACAAACTATAATAAAAAAAAACCAGGGAAAAAAATGGCAAGAGGTCAGTGGCTGTTGTGTGCTTTTTTCAGAGTGCTCAGGGGAAGAGGCATCTGGTCAGCCACTTATTACAGCCCTTAGTGTCCAGAAACCAGACCATCCTGCCTGCTCTTTGCAGCTCCACACAATCAAATTATTTCTTAACAGTAGCTACTTCATGGTGTCATTACACATCACCCTGTACCTTGTGAGGGTCTTTCCTTTTCCCTCAAATCCTGCTCTTGGGTCCCATCACTCCATCTCCCTCGCAACCCATGCAGTATGAGTACACACACCTGGAGCCTCTCCCAGCCTGTTTCCCTTCCCCTGTCCAAGGCTCTGTATGCCTGTGCTGTTTGCACCTCACTCTTAACAGGGGTTGCATTGTTGCTTTTGGGGCAGGAGGGATAGGGAAGGACAACAGAGCAGGCTCCTGCCAAGCCAAGCACAATGTAAACGAAAGAAAGCATGTAGATGGCAGAGTGCATTTGCAAACCTGAGAGACTTCACAGTAAAATGCCTTTTCTTCTTTCTTGTTTTCATCTTGTTAGAGGAAAATAGCAACTGGAGAGGATTCTCCAGCAAGTTTTGTACACTGTCGCTGCTGACAGATGGATGATGTCTTGATTTTGAAACCCAAAGACCACAAACAGCATCTGAAAGGCTTTTTTCTCCCACTACATGCACCAATCTCTTCAGTTTGAAAAATATATGCAATCAGAAAGTTGTTGGCAAGTACTGGTTCATGTGCTGAAATAGTCAGTGGCCCATGTCCTTGCAGGCACATGCCCTTCCTGCTACTGGAGGGGACATGGCATGACCACAGCACACCCTTGGTACCCTGCCAGGGCCTCATGTGTGTCTGCAGAGAGTGAATTACTAGTTTGTGGGTGTTAAACTCGAAACAAGGGAAATTTCATCACCAGGGAAAGACCAATGTGGTATTAAAGGCTTGGGATCCACAAAACTTCCTCATTTGGACATAGTGACTTCTATTGGCATCCTATGACCCACATTCTGCCTCCTCTCCCTGTCCCTACGGGCTCTGACATGGATTGTAAATGCTCTGGGTCAGGCTGTTCTCTGCATCCTCTTTGCTCAGAGATGTTGATAGAGAGCCATCTGAGTGCAAGCCATGCATATTAGTGCAAGCAGCATCCAGCCCCTCCCTGGCAGGAAGCAGGAAATGCAATGCTTCAACACAAGGAGAAAATTAAAAGAATTTATCACTGCTTCTCATTTTTTGTGCAGACTCTGACCATCAAAACCTATCAATATATTGTGCCTTAACTTTGAAAGTCACAGCAGCCCAGGCTGTGTAGATGACCAATGGTGTCATCTTATCTAATAGGTGGTAAAGATTTGTGAAGTCTCAATTCTCTTAATGCTTAAAAAACCCCAAAAGTTAAAAAGTAGTATGCAAAAACACAGCAAATAATGAGTACAAGAGAGTAGTTATCCTTTTTTAAAGTACATGATCCATCCTTTTCTCTCTCCTTTTTCTCTCCCAAGCTCATCTGACTGCAAAACTCAAAAGGCTACATTAATTTAAGCTGTACTATTTTTTTCCCTCCTGTCCTCAATCAGCAGATATAACTTTCCTCTGGAGCAGCAAAGCTTTAAAATCTTTAGAAAAGTAATTCCTAATAAGGACAAATGAACAGGCTGCCTTCCCTTTTTCCTTAGATGGTTCCCAGGGTATCTCCAGAGGAGCTTCTGTGGTTCTGAACTAAAGTCAACATCATAACCCTTGTAATAACCCACCTCAGGAGCCTGACACAGCTCAAGTGTGACTGGAGGGTACAGGAGATCTCAAGGCATCATCCCTAACCCAGAACAGCCCAAAATCATCAGTCCTCATAAGCCTTTCCTCAGGAGTTTGTGTGCTACAAAGCAAACTTTGCCCCTGAGGACTTCTCTTAAGAAACCCTTGTCCATGAATAGACAGTATTCAATTGATTATCTCTTTGTCCAATGTTGATGTTTTTGTTCTAACAACTGTCAGAGGTTAATTAAGGTATATTGGCCAACAGTCAGAAAGTACCATCTAAGCTTTGGGGGGTTTCCCCCTTCGAGGGTGCCAGGCCATATATCAGTACAGTTCTCTTGGAAACTCAGCCAAAAATTAGTTTAATGGGAATGCACCCCAGAACACACTAAGCCCTTTGCCTGCTGCCTGTTGGTCTGCCTTTAAAACCTCTCTTCTATCGCCCTTGGAGTTTCTGCTGGGGTTTGATGCTCACATATAGTTTTTCAGACCTGTTGCTTGCTCTCAAATGAGAATAAGGATCATCTCTTAACTCTAATATTAGCCAGATGTTCAAAGCATGATGCAGGTATCCTGGTTCATGTCCCCTCTTTGCTTTCTCAGAGACCAACACAGCTCATCTGAGAAGAGGAGTGGCAGATTCTGAGTAACCAACAGTCAATGTGACTGTCATGAAAGAGGCTTGGGACTGAAAGCTGACAGTCTAAAGCACTAATTTAATTATTTAATCAAGCTGAAAGTGGTTTCCAGGATTTTTGTTTCTACTCAACTATACAAGCAAACTGATTTTTAATTAATGTATTAGGTTCTGAATGGATTTTTATTTTAAAAAGACCCAACCATATCTACCTGTTATCACAGAACATTATTACAGAAAGCATGTCTGCAGGGTCAAATGACACTTGAAGTATAACAAAAGCCTACTTTGACAGTCATTTTCATGGAGCTCCAAACTGATTGACAAATTGTTCATTTCACACTCAGGCATGTCTATCTTTCAGAAAAGATAAGCACAAGTAAGGTTGCCTCTACTGACTTTTATCCCCAGACCGTTTTTCTCCTCAAAAGTGTTTTGCACTCCAAGAACTCTACAAAAAGAAAAGTAATAAAATACTACTTCTGCTTTTATAAAAACTCCCCACCTTTTAAAAGGTTCAAATTGCAATTATAGAACTGAAATATTGCTAGCCCACAAGCAGTAGGAAAAAATATGAATAAATTGCAGTTTAGTCAGTTCAGTGTTTTACAATTATATTTTAACTCTTAAACTGACTTGCAATCCCAACAGATTTACTATACATTCAAATTAACATACCATAGCTGGATCTTACTATTGCCATAACTTTGATTCAAACAGTCATATTTCCAATGGCTGCAACTATGCCTTTAATGTTGGATAATTTTTGCTAAGTAAAATAAATACCCTGTTAGATTCGGTCTTTTGCCCATAATTCAGCACTAAAAGTTAAATTGCTCCTACAAAGAAGTTGTAGTGTCATGTATTTTTGCTCTTTGAGGGCTGGAGGTAGCAGTAACTTAAGAGTGGAAAGAGGGCTGGGAAATAAAACCAATGCACTATTGTGAGCTGGGGGCTGTTGTCCACTGATATAAAAATGAGAGATGCTTCTGGATCACCTCTATAGGACTCTACATGTTTTAGATGAACTCAGCATAGGCAGGCAGTGCTACCCACTCACCTCCTGGCACTGCTGGTTTCCTTTGGTCAAATTTTGAGTGTAGGCACACTGTTGAATGCATTTCGGTTATGGCAATATACCACATGACCATCAGCCAAATTCCAGCTCTGTAGACAGCCATGCACAGAGCTGCACTTAACCCCACTGTTAAAGGCAAAATGCAGGGTACTGTGCCTGGGCAGGGGTGAAAGCACAAGCACAGAGAGTGACTACTATCATAGACCATGCAAGTGCCATGCGTTCACCTCATTTAAATATGTGTCTGTTTAATTGTCCAGCAAGTTTTTTAAGGACTTACATAGCTTACATAACCTTGTTAGCTTTTTGCCATGTCTTGCCTTAAGGATTTGGCTACTCTTAGTCTATAGACCAACACTTGTAGTTAAAGATAATTCTCATAATAAAGACTCACTTCAGAAGATAATGAGGTACAGTTGTATGGCAAAGCCTGTCTACTTAAAAAAAAATCCAACACAAAAACTTTGAAATTTATGCCATACTCATGAGAAGCTAAAAACCTTTCCAGGACTCAAAACAGGGTTAAAAATTACAGTTCACCTAGCCAGAGCTGTAATATAGTGATAGGCATCACACAAAGGCCATGGGTTTGACATGATGCACTGAAGTCACGGCTCACAGGGCGAAGTCTGGTCTCCTCCCAATGAACCAGCTCATCCACACCTTGTAGCACTTCCACTGTAACAAAGTGAGGTTCAAGGCCAGTATTTGAAAGAATATCTAAAAGTTTCATTTGTCTTTACATAACAAACAGACTTCATATTTAAAGTAGCAAATCTAAAACTCAGTAAATGCCAGTGACTTTCAAGTCTTACTGTTCAGGCATTCAGAAACTAAAATACTCAAAATCACCAGCTGATCAACATGATTGATACGATCTGAATGAAGAGAGAGCACTTTGGGGTTTGGGGTCAGGTTCAAATGCATCCAGCTTCTCCATAAAAATAAAATAGTGCTACCATGATTTGACAGACAGTATTTCCAAGCCTGCAATCAAAATGGGCAGCTACTGAGTCTTCCTGTGTCTTCTCTGCTAAGGAGCATCACTTCATTACCTTGGACCAATGCTGAGAAAGGGAAATCTATTATTAAATTCAAAAGATGACTTCGCTATAACCTTGTTGGTCTGTTGATAGTTTATATGTAAAATACCATACACATACATCAGCCAATCTTTACCACTTGTCAATTTGCATGTCCCATATATCAGTACAGATGGGACAAAAAAGTTATTACATTCAATGTCCCCTGCTCACACAAAAGTTCATACTGAATTTGACGTTTCAAATCACACACTTGACAATTTTATTGTTGTCAGTGATAAAGAAAAAAGCTCAAATGAAACTCGTGTCCTTTGCTGTCAAAGACAAGGGTATCTCATGTCTTGGATGCCATCACAGGCAGGAAATTGCCTGCCCTGGTTTCAAAGAGAGATTTCTGGAAGAAGGGGGGAATGACTTCTTGACAAACCACACTCTTTTTGAAAATTGTCTGTCAATCAAGGAAACCAAATCTGTGATTAGATGTTAACTCTTTCAGGTTCCCCTAATGTCAACACAGCACATTTAGGTTCTTTCCTTGTGACAATGACATTTGTCAGAGAGTAGCTTAGTCTCCAAAAACTTCATTAACCAAAGTTTTTCATTCAATGCCCTTAATTTGCCAAAAAATGCCTTGTCTGTTTTAGTCACCATTTATTTATTATCTCTCATGCCAAATGTGTTCATTTCCCTCAATGCTTAAATAACCCTTTGATCTGATTCAGAAGCCTGGGAAGAGACAACAGTATTCACAGCTTGCACTACACTTATGGAAACAAAGGGTGCAGGAGCCAACTGGCAAAGGCAAAACTCAATAGCACAAGCCTGGACAACAGGAATGCTTAGCAGGGGGCTGTGCAAGAGTATCTTCTGGGGGAGAGGGGGGGAGGGCATAGGGGAGGGGGAAAGCACAACAAAAAGAACCCCAAGCAACCCTTACAAACAAAGAGGATCCCAGCACAGGGGAATCAGATAATGTGTATTTGCTTTGCAATTTGCAAAACTCTCCCATAGGCAGCAGATGGATCAGTTTTAGCAAAGCCCCTCTCAGAAAATCTGCTCTGTCTGTTTAGGAATTCCACAGCTCCTCTTCTCACAGATATGGGGCTTACTATTTGTTTTTGTAAGATATCTAGAAGAACAACACTAAGACTTTCACAGGGGACATCTCTAGGCATGACTTCAAAATAAATTTAATCACTGAAGATGAAAGCTGTGGAGTTACAGAAAAGAGAACAGGGAACTTTACTGTAGCCCTTCCCTCTCCTCCACCGGAGATCTACTAGGACTGACCAAACTGTGCCAGGGAAGCTAGAAGGGAGATTTTTTTAAATAAAATTTCACAGGATATTATTAGGAAATTGTAAATTTGAAGGCAGTGCAAAAAAAAAAAAACACAAAAGCAGCATGTCATACAGTGAGAAGAGCTAGGTAGGATGTTGCCTACAATAAGATGTTGGAAAATTCAAAAGAAAATCAGGGATTGAACATTTATACTGTGCTTCAAAGCTGCAACAACAAATACTAACAAGGTTATATAATCTCCTGCTTCAGAATTTATATTAATTTTATCATAGAGATTACTTTAAAGGTCAGATTATCCAGTTTCTGCCCACTCCTCATTCTCCCAGGGCAGCTGGGTAAAGTGTTCAGGAGACTTTCAAATGGCTGGGAGGTAGCACACTGTATCTTTTCACTGGATGCTCTTGGTCTGATTGGAAGAGGGATTTCAGCCCATGCATCATTTAGCTGCTTTTGCAATTTTTATCTGCACAGCTCTCCACTCTGAGACCACATCTGGCAATATCTACAAATGCTTGCTACTCATGAAAATGTGATGAATACCAGGGTTTACCAAGAGGATTCATATGACATCTAACAACTTTATAATAGCCAATAACCTACACGTCAGGTCTGGGTATTTTACTAGAGACCATACTAATGGCTTTTCTCTAATATTACATTATTGAATATCATAGGGGGGGACACACTGTGAAAAAAGTGAATGTTTCCTTTTCTATCTTTGTGGCTAAATAAATACATACATGCAGGAGAAATATAAATTAATTCACTGTACACTTTTCAAACATCAACTCCCCACTAACACACACATTGGCATTTACCTTCCTCCACGCACTTTGATTTCTGTGATGTCTCTCTGCTTTTCCCTCTGTGCCGAACCTGATCTAGAACTACCTCCTACAGAAGTTGCTCTGTTTCACTCACTGTTTAATAGATTATTTTTTCCCCCACTCACTTTCCCGTAAGTAGGATTACTCTTGACTAGCACCAGCTTCTGCCTGCATCCTCCTTTGAAACATCTTGAGGTGGTGGTAGCCAGTGAGACAAGCATGGGACAGGCAGCCCTGGAGTCTGATGCAGTGGGACTATTCATCACAGTGATAAAAACTCAAACACCCTGCTCTACCTGCTAACCTAGTTTCTCATCACAGCACCTAATCTCACACTACCACCCAACAGACAATTATTTCCTTCTATCTCAGCCCCTGCATGGTAACAAACATATCGTTCTCCCCAAGATTGCATTGCAGACTTTGAGCAATGCAGGGATTGTTTATCCAAGGAAGCCTGGCAGCCAGTTACCCTAGTTGGAAGCACAGAGCATTGTTTTAGGAGGATGGAAGTCATGTACAGTAACATAAACAGTAACACATGCAAGGCAGGGACTGGGCTTGGAAACTCAGGGCACATATTTTTAACTTTGTAGAAGAATAAAATACAGATACAAGCAGGGCAATGAGCCACTCCAGCTCCTTGCTCCCTTACTTTGGGAACTGTCAGAGATGTCTCCCTCCAAGGGGTTTGAGGAGCATAGGCAAACTAGGGGCTCAGGAGTTGAGAGAAAATGTAGCTTCCCCAAGGGGCACAGAATACTCCCCAGCGAGCATACCAGAGAATGAGTAAACACTTTCAAATGATTCTTGGATCACAAACACCAGATCACATCATGCTCACAAACAGAACAACTGCTCACTACAAACCCAGAACAAAGAAGCTTCTACCTTAATCTCTGTTTACTTGGCAGGCAGTAGTCACACCTGTCCAGGCCCAGGCACTGGACTATCAGCATTGACTTGCACGCTCTGGCCCCACCATGAGCAGAAGGAAATGCAGCCACTCTTTAACTCCACTCACTGACATTAGAACTCATTTAAAGTGCATAATGCCTGGAGAAGACAAGTACTTACCTCCACAGGCTCATCTTGCTCCACAAACTATTCCTTCAGCACATACTGCCTTCTAGCACACTCAGCCATAGCTGGGGCCAGGGTCAGGGCTTAAATGAGTGCTCTGGATGGGAACTGCAGGTGGAGACCCAGCTGAGGATGGAATGGGCAATTAGGGGTTATTAACGCCATGGGACTCTGACAGTTTTCTGCACATGCTGCAGAGGCTTGGTACAGCCTAGACATACCATTTTAAAGCCTATGACAGGAGATAATGTAGAAACCAAAGTTTCAGGCTAGAGCAGAAAAAACTGATGCTGAGGTCTAGGAGACCACCTTTGCTGTGGTGAAGGGTGGGTTCTGCCATTGTCCCAAAGCACATGCCTTGCTGCAGCCTGGCACCTAGCGCAATGTGTGTGGTTTCTCCCATATTTTTTCCATTTATTAAAATAATTGCTTCTGGTTTTGCTGATGGTCATAGAGGAATAGCTCATTTGCTTCCTTCAGACACAAAGAAAATGTAAGGGTGAGCAAGAGCAATTACAGAAATTAGAGTCATACATGGAATACAAATGATAAAGAGACAAAAAAGGTAATGCCATGACACTTTCAATGGTACAAAGCAGCAAGTCCTGTCCCCGCCTTTTAGTTTGCACACTGTGGAGTTCCTCCTCATGCTTTGCAGAAATAGTGTGTTTTGAGGGGAGGAAGATGGGAGGTAGAGATGTCTTTTATTGCAAGTTGCAGCTGAATTCTGTTAAATATTGCAGGTGATGGTCCCAAGTAATTTCCCTGACAGTGACCCCAATATGATAGTTTGCCTGGCCCAAGTAACTATGGGCATGAAACAGCAAAGGGCTCATTTGCAAATGCAGGTGCTGAAACCAGATAGGAATGGAAAAGGTTATGGTTCCCAAGCCAACAACTAAAAGAGCAAGTACCACCTGGCACAGCCCCTCAGGATGCTACCCAAAAGCTGGCAAAAGAAAGCCTGCATGTTTTTCTCTAGGTACAATGCATGCATATAAGTAAGCATATGCACACATGATCCTTCTTGCTGTAAGAAGCATGAGAAACACTACGCCTCTGAGCCATCAGTCCCAAAGAGCAGAGCTGTTCACCCGGCAAGTGCTTAGGGAGGGACACAGGGAGCAGATCAGCCCTTTTGTAGCAGCACTAAGGGATCTTGCTTTGCCACAGACCTGTTGTGCATTGTGCATCGAGCACTTAGACTTCTTCTAGAGGACTGATGTTGCCCTGCTGATGTGCCATCACTGCCATATGACAATCAGAAGTCTGCCAAACTATCACCTAGGGACATCCACCTCTGGGGATAGAAGCAGTTTGGGCAGATACAGAGGTCTGTATTTCCTGCCATCACCTACACACTTCAGAGGACGGATCTCTCTGCAGAAGTATAGGACTGAATTAATGACTATGACAGTTGCCTATTGATGAGTGGTGAAAGGTTATTCCTTTGCTGAGAGTGAGCTGAGATAGTTGCACTTCAAACACTTCATGTCTAACTCGACCTCTGTAAAAGTCCACGTCTTAAGGTGCCCTCTTCAGTCAAGAGCAAAAGGGAGACTCCTGAACAGGAAGGCTTCAAGCAGTAGCAGAGAACACATGAAGTAAATACTGGCTAATGCTCTTTTTTGACTCCTCTGCCTAAATGCAACAACATCAGGCTTGACCAAAGGCAAGCCTCTTCCTTATGATGCAGTCCTGACCCCAGAAGCAGCTGTGCCTGCATGAAAGGCAGATGTTTGCTCCAGCCAGCTGGGGTCAGTGATTCAAAACAGCTGCCCACTGCCAGAGGAACCCATGGGAGCAAGCAAAGCAAAACCAGAGCAAACCTCCACAATGAGAAAATAGCAAAAAGTCTAATGGGCAAATTTCCTGAAGCTCCCAGCAAGCTTTGTTGCTGTGCTGGGTTTGCCCTGCTTTTGGTGGAGCAGCACAGTGCACTGGGCGCTGCTTCAGTCTTTAAGAGGGGGAAGTGTTAGGAGTTGATTTTCTCATTTATATTCCCACTCAGAATCAAGCAGCAGACCTGTCCTTCTGAATTCACATCATGTATTCAGCCAAACCACTGTGTGCCCTTTAGATGGACTAGCCTACCTGCTCCTATCATCACTCTCCAATTCCTTCTCTGCCTGAGCTGCTATATGATATTCCTCATCATGCCACAGGAGTCATGTTCCCATCTCCTCTCTTGTCTGAACCCATTCACTGGACTGCTGGACACACGATAACGAAACAGGGATCTGTGCTGGTGCTGGATGCCTCTTTCCAGATCTAAACAGCAATGTTTGCTGGCAGCATGCTCACAGGCCACCCAGCCCTGAGCTGATTAGCACCACGTCCTCCTTTCTACTCCACTCTCAGGCTCCCAAAATGTAATGCCAAAGGAACCATCAAAACTAAGAGGAAAATGGTGAATTCAGTTTGCCAGGATGAAATTTTTCCTTATTATAACAGTATATATATATAAAAATACTCCATGGAATATTAAATAGGAAATACTGGATTGCCTTAATTGAAATTGCTTCCTCTGTCAAGGTAAATCCTGGGCTCAGTCTCCCTGCATTTCCTCTTCATTTTGCTGGCTTTAGCAGACTGCTTCTTCCCAAATGACCAAATATGACCACTGTAAATAAATCAATCATCCATCTAGAGGTGGATGCCTGCATTTATTTATCTGGATCAGGAATGCTGTAGATAATGGGTCATTAAAAATTACACTTTTCAAGCCACAGATATCATGAGCCTGTCCGGCAAAGAATGAGCTTTTAGAAAAGAAAGAAGGCTTAGGAGGGTCAATTAGGTTATAAGTGGCTTGGATCCCTGCCCTCCCATACACAGGCTTTATTAAAGCCCTGTAGTTGGAGACAATAGCTTATCTTTGCTTCAGCACAATTATTTTTAAAATGTGGCTGTACAATTTGGCGATTGCCAACACATGATATCCACGACCAACAAATCTGAGATTATCAAACATTTGAGCCCTCAGATTATAAAGACAAAGGTCATGTTGGAGAAAAGATAGAGAGGACAAAAACACCGTTCTTCTGGAAAGCTAAGCTCAAGCCTCTGAAGAGCATGATTGGCCTGTGAAATAAAACACTGCAGGTCTGAAAGGAGCCAGTCAGTCATGAGTTACCTGAGCCCTACAGTTGAGCCCTTGCTCTCCCTATTTAGATGGGGTTTCCCTGACTGGAAATGTTTCAGTGGCTCCAGCAATATCACAAAGTAATCTCTTATGAGCATTTGCTCTGAGGAAGGAGAGAGAAACCCTCAAGTCCTTCTCAAATTGATTTTTTCATCTTTCTCTCCTGACGTCTGTTTTCCAGCTAGTGAAAAGGAAAGATGTGGCTGCGATGAAGCTGGCCAGAGAGCCCAAAGTCAAGCTGCTCACGTGCTACTGCATTCCCCAGGGCAGACCCATAGCCCTTTCTTTGACAAGTCCTACAGGAGTAGGGTTTCTACTTGTTTTCTTGCTGTCTACAAACAGGTTTTGCTGAAGGGTACCTCACTAACCCTCTGCTAAGCCATCCTTGCTCTCTGGGATCTGGCAAGAGCATTGCTGTTGATTTGCTCTACAGCTTGGTATTCAAATACCTAAGGTAAACCCTTTAGGTATTTCAGACAACAGAGAAGCCAAATTGCTTGAAGGGAGACATCCAGAATACAATCAGAATGACTGCACAGCACCTGGTGATCATCAGCAGCATTTTTCTTGTTGCACTGTTGCTCTCACACCTCATCGTTGTATGACAGGATTTGTAAGAAAGGCATGGGAACTGGGAGCTCTTGAATCCCAGCACCGTTTCTGCTTCTTGCTTGCCATTTGGCTTGGAGCAACATATTCATAACCTTATGCATCCATTTTTGAAGGTATCATGAGGGCTCATCGGATTCTTGTTTATAAATAATGGCTTCTATGTGCAGTAATATGTGATTTGCAGTCAGCATAACACTAAGCTTGGAAAGGGCATAACAGCCCTTTTCATACATACAAGGAATCCAGAGGACCACTTGCAGAGATGGATTCTGAGATGGCTGATCATCAACAGGCTTTCCAAATAAATCCACCCCTTGGAAAGAAACTTTAGGATGGATTTGGAGAGTTTCCCATGTGGTTATTTTTTTAATTCATAACATTCTTTCCTCTGCCCCATTTCTTACAAGCTGTTTTAATACTGGAAGGGGGAGGGGGAAAGGTTGCAAAAATTTACATTTTTTTTCCCTAGAAAATGCAGCAATTTGTTGAGAGATTGTCTCTCTTTAACTCTCTCCAAATACAGATGCATGCCATAAAGATCAGAGCAGTGAGGAAAAAATCCCTTTTTTTATAGGGCAAGCAGAACATTTTGATAAAACAGGCATTCACAGAATAAATTTTCTGTAACAAACATCTGCCTTTTTACCATATATTTTATAAACTGTCAGCAACATCTTACATGTATGTGCAATAGTCCCATATTTTAAAAGAGAGAAAATGCATGCATTTTTTACCCACATTTAGCCTGAAGTGGCTTCATTATTTATTACTTCGGTTTGCTGCTGTTGTGATTGAGAGCTGGAGAAAGGGAAGCCTCCAAGCAGGGATCATGGGAATATAAAAGGGAATTGGCACTCACAAGTTGCTGAGAAAGTCTTGGGCTTGTGGCCTCATTTTGACTCCTGTCAATGCCAAGTGTAAAATAATAGTCTGATTCAGAGCTAAATACCATCTAGATTTCCCACTGAGTCCATTAATTCTCTTCTTTTATTGTGGTAGAAAGTATTAAATACCACAGATTAGAATCAGGGTTTCATGCAGGATCTGTATTCCAATTACACAGCATCCTTTCCCGGTACAAGATATTTTATTGATTCATTTGGGGGGCTAGGAGGGATTCTCCCCACACACACACACACTTAAAAGAGCAATTTATTTTTTCTTTATGCTGTAGTTCAAATTGCAGATGATTTTGTCATGCTGCTTTCTATCAGAACTGGTGCATTATCAAGGAGAGTGGTTGTTTGCAAAGGAATATATGAATAGTGGACCTGTTTTCTCCAGTCAAATCATCTCTCTGCAATCTTTGAGGATTATCATCACCGATGAGTTCCAAAGTGACACCTGCTAGGCACAGTCTAGCTATAATTATTTGAAGCTCTTCTGTTTCTGCTGAAGCTTTGGCAACCAGCCTGTAAAGAGGGACTCTGAGCTTTGTTTCCACAATAAAGTGCTTCTAGGAATGAGACAAACTGCTTTTTTCTAGCCAATGCAGGAGACATTTGCCTCCCTATCACCACAAAAACAATATTAAGCAGCTGCTCGCACTGCTTTCTGCAGGCACTTCTGTCACTGATCAGCAGAATTTAATAGTGTCCAGATTTAATCCCACAGACCAGAGCTGGGCTCCCAACAGAGACACAGGGCGTATGAAGGGGGTATTTTGAAATTCAAGTTCTCTCACAGGCAAGTGAGCAGCTGGAGTTGTTCTGTGTTGAAATATTTAGCTAAGGCCAAATGAACAGGTTTGACAAGCCAGTAGCAAATTATGCTATAAAGTTTACTTTTCACTTGGTGCTAGAACCAGTCTCCTAAGAAGCCCAGAAAAGAGTTCCCTCATCAATCTTTCTTCCTATTTTATTTTTTCTTTTCCCATTTGGCAAACACAGAGTCTTGGATGTGCATTTGGGAAATGCAACGAAAAGGACTAATTTGGCTGAAAAGATAAGCAGTCCAGTTGATAACCTGAATGTCAAGCAAAAGCATCTTGGGGGTGTGCATCACCAGTTCTTGCCACTGTGGGTCAGGTGACATTCCTCTGCAACATCCATGAATTTCCCACTAGATGGGGCATTGCACTGGGTTGTGTAAAGCAGCAACCTCACTACCCAGGCTTCATGGTTCCTACTGGAAGATGATCATCCTCTGAAGATGGTCAATGCACCCAGTGTTGTCCCAGGCTCCTAAACTGAACATTTTCAGTGCTGGTGGGAACTCACCATGTCTCCTGTCCCACCTCATCCTTCTCTGCCCATCTACAAAAAAAAAAAGGACATACTGACACCAAAGTAATTAAAAATGACAAACAACCATTAACTATTTTTCATAATTTTTTTTCTGATTTGTGATGGAGGTGCTTGCTAAGGTGGGAAAAAAATATGTGCTTATGCTGAATTATTCATAGAGATTTGCAGAAAGCCCAAAAGTTGATCCTATAGGACAGGTGTTTTCCCTGCCCCTATCTAATTGCTTTTGCCCTGTCACTATGTGGGGGGAAAAAATCAAAATTTTAAAATCTGCATGCAATAGGTAGTAAACAAGCCCCAGATGTTGAATTAGAGAGTTGTGTGTAAGAAAACATTGAGTACTTAGAGTTAAGGTCAGATAATCTAAAAAGATAAATATATAAACCCTGTCATGACCAGGTTGCAGGGTTTAGGGCTATTCAAGTGTGGAATAAAAGTGGAAGAGGGGGTTAAGGCAATATACTTCAAGCATAATTCAAATACAGGCAAAGTCAGATGAGAACAAAGCTTGGTTCAGGCAGATTTTCAGGAGACAGCACAGACAGCTTTGGGGCAGTTCATAGCAGACTGTAAATACTGTAGCCCCCCACTGTGTGAAGAGGTGATCTGGTGTAAATCGTACTGCCATGTCACATAAAAAACCCAAAAAAACCCAAAAAACAAAACACCCTCCCCAAAACCCACCAACCAAAAAAAAAAAAAAGCTCCACAAACCAAAAACTGGTCAGAGATAGTGGCAATGACTGTTCTGACCTGCAGGTCACTGCAGCCCTACTGGGTCATACATCTTCTGCTAAAAAAGGCTTCCCTAAGAAAGTCAGTGGGTGATGTGCCAGCTGAGGGAGTTCTCATGGTGTTGATCCATGGGGTTGTAGCAGAAACACCGATGAATAAGTCACCAGCAAAGGGGAAGAGAGAAGGCAACTGGCTCTGTGATGGACCTTCCCAGAATTACCTGTGAGCCAGAAGGCAGGGCTCAGCCCTCAGCAGCATGGCTTGGTGGACTAAGGCAGGTAGCATGCCTTAGCAGAGTTTAGATGCATCTAATGCAAGTAATAACGCCTGTCCCCATCCCAAGGTTTCTACTAGTCTTGCAGAAACAGCAGTGCCTCTTCTCTTCACAGCCCCTACCTCAAAACAGGTGCCTGCCTCTTCTGCATGGACACCTTCTGAGCAATCCCCTTCAGCACTGCTCACTTGCTCCTTCTGCCTGCTCACAGCACCTTCTAGGAACTGATGGTTCTTCGTCATCTCCACCCCTTCTTGTGCTTTTCTTGCTGTCACAGGCAATAAGAATACAATAGAGAGGAAAGATTTTTTTTCACTGGGCCCTTCACCCTACAGCATCCTCCCTACAGACTTCAACTTGCAGTCAGGTTATACGAAGTTTTCTCACTGCTTCTAGTTTTGTTTGTTCTCTTCTCAGTCTCTGTCTGCTTGTAAATAATGCAGCCCTGACAAATACTAACCACTCCACAGCATTTGCCATCAGCTTCCATCTACCTCTCTTCAACCAAATCACTGTTACTCCAGCCTTTCAGGTGATACTGCTTTGAGTCACAGTCTTGTTCTTACAGCCATCTTATTGCTAAATACAACTTGACTCCTCCCACCTAAACAAGGAGTGTTTGACAGGTTCAATGGGACTTCACCTCACCTGTAGCATACTGTGAAGGTAACTCTAGAGAAACATCTCTCTTAGCTTCAACGAATATATAAATAAATTCTAGAGTGGTGCTATTCCAAAGTTTAGGGTTTTTTTAGTGAAATAGCTTGCAAAATTGACATTCTCAGCTAAGAAATGGTCATTGCCTTCCATTGTTACACTGTAATAAATGCCCTGCTGGAAGCAACCCTCAGCCTCATGTTATCTGCAACAGAGTAAAATACCCTTTTCCCTCACAGCTGAAGTTCCTTGGGTAGACTGAACTTCTTGGAGCAGAGCCAAATGTCCTTTTTGGCTTGAAAACAGGCATCTTGGAGGAGGTAGTCCAGTCCACAAGCTATTTTTATGGGAAGGAGATATGGAACTGGAGAATGAAACACAAACACCTACAAGGTATCAACCTGAGGAAGATGCATTCTAACCTGAAAAAAAAACAATCTCAGGTCGTTTCTAAAAAACCACCATTTTGGTAGTTTTTCCTTATTTTTAGGATCTTAATGTCTACCCTTGGTACCTCTTCCGTTGCAAGCAGTGATCTGGTGAAGCCATGGCAGAACCTCTACATCCTTTGCACTTATATCAGAGATGCTGAGATCCTACCACAGTTGTCCTTCACTAATTAAATTACTTAATAATTACCCTTAGAAGAGTGAACTGACCTCTCATCACTTAGATTTAAGCAAGGCTGTAGGTTTGGTTCCCAGAAGAAATTTAATTTTTTTTTTCAAAATAAAAGAGTAAATCTGTATACCTTTTTCTCAACAATTCTGAGCCAGATGTTCAGCTGTTAGCAGCTGCTATAACTCCATGGTATTCACTGGAGCTGGGACAATTCCCACTGGCTGAGTAATGAATTGTCATGAGTGAGGAGTGATCAGGGTAACATTTGGTTTCAGCACTGTGAGATTGCAAATGAGGGATTTTGGTTTGGTGCTTTTTTTCTTTTCTTCTTTTTTTTTTCCCCTGGTGGGTCTCAGCCATATATGGATAGGAAGATTTTAGTCAGAGTTTGCTGGGCTTTTACAACCATTTATTTTTTCCCTATGAGCTTATGTTCCACCTGCAGATAATGGTCTCCAAAAATTTTTCCCCAAAGAAATAATAAATTCAGCTTTCAAAGTTATCTCAGCAGTAGATGGCACTGCAGGGACTGAAACCTGAAAGAGAAAAACCAAAATGCAAATTTTGCTCTCAGAAAGGACTGTCAGGATTATAATTGCTATAAAATATCCCATACATGCAGGTTACCCTAATAACCATGTATTGATTAGAAATTGTTTCCATAATTGCAGTTTTAATGCATGGAGTTTCTAAAGGCTTTGCACATGCTTTCTTGTGGCAGAAAAAGAGGTTGTATGATTGCAAGCAAATAGGCAGCCTATTAGCAGGGAGATTTTGATTTGTGTATTATTTATCACAACATATACCTTATAGTTCAGGGGTTTTTGCAGCATTTATCTGGCTTAAAAAGTAATGAAGGAGCTATCTATTGTGGGAAGCATTTGATTTATAGCCTGCAAAATATCCTTGCTCTTACATAACAGGATTACACTGAGTTCTTTTCTAGGCCTAATCTCTATTAGATATTGTTATGAAATGATGTTACACTTTCTTTAAGGCATGAACATGTGTAATACTCAGATGGACTGAAGCTGTTAATTCAATGTGCTGTATTTCTTTGAGAAAAGCTGTGGGAAAGAAAGGTTCCCATGATCAAATCCAACAGAAAGTGAGGGGGATTTCTGTTATAAAGGTGGGCTCATCCCCACCATCACAGGAGACCTGCATTTGATTTCAGATTGAAGTGATTTGTCATTGCTTGCTCATTAAGGCAAGCCCTTCTTGCAGCTCACCTCCAAACCTGCAAGGTCCATTTTTATCAGGGTGGGTAATTTTAGGGTGATCCCAGTGGTATTGTTGTGCTTGGTGGTGTGCTAGAAAACCAATCTCTCCATCCCATGAGAGCATTTCATCCTTGACTACTTCAGCAGTGCATCTCAAGCATCAAACTAGAGAGTGAAATGTACATCAGGGAGGGGATGGGCTCCCTGCCAGAGAGTCTCTGAAGGGCAAGATCTAGATTTGGAGCCTGGTGGGGGAGTTATGGAAGCCATCACAGCTAAGGGAGACTCTCTATGGGTGAAGCTTCTCCATCACAAGAAAACACTAAAGGGTGTGTAGTGGGGTCACATGGACATCCCAAAGCAGCATCTTTGCCTCCTGCATCTTCTGTTTGAATATAAAAGACACAACTTTCCATGGGGAGATTTCAAACCACAATGGCCAAATGTGAAGTCCCAGAGGTGCATTGATAGCTGAGGAAGCTTGGAAACTGCAGCTGCCATTAAGGAAATTAATGACACATCTCACTTCAAGAATGCTCTTCTATTCTTTTGATTTTAG
This sequence comes from Pithys albifrons albifrons, assembly GCF_047495875.1. Taxonomy (NCBI): domain Eukaryota; kingdom Metazoa; phylum Chordata; class Aves; order Passeriformes; family Thamnophilidae; genus Pithys; species Pithys albifrons. The sequence continues at coordinate 18,508,671 of NC_092462.1, read as the reverse complement.
GCTTTGGGGCAATCAACTAACACATCTGTTTGCACATAAAAACCTCAAGTCCATGGAGGAGCATGTGCCTTCTTTACAAAACCATACAAAAACAAAAACAGAAGAAAGGACAATTGTAATTGTCTGAGTCACATTTGTCTGTATAAGTATCAGGCTGTGCTGGTTCTTGGTAAGCAAGCATTTGCCTAGGAGAGGTGGGGAAAAGACTGAAAAGCTGGGAGAAAGTACTTCCTTATGTATAAAAATAAAAAAAAAAGAATCGTGCAAAACATTTCTTCTGCAGCACACCCTGCCTGCACTTGCAGCTGCAACATATGTGGAAACAAACCCCACCATTTAGGGCAAACTTTGCCAAAATAAGATCATCATCTAAAATATGCACTGAAACAAAAGGAAATGAAACCAGTGTGCTTCCTAATGATGTGCGTGCCAGCCGCCAGCTCTTTTAGGTGCTGTCTACAGAAGTCATTGAGAAAAAAAAGGAAAGCACTGTTACAGGGATTAATCCTGCATGGATCAGGCTTTTACCTGGGTATCCCACATGCACTCACCAGCACAACTAGGCTGAACATCAATTTTGAGGTTGCTCATCTCATGCCTATACCGATATTATCCATCGCTTCTGCTGCTCATCCTTGTTTCTCAGGCATGAAGGGCTGCTCAAGGATGTTGGACACTTTGGACCAGCTAGGACATCCAAAATGGACATCTTAATCTTTCTTCTTCTATTTTTAATTTGCTTTTCAGCCTATGAGCCCCCAAAACTTGAAAAGAAGCATTCTGGTGTTATGAACAGTGTTGTTATTTAGCTAAAAGAAAACATAGTAAATGAAATCACTAAGTATCATTCTGGGCACACGCTGGTAAATTTTGTCACCATGCCAGCACATGATTAAAAAAAACTCAGAGAAATTACTTTTGAAAATAACTTACCATTTCCTCTTCAATCTTTTCATCTCCTTTCAGTTTGTTTTGGTTGAAAAGCAACAATAGAATGTCAGAGGTGGGAGGAAAGACATTTTCGTGACAGGATTGTGGAATATGCAACGGCTTGGGGAAAAGCACTTCTTGCCAGTCTCATTTGTATTCAATAACTCAGCAGGCTTTTCTTTTTTTTATGTACAAATATACATGTACAAACACACAGGTGGTGCCAGGATATTTTTTTTCTGCATTTACAGTGCATTTCCTACTTTGCCTTTGTCATCCTTGTTATTTTTAAATAATAATCATTATCCCAAGTTTTCATTTGAGAAGCAGATCATGCCAGGAATGTAAAGATGGTAGCACCTCATTTCCTGTGATCTTAAAATAAAAATTTTAACTGTTCTGCCCTTGAATTGTGTTGCATCATAAGAAGAAAAACGGTATAGTGTTGTTGCCTTGTTTGGGTTTTGGATTTCCTCTGCTTCCAAAGGAATAAAGGGACTGAAGCATTAAAAGCTGTTGGGTAGTGTGTGTTACTGTTGTTGTTCTCAGAGAACAAAGAGTTTCTTCTAAAAGATTTTAATCTGTCTTACCTGCTTCCATCCACCTCCCACTCTTTTGCTCCTCTGTCTGCCCTAAAATTTCAGAACAATATCTTTGGCAGAAGGAGCTTCACTAAAAGTATTTCAGAGTAGTTAAGCTAAACTGAGATCTGGAACAATACCTGGGGTTTCTGAATGTGGAGACTCAATCACTTCTTTTGCCCCCATTTATCAGACCAAACCCAAATCAGGCCTCTCAACTGGCTGCCAAAACATAAACTTGAAAGTCTTTATATTTTTAATTTATAATATTATATATTATATTAATGTAATATTTAATATTTATAATTAAAATTAATATAAAAACTCAATTTTTATATATTATATATCAGATACATAATTTTATTTTTAATATTGGACACAATTTTAAGGTTAGCAGCAATTTAAACTCTAAAATATTAATTTCATGGTGTCCTGGAAAGAAGAAAATGGGAGTGAAAGCTTTCCTTTTTTTCATTTACAAAATTTTAGCCTGGAGAATTCTTTTTGATTTTAGTGGGGTTATTCCTCATTTACAGGAAAAGAAGAAGGTGGTGGGATATGTGGTAGGCTGTCCAGGATGGGTGTCCCTGGTGGGATTTTCATTACTGTCCACAATGTGTCCTCCCTGTGGAGCAATGTGGAGGGAACTATTGACTATTTGGGGAAACAAATGTAGCTATTGACTTCAAATTTGCAGGCAGATATTGCAGTGATCTCATCTTCACTTCTGGTGATCACCTGTACACTACTCTATTCACAGCTGTTCTTACTCATCCACTCCTGCCCATTGGTAATCATGATTCGAGGTGACTTTAACACAAATCAAATCCACTTCTACCAGCATGGCCTGGGGAGTCTAGCAATGATAAGCCAGATGTTGGTGTAGGTATGACACTAACAGCTGTGAGATCTCTGAATTACCAGTGGATTTGCACAGGAACACCTGGAAAAAGCATTACAATCTCAGTACAAGCGCTGGGAAACACAGACCAAGAGATATTCACATAATCCACCATTACTCTGTCCCCACAAGTCATCTTATTACCTCTTTGATGGTAATTGTTCAAGAGGAGCCAAGACAAATGAAGAGGATCTAATTTCTTGAAGTGAAACTAGAGTACTGTGCTAAGCAGTGCTGAAACACTTAAAAATACCTTTTCAAATCCATACATGCTGAGCTAAGGAACAAGCAGAGTTCAGCCAGGCCACAGATCCAGTACTGGTTATAAAACAAGCATGAGGACTGGCACACTCCAACAGCAATGGCATACAGGACATGAACCGACTGCTTCACACATTTTGGGCATTGCTGTCTTGCTGACGACCCAGCTCTACCCTGGTGTGGATGGTCAGAGTGTAGTCCTTACACTGATAAAGAAGTAGATACCAGCTGAACCAGTCCACCACAGATTTGGAAAGTTTTCTGAGGCGCCTGGATCTCTTTGCCTGAAAGGCAACACCTTTAATATATTTTATCTACATTGATTTATGGATAATAAGTGTATCAATTTAGAAATAAGCAACAATTCAAGGTGAAGACCCAAGCAAAGCTTTTGCAGTCCACAGCTAGTGATCCTGTCCCACAGACTCACTTATAAAAGCAGAGAGGACTCTCCTGCCTTGAACCAATTCAGCTTTTGCTAACAGTGAGTGGGAATTTTATCACTGGTAGCAAACAAGAATACAGGTACATCAGTGCGCACCAGAGTTTTTACAAATATTACTCAGGTGCAAGTCCACTCCACCTTATTTCCACAAGCATTGAAAGGTACTAAATAGAGGCTGAAGGTCAGGTCTTTTTTAGCATTCACCAGCTATTACAGAACTTAAGCCACTGCACACAGCAGTCTGCAGATCCTATTTTACATAAGATGAATAGCAAAATGTTGAGCTTTTGGCTTATCAATTTGACTTGTTTCCTCATGTCCCTGCATCTGTAACAAAGCAGGGGATAATACACCGTTCCTGCATCCATCACCTGCTGGCTCTTGTGGCTCCTGCCCAACCTATGTAATGATCCTGGCACCCAGCCTCCCCTTCGCTACAGTAGCCTCTTTTGTCACTTGTCAACTAATTAGACCTCACAGGCACATTACCAGCATGGGCAGACAACAAGGCCTAAAACAATTACAGTTTTTATTTTTAAAAAAAGCTACCAGAGGTTTACTGAGTCTTATCCAAAGGGATTTTATGGCAGCCTCAGAGTTCTCCCAACAGAACAGCACCTGAGAGTCTCCAAACAGCGTGATTTCATTAAATACTCAATAGGTTTGTGTTTCTAGAGTGGGTACAGATGTTTCTTGTTTTCCTTCAGACATTGTGACAGACATAAATGGAGGAGAATTGTCACTCATACGATGTTGCAGCATTTTATGGTCACTAGGACATTTTGCAAAGTTTTGGTGCAGCACTGCTCCCCCAGTATCAGAACCTTAGTGAAGGATGCCACTGAATTTTGGGACTGGCAAAATACCAGATTTTCTGTGAGTGTTGAATTGCATCTGCAGGATGAGAGACTAATTGGAATTATACATGAGGGGAAAAAAACCAAAAACAAACAAAAAAACCCCCAAAACCCCCCAAAAAACAAACAAAAAACAAGGGAAAAGGCTAGAAACTAATATGAAAAAGTTACAATCTCTAAAGGACATGGTAGTGAAGGAGGGAAAGGGCACAAGGCATACAGCAAGGTTATGGTCTGTACAAACTCCTCAGTCTAGTTCATTATGGAGGCAGTTTATCTCCATGAATGGCGCATTGTTATCCATTAGTGTGGAGCAAGATTAATCAACAAATGACCAAAAAAAAAACTACAGACATCTGTCAGTGAAGTGTTACCTTACACACCAGACATACACCAAAGCAGTGATCCCAGGTCTCCTGACCCTTCCCAGTCTTCAGGAGTTTGGCATCCTCTCTGCTTGGACTGCAAGCTTGGACTGCTGTGTTTGGACTTGGTCAGCTTGGACTGACTGATGGTGGCTGCTGCGTCTCAGTCCAGATGATTTATGAAGTTAAATGGGTTCAGGAAGTCCTTGTTTGTCCACAAGCAATATTCTCACCTCTGTTTCAGGCCAGGGGAGACTGAGACCACACTCCTTCCAGCAATATCTGCTACAGCAGGACTTGGAAAGCCAGCACTGCTCATAAATCACTGCATCAAGGGAGAGGCCTTTATCAAGGCAACCCTTTTGTCTGCTCTGTATCCGATAGCCATGATTCTGCAATAAAGGCAGAAATACTGTTGACTTCCACAGTAATTTACTACAGGGAAAAATCAGGCAGTAGGTTCGATACAAACTTGACAGTTATAACTAGCACTCAGCTGTGTGCTGAGGAGGCTTGGCCTTCTTACCCCACAGGAAAGGAAGATAGTGTTGCTTACGGTATTTTCCTCCTATTCCTCATCTGTCACTTCATTGCCTCCCAATTTCTCTTTGATTTTACACATATAGCTTTTGGCACTTCTCTCTTCTCCAGACTTTTGCCCAAGAGGAGAAAGAAAACAAAGCCAGAGGACAAACACTTCCTGAAGGAAGGATTGCTAGACAGCTACTAGAGATAGAGATCTGATTTCTGAGACTGGCATGAGGCAGAAAAAGAAGTGGTGGCATCCTTTATGTGAAATGTGTATGCAGAATGGGAATTCAGAAGACCAAGAGGACACAGTTAAGTTCATGCATACCTTCCCAATGGAGGACTGATGAATACTAAACTGAGATTTTTAATTAACTTATTACAAGCTCATGGCGATCAAAAAACAATATTCAGTGTCTGGAAGAATTAAAGCTTACCTGCACACATCTCTCTTACCTGGTGCAGTCTGATAACTGATTGATACCTACAATAAATACTCTCCTCTCCCTTGATAGACCCCCATCATTTCCTTCTCAGCACCTTCTGTCTGCCTGCCTCTGTTGCCTCAAAGCTTTCTCCATGAGGAGCCTGTGGCAGCATGGAAAGCCTAGAAAAGTAATATCTATAGCCAGAATGCATTTCATATCTTGTTGGCTACTGCAAAGAATATTTTTTCAACACATCTGTAGACACAGTTTGCAGTATCAAAGAGAGGGAAGTCCTCTACAGTCTGTACATTGTCATGGGACATATGTGTCTTCATGCAGATTTTCTTGGAAAAGACAGGAAGGCAAAAAGCTAATACATGGGCCGCTTTCAGGCAGTCTTAAGGCAGACTTAAATGAATCATTATTGTTTTACAAGGTGCTTCAGTGGTACACATGGATGGATGAACCTCCATGGATGAAGGAGAGTCAGCAGAGTGGCTGAGTCTTGACATCGTACATTTGATGCTTTCTACATTGGACTAGGAGAGAGATGATCCTTTGGGTTCCTGGAGCGCTGTAATACCCAATGTAAGAGAGATCTATGCTGTGAAAAAAGTAAAAAACTGTGCCCACCCCATGCCAGGGACCAACCTTGTATAGAACTGCCTTGGCACTTAGAAAAAGTGATGAACCAGCTCTGTTTGGCTTCAGGACCCTAGACAACCTTTGGCTCAGCAAACAGGTATTACAAGAGGCTCAAGCAGTACCAAGCTTTCCCCTGTAAATGCTTAGCTGTTACTGGAGGGTAACTTTTAGCACCCTATTTCCTTTAGAAGTAAAGACACACTGAAAACAGTGCAGGCTCATACTCTTCTGCTGAAGAGGTTGTGATGGGGACTGCAAAAAAACATCCTCCAGTGTCTGAACCACCTAGGAAACAAAATACAAAGTCATGCTTTTTCTCAGTCTGTGGTTTGACATCTTCCCTTTTCATTTCTTTTTCTTCAATGGCTGAACACTGGGATCATTTGCCACACTTGAAAAGAATGGGTCTTCAGAAGATCATCACAACCCTTACAACTGTCTCTCCTCAGCTCCCAATGTGATTTCTTTAGCTGATGGATTCAGGGCACGTTGTGAACAGCATTGCAATGGCTAGTAACTCTGCACCTACCTCCTTGGAGATGCTGAGGTGTTTAAGGAGCTCCTCTTCATCTCTTCCACTACTAAAAAGTGCTTGTGTGACAGCTTGCAAGGAGAGGAGAGGGCAAGGAACCAGCAGGTTAGCACCAGCAGTTCACATTCATCACACAAGCTTTACAAGGAAAAGTTAACAGTGGGGGAGCAGAGAACTGAAAATATTCTTTGAGAACTAAATTCCTCTCAGCTCAACACTGGAAAATACATGTCTGTGAAACAAGACAAAGAACCATCAATCCTCCTCCTACCCACCACACCAGCAGAGGGGTGGGGGCATTTGAGCTGATCTGGGTTTTGGATGTCAAAGAGCACAGGTGCTAAAGGATCTACAATCAGTGGAGAGAAGGGGCACTTTCAAGGGCAATTGAGCACAGCTGATTTTGAACCCATCTCAGGACAGTATTGTAACCCTCAGGAAGGGTTTGTCTCTCCACTGGATATCAGAGTTAGGACATGGTTGTCCCCTCACATGCTTCCTACCACAATAGGAGCTGTAAGGTTCTGCAACCCTTGTAAGGTCTTGCCACTTTATCACCTGCCAAAGCAAGCAAGTTGAAAGCCTTGCTCTTCCGGGTAAATCAAGAAAAAATGAAAGTAAAATTGATAGCAATAGTAATTAATATTTTCCCTGAACATTTTTCTGATTCGTCTTGCTAGAATAGAGAATTGCTCTTTTGCAGGTCTATTCTTGTTGCTATTCCCTTGGCTTGAGTGAAATATATATGAGATGACTCAGAGTTTGAACTCTCAGTATATGTTTCTAATACAAAGTCTCTGTGTGTCTGGGGACTTAAGACAGATATTTAATTTTAGATAAGAAATAGTGGTGACATCATGCCTTTGATTTCTTTGCTGGAGATCTATGCAGCCTGCACATGGTGAAGCTGTTCAGCCATAACAGCCTCACTGCATTTAGGAAGCAGCTTAATATTCAGCATAGGTACAGGGCAGCAGGCAGCCACTGGTCCTCTTGGGTGGTGCTTAGCTGGAGTGCACAACAACCCTGCTGCATCCAGACAACAACACATATGTAAGGGGAAAGGATATTGCAAAGAAAACTACATTTTCTAAAACATTTTTGTGCAGCTGCTGCATCCCCAGGACAGCAAAGCTCTAAGCAGAGCATGTGAGCTTGGGGGTCAGCTACCCTTATCCCCCAAGCCACTTTGCACATGTTGGTTTATGCCCCCTCAGCACACACAATGGAGAGGTTGAGTTTAGCCTTGCCATCAGTGACTTCAGCTTCCCACAGCAGCAGTCGTCGGCAAGTGTATTAAAGCAGAAGGAAGCATGCACATAACAGCTTCATTTTAAGCCTTGCAGAAAAAAAAAAAAAGACATGTCTTCATTTTATTTTGAAACATGACTAACTAAAAGCTCTATGCATGGAGGGAAGCTTGAAAAAAAAATCAGACTCCTGCAGCAACACCTTTTAGTTCAGATAATTTTGATGACATTATGGTGACAAATTTTCAGCCTTTCCCACAATTTTATACCTTCCTGCACAGCAGGCCTTATCCAAAAAGAGCTAGAAGAGCTATTAGCATGGATAAACAGGGCATAAGACAGGAAATAAAATCTAATTGCTGAGACACAAGTCAAACTGTAGTATTTGCACATCAGGACAAACAATTAGTGTGTGGGGTGTCTTACCAAGGGGTCCAACAAGGTCCTCATTCTTCAAAACTCTGATCAGTCTTGAAACATCTTCCTAAAGTTTAGACTTCAATTCAGCCAGAAGTTATAAATTTTCTCCAACCATTATGAACTTCATCACTTTGGTCTGTGTAAAGGAAACCATCCTCAGAATCTCCCTGAGCTTGCTAAGGGGCCTCTAAGCAAGTGGCAGACATGCTGCTGTTACTTCTCCAATTAGAGCCCAGAGTTAACATTTTTGTGGGGACAGAGCTGATTAAAGCAGCTCCTATAGTTCAACATACTTATGATGTTTTTACCTTTTCTATTTTGTTTTTATGCCTTTTGTCGGGTGCTTCTCCTAATTGCCACAAATGAATAATGAACAAACCTGCAGACTGAGACAACTGGGTTTTTTCTGTCTGGAAAAGAAAAGGCTTAGGGGTAACCTAATTGCAGCCTTCCAGTGCCTGAAGGGAGCCTACAAGAACAATGGAGAAGGACATTTTAGAAGAGTATGTAGTAACAGGATAAGGGGGAATAGTTTCAAACTGAAAGAAGGTAGGTTTAGATTAGGTGTTAGGAAAAAATTCTTTACTGTAGGGGTGCTGAGGCACTGGAACAGGTTGCCCAACAAAGATGTGACTGTCCCATCCCTGAAGGTGTTCAAGGACGGGCTGCACAGAGGTCTGAGCAATCTGGTCTAGTGAAAGTTGTCCCTGTCCATGGCAAAGGGTTTGAAAATAGATGATCTTTAAGGTCTCTTCCAACCCAAACCATTCTACGATTCTATGATTCTGGAGCTCACACTTAAAAGATGGATGAGAAAAAAATGGTGGGAACCTAGTTGAGAGCATTCCAAAGGCATGCCTAATCCAACAGCTGGAGACCTCCTCAGAGGACATAAGCCTCTCAGCTCCAGGGCTGTGGTTTGGTACATCACCATGGCCTCAGGTCAAAATCAGCCCATGGCATACTTGAGGATGGCAGGTTCTAAAGACTGAAGGCCACAAAATTGGTGCATATATGAGCTGCCTCTTACATAAAATAGCTCATAAAGCATCCATGACTTTTTAGCTAGTACTTATATTTCCGATTAATTTTGTGTCAGCATGTAAAAAACCAAAAGCTACACCCACAATCCCCAGTTTAAAGCCCCTTTGTATCAGATCTCAATCACAAGCTATTCAACAAAACTGACTAATAACATCGGTCTATGGCTCAAGAAGAGATGAGTGCTAGTCCTAATTGAAATGAGGTTGCTGAGGCTCAGTTGCCCCCCTCACATTTCCACCTCACTGACCAAGACAGCATCATTTGGCCTCACACCCCTAACTCAGAAGTTTCCTATTGAAAAAACCACACAATACAAACCCTGACCCATAATCTCATTTCTCTAGCTGTGTGAATTTGCAATAAGGTGGATGTGCTTAGCTTTTAATATTAACCAGCTAGAGTGCAAAGTGGATTCAAGGCAGAATGATGGTGGTTTGCTCAAGGGAGGGATGTGAATTTTGCTCTTACAAGGCATGCATTGGTCACAGAAATAAAGCATCAGTGATGTTACCCATGAGCTGTGAGCTAACAACAATTCTGTAGTGATTAGTTCAATGGTTGTGAGACACACGTACCCCTCAGCATCCCCTCTTGTGAGCCCATGCTCCTGAAGCTACAGCCCAGAGTGCTGACGCGCAAAGTTTACTTCTCTTTTAGCACTGCCAGTTGGTGAGTCATTTTCCAGGCATACCTAACACTATTGTAATTTTTTATGTAAAAAAGTACGGTTAAGAAAATCACAACAGTGTGAAGTACGGCTGAAGACTCAGCAGGGGTGTTTCTGCAGATCCTCAGGGAGCTATCAATTACTTTGACCCTGCAACAAGAGACTGTAGAAGACAGGCTTTTCTTTTTTTCTTTCTTTAAACTGTAAAATAATATCTTACTGAAGCTCATTTTACATCACCTTACTGGAGTATTGGGTCAGGGAGTCCATGGGTTAATCCTGTGATGGGTAATGAAGCATTACTTATAACTACATTTAAGATTTCAGCTCTTCATTTCCCTGCATAGTACCACTTGCTGTATTACCTATGGTGAACTGCAGCACTCAATTCACCTTCTGTGGACACTACTTATTATTTTATAAGCCTCTAGCATGTCAATTCTTCTGCATCTCTGCACTAAAAATATTTCTAAATGGCTTCCAATGGGGAAGTCTCTACTTTCATTTAATAAATCCTTTTAGTCTCTTTATCCCCTGGTTCTTGGGACAAGCAGAGTGGTCCAAAGAAAACATGTGCCATTGATTTGGAACCTAGGACTAAGACTCCTTGGGATGTTATACCCTTAAAATCACATTGTAGCCTGACTACTTTCCCAGCTGAAATGCATAGGGAGCAGATGCTTTCCTTGACCCCTTTGACCAGGCTTTCTTCAAGCTGTTGCAGGGGGTATGGCTCGAGCAATTGAGATACAGCTTCACAACATTTTATTTGGCACTGGGATTTTCTCATAAGGGAAGGCAGCAGAACTCACCACACTGGCATGTCCATGGCAGATTGGCATTATTTGGTCCCCAGGCACTGGCCAGTGCTGCCCCCTGATCCAGCAAAAACCTGCAGCTGGCCAGCAATGACACCCATCACATATCAAGCTGTGGGGCTCCTGCCTTTGAACTGGCCAGTGGGTCTTTGCTGTTTTGTTAAACTTGCAGAAATGTTTCTAAGTATTTGGATATTTATGTAGACTTTGAGACACTACCACTCAGATCTCCTGTATTAGGGTTGTATTATTTTTTATGTGAAATGTTGCAGCAGTTAATTGCAATTACCAGAAAGCACAGACAAGAGAGCTTGTTGATTGCCAGCAGACAAAGACACTTTGGAAATCTTGGATTTTGCTATAGATGAGAGCCTATAAATTTTAAAATAGAAACCACGTTATCATTTACAATTTCCGTTTGCTAACAAATTCTGCTAAACAAAATTGGTGGCTGATTAAGTAAACATTTATACATAAATAAAACAGTGAAGATCTCTTCAGTTATTGAGATGCAGCCAGTTCAGTCTCTCGTAAATAATACAGTGATGAATTCTGGCGTTACAGTGCACGATAAAGCTACCTAGTCTCAAAGTCTTAGGCAAACTAATCCATACGCATGAATCAATCACTTCATTTTAGTCATACTGGCGTTACATAAATGTCACTAAAATCAATGACTGAAAGACATAAAAGATTAATAAGTCCTCATGCGGTACATCTAACTGGGATGCAAACCTACAGCAGATAACTTCACGCTGAACACAACTATACAGGTAGTTTGGATAAGTCATTTTAAAAGAAAACTCAAGGGCAGGCCTGTGATGAGCAGGTGTGGATGAGAAAAATCTGGTGTGTTATTAATTTCAGACAATGCCGAGTTCTTTTTCATAATGTAAATTTTATTAATGGTCTCTGTGATAGCTTTTCATACTGGTTCACCACCAGGAGTACAGTAATTACAATGAATTAAGATTCATTCCATGCCTGAGGAGTAAGGAAGTCCAGGTAAGATATGGAAAGCAAGTAAAACGTCAATCACTATCGACTCTGGGCTGGATTAAATAAAAACTCTGCCCTGGAGAACCCAGCAGCTGGGTGGGTTTGGTAACAGCACCTCCCAGACACAACGTTCAGTGAGAGGGAGCCTCTCCCTCCTTACTGGCTCACCTCCACAAGTAACCTGTGTGCCATCGATACAGATGCAGCGGATGAGATTCATCATTTTTATTAGGACTTGGGTTGGTCTCATCTTTACACTGGTCAGTTACTGGGTGTCAGCCTCTTCAGGGTTGGAAAGAGAGAAACATTGCAGGTTGTCATAAACACCTCCAAGAATAATTCTTCTAGACATAATGGCAAGGGTTTAAAGTGTGGGATGACGGGCTTGTCTGGGGAGAGAAACTAATAGTGAGGGCTCTAATGAAAAAAAAGTCCACCACTCAACCCAGCCCAAGAGATTTCTGCTTTCCTGCAACCTAGTGAAAAAATAGGGAGCATCTTTTTTCCTGCAATTCCAGCCCCCCTTTCTTCCCATGCAGCATCTCAGACCTACCAAGGGCAAGGAAGCCTCAGGCTCGGGATTTATCACTGCTCTTTGACACTCCAGAAACCTTAAGAATGGTCTCCTTGTGGCTGTGAAAGATCATGAATTTTCAAACCTTTTGAAGGTATTTTTTCTTAACACATTGTCTGACTTTCAGAACATTTCTGGCACAAAGACAGGGTGAATTGTTCATATTTTTCATTATTTTTCTCTCTGGAAAAAAAGCTAACAGCCTTCATTGGGGAAGAAACCATAGCCGCACCAAGAGGATAGTCATCGTGCCTAAGTACATTATATGAGGCTGGAAAAGTGTGCAAAGGAAGAGGTGTCCATATGTGGCAGATGAAAGCACAGTGTCTTCTGTGCACTGGTTTGATAAATAAATAGAGGGTTTGATAAATATACAAATCGCTTGGCACTGGCCGTTGTTAAGCGCTAATGGCAACAGCAGCCACACAGAGACAGATGACAGAGGAGGTAATTCAAGTACTCAAAAGGAAAAGACCATCCCTGCAGCTCACCTTGAACCACAGCAAGTAAATTACCTCTCTAGATAACCACACCCTTCAGTGATTTGAGGCAGTTTCCAATTTCTGTTGATTGTCCACTCACCATTCTTTGCAAAGGTATAGAGGCTTTGCCACCAGCATTATTCTATATATGTGCAATAGTTGGTTGATAGTATCTGGCTTTTTAACGAGGAGGGCACAACACTTGGTCCTGATTTCTTGCAAAATGCTAGGCTGAAATGCTATGTCTAGAGAAAGTTATTCTGGGTAATTTTCAAAAGTATCTTTTTTTTCCCCTCAAGTATAGGTTTTTTCTAATTTCAATTTTTTTTTTTCAATTTTGCTGTGTTGTCCTGCCTGAATCCACATGGTTGGACTCAGAGTAAATAAGGCATAAGTATGCTTTGTGTTGTGAAGGATAAAGGGGAAAACCCAAAGCTCCTCTCCAGCTTCCATCAGTTACGATGCTGCAGTAGCCCACAACCTGCAAGTGCCCATGCCTGAGCACAGCCCTGTTCTGCTGGCAGCATTTGCAGGTGGCCATTCTTGTGCCACAGCAGGAGACAATGGATAACAACTCAAGGGGGAGCCAAGATTCATAAAATTTTACTCACCTAATGCCACCCCCCACAACTGCCTGCCATACCTTGTTCCCTGGAGAGCTGCAGACACCACTCTGCACTCACGCTAATAAAGCTGGACCTGGAAGCATTACCTATGACTGCTCAAATGTGTATCTTGGGCATATAAAGGTGAGTACAACATAAACATCCATGTTCTCTCTTCTCTCATGGACACAGCTACTCAGACAAGGGGACCTGCACTGGCTGTCAGCCACCTGCACCAGGCACAATCTTGCACATTCATTTGCGAACACGCTGAGAACTGCACACAGAGGCACTGGCTGACATGACACAGATGCCTATGCATGCCTTCATTTACCCAGCTGAACAGTTGCCCAACACCATTGGTAAGCCTTCAGGGTTTCTTTTTTCTTTTCTTTTTTTTTTTTTTTTTTTTTTTAACTAATGCTAAAAGGGATAACTGATAGGTTTTGCATCCCTCTGGTGATTTCTGCCCATCCCACCCCCCCACAACTGCACCAAGCAGCCCAAGTCCTCTGTGGGCTGTAGCTGAGTATTTACACAGCGGAGACCACGGGCCCAGCGAGTCCACCCTGTTTACAGGGACAAAGGATAGATTGTCTGCCGAGTCCTCTGCCGGATGAGTCTGGCATCCTTCAGGTGCGTTCTACACCCACTCGACTGTACAGCTTGGCTGTGAGACCCCATGTCAGCCAGGCAGACTCCATGGTTTCCCATATATCCATCCCCAGCTGAGCTGATTGAGAAACGCTATCTTCAAGACACTAAGGCTCATTTTTCCAAAAAAATATCTCTATTTACACATGACAATAAAATCTGAGCAGCTTTCCCTTGAGAAGCTTTCAGCAAGTGGAGCTGCTGCTGGACACATGCGCCAGTCCCTATTTACAAACAACACCTTTGCTTGACTGTACTCTTTTTGGCAAGTTCAGCTTCTTCTGGTATAAGGACTATTTCTTTGTCCCTCTTCTCCTTCCCTTGCTAGCTCTTTACACAGACAGGTCTGTATATACAACAGTGACCTGGATCCAGTGGGTTCACCTTTATACAGCCCAGCCTGCAAGCATGGAAAGGGGCTCAGGATGGTGCATTGAGCACGCTCAGCCATCTTGAAGTGTTATCAAGTTGCAGTCAATGTTTGTAGCAGATGAAACTAATTTCTTATTACAAAAGACAATTTTCACCCGTTCTATTCATCTTAAAAAACAGGCGAGCGACCAAATGATGAGGGCACTTTCCAGGGCACTGCCATGCACAGGGCAGCAGGAATCTCAGCTGAGCTGTTTTCTCCTTGGGGATGCAAGGGTTTGCTGAGGATTTTGTTGAGGCTAGTTTCTCCTGCCTTTCCTGTTGCACTATCCCAAGTGAGGGATGGGTAAACTGAGGCACAGAGGAGCTGAGGTGATGCGCTGGCATGGGCTTGCTGGGGCAGGCTTGCTGGGTGCCCCAGGAGCTAGATGACACTATCTTCCATGGTGACTCGCCTGAAGACTGGCTCCTGCTTGGGTGTCCTTCCACTTTCTGTGAAAATAAGGGGAGAGCAGGTAAAGCCCCAAAACAGGACCCTGAAGTAACCACCAGCTATTTTCAAGTCTATTTCTACCCACAAATAAATCACAGGATGCCTGGGCTTGCCTTGAAAAGGAAGGCTTGCTCAGAACAGCAATGAATGTATTTATGGGTCAGCATCCCACCAAGAACCTCCTCCCATCCTTTTTGCTGAGTTTGGTGCTGCAGTTTTGCCTAGCTTGGGCCACACATGAGCCACTTTATTAGTTGAATGGTGCAAGGATCAGCAGCATTGGCCACAGCTGCCCATCACTCTGTAGAGGAAGGGTGACATCAAGATGTCGCTTTGCTCCTCTGTGTTTAGCCCAGCTCAAGCAAGGAGAGCACAGAGCTGAACTGCAACCACCAGCTTGTACCAATCCAGCAGAGCTTGTTTGAGCAAACTGCATTTTTTGTGGTGTGTTCACCTCCAGCTCCCCCTTAATAATAAATAGTCAGTATAAATGACTGCAGAATAAACAGATTTGTTTTGCTATCAGACATTATCTGAAGGGCACTTTACATCCTGAGTGCTTTGCTTTACAGCTGCCTCTATAATCACTGCAGCCCCAGGGAGGAAAACACCTCCTTTCACAAGTACAGATTGGGAAGACACAGCCACATGCACTTTGGGATGAACACATGCAGACTTTTCCATAAATAATATTTCAGGGAGGAGTTAAGATAGCCTAGAAGAATCAAGAAGTATCCTGGAGCCATTTTCTAAGCATAAATCATTTCACCCCATTTCCCACCCACAAAATCTATGTTGCTTTGTATGGCATCATAATAAATATCACAGGGAAAGTGGTGCGGGCAGAACCAGCAACTTTTCAGGCATCTCCCAGTTTTGTTATTTTGACTGATCTGTATGATCTTTGAGGAGGAAGGACTTTCATCCTTTCCTTGTTGCTCATCACTTTTCTTGTTGGTTTTTTTTTACCCCCCCAAGCAGTGGGATGCATTTTGTCTTTTTGTTTTCACTGCTGCTACTAGCTTACTGGGCTGCTTTGCATTGCAGCACAAACTGTCAGCAGCTGAAAATGCCTGGGTGCACTGTATATCTTGGGGGGGGGAAAAATCGAAAATCTCACCTATTTAACATGAAGTACTCTACCTGGCTGGTATTAACAGCAACTTAAGCAATGAGGCCTTTCATCTCTAAGAATGGCAGCAACACAATCAAGGAGGTGGGTGAGGGAAAGGTGACCAAACAGCAGAGCTGAGGAGCACAGAAAGCAACTCTTCCATTTATCAGGGAGGGAATTTTCAAAAAAAAAAAAAAAAAAAAAAAAGCTGCTTGGTGGCAGACGAAACCCCTATTTTTTCTCTTTTTTTTAGGTAAGGAAACCAGGGGCTGGCCAGAGCAGGCACCCAACAGCCACAGCAAAGCTGTAGCCTGCCTGAAATTGGCTTCCTGTCACACACAGGCTAATCACATATGAGCTTGCATTTCTCTCCAGCTGCCTACAGAAAGCATCTGAGAAAGTTTCTGGTGTATTTCAGCCAAACGACAAAGCCTTGCCAGAAATTCGGAGCTTTTTCTTTTAATTCCCCCCACCCAAAGTCCACTTCTCCACATTCCCTCTGCAGCTTCTGTGCAACCAAGTCCTAAGAGATGTTTGGGGCACACTGCTGCAGTTTCCCAAGAGGCATATCCAGACATCCTCCACCCAATTCATTGACTGCTTGGTTTTCCACATTCAGCCCCAAAACCATTTATTAGTGGATGTTACCAGAGCCTCATGCCTGCTGAAAGACTAAGCCTTTGCTGCTGGTGGGACACAAAGGCCGCAGGGCTCATGCCTGCATTGAACTTTACTGCCACAGGGACCCAAATTTAACTCTACCTGAGATGCCTCCAAGAGAAGTGGAAGAAGACAGGCTGAAAACAGTTTTATTATAGCCATAATTTACCCATCAAGCATCCTGCTGCTGGAAACAACCTTTCCAAAGCTGTAACATAAGATACAGTCGATTATAAGTGGCAGTCTGAGATACTGGGTCATCTGTACAAGTCTTACCATGCACATCAGCTGAGGAGGCTGTGCAGCAGCCATGTTTGTATATTTTAAGTCGCTGTTTGGGGTCTTAAGCAATGCTGTCAAAATACCAAGCATTTGCTTCCAACACATAATAATTGCTCTGCATACCAGTATTTTTTCTTTATTTATTGAGGTTTTAACTTGGGTTTTTACACGTGTACAGTGTATTTAAGGAGTAGAAATATAAGAAAAGAAAATACGTGGAGGATGAAGAAATAAAAAGACAGCAAATACTTAGGATGCGTGGTTTTGTTCTTGGCATTTTGGTGAAGAAGACTATCACCATCTGTCTGGCATACCAAATACAATACACAGTAAGCACATTTTGATGTGGAAGATTTCCAAGCTACAGTGGCTAGTCTCAGTATTTCAGCTTTAAACAGACCGCCTCTTCTGCACTGGATGACAAATGATCTAGTGTATGATCCATGTATCCCTAGGGCTTGCCAAAGCCTTCAGAAGAGCAAAATTGGTCCTCTGCCAGCTACCTGTGCTGAACAAAATGTCTCTCAGTCCAGAATGGGGAGTGCTGCTGGCCCTCGGGGTACCCCAGTGCTCTCCCCTGACTGCATTGGTAATCCCTCTGCTGAGGACAGTCACCACTCATGCAGCCATCACTGCCTTCCATGGGAGCACTAGTCACAGATCTTTTTTCTAGTTTCAGCTTTGCGCTGCAGGATGTTCACCATGCTGTTACCAGAGAGCCTGTGACAACATGACATTTATATAATGTTCATGAGCACAGACTATTTAAACCTTAAAATATTCATTAAATAAAATTTGCATAGAGTCTAGCTGAATGCAGCAGATAGCTAAAAATAAAGTACTTTTCTTTCTAAAGGTAAGGAGGAGATCAAGGTGTGACAGATGACCGAGCCAGTGCTCTTAGGCTTTCCTGAGACAGGTTATTAATAAGATGAGCTATCATTTTATCCCTGTTGACAATTCTGCAGGTTATTATATTCTTTATAAACCAGCAAGATGAAGAGCATATGGGGATGTGTGAGAGAAAAGGCCAGCTGGTCAGAGAAGAGGGAAGGGAATGCAAGCAACAGGGACACAGAAGGACCCTCAGGAGCTTACTGCCTCCCACCACTACCAATGTGAAGCATCTCCCTGCTTATTACCTGGGGGCAGGAAGGAAGGAAAAAGATTGGTTAAAAACTTCAGATTTCAAAGAACGAAAAACAATCAGGTAGAAATGCACAGCATCATGGTAAGTAATTTTGTCTACACAGTGCCTCCCAAGCTGTGAAGAATACCCCCCCTTTCCCAGCAAACCTCCAGCCTACATAGTCTTTCTTGGCATGTCTTTCATCTTGTGTTTCTCCTTCACATGTTTCAGGGAGATTTTTACAGTCTCTGGGTAGGAATTGCCTGCTAGAGTTAAAGTTTCCTTAAGCAGTAAAGTGACGTGTCACTTTGTTATGGGGTAGTTTTCAATGGGATTACACAGGAAAAATAACTCAGTCCTGTGCAAATTAGGAGGAACAAGTGAAAAAAGGGATTCACAACTTGCAAAGCGCCCCAAGATGATTTTCAGGAAAATGCAAGGCATGGAGCCTTGCACTTCTCCATCCTCCTCACCTGCAAGAAAGACCTTCTGAAGGGAGAGCTCAAGCAAGGGATTGACATTAACAATCCTCACTTCAAACATGACTGGCAATCTATGCTTCCCAATGGTGGTCCCGTGTATCAGTTGATGTTTCCATCAGATCAAGCACTACCTGTTTGCCTCTATTCTGTTTGTTTCGCTGAAAGTGGGATGCTTACCGCAGTTGCATGATGATCTGCTCTTCTCCCTATAAGGCATATCTGGTTGCTTTTGTTTTGTTTTGTTAAATGAAGTTCTAAAAAAGAAGATCCCTCCAGTACTGGGCTGATTATCCCCTTCAAGCCAGCTTGAAAAGTTATGTGCCCCAAGCATGAGCATGGATTTAATACCATGATCACTACTGCCTCTTCATCAAGCTGTTTTTTCACATCCCTGCCTTGGCTCAGCATTAAGAAATGCCTTAGAAGTTTTTTAGCTCTCCCTTCTACCCCAGGAGCATTGTAGGCACCGAGGACTTAACAGTGACTTGATTTTCACATGCTGCAGTCCACACAGAAGACACCAGTACATTGCCAGTCATGTAAGAATTATATTTAGTGACCTACTTATCAACAAGCAGACACCTTCACCATGCCCATAATCAACTATCTGACACAACAGAGTCTGTTCTCAGAGGGAAAAAAGTGCCAAAAATAATCTGCATCCTGCTCCCCTCCAAAAACTCCCCACTAATTTACAGTCTTAAACTGTTTTTTGCTTAATAAAATTAAAAATATCTATTTTCCCTCTATTTTGTGATTCAGCTGTTTCCAAAGCTACAAGAATCACCAGCAGTGAATCCTATGGTGCCAGAACAGCCCGGGGATAAAAATAATCAGCTTGAAAATAAACAGCATTTTTTGCAATCAAAGCACTAATAGGCATAGTAGGTTGGTGGAGAGAAGCTTGAGTGAGAAGGGATGGAGGAAAAAACCGGCCTGCACACTGATAAATCTGAAGTACACAGAAAGGCTGGGGCAGAATGACATTGTAGTAAAGGAAGTCAAAGGTTTTTCATCAGGATAAAATCATCCCATACCAAATCCACCACTGTTTCAATCTTGCATAGTTTCAGGAATACTGGTAAGTGCTGTGTTGATCACCTGCTTCCCAATTTATCATGATGATATTTGCTATGGTGTATCTCACCCTCTGCATGAATTCAATCTTTCCATATCCCTGGAAAACTACTTTTTGAGTCTAATAAAGTGAAAGAGTTTTTATACTGTAATTATTTAATGGCTCAGCAGCCTCATTTGGGCTGCCACATGGATTGCTGTGACTGTGTGAGTCTGAAACATCTGCTTTGCCTGCACACCTAAGTCTACCATGCAGTGCCCATCACTGCTGGCATGGAAAATAAAATGAAACAGGGAGGCAGCATCAAGTGCAAGAACACAACCCGGCTGGTCAGTGGCTGTTCTGCTATGAAGTTAGGCGATTCCTAATATTCCAACAGCAAATGCTTTGTTGACAAATCTTAGACCCGGCAAGAGGCACTGCTGTGACCAGTGCTTGGTCAGAAATGAAGACTTTCCCAGATTGTTTGGCTGGCTGCACAAAGGACTCAGGTGACTTAAACCAGACTCTTTTGTAGGCCATGAATACCACCAAATACTACCACTGCTGGGTCTGTCCCCCAGCAAGACTCTGCTGAGCAGCACCAAGCAGCAGCATCCCAACATGAGGACAACCCTGTGATGGAGAAGAGCTGCTCTGCTGCTGCATTTATCCTCCAACATTGGGAATGTCTCCTCTAACACAAGCCTCATCCACCCGCTCCAAGTCTTTTGGCTTTTACCTAGCATGAGAGGACTTGGATAGACACAGTCTGGATGGAGGCAGCACCAAGCCTCAAAGCCCAGGGCACGGAAGGGCTTTGTGTACTGAAAAATAATTACTGATCATGTCCAGAGGTGCTTATTTTCCCTGTCAAGCTTTTTAGTCTATTTTGTCACTTTCTCTATTCCTGATTGCTTTTGAGGGATTTGAAGGGGGAGGCTGCAGGGGAGTAGTGAAGAGCCAGTGGGCCACTGGTAGCGGTGGGACAGGAAGGACAGTGCAACCGAGGATGGTGATGCGCTTGGCATACGCCTGAAGCAAAAAAAATAAAGAGACAGGAAACAATGATCGAGAAGGCCTAACGGGGACTTGTTTTACTCTTTGACATGCTACCAGCAGTTTTTAATCTCAGAAGAACCCAAATTAAAAATAAAAACAAAGGAACAACACCCCTCCCCCCCCAAACATTACAATGATTAGAAGATACGACACATGAAACACTATACTCAAATCATCCGCGTGTCGTTGGCTACTTTATACAGTAGGCACAAAACAGACCTAGAATCACCTGCAACAAATGTCAACCAGTGTTCTTCTCACCCTTAGCAAGACCACTAGCCTGATACTTCCAGTCAGCCGTAGCTGCATAACCTTTGTGCTTAATTTGCTCAGTTTAGCCCTCCTTTCTTTGGCATGGCTCACCCATGCCATAAAGGAGTGGAGACCCTTACTGAGGACAGTAATGAAGAAAGGAACAACAACAACAACAAAAAAGAGAGATTAATTGTACAGTACATACATACAGTATCTTCTAAATCGTGATCAGTTGTTTATTGGTTGGCAAACAAGCTTCACTTTTACAACAAATATTAGTAATGAGGTCATTCAACTGTTGAGACCGTACAAAATGGATCATAAATTAAAAAAAAAAAGAAAAGAGAAAAAGAAGAATTCATACTCCGTGCTGCTAATTTACCTCCAGAAAGCCTATGTTACTTAAAAATCCTGTCAAATAAATAAATTTCCTGTTAGGAAAAATAATGAACAGAAGACTTTTTATTAAAATCACTGCAAAGTACTTTTTAGCTCACTACGCGTCAATCTATTTTCTTCTTAACCACTGCAGTACAAGTGCCTAAACCGGGACCAGACTGAGCTGAGAAGCCCTTTGCTCCTCCAAGGAAATGGCCGTCTCCTGTAGGACTCCCACTACGACTATAAAAAAAATCCTCTCAGTCCCTGGATGTGACCTGATGGCCTGGCTGAGGGGCTACTCACCAAAGATGCTTCACAGAATTATCATCATGATCAGTTGTGCACTGACAACCAGGAAGTTTGCCCTGCTCTAGTCTGCCAAAAGGTCTACTGGCAATATGCCAGCTGAAAAAAGTTATACAGCAAGGAAATAAAAAGATTGCCTTGGCTGAAAAGAAATGTGATGGTGTTATTAAAAATGGTCCTTAGAAAGTGATGTGTGGGGGGTTATTTTGCCCAGTGAGATTTTTTGACTGGAATGGGGAAGGGACAGAGGGGAGGGACAGTGGAAGAGGCAAACAGAATTAAAAAAAAAAAAAAAAGGAGTTATGAAAAACCTTGCTCCTACTGGTAGACAAACTTACAAGACCAGCACAACAGAAAAAAGTTCTTATTTTTTTTCCACTACATTAACAGGGACGCAAGTTCTGGAGGAACAGAAAGCAGACTATATGTGCAATGCTAGTATCTGTACATTACATAGAAATTGTTCACTTCTCTTTTTCTGCCATTAGTTTTTATCATCCGTTAATACAGCAAAATGTAAAATATGCCTTTAGCACAGGATTCTAGGATTCCCTTCCATCTCATTAAATTTATTTATGTTTTGGTTGCTCCCACAGCAAAGGGCGCTGCAGTGAAACCAAGTTGTGAGTGACCATAACCCATGATGTGATCTGGATTGGTAAGAAAGAGTTTTGCTAGCTTGTTTTATGCAGCGCTCCCACCTAGATGCGTCATTGCTACTAGTTTCAAATGCACATTTTTGGCCTTTTATTATTTTTTTCCCTCTTAAATCAGGTCCTCGGTATTGAGCAACACAGCATCAAGGACTGTTTAAACAAACACGGCATAACTTGAGAAGGCCACGAAGTGTGCCGTTATCTATCTCTTTCATTAACATAATGAAGTCTGTCTGGAGGGAGAAAGGACGGGAAGATAAGGGGGGGGTGTGGGCAGCAGTTACTGTCCTCTCCGGGCCGGCCTAAAAATTCCAGTAAAAAAAGTCTGAGAATTTCCTTTTGAACAGCATGAAGATTTAGGAGTACACACAATATTACCACTGTTTGGATTAACTCAGAACAGTAAACCAAGCATTACGGAGAGGCTTTTAGTTGTCTCTTTGCTTAATTTTTTGCTGAATCTTCTATAGACTAGTGACCAAGTGAGCGGGTCCTTTTGCATTGCCGTCCGGGGGGGTTCCCTCTTTGTTTGGCGGGACTATAAAACCATCGCTGCTGCCTCGACCTAGCTGGTAGTAAGTATGTAGCTGATGGACGTGGTTCCTGGAGCCAAGATTGGGCATGCTTTTGTAGTAAACATCGTCGGCATCACCACAACTGCTTTTGGCTGGCGGAGGATCGGTCTGGGTACTGGCGGTGACACTTTCTGTCATGGGCATGCCAGCCAGTGCGGGCATACTGGTGTAGAGAGAATCCCTGTTGGGTGACTGGAGGTCGTCCGTGTGCTCGTTGGTCAGCAAAGGGAAAAAGCTCTCGCTGTTGTCTTGCGGGATGCGCCGCCGACTGTAGAGGTGGGGCTGGTGGTTGTCTGCTGAGTACACCCGGGGAGGCAGCAGCGGGGCGTCCGACTCCTCATGGATGAGCTCCAGGCCCAGGCTCTCCTCATGGGTGAAGGAGGTGGCGTCATCCAGCACAATGGCGTCGTCCTCACTCCCACCGCCCACACTGTTGACGAGTTTGTTCATCAAGTTGCGGCTCTGCTCACTGGAGCGCTCATGGTTGTTCAGGTAGGAAGGGATGTAGTTGGAGGTGAGTTCCTTCAGGATCTTTTTCTCAAGGGCGTTCTCCGTGTGGTTGTACCCGCGGTCAAGGATTTGCACGCAGTTGCTGAGGTACTCGCCGCTGGCGATGCTGTAGCTGTTGCCATGATTACCATTCAGTGGTAGAGTATCCGTGACACTTGTATCCCTGGCATTGTTCAGAAGCCCCTCTGAAAAACATTACACAAGAGAGGGTGACTTGTACAAACAGGACACTCATGCAGGACGTGCACACTCAAACCCCCTTCCTAGGCTGCCATGGCTGCTGGGGCTAGGCAGCAAAGAGAGTGTCGCAGCCAAAACAGGAGGGTGCAGTTCCAGCTAACCAGCTGGTGGTCAAGGTCTTCTGACCAAAAAAATAGCAAAGCACTGTCAAGTATGTGATTTGATGTGGCAACAGAGAGCTGGAAAGGTTACCTCTCCTGGCCAGTACCTACTACATCTCTTGTGCTTTAATCTATGTTTTCCTGGGGAGCTGAAAAACAGATGACCCTTGGCTGGTCCAAATTGCCCTGGCTCCAGGTGCCTTGGAGAAAGGGGCAATTCCTCCCAGCTGAGGGAAAAGTATTTGCAGACCAGCCTTATCACTACCCAAACTTTGTTTGGGAGTGTTTCCTTCCTAGGGCAAAAAAGTCCATTCTCCCCTGTTGCTGTCAGGGAAAAGACATAAGGCCTGAATGATGGGATTCAGAGATTAGCAAGGCGGAGGCATAAAATGCTTCCTGGCCCAGGCTTTCTTGGAAGAAGGCTAAATGCCCTACCTATTCTGGCACAAGGGCTCAACCAAAATTATTTACTCCACATTGGTCAGGTGGGGATTTTCTAATACAATTGATCTTGGAGGCAGCTGCTCTGGGGTCTTGTGAAGCCCTTAAAAATAGCTCCTATTCCACTTGCATAGTTAAAGCAGAGGGTTCAGTGGAGGGTACAGCAAGCACCATCAGTGCCACAGTATGGTGAGCTCAGGGGAACCTGTGAGGAGTATCAGGGTCCCGGAGTGCCCCCAATCTAACTGCCTATCACGTCTGCAAAGGTGTCTCAACACTGACAACGTAAGGCTGGAGCTCAGCTCTTTCCCACTACAGGAGATGAAGGGGAAGTGCTTTGAGAGCAATGCCAGCATGAGTGGGCAAGGGAGAAGAAAATCAGGTCCAGCAGTTAAGCCACCATATTTCCTTTTTTTGGGATTATTGGCCTCCTTGGAAGGAGTGCAAGAGTGGAGAGGTATGCAATAACTTATCGACCTTTCAGCTAAGGGCTTTGGGCATTACCCAAAGCTGATAAGCAATTCCCAGCAAGCCATGGTGGATCAGAAAACCCATTAAACTGACAATTTCAGATGAACAGTTGCTCATACCATGCTCAGTACATGGCATGTGTACCTTCTGAAAATACAGGATTTGGTCTATATCTGCGATGGAGTAGTTGCTGTATGTCATGGGTTGCACAGCACTTCTGAAGTCTTCTTCCTGCTTTTGAGTCAAATGTCCCAAATATGTTGGTTACCTTTTAGGTCTCTGAAGTTTAGAGCGTGCTGCCATATCCTGGGTTCCCCAGCAAATGAGGGAGCTATCCCAAAAAACCAACTAGCCATCACAGATACAGAGCAAAGCCATTGATTTTCAAAGTGAAAGCTCTCCAACTGAGTCATGATGCTTGGGGAGAAATGAAAAGTGAGCATTTTGTGGGGAGGACTGTATGTAATGGGTGACAGGTACAACAGCATCTGTTTGATGATTACATTGAGTAACATATGCATTGTGGCACTGAACACTGCGCTTCTGCTGCCAATGCATAGATCTGGGGTTTGGTGCAGAAATAACATGGAGGCATTGCAGGTGAGAACAGAGTGGGGTCTGCAATGAAACACGCCACAAAAAGATGCCATGACCTTGCAAATAAAAATGTGAATTTAAAAAAAAAATCATACACACAACTATATGAGAAATTATGCTGGGCAAACAATATCACAAAAAGAGAAATAAAGCATCATCTAATCTCATCTATATATATATGTACGCATACATATATATATACACACATACATACATACACACGCATACACATATATACATATGTATATTCATATTCTTTTGATTTCAAAACTGTGAGATTAATTTCCTTTATTAACTACATCATCTATATGTGATGCAATAAAAGTGAACTAAAAAAAATTACATTTGATATGCAATGTTTAGCTTTACTCCCATACTTGTCTCTCTGTAGGGCTCTAAACGACAGCATGAAGAAAAGGAAAGAAAAAACAACAAGTAAGCTTACAGCGACAGTAGGAGAAACATGAGTAAAAAGCAAATTGATGATATGCAGAAAAGAGAGTTAACGGAAATAATTTCCACTGCCCAGAATACATGAATTTGTTACAAGGTTTATTTCAGGTTAAAAAATATTGACATTTTAGACAGAGAAAAATATTTACGCGCAATATTCAATAGACTACATTTTTATTTAAAAAATTATCACATTTAAACCGTTTTCCAATGCCATTATAAAATGTTCAGCGTGCAACACAAATGAAGAAATAATGCCTGGAAACTTAAGAAAAGCCTGAAGCTCGTAACAGTCATGCTTGAAAAGACAGGCACTGTCATTGTCACTTCCAAAGTCTTAAAATGAATGGTTTTACTTACTGTTAGTTATAATTACCCCTGACAGTTGAAACTGAAATCTGTTTCCTTGCTAAAAATGTTTTGCCGTCCATCCTTTGCAACAGTGCTTTGTAAGAGTATGACTTTGTTCATCATGGGGCTGTTGGCATTGTACAAACTTTGGTAAGTCTGGTTTTTATTTTAATCAAACACATGGTAAACTACATGGACTTTGCAAAAAAAAAATAGTAAGAGGAATAGTAGTTTGAATAAAGGCAATGCTAAATGAAGCTATTGAGAAGAAAGGCTTAAAACAAGGAGAGCAAGAGATTTAGATGAAGAGACAGTGATAATGCTCAGCTTTTCCCCTTTGCAGTGGTCTGTGGTACACTGGGTTTTAAGTAGAGCTTGTTAAAGTTCATTAATGCTTGTTAATGCCTTCTCTCAAAATTAGTTCTCATAAAAGCTGTTGGGCCATTTAGAGAAACTCCTGCATTGGAGAGACCCTGCCAGTGTATGTCCATCAGCTTCCAGTGGCAGTGAGCACTCGGCCCCTCACCTACCACCTCCTCTTTCCTCTGTGCTCTGTGTCTTATCAAGGAATGGCTTATGCCACTGGGAAATGGGACTTTTCACTTTTAGGGTCTGATTCTCCACCTCTTTCCAAGACTATTTTTTAGGACTTCTTGCCCCTGGTCATTCTCTACCACAGACATGACAGTTTGAGCTTCAGCAGAAATGGTATTTTAAATCATATAACTGGGGAGGGAGAAAGAAATGGGTGGACTGGTTCCAGTCCACTTCTTAAGAGTGTCCTGCCTTGTCCATGACCAGCACCAGAAGTAGTACATGAAGGTGGAAAAAAAGAACATAGCCTCAGTGATGTGGAATGAGTTAGCTGGATGATGTTAGCTAACAATTAATAAATTAATTTACTGATCATCACCTCATGCCAACCACAGCCAAGACACACCCAGAGATAACAACAGCATCTACTTTTACAATGCACTATCATCACTTTAGCATGCCTGCTGTTGCAGCATCTGTAAATCCCAAAGGACCCCAAGGCATTAGGCCTGGCTGGTTTTGCTAACCTTCATTTCTGCAATGGGAGCTCCTAATACTCAGTTTTTATTTGTCCAGGGACAGCAACCAGTTTGAAAAGCAATAGCTATACCAGTTCTATGGTCATTAATTAACTTGAAGCATCCTGAAAAGAAGGGTTTGGGTTCTGCTCCCTATGAAATCAATGGCAAACTCCAGGGGCTTAAATGGGACCAGTGTGAGTCCCACTCTCTTCACTTTCCACGGATGAAGCCTGGATGGGTTTCTCCATCACCCATATAGCTGTGTTGAACAGAATAGGACTTGCAAAAGAATAACTCTGTTTTTGTGGAATAAAATGTTGTTAGCTGACATAACTGTATCAGAATCTAGTATCAAAAATTAGAAAAACATACCATTATTAGAATACACTTAAAACCTTTTTGTCACATTTCTGCCCATATCACGTGGGTTCAGTTGAGACATCGAGATCTGAACATCAGGACTTCCCTTAAGCCAAATGCTGATCTCGCATTACCTGTTGCCACTTGACTGAAAAGTCTCCCACACCTCAATGTTAACATGCAAGAAACTAGTCAGAACATCAAAGCTCATTTTGTCATTTGCGGTACACTGAAGTTCTTAAAATTCAGAGCGTTTCATGCTTAACAGTAACTCTTTTCTAAAAAAGCATTCTTGGAAGCAAATTTATTGCACAAAGTTAGCATAGTTTAGGAAATTAATGAACAGCAAAAAGGTCAAACACATGTGCTCTCCTTGTGCTTTGACTGCAAATACCTTAGTAACACAGTTTATCTATTTCTATCATGAACAATATGGCCCCATATAGTACAAAGGGGGTTTTCCTGCTTGCCTTATAACCATCATTATATACACCCCGCCCTTGGAGTTTCTTTACTGGAATGTGATGCCTTCACTGGGAGCAAAGAGCTGACAGAGTGCTGACACACTTGCACTTGAGCTCAGTGTTACTCTGCAATGATCCAGCCACCTTACAAGACCAAAAAAAAAAAAACCAACCCATGGAAGTGGCAGAGCAAGATGGAGTCACCAACAGATGGGAACTGCCAGAGCTCCACACTCCCTAGATCTTTCTCAGGTCTTGCTTAAACACTTCTGCCTCTCCCTCACAGAAGCATCAGGACATCAGCATACACTGTCCCTTCCCACAGACAGAGCAGAGACAAACATGTAGGAGACAAGAGAGTGATTTCTGTAGCAGAAACCTAAGTTAGGTATAACTGTCTCTGCCTGTTTATTTTCTGTTGCCAAACAGAGGATAGCAAAGGGCATCTAGTTTCCCTACACCTTTTTTTCTAATTTTTTTTCCTAATAGCACATAGAAGAAGTATTAATGCAACGGCAAAACATTTCTTACAATATCTCAGCTCTGCTCTTTGAAGCTAACCTACACTCCTTGCTTCAGCTGTCATTTTTCCTAGAGATCAAAGGCAGTTTTGTTTTATTTTCTGTTTTTCTCCCTGTGCAAGCCAGTGCACCGCTGACCACATTTCTCTGTGCCATTTCAAACAAGAGCAGCTTTGGTGGCAAAGGCCATTTTAGCTTCACTTACCTTCAAAGGTGTTCCTGTTTCTGAAATGAATGGTTTAACAAGGAAACGTGCTGACAACAAAGAGAGGAATGGATGCAGCCGACAAAACACACACACACACACACACACACACACACAAGACCAAAACAATACAAAAGCAAGGAGACTGAAAAAAAAATCAAAATCAAAACATTGTGAATGCTTTGAGTAAAACTGACGAGAATCTTTCAAAGTGGATTTGATCGCTCATGGAAAAATAGCATCTGGAAGATGGAAAGATGCACTGAAATGAAAGGAAGGGAAGGGGATCTCTTTTTTGTGCCCAGTTCCAAAAAAAAAAAAAAAAAGGTGTGTGTGCGTGGGGAGAGAAAAAGAAAAAGGAAGAAAAAAAAGAAAGAAATGGGCCAAAATAAGCCACAGAAAATGGAATTCTCACTAGAAAAATTAGAGAGAAACTCCAGCACACCTTGTGCGTTGTACATGCTGACAGAAGGGTTGTTATAGACCGCCGATTCCCCGAGCAATGTATTATAAGGGTTGTTAGTGCCATGAGGACGAAGCAGAGCATTGGTTATAAGATGATTAGCCATGGCTCCTGGAGCAGCCCGATAGAAAGACAGAGAAAAAAAACAACAAAAAAGGTCAATCAGGCAAATATGGTATTAAAAAAAAGGGAAAAAGAACATTCAGAATGACAACAGTTGAAATAGTCCTGATTACAAGCAGCCAGCTAATTAGACTCAGAAAACTGTATGCCACTAAAGCAGAACAGATGTTACTGACAATGCACAAATCCAAACCAAGGCAAAAGAAAATGTACTAGAAAGCAGATAAGCTACATTTATGGTGGTTCCCCAGTTGCTCAGAGTGTAAGCAAGGCTGCGCCCACATGCTTGCTACAAAGAAAGAAAGGAAGATGGCAGCCTACACAATGTGGGGGGAAAAACTCTCCAGAAAGTGCCAAATGAATAAAAAATAATGACTAACAGACAACAGCACATTCAACTCCCACTATGTGCTAGAATCTATTTTACCAGTCCTTCATAACACATCTAAAATCAAAAAAGCAGAATTAAAGAGAAAGGATGGAGACTGCAGCCTCTCTGAAGGCTCTTGGTATTTATCAGACAGCAGATGTTTCTCATGTCTAAGAGGGCAAGTTTCACTTCAGCTACTTCTCTGACACCACCATCAAGAACATTCATAACCACTTAAATCCATCCTTGAAGGTGAGAAGACTGCAGCTCCATCAGGCATTTCTATCAGGAGTGAGAGTGACCAGAGATGAACATTTCAAGGCTCTCTGTGTGCCCCACAAACACCTTGTTTCCCCATCCTCCAATCTCTCTGCTGCTATTTCCAAGGTCTCATCCAGTAGTTGTCCTCTGCTCTTTGGTTTATCCCTAGGAGATGCAGCCTCTGAACTTCAGATTTGAGGATCATCATAGCTTGGCAGGCGGCTGCCAAGACCTACCTCAATCCCATTGTGGGCATCAACTCACACAAAGCAAAGTCTCCCACTCACCTTTTAGCTGACTTTCAGGATGGAAAAAACCCTTAAGCCCCTGCTTTGAAATTCTTCTAGTTTCCAAAGAGATAACTGAATTCAAAACCTTGCCCTCAGGACCATTCCCACTGCCATCGGTAGAGATGTACAAGAGGAATACTCAAGGACAACCCTTGTTTTCAACCTCCTGGGCTAAACTGTTTAGACAAAACAGCAGGAAAGTATGCTATTGGTGGGGCAACTAGAGCTAGCCAGGACAGGACTGTCAGAAGGTTCAGGTGACCTGATTGTCACTAACATCTGATAGCCTCAACCCAAAAAAGTTACTGAAAAGTCAATCCTCGCGCCCAGTAACCCCATCAGGAATGTCTTTGCCAATGTCGGGGGCATGGAGACCCCACTTGCCTCTTTTAGGTGTGGAGGAGGTGGCCCCATGCTTTGGCGAAGGGTGTTTTGCAAGGCATGTGGAGCACTGGGTACAATCTTTGCTCTGCAACTGATTTTATTTTCCTTGGCTTTTTTCTTTTTTTTTTTTTTTTGAGTTGCTGAGGACATACAAACCTCAAGGCTCCCTTAGGGAGTGCTCCAAAAGCTCACACCTACCAATTCTTTGAAGGCTAAAACTGGTCAAACCTAAGGCTAGTTTGAGGACTCCAAAGCTGCCTCCTGCAGTGCTTGTGTGCAGGCCTGGAATGGCATTTCTGTGTCTGTGAGGGTAGAGGAGAGAGCAGACTGCACTCTTGCCTCTCCCTCATCATCCCCAGCCCTTCTTAGCCCCCGGCATATGGCATTAGCAGATCACTTAATCAGTCTTTTGAGCACAGGACAAAGTAGAAGGCAGTGCTGTATGGGGGCTGCATGCCAGGGAGGCTCCTCAACACATGCAGCTGGAAAAAAAACTTGTTTTCTCTCACCTGATATTTTTGTCTATGCTGATGGAAAGCAAGATGAGCTGCTGTGTTTGGAAATAAGGAAACAAAGCTGTCTCCTGTAAGAAAACATTATATGAATGCTTAACTAAGGAACCTTGAATGTAACTAATAGGTAAATGAGTCAATTCCTTCTTTATGGTAATGTGTTTCCTATCAATCTCACATACATCTGGGATGAGGGGTTGTAGGAACCATTTCTTTAGCTCTTGCACTAGTTTTATACCAGTGAGTACTAAGCCCATTAAAATTGTTTCTGCTTTCATCCCACTTTTAATCAAGCTGGGTGATAAAAGATTCAAAAAGCGTCTCACTTTTAAACAGGTAATGAGAATGTCCAGAGTTAATGCCAGCCATAAACTCAGAAGTGATATAATCCTCCCATCTGAGATTTAACACGATCTCCAACTCACTCTCGATGAGATTTGATATGAAGAGTATACCCGCAGTGGGGTTTTGAGCACTTCAGCTCGAGGCGTGTTTAAAAGCCAACTGCCAGAAAGGGCATTTCACTCAATAGATCTGCAGACTGATCTGGTCTAGTGAACCCCGTCAGGCAGGAATAAGCTGATCCCACCATGGCTGGGCAGGTCAAGCTGTTTTGCATGGGGGATGCTCTTGGCCTGTGACAAGTGAGAAGGGATCAACCTGTGTCAGCACTTAATGCTTCGTTCGCCTACATTTGCCAGCGTGGTGGACTCTGAAGTGAGCTAAATTCACACAAACATGGCTCTTTCGGGCTGTCAAAAGCGAGATAGTTTCTGGCAACTTTTAATACAGATTCTGACTATAAACTTCGCAAAAAAAGGTTGAAAATACAGAATAAGTAGGTCATTTTTGCTCTGTGCTATGTGTAAAAGACGGGGCTTGGTACAACAGCCTGTACGCAGATACTGAGCAAAAGTACTGCATCTTCTGCCATCCTCTCCCTTGACTACATTAAGATGTTTTAATTTACTGATCAAAAAGTCACCTTTAATGGCAGTGCTGAGTAACTCTCCTGTAATTTACCTGGTGCAAATCCAAAACAAACCCACTGCTAAAACATACTTTCAGAACCAAATTGGGTCCTAAGCACTCTGGAGTAGGTTCCCATCATGGTGGGCTGGCAAACTTCACACTCTCTGAATGTCACAACAAATGTAACTTTGGCATCTTAAAAACAAAATTATATGTACTCTATATCCATAAATTTGGGCTCATTTCTCCCTAACTGCTTTTGAGCTGCAACATTCCTAGCCTAAAGGGGTACTGAGAAAGAAGAAATGCATCTAGGCTCCAAGAAGCCTACAGCTAAAGCTTTAGATAAAACAATAACCAAAGAAGCAAAAAATATTCATTATTTGGTTTCTCTTTCCCAGGAGGGAGAAAGAAAAAGGTAACATCAGCTATATGCTTAAGTATCATCCTCCCTTTTTCATAACACTTTATCATTGCTATAGCAACCAAAAAGACTATTAGGAAGAGCACATTAGGTCTGCAGATGAGGCACACGCAGAAGGAGTGAGCAGACTATCAAACTATGACCTCATTTGCATGAAAATGGCCTTGGTAAAGGAAAGCCAACAAAATCCCAATAAAGTAAGCATGGGATCATAGTGACATGCTCTCCCAAAACACCACGAGAGAAAGCAGAGGTTTACTCTGCAGTCCTGCATGTGGGTGTGCAGCAAAGGCTGGGTGCTGGGACTGCGATTGCAAAGGTCAGTGCATGCATGTCCAGTGACTTGAAAACCAGAAAGATCAGGGCTGTGAGTGCCTGTTGACCACCCTGAGTCTTCTCCCTAGCAGAGTGCTCTTGAGATGTCGCCCTTGGTAGCTGCCTGGCTCAGTGTTGGCAATGTGCCTAATATCCTCAGCAGGCAGCAGTTATCATGGTTTATTTTTATTTTTTCACTTACAGCTGGATCCTCAGCTCTCAGCAGTTGTGGTGCAACACGTCTCCCAGCAAATCCCAAGGCCCTGTGTCATCCTTGCTTCCCTACATTTCAGCAATAACTGTCCCTATACAAATCCCTCCTTTGCCATCTCCTGAAGCACCTGAGCCCAGCACACAGGCACCCCTCTTTATTTGCCTTAGTTAGGGAACTGCCTTCAACTCAGCTGTGCTGAAACACCTTTAGTTCTGCTAGTCAAAGGTATCCTACTGAAAGCAGATGTATTCTGTTTCCAAACCCCTATCATGCTGCCTATGTGTAGAAGTGTAACTCTGGTGTTGCAAAAAAGATAGGGATTCAAACACTCAGGTTCACCTGGGCACCCATCTCTTTTTTCAGTAAGATGAGAACAGCACAACCAGCAAACATTTAACAGCAGAGCTCACACCTCTGCAAAAATATTTCCTACATCCACATTGGTACCATGCAGGCCCAAGTCTCCTTGTTTCCACTGATGAATTCCACAAAAGCTTAGTGCAAAACACAGCTAACAAGCCTACTCTGATATCCAAAATTTCATTCAAATTCAGGTTGCTGGAAATGCCAGTGCTCAGTTCAAGAATTCCTGATGCTGGATTTATTCAAGTGAAGGATTTACAGGCTGTGATCACAAGCTAAAAGGAACAATGCTCTTTCCAAAGGCAAGTATTTGCTGGTTAACACACACATGCTCCTGTCCTTCATTAGCATCAGCGATCCTCATGATTCAAGTATTGCAGATCCCATCTGACTGGGTTTAAAAAGCTATGAGAAGGCATAGCCTGTGCTCAGAGTGCAGGGAGAGATCTGGAGGGTTGCATTTTTGATCGGCAAACTGAAAAAAACTGTTAGGAAAACCAATCAGGACAAAGCAAATGAAAATCCCACAATTTTTATCATCACTATAACCACACACAAAGGATTCAGATAGCTACAGTTAGCTGTGTTATGTGCTTATGAAAGCAGGTATTATTTTAATGACAGTATGCAACCAAAGGGTATCTTTTTCTTTCCATTCTAAGGTAGAAATTGATGTCTTCCATGCAGGACACAACACTGAATGTAGCAATAATTTTTTAGAAGGGTAAGTGTAAGGACTGGATGGGAAAACTGCACCTTGTTAAACATAAGTGTGGTTTATCCACTCACTGAAAGCAAAGGAGGAAGATTATAATGACAAGCACACACTGCCAGACTCTAGATTGCATCACTCAGGAACAAAATTCAAATAATTTCTTGTGGGTAGCTGGCTGACAAAGCCACACAAAGACATTTAGGTTACTTTGAATCATCTATGTGGTCTACCCAACTGGAAGGGGTCCTACTGTCCCTCCTGACTTTTTGAAAAATACTGTCATTCAGTGTGTGTCTGCCTGGCTGAAAGGGCTTGAGGAGTACTGCTTTAACTGGGATCATCTGTCTGCACAGGTAACATATAAAATCAGTGTTTTCCAAATTAAATGTTTTCACTTCTTTTTCCAAAGGAATGTCTAGTATGAAAGCTTACTTTGACTTTTTTGTATTATGTTGTGTTTTTATTAGACTAGAAACATAAACTTTTTAGAAAATGCTCATCTGAGTCATAACAACATTTTTTGTTGCCTCTGACCCAGCAGTTTCAAAATGTAGATTTTCTTGGGCATGCTTCTTTGTTTCAGAAGAAAACATATGTACTATTTTCGGTTAACCTTAATCCTATTTAAAGAGTCTCTCTGCACCAATTTCAATTTGTAAATTCTGGCTGGTTCTGTACATCACTTAGCATCAACTTACTTCTTCCACTTCACTCCCAGAGAAACAAAATACGGGTTTGTAGGAGTCAAAGCTCCAGTTTTCCTTATGGCTTTCCTTCCTCACATTCCATAGTGCCCTCTTCTTCCTTACAGGTACAGTTTTCAAGTATTTAAAGTATCCTAGTCTTCAAAGTGTTCACAATTTATTTTAACAATGAATGCAATTATGAAAAGTGAAATCACACATATTTGCTGCAGGACAACAGGTATTTTCAGCATTTTTTCTAGTTCCCTTTCACAAACACTCTGTTGCTTAGATTTATCGAGCTGTGTTCTTATAATAGCCAACAGGATTCAGTTAATAAACTTCAATAAACTTCCCTATTAAATTTCCTTCAAATAGGTTTGTTGTCACTTGCAGCATCTAATCTATTCATTGTGATGCTATTAATACTGACTGCAGTGAAATGGAGTTTCAGCAAATGAGGTTGTTAAGCTCTGGGCCATCTTCTGCCAAATGAAACAGTCCACGCTTTTATGCAGAGGCAGGGGAGCAAAAGTATTTCTTTGCCCCTGTTCCCCTTCCTTTCTTCTGCAATGATTTCAGATGACAAACCTCTACTGGATTATAATCTGCAGGCCATGTTCAAAACACACAGATAGTCTACATCGATTTATAAATATTTGCTTGTTTACTGATTTCTTTTCAACTGCCTGGAGCAGAAACATTGTCCCAGTATGAGACATTTCTTTACATCACCAATACCCCTTCCAAGTGTTTATACCTCATTGTATCTTGACTATACAACGATGCAGTATCCCCCGTTGTTCCTGTTTATTAGACCATTAGCCATATTAGACCACGGCTACAGGAATCTACATAAGCAGCTGTGCTTTCTTCCTTCCTCCTTCACAGTCATCATATTAAGATTGCTCTGCAGAAATACTCTGCCAGATCTAATACTCCCCAAAGCCTGCTCTGATTTCAGAAATTGCCTTGCCCTTACTTTTCCTCTTAAAACTGATCCACCTAATGACTGAACTTCCAATTATATGGCTGTCAATCCTAAAATCAAAGCCAGTTCATAATATCTCCCAAAGGAAGAATGTCATGTCACTCACTGAAATCACTGCAACAAATCTCAGTTAACTCAGTCCCAGGCAGCAGAGAGGCAAAATAAACCAGAAGAATATTGACAATGGGATTAATTTTCCACACAGGCAGAAATATGAGTTAAACTCCCTAAGTTTTGATCCTTGATGCAGAAAATCATAATTTTCCTAACATGAAATGTACAGCTGATTGAAAAAAAAAAAAAGAGGAAAAAACTAAAACAGCAGAGGCAATTTGCTAGTCCAAAAGGCTGACGAGTTTCCCTTACAAACAGAACATACTCCTCTGTTGTCACCTAGATGGAAACTCTCTCTACTTCATATGTGATTATCAGGATGGGTCATTTTGACACCATTTTGCTGACATTTAGCCAAGCGAACAGTTGCTTAACAGGGTCTCAGAGATCTATAGTTTACAAAAAGCAATCCTTCATGACTGATTTGGTGCAATGGCACATGGACTACTCCATCCAAATACGCCCTCCATCTGGGCAATGGGCCGCAGGAAGAGGTATCCATGGGGTCAGGGTGGGGAATGACATGTCTGTAAGAGTCACAAGAAGCAGAAGAACATGGGGGATGAAAACAAAGAACTTCATTAAGGAAATACTAGTGGCTAGTAAGAGGCAGAGATAAAGGGACAGCCTCCTACACTGGGTAAACTGAAAGTTTTAAAGTCCTGATATATTGATGATGCTACTTCTTTTGCAGTCTCTCCCTGGTGTTGTGGGCATTAATACAAGCATTCATGGCTCTGGGACAGCAAGAACTCTTGAACACCAATCTGCAGAAGTTGCACCATTCAAGCAGCTGTGGCAGAATGAGATGCTACAAAACAGCCTGTAGGTTCACTCTGGATTAGCAGGGAAGTGATGCCAGAGACTCTCGTCCTGCTTCTTAGCCCTTGATTTCTACAAAACAGCCAGGAGACACTTACCTCCAAAAACACCCTTCTCAAGTGGCAACCTGGACTGAAAAGGAATAGAAAGTGAACTTCTAATTGTATTCCAGAGGGAGGAAGAGAGTGGTATTGCTGTTGCTGTTAGTGGTGAAACCAGGGGCCTTCAGGTTCCAGGACTGATGAATCAGTTGAAGGAAAGAACAAATTTCCCAGGACTGTGGGCGTTGCAGTGGGCAGGGAGATGCTCAAGGGCAAGGAATGCTGCATCCCTCAGGTTCATACATTACCTTGCCTCTGCCAACTCAGCAATGGTGAGCAAGGACACTTAAGCACTGACAGCTCTCAGTGCTCTGCACAGAGGGACAGGTTCTTGACAAAAGGGACAGGTTCTTTCTTCTGTCTTAAAGAAATTAGATTTGCACATTGGCAGATGATGATCTCTGAATAGTCACTGAGGCTGCTGTCCCTGTAAAGGGCCATCCCAGGCTCAACTTTGAGAAGTCCTCAACACTTACATCCATCAAACCCTGAGCATCACTGAAAACAGAGCACAAAGCATTTAAAGCCTCTTGAGGGGGAGTTCAGATTTAAACAGACACACCTCTTGCTCTACACCACATCTCCAGCTGCACAGTGATGGTAGTCACAAGACTAAAGTGTCTGCAGAAGGCAGACACTTATCTATAGTTCAACTGGTTTTGAACAGTTTAGTAGTCATAAAACAAAAATAATGCAAAGTATTTTTATATCCATGAACATTTTGGTGAGCTCCCTCT
The DNA here is from genome assembly GCF_047495875.1 of Pithys albifrons albifrons. Classification (NCBI taxonomy): domain Eukaryota; kingdom Metazoa; phylum Chordata; class Aves; order Passeriformes; family Thamnophilidae; genus Pithys; species Pithys albifrons. The sequence continues at coordinate 18,471,238 of NC_092462.1, read as the reverse complement.
AGGTATCTGTAGACGCCCTCATGAACAAGGCAAACAAACACAGGCACCTTGGACATCCTGAGTCCTCTGCACGGAACCTGCCTACCCCAGTACCCCTGCAGGAACAAAAATAAATGGGAAAAAAAGATATCACTAATCCTGCCTGCCAACATGCATGTTTGTATTAACACTACTCACTAATTTAAAATGAATGACTCCCCACACCATAAAATGATCTCTCTAGAAGACATGACATGAAAGCTGACTGACTTCACAAGAGCAATGGGGGCATTGTTTGCTGTCAGCTTTAAAATGAAAATAAATGGAAAGAGAACAGGGAAAGTATTCACTTTCTAATATCTTTAAGCCACAAGAAGACCCATAGTTGTTACTTGGAGCAGGCAAGAATTGTTTACACAGACGGTGATAGATCAGTTGATGGTGTACTCTGAATATCCTATCAAGCTGAATAGAGGCATTTCCACCCCTCCCAGAGCTTGGATGCTTGGTATTTGTTTTATATGCAACATAAATTCAACAGAAATCTGACTGTCATGCCAGTCATATCAATCCATCAAGGAGCGAACAAGCATCTTGAGAAAGACTGACATATGACGACAGCAGTGTTTCCATGGTCCAAATTTCCATCCTCCCTCCACTTTATCTAGACACTAGCAGCAACGGGTCAGCTTGCACATGGGTTAAAATGAGGTGCAACTCTCTTTCAACTGTACCTGGGATGGGGTTTGAGATCTGTGGAGGGATCCATTTTACTCCTTTTTTTTCCCTTCCCTTTTTTTTTCCTCCCCTGCTTCTCTGTGCTTTTAATCACACCAAGCTCTACCCTGTTTTCACTGCTGTATTGCCAAGTTATGTCCAGACCATGACACTCACCCCCCCAGCAGACAGCTAAATTAAAGCATCTTTCTCTTCTAACACTGAGACACATCCAGCAGCCCTCATCTCTCAGCAGCAAGGGTAGATTTGGGGAGAGTGCCCCAAACCCGACTCATTGCACTGCCTCAGTGCTAAACTGCAGCTTCCATCTTCTGGAGTGACAGTCTCCTACCCAAGGAAGAATTTTACCTTCTATTCATGTTTTCTAAATAAATAATTCCTAAATATGCAGGATAATATGGCCACCTGAAGATAATTTAAAACTTCACCCACACTCCCTGCAACACACACAGTCATCCCTGCTGAGTTCACAGCATAGATACAATTTCAGCCTGGAAATCACAGCTTAATTATATTTTTGGGTGGGTGGAAGGAATTTGATGGGAAATTTCATTTAGGAAACAATCAGGTCTCGGTTGGGTTAGAAATCAGGATATTAATGGTCTTCATTTTAATTTTCCTCTCTGACTCAGATTCCCACTGTTTGAATTTGAGCTCAATTTGTTCTGTTCATTATGAAGAAATCCACATGAATTTGACATTAAACTGATTACCTCTGAAAACAGTAGCAATAATTCCCCTTTTTCCTGTGTGTGTTTCAGATTAAGTCTTTGTGGTTGATATAAAAACGCAGGGGAGAAATAATAAAGCAAAGGGAAATCAAGTATTTATTCTGGAATACTACTTAGAAGAGGAAACATGCAATGACACATGCATTTGGGAAAAAGAAGCAAGGGGCAGGAACAAACTATATCCTCATTTCCATTTCAACCCATTTGCATGGGAATAAACAGGGGACAGGTATGGCTTTCCTAGACAGGAATAATAGGTGGTGTGCCAATAGTGGGGATCTTAGGGCTTTGTGATGACTCTTTGATGGGTTTTGCTGGCAAAGGCATGCTCCCTCACAAACACAGACCCTTAGGGCCACAAGGAATAAGTATTCAAGACTTGCCATCCTTCAGTAAGAGCTGTCAGAGGTCCTTGGCTCCAATCTGCAACAGATGTTGAGGTCGTTATGACACCCACAGGCATTACTGGTCTTGATGAGACCCACCGGGGACTCACACCCCTGTTTGGCCCTGGGCACCCAGTCCTTGCCTTGTGCCTGTCTCTTGGCTGAACCTTGGATCTGGGTTGTAGCTCAATTTCCAGCCCTGTCTTTGTCACGATCTCCTGCTGGTCTGGACTGGCCCCTGGACCTCATTTATCCCCTCATCTTGTCCAGGGCTGTCAGCTCTGCCTCCTGGCTTAAGCCCCTGCGGCACTATGTCCCATCAGCAAGGGTTTGGCTTGTTCTTGACACTTCTCAGCTCCCAGTTCTTCTCCATCCTGAAACAGCTCTGTTCTTACAGCTCCCTGGCATTTCTTGTCTTCAGACAAGTGGAGCAGCAATGTAAACCACCAGGAAGTCCCTCCAGGAGACTCCACAGATGAGGGTGGCAGGGATGGTGTTCAGTGCTTTGGAGGTGAGTGGATGTGGAGAACACATGCACATAGTCAAAAGACAAGAGGTGCTGATACTCCTGTTTGCATATCAAGACTTCTATTGCAATAAACTATTAAACTTGCTGTCCAGTTTGTAAGCCAATACTCAGAGCATTACAGTGTGAGTACAGCACTTGACTCAACATAACAGACCTCTGGAGTAGTTTCTATTTTCTATGGAATCTGGTGTCTCTACCCATAGCCCATTTATTTCCCTGAAGAGGGAAAACTATTAAGATATAGTAAATGTTTGCCATGAACAAACATACAGTTCCAATTATCTGCAAATTTGAATGGATATACATAACTCCATTAGTACATTTTCTCATAACAAAGCATTGCCTTGTACCAGTGACAAAGTCCTTTGTTTCTGCTGCTCTCGAGCCTCACCAAAACAAGAAATATTCTTTAAAAGATAACTTCTGTTTTTCCTCTGGGAAAAAAACCAAACACCCTCCCTCCAACTTGAAAACCTGAAGGGCAACAAATTACCATATAGTTCATGATGATTTTTTTCCTCTCTCACTTTCCTTATATCCAAAGAGAGACGGTAATTACTGTGTTGCCTCTCACCTAAGACATGGATAAAAATAGGCTGTAGTCACACTACTGTTTCGTGCTATGACTGCTTGTTTTCAAGGCTGGTGGAGCTATCCAAGTACTTTCTGACAGTAATGCTCCAAAGGTAAGGCAGTTAAATGCCACCCTGATGCCCAATCCCGTCAGATCTCGGAAGCTCAGCAGGGTCAGCCCCAGTCAGTACTTGGATGGGAGACCTCCTGGAAATACCGGGTGCTGTAGGTTCTAGTCCTGAGGACTTCACTGTCACCATCCAAGCTCACTCGGCCGTGGCAGATGAACCTCAGGAGTTAAAGGGTGGGGACAGTTCTGCGCACGCTGTTCCTCACCTAAAAAATCCACTGTGCAGGCTGGAAGGGCACACCCACGTGGGGAGAGCCCTTCCCAAATCTTTGTTCACGAAGCCTGGCCATGATGATGACTCCCAAGGTGCAAACAGACCCATCCCTCACCATCCTGAGACGGACAACTGGATGTACCCACAGCTTGGGCCCATGCTGCACTATCAGGGCTCAGCAGTGCTTATGCTTACAGCAGTCCTCTGCTCCTCTTGCCATCTGTGTCATGCTGACAGATACCCCAATTTCCCTCACTGGCTCCATCTGTGGGCCCAGCACAGGCCCTCAATTACATTAACAAAGTACAAGTACAGTCGAATTAGAATAACAGTGATGCTGTTAATTGCTTTTAATCTCTATCTCTTTTTAGAAACTGTTCTTAGCCCAAGAACCAAAAAATCTGATGTTACAACCAAGCAGTCATCTGCTCCACTTTCTGCTCATGAACTTAACACAAAGGAAAACTGTCTGTTGATTTGCTTCATACATTCCACTTTTCAGCCTTCAAAGTAATAATCTTTAGCAATCAGTCCATCCTACATGCATCTCTTTTGTTCTAGTTTTTCAGCACTGCATACAAGTGCCTGCATTAAGACCACACACCAGACACAGGGAAACTTCTTTTTTCTATTTGTGAGCTAATCAGCTTGGTTTAACTTTTACAACCCTGAAGTTTACAGCACTAGAAAAAGAAATGCAGAGAACAGGTTGGATGAGAAATAGATGGCACAAGTATCCAGCCAGACTCACGGTGTGAGAAATTGGGCAAAGTTGCAGAGTTGGAGTGCAAGGAGCAGGAATCTGCCTGGAGGCCTGAAAATGAGACCATGACCATAGGGTGGATGGGCATGATCTTCATTTAACAGTAGAAGAAGAAATCCATGACCAGTTTCTGTTTCCTTCCTCCTGATTTCAGTTGTGTAACAACCCCAAATCCACACCACTAGTAAACCATAATGTGCAGCAAGGGGAAACAAAGCCACATGTATTTTTTACTGATCTATAACTAGATGTTACCTTCAGAAAATATCTGCAATAGTTATGTATTCCTTAGGACAAAGTGAGTATAGTTTTCATTACAGAACACATTACATACGGCAAGTTTGGGATAATGCCTGAAATTCCTGGTACGGTAAACAAGAATAATAACATTATGGCTAATTACTTGAGGAGGTGTGGGTGGGTGGGTGGGAATACTAGATAAAAGAGGATAAGAAGCTGAAAAGAGCCACAGGCAATGTGGTATCTGCTAAATCAGAAAAAGACATAGCTATATGTCTAAAGGAGGGATGCACTAACACAGACACCACATTCCAGACTGATGCCCAGGAACATCAGGAAGGAAGAAGAGGGGATGTGAGGAATATGGACAGCTAGGGCAGTCTTGCCTGGGACATTATCATGTAGCACGAGGCTACGAGTATAGTGAATGATACCATGGAAGAAACAGGTTTAAATGAGAAATTACCCCAGCTGGAGGATCTCTCACTGCTCTCTGCTTCCACAACAGAAACATGAAAACTCAGTGATGGCTCAGGACAGAGAAGTGGAGTTGGGCCAGGACCTGGATGAAATTGTGATTCTGGGGAGAAAGGATCATCTTCTCCCTGTTTTAGAACAGAATTTGCTGTCTGAAGGCTCTAGGAAAAATGTCAGCACACATAGAATGTTTAACTTGGGAGAATGCAGACACTTTCATGCAAAAGGTGTCTTGGCTGGGAGGGCTGGAGCTTGATTTTTGAATAGGTACGCGAGCCTGTTGTATCAACCTCAGGCAGAGAAAGCTTCTGACCATACAATTCAAGGCTCACACTTCAATCCTCTGAGCTTTTATTGCACGCTTGTAAATAAAACATTAATGAAACAGCTCCTTTAAAGATGGATATATATTTAAATATTAAGAGAAAGACAAGAACTGTGAAAATGGCATTGACCCATTGCTCTGTTCAGGTGCAGCTCTCTGGAGAATTTGCTCTGTGCAAAGCCCTAAGACTACAAATGTTGCTTTTCAGCTGAAATAAAACAGCATGAAGAGAGAAATACTTGGAGCCCCATGCAGCTGGGATTACTGTTGATGTCAGGTGTATTTTCCATATGGAACTGACCACCTGCTGCTTTGGAAAAGCTATTTCCCACTGAAATGTTTTTAACCTCCACTTTGCAAATATTTTTCTCTACCAGAAAAGAAAAAAACCCCACCAACAGCAAATACTGTGCCTGCCTGCTTGAAAAAGAGGGAGGATGACCCTGTATAATAGTATAACTTATTCAAGTCACTTCAACGTTCCACCTAAAAGACTTCCCTTCCAAGATAGTTATCAGGCTGCTCCTGTAGTCAGTAGAGAGATTCAGGCCCTTTGGGTGATTCATCTCATCCAGCGTTACACAAGGAAAATAGCTGGATGAAATCTGCTTTGAAGATGCATTCCCTGGCAGTTCATTTCCCAACTGACCTTTAAATAACAGGTACACCTAGTAACAGGCTCTCACTGCACTGTGATGAAGATTGCTCACTTGAAACCTCTTCACAGTTTTCCCAATTTATGGTCATACTTCCTTCTTTGCACAGAAAAATATGTACAACTGAAAAAGGAGAGATACCTTTGTTTTGCTGACAAGCCTAGAAGATCCTGTTTGCTAAAGCATATTACTTGGTAGCCTCAGCTGCATTAGAGAGCAAGTCAACTTCTGTGCTAACTAAAGGAGCAAACATTTAATGCATAACACAGTTTGGTTTGCCATTGAAACGCAGTGATGGATGGCCAATGAAAACAGTGGCTCTTGCTGTAACCTTTGTATGACAACCAATTCCCCTCTTAGTCAGAGTCAGAGAAGCCTGGCTGCTGCTCTCCAGTCCTTAATGCAAACACAGAGAGGGATGTCAGGGCAACATAAATCAGGCATTTTCAGTAATGACAATTTTATTAATGAATCTTCAGTGCAAAGTGAAATTATCCTGGGACAAAAAACACCACTGAGCTGAAGTATGGTACATCTCCATGTTAACTACACTGCCTTCCCCTTTGCACTGATTTGGGCAACATGTATAATGTTCAGAGAATAGAATCATGTACCTCTAGTTACCCAGTACTACCAACAGCACAGTCAAAATCCTACAAGCTAACCTCAGGCAAAACTCACCCTAACATCAGTGGGAATTCTGCATGAATTCACACTGAATAAGAACCAAAGTCCCAACTCAATTCTCGGTTGAACTTTGCAGACCAACCATCAGGACTGGAAATAAGTTTGATTTTCATCGTCATGAGAGAACAGCTGGTCCAAGTAATCCCAATTCTAACCCCTCTTAATTTCAGCACCAACTGGGTAGATACACAAAACAAGTTTGGCCCCTGGTTCCTCAAGGTTTATTGATAAAGTAATTGTACTGGAGAAGAAAGAAAGCAATCTCTGAGACTCTTTTTATGGCATTCCCTTACCATCACTTTCCTGTAACTCCCTGAAAAAGACTTGGTTTAAAAAAGCTGTTCAGATTTCCTCCTGTGCCAGACACCACATTTTGTTTGGCATATACATTTTTGATAGCCTTTCCTCCGCAGATGTCTATAAAGTTCACATCAGTCAGTTCTTCAAACTAAGTATATTAACACCAACACAGACAATTTTGTTCCAAGCACAGTTTTTCCTTACGTCTATGTTCTGCTGTTCATTTTTGCTTCTGTAAAGATGACAGTATTGCTACATATCGAGGACAATCAGGACTCTTGTGATGCTTAACACCGGCTGTACAGGCTGTAATGGCCCATTTTTACTGTAAGCAATGAGGCCTGACACGTCAGCAGCTTCTGGCACTACTAGTTTGCTAAGGGAAAGGGTAGATTTCAACTTCATTTCGTTTCTCTTTTTTGCCTTTCCTAACTTCCTTCCAGAAATGGCAATTCTTGACAATGCACATGTAGAAATACAAAAAGGAAAAAAAAAGCAACAACCACCATAAAACCTCCACCCAGTTATCACTCTATCATTCCTTAGGTGGGAGAATAGAGTCCAGTGACGTTTGAGGTAAGGAGGAAAAGGCAGGTGGGGAAAAGGGGCAGCACATTTCAGACTCCTTTAAGCCATCAAAAGAGTTAGAGATATGAAAAATAGTTCATAATTACCTCTGTTGAGTGAAGCTGAACTGTTTATATCTCCAGTAATAAAGGAAGACTCGGACTGCTTTCGAACTGTGTCATTCCACATCCTACGAATCCGGCTCTGAAGAGGGATTGAACCACAGCAGGTAATGAATTTTTAGCAGCTGCAGAGAGGTTTCTTTCTGCCTCACTAAAGATGGCTATTGGCATGTCTAGCTCAAGATGAGACTTGTTTGTACCCAGCCGTAAGTGGTTGCTGTTTTGCTATATAATCTGCCTCATACGTGTCAGACCCTGCCTGCCTAACTTCGTAACACAAATCCGTAGCTAAAAGAAGTGCATAATTGAATTGCTTACATCTTAATTAAAAAAAAAATCATGCATGAGAGAAACCCAGACCCATGTGAGCTGCAGGTTTACCAATATAGCACCAAGTAATGGAAAAACAACACATACACAGAAGCACGCATGCTTGTTCCTTACTTTTTGTGAAGCGTAACAGATGATTTGTTCTGTGTCATGGTGTCCCTGAATGAACAGAAGTTTTATATAGCTATTTCCCATCTTGGGATACTGGAGGAAAAAAATTCCCCACAAATTAATGACTTCTGTTCCCCTACTGAAAAATTGATGATGGTTTTGCCATCTGTGGTATAGCTTCTGCTACTGGTGAAAGTATCCTGAATATGTTGGCCTTTTGTTTTGTTTCTCAAATATGCTGTGAAGTATCTGCCTATGTGACTTTTACATCACTGTCTCGCTTCTTCCCAACTTGACTTTGCAAAAGATCAAAAAATCAGCCAAAATGCATCTTGTCAGTGGTTTGACAACAATCCGTGTGCAAAGATGACTGGAGAACCCAAGTGTCCAGGGGAAACTCTCCCTCACCTCATGTTTCAGAGTATGATGTACATATCCCATGGCTGCAAGGAAGTGTTGCTTAGGTAGTCTGGGTGACTGCGACGCCTGGTTCCCACTGTGACAGACTATGTTCTTCCAAAGCACTAAAAATCCAGCACTTCCCATAGTGAGAGTTTAGCCATGAGAGATTTTTCAGGGCTTTATCATGTGGTGCCAGCTGAAAAGTCCTAGTCTACTCATTAACTATGTAGTAAAAGCATCTCCTAATCATGCATTAGCTCTCTATAAATGGAAGCACAATATGACATATGTCCATGCACTTTTAGTAATATTTTTCACCTGGACATTAAATCTATTGTATTTCTCTGACATGATCCATTGTGGATTAATTATTCTGTTTCACATGTGCTCAGAGTAAAAAGGGATCTTAAGGGTTTTCCTCCTCATGGTCTTCTCTACGTAAAGCTGGGAGTCAGATGCTTTCAGCAACTCAGACTGATCTCCATCCACTCTCCATCATTTGTGAGAGGTTTCTCCTGCCCGTAACAGGTCTCAAGTAGTTCCATCCTTCCAAGGACAAGCTTTTGCGGGAAAAATAATCTTTCTTTGTACCTCAAACCTTGTCTGCCAAGAGGAACTGCTGCCAGGAGACTCAGCTCACCCACAAAAAGGCTTGCTTTCTTGTGCTGAGACTGACAAGAGGGAGGGCCCATTAAAGTCAGCATTTCCAGAAGTGAGGGCACCAGTGCAGTAGCTAAATTATATAAAGCCAAAGGTTTTCAAATCAGCCACCTAAATGTTGCTGGATACAGTGAGTTTTGGACATTGTTGATTTCTGTGGGATTTGATGGCCCACTGAAGAGAGGTTCTATATTCCATTGCTTTTATTTGCTCTGCTTATCTTCCAGACCTACAAAAATGCCAAGTGGAGCTCTTGGATGACATCTTGAAAACTGCTGAAAATAAATATTTTGGTCCAAGATATAAATCGCAAAATAGGTTTTCCTGGGAAGTTATAAACTGTTACTCACTGCATGTCTTTCATAATTTAATAGTGGAACTGTCATGTATAATTACTTCCATTACTAATAATGAATAAATTTGTGTTTGGTTTCTATTGATTAAGAAGTAAGCTTCTTCATTTTATATGAACTATTCATCCATAAATCTGCACCTCTACATACAAGTTAGTTTCGAAATTGTGAACTGCACAAGTGACACAAAGCCTGAATTTTCAGGTGGCCAAAGCATAACAAATCCATTAACTTAGTAAAATAATCTTACTCCAGTGGATTCTACTGAGAGGTCTACAAACTAAGGCAAATTGATCAAACCACTGAACGCCAGAAAGCAAGTCCTTTCTCTGTGAAGCCTATTGCAAGACTCCTGTAGTCTTTTTTTTTGGCAAGAAAAATACTTGGCTATTACAGCATCATTAATGTACACGTTAACAGTGGTGACAACCTTCATCTCATTATTAAAGGAGGTACTGGAATTTAGCACAGCTGACAAATGCTCACAGCTCCTGATGCCCATGGAGAGTGGGCAGGATGACTCAAGTCCTGACCTGTCTGTGGAAGGCAAGTTTGGACCTTTTATTCTCAATACAATTATGTAGAAGGTTCTTGAAGAGGCACTAAGTGTCTCAAGGGAAGCCACTCTGTTGAACTCAGGTCCGGAAGGGAACAGAATCTCTGCAGGTGCACTGGGGAGAGTCCTAAGGTAGCATCTTTGGTGCTGAGAGGAATTTTACCCCCAGAACAGCTGAGGAGGATATTGATGCGTTAATGCAAATTACTGGGGTATGAACAAGAAGCATGGGTTACCTGTGAGCCTGTGGAGTATCTTCCAGGTGTCCTTGACCCCGAGGTTTTTCCTGAGCCAATAGAACTCTCTGTACTTTTCCCACTACAGCAATGTGTGCGCAGGCATTTTCCGTACTCTTTGCGTACCTAGCCAAGAAAAGCGCAATGGTGGTTAGCAGGCAGCTCTTCCTCCAACCTACTGTCTTCTGATTTTCAACACAGTCCCTGACATTTCCTCAGTGGTTCATTAAAACAATAGCTGCTGCAGTACATGGGGGAAAAGTCTATTACACCTTGCAGCTGAATGCTCTAAAGGCATGAGCTCATGGTTTATGACGGCGTAAGCAACTGCTTCTGTGCAGTAAAGCTGCTCATTGACACCAGCCGGTTGTAGCATCCTCTGAGGCACATCAAAGAAGTAAGGGAGAAAGTACAGACATGTTATTTATGACTGAAAATTAATATCCTCATAGATTTGATATAAAATAGCATATTGGCTCATCAAGGTACTAAAAGTTATTGCATCTGGCAGGGGACTAAGAAAAAAAATTCCAAGAGAAACACTGAGATATTGATTTTTATTTTTAAATGTTTCTTGACATCAAATTGAAATTCGAGGAAACTCTAAGAGCCAGCAGCCCTAGAGATTATATTCCCAGTGCTTGGGGTTGCTGGAGCCTGCTTTTCCACAGCACTGTGTAAGCCACTCATGTTTTAAATGGCCATTGGAGTCAAACCTGTGACACCTTCTTTGCTTCAGGGGAATTACACTAGTGCCAGGGCAAGATCTAAGTTTTGACTGAGTTTCAGGTGTGACTTTTTATGGCAGCATATGCAGAAACCAGATGGGAAGGCTGCAAATGAGCAGACTGTACGGAAGAGCTAAAGAGGACCATGTTGCCCATTGACACAAAAGAGCTCAAAAAACCCCATGCATGTCCAGAACACCAGTTGAGAATTCTTAGAGCACATGGTTAGATGTAAAATTTTGCCAAACTGTCTGTGAGCATTTCACAACTCTGTGAAACAACTGTTTAAATAGCAAATTACAGCTTTTTCATTAGACTCTTCCTTAAGTGCTTGAGACAAACACAATACCACAAGTGCCCAATATGCTGAGTGCCTAATCAATCCTTTACTGAGAGAAAATAATTCAATTGCTTTAATTAGCCACCCACTGCTTGCCTCTCTGCAGCGTTTTACAGATCTTCTAGTCCATGACAGATAGGAAAGGAAAGGATTTTTTTTTCTCCTCTGAAATAATACCTCCCTCATCTCTTAGGTCAGAGAGATGCACCCACCCCACAGCAAGGCATCAGCTGCATTCTCTTTCCCTCTATATTGCCATAAATCACGAGCGATTCCACAGTCATCAGGGATGGTTTAAGGGTGTAGATTTTCTTAAGACAGAAAAGCGAATGGTTCTTTCATGCTGAGTGAGAACTCCGCTAGCCAAGGAAGCTGTGGTGCCGTGCTGGGATGCTGGGTTAGAGACTGACCCTTTGCGAGGTGCACTGGAGGTGAGAGGATGGACTAGCGGGAATGGTGCAGAAATTCAAACTCCTCATCAGAGATGCACCTTTAGGTTTAATTAGCAATAGTGATGCTTCCTACCTTCTTGCTATCCTCTTGCCTTGAAAATTTCTTGCTGAGAGGTTTAGAATCATCAGCTGGCAGTTGCAATGACAAAGGCAAAACTCTCAATCCCAGCAGTCTTTGGTTTCAAGAATTACATTTTCACACAGCTCTGCAGTCATTTCCAGAGTAATCACTGGCAGAGCTCACTTATTATGATGAATTTTGATTATCACAGAATCATAAATTCATAGAATGTTAAGGGGTTGGAATTGACCTTAAAGATCATCTAGTCTCAACCCCCATGCCACATGCAGGGACACTTCCCACCAGACCAGGTTGCTCAAGACTTTATCCCACCTGACTTTGAACACTGTCAGGGTGGGTGTATCCACAGCTTCCCGAGGCAATCTGTTCCAGTGTCTAACCACCCTCACAGTAAAAAATTTCTTCCTCTTATCCAACTTAAATTTCCCCTCTTTCAATTTGTACCTATTACAGTTCCTGACAAAGAGTTCCTCTCTGGTTTCTTAGTAGGTCCAACTCAGATACTGGAAGGTATCTGCTTTGAGGTCTCCATGCAAACTTCTTTTCTCCAAACTACACAGCCCCAAGTTTCTCAATCTGTCCTTTTAAAGGAGGTGTCTGTCCTCTTATCAACTTTGTGGCCTTCCTCTGGACTTCTTCCAACATCTCCATGCCCTTCTTGTGTTGGAGACACCATAGTACTTCAGGTGGGATCTCCCAAGAGCAGAGCAGAGGGGTAGAATCAGCTCCTTTAACCTGATGGCCATGATCCTTTTGAAGCAATCCAGGATTCCATTGGCTTTTGGCTTTCTGGGCTGCAAGTGCACACTGCCAGCTTGTGTTGAGTTTTCCATCAACCATCAAACCCTAGTCTTTCTCTGCAGATCTGCTCTCACCCCCCCATCACTTCTCCACCCAACCTGTAGGTGCATCTGGAATTGACCCGATCCAGGTGCAGGGCTTTGCACTTTGTTTTGTTGAACGTCATGAGATTCAGACAGGCCCACCTCTCAAGCCTGTCCAGGTTCCTCTGGATGGCACTCCTTCCCTCCAGCACGTCAACTGCCCCACATAGCCTAGTGTCGTCAGCAAACTTGCTGGGAGTGTGCTCCACCCTGCTATTCATGTCACCAACAAAGATGTCAGAAAGTATCAGTTCTAGTACAACCCTTGAAGGACACTGCTTGTCAGTGGCTTCTGTGTGGCCAGTGAGCCACTCACCACAACTCCGTGTGCAGGCATTCACTCAAGTCTTTATTCACCAATTTGGAGACAAGGACATCATGTGGGACAGTATCAAATGCTTTGTGTAAGACAAGGCAGATGATGTCAGTTGCTCTGCCCCTATGTTTCCATAGGTCAGATCTCTCTTCCCTGTATAGGAATATGTGAGTAATAGAGGGCTCCCAGATGGAGAACAGATATCAACATGGCCCTGACTTTACTCCGTAAGCCATTTCACCAAAACACACTGGTTACACTGAGAAACTGGGACCAGTGTATCACATACAAACTCTTCCCCATGTTTATACTGGTCACAGAAACTGTCCTTTGAAACTAAGACATACATAAAAAATTATCAGCAGGCTTTCACAGAATTCAGGAGCTTTGTACTACTACATAGCAGTAGAAAACAAAAAAGTTCTTAAAAATATTTATTACTGATTGTCAAAGGCTATAAGTCTGATCTACAAATACACAGAGATATTTTTATTATGTTTTTTCCCCTCCCAGAGTTTACCTAAGTTACTTCACTGTTATCTTGCAAATGTTAATTGGGGCATACTTCAAGTTCCACCAAGAAGCACTTGCTGTGTTCTTTGAGGAAGATTTCCAAAAGCCCACATCAGGCCCAAGCAATACAAAGGCGAATGAACTGTTGCAGAGCACACATCATTCAGTTCTTAAAAAAGCAGGGGAAGCAGCCCATATTACACACCATCAACCCATATATGCTGTTAGAGAAAGGGGTAATTTCATGTAGGGACAGGAAATAAGGATGCAAAGCTCCGTTTTGCTGTGAGCACTCAGCCACAGGAGCTCCCGTCTCACACTGGCATACAAGAAAGGAGAATCTGGCTGACAGTAGACAAGTCCTGGTACAGGCTTGCTCTTGCAAAGCCCTGCAAACTGACAGCTGCCTTTTCCCTTGCTCTTGACACATTTGTCGCCAGCGCCCTGGCTGCTGAAATGCCACTGCCACATATCTTTATCATCTCATTCCCCTGCATCTTGCTGGTTTCCAGTCTAAATACCACCCTTATTAGGTGCATAGAGATAAATCTACGTGAGATAAATTCAAGGCACACAGATGATGCAGTGCTGTGGTTGTTAGGCAACAAAACACCCCGATATCACTTCTATTGCTACTGGGAACCATCTGTCTTACCTTTTTCTGGAGGACACAATGGAAAATGAATATAAACATTCCCTGCAGAGAATTGAATATGGTGAAGAGATACGCCATGATGACTGTGCTTTCATTAATATACATGAGTCCGAATGCCCAGGTCAGTCCTAATAGGCAGAGTAGGGCTATTGCACCTATAACCCAGGACCTGTTAGGAGAAACAAAACAAAAAAAGAAAACAAAAGAAAAAAGAAAGGGATTGGTTTTTCATCTACACAAAAGAAGGCACATGTCTACAGGCAGGAAGACTTTGCCCCTGTTTTTAGCAAAAAGAAAACAGCATATCAAAATAAATCATAGGAGCTTTGTCTTCAAGCTGGATGCAGTTTATAAATCTTCAAGTTTTAGGAAACATAAGGAAATGGAAGTGTTATGAACACAGAAATTTATCATAACCAAAGCACAATGTCTCAATGTCTTTTTTTTTAACATGTAAAAGCAGTGTGCATGTAAATGACATGTAGATGTTATTTCTGCAAATGGAGGAAACGAAAACAAGCTGAATGAAACAACTCTTTTTGCCACTTTTTTAGTGTCCACTGGTTTCACAGGACTGCCAGATGAATTAGCTTCTATACACTTAACAGTAAGATCCACATATTGCTGCATTTTAGCTAGTCTCTCATATGCCTGTAAGCCAGATAAACAACTAGAGCCAGGTGTGCAAGCCCTCACTGCTTGCCAGATCAGCTCCACACAAGGATGTTCTTTGCGATGGTGCTTCACACTTCTTTCCACCCTGTGGTGAGGGGAACTGTATACACTTATAGGCACTCACACACTGCATTTGCTAAAATGGTAGCTGCTACCACACTTTCTTGGAGAAAGGAGGCGTAATCCTTCACATTGGCTGCAAAACTAAGAACATAATTTGCTTCACCTCAGAAGGGGAGCAGGAATAGAGGTGCAGCCACTGCTTGGCCCCAAATGTTGTTCAAACAAATATGGGTAGCACGCACTTTCTGTTTGCTTTCTCTCACTACCTTTTTCCTTGGAGAAACAGGCTGGGGATATAGGATGACTGCTGCATGTTAGCTTTTTCTGTGTGCTTTCAGGAAAGCTGGAAGCTCTGCTGGGACGTCAGGAAAAGTATTACATGTTATCCTGCTAAATAACATTTAGTCATCTGCTAAATTACCTTTTCAGAGACTCATCTTCCAACACCAGGGCAAGAGATGAAATGTGTCAAGCAGTATAGGAACTCAGTCCTGCTCCTAGCCATCTCTCTTGTTTCCACATGCTGTATTACCTACAACTTCAAAGGAACTGCTGCTGCACAGAGGAGGGAGTCAACTTCTAGCTGGGAAGCAAGCAGCACCGTCAGCATCCATTTACCCTTCACCTCAAGGCTTTGATTTTCTTCTGTTACCCCTGGTATCATTAGGTGTAACATCATAAAAATGAATGCACTCATACCCAATCTCTGCCCCACTTCCTTACCATTCAACCCTTTTGTCCCCCAAAGCACACAAGGCTGCAGTCAGCCAGCACCTCCGCTTCCTCATCTGTCCCAAAGCAGCCTGAGGTGCTGCAAAAGGGCTGCCAGGGACAAAGACCTGTCTTATGTTTCCAAACCACTTCAGCCTTGTAGAAACACGGCCTGGGTTTCGGCATATTTGGGCTTCCATCTGCTAAGCAGAGCATGGGGCAAGGGGGAGAAATATGAAGCAGCAGCAACTTTGGGGGAAAATCAGTCCTACAGAGGTCAGGCAGACAATCTCTGCTACGGATATGCCACGGCAGCTACAGCCTTGAATCCTTTTCCTTTTTTGTGAGGCTTGTCACAAACAGGAGCACACCAATGTTGTATTCATGTTTTCTGTTGGTTTTGGTTTGTTGGGTTTTTTTTTCCTCTTTAGGTATTAGAATGAAAATGCAGCATTAAGTCTTCTACTGAAGTTTATAAAATATGTATTATTTAACCACACA
The DNA here is from genome assembly GCF_047495875.1 of Pithys albifrons albifrons. Taxonomy (NCBI): domain Eukaryota; kingdom Metazoa; phylum Chordata; class Aves; order Passeriformes; family Thamnophilidae; genus Pithys; species Pithys albifrons. The sequence goes on along the minus strand of NC_092462.1, from coordinate 18,455,253 downwards.
ACCAGAAATGCTCCCTAAGGTAATCACTTATTAAGACAGTTCTTTAAAAATCCCTATTATGTATCTAGCAGACTGGAACAGCTACTTTGAAGCATTTCCAGTCAATCCTGCTAATAAATATTTAGCATGATGCAAATTGAAAACTCACTCTCACAATCCTTCAGAAAGGTAGCCATAAGATAAAGTTTACAGCTTTAGTCATTTGAGATATTTCACTCCATGAGATTCTACCACCAGTGAGAGCATACTGAGCATACTGTCATCCTAACTTCATGCCAATTAAAAAAAATTAAAACCAATATTTTTCTTTAAAAAAGCACAAATGAAATGGAAAACACTCTTCTCCCTCTTCTCTTCTCATCCCCAATTAAAAGCTTCCCACACTTACAGAGTCTTTTAAAAATTATTCCCTGGATCAGAAAAGTATTCTGCTCTGAAGCCCACCCAGTTCTTGCACCTGATTAAAGAGCCTTTGGCTGCAGAGGTGTGCAGGAATGATACAGTTATTTAGTGAAAATATGCTACCTTCAGTGATGGAAAGTAATCTGTGGGTTACAAGACCCCCTATAGTGCAAACTGCAAGCATTACAGTGTTGTGCTTAGAAAACAAGACCTGGAGATAAAGAGGGCATGAAGATTACTATGAATAGCTCCATCCCGTATCCGCAGAAAAAAACCGAACCAAGCGATGAAAGAGAACATGGGCATGGTGCTGAAAGAATGAACACAAAGGACTCTTCACCAGAAGAACAAACTGAAAGTCTACTGCAAAGTTGATTTGCTTTTATTTCGTGCTACTGCACATTATTTTCTGGTTGCAGGAGAAAGATCATGGATGCCCTAAGGTATGTAATTTCCAGGCATTTTTGACTTTCTGCACAGGGTTGTTTATTTTTTTTTTGGTGCAGCTTGAGGTTTTTGTCCTGCTCTTTGTACAGACTTGCTGTTGCTTTTCCATAATTTTTCTTTTCTGTAGTGAAATTTTATTGCAATAAAGAAAGAAAAACATCCATGTTTTGGTGTAATTGAAAATTAGCAGTTTACAATTAGGGACAATTAGGTACTCCAAAGAGTAAGCAGCCTCCAATGCATACAGATTTGCTTGCACTACTCCCATTAACTAGAAAGGGTACCATGGGGAATAACACCCATGCACCTTTCTGAAAATTTGCTTCTGTATTTTTATATTACCATAAACCACTCCCAGTGACAGAGCACAGTGGACCAGAGGGCTGCTATTGGCATAACAAGTCTGTACTACACAGAGTTAACTTGGGAACTTTCACCTTGAATTCAAGTAATGCCCAATTAAAGAATATAAAGGAAATAAGGTGACAATTGGTTGGCAATACATATGCAGCACATTTACTCTGCACTTTAGCTGTATGCCTGACCATTTTCCTGCACAGTTTGCTCTTCTGCCTCAAAAGCGAATGACAGAAGCTTTTATGATTTTTCAATATTGATTTGACAGCTGGCTCATGAGACCACACTGATAAACAAAATTTATCAGCCATTCAGGTCATTCTTACTTGATGAAGGGTCTGTTATCCTCATAGCTAAAGAATGCGTAGACATAAAGACAAGAACACAAACATTAGAAATATAATGACATAGAGAATATAGTTTACTGCTAGTTCCCCTCCCTTCTCCCACCAGCCATAACCAGAAACAAAGGTGGACCAACATCAGCGTGCCTGGAATGCACCAGCCAGCCTGGATTGGTTCCCCAGGGAATTGAAACATTATGGAGGTCTTTGGTTTCATGCACAGAAGTGGGCATCGCTAGCTAGGAGCCACAGCTGCCCCTCCTGGCTTCCATCCTGCAGCTGTCAATTGGCTCTGAAGTGTCTTGTAAAAATCATGGCTGCCCCTGGAGAAGACAAGTTTTGAAATCTCAGCATAGCCATCACAGAAGGCTTTCACGTGTGCAAGTGGCAAAACTTCACCATGCCTCCAGCACTCTCTGCCTGTGGGGCTGTAGTGTATTACAGGGATCTCTTTATTGCTGTTTACTTTTTCAAAGTGGGAATCCCAAGTTGCTGTATTACAAGTCAGACTGCAGCACCAGGATCTTCTAAAGTCCTGGGTAACAGAAAACACAGACCTATTTATTCCCATTTCATGGGGAAAGACAAAGAAAGGCCTCCCTCTGCCAGGCACAAGTACAAAGCAGCCCGCTGCAGTGATGAAGAAGCCAAGATGGATCACTCAAAATGAGCTTCTTTCACTGTGGGGACACAAGATTAGTCACAGCCATTTTCCTAGGGGAGTCTCCCTGACCTTCTGGGACAGATTGTGTGCATAACTCTGACTGTGTAGTGGGTGATGTGCAACATGTGGGGAGAGCAGTCCAACTCCTCTCTCCACTGACGCAGACCTCTTGAACCTGTGATCCCTTGCGGAAACCACCATGGGTGCCAGAGATGGAGTGGGACTCAATATGTTCATCTCATTACTCCTGACAACATAACCAGGGCCAGTCCATCCTTCAACCTGCAGCTCTCCTACAATGCAATTCAATGAAATGAAGACATGAGACAATCTGGAGCTGTCAGGCCAGCAATGTGGGCAGGAGCAGGGCCTAGATTTCTATTACTGTGTTCACAAGCACTCAGGTTTTCTGGTAAAGTCTTTATATTGAAAAGTCACCAGTAATAGATTATAAAAATAGAGAATTAGGACTTTTTTTGCTGTTGCTGCTATCCAGACCCTCACAAAGATTTTCAGCGATCTATAAGAGCTTTTCTTCAAGGCAGCTGAAGGCTCCATTTCATCTTTGTACAGACAAAATGCTAAATTGGTATACTTGGATTCTCTTTAAGCTTGAGGCTAACACTTCAAAGCAGCTCAGGAGAAAACCATCATAGAGACCTTGGCAGTTTTTATCCCGTTTCCAGTGTGGATGTGTGGAGGACCCACTGCCCAAAGCAAACAGGTGGCTAAAGAAGTGAGCTTTTCAAAGATGCCTAACTTCCAAACAGTTTAATTCTGTACACATAGGCCCATAGAACTTAGTCTCTTATACCCTCATGAAATAAAATCCTTTTCATTTTACTAACTTAAGTGTTGTAAGAAGCTTAACTATTGTATTAGCAACAATATATGACAAAAAAATTACTCCAGAATGTTTTTTCTTTTACCCCGGTAAAGTCTGTGAAACCTATCAGTGCTGCAGTTAATACTGTGTCATTATCTGCAATACATAAAAGCCATCTCTTAGACAAGACAAAAGCCTTGGAAGAGCCTTAGTTCCCAGAAAAATGAAGCTGCTAACTGAAAAACTGAGATTATATTGACTAGTAGTAAAAGCAAGTAAAATTTGAAGCAGAAATAATTAAAAAACTTAACCTAGCACAGCTTGAGATGCTACATCTACAATGCTTCTCCAGATTTGGATAAATTTGTCCAATACCTCGCAGTAAGTGATAGAGCTCATTGAATTTAAACTATGTGACTCTGATCCCTCTGTATTTAATGGGAGACTGGTATCTACAAAAAGGAATTTATTCCCTAGAAAAACAGGTATTTAAGGTAGGTGAGGCTTCACCATTCCCTGATGCAATACTTTTTTCTACTGCCTGCAGAGGAAAGCTGGATGATGGCTTAGGTGGGGGCTTCGCTTTCAAATACCTGAAGGTAAAAAGCTGATCTTTAGTGGTTGCATTATTCATTTAACCTGCAAAATCTTACCTCACCTCCCCTGTGTTTCTTTGCAGCCCAGATGATGGATAGCGGATGGTCTACCAATCCGTATAAATACCTAATTCATTTTCTAATCTTAAAAAAGCCCTGACTTTACCTTGGGGCAAAGACTTCCTAAGGTTAATTACACATCATGTAAAACTCTTTCAAAATCTTATTTAAGTTAGATGTCTTTCAATTTCCCAGAGTAACTTTTTCTTCAATGATGAGAAAGGATTGTTCATATTACTTTCTCTACTCCTGTGATATTTCCAGACCAATACTTTTATAAAAAGTTCCTAAATTTTTACAATTCAAAGTATTTTCCCATCTCTGTGATAACAGGAAAAGGCTCAGTAAGCACATGGACTGAGAGCTTGGGCCCCAGAATAACTTTGGCTGGTCAGCAAAAACGCCAAAGTGAATACACAGGACCTTAAGTAGCTGTTAAGGGTGATGAAACCCAAATAAAAATAGATGGATAATGTGCCCTCTCACAAGCATTCAGAAAGACCCATGGAATTCATTTTAATATGGTGCAAATAAAGCAGAGAGACAGACATTTCCTGCAGGCATGCAGGAGGGAAACACAAAGTGTGCTATTGTGTCTCCTCACCACCTGCTGGTATGAGGTAGTAGGGATGTTTTGCATTCCTTTTAGGTTGTTGTTGGTTTTTGTTTTTTTAAATTTCAAGCATTAGAAAAGATTGATTTATTGAACTGCTGAAAATCTACAGGAAGGAGTTGCAAAGTCCAGCACCCCCCTCATAAAGCAAATGGGTTCATCATTAATTAGTGAAGGAGCATCTTCATGGTGAGAAAAATCAATAACAAGCAATAAAAGAGTGCTTAAAGGATTTTGCCTTCGAGTTTCATGACAAAGTTACCACCTTGATGGCATGAAGCCAAATGGCTTCATAATCTCCTTCCTTAGGCTGCTGGTGTTCATCACATAGCTTTCCAGGTCATCATTTCCAAGTCTCATGTTCTGGCTCCTGCACTGCCTTTGACAGTAGGTGGTCAGTCCCCTGAAAACATCTGTAACTATCTTGGGGGTCAGTGGGCCCATCAGCTTCATTTGCAGGAAAGATTGGTTTTACATGGCTCAGAGACCTGTAAAGTTTGGGGCCCTACCTCCTGGCATAAGGGTAATTTTATGTAAATTTAAAGCCATTCTGACTTCCACCAGTAGATCTAAAATTTTATTCAGACAAATGAGGCCAAACTCTTCTTGGTTCTGTGTGATGCCCAAGCCTAGGATTTGGGACAATCAATGGCCGCCATTTTTCTGCTAAAGGCAAAGCATCATCCTTTTCCCCTCAACTCACACAGAGAAGTCACAATCTGCTTTCTGAGATTTGTTCTTAATTGTTGCAATTGAAAAGAGCAATTCTGTTAAGCTCATCTCATTTTCTGTAAGTAATTAATTACCCTCAGAATTGCTTACCCTGTTTATTTCCTTCCTCCTAACTTGCAAAGGCATGGTATGATTATTCAAGCCACACTGATGTGTAACCACATATCTAATTGTTTCCACACTATATGGATTCAGCAAAGCCTTTAGATGCATTTGTATTATCCAAATAGCACCAGCAGGACTTGCTGACAAAGTGCTTAAAATGTATGGCCTTTTAAAACAATAATCATGATGCATGGGTTCACAGAAAGACTGTAGATATTTAATAGCTTCCAGGACATACTCTCAAATCAATAACCACTGATTGATATTTTTTTTTAAATTCAGAAAGGACAACACCTGTCAGTGGGAAGATTAGTGCTTTACAGTCACCATTCAACATTAGCACAGCCGTCACAAAACCATAGGTAAACAAGCAAAACCTCAAACCAGAACTATCAGATATTAACCAAACCCTTCTATGAAAATCTCAAACAGCAGCAGATTGCAACAAACAAAATCTGATACTGCCATCAGCATCACTGGGGAAAAAGGCACCCAGACAACAGCACAGTCTCAGATGTTTTTCCAGTAGGGATTTTGCCTCTGATATGCTCCCAAACTCTGCACTCTGGCAAAATATAAGCGTGCTGTGTCTTTGCTTGGTAGGAAGCCCGTAAATATACCATTTTGTGCCAACTCTGAGGGACTTTTTTGGGTTTGCATTAGGCTGTTGGTAAGTTTGCTCATGCAGAGACGCAGATGAAGGCTATATAGGAGTAGCAATGAGTTAGTTAACAAGGGGACTAGGAAGCATGGTGCTTTCTTACACAGAATCCAAGGAAATACAAAATGAGGCTCGTTCAACCTGAGAAAGAGGAGACTGAGGAGAGACCTCATTGCAGTTACAGCTTCCTCATGAGAGGAAGTGGAAGGGCGGCCACTGATCTTTTCTCTTTGGTGACTAGTGACAGGACCTGAGGGAATGGCCTAAAGTTGTGTCAGGGGAGGTTTAGGGTTAGATAATTAAAAAAGGGTACTTCACATAGAGGTTCACTGGGCATTGGAACAGGCTTCCCAGGGATGGTCACAGCACCAAGGCTGACAGAGTTCAAGAAGCATTTAGACAATGCTCTCAGGCACATGGGGTAATTCTTGGGGTAGTCCTGGCCTCCAGGAGCTGGACTTGGTGGATCCTCAGGGTATTCCATAAATCTGTGATTCTATGACCATCAGGCTTGAAAAGGCATGCTACTCTCTCTCAAGGCCAGATGAAACACTCAGATGATAGCCTGAGCTCTGGTACACTGGAAGTGAGAGAGGTAGTTTCTAATGCCCAGCTCAGTACTCTGTGGCTAACATCTAAACTTTGCAGCAGGAGTGATTTTTCAAGAGAGAGAAAAAGCTCTTACTCATTTTCTGAAGTGCCCAGATCCTTTGGTCATCCTTGCAAAACACTCGTGTTAAGACTTCCGGTGACAGAGAATGTCCTGTCAGCACATCCCAAGCACTCTTAAAACACATTTCATTTCTCATCCAAGTTTATCCAGCATTAAACACTGGCTTAGAGGTTCTTTTTGTTCCCTAGAATCAGATTATCCTCCCCTAGAGCAGGAATCCATGGGTGATTCCTCTCCAAGAAGCAACCCCAGAGCTGCTGTGGTCTGAGCTTGAAGTCAGTGGAGTTCGAAAATGTAGCACACAGCAGAGCTAATTGGGAAGGAGAGATTTTTCAACACTATTCCTGAACAACCCACTCAGTTTATCTTGCTATTTTTATAGTAGGGCTGTAGGAAAACCTTTAAGGAGAGCTCACTCTGTACAGGCATTGATGTTTTATTTGATATTATGAATTACAGGTAATGTCCAGGCAGAGGTTTGGGTCATGTATAAGAGAGGTCCACTGTGGCTCCCATAAGCATTTGCATTCACTAGCTTGTGTTCCAAACCCTCTGCACCTCCATTCTACCACTCACACCACCGCATACACCTCCTCAAAGCTGCATGGGTACAGGAAACTTCCTCTCCCTGCTTACTGCTCCAAAGAGGGAATCTCCATGTTGTGAGACCATCAGCCCTTTTTTTCACTGGAAATTGAGAACTCTGAAGACAAAGGATTGAATTTTTTGTACCCTGATGCTGTGCCGGGCAAGATCCCAAGAGCTGGACTCCTTCATTATACTGTGTCCTCCCTGTGCACTCCCCAACAACACAAACCCAGAGGTAATGAAAGACTAAAGTGCTGCTGTTCTGCAAGTCCAGTCCCCTGGGTGAACCCAATGAAATACTCAATTCCAGACCCTTTGGCATTACAAACTATTCCCAAAGTTTAGCGTTTTATGATTAAACAAAAGGGATCTGGAAACCAATAGATGAGATTAAATCTCACTAGAAAAAGCTGAAATAATCCTCACTGTCTCCCTAGTTTGTCTTGTTCTAAAATGGCTAGAATAAAGCACAAATTAATCTTCCTTTAGTAAAGGTATGCCTGCTACAAATTATTGTTCTGCATTGGTAATGTAAGCTTTTCATATCAAAGGAGAAAAAAATCTTGCATTTTCAAAAGTCTAACTCATTGCTCACTGCACCAAACCCAGGATGTTTACTTTTTCTGCATTGCAATCAGCTGAGTAAATAAAACTAGACTGGTAAACCTCTGTTCCTGCCAGCACAATACTGCTGTGTTAAATCAAGGATTTAATTCAAACATTTCTGCAGATGATTTTTGGAAGTTCTATTTAACCTTTGTTTTCAATTTTCTACCTAACTCAGGATTTTTTTTATGACTTCAGCAAACCCACAGGACTGAAATAACAGGCTAATCTGGGGGCTGGGATTAGTCATGTCTCTTTAAATAAAATACATATGTTGAAGCACGAAAATGAGCAGATAATCACTTACACCCATACAACATATGGGGAGAGCAGGCTATGGCAACGGTTTTAAGAGAGGCATATTTTCAAAAGGGGCTTCTGAGTTTTGTGCCTGATGCTCTTCTCCCTCACCTCCCCCAGCCTGGGCCAGACTCCCTAAAAGAGCCCAGTCTGACCTTTGCAAGGTTATATATAGTAATAATCAAGGTTGAGTCTTTGCATTTGGCTCCTACTTTTGGCTGTTAGGTTGCACATTCTTAGATTTATTTCTGCAAGCCTTTGAGCAAGAGACTACTATGGAAAAAAAAACCACAAAATAAAGGAGTACATTGTGAGTTTTGTTTCAAGTCGGAAACTTGGGAGAACACATACTTTTTTATTCACCCATTAAATCAGGGCTGTGTGCCTTTAGCTGTGGACCATTTGAAGCTTCTATGGCAGCCAGTAAGCTGAGGAGGGCTCATTTTGGTCATTTGAGGATTGATTTCTGAAGGCTGCAGTGCAGGACATTTCCACTTCAACCCCATTAATGAGATTTCAGCATGTGTTCTTGCAAATATGGTCACAATGCCTAAAAACATTATCCCCTGTATGCTTGGAATAAATGCATGTTTTTCCAGGGAATTTCATGTTTTTGATATAGTGCTTATTCTTTTGTTGCAGAAGATGGGATGGGAGCAGGTTTTCACAAGAGGAAAGAAACTGCAAGAGAACTACAGTGATTAATGCCAAGATTAAACTATTTCAAGGCCCCTAATTAATAGTGCTTCTTTAGCAACAAAAAATGCTCCCAGCTAAGACTCTGGGTCTCTCTGTCTGAAAGAAAGAGAATTAAATTTCCAGCATGACTTTCAGGTGAGTTTCTATTGCAACGAGCTTTTCAAACACAACCAGAACAACAGTCTGACACACTCCTCTTTGAAGAGGGCCCCACAAGTTGTGCTTTCTAAAGAGCATCCAGGTGGCCTATGGCACAAGCCAAGTTATACCCTGGCCAAAACAATAACACAATAAAATAGGACAGAAAGAGAAACGAGCTGACAAAGCCCTTTGCCTCTTGCCTTCTTTCTAGTGGGTCTGCAACTGCACTTGGCAGCTATGACTGACATGTTGCTCTTCCAAAGTAAACAAAATAAAATCTTGTTGCCACATACTACAGCACAGAAGAATGTCAGGAAGCCTGGTATGGCTGAGGGAAATGCTAACAAACTAAACTGGAGCCAGTCAGCACTAGGGGAGAGGGCATAGGGTGCCTGTGAGAAATTCAAAGGAAAGGTTATATTTTAAGGAAGAGAAAAGGATGGCTTCTGGTCTGTGCTAGAAGTAAGGAGGCGTCACCCTCTCCCCTCCAGCCATTTGGAGAAGCCCAGTGTAAATTCAGGTGCAGCGACTGCCTTGCATTATTGATGAAGCCTCTCAATCCACTTGTAAGACTTGCTTTTAGTTAGGTAAATGCTCTCCCCATCCAATTTTCTACCAGTTTTCCATGTCAGTAACTAGCACACCCCACACTGTGTACAATGAGAGCATATAGCAAAGACAAGAGCTCAGATTTCACAAGATATGCTGAAGAGCACATCTGGATTATCAGTGTAGCTCCTCGTTTTTTCCCTTTACTAGTACCATGATGACTCGAATGAGCAGTGTTTAAATGTCTGCAGAACAAGCACTGCGCTTCCACATGATGCAAAGGCACTGGGGGAGAGTGGTCATCTGAAACCCTGTTTTGCACAGAGAATGGAGGTTAAGCATCTGGAAACGTGGATGGTTTGTTGTGCTGCAGCATCTGGCATGGGTTGGATGAAAACCTGGAGTGCAATGATCACAAGCTGCAAAAGTACATGCCTGACCACCTGAAAAGCAGCGGATGGATGCAAAACAGAACCACCATGCTGGACTATTCACATATAATGTATTTTCCTTCATCACATAAGGTTTCCTAGAAGACTGTAAATTTAAAAAAGATGCAATGTAGTCCTGTAGTCCTGCCTGTGATGGTCTGAGACGTTTTGCACATCTAACATCTACCCAGCACAATGGAAAAGTATGAAGGAGACACTTGGAGCCGCTCAGCTCCAGAAATCACTCCACACAGCAGAAACCTCCAGTTAAACAGCCTCACAGCTGCTTTAAAGAATTCCAGCTGGTAACACATCCTCATGAGAAGCCATCTGCTAGCAAGAGTGCATCAATACCACAGTGATACGCCCACAGCCTCCACCTCATAGCTATAGGTGCAAGATGCACAGCAGGCTTCTACCATCCAAGAAGCTTACACAGCCCCTGGCTTGAAAGATCTGTCTTCCTGCAAGCTCATAAGGACCAGGGGAATCCATCTTCCAAAACAATGCCTTTGTTGACAGTGAATTAGTTTGTGCTCATGAGCCTTTTTGTGCACCCTTTATATTCCACTTACACTTTCAGATGGACTATGACTAAGGGAACATGTGATGTGGGCAGAGCTACCAAGAACTAAAGGACGGGCCCACTGCTCTGCTCACCTATGTTTGTCAATGAACCACAAAGAAATGAAAGAACAATGGCCACAGTGGACTTTGAGTGCTCAGAAACAGCCACTGTAAAAGGTCAGGAAGGATAATCCCCTCTAATTCTCTGTTTGGGGAGGCATGGGCAGAAGCTGCACACATCACTCAAGGGGCAGCTGTTTGGGTGTCCTTGTCTATGTCACTTCATACTAAAGAGATCTTTAAAAGGCAGAAGAGAACCCCACTCTGGATGAATTCTTAAAATTTCTGTGTAAATATATTGAAGGAAGACATCAAACAGAATTTTTTCAAAAGGGCCTAGGTAAAAGTGTGCTATTCTTGATGATGGTACCTCCTGTGAAATAGGAGCCAGTATTCTCCTGGAATAAGCAACAGGCACAGAAACTCTTGCAGCTCACATCTTTTCCTGGCTACATGCCTTAAAAGCAGGACTAAAGCACAAATCTTGCTGTCTTAGAGGGCAAAACCCACTGAATCAGCTCAATACCAACCTGCCACATAGGGAGGATGTTCTTGGCACAGGAGGAAGGGCCCCTACATGTGGTTACCCTCTTTGCCTCTTGAAAGTGCTGGGCTAAGCCAGAAAAGTTAACAAGGTTAAAAACTAAACCAGCTCTGTAGTCATCAAATATCTTGCTGGGTAACTCCTGGGTAACCAGTGCCCCACTGCAGGAATGTCAGAATCTCCCATGCTGGCACAATAATCCAGGGACTGTTCTTGAAGGTTAGGGAAGTTTATTTTTACAACTTTGCACAACGCCTACAAATCCATCAGCCACACAGCATCTGGTTCAGGCACTGCCCTTTGAATGGCTTTTCTGTTGGTGCAGTAATTAAAGATATCCCAGGTGACACCTGATCCCTTATCAAGTTCATTAATTTAAGTGGAGTTATTTGGCTCTCTATTTTCTACACTTCATAATGTATTTCTAACCTTTACAGTGACATAGGCAAGGACCAGATTGCAGGGGTGTTTATTAACAGCCTATTAAAATATTTTACGGCCTTTATTTTTACGTTGCCATAGGGAATCAAGTATTTTGCTGTTGTTAAACAGGCTCAGGATTTATGTTGCAAGAGCTTCACCACAGCCTAACACAGAGTAGTGCTAGGAAATGAACTGGGAGAACAAACTCTCTTTCAGCTCTCCATGTGCTGTAAAGCTGTCATATGCAGATGGGAGCAAGGGGCCCTCCAAAGCAGGCCCTCGATTTGTTTGGGTTTTTTTTAAAATATAAGCCAATACAACAAGATGGCAAAGCTCTGGGACCTGGGTGCCTTTTTACCAACCCTACAGACCCACAGAGGGAAGCTCAAAAAGGATCTTTGCAGTCTCCTGTGAAACAATGTGATCTGTGGCTTTTTATTCCAGAGCTGCTGTAACACATAGACATTTTATAACTAAGTTAGAGCCAGTGGTTTCAGAGGACCATGATCTTACCTGCAACAAGACTATGATTTTATCTAGAAGACAACTATGATCTTACTGAGAAGTTTTCTAGAGATTGCAAGCCCTTTGCTCCCTAGGAAACCTCCCCCAAAGGTGAATTCTGTTCTCTATTACAAACTTGCACCTCCTCCTGAATCATGCACATCCAACACTGAGACAACATGCCTTGAATTTAGAGACTTAATGCTGTCCTGCTTAGGTTTTCAGAAATTACAATCAAGCCCTTTCTGAAATGCTTGCTTTGATAAACTTCTAAGGTGAGTCTGGGGTCTTCCCAAGTTTATATTATGTTTCTCTTATTTTCTCAAGCATAAAAAGAAATTTGTAATGAAGCAACACTTTTGGAAAGGTATCAGCAACATATGTAAAGTATTTTAATTGCTTGTGTTTTCAAAACATTTTAATGAAGTCACATCAGGAATAGACACTCATCTGCCAAATAACCTATAAAATATTTTACAATGATATTATAATTGATGCAACTGGTTGTATAAATTCCTAGCATTCTAAACAAAGATACTAGAAATTAGCACAAGAAAATTATTCAGTAGACAATTATTAGGTCTGCTTTAATTATAAGGGCTTTGGGGTTTTTTTCTGCCCAGTTTTTAACTTAAATGTCATTCTGCAAGGCTTTCTAGACAGATTTTGTGTGGGTAACCTCAGAGACTGTTCTCAGCAAGCAATTCCATAGCACTATTGCATGACAAGTAGCCATATTAATAAATGTTATTAAATGCACCATTCCTACAATGCCTCATCCAAGACCAAATGAAAGACTATCTTGCTGGGATCAATCCTGACATCCACGAGAATCTGCTCTTTCCATTTCATGTCATAGCTGAGCGATGTCAGGAAAAACAGAGGGACACCACAGAGCAGCCTGCCCACAACCCAGGGAACCAGTGCCGTGTGGGTTTCTGAGCACACTGGCACCTCCTGCATTTGTACAGACTCCAGCCCCCTTTCCTCACAACCCTCATGGAAAAAGCTGTGCCTAAGAAAGCAAAACCACCAAAGGACCATGCCAGGTTGTGGCATGCCAATGCCATTGCAAGCCTTGCCTGGTGGTGAGAAAGTTTTCCAGAGGAGGACTGACCTGGTTTAAATTAAAGCTGCATCTGCAAGAGCTGCTCAGCAGTAAAAACAATAACCTTGATGAGAACTGCCTCGCAACTATGCAATTCAGTCATCTCCTAACGAGCTCCCCTCACGCCTCTTCTCCCATTTCTACCACAAAATAGACCAAAGAAGCAACTTCCAGCCGTGTTGCACAATGCTCTCCTTTCCTGGGTGGGCAGTAAAGTGCTGACTCCCAACAATTTCCTCCTCCTGAAGCTCATTAGATAGTTTTATTAATTAGCAGGATCCCTATCTTATCATGCGCTGCACCTGAAATCCCACTTGTATTTTTGAAGAGAGTAATTAAAGCCAGAGGTACTTGAACAAACAGCCACTGACAGAGACTGATATTCTATCAATATAATGAAGCAGCTTGCTAGACAGTAAAATGCCCAGATTTACTGGGCATTCAGATGCTAACCCAGTCCAAGGATGAAACATGCCATGGCTGGAAAGCACATCTGCTGATGTGGGCACCCTCTGATAAATACTCAACAAGTGCTGAAAGCAATCAGATTCTGGGGAGAATCTGGGTCATGAAATCTGTCAGGGGCCAAAACAAACAAAAAGGAAGTAAGGCTGCTGCCCTCAGTGCACAATGAAATAGTAATAATCAACAGTTTCAACACCTTCCCTGTAGAGACTGAAATAATTAGCTGGTAATTATTGGGCACTCTTTACATAGAGTGACTAGAGGATTACCTGCTTCAAGGACCGAAAGTGTAGCTTTGCCTCCTTCATGCAAAATTGAATGGCAAGTGCCACCAAATGGCAGCCAAATCCCAGTAGAGACAGCGCTTCATCATCAGCCACTTTTTGGTACCTATTAGAAACCACTCTGCAGTGCCATAACCCAGCATATTAACCCCGGTTATCACTGCTGCCGTCAGAACTGGTTTCCCTGTTATGCTCCTCAGAGAGGAATGGGGGAATAAACAGCAAAACACAGAAACAGGCAGAGAGAAAGAAGAAAACCCCAACCACTTACTTGATATTGTCAAGACATCCAGATTCGGGTTTCAGTATGGCAGTATGATGAAACATTTTATAGAGAGCAATCCCAAGGAAGATGACATTAAGCTGCAATGGAGGGGGGGGGGGAAGGGAAAAAAAAAGATTATGTGACACAGCACAACATGATGAGGAGAAAGTCAGCTTCTCTGTAACAGATGGATTACTGTAGGAAATTAGCTCTCACTACAGTTTTATAGTGACTGAATCACAGAAAATTTCCAAGCATTTTATGAGGTGACCTGGCCTGTAGACTGCAGGACTAGTGATGCTACAGCCTTAACAAAGCCATGGCACTGTGTATGTTACTGATATGAGACTGGTTGTAACCTCAACTGTAGTGCTTCATCAGCATTATGGAAAATTAAAAATACTTGCTGTAATGGCTTTTCTGTGTCTGAGAAGTGTACAAGCATGAAAAGTCAGTCCAAGCATCTTGCTTAGCCAGGCCCATTGTAATGAAGTATAAAGGCATCTTTTTCTGTGAATACATCTTTTAGACATGGTGTAATGGGGCAGATGGGCAGGGAAATCACAGCTGCTGATGTTTAGCACAATGTAAAGGTGAAAAACAAGAAGGAAAGGGAATTTGCTTTGTGCTGTAAAAGATGTGATAGTGTTTCAATGCCTCAGTGCTAACAAAGCTGCCAATTCCTGGAAAGGAGTTCCTCCAAAAGCTCAGTCTAGAGTTTGAGACGTAATCAAAAAGGGATGATATCTTTTTATGAATTAATCGCCTAAGGGGAAAAAAACCCAACAGTTGTGGCTGGTGGTGTGGCCCTCTTCTTGATGTGGAAGGCTGCTGAAATGGCCTCCAGTTGCAGAAGAAGCTGAAGAAGCAGAGACAAGGTCTGTATTGAAGTGAGAGAGCCTGGTTTTCTGTACTAGCCAAACTGTAGTTAGTCAAAACAAAGGATGGTTTATTTAAACCATGTAGCGATTAAAGTATAAGAAAACTCCAGCAGTCTCTAAAGTTGGGTCCTCAACTTTGTTGTTGTGTTAGCTGATATGCTGGCAATGTGCTAAACATGAAGTCATACGAGCTTCAGCTTCTGCTGCAAAGTCAAAAACCCTCATCAAACTTTTCTTCTAGTTTGGGCTTCATTTCATCCCCACATCCCATATGTCGCCTTTTCATTTTTTTTTTTCCATTATCAATGCAAAGCTTTGCTCTGGAATTGAAAAAGTAAGTGAACAGTGAGTAGCATCAAAATAGAGTTTGTCACTCCTAAATGTCCAGTGGTAGTAACCAAAATCTGCAAGTGCCTGCTCTGAGCCTCCCCAGACCGTTTTGATCAAGTATTTTGCAATGCCAAGAGCTTCTCATAATGAGGGTCTAATTGCTTGTGCCAGGCAGGGTCAAAGAAGAACATGCCTTTCCCAAATTAATCTGTGTAAATTAAAGATAAAGAGTAAAGGGACAGCAAAAGTTTTATTTCTTGACCTGAGAGATGGAGTAGTTAATTAGGAGTTCTTACCATAATTATCAAGGTCGCTGGTCCTATAAAGCTCCAAATGAAGTAGGTGTCAAGTCGGAGCCAACATCTGTAATGAAACACAGGGGAAAGAAGGCATTCAAGGACTGCACTCAGGACATACATCAAGAGTGAGCAAGTGACAGAGAAGAATGCGAGCTGCAAAACACGCCGGTGGGAGACAGGAAATATTACATTGCTTGTTCATTTAAATGCTGAATTATGTGCCCAATTTCTGACAGCGCTATTGATGGAGTAAGATAATTACCGCTAGAGGAAGCAGGGAGAAAATGGCACAAGGCCTATTTGCTAAGGCTTTCTGCATCTATCGGAAAAAATCCTTATACGGAGGGGTTTTTTTTTAGGGAAGGGGTCTGATGAACATCCATAGAGCTGCTTCTTTGCTTTATGCTCCTCTTTGCAATGCAAGCTGTCTGTCAGCTGTCAAGTAAGATGACATTTCCCCAGCAATCAGATCAGAGTAAATATGGTGCAAATAGGAAGCATGAATTGGATAACAGGAGGCTGAGGTTCAATTAGGTTCAGCAACTTCCCCTTTAAAGTGTTTTATTTCCCAGAACCTCCAGAGTGTTTTGTTTCCACTGTTTCCAGGGTTGCATATGGTCTGTGCTATCACAAGAAGTTGATTCATGGCCTAAAACTAAATTATTAATCGCTTAATTTCAACCGCATTTAATACTCCCCACATTTTTTAAGGCCCTTGGGAAATTACATTTCCATTCCTAGTTCATTCCAGGCGACAGGAAGATAAAATGGAAGTGACTGGTTACAAGACAGACGAATGTAAATTCCAAGAAAGTTTCACATGATGTTTAAAATAATAATATCTTGTCATGTTTGCAATGCTGCAAATCACAGCTCCATTTATACACAAAGGACTGAGAAAGCATAAAACCACTCATACTAAACATCCAATGGAATTCTGTAATTAGTCAAGTGACAGGGACTGTATATATGAATTCATCATGGTGGAAGAGATAGCAGTTCTCAAAAATGACAGCTCTAATGTACGTGCTTAATGTTTTTTTCCCTTCCAATGGACTTTGCAACAGGCAGAAATGTCTGTGCCAGCAGCCCTGCATGAGATGATCAGCAGGAGATGCCTGCAGAGAGAATAATATAACATGCCCTGAACCTCTATGACTGGGAGAAGCCAAGATATGAATAAATTCAAAAATGCAGAGAAAGCTTCTCACTTCCCCTCCGTGACCACATAAATTTCAGGACTCCTCAGTGTTGAAGATGTATTGAGATATATATATAGTCATACCACTATCTGTCACAAATTAAAATACTGTCACTTCTGTGACTGTCATTCCTGAGCTGCCTCTGCAGCCACTTATCCAGAATCTTCATGTGATAACATCAAAATCTTAATGTAAGAGGCAAACAGAGGCTTTCAGAGCGATTTCAGGGAAATCTTGTTTCCTCAGTGGTTGCTGAAGTTCAAGGTGATTTAGATGCAGCGGGTAATGGAACAACATGAGTGACTCCAAACTACTTGAGTCTGATTCCTCGTGGGAAAGGGTTTATGTGATCATGACATCTGTGTATCATCCATAATAACATCTGAACTGTCACCCAATTGCAACCAGATTTGACAAAGGAATAGAGGTTTCAAGGATAATGAAGTACCTGTAAAAAGTCCTCTCCTCCATTCCTGAACAAAGATGTCTGCATAGCAGCAGTTCCCACCTTACATGGCATTTCACACTCTATACCTACCCCACCCTGCTTAGGAAAACAGTGTAACTAGTGTTTATGCCTCAGCTGCTCTATATAAATCAGGGAATATGCAGCCCCACCACTTTTTTTCTACTGATGATGAGTGCTGGCATGTGGGAGAGGACTCAGAGGGCTGTGGTTTTTCGGGTTTTTTGTTTTGTTTTGTTTTGTTTTTAATGGAAATATTTTGAACTTTTTTTTTTTTTTTGCGTTTAACATGCAAAACAAACTCCAGTCTCTGCAGCCCAGGAGTTGGGAACACTGTATTTTAGTTGCCATCAACTTGGTTTTCCTTCAGCATAAAGAGTGAGCTGGCTCCTGGAAAGTCCAGGGAAAAGGAAACACATAAACCCTCTCTTTACCTCTTAAAACATGATGGTCACATCTGGTGCAGCTGGTTTTGAATTCATATAGATTGAGATACAGGGAAAATCAGTGGAAGCTGAAATACAGACTGGGTGAAAAGCTGTGCCAGGATAAGGGAAGAAGTGCAAAGCAATTAGTTTCCTTTACACAGTCAAATGGATGAAATCTTCCATACTGTTCCGCTAAGAAAAAAAAATCCGTCTCTTCAGTTGTGGACAACAACTGAGTGGCAAGAGATACGGATACAGTGGATGGAAAACAGAAGAGGAGTCAGGTCCTGCCCTCAGGACAGGCAGGGGCCAGTCATGGAGCAAAAGGAGGCCCTTCCAATAGAGAGATGGCTTCCCCTAAGCCAGAGTACAGCTTGTGAAAAACAGAGAAAGCTTTTTTTCTGCCTCTCTGCACACTTCAAAGAATGTGATGTAATTTTTTATTTGTTTGAATAGAAAAATTGCCTTTCTACGAAACCATGTATGATTCTCAGTCTTGGGTGACTAAAGGGAAAGCTGTAGGACTGATCTGCAGAGGGACTTAAAAAGCTGTGGAGCTTCATGGTCATCAGGAAGAGATGCAACTTTGAACCTGTTTAAGTCATATCTCATTAAAAATGCAAATTAAGACCAAAACATCAAAACACAGGCATCCCGCCAATTGCGTTGTGGTGCTGTAAATTGCTAATCAGACAAGTACCACACTGAGCTTTTCTTCCCTTAAAACACAAAACCCACATGCACAATGAGCTGCATAAATGAGCTCCTCAAAACAAGGAAGCAATCAGGCAACTCACTTCCCAAAGTTGCTAATCTTGGGATGCCAAGTTACTTTCTGACCCTCCACACGCAGCTGCACTGTGAGCACAGACTTGCCACATTACAAGTTTAGACTTCACTGCCATTAAGCAAATGAGCTGCTTCAGGGCTCAGAACAAGGCAGAGTGGATTATCAGAAAATGTGCGGATGTGGAGAATATTGCTCAAAACTCCATTGCTTCTTCCAAGAGTCACACCATCGTATTCAGTTCTTGTAATGAGCTCTGTGGCACTGCTTTCCTATACTTTTTAATTTCCTCCTTTTCCACAGTGACAACTCACACTATTCACCTAAAGCTTTTCTCAAGTAACAAAGACTACAAAGAGTTTACTCTATTTTCTGCGTGAAGAGAAATCAAATACTAAACTATCCCTGGTGTGCATTAAATATAACCAATAAACAATCATTAGCTGCCATTGGACCATAAAATTTGAAGAGTCCTAAACATATCATGTTGTTCATGGGAGCTCAGCGGTTTGTTTCATGTGGCTATACAGCTTTCTTGTCAGGGTGCAGTAATGGAATATGTATGCACCAGACATGCCTTTCAGGGGTGCAATACAGGTTCTGCTTAATGGAGTTCAGCATCCACATTGCTCATGCTTCTTCCTCCCAATACTGGCAACAACCCTGCAAATAAAACAAGTTCAGTGGAGCCACCCAAGACAGACCACATTGTTAGAAGCTATTCCTGAGCTACATTTACATGCATGAAATGTCGGCAGCTGGCTGATGGACTTGGCGGCTGTGTACGTACACAGGGCTTTCATTTTGCTTTCTGACAGCTGGATTGCTTACCATGTATATCCTGCTTTATAGCATTCCAAAAGAGGGGAGAGGGAGGAGGAAACAATTGAGAGATTCCTGCCATGATGAATTTGATCACCAGTGGATGAATATACCTACAAGTACATTTTCTAAAATATATTGAACCATTCAAAGCATAGCTGCTTTCCTCTGCAATTTGTAAGAGACTTTGATATGAAACCCAGGAAAGTATGGGAATATGAAATGGCTTCTTGCTGTTGATTTTGGATGGCCTGCTTCTACAATGAGTCCTCTCAAAGGGAGGCTTTTAAAGTCTTAATTGAGCTTTTACTGAATTCTAGACACAAGTAATTTTCAAACACTAATAGCTGCAAATGGTATTTTTCCTCTGCATTTTGCAGCATTGCCCACCACAATCCTTGAGACCAAATCTGGCCAGGAGACTGATGGATTTTGTTTACATACAGGACAAGGCACACGATATAACTTTTTTAAACTGCAATCTCAGTATCTTCTCTTTTTTTTTTTTTTCAGCAAAATCTGAGCTGTGGTCATTAAGACTCAGCAGCTGAAGATCTGACCTGTAAGAAATGGCATCTTGGAAGTTCACATGAGCATAGCCAGAATCACTCTGGCAATGTGCAGGAACCACGCTGTCTGCAGTGGAGCTCCCTGCTTTTTATATTTACTTTAGAAATTACAGGCAGAATAAAGTGAGATGCAACATTTCTGAAAGGACCAAACACAGTTCAGCTTGTTCCTGTGAATGGTCCCTGCTGGCCTGAATGGGATGATCTTTTAATGGAATCACTGTGTTGCCACTTGGCTATAAAAGCTAACTAATCTCCTAATATAAGTGGTTTGAACTGTTCTTAAACAAAAAAATAGATTGATCCCAATTCTTGGAATAATTGTTAAAGAGTATCTCTGCAGGGCAGCTACTCAAAAATGCCAAAATGAATAGTAGAGCATGGGATGTTTCGAAAAATCACAAGGACCAAGTGACAAGCAAAGCAGCAAGGAGAAGAACAACTGCCTGTTCCTGGCTATGTAATCTGGGCATGTGTTACAAGAGGGTTGGATTTAGAAAGGCAAATGAAATCAAGAAAACCTACACTGGGTGTCTAAGCAAATAATTCTGAGATGTATGAATGGTGGCACCAAATGCCAGGCAAAAAACAAATAACACTAACAGCTCCATAAGTCCTGCTTAAACAAATGCAGTAAATAATGGAGGGAGGCAAGTAATATATTCCAGAGGATGTTTTACAAAACCTGGCAAAACCAAGCAACTTCTTGCAATCAAATTATGTATGCCTGGCATATAGTTCACTACAAATTCTAATCAGTTCTACCCTTCTAATAACATTATACTGAAAAATACATCATCATCCATCAACCAGATGGAGCATGATAGTTATACAAAACATACTGTATTTTTTTTTATTTTCCTCTATGAGAACGTGATAAAATTGTGCATTCTGGAATTAAAAATCAAAAATAAATATTTCAGGCTTTGCAAATATCTGTAAGTACTTATTTGCAAAATATTATATATAATGTTTAATCATTAAAAATACTTTATGCTGTGGGGAGGGAAACATATTTTACTGTCATACACACAGGACTGCTGCCTCCTCAATGCCAAAATAGGAAGTTGTGTTGTTTGCCTTCAGTGAATTTCAGCCAAACTTTCTGCCACTGTCTCCCATGCCATGAAGACATTTGGGCACCCAAGGCCTGTGGGAAAAAGCAGGGTATCTCATGAAATATGTTTATTTTGCTGTGCTTCAGAAAGGTTCCTAGATGAATCTAAGAGGAGCAGCAAAGCTCCTGTGGTGCTCTGTGGGAGCTGTGGTGAAGGGCCATGTGTTCCCAGGCTCTACAGCCAGCCTGCTGCATGCTGCTAACTCCCACAACCTACACTGCTACTCTGGTCCTCCCTACAGAGCGTCATCAAGAACTTTGCAAAGATGAGGGCGGATGCAAATCAACTGCTATCTCACGTGCCAAGCCATGCCCTGGGCTTGGGAATGTTCTTTCACTATGAGGGAACAAAGACATTCTCAGCACCCAACAGTTACAGCGCACTGTAAGAGAACGCAGTTGGTGCTCGCTCCAAATGAGCTGCAATGCTGGGTTATCTTGGCAGCAGCTCAAAACATTGAGAGAGAAGTCAGAAGCATCACTTTGGTGGTCCAAACCCTGTGATGGCAATATTGCAGAGGTCATAGGGTGAGCTGTGTGCAAAGCAGCCACTAAATACCAGACTGCAAAGTGGACACAGCTCCAGCAATGGCATATGTGTGGGAATTGGCTTTTCAGAGAGCTGGACTCATGGCCCTTTGGCTCTAACATGTTTGAAGCTCAACGTGCCACATGTAGGCCTCTGTGAAGAGGTAAGTCCTCCATAGAAACACCACAGTAAGAATAAATTTGTCTAAAGAGACAAGGAAAAATGTTTCCAATACCTGATTCAATAGGTGCTTATATATAGCTCAAGAGGGGACGTGAATAGAAGAGCTAGTTGGGGCAGAAAGCAGGTGGCAGGCAGCTGATGGAAAGTCTTCTCCAAAAATGGTGATCAGCTGATGTGTTACTTATTCTCTGCCCTCTAGGCCCGTCAAAGTCAGTCAAACTACTTTGGATAAATCAGTAGAGATCCTTGAAAACTTATACACTCCTACCTTTATCTGTGTGGGCCATTTCCTTTCCACAAAGCATGACACTTATAAAAAATCAGGTTGCTATTCTCCTACTCATAGGAGGAACACAACACAAATATCCATCTGGGATCCAAACTAACCTGCTGGCATGGTAGGGAATCATGAGCAGCTCCACTGTTCTACAAATCTGCTTTTGCAAGAAATCAGGCTCATATATACTAATAAGATTACAGGTAAAAAATTTGCATTTGAACTTATATCACTAATATAAAATATCAACTGCTGCCATGGCCTGACACAACCTATTGATGCCGAAGGAGTTTTTGAATTTTCAATTTTCATATTTTGTAGATTTTAGAAACACAGTAGCAGTAGCTGTAGATTTTTAGTGGGTTAATATTTGGCAACTTAAGTAAAAGTCTTTCTATCTCTACCCCTGCTCCAGAACAGGCAGCTAAGATCTGCCAGCTGTTTAGTCTCTTTCTCAAGGTACAAGATTGGAGAATATCAGAGGGAAACATAAGCACAAAGCAGAGGGACCTGGAACACTGGAAAGTGTCCAGGAGACCTTGTGTGCTGAAGAAGAGGAGATGATGAAGACAGAGGGTCTTGATGACCCCAGCCCAAATTCCACAGGGGGTGGGGACTGGGAGGGGACAGACGTGGAACTGGACATGTATAAAGTAGTGATTGGATAGATTATATTATAAAAGCTATGGAAATCAAAGCTTGCATACACACACATCTATGTATTCCTGAATGAGCTGGAGTGCTCATTAAAAGTAACTACCCTTTATCTTATCTCCTACTAAAAGTTGGCTTGGAGTCTTTTTTACAGACTTTTAAGGTAACATATGCTAAAAAAGAGCTTTATAAACACCACCAGCTCATTGCTATGTAGCTTCCTACTGAGCCCTTAACTCAGTTAAAATGACATGGGAAAGGCAGCCTGACAAGTGAAGTAAAAAGAAAAAAAAAGTCAATAAAAATGCTTTGTTAATGCTATTGTAGCAAAGATGGCAAAGGGAATCAAAGGTTCAATTTTCCCTTTGTTTTCCATCAGACAGTGGTGCACAATAATCTAAATTGTCCATTGATATCAGCTTCAGCAACGTTGAAAACACATAAGAGTATTTATAATGATAAATGTTATAGCTGTTCCAATTTGCAAAGAGCCTAATGCACTCCACTGTCACCACCTATTTTGCTTGCAGGCTCTGTTAATTTGATAGAACACTTAAAAAAAGAGGAAGAAAGGAGTATTTCTTCATCCAAATAAGAAATACTCTTTGATTAGAGAAGGATGACCTTGCTGATACAGTACTAAACTGAGACTTGGGCCAGCTACCTCTGCTGATGTTTTGCAATGCTGTGATAAAATTTTCCTCAAGTGATTTCCCTGGAAAATACCTTTGCAAACCATTTCGTAGTGGGGAATTTGTCCTGTGTCATCACAGACTGCATCAGAGACACAGAGATGAAGCAAGGTGTGCCTCCTGGCTGAGCATTGCCTGCACAAGGCCTCTGAGCTCTTCATACACTTTCACTGTCCCAACTCCCATCTCTCCTGACCAGATCCAAGCAATGCCAAGCTCACTCACACTTTGTCCGTGCCATAGCTCCGGTAGTCCACTGCTGCTGATACAGCCACAATCAGCGCAGGCATGCCGTAGCCCACCAAATAGAAGTACTTCCTCCGGGAGTGTTCACTCTCAAAAACCTCCACCAGCATGATGTAGAGCTGCACCCCCTCCAGGAACATCCACGTGAAAGCTGCCAGGAAGAAGAAGTGCAGGAGGGCAGCAAAGACGGCACAAGCAATCTGCATGTGGATTGAAAAGAGCAAGGGAAGGTGTTTGTACCATGCTTAATTAAGGCAACAGTCAGGACTACTCTTAGTGGGAGGTTTAATAAAAATGAGGGAGTTCTTATCTTCCCTCCTCAAAGCAAGAACCTTTTTTCACTTGGAAAATCTGTGTGGATTATTTTAAATTGCATACATAAGTTATATTAAAAGATATGAAGGTAAGTATGTACACAATCTGGTAAATAAATAAACACATAAAGATATACATAGTACAAGTACATTTTTACAAACTGCTTATTAACCATATCACCATCCCTGGAGATTTTTAAAAGCAGATTGGACGTGGCGCTGAGTGCCATGATCTAGTAAATGGACTGGAGTTGGACCAAGGGTTGGACTCAATGATCTCGGAGGTCTTTTCCAACCCAATTGATTCTATGATTCTATGATTCTACATTATTTAAAAGCAACACACATACAGCCTCTGAAATCACAGCAGGCATCAGTATGTGACACCCAGTTAACCACCAAGAGGTCCAACTCTGTGAGGACAGCGCTGGAGTGCATCTCACTGCATGGTCATACATTGCACATGCACCGACACAAGAGCCTGTGACCGAAGCAGAAAGTGCTTTGCTTCTTACCGGCTGGTCAGTCCGGTTGATGCCGATGAGGAAGAGGAGTTCTGCCACAAAGAGGCTGATGCACAAGTTCTTGTGAATTGTGTTGCGGTCGCTCTGCAGCCCACGGAAGAAGCAGAAGGTGAAGATGCAGATCAGGAGGCAGACCAGTGAAAGCAGGATGCCAACCCATGTGATGAAGTCCAGGAGCAGGTCATGGACTGCATCGCTGTGCTAAAGATAAAACCAAAAAATCTCGTAATTTCATGATGCATGACTTCTAACTTATCCCAGACACCAAGTGAGGTTGTCAGAGACCCTTCCCCAAATATTGTACCTACTCACCAAGGTGTGGCACTAGGGACCACTACCAAAAAGATTACATGGACCTAAACTTGAATCCTGCAGCAAGAAAGCTCCAACCTGAAACACAGACTCCAAAGCATCTTGGAAGCTGCAGGTGCCCTGAACAGATTCAGATCCCAAAACATCCTAGAAACAATAACGCTATTGTTGATAATACTAAGATGTCACAGCTAGTCTTGCTTGCTGCTCCATCTTTTGCAAACATGGCAAAGGAGCAACTGGACACATAATACAAAGAACCATCAAACACAGTGAGTCAAGTGTAAAAAAGTGTTTCATGCTAAGTCCATTACAACCATTTACCAACAGTGAATAAAGACTCTTTAAATGTTCGCAGAGATGTATGAGCTTGCAGGCTTTGTACAGAAAGAGATTGCTTAAAGAAGGAAAGAAGTTTGATTTTTCATTTTCAAACCCTGGAGTTATATTTTAAAACTCCTGGGAAGTCAGATTGATCCCTAGAATGATACCCAGAAAAAAAAAAGATTTTTTAACACAGATCTGATTTTAAACTGTAACAGAATGATGACTTTAAGACAGCCTGAAAGTGAGTGATTCCCTGTGATGAACTACAGATTTACTCCAAAGCCATACAAACAAGGCCATTTGCAGTGGCAAAGTTAGGCAAGAAAGTTTTGTGAGGGGCAGCACAGGTGTGCCTTGGTTCTGCTGATAAAATACTGCTGCATTGCTCCTGAGCTTACACTACATGCCATTCACAGAAGGAGGAGGGGAGCAATGGGACCCTCTTGGTAAGAGTACCCTATCACCTTATTCCTTAATCAGGCTGTAAAACTCACCCATAACTCCCCAAGCTTCCATGAGATGCAGTTAAATTAGAGATATCATTACTTAGTAAAATGTAAATAAGAAGTGAGAAATACACAGTGAGTCAGGAGATGACTGCTTGGGGCTAAGTGGTTAGAGTCAATGAGCTGAGGAAAAGACTGCCTGGAAATCTCTGGGGGCTTTTCAGAAAGACCAGAGCAGCTTGAAACCAGCTTTGTGGTCCACCAGGCTGTGTTATAAATGGTAATCACATTGCCTACCACTTCTGGCATTTTGATGGCTTAGGCATCATGTAGGCTGGCAAATACAATAACATCACACTTCAAAAAGCCAGGGCAAACTGGAAACATTTTTCTCTCCGTAGGATAAAAGCTTATAATTAATGGAGAGAAAAAGGTGATTAATTTATCCATTTTCTTTGCCTGCTTGCCAATGATAAAGCCACATCAAATGTGAGGCCTTTCCCAATATACACTCTGCTATGTCAGCACCTGCAAGAAACAACTCAAACCTTTCAGGTCTTTGGCTTTATCAGCATGAGTGATAGCCATCAAAAGATAATGAAAGACAGGGAATGACTCTGCTCCATCTCTTCAAGTCTGGAAGTTTTCTCTCCAGGGAGACTTGGAGGTAGAGAGATGGGAGCCTTTGTCCAAACACTCCTGTAGCTCTTCCTGAATACTTCCAGTATCTAAGAAACTAGAGGTCACAAGTCCAACAGAGAGACAAGAAATCATTGTGGGCTTTCTGTAGATCACAACAGAAATGCCTATTTCAGCCAGCTCATCCAGCAGCGCCCAGAAAACTGACAAGATGAAGCATTTTCCTGGCGCCTGTGCATTGCTTTATCTCAGTGTCATTGCAGCTCATCCATCCCTCTTAACTCTGCGAAAAAATGTTAATGCAAACCTTGCACCTTGCAAATCATTCTTTCTGTTGTCTGAGGCTGCTGGAAAAGGGCAGGAGACCATCTCCTCATGAACAAGTCCTCATCTGATTGGATAGCCCTGCCAGGCTGAATGGACCAAAAGCTCTTAGGCTGGGTGAGCAGGACAAGGCAGCTAATGCAGGTGGATGCAAGGAGAAAAAAAACAGGCAGACACTGTCCAGATACATCCATGCCACCCAGATGCAGCCAACAGCAGAGATTCATCTATCCCAAGACAAATTTAGCTTGCTAAAGGGAAAATTCTCTAAGGGCTTCTTACCCTAAATGGGGAGATGAATCTCAAGGGTCTCAGCTCCTGCATCTCTTATCACAAAACCACAGCTCTGTGGACTTTAAGACATGATACAGGAATTACAGGTGTTTTTGCTCCTGGAGAGGGATCCTACCATCTAGGTTCATGGTCTTCCTCAGGGAAAGGCTGCTTGCCCAAGAAGTTTACCATGCTTAGCAATAAACTTGTTTCATTGTTGTATTATTATTATTATCACTCTTACTACTCTTCTTTTTAATATTAATCGTAAAGATAATACTGACTTTATGTACATAACACTCATCCCTAGAGTGCTGGGAAACAAACATAAAAACAACTTCTCCATAATTACAAACTCCCTCCCCAAACTCAACAAACTCACAAAAGAACAAACCAAAAAGGAATAATAACAATAAACTGGGAACAAGAGCAATTTAAAAACACCTCAGGGGAAAAAAATACGAATTTGCAGCTTTTCTAGTAAAGTCCAAGAGAAGAAGTGAGTTGAATTTTAAAGGCTGGGTACACTCCATCCTGTTTGGGATGCCCAATTTCAGGTGCTATTACAAAGCCAATGGGTCAGGGAAGACTTGATAAGCATTGGCATCCTTCCCAGGGAAGTGCCAACTACCCTCAGGGCAGGCACATTCAAAGTTTTCACACCAGCAAGTACAACAAAACAGAACTTGCCTTTTGCTGGAGACTGAAACTTGTAAATTATTGCACTGTCACAGGCCACAAAGCAGAATACTATGGGAAAAGGAGGAATAGTGGTAATCACTCCCAATACCATGAGCTTATCCTTGCCATCACCTAATCTGTGGGACAACCAAGGGAACAATGTACCTGGCTTACAGACCTGGCATACGGAGTGCCAGGGTTAAATATGATACATAGCATCGTAAGATTTTGTATTTGGGTTTTAGTCTCTGAGCCTGGCCCCTTAACTGCAGAAAACTGTAACAGGAGAAAATCTTCTCTTTACCCAGTCCAGCACTGTTCAAACACTTCTTGACTGAGGATAAATACCTTTGATGTGCATGCTAATCACTGAATCACAGAATGGTTAAGCTTAGAAGAGGCCACCCGTAGGGTCATCTGCTTCCATCTCCCTGCTCAGGTCCTACTAGACTCTAAACTGCTGATCATGACCCTCGGGGATTTGCCCTTCCCTGAAGATACCTAAGGACATCCTTCCTGCACAATGCAAGCCCTAGAACCTCTAAAGCATGCAAAAAATATCTGAAACCACCAGTGTATTGATAATAGTCAACTCTTGCTTCTCAGTGATCTCTCCCCAAACACCTTGAAAACTGGAAGAGCCCATGAGAGATACCAGACCAGATTGTCAGTCCAACAGAGAATTTCCTGACAGCATCAATCACCTCCTTGCCCAAATGTATCATGGCTGACAAGACTGGTGCTACATGGCACAGCACGCAAGACACTGACCTTTGTTACCACTAAGCTACACTAGCTTTACAGGTAAGCTGACATGCAGATTATTTCCACCACAGGAACAATTTACTAAGTAATTGAAAGAGATAAAATAAACCACTTCAGTTAGTTTCTATATTAAGTATGTTTTACATTTATGATTTAGGTATCAGCCTGACCCAAACCCTGTGAAAGGAGGTGTCTCTGGCTTTGGGACAAAGCTCTGCTTTAGCTCCAGTGCAGCCCCAAAACAGGCGGAGAGGAGTGCTGATGGAGACTTGTGCAGGAGATGTTACAGGAGCACTGGTAGCAACCACAGCAGAGTGAGCAGGCAGCCTAGATATTATCCAGGCTGGGAAAATCAATGAACAGCTCTGGCAGTGCCTGTACACCAGAGCTGAGCTAATAAAAACAAATCCCAGGGAATGTCAGCTTATGACAGAATGGCTCTCTCTGAGATGAACAACCATTTCCTCCCTTATTAAAAACATCAGCACAAGAAAACAGCAGCCAAACCAAGCTGCCAGCAGCAAAGGACACATTCCTTTGCCTAATCTGTCCCTCCAGGAATGGAAGAAGTAATATCTTTGGGGGGTGGAGGAATAAGCAAGCAGTAAATAAAAATACAATGTCATCAACTAGCTCAGATATGACCGCTCGACGCCTGGTGGAAGCTGACAATGTGCTGGGCCGGGCAGAGACCCAAGTGGGACAGGTTTGAACTTCTGTGCATTGCTGATGTTGCTCCTTGAATTCGTAGCTATCTGGAGCCATGTAGGATCTCTCTGCCCTTTTACCCCCATTGCTGGTAGTGAGAGAGGATTACTGCTATGACCTGGCTGTAATTGCTTTGTGGCTACGTGCAAAGGGATACTCAAGAAGCAGATGGGTTTGAAGATGTGCCAAAAGCATCAGCTGGGGTACATGGACTGGGAGAAAACCCCAAGGACTCCTGCAGTGCATCGGGGCTGGCTAAAGGCACCACCTGCCATGCTGTACAGTCATGAGATGTCTGGGGGAACTTTTTTCCCTCTGTGGCCAAGAGGAATATGTGCTGGGGCCATCCCTTCTCTTTGGCACCCATCTGCTCCATCTTCCCCAAGGATGCACAGAGGGAGGTAGGCAGCTCTGCTCCACAGCAAACACAGTACCCATGGATCTGGCATGTGTCCTCTCCATGCTCTGCAAAGGTGATGCTGTCATGGGCACCAGCAGGTCCTAACCTGGAAACAGAGAACGTAATTCCCACTTGAAATCTCTGTGCAACATACTGTCTTCTGACTATGGCCATTTGTAATCAGGCTCAGATCCCCAAGACCTCCGGCAAGGTGGTTTATTCACCTTTCCTCTCCTTGCCTTAGTCCACAAAGCTGCCTTCATATTCTGCACAGGCAACACAGACCATCTTCCTCCTTTTTTGTCTTCCTCAGCAAGATGAAGACCTCCTAGCAGAACTCTTTCCCACAAACTTCTCCCCAGAATGCAACAGCCTTCCAGTGACTGCCACAAGCAGCAGCCAGCCCAAGTCATAGAAAGCTCCATGGCCAGAATAAAGCTATATGGGGACAGGTGTGCACAGAGAAATGGGTACAGACCCCACCTCATCATGTGTTACAAACACTACTGCAGATACAGCATGTGGCAATAGCTCAACATTTCCAGTGTACTCACCAACACCACTGCAAATGAGATGTAGCTGAGGTAAGATTCAGTCATGGAGAGGAGGTGGGGCTTGCAATAATAATTGCATCCATTGCCCTGCTCTCCCATGCTGGCTGGATTTAGGCAGCTCTGCTTACTCATGTGGCATCTCTAACCCAAGAAATGAGCTGCAGTGGTTGTGCCAAACTCAGTATACACATCTACACAGCCAAGCTGCCAGCTTGTTAACTTGAGTTTCTGGGAGAAGTCTGGTCACAACATCATCAGCTTCTGCTGTTACAGCAATGGTCTTACCCAGCCCTGTGCTAAGAGACAGCTAGGACATAGTTCCACCATGCCATGATCACTACTTTGCTTCGGTTCTCACATTCACCATGCTCTCAGCCAGAAAGGAAGCGTGTAGCAAGACAGAGAGCAAGGCTTAGCACTTGCCAATAGAACCTGTGTGAATATTGCACAGGATCAGGAAAACCTGGAGGGTGATGTTCCCATGCCCCTGTGGCACAGCTCCTTACTATGAAGTTAGCCCTGTCTGGCAGCTCAGAGAGTCAAGAAGGGCAATGCTAAGCAAATACGCACCTGTTAGACTGAAGGAAAAGGAAGCCATGGCTAATACACTGCTGTGTGTTCAAATTTCTGGCACTTGTAAGCATTGAACTAAGAAACTGCAAATTCAGGGGTTCATGGGTATATATTTCTGAAGCCAGGCTCTAGCTGTTTTCAGGCTGGACCCAAAAAGTGGCAATCTGAGAAGATCTGGGTCAGTGCTTTGGGGAATGCACACACAAGGACCAATGGGATGTCCAGCCTGACTGAACTAGAAACAGTAAGACACAACTAGACCTCAACCCAAAACAATGTCTGTCAAACTAAGAGTAAGGAACTCAATGAACTTCCTGGAGTAACTTGCTGCTAACCATCTAACCTAGACAAAAAGCTGAAGTACTGCTACCAGCTAAAACCCTAAATCGACCCCATAGGCATAGATTACTTGACCTAATAGGTATATTTGAACTAATCAAGCATGCTGTTCAGAACTCCTTATTCTTGGAGTTCACCAAGGTTCCAGATTTCTGATCCTAACACAGACTCAAATACTGCTATATTTTGAATTTTAAAATTTCACTACAGACAAACATATTTAATAATTTTTCCATTTAATTAAAATATTTCTTATTTAATAACAAAATAAGTTACTTTTTACAATGTGTAATGTATATATTTAGAATTAACCCCTTTGATAGTTCAAAATTATGTGTCTTGCAAAATTCATTATATAGAGGTTTCAGTAATTTAATTCTGCAGTTAGACTGTTTTTGCAATCCTGTACCCACTTCTGCTTTCATTCACTTCTGTTCAATCCCACAAGTGCTAATATATGGATAAACCAGCTTGCAGTAACTTCAGCTTGCTCTTTATATCAGAAATGGCTGAACTGCTTTAGGCAATGGACCACTACATTCCATTTAGACGTCATATATTTTTATTCCTTTCTCTCCTCAGTCTGCCTTATGCTTCCATTTCCCAAATAATTAGCATAGTGTAATGTGTTTGTGATACAGAATAACACCTGAAAGCTTCCTATTAATTGCAACAGTTAAAACAGCTTTCTCTCCCCCCTACCTCCCGCTTTCTCTTTTTTTTTTTTTAAAGAAAGAAGAGTAAGATCTGGTATTCACTACATATTGAAAAGCAATGTTTATCTACTCTGAGGTACCTTTGCTTATTCTGTTTTAGGTGGGTTTTTAATTGCATTTTCCCATCAGCTCTGAACTTCGTTTCTGGCTGCATAATTTTCCCATGATACATTTAAGATGCATCTGCTATAATTAATATGAAGAAAAGCACAAGCTTGTATGAAAAACAGCTTGTAAATTTTGAATAATTCTGCAGCAATTACATAGGTAGAATGGCTTATTTAACTATGGGCTTTGTTCCATAGCATGGGAGCCACCACATTTTTATAGATTTTAAGGATCATAACATCCTACCGATTCAAGCAATAGATAGATATTAACATAGATCTCATCTATGTTAGAATACACTATAACTTAACCAAGTACCTATGAGACTATAATAATTTTCTCATAACATAGGTCAAATTAACTTCCTACATGGTAAAAACAGTGATTTGTTTCTGAGTCTTAAAACCTTTCTCCAGAGGGAAGTTCTCATTTTTCCTGGCAAATTGTCTGGTAGGGCAATGAACACTGCATGTCTCTGTAAGGCTACCCCTTACTAGGAGGATTCTTCAGTGAGATCCAGCTTACAACTCATTATACAGTCCTACTGACCTCTCCCCATGCTAGCTGGGGCTCTGAGAATGACTGGAGGGGTACCTGCAGGTGAAGGTCCATCATGTTTCCCAGCAGCTATGCATCCTGCTTGTGAGCACAGCCAGCTCTTACTCTTGGGCACTGTTATTTTATCCCACTGAAATATATGGGTGAATAAGAAACTCTGGGCCCAACCAATTTTAACAGGCAGAAAGCATCTTCAAATTAAACTCTCCCCTTAATCAAGTATTGTCCTATTAAGACCAGAATTGATCCCAGTAACTTCTACTCTTGAAGCACACTAATAAATCCCTGCTGCCATGGCCAGCCAGTGTCATTTTCTGCCCCTCCAGACAAAGACATATTGCTTTTTCATGCTAGAGAGCCAGAAAACCATCAATCACCTCCCTCAGCGGTGCTACCTTCCAGCTCCACCTTGCCACAATAGTCTCTGCTAATAATTAAATTGTAAGCCTGTAACTTGCAGAGCAGTCACTGAGATCTCCTTGGGAGAACAAGTTCTTTTGCCATGTTACCAGGGAAGGACATCATTCATGACCAGATGTGACACTTGTCAAACTGGTGCTGGTTTTTGATTAAGGAGCAGGACTCTGATGTCTGGTCCCCATGATGCCCAATGTTCATTCTCATTAAGCAGGGTGCTATATTCACTAATTACATGAAAGGATGCTCCCTATGGATTCAAAAATCCAAACAAGTGAAGACAGTAAACTACAAATCTCAATTACTGGAAAAAAATGGGGTTTGCTGCAAAACTCCCAGAATATTATTAATTATTGTGTGTACGACAGCACTCTTTAGGAATCCTAGTCACTGGTCAGAACACTGCTCTAAGAGGTCCTCCACAAGCATGAAACATCATTTCCCCAAGGATCATTCCACCTCCAAGAAGACTAATAAGTCTTTAAGGCAAGGAATGCCTTTTTGTACAAGACATGAGATAACAAAATGGCTCAAAAGCATGCCTATGAGCAGTGAGTGCAGGTCAATGAACGATGACAACCCGTATTTATTTTTAAACCTCCAGTTTCACAAAACAGCAAGCATTCTGCTGCCAAGACTTTAAAATCAACTCATTGCAATAGCATAAGGAATGTCATACAAGCCAACTCCCAGATTTGCCAAGAGCCACATGGTCAGCTCCACCAGCAGACCAGAGTGAGACAAAGTCACCAGGAAGAGCCAGGCGAGAAACAGCTGGAGGGACAAGTTGCAAATGTTTGCAAGGTGCACACCTGCCTTTGCTCTCAGACCAGGATGATCATTAAAGTGGACATGCCAGGAAGCTGTCCGGTTGCGTCAGATTCAACAAAGTGGAGCCAATTTGGCTCTTACAGCAGTGATACTTTGGCTGCAGCCAAATGATAAAACATGACCTAAAAGTCTTGAGGGCACTTGTTAACACCCAGGAACAGAGAGTAGCTAATAGCACACTGGCTTGGCACTCAGGAAGCTTCCAGCTGTAGCTCTTTCTGAACTGTTGGCTGAGCATGGGCAAGGAAGGGTCTTACGTCCTTTTTCTGCAAGATGAGATAACACCAGCACTACTTGTCTAATGAGGTTTGGATGAAATGTGTAGACAAGGCTGACCTACTTGCAGTTTGAGAAGGGGTTTTTCAGCACTAGCCTGTACCTGCACAGTGCAGTAGGGATTGCCCTCATTCACACCAATGGAGTAGAAAGCTATCTGCATTTCCCACGTGCAACCTCTGACTTCAGTGACTCAGGTATATCTGTTAATTCCAGAGAGGTGGTAACAAGGCAATCACACATTTCTTATGAAAATTCAAGCAGTTGTAGGAAACTGGCAAAACCAGACCTGAACAGCAGAATGCCATTAACCTGTAAATACGTGCACTGAATAGGCCACTTCTTTAGATATCTCCCAGGACAATGCCACAGTCGTTTAATGATATGATTCCTGGACTAGGACTGCTGCACTAGCAACAGACCTATCCTGCGTCTCTCAGCTGGACCAAGCTGTTGTGGCAAATGTGCTCCCAGGCTCTCATGTCTTTTTTTGCAGAGCTTTCATCATGCATGACGGTTGTTTAATATATGTTTTATTGCAGCTCTTCACACTCCTCTTCAGATCATTAAGTGGAACAAAAATGCACAAAGCAAACACACTGGAAGACTATTTGAGAAAAGATCTTTTAAAATCATAATAGCTTTTGTGGTTATATACAGTCATGGATGCAGTTCTGAAATGTTCTGCCTGCATGGAAGATGCCAGATTCACATCTAGCTCAGAGCTGTGGTTTCTGCTGCAGTGCCAGGCACATGAAATGAAGACACTGCAACACAGAAAATGACTAGGCCACAATCTTTTGAGCTTCAGGGCCTATTTGTCTTCTTTCTATAGCAGCTGAGACTGTTCTCAACCAAAGACAGCTAAGAGAGCTTAGGAAATGGAGGACCATCTGAAGCATTCTCCTGGTTTTGAATAAAATCCCAAATTAATGCTTCACTCCCCAAACCACTGCAACCACAGGAAATATCTACTTTCAGAAGTAACTATTTAGCTCCAATGGGGATAATCATGTGGAAAGCCAGAATTACACCACAGATCTAAATGCAGGTGAGGGAACTAGTTGATCATATACTGGCCTCAGGTATATATACAGTCTACTTAGGATGGCATAAGAAGCTTCGCTTTTATGTGTAGGTCACTGTCACACAGTGAGATGCAGAGAACGTAACTTTTTCCCCCTAATTGGAAGCAGGAAGACACTTCTGGCTCCATGCATGCACCTCAAACAAGTATGTGTGGCAGTGTATCTGCAGCTGCTGCAAGCAGGACACACAACTTGCACCTCATGAGGCAGACTGCATGTTTCTGTCCCATTACGTAAGGTATTGCTATTCCCTGGTGTCACAGTGAGGACCCCACGAGCAAGAACCCAGTCAGGAAATGTTCTGCCATATCTAAAGGATATGGCAACTGCTAGCATGCTCACTCATCATCCTCAGCTCAGAACTGCCCATGCCAAGAGCTTAAGACAGACTTTGCATTGCTGTGACTATCTCCTGTTTCACCATAGAGCAGAAGGAAGATTTCCACCAGATGGTTTCTACTTTTAGAGTTCCTGTCACACAGCAACTTCCCAGCTCAGCTCCGTTTGCAGTAAGAAAATGGTATTACACATTGACCAGTTTTCCTGCCCGGTGCACTGGCAGCCAGTGAATCTACAATACCTACCTTAACTTCCACATGTGCCATTAGGACTGCAAAGTTGGTTAGGTGATTACAGGAGCACGTGGTGTGCGTCTTGTTAGTTGTCAGGAGGCGACAGCCCTGGGTGGACCAATACCCTGTCATTGTACGCTTTGTATAGCTCCAAAATGAACAATTTGGGTTGAAATTTTCTTCAGACTGCTGCAGGGAAGAAATTAATAAGCGGAATAAAAATGACAGGCTCTCAGAGATTTTCTAAATGCACTATTGGGGCCCTTCATAACTCTCACCCTTTAATTTTAGATAAATATTCAGCGGTGGTTTATACATCAAGTCTTACTTGCCAATGGTAGAGAAAGTTAGATTGTTGCTGCCCTCTTTGCTAATGCAAACTTAGTTCTTTGTTCTTGATTAATTTCAGACATTGACTAAATCCAGCTCTTCAAACCAGACTGCTTCATTTGCATTGCAGAGCAGAGAAATTAATTGCTTTAAGCAATCAACTTTGCAATGACTGTGCTTGGCTAACAGGAGGAGTAGCTGTCCTCTTTCACTGTAATTCCACTTTCCTCTAACATTCCCTGCCATCATGATAAAATAATATTATGGTCTATTCTAATATATTGGTAGTTTTTAATTACAGAACGACGTGTGTCAGCAACTGAGCAATGGGCATCAGCTCAAAGGAGACACTTCCTTTACTTCTATTAATGCAATGTAAAAGAGACCTTCTCCATAAATAACACAAAGTGCAAAGGAACAAAAGTATAATTCAAAATCTAATCAAGGACTACTGGAGGCCTCACAGCAGCCAACTTTTGCATCACTTCATTTCTGAAACCAAACAAAAGAGAAGTGCTTTTCAGACTCACACACCTTGATGTGCTTGACAGTAAACACCACAGGATCAGCCAGGTAAACCTTATTGCTGAACTCTTTGTTTATTGCTGCAGTGATGACAGGGGAGTTGACAATGACGGAGTGATTAGTCGACATTGCTTCTGTTCCCAACTTCATACTGGCATTCTCCGTGGAGAGATAGGTGCCCAGGTTGTTGTACAGTACAAAAGCCACCCTGATTTCACCTAGAAGAGCAGTAAGAGGTTAGATATTCAAGTCAGCTCACTGGGGTGGTGTTTTTCTAGATGACAAATATTTTTTCTGAACCAATTTCAAAACTTCTCTGAGAAAATGTGAAATGACCAATGTGGCTTATGAAAACCAGCCTCCTGCCAAATCCAGTTTGCACCAAGAGGTGCAACAAGCAGTCCATGGATAAGAAGGGCAGAGCATCTTCTTCTGAAACAAACTTTATAAGCAAACAGATGAGCAGAAGACAGACAGAGAAGGTGGGCTTATTTTTGGCATCAGTAGGTGTAATTGGTTCCAAGAAAAAGAGGCCAGGTGGTCAATTTCCCACCCGACATCCTCCAGGCAATGCTTGGGAAACATGTTTTGTGCTGGCCTGTCACACAGATGCAGTATAAAACTATAATTTAGTGTAAATAAAGACTATCTCAGAAAAGTGTAGGGACAAATCTGGAAGGAGAAATCAAAACCTTTCCAAAGCAGCTCCAATTTCACATGACAGGTAAAACAAAATTGCAGAAATTTCTTTTTTTTTTTTTTTAATATGCCAATCAGATAAGCAGTAAAACACCACTAGGGAACCTGCAGAAAACCTAGGCTACCAGCCAACTGTTTTTAACTGAAACCATCCAGTTTGCCTTCTGTTTTGCACATTATTTCACAGGCTATAAATAAGAATGGAATGCAAATAGTTTGCCTTTATTTGTATGAGCTGTGGAGAGGTATGTTTCTGTTTCTACAGAAATCACCACAGCCTCTGAGGAAGGTGAAGAACTGATGACTCCAAACCTAAGTCCTTCTCTGATAATTTATTTCTAGGTCTTTGGTGACCTCCAGGCATATGCCCAACTGATGCAAACTGATGAGGTTCTTCTGATTTGACCAGAACTCCAGCAATACTCTGTTTAGAAACCCAAAAATCCCCTTCACTGTTGCCAGCAGAGTTTCTCTTTCCCTACAAATCTTCAAAGCTTGATAGTGGAGTGAAACTCCTGCCCCAAAAGGAGTTTGCTACACATCTTGAGTTTTATACTGTCTAAAAGAAATACTTCTCTCCAAATCCACCATCCAAAGGTACCAAATGCCATCTAGGAAGCCATGACAAAACTTTGTTTCTGAACCTGGTAGTTCAGAAAGATCAAACTTTTCTCTCAACGGTTGCCTGAAATTTTTGGAACTTTTAACACATCTGATCTGGCTGTAATAAGGCCCTATCACTTCATGTTCTTTATTCCTTAATCAGAGAAGGTTCCCCAGGGAAGGTTCCCCAGAGTAGTTGAATGTCCCATCTATGGACGTGTTCAAGGCCAGGTTGGATAGGGCTTTGAGCAGCCTGGTCTACTGGGTGACATCCCCATCCATGGATGGTGTATTGGAACTATATGATCTTAAAGGCCTCATCCAACCCAAGCCATTCCATGATGATACATTTTTCCTGCAGCAATCAAAGCCCATATCAGAGTGCAGGAAATAGGAGCATATTAGACCCATCAGTAGATGAGTTTGAAGTTGGTCTCCAGTGGGGCTGTGGAGATCAACAAAGGCGTCTGCTCACACTCCTGATCTGGAAATAAATAGCTTGTGAGGATGAAGTCTATTCACATAAAACATGGCCTATAATTTATACTGTTTCAGGAGGTTCAAAAGATACAGACTTTTAGTGCCTTTCTGGCATTAAAGATTTAGGCTCATAACAGTTAATCAACTTTTTCTGCCATATTGGCTCATTACTAGTATTTGATACTATTGTTTCTTCATTCTCCTTTTTCAGATAGTGACCTGCTGAGAAGCAGTTTACTCAAACAAGCCAGTTATCCCATCTGAAGTCTCCTACTGCAGACAACAGCAGTTAAAGCACTTCTCTGGACTCAGCACTGTGCCCCAGCAGCCACATAATTTAAGGATCTGATGCATTTTTAACATCACAAAATATTTTTGAAGGCTCTGAATCATTTAGTTCCCAGTCAGCCAACTTAGTTTGCAGGGAAGGGCACAAGCAACTGACACTGCCGTTCTTTTAAATATTAACATAGTGATTAATACTGTACTTGCAATGGGTAAACTCAAAACAATGCCTAAGGCATCACTGACTCACGAGGCTGGTGTTGCCTGAGGTGCCAGACCTACCATTTCGACCATTTTGCTTCAAGGTATTTGCTGACAGCTGAATGGCGCTCCCGTGGCCCATGTTCTGGGGAAACTTCAGATCTTCCAGATTCCCATCTGTGCTTAGTCTTGCAACTTCCAGCTCTGTTTGCAAGAGAGAACGACACTAAGAAAAATCTCTACTGAAATAATCTTTAACACAGTATTTCAAAGCTATAAAATGGTGTTCCAGACCATCTGAGAGCAGAGGAATCAACTTACAATGCTTCATGCTAGAATGTGTTTGGGCTCCTATTTCTTTCTAAATCTTTGCCCTGAAGAAGTTTTATATTTAATTAAAAAAAAAAAAGCAAATAAATTCTACTCCCTGTGGAAGACAAAAGACAACCAGTTCTTGTAAACAAGAACCTCAGGATATTAAGGACAATGGTTAAAATGAAAATCTGAAAATACTAGTTCTTTGCCACTGGCGA
This sequence comes from Pithys albifrons albifrons, assembly GCF_047495875.1. NCBI lineage: Eukaryota > Metazoa > Chordata > Aves > Passeriformes > Thamnophilidae > Pithys > Pithys albifrons. The sequence continues at coordinate 18,416,356 of NC_092462.1, read as the reverse complement.
TTGGTACTTTCTGTAAATGTTATCAGTGCTTGGGATCTGTATTCACAGAAATAGAAAGAAGAGTTGTTCTCATTTTACATATGCACAGTGGGAGTGCTAGTGCTTTCCATCATGCTTGTTTTTTAATTAAAATCAACAATCAACTGAATAAAGACACAAATTTGTATGAAATGAAACACAATTGCATTACGATGAACAATCTCCCTGTGAAGCAGTGCTCTCATTGTTGGAGCACAGATTATACCCTCAAAGCCAGGAGTAATAAACGCAGGTCAGATGCTCATTTTCAAGGGAATTTCAAGGGTAGAGAGAGCTGCCTTATTCCTTTAGGCTCTTCTGGAGAGACTTTGAAGTTCTTCAGATAAAGGGCCAAGACATAGCTAAGAAACTGCTCTCCAATTAATATAGGGACCAAGACTAAAGCCAGGTTTCACTGCCTTTACTCTTCCACTGACTGCTCTTCGTATTTATGGGAGTTGCCTCTTACGGATGTTGTCAGTGTTTTCCCGGACAATGTCTGTCTTTAGCAGGTTATCAGCCAGCACAAAGGCACTGTCCTCCACGGTGTCGAGTAACTTGGTGGCTGCGCGCTGCTGTTCGCTTGCATTCAGGTCCCTCCATGCATTCAGAGCCTGTGGCTGCAGGAGGTTGTTCACCGTCTCCACCATGGCCTGCAAGGGAGAGGGATGCAGTGAGAAAAGGCTCTAGCGAACCTAAAACATCGTCGAGACCTCTGACGTGCTTAGTCTCATCCTCCACACACATCAGTTCTTAGGGTGACGACAGCACCTCCTCTCCCCACACATTGGGGCAGCCTGCAATGGAGCTAGGCAACATTTATCCCATCAGATGGGGGAGTGAGGAAATACCGATTGTATTCGAAATGTAGGCTGGGAAGTGTGCTTTTCTGCTTCTGTAATCAGCAGCTCCGGGCTTGGAAAAAGAAGGAATTAGGGTGGGGTGGGGAGGAAGGGGCAGGACGAAGAGGAGGATTGAGGAAACATGCAGGAAAATAGATTTCAAGACCCATCATGGAGCAAGCAGGTTGCTGTTACCTGCAGCACCAGAATTCAAGAGTAGGGCCAGAGCACTCAAGGAAGGTATTTACTATCTGCAAGGGCTACACTCCTCAGAGTGTTTCCCACCACATAGCCCATGGCAGACAGTCATGAAGACACAGAGATAGCTGAGTAATGCCACTTCAAAGAAGCAGCAGGTGCCCACAGAAATTTAGATAAGACACCACATTTCAAATGACTCAATTCAGGAAGGAGTCAGCCCTGTGTAACAGCTTTAGTCCCTCCTGGAATGCACCTTCTGCCCTGGGCTGCCACACACAAAGAGCTCTCCTATGGATAACTTTGCACAGGTTAACCTGGATGCACACCCAGGATCACATGAAATAGTACTGGCCTCATAACTGCAAAATTACAGCAGCGGAGTCTACCCAACTTGAAAGTTTTTCTCAACCTAAAACCCCAGCTTTGCTACTAACCAGATCTGACTCAACCACCTTCCAGCTAACATTTTTTAATGAGACCAGCTGTACCAGTTGGTAGAACTGATTGTGCGGAGGAAAAGGGGGGAAAAAAGGGTACTTTGATCATGATTTCTTCAGCTGGTTAGCATCTACCCACCAGGCAGGCCTGCCCCACAAAGAAACAGCTCCACTGCCAGCAAATGCTGACTACAGAAACAAACCCTCCTTCTGAGATGAAGCTGCTGTTCTTCCTCAGCCGTTCTTAGCAATTTTCTGCATTCTGAACATGTAGGCATCAAACTCACACCTCTCTTCTGCAAGTCAATGACAGTCCTATGGGATTTCAACATTTTCCAAGACTAAAGTGCTCCCCATGGGTTCACTTTCATGGAAATACTTCAGTATTTACTTCTGATATTGTTTCTAAACCCACCAGTGAAAAGAAGATACAGCATAGCCCATTCTTCCCGAGAGCCCTTAGGAGGAGGATTGTTAGACCAGCACCACATGACACAGGGAGAGTGGAGGATCCTGATTCAATCACCGTTCATGGTCAGATACAAATGAACAGTGTGAGAATATGATCACATCTAAACTAGAATTTGATTTACTGCTATATCCAGGTGACCTTAAAAACCATCTCAATTGCAACAAGGTTCAAGGAGAAGCAGAGGCAGCTAGAACTGCTAGTGCTTGAGTTTGGAAGGTTTCTCATTCCATCATGTTTCCTGTTAGGAGACTGCACCATAATTGTGCTCCTCTGACGACACAAGGCTCCTACTCTTCAACCGACATTTACTCATGATCAATTCATTCATTTGTTCTTTCACCAAACCTCTCCTGTACCTTATAAAGATCTTCTTTTTCCTTTGTATCTGCTGCCCTAGTTCCTTGATTAATAGATAATATTTCTCCTCAATGACTGGTTTTCCAAAATATGCAATAACCCATGCTTGAACCACTGAAATGTCTGAAAAACATCTCCTCTAGTGCTACTGTTGTCAAGCCTTTACAATCCAGGACTGGAATCCCTTATTCATTTGCTCTTAAGTGGAACTCATAAACATAAATCAATTTTTTAAACTGAATATTAAACCCATTTTCCTAAATAGTCTACAAATCATCCTAACACATTTACTAGGTACACACAACAAGCTGGTTGCCATTAACAGTCAAGAGGAAATACTAAAAAGTCATAGTGTTTCAGTGTGTTTTTTCAGTGTTTTTAAAATCTAGAAGCCTGGTCTCTGCAGCTCTTAATAAAGTTCTGTAGCATACTTTGGTAGCTTATCTTTTCACAGGCAAAAAGGAGGTAGTGTTCTTTTCCAGTCACCAAAAAGCTTGGCTATTTTGTGTTGCAGGTTCTATACAACACGGTATTTTTGTGTAAAGACCTTTTATGTATGCAAAGCAGAAAATGAGGATTTTTCTTCTCTTTCAATGTTATCACAGACTACAATTTGCCTTACTTCCATGTAGCTCAGCTACTAATGGTGTCTTTAAATCTCTGCTACAACAACATCCTGGATACTTTTATCAATATCTGAATAGTGGAAAGAGTCTTTGCAGCTGACCCAGCTCCTGGCTCTGGATGGAAAGGTAATGCGTATTCATCAAAACATGAAACAGATGTTGAAATACTTGTGTTACTGTGAAACATGTGCTGCAAAGCTTTTTCTCCAGAAAAAAATTATTCTATCCAATGCATTTTTTATTTTGTTTTAAATGTGTATGCATGTGCGCCTGCAATGTTAGAGAAAGAAAACCAATTAAGTCTAATGTGCCACCTCCTGCACAATGTGCACTCTCCACTCAATGGAGCATCCATCCACTTGAAGTGACTAACTTGAAATCAGTCATTTCACATGACTTTGGGTCTGGAGTCTAACACAAAAGCTCCAGAAAGATTTCCAAGGACTTTGGACCCAGACCTTAGCATGTAACTGAATAAAGCTGGTAGACAGTCTTTGTTGGCATTACATCCGAGACTAATTTAGTCCTGAGCTTTTCCCAGAGGGTCACTCCTGTCACCTGTCTCAGTGCATTAATCAAGTGTTCCCCACATTATATTTCTGAGTGCAGCACTTCATCATGGCCAAGTGCTGTGAGCTGAAGCCAAGGAGATGAGGTGCTAATGAAATGTTTGCATTCTGGACAGGAGCTGAGGTAGGTGTTTAAATGAAACAAAACAGCTGTTAAAGCAACAGTGTCTTGTGAGACAGAGATGCCAATGGGGAAAAATTGGGCAGGGGAGTGGGAATGGTGGGAAGGCAGGCACACATGACAAGGATAAGCCTGTGTCTTTGCACTTAAGCTGAGCGGTCGTGGTTTAGGTGGGTTTGGCACCTGGTGCAATGGCTGTGATCTGATGAAGCTCCAACACATAAGAAACAGCTGTGCCAAAGTCCCAGGAAGGCCTCTCAGTGACCAGCTGTAGGAGGGTTAGCCCTGACAGAGGACCTTTAAAATGCAGAAGGCATGAGATAGGTGTGTTTGGGAGCTGATGATCCTGATAAAGGTGGGGACTTACAGAGGGAGAGAGGGAAGTTCTGACCTAGTTTCATCCCACCTTCTTTCAAGTATTTAACATGCAGCCAAGCAAAGAGCCCAGATACTCCCTAGTTTCTCTCTCCATCGAAAGCAGATGGCAACTGTTACCTACGTTTTGGTGCCTAAAGGCACATGATATTATACCTGTCTGTGGAGAACCCAGTATCTGTTAAAGGATACTTCACTGAAGACCCTCTCCTTGCTTCCCAAGCTAGATTTCCTCTGCTGAGGTTTTATTCTCTTCCCCTGCCTGATTGTTCTTCCAAATGCAGCTCGAATGTGAGCCTCATGCAAAATAAAAATGTGGGGCTTGGAGACCAAACATACCTCAACATCAGGCTAAACATGGCACCAAACCAATGCTGTGGTTGCTTGTGCTTAATGAATAGACAACACAAGCACACAGGCACCCCAGAAGAAAGACACAAGTAACTCAAATGACATCAAGCGAAAGCTTTCACAAGGCACAGCTTTGCTTATTTGTAGCCTAGGATCAAATGAGGCAAGAAGGGCATGGCAGAAGGGAGACAAGAAGAAAGAATCTATCATTCTCTCCCGAGATACATGGGCATAGCTGTATTCTGTCTGTGATGTCAGGGGATCTATACATGCAATGCCCAACCTTCTAATTACAAGCCTCTAAAGACCAACTCTCCTGGACCAGAGAATATTAGATACAGTGGACTTTTCATGCCTCCTGTAGTGACTACACCTGGATATTGAGAGAAGAACAAGAACATTAAGCACAGAAGACAAATCCCATGATCACAGAATCACAGACTATTCTGAGTTGGAAGGGACCCCCAAGGATCATTGAGTCCAACTCTTAAGTCAATGGCCCACACAGGGGATTGAACCCATGACCTTGGCATTATTACAACTAAGTTTTAACCAACTGAGCTAATCTCAGGGTCCCTTTCATTATGTGGTTATATAGCACTGCAGTTTGTACATTCAACACAAATAAATGTTAATAAATTGCAGAGGGAGATTTTTTCCAAGTAAGGGCATATGCTCACAGTTTCTTGATTCTGTCCTGAGGTTACAAAACAGAAACAAAATGTAAACTTTCCTTCTCAGACACTTACAAATTGGTACTAAAAGATGTATTGTAAAACAGCAACTAATTAGGAGCCTTACAGTAATTATACATTACTAAAAGGCCAATTGTACATATCCCATTGATTTCCTTTGTGACAGCTGCTTAATTTTGTAAAACTGAATTTCACTTGTTCATTTATTTTTCTTTTCTCCCACTCTAGAAATGTGTGGTGAGGGTGTCTGGGTATGTGGCATGCAGTTTAAACCTAAGAGGCAACTATATATCCAGTAATACCACATCCATTTATTTATCTATCACTCTATCAACATCCAAGGCACAGCTCTTTAACAAAAGCAATATCAAATCTGTCTTTAACTGGGAGAAAACACTGAAAATCACTAAGAGATGTTAGATGTACTAAGCTCACTACCAAATTTGGGACCAGACTGCATTGTGGCTATTGCGCTTAAGCACAGGAACCCTAAACTTAGAAAACCAGCAGCTGTCCTAGAGATAGGACCTCTTTAAACCTTTATTGTTCATTTTTGCCTCTTGCTGAATCACTGATGGAACCAAAAAAACCTCAACAAACTTATAACCAGAGAAAATATTGCTTTATGGCAAGTGAATACCAGCAGGTATTGGTTGACTCTTTTTGCTGAGTAATTTTCAAATTTGCAGTTTGTACTTCCTTAAGAGGAGACTGAATGCACTGTACATGCCATTTTGCATGGAACCTACATCAAAGCTCTTACCTCCTAAAGCAGCTTTGGGAGAGTGAAGACAGTGGCACACAGCATAAAAATACCACTTTTCTAATGATATCTCTAATTAAAATATCTGCATTTTATGACTTTTAAAGCCCTGTCTCATATTGCTAACACTTTCTTGATCTCACAGGAATATCTCACGCAGTGCACTTTCAAAAATTAGAATAGAAGGAGCTGCAGCAAGCAGCTTTGCCTAGGTAGACTAAAAATAATGGCTGGTGCATGAAACAAGCAGTGCTTGTAGAGCTACACCCTGTATCAAAGTTGTTTGCCTACACTTTCTCATAAAAAATGGTTTGTTCATCCTTTCTGAGAACAGCAGCACTTAGACTGTAGAGCACAACCGCACAGGCACAGCCTCAGCAGTTTGAGGTACTGCTCCAAAACAAGTGCATCACTGCCTTTATTTAAAGAATGAAAAAAACATTACTAGCCCACTTTCTAATAGCTTTAATTTTATAGCAGATTAGCAGAGAAAAAACCCACAAAACTCTTTCAGGTCCACACTGCACAGTGCAAATGAAAAACCTCTCAGAGAGCAGACGCACTGAAATGTTGATATGGTACAATGATCACAACGTTATGCTCTTTTTTCCCTTTTTCCTACTGGAAAGTAGTAGTACTTTAAAAAAAGTTTATCTGCCTCCTTGTTCAAGAATAGCTAGTTCTGCTCTGCATTTGTAGTAAACATCCAGAGCTAAAACAAACCCTTTCCTTAAGCTATCAATATTTGCAAGCCTCCAAATTAATTGAGTTAAAGGCACAATCAATGCCATTGATGGCAAGTTCTGCTGGCAAGTTCTGCTGGAAGTTGTTCGATTCTTGCCTCTGGCCAGAAAAAGTGCCAGTACAAGAGAAATTCCCATTAACTCTGAATGTACCTGGTCCAGTCCGAATGGGCCCTTGGAGGAGAGGGCCAGCATGAAAGTGTGGATCTAAGCAGGCAAGCAGCTGCTTCTGACAAGGTTATTGCACTGGAAGGGACCAGCTCAGGTAATTATACGTCTTTTTAGAGTGGCAAAGGAACAGCACCCCAACCCCACTACATGGAGGCCATCAAACAAAGAGAAACAGTCACCCACTGTGTTGGACTTCAGGACAAAAAGATGTATATACAATTTCTTCAGCTTACTAAACCAAGAAAATGTCATTTTGGCTAAATGATGGCATTAACTACTTCTTGGCTGAGAAATGCCTTCAAATCTGTCTGACAAGACTCCTCACTCTTGGAAGCTTTTTTTGACTTGACATTTATTCTTTTCATTCAAAATCAAAATTTGTCACTGGACAAACCATGAGTAAGCACACTGGAGACAATTTCTTAGAGGGAAGACCAGCCACTGTCTAAGGCTTTTTAAAAAGCAATAAGGTAATCACAAAAGGGTTATAGTATTCAAGGAAATGGACAAAAACATACCTAAGGTGAAACCAGCTGAATGCAGTGAGTGCTTAACAATAAACAAATAATTAGAATATCTACTGCTAATCTCCACCTTTTGCCTTCAAAACTAAGCAGGAAGCACTGGCCTACATCTAGTGGTGAACATCAGAGTGGTGATTGACAACTGATTGTATTATTTTTGGTGAACTGAGACAAAATCTACTAGTCATGGCAAAGGCAAGAAGACAACTTCCCATGACCTTTCAGAGGAACTCCTAAAATTGCTCCACATATTGAGTAAAGGCTCTCAAGAAAGGGCATGCAACCCTCTTTCTTCAACTACACAGCAAATGTTTATGGTGTGGTTACAGGAACTGCACTGACTCAGAAATGGCCTGAATTTCAGCAGTGCTGAGAACTCACTGTAGTGAGAAGAAAGGCACTGACCTTTATTAAAATTAGGCCATCTACAAAATGCTGAACTTTGAAAATAATGGTGTTTCACTGGGCATCCAAGGTTTGCAATGTTGGCCTTGTACTACCAATAATCTCCTAATGGGAGCACACAAAAAGGAGATCTGAGAAATAGAACAAGGTTACAAATTACAGGTTATGGTTTTGCTTTACTTACTATATAAGAAAGAATATTTAAAGGTCAGAAGCCATCTGTAGGACTGAAATAAAATGAATTGATTGGGAAGAAGGAAATAACATATGATCTATTTCATCTAATGAGATCTTCCCTGGAGAATAAGCCATGAACTACATTTATGAATCATCTGCATTTGCTGCCCCGCTGTTAGGGATTTGAAACTATACAAGCAATTGCTAGAGAAATTACACTGGGGAAGTGAACAAAGCTGAAGCAAGAAAGGAAAATGGGCCACAAACAAGAAATGTCTCTTCGACAGAATATCCATAGCCTTCAAGGAAACTCCTAGGGAATCTGTGAGACTCATCCTTTTCTCCAACAGTTCAAATCAAAAGGACATCAACCACCGAACTCTATGCCAATTTATACTGAGACTTTTTACCAGTGCCACCAGATACCAGGACTGATTAAGCCTAAAGCATGAAGAGAGTAAGCACAGAGCAACAGAGAAAACACCATTTTTTTTTCTCAGTTCTGCTATGTTACATGTGGGCACATAACCATAGGTATAGCTTGGTTAGTAGGTGGAGGAACATGCGGTCACTTTCCTTTTTAACATTTATGTGAAGAATTTTGGAGTCTGGTGACAAACCCAAGGCTGCTGCTTTGATCCTCCTCTGCCCTAACAATGGGCTCACTGCAGCAGAAACACGCAGGGCAAGGATTTCTAGTTTCACTCTCGCTGACACAAATCAAGTGCAGGTTTCTCAAGCTGTGAAGTATATTAAGTTCACAGAGTTTTAACAAAGGACTACCAAACCGCAGAACCACACTGGGAGTCACACTTCTTTCAGATGTTCTTTTAATTATATTAAATAAAAGTTTTAGGCACTTTGATGCTGATGGGCAAACATCTCGATCTCTTGAAAAAGCTGCTAAAAGTACTCCCTGTAGCTATAGTTAATATACAACATTGTATGCACACTGCAGGCCAATTTATTCCAGCCACTTTAACAATGATACCTCGCCTGACAGGCTGTGCAGAATAGCATCAGGAGTCAAGCAATGCACAAATCATTAGAGGACTCAGAAAGTTGTTTGACACACACTGCAGAGCATTTTGTCATACAGCCAATTAAGTGACCAAACAAGGAACTTGAAAACCTTCATTAATTTGCTCCTTTTTATATAAATGGAGGTTAGAGTCTTTCTTGTCACAGGCACAACAAGAACAAAAGCAAATACAGCATAATTCAATTTATGCTCCCTCTCAGAGCTACAAGTTTCCTTCATTTAGTCTTCATGGAAGTTGGGACCAGTCATGCAAGCAAGAGAGAAGTGGGACAAACAGAATTAATCCACTTTAAATAGTACTGGCTAAGTCCCAGACGCACCTGTAATCTGCTGAGAACTACTAGGTTAGCAAAGAAAAAAAGTCTCTCCTACTCAGCTCTAAACTTAATGCCTTGAATCCTCTGAGGAAAGCCTTTCATTTTTTGCTTAGTACAGCAATTCAAACAGCCCATGTTTCAAGCATGAAGTGTTCAGAAAACTTCCATGAGAACCAGAAGGGCAACTCTAACTGCAACCACCCACCACTGTCTGCTACCTGGAGCCTGCCAGCCCTCAGCACTGGCTTCATGAGTGGCTCTAACGACACCTGAGCCCAGAAGCTCTTGTAATTATCACAGAGCAGCTGGCTTCTCCATAATCCTTGTTATTTGCTATGCAGTCCAGTGCAGAATTACAAACAGCACAAAATGATTTACAGGACAACTTGGAGGATGCCAGGAACCAGAGCAGCAAAAACCACTAGACAAGGAAAATGCTGCAAAAGCAACTCTCTGATGCCTCCTTCCACCCTTTCCACAAAGCTGCCACTCACACTATTGTATTTACCAGTCTCTAGCTTCGTAGACACTGAGACTGACTTTGTAAAATAAAAAACTCAAACAACCAACTAAAAGAATGGGAACCCTGTGAAGTTTTGGTCTTCCAAAACACTCATGCCAAATGCAGCAGGCAATTTCACATGAGAAGAGACCTCTGGCTGGCACCGCAGGAAAGTCGTTGGCCTCACGATGCCCCAGCGCTGCAGTTCACAAATCCAAGTGAAGAAAGGAGGTAAGCTCAGACTTTACAATTGGATGAATGTATGTGGTAAAAAGACTGCAAGCACGAGTCTGGTATGAGTCTTCATTAAAGCTTGCGTTTCCAAATACTAAATATTACAGCAAAATTCTCTACTGTTTTTCCCCCATGTTTAACTTTTCTGTGTTAATATGGTCTCACTTATTGCATTATGTGAGTACACAGCCCTTTTTTTTCTCCTTCACTATCCCACTTCCATTCCTAGAGGCCAGGAGAATCGCACCCATGGCATTTTAAATTGGGCCTGCTGAGAAATAGCGAGCACATGACACTTGCTGAGGGACATGGAAGAAATCCATGAGACCAAAGCCAGTTTTACAATGTCCAAAAGACAAACAATTGCTATTTTCTACAACTCCAGTGCTTCAGTTTCAGGAGAAACACCTTTGGAAAATGAACAGCTATAAATTCTGAAAAAAAATACAGAAAATTCATACCAGCTTACATCACACACCAGTCACCAAACTAAGCTATGCTAATCAAATGTGTCACTCATTGTGACTCATTCTCCCATGTGATGACTTTTCCATCCCTTTCCCAAAATAGAGTGCAAGAACAGTGCACTGAGAAAAGGTAGGCATGAAAGATGTAGATCTCTGCTCTCCAAAAAACCATGCTCTTAGGCAACGGAGCACCTTTCTGAGGTCACTCTGCCATCTTGGATATCCACCTTGGTCAGCTCAGCCTAAGCTGACTATTAAATAGTACAATAAATTAAAACTCCTGTAGCAGTTTCTTAAATATCACTATGACTGAAAAATCTTCCAGCAATTTCATGGTCCTTATATTAATAGGTATTTATCATGTCCCCTGCTGGGTTGGTTCTTTGAAACCTAAAAGATCATTTACCACACTCAAAACTAAGGAAGTGTTTGTATCCTCTATCTCCAGTAAACAAAATCTCTGAGCTTTTAAATCAACCAGTACTGTGAAAATGAACAAATTAAATCAATATTTGTTTTAAATATAAATGTACCCAGTGAGATGAGATGATAATCTGATAATGCATTTCCAGTTTCATATTTGAATTACAAAATTTCTCAATCTGTTTGACATATTTATTTATAGTCATTTATTTTGGGCATAAGAGGACTTTACACCAAAATTGCTACAGAGGCTCTGTCATGGCTACCTAAATTTTCCACTCAAAGAAAACAGTAAGACAGATTTTAGCAATTATCTTCTCAAGTCACCCTCCTCCTCCCCAAAATCCACTTTTTTTTTATATTTGCAATTCCTGGACATCTTTCGCATAAACTTTGTATTGCACTTTCCTTTGTCTAGGGAGCACAGAACAGAAGGTACACTTCCAGCCCTGTGAGCCAAATTCAGCCATGGATGCTCTTCACAATAATGGGATCAGCATAAGAAGATCACGTTAGCAAAGTTGGACACTATTTCTCTGCCACTATTGTCATATGTCCCACTGATTTCCCATCTCCCACTGACTTTATAAAGTCCAGGGTTTTACCATTTAAGATTTGTTGAAAAATCTCCACTACATTCCCTTAGCTAGCACAGACATTTCACCACTTGGTAAAGGACAAGTAACAGGAGTATCTGCAGTCACATTTAATTGATATTACAGACAACCTCGCCTTCACAAGATATTTTAATGATTTTAGCTACACAATTTTCCAAATGGAAGCATACTGTATGAAAATATGTCCAGATACATTACTTTACCTCCACATAGTACAAAGCAGAGCTGGAAAGGTTCAATTAGGTCATCTAATTCATTCTTCAAGCCCTCTGTTACAGGACTGTCCTCCTCAATATATGTTCCAGATTTGTCCATATTTATACTAAATAGCTCAAGAAATGAGCTTACATCAGCTTTCGTCTACTAAAGTAGTAGGTACATGATTAATGTTTAAACACACAAGCTGCCTTTCCAAGTGAAATGGAAGGAATCCTTGAAATTAAGGGTAAACTGGAGTTTGCGCAGACTATTCAGGCTTTATTCTATCAAGGCCAAGCTTCCTGTGGAGTATATTAAACTTGCCAATCACTACAGTTTGAACAAACAGACCAGGAGCATGCATCAGCTCTGTGGAGTTGCCTGTGCAGCTAGTGGAAAGGATGGCTATGGGTCAGGTAGCATCAAAGTTCCCAACAGGATTGTGTGGTCCACAGTCAAATCAGCCTCACCGCGTTTCCAGTGGTAGCAGTAGACAAGTGGCTAAATTGGGAGCGAGTATTGCACTGTAAACTTTCCTAAACTCCTTCAAGTGTTTGCTAGTTGCTTACTCTGATATCCCAGACAAGGGATGTGTAACTCGTAACTTATCTTTAACCATTAATGTATATGGAATGGAAGAAGTGACTTTCTCTCGTGACATTTTCCAAAGGGAAGACAGCCTACCAGCTCAGAGGCGTACTGTTTTATTTCCAATGTTCTAGAAATCTAGGCCATGTAATCCCACATGCTAAATGAAATATATGCTCACAAAATGAAGTCAGTATTGACTGAAGGAAGTTGAATTTTGCAGGAAAACTCAGGTATAGACTGTGCCCTCCAGAAACAGAGTTCATTTTACACCTCTGTGTGTTACACATACACATGTAAATAATGATCAACCATCCATAAGTACAATACCAATGCTCACAAGCACAAAACAAAAGTTAGAAGATAAAACATTCACAGTTCTTAAAGAGGCATTAACTCACCCACAGTATACAAACAGGTTTATATAAAAGTCACTGGAGCAATGTTATAAGGCAAGGTGACAGGATTACCAAAATAACCCAAGGTCCCACTTTTAAAAGTCTACAAGCAGGTCTTTCCAGAATGTTGGGGTTTGACTTCGTGCATATAAAACATGATGTAAGCCTACAAAAGTTGGGCTAGACCTGAATGAATTTCACGGGATGTTATGTTCCTAACTCTATACTTACTTTGCAGCACTCTCCTCCCTCGTACATCCCTCTGTAAGACACTCTGCATTTCATTATGATCCTACCTCCTCCCTCGTGCCAAGTGTTGCCATTTTGAATTGTTTCTAAATTTGAAAGTGTAAGAGGAGAAGAAAGAAAACTAAGGAAATGCAGGTGGCTTTTACATGAGTGACACGCTGTAAGCAAAATCCAGCTGGTCTAGAGACACCTCCGTGAGCAGCAGCTTCGCATTCTTTACTTCCACATATCTATACTGTCTTGCTTATTCAGATGGCTAGATGAGCCTTTTCAGATCTCTCCTGTGGTTTTTTTTCCACTTTCTTGTTCAGACATTTTGTCCCAAATTTTTGTCAAGTCTGAGAGCAATGTGGTAGGTGGGGTGAGGTGAAAAATTACATTATTATCCTGTAACCTTAACCTTAGAACTTGCTGCCACAAAGGTGGTAGTAATTAGATTATTCACAGAGACAAGACTCACTTCACAGTCATTCACTCAAACAACTGGACATGTGTATTAAAAACACAAGAAATACCTGGACATAGGCCCTGCAAGAGCGCTCCCTTTTCTGAAGCTGAGTCCATAAAGAGAGCAGATTAAAGACGAAATAGAAAAAACAAGTTAGTGACAGAACAAGGGAAAATAATTGAAGAAAATGCCTATGAAATAAACCCTCATTTCTCTCTTAAACAGGTTTTGAAAACGAACCAAACCAAAGGAGTGACTGTGAGTTAGGCAGCAGTGGAAAACTGGAAGGACTGGTTCCTGAAATATGGGTTAGTCCTTTTTCAGTGAAGTAAAGCACAGACTGGCAACTTTGCAAGAGCAGCTGTTAGATGGTAGAAGACACTGAAGTCTAGTAGAGATACTCAAGAGATGATGTTTTCATTGCAGCTTGGAGATCACACATGACATTTTCACGTCAAACAAGGCTGAAGAGAATGAGGCTGATGGTTATTTACATAAGAGGAATGTGGGCTCTGCAGTTGGACAGTGCTGATGGCTCAGTAAAAGCTTCAGATGAGCAGGACCAATTCCAGGGAGCACAATGTGTGCAGGACTGCATCCTGATACAGGAAGGACCTGTATGGACCCATCCTGACAGACCTGCTCAGGTCTCCGTCTCAAGACAAAACCTGTAACATTGCTGCCTCACTGCTGTGGGCTTGGGCAAAGCCAGCTCAGGTACATATCTGGTGAAACAACATATTGCATTGAAGGAGAGAGCATTGCCCAGGCTCCTGATAGTGTAAGGGCAACTGAAGAGGACATATCAGTGAAATGGGAATTCAGTTTAATATTTCCAGTTGAGGCCATTCTTTCCCCTTTGGATTAATCTACTTCTCCAGGGATACATTAACCATTCCTTTTATGCCAAGTTGTGTTTTCTATTGTAATTCCTGGGCCTAAGTGCTTTATATGCTGAATAGCTTTTCCACAAAGAATCCCACTTTTTATATAGGACCCATTTTTAGCACTGTACTTTGATGTGCACTTGCATTCCTCCTGCCTGATAACTGCACTTCAATGTATCATGAATTCAAACAGGTACCTCTTCACCTCCATGGGACTTTGCAAGCATTCTGCAGCTGTGAGCTTGAGTTGGTGAGCTCTGCATCACTGCAATGAAACTTTGCAAAACCAGGCTGCTCAGAGCCACTAGCTTGGCTGGGTTTGTTTTTGCTGATGTGCCTGGTTGGAAATTGCACATCAATAGAGATTCAGGGCAACTTGTACTCTCAACACATAGCAGTGCAATCCCATTAGTACGGCTGAGAGCCAAATTTGTCCCCAAGAGTTTTGAGGCTCTGAAATAAACAAAATACACTCAGGTATCATGTAAGGCCTAATTTCAATTTCTAATTTATCAATTTGTAACAGTAGAAATCTTCCTCTGGGTAAATCTGGCCAGTGCAAAGACTTTACAAAAACAAATGGAGATCAAAGAAAGCCTTGCTGAAAATTACAGTGCTATCCACTCAGGGGTCTTCCCAGTCTGCAATGGAACAATTATTACCTTAATTAAGCCTGATCCAGTGGAAGGCATAAAGCTTTTAGTGACAGGAAAGTGGTTCCTGAAAGATGATGGCTTTTAAAAACTCTGATTATGACAGTTAATTTCAATTCATTGTATATCAGCTTGTAAAAAACCCCACCAGTACAAAACAGCACAGGTGATTACTTTTGGATCCCCAGCCCATTTCCTTTAATGTTTAAAAGAATATTTAATGGCTAGTGCTTACTTTATTTCTTCTTTCTGACTAAATAGCACTAAAAAAAAGTCTTTGCAAATTACTTTCTTCCTTCTTTTTTTTAAATACTCTTGATCAGTGAAGGAGAAAATGGAGCAGTAACTCTGCTGCCTTTTGTTTGCCCAATACTACTTCCAAGTTGAATTCATGCATTCTTAAATGAACACGAGCAGTTGCTCTTCTAAAGAATTAAGTGGGGAATGAGAGCAAGTAAATTACTGAGCCTGTCATTTGGATCACTGACTCGTATCGCTGTTTTGCAGGACTCCACGTGGTCCAGAATTTTAATGTGGAATGCAATTGATTTGTACGAGTTGCTTGTGCAAAGCTGATGGCAGGGGGAAGAAACCTGCAACGGGGACCCCAGGAGTGACAGCTGAGCAAAGAAGCTCTGCCTTGTCCAAGTCCTCCCCTCCCCTCTGTAACTCATACCCTTCCCCAGGATACAACTCCATTTCATGTAATTGAAACAAATATTGTGAGGTGAGATGTAAAAAAGTGGAAAATATGTGCTTGCAAAGCTGCAGTGACAAAATGTTGGGTGTGGCTGGGACACATTCAGAAGAGCAAAGAGACTACAGCCATGAAACCTGTTAGTAGGTGACATTAATTGTTGGTTTTACCTGACATTGTCAGACATTATAATCATGTCAACAAAGAACTGTGGTATGATTATAACAAATAATGTTATGCTGATGTAACAGTTAATAAAATTATTACCTAAATTGTTAAAAAATAGCTCGAAGCAGCATTAATTAAAAGCATTGGGATAACTCAATTCACAGCACATGCAAAGCACATGAGATGTAGGACTTCAGTTCCCATGCGACTGAAATCTTAAACAATCCCAAAGCCCTTTGCATTTAAAATAGCATCAGTCTGCAATAATAACTTACAAGAAAAAAAGACAATGTTACTTCTCTGAAAAGCATTTATCTTCATAAGACATAGAAGAAATTTTGTGTTTAGCTGGGATAATTTATTCCCTCTATAACTTTGTGACCAAGTTCTGTTCACACTTACATGGGTACCAGAACTATCAGAGTCTGATATGCAGCTGGGACCAAAATTCTGTGTCTTCTTTTAAGTGGGTGGCCAATATAACCGTATGCTGATAACCAGGCCCAGACAATTTCCTGTCAGGATCCTAGATAAGTCCTATCCCATATGTTTATATGAGACTCAGTGATGAAGAGGGCCTTTGATTAAGGAAACTCTCAACTTTAAATGTGTTCCTACAGACTCCACAGCTCATATTTCCTCCCACAACTGGCAACTCCTAGCACCTTTACCGCTATGTAGCAATTACACTTACTTTCGGAAATGACAAAAGTACTAATAATTCTTCGTAAACTGGGGCACAGAAACCACACTGTTGTCATGCAATAAGGTGCTTCTGGGTTAAGTCATGGTTTGTCACTAGAAAGGCCCTCTACTACTAAAGCATCATAAAAACTTGATGGCAAATGTGATGGTGTCTTATGTGACTTTTGTAAAAGTATCTCCAGCGTAAATGAATGTTTCTGTCTATCTCTGTTTATATTCATGCATAGAAGTGTTCATTTGACCTTCACATCAGCCTCCTGTCTCTTCCTGAGCCCCTTTGTTTTTACCTTATTTAAGCTGCGTGCAGCACTGTCCTTCCCGCCCGGAGTCAGGTTTCGGAGCTGCACGTCGAGCAAGTTCACCAGCTGGACCATGGCAGACACAGAGTACGCGATGTCACCAGCGTACAAGTGGTTTTTTGTGTGCTCTGCGAGCTCCCGGGCAATGTTGGCAGCCATCTCCCCCGACTTCATCTGCAATTGAGAAAGCAGAAGAAAAGGTTGTCCTTGGCTGTTAATGTGATGTTAATGCAGACCCTTCCAACCCCACAGTGTTAAGCAAGTCAACTCCCCTGAAGAAGAAGAAGAAAAGAGATGAAGAAGAAGAGAAGAAAAAGAATTTTCCAAGAAGTAAACTACAGCAAAGGTCTTCATCATTTGCTTGGGAACAGTGTTTTGAGTGTAGTTCTAAATGTGTTTTTTCCTGCTATGGTCAACCATGCTTCAATAATTTCTTCTCCCAGGGCACTGTTTTCCATGGGATGCCCGTGCTAAGGATGGCTTTAATTAGCTGTCCCATTGCCTTACCTATGCCACTTGAAAAAAAACCCAAACCATGTATACAGTCTTTCCTGTCAAGGAAGAGCAGTTTCTGATTCCAGAAGGTTATCTGATGATAAGTGAAGAGATGATTTTTGTTATAATTCCTGCACAAAAATGTTCCTTAGAAAAGGAACAGAAATAAGTGATATAATCCAGATCAACCGGAGAAAAAAGTTCACAATTCCTATTTTATGGATTTAATAATCAGGTGCTAATTTATCACTCAGTATTTGCACGCAGGAGATGTGCTTCTTTACCACACAGGCCATTACACCTCGAATGGGGCTAGTGACTCTCAGCACATATAAAAGCATACTAACTCAGGAGCAAAAGGCTTAAGGCTTCAAGCAGAGGCCCACCGTAAGGGAAAACCCAGCAGGTTGTTCAGCTGAATCTTCTATTAGAAGACTTTTATCATGTAGTTGTCACAAAATTCACAAATCACCTGCAGAGAAATTCACTGTGTAATTATTTGGGAAACTCTCACTTTTTCCCCCTGTGGCTTTCCTTGCTCTTCTTTTTTTGCTCACCCTGTCTGGTACCCATTTCCTCTTCTATGCCGTGAGAATTTGGGACAGGGAAGCTGGTCCCATCTCCTTTTTATGACCAGCCCATTACAAAAATACTATAGCAAGATGCTGGTCTTATTTTTATATACCAGATTGTGATCTGGAATGCATATTCATGTGGAATATGCCCGGGACAAGGAGAAATTACACAGGATGACACTTAAATGAAGTTCCTACTTCTCAGTCAGGCTCAATGACCAGCTCTCCTGGGTTCTTCATATGAATTTTCAATTGTCTTATCTCCTAAGAGCTACAAATCAGATATTTCTCTTGTTCCCTGAATTTCTGGTGCTTATTATAAAAGCAAGATTCTAGGGAAAGATTATAGGCTGAGCTTCTACTTCTCTGTAAATCAATTAGCTGAGTTATAAATGAGTAACTTACTTCCATCAATTTGACAGCAACAGCCCATCTGATTTAATGAAATCTAACTGAAAATGTTCATGCGCTCATCTTCAAGGAATTAAAGCACATGATGATATGGAGAAGATAAATAAAAGAGATAATATGTTGTTCTTCCCATTAGAGCAATGATAACATATACTCAAAGACTGAATTATTTCTTCCTTGTTACACAGAAGACCAATCCCATAGAAACCAGATCCTATTCTTAGAGCTGCCTGGTCTCCTAAACAGCTGAAGAAAGCCACACATCAGCACAGAGGCTGAATCTTGACCTCTTCTGTCGGCTCTCAGAACTTTAAAGAATGACTGCATCAAATCCCTTTACATAAAGAAATCAATTTTAACATTTTCCTGCAGTTCACTGATGGAGCTTAGCATGTATCATGACACATTGTGCTTCTGTAAGCTTTGCAGAAAACTGCAGGAATTCAAGACTTTTTTTAAAAATATATTAGAAAAAAACCAACCCAAAACATTACCCAATACCTGATGCTCACATTTTCTCTGGGACCACACACCTATGCAAACTGGCACACTCAGATAAAATTGCTCAGCTGCTACAAAGGCAAACACAAGAGTTTTCTTTCCCTGCAGGCTGCTGTTGTTCCTGGCTGTCTGCAAAAGTGGTGTGGGCTGGTCACTAATAAACCTTTTTCCTTTTCTCTTGGGTTGACCCTAAAAACTGCCAATCTGAGGGAGTCTAGTGTGTGACCAAATCAACAACACAAAAAAGAGATAACAAAGGCAGCCAGGGTCAAAGCTCATAATCTGTAAATTCCTGGTACACAGAAGTATTTACCCAAACTTACTCACAGACCCAGGTTTCCTGAAAACACAGGGATGTGCCATTTGCCATTGACAATGGTTTTGGTTGACAGGTAATGAAGCTACTTCCTAGTATGGACAATTCCAAACCTATACGTTGGCATATAGAAAATGTAGCTATAAGTCACTACAGCAGTGCTGAGGCTCTCTTTCCATTCTGGCTGCATGCATGAGAGGAGTGTCCAAAATGATGGCTGTGTGACATACTAATGCTAATTTCCCCAATTCTTTTGAGCATTTTCCTCCGAATTTGAAGTGTCTCTTATGCAATCCTGTTAAACCCAACTTCAGTTATCAGTCCCAAATGTTGGCTGAATCTTCCAGAGCTAAGATCTGGTCTCTTATAACCACACAACTGAGCCTCTTTTTTGGGCTAATTCTACATAATGCTCAGCAAAGCTTACTGTTACCCAAGAGAATGTTTTGCTAATGTACTTCCCTTATACAAAGCACTTCTCCACATCTTCCTTTTCATTACTGCTGCATAAAAAACAAGCTCTTCATTGAGTTATTTCTTCCAAAATGTGTAATACTCTAAGCCAAATGCTAACATAGTTATATAGGAACATGGGAACAACCCTTAGATGTTCTTCAGGGGTCAGGCTGTCATTGAGAGGTAAGCAAGAAGTATGGAAAAAATGTGCAAGTAACTGACCTTTCTACTGGGAGGCTCAAAAACAATAAAGGGAATCAAAAATAATATATCTCTCTAAGATTTGAGACTAGTTCTTAACATTTTCTGTCTTGATTGTGAAAAAATTAAAGCTAAAACCCAAAAAGGATTCTGGGATAAAAGAATACATTCTGCTCAAAGCAAATTGAGTTTCTGGGTTTTTTTGGCCAATTTTTTTCCTTTTATAAATTGAGTCAATCTAGTCTTGGAATGTTAATTTGAATGTGAGAAAAAATGTTTCTTGTCAATAATGCCAACACACAAAACACAGTTTTATCGTTCTGCCAAAAATTTCGCTCCTCTTTTCCATTTGGGCATAATGGCAGGATTCAGGTCAGATTTACAAATGATCACTGGCACATCTGAAATCCCTCTGTGTAACATTGTGCTAATATTTTCCAAGTTTGTATCACTATCTTGCAACTTCTTATGACTGAAAAGATTGTGAAATAATAGTTGTTGGAGAGGACATATATTCCTGCCTGTTTCATATACGTCAACAAACAGAAGCTGGGAGTTTTGTCTGTAAAGATGAAAAAAGACTCTCCTGCAGCAGCACTCGCTGTTTCAGTCCTACTTGTCTCAGAGGGAACCAACCGCAGAAAAGGACAGCAGAATCAAAATGAGAGAATTGCAAAAAATATCTATTTAGGAAAGAAAATTAGGAAGAAAGAAGAAAGATACTGGGAAGGGAGTGAATGTGCTAAAACAACAGCAGTTATAAGGCCTCAGTAGTCTGAGGCTGACTGATATGAAAAAGGTGGTATGAATGAACTAGGATTGTTAAGAACAGTGACATACAGATGGACTGGCCAGTTGGAAATGCGACGTATTTGATGCTGTTTTCTGAAGAGACAAACATCTGACAGGTTTCATCAGGCACCATTAGTCAGGTAGCAAGGCTGTAATGGGCTGTGGGGTAACTTCTGACATTGCAAAGATCTCATGGCTTTTTTCTTTCCCTGGCAGGAATTTCAATGTACCTATGTGCACTCACTGGTTTGGTTTTTTTTTTTTTAATCACAGAATCAACGAGAATGGAAAAGACCTCAGAGATCATCAAATCCCACCTATTAACAAACACTACCATGCCAATTAGACCATGGCACCAAGTGCCACATCCAGTCTTTCCTTAAACACCTCCAGGGATGGTGACTCCACCACTTTCCTGGGCAGCCCACTCCAAAGTCCAATCACCCTTTCTGTGAAGAAATTTCTCTTAAGTCCACCATAAACCTCCACTGGCAAAGCTAAAATCTACGTCCTCTCATCCCGTTGATGGTTGTCTGGGAGAAGCTGCTGACCTCCACCAAGCTACAACCTTCTTTCAGGTAGCTGTAGTGTGATAAGGTCTCCCCTTGAGCCTCCTTCTCCCCAGGCTAAACAAGCCCAGCTTCCTCAGCCGCTTCTCATTAGACTTGTGTTCCAGACCCTTCACCAGCTTCTTTGCCCTTCTTTGGACTTGCTTCTTCACCTCAAGGTCTTTCTGAGTATAGAGATAAAATCACTTCCCTAGCCCTGCTGCCCACACTATTCCTGATGCCATTGGCCTTCTTAGCCACCTGGCTACACTGATGACTCATGTTCAGCTGCTGTTGACCAGCACCCCAGGTCCTTTTTTTGCTGGGCCACTTTCCAACCACTCTGCCCCCAGTCTGTAGCTCAGGGTTACTGTGGCCAAAATGCAGGATCCAGAATCTGGTCTTGTTGAACCCCATACTGCTGGTCTCAGCCCAGCTATCCAGCCTGTCCAGATTCCTCTACAGAGCCTTCCTATCCTCCAGAAAACCACAGGCTTTAATAATACACCAGTCATGGCATCTGCTCCATCCAGCACATGATGGCACTCTGGAAACAGACTGTCAAAAGCAACTTGGATGAAGGATTTCATCATGGTGTTATCAAGACTACAACTTCACCCTTGGGCCTGGACATGATGATGTGATGTTCTAAACAAAACCTCACTCTCCCTGCAATACATACTCAAGCAGATGTACAAGACCCAAGGAAGATACTATTGAACCCTAAGGTTCATCTGCTGTGAGTACAGAATCTAGGCTGCTCAGGAGGACATAGGTGGCACATGCTTTACAGATCGAGTGTTTGTGTGCATTTGTGAAGGACACAAAGCTTCCTGTTTTGCTACAAAAGAGGCCTCCTGTCTTTCAGAGGCTTGCAGCTGAGCATAGCAGTGCCTGTCCTCCCAGGCAGCACACACAACTGAAACCTGCAGCAAGGATGAGATGTTTTCAGGCAAGCCACACCCTGCACTAAGGATGGTGCTGATGAAAGCAAGAAGCAAAGCAAACAGGCTGAGATTGAATGTCTGACCTCATGATCAGGACGATGCAATGTATCCAAAGCTGACCTTTTTGCTTCCTGTTACTGCTTGACTCTAGAAATAACCCAGGTAGCAGTGCATAATTCAATCACACTGGCAAGTTTATTCTCCTGCTACCTTACGAGGGCATGGTAGGCACCAACAATAAAGTTAAAGTAAATGTCAGGAGGCCAATGAATTGCTGAAGCGAACATTTGTTCTGATCTTCCATCAAGCACAATAACTCTAATGGAAGCTAAGAAATGGCTGTAAAACCTAATACCATGATGCAAGCAGGCAAACACCCAATCTACAGTCTGAGCACAGCAGGAGAAAGAAAAGAAGTAATAATCCTGGCTTCACTACAGAGATACGAAAGCAAGCACAGCATTTCCCTATCATCCTTTCTGGCTTGGCTGAAATCCTTCCAGGGGACCCATCACCCTTCTTCCTGAGCAGTTTTGACTCAGCAGGTGACAAAAGAGATTTTCGGGAGACAAAGCAGATTAGAAATGAAGACATGCTGAGCAGGTATGAACCCTGGCTATCAAAAAAATATTTCTACCCATTTTGTCAGCTGTGCTGCAGCTGCAGTGGGATGGGTGGCCAGTCAGGACCCAGGAAAGCTGAGGTTGCAGGAGAGCTATGTTGCAGGATGTGAGCACCCTTGTCCTCATGGCACAGCTGGCTTACTGCTTCCTCAAGCTGCCCCCATAGCAGCAGGAAAATAAGTTGGCTTGGCTTAGAGGAGGGAGGCTCCTTTTTCATCTTTAGAGAGGTGCTAGATCAGGGGACTGAGTGCACCCTCTATCGGTTTGCAGGGGACCCTAAATTGGGCAGGTATATTGCTCTGCTGGAGGCTAGGAAGGCTCTGCAGAGGGATCTGGACAGGCTGGATCAATGGGACAAGGCTGACTGTATGAGATTCAGTAAGACCAAGTACCTAGTCCTGCACTTGGGTCACAACAATCCCATACAGTGCTACAAGCTTGGGAAAGACTGGCTGGGAAGCAACCAAGAAAAGGATCTGAGATTGAGAGCCGGCTGAATGTGACCCAACAGTGTGCCCAGGTGGCTAAGAAGGCCAATGGTATTCTGGTCTGTATCAGAAATAGTGTGGCCAGCAGGACTAGGGCAGTCATTCTTCACCTGTACTTGGCACTGGTGAGGCTGCACCTTGAGTGCACTACAGAAAGACATTGAGGTGCTGGAGTGAGTCCAGAGAATGGCAATGAAATTGGTGACAGGGCTGCAGCACAAGTCTGATGAAGGGCAGCTCAGGAAGCTGGGGGTGTTTAGCGTGGAGGACCTTATCACTCTCTACAACTACTTGAAAGAAGGTAGTAGAAGGAGGGTGTCTCTTCTCCTTGGTAACAAATAATGGGACAAGAAGAAACCACCTGAAGTTGCACCAGGAAAGGTTTATATTGGATATTAGGAAAAATTCCTTCACTGAAAAGGTGGTCAAACATTGGAACAGGCTGCCCAGAGAAGTGGTTCAGTCACTGTCCCTGAAGGAATTTAAAAGACATGCACCTTGACACTTAGAAATATGGTTTAGTGCTGGCAAATGGTTGGACTCAATGATCTTAAGAGTTCTTTTCCAACCTAAATGATTCACTGAATGCAAACCCTAACACAAACCCCTAGGCAAGACAGGCAAGGCTTTCCCCTCAAAAGTCACTCCTGGAAAATCTTGATGCTTTGTAGTAAGTCTCCATAGAGGCTGGATCGCATAACCCAAGATCCCAGTGAATTCCCACTCAGGCAAAAAGAGGTACAAGGTAATTTGGTAGATTCCTCAAGCCTTTCTATGAACTGGTGGAAAGTTTCCAAAGCTGAACACAACTAAATTCCTTCAGGAAAGAAAAAACAAAATCCAGACCCAATTGTCATCTGCTGGGCATTTCTGAAAACCTGGCTGTTCAATTTTAGCCTGCTATGAGAGTGAGTAACAAATTAAATGGACCTCATTTGTTACGCAAATGATAGCTAGGGTTTCAAATAAAATAAGCCTAACCTTGATGGAGATTTCATCAGTGTAGGCTATTATTTCCCTCTGCTAATAGCTAACGGCCTAGTCATCTTCACCAAGCAGCAAGAGGTCTCTCAGCTGCCTGGGTGAATTATGGCTGGAGTAAGTAACATTAACCCCTCCAGGATAAGTACGTAGGTCATAAAACAAGAGCTGCACAGCTGCTAATGCCAGCAAAGGCAGTCTTTATTAACAGGCTAGCTGAGCGTATGGCAGGAGAGATTCCCACCTCCTGCACAGGACAGAAGGACCACAGGCTTTGTGATGGCTGCGCTGTATCACAGCACCCCACACTGGCTGACGTCTTCCCTGCCTTTGGGGAGGGACAGGCAAAACACAGATGAAGTGAGATAAGGATGATCAGGGGCATACATGCGATTCATAGGTTGTTGAGCCTCAGCTGAGACAAGGGCAGGGAGGAGAATGTCAGAGTCTTAACTGTGGTGACCTCATCCTGCTCACTAGTGACTCTCCAAGAGTGCAGTGTTGTCACTAGTGGGGTTCCGCAGGGCTTCATCTTAGGCCCTGTTCTCTTCAACATCTTAAATGACTCGGATGCAGGACTGGAAGGGATACTAAGCAAGTTTGCACATAACACAAAACTCAGAGGAACTGCTGATTCCCTCAGAGGGACCTCGATAAATTAGGGGACTGGGCCCTCACCAACCGTATGAAGTTCAAAAAGCGAAAGTGCCGGATTCTGCACCTGGGATGGGGCAGCCCTGGATGCATGTAGAGACTGGGGAATGAGATGCTGGAAAGCACTGCCATGGAAAGGGGCCTTCAGGTCCTGGTGGATGGCAAGTTGAATATGAATCAGCAGTGCCCTGGCAGCCAGGAGGGCCAACCGTGTCCTGGGGGGCATCAGGCACAGCATCGCCAGCTAGTCAAGGGAGGAAATTGTCCTGCTCTGCTCTTCACTGAGACAGCCTCACTTTGAATATTGTGTGCAGTTTTGAGTGCCACAATATAAGAAAGATATTAAGCTCTTAGAGAGTGCCCAAAGGAGGGCAATGAAGATGGTGAAGGGCCTTGAGGGGAAGCCGTATGAGGAGTGGCTCAGGGCACTTGGTCTGTTCAGCCTGGAGAAGAGGAGACTGAGAGGAGACCTCACTGCAGCTACAACTTCCTCATGAGAGGAAGTGGAGAACCAGGCACTGATCTCTTCTCTGTGGTGACCAGTGACAGGACCCAAGGGAATGGCCTGAAGTTGTGGCAGGGGAGGTTTAGGCTGGATATTAGAAAAAGGTTCTTCATCCAGAGGGTGTTTATACACTGGAACAGGCTCCCTAGGGAAGCGGTCACAGCACCAAGGCTGACATAGCTGAAGAAGCATTTGGACAATACTCTCAGGCACATGGTGTGACTCTTGGGGCTAATCCTGTGCAGGTACATGAGTTGGGCCCCATGATTCCTATGGGTCCCTTCCAACTCAGCATGTTCTGTGATTCTGTTGCTATCGTGCAGCAGCACAGCTAACTTGCAATGCTGGGATTTGCTTGCTCTGGCTAAAGGAGTGAATAAATCCCCACAAATTGCCATAATAAAGATTCAGCCTACAGACTCTGCGGTGTAAACACACATCTGGTCTCTGTTTGTAATGAAATCAGCTGAAAGCACCACTGTGCATTAATAACAAAAACGCTCAACATATTGCTACCAAATAAGCTCTGCTTGTCTTGAACTTCTGTTGTCACATGTTAATGCACTTTTAACACTGATAAATGATGAAGTGCTAGAAAACATTCATCAAGGGACTTAAGAGTCAAGAGATATGCATTACTGTGGCATTGCTTTTTATTCCATCAGTTCTTTTATAATTTGGGCAGCAGTTAAAAACAGAAAGTCAGAGGCACAATGCAAACATTTCACATTGAGCCTGCCTGTCTTTGGTAAAGATTTCTTAACTACAGGGCTTATCCTGTGCTTGTGTGACATGAAAAAATCCTGGAGGATGCGTGAAAGGGAGTTCCCTTTTGCAACAAGTTGGTCTTTTCTGTATGTCCACCCACCTCCTCCCCCCTCTTCCTCCTTTTCTTGTCACAAACAAGAAATACATTCTCTCTAATTCCACTCTCCAGTCCCTCTCCTTTGCCTTCCCTTACCCTCTTTGTGTTAATTTCCATAAGACACTCACAGTCTTGCTTTCTCCTTGCAATTCTTAGCTACTATGC
This sequence comes from Pithys albifrons albifrons, assembly GCF_047495875.1. Classification (NCBI taxonomy): domain Eukaryota; kingdom Metazoa; phylum Chordata; class Aves; order Passeriformes; family Thamnophilidae; genus Pithys; species Pithys albifrons. Next base: position 18,390,094 of record NC_092462.1, on the reverse strand, counting down.
ATGGCTCATGCTCCGTGTGTGACTGTTGATCCCTTTGGGTTCCTCATATGAAAAAAAATAGGGAACAGAGGAAGGTCATTCTGTAGGCTCAGAGTGGTCAACACATGGGGGAGGGTTTTACCTTTTGAGTGATGTGGTTGATCCAGGGTGAGGAGCAGTTGCTAAGATCAGGTCCTTGGGGCTCCCAGATACCATCTGGTGCAAGACACCGGAAAGTTGCAACACCTGTAATAGGAAAGCTGCTGTGTTCAATGTTATTGGTTCCATTTTGCCCCCAGCACACCATGGCACAGGCTTCGTTTCAGAATCACAGACACCTCACAAATCCTGGGAGCTTAGTAGTGCTCAGGTCCTGTAGGACACTTCTGAGTCATCTCAGTGTCCTAGTGTCCCATCATCTTGGTGCTTAGGGGCCCTAAGACAGAAAAGACCCACGAGGTAGTGCAGGAATACTATTTCCAGTTTGCCAAGCAGAGATGACAAAGGACTTTGCCTTAGGCCAGGCAGGAAAGCTGCCAGGTACTAAAAAATCAAAACTTAGATTTCAAACACTGAGTCAGCAGCTTGAGTGCTCTGCCCCACTGCTAGTGACTTAGGATCAGACTCTGTGCCTTGACTTCCGTGTCGCTTCATGAAGATTTTATACCTCTGAATCATCATTACACCATTTGGGTGGCTACACACAAAAGTTTGAATGCTGTAAATGCCAAGATGTAATGCTGGCCTTTACTGTCAACCCCCAGTTGTCAGGAGGAACTTTACAGGAAAGAGCTGTTTGGAAAGAGCAGCCCAATCCCTGCTACTAAAGACAGCAAAGTGCCTCACACCCTTCCAGACAAAGAGAAATGAATCTGAAAAGGTGCAGTTAAAGATCTTTAAAAAGCAAGAAAAACTTTACACATAAAGACTGCATCCTATAAAGTGCTCTGCCCCTGCAGAACTGAACTCTTCAGCAGAGGTGTGAAATACAAGCTGGTCTGATGGTAGCTCCAATTAAAACCAGTGAGAGTTTGCTCATGCCTTCAAGGGGAGTTGAAAGAGACCCACTGCTAATACACCACAGATTTTAAAAAGTTGCATGAAGCACTGAAATTAGAGATGGGAAAGGCTTATGGCCATCCCCTGTCAATAAGTTGGGTTATTTTATTTTCCTTAGCTATTTTCATCCAGTCCTTAGCTCTTGTGCTTGGGAAAGGGTACCCTGCATACAGACTTCGTTTTCCTTTTTCATATTTTCTTTCTTTTTCACAGCTTTGGTTCAGAATACCCTTTCCCCTCTCTGGAAACCACATGATATTTTTTACATAAATTTTACGAAGTAGGGCTGGGAAAGACAGCAAAAATGTTCTCTACCTATTCTCACCACTGATGCCTTTCCATGCCACTCATAATTTAAGTATATATTTTATCAGTCTGCCCTCACCAAATTTAAGAGAGAGTCAATATTCATATATACAAATGTGAATGGCTGTCTAGAAGTAGAGAATTAAGAGTCTTCTCTGCCAGCCAGATCCCTTCAGCCCTTATTTTCAGGCAATTTCCTCCATTTTTAAGATTTCTTCTTTGAAAGCAAGTTTTTGGGGCTGGACACCATGACTAGCATGGAATATAAATACTTTTAGAAAACTGCATTTGTTAAAACACCGCAAACTGAACCATATGCCAAAACCCCATCCTTCATTTGATTGTGTTTTCAACTGAACAGAAAATTTCCAAAATCAACAATTTTCAAGAAAACAACTGGGAAAAGAATAGAAGAAAAGGAGCAAAATCCAACAAGCAATAAACCATTTTGAAAGATTTGGCTTTGTTTCCCTGCTACTTTCCCAGCTGATCACACTGGATGTTGGCTGCAGTTTGAAAAATCACTCACACTCATTCAGGAGCTTCAAAAAACAAGTTTTGTCAATTTCCTCCCCCATCCTCTGTCTGTCTCAAAGCAAAGCATTAGCTATCAACACATCAGTCAGTGAGTTCAGGAGCTACAAATACAGGCAAAACCAGGGTAACAGGGGCATCATACATAACTTCTGGAGGCAGAGGATCTTACAGCACATCAAGCACTACCCCACAAGGTCTTTAGTACTTGTACTCTCCTTTGGCCAGATGCTAAAAATCCTGCACAATGTGCTCAGCATCTTGAGGCTCCATCCCCGGCAAGCTGCTTGCCTAACCTTACCATGGTAATGCAGACCTGACAGAAGGCGTCAGCGTGCTCCACTGGTGCAAGCTGCACACTCATAATATGCCATGGGCAAGTGGAGATGGCTTGCTGTGTCTTCCTGCCCCCTTGACTCACCTATGGAGCCCATGGGACATGGCTGCTTTGCCACCTGGCCCTGCCGAGTCCGAGACCACATGATATCACGGGCTTCCATGGGGTCGCAGCTCTCTGCACCGGCTGACGGCAGCTGGGAAGAGGCGGGTGGGAGGTGAGTGGTCATTTCGTCAGGGACGTCGGCCATGGGCGATGGTGTGCTGGTGCTCCTGTTCCTCCTGCCCGATGCCGAGGTGGTGGTGGGGCGGCCGGTGGTGCTGGTGGCCATCCGTGCTGTGGTGCTGGCAGTGGTGCTCCCTGGGCCCAGAGCTCCAGAGGTCGATACTCCTGAAACAAAGGCAGAGCTGTTTAAAGAGAGGAAGGAAAAAGCGCTCAAGCCTAGATCCTGAGGATGTCCCCTCTGATCACTCCAGTGGCCTGTAGGATGTAGTTGGAGCCACAGCTAAGGCAAGGCTTGCTACACAGCCACGTTTCAGAGAGAAGCTGGAGCAAGCAGCAAGAGAAGCACATAGGGACGTTATGACCACTGGAGCACAACCGGTTTTCCAGAAGCACTAGCCTCTGATGAAAATAAAGCAGCACTTTATGCCCTCACCGTTTTTCTTCCTGGCATTTTAATGTAAAAATCTTATTTTCCATCTTTTAGGGAACACATAGCACAGAAGTGCTTTTAATTTTTTAGTGTTGCTGAAGACCCAGATGGTTTGGACAGAAAAACATTTTCCATGGCATAATAAAAAATAAACAAACCCCATATCACAAATCCATCCCCAAAACCAGCAGTGCACAGAGGGATGAACACAAGGCTGTTCTCTGGAGCAAGTCATTAATTTTCTCTGAGGTTCATGCCTTGCTGCTTCATCCCAAGAGCAGAGCCTGGCCCCTTGAGCTGCAGGCCATGTGACACACGGAAAGGTGCACATCAGACCAGCCAAATCCTCCAGAGTTTAATGCTCAATGGGCTAATTCACTGAAAACCTGCAATGTGCAGTCGAGCAGCAAGAGGTGGGGAACCTGCTTTACAAGAGCATTAACCCTTTCTACATCCTGCAATAGCCATGCTAAGTACTGTGTGTAATTATCTCCTATTTGGATCAAGGTCTTTGCACAGACTGGAGCTTCATATGGATTTCTTTATGGCTTGACCTGAAATATCAGGAGGGAAAACTGAAGCAGGTTGCCTCCAGGTTCTCCTCCATCACCCCTGTCATGCCATGCCACATATGGCTATAGTGAAGAAGCCTGCTGCTTCCATCTCCTTTGCCTCTCTCATTTACTCCAGTTAAATGCCAGATGTTCACAACTGCCCCCTCAATTCCTGCCTGGGGAAACACTGGGGCTGACTGTGAAACACAGTTAAGGAAGCCACATGAATAGGCTTGTCTGATACCATTCTCACTTTAATTCCCATGCCATAACATCTCACCTCTTCCAGCATGCAAAAAGCCTTCAATCACTGTTGTTTCATGTCCAGCAACAGTAATTGGAGTTTCTACACAAAAGACACCCATGTGTGAACTCCAGCTTAGCCAGAAATTAATATTAAAAGTGAGAATCACCACGTGTCCCCAAGGAACAGACTCTTAAATATTCTGCTGTGTAAGTAGGTTCAGCTTGCAAGCTCCTGAAAGGCTGTCCTCTCTTCTAGGTCCCGTGAAGGTCCCATGCTCACTATTTGTGCAATATTAGATAATATGTGTAATGACAATGGAGTGCATTCAAGTCAACCTATTTCAAGCATAGAGAGGCCCGCATTTGCTGTAAAATCTGAGGTTTCCCTTCTGAAAGGTTGTTTTTTTTCTGTTATTTAAATAGATATAGCTCACGGTGCTCTGAGCAACTCTCCTGCCACAGAATAATCAACAATGTGGCAGTTGAAGCACGTGCTTACTCTGGTTTTAGGCAATTTTACTCGAAGTCTGAGACACTCTCTCCTCAAATGCTAAAACTCAGCATCATCATAAACTTAGTTTTCTGAGGGATAAGTATTTTCCAGGAAAATATTCAACTTAAAAATCCCAGCTCCACTGTGCCTTGGAAAACAGGATTATCTTCTCCTCCAGCCTCAAAAAAGGCAAGCAGCAGCAAATCAGGCACTAAATCACCTGAGCACCAGGACACAGCTCTGAAAACAGCTCTCCCAACCTCAGTTATCAGATTTTTCAGCCTTCTCCTGCCGCCTCCCTTTCCTTATGAGCCCTGAGTTTGAGTGAACTCCAAAAAATACAAGGTACAATCCTGAAGACCTTGACAGATTTCATCTAATTTCTGCTCAAAGCTGTGCTAGATCACCAAAGGATGATTTCCACCTGACATTATAGGGAGGATTAAAATTTGTAGAGAACTTCAGCAAATATCTGCTTTTACTACAGCAGGTCTTGCCATGAGTACGTGTTATTTCTTCATAATATAGATTAACCTGGTAGACAGCAACCTGCAGAATTTTTCCCATTTACTCAGGCAATAAGAAGTTATTTTCCTTTTGCAAAATTACCTACACCACACGCTACAGGCACAGAGGCATTGAGTAGATATAGTGGTTGCAGTTTCAAAGCCAAAACTAGCGAATCCCATTTAAAATAATTCTTAAAGTCATTTGTGAGCATATAGAAACATATACTAAGCACCCAGGAGCTCTCCTTGATCCACATGTAGGAGAGCTGCATTTTTAAGCCTAGTTTTCATTGAAAATTATTGAATATCCCATGGCGTGCTGGTTTTGGAATAGCTCTGGCAAGTTTACTGTAGCAGTTAGGCACGAGGGATTTAATGGCATTTTCCTCTAGCCATAAAAAATTGCGCTATTTTATCTTCCATAAACCCCTTAGCACCAGTGTCAAAATCTCTTTGAGGGCTTGTTCTTCCAACTTTTTTCGTGTTCCACTGGGCTTTCTTACTGTTTTTAAAAACAAACACATCCACCTTTAACATAGGACAAGTTATAAAAGAGCTGCTTCAAAGTGGCCTAGTGGAGTGAGATGGATGGGATACTACTGAACTGAGTTCAAAGGTTTGATTATCCAATAAGTCAATTTGGTAATGAGCTCCAGCAATCACGATCACCATGCTAACACCACCCAGTTTCACCAGCCCCAGGCAGCAGCACTTGTCAATTTTGCTCACAGAACTATGTGCTTCAATAGGAAGTAAATTGGTAAGAAAGAAAAGGAGATCAGGAGCATTTACATATAAATGATTCTCAAATCCAAGCAAAACCACGAAGAGACTGCAACCTGTGCAAAATGACCTAAATCCGACAGCACAGTCAGAGATCAAACCTCCAGATTAACTCAGGCTGCCAATAAACTGTGAATTTTTAACATAAGGGAAAGTAACATTGCAGAATTGCTTTAACAGAAAGATTCTTCAGATAATGCTTCACAACACAATCTTCAAGACAAGAATCTTTAAAAATCATCAACACTACTACAACTAGAAATGTATAAATTTTATTATTTTGCTTGTACTGCTTGCTTTTCCCATGCATTGGCATATTAAGACTTTAAAGGCAGCTTTTGGGTAAGACTGTTTCCACTCCTTTCTAATCCAAGACTTTGCAGACTTCGATTCCATGAAGCACAGCTCTGGGACAGGACTTTTCAGTGCTCCCAAGAAAGCAAATTACTGCTGTGGAAGCATTTCTTCCCTAGAAACACCCCAAAGTGATACTTCACTTTTTTCTTCCCTATTCTATCGAGAAAGCTGGCACTAATAGCAAAAGACTAAGTTTTGTCATTATTCACATTAGAGCTACATCCATTAAAAAAAAAGCAAACCCAAAACATTTTCAGCATCCACAAGGGAGTAATTGCAACTCCTTGAGGAGCCATTCTATTCAGAACACATTGACTAGCAAGAAAATAGAAATTTTTAGGGTTTTTTTCCTTCTTTCTTTTATTTCCCAACCTTTACATAGAGCTAACATTTCTGGAGATAGAATTTTGCTTGATGAAAGGAAAATCATGTGAGGAATTTGCTTGTAGGGAGAAATGTAAAATAAATAATGGACTGTCTTTTTTTTTTTCTTCTTTTTCCTCCATTTCTATCTGTTCCCCTTTCCTAGAGAAGTGACGTGACAAGTGCACTGTGTGCCTAAGACCAGCACTTTGTATTTGCTGTTGGGAAAATCCAGCACACATCATCTTTCCTTCCACTCTGCTCACCTCTTCCTGGTGCTCCCAGATATGGGGGACTGCATTCCCAAACGATTCTGACTAGTGTCATCCTATCTCAAAATCAGTTTTGATTGCAAGAAAGGCTATTTGTTACCTTTTGCTAGAATTTGTTTTAAATTCTGGCACCTAAGTATCCAGTCTATGACCTGGTGCACTTAAAAACTGAAAATACTTTTTAAGAGATGTCATGCACTTCCTGTCCCATGAATGAAGATAACTCAGTGCCCCTCAAGCAGAAATTGCAGACAAGAATTCCTGGGTGAGGTTCACTGGCTCACCCCTGGTAACAGATGACAGAAGACATCTGTCAAGCTCTCCCCCTGGGGTTGTAATCCAAAGGTTTAGCCTGATGGCTGTGTGCTACAAGCCAGCACTTGCTCACATAACTGGGAGGAGAGGCTGCACTCCAAGTTTCATGCTCAAGGTCCAAGCAAACCACGATGACTTCACTCTCCGGCGAGTTTTGCATTCCTGAGCCTGACGCTCAAGCAGATGTGATGGGGCGCCGGCAGCCAAGCGCCCCTGCCTGCTCCCTGTGCTGCACCCACAGCAATGCTGGACCATCTGAGGTACAACTAATCTAAGCAGTTCCAACAGCAGCAAGCCAAGTGTCCTCTTGAGCACGTCCAGGCTGCATGCACAATTATGTTGCTGCCACACTAAGACAAATGGAGCATTGCAGGATTCTGAAAGGTGGCAAGAAGCACAAAACCTGAATGTTCCTCCTTCCTTCCCTGCTATTTTTACCCTTTTCATATTGGCAACCTCATCCTTTGCTTACAGCAACCCTTTTATTATTTCTTCTTCTACTGAAAGATGGTGCAAGTTGTATTTACATAGCAAATAAGAAGGTTTAGGCATGCCTTGAAAGAAGCACCATAAGAAAGCACAAACCTAATACAATTGGAGGATTATATCTCAGCTGTTTTTCTCTTTCCTGTCACATAAATGTATCTCCTGGGAATTAATTTTCTACAGGCATTTTCAAATGCATTTCAGAACATTTTCTGAAACTCCTTAGAAAAAAAATACTATTTGAAAGTAAATATATTCCCCTTTTCCTTTTTTTTTTTTTTTGGTGGTGGTGTTTTTACAAAGAACTCCATGTAAGGTGACAGAAAAGGATGACTGAACTCAAGAGGCACCCAGGCTGAGCCTTACACACCATCAACCCCGTCACTGGCACACTGGTGGATTGCAAAGTTACACTGAGTCCGTGCCACAAAAGACATTACCCTGCAAAACCTTCTCATGTTTAATGTCTGCTAGAACACCAAAAACCACATGCTGGTGCCACCCAGGAGCTGAGTATTCAGCATGGCACGTTATTCTCAAGAACCCACCTGCACACAGCCCTGCACCCTGAAAAAGTCACATGAAATATAATGCATAGATATATAGATGTTCTTTTTCCTCTCTCTTCACTAATACAAGGTAAGAAGGGAAAGCAGAGGCAGAGGGTGCTGCATCTGAGACAAGAAAGATCCATTCCCTTGTGAACTGCTGACAAATGGAGAAACCCAGGAGCTGGGGGCCAGAGAATTGACAATGTGAGATTAGCCCCTAAATTATGTACAGCTCCTTCCACGTGTTTGAGAGAAACTATGATTTATTTTTACTGCAGGCGAAGGCCAAGTCGGCCTCACATCAAACTTCTGAACAGTTCTCCCCTGTGCTCACATATGCCATTATGTGGGGAAGCCGAGCCAAAATTGTATGTGAATGTAAGTTCACACACTGCTTTTGGAGGGACTGGGATTGTGGTTTTTGTTGTTGAAGCTTTATTTATTGAAACCAACAAATGGCTTGCAAAACCCATTGATGGGAAGATTAGATATGCAATGGCACCAGAGTATCAAATATGGCACATTATCTTCAAGAACACAACTGCACACAGCCCTGCACCTTGAAGAAGTCACAGAACTGTGATACACAGATACACAGATCTTCTTTTTCCTCCCTCTTCCCTAAGACAAGGTAAGAAGGGAAAGCAGAGGTGCATCTGAGACAAGAAAGATCCATTCCCTTGTGGACTGCTGACAAATGGGGAAAGTTTCTGGATTTTTTTCCCATCTCTTCTAGTAGGGGATCAGTTTTTGTGCCCAAGGGTATTCTGCCCACATATGACTATTCTGATGGGCTTGGGCAGATGCTGCAATGGATATGGACCATATGTTGAGTGCCTGTACTGGGGGAAACTTACAGCTGTGGTCCAAGACATGGTGCAAACTCAGCTGTTTCAATGCACTTCAAGCTGGAATCACTTAACATGCTGGAACTTTGCTCTGAGTCTCAGTTTGAGCATTTAACATAAACAACAAAGAATGAGAGCTGAAGTGTGCAAAATCATCACAAAAGGGTCAAGTTCACTCAATCTGCCCCAACTCACCCTTTTTCACTGCACCACCACTCTCAGGAAGACAATTAATACGTTTAAAACATGCACCGATTTTCAGCAGGCAAAAACTATGTGTACCAAAGCCCTTTTGACTCAAAATTCTACATTTCTGACAATGATCAATGTTCATTACGTGTGCCAGATTCCCACAGAAAGGTTGTTCTGTCAAAAACATTCTAGCTATTATTGCAAACTTCTAAGTTTTGCCTGAAAAAATAAGAACCCAAACAGCAGCCTGACTGTATTTTTGTGAAATATCAACTTTTATGCTTCTCTGGGACTTTTGTGGGGGTGTGTGTCAGTGCTTAATAATTTTTCTGGCTCCAAACAGCTCTTAACGTCAGGTCCCCAATTTAGTTGTCATTTGAATAAAATAAAGTACTTCTTTATTTTCTTCTTTTTTCTCTCTGATCCCATTCTTCCCCAAGCAATTACTGGATCCTGCTTAAAATATGTAACTTCGGAGGCATCAGACAATGTTTTAACTGTTATTTTACAGCACATCAGCATATTTAGCAATACCAGAGAATGAACAGGTACAGCACAGGAGCATCACCTGTTGTCTTCACCATGGGCCTATCAGAAGAAAGCTCCTAAAGTCTTAGCTATGGCTTCCTACCCAGGAACTCTGCCAAATCCACCTTTGTGAACCTTTTTTACCCTTTGGCAACTATCCATTGAAGGCATTAATGCAATATTGCTTGTTTCAGACTTTGTAAATGATTCTGAATGTTCAGGCAGAAAGTTAACTGGACCATGGTGCACAAGACACAAAAAATCAAGCATTTTTTTAACAGCTTTTAGAAATGCAGCTGAACTATGCCCATAGGAGGTCTGGTAAACAGGAAAAGATTATAGAAGGGCTGATCTAATAGGCAGTAGATCAGGATTTAATATAAATGGACTAATCTAATAGTTTTTAGAGTTCAGTTCAAGAGCTATTTTTAGGCAATCTAGCTTCAATTCACTCTAGTTCTCAAAAACACAGTCAGATGTGGTTGAAGTTATTTTGAATTTCCGGATTTGAATGTATAAAATCTGAATTTTTTTGGTTTTGATACACATGTGGTTTAACATGGGGAGGGGATGGGGAGGGAAAGCATACAATCTCTTTTTAAGGACATACCAGCTGCATATTGTTACTGAATGTATGGAGTGAACTTCTAACCTCCTAAACAATCTCTGTCCCCTGGCTTGATTCATATCCATCAGAGCCAGTGGTGCAGATCTCATGCACTGTCTTCCAACCTGACTCCTTCAAACTCTATTAAAGAGAAGCCTGGAAGGAATTCCCCAGTATCCCATTGTTAGAGAAATCACTTTTGATTTCAGTAACAGGTGCTGTCAGTTTTTCATTCAGACCATATTAGAGCACAGACACGTGAGCACTACACTTACAGCCTCAAGAGATTTAGTGGAGACTGGGATTGCCAGGTTTTTGGGTTTGGGTTTTTTTTACCTTTTAATTAATAAAACCATGTATGTTCTAACCATGCAAGCTGAAACATACCTTTTAGCTTCTGTGCAGAACAAGCACATGTGCAGCTGATAAGAAAAACAAATTTTTCCCGTCTGTTTGGCAACAGATGCAGCTTCATCTAATATATATTTCCTGCCTTTTGCCTGCACTTCTGGATCTTTAATTGAACAACTTGCAGGCGCTCTGCAGAGGCAGTGCCAGATGGAGCCAGTCTCTCTCCAGCAGTTCTCCACCTCTGCATTTGCGAAGAATGGAATCAAGTGCAGGAGTCATAAAGTTACTATTCACGCCCTAGCATTTTCTCATCTACCCAATCAACACGACAAGTCCTTTTGAGAGCCAAAGGCAGTCAGCTTATACCACTATCCGGAACACTTCTTCAGTTGCAAGCTACAAACACAACTTTAATAAGAGAAAACTATCATCTTCAAATAGTCTCTGTTCATCTGTGTGTGTAATATCTCCAATCTAAATGTTAGTCAGCAAGATGGCCAATTGCATTCAGATAAATGCCTTGGACTCTCTTAAACATATCATAATCTGCCTGTGAAATGGCTGGATAGTTGCTTTCCAATTTGTGAAATGGTTCAAATGCTGTAAATAAAAAAGAAATTGGACAGCTTTCAAAAGGACAGATTAGACTTTTCAATTCTCAGTGATTCGATGCTTCCAAGCTACACTCCTGTGATCTCCCATTTAATATTTAAAACCTGGTTGTGTTATGCTATTATTTTGAGGAAGAGGGCACAGTACAACTGAACCCAAGGAAACAACCCACTGAACTACAAGAAATCAGCTCCCTGGCCCTGCAGCATGCCTGTGTGCAAGAGGTGTTGTGAAAGAGGTATCTGGAAAGCTGCCTGGCCCCATCTTCTCCTGTCCAGTTTGGCAGATTGAAATCACAAAAGACTTTTTTTTGCATTTACAATTCATCTCCCTTTCTACCACATGCACTGTCCCTTAATCCCAGCTGCCCTGAGGCTCAGGATTTGAGGTGCCTGCCACATTCATGTACTGGGCTTCCAAATCAGCTCTGATATCCAGTATTTTAAGTGCAAACACATTCTGTGTGTGGGCTGGCCAGCTGAAATCAAAGAGAGGAAAAAGAATAAACCATAAAATATTGAAGGCAGAGTTAGGATTGCTTAAGCCCTTCTTTCTCTAATCCATGTTAGGATTGACTTCACTAGCATGCAAGTCATACTACATTCCCAGACATGACCTGGAGACCTGACAGCAGGGCCTGCTGTCTGTGAAGCAGACATTACATCCATACTCTAGAGCAACAGGAATTATAAACTTGCCAGCAAACACTCACCTTTTGTCTTTCACTAAACCCATTTATTTTCTCGTCTTGCTACACATTAGTTATTTCAAACCTGTTTCAAAATCCCAAGTCCTTCTGCAAAGCCACCAGAAGTGCTTCCTTGCTACAGGGCACTTGCTCCACTCAGTCTCTGACTGCGTTGGCTTCCAAGTTACTTGTTTATTTACTCTTGTTTCTACAAGAAAACTAGCCTGAACTATGAAGAGAACCGACCACTGAAACCACCAGAAATACAGAAATGCTGAGGAAGGCTGTCTTTTCTCATTGTTTGAGTATGCCCTGGTGCACCTTGGTGTGGGTGTGATGTCAAGATCCCTCCTGAAAATCGGTGGGCAGGCATGGCCTCAGTCTCTTGGCCACATCTTGTTTTGGAGCTCAGATTACCTCAACCCTCTCCCCAAACTTGCCAGCAGCAGTTTGCTTTCTGCCCCTGGAGAGACAGACGGAAGGGAGGGAAGAAATAAGCCTATACTAAATAGAAAAAAATATTTCACATAAACCAATTCTAGGAAGCTGACAAAACTCCATTATAAGAATATCAATATTCAGCTACTTTCAGAAATAAAGCAGTTTCCCTGAAAAAACATAAAATGCTGCTCAGCTCCCTTTCAAAACTCTTTATTACTTGTGTAGAAACATCAATATTTCGTAAAGCTCAATTCTAATAGCTGTATTCATGTTGGCTCAGGGATCTGCCTAAACAATGCTTAACTACAGGACTGCGTCTAAATCTGTTTTATAGATATCTGACGTTCTGTGGAGGGCTTTTTACAATAAGAGTGCCATTAATACCATGAAAAACACATTTAGTTCAGCAAAGCAGATTTATAACAAATAAACAAACTGCAATACACAGGGTGTTTTAAGGTGAAATGAACTGGGTAGCACTTTCAAGAATTTTCATAATAGACTTCAGTACTTATGGACACATTTTCATAATAGACTTCAGTACTTATGGACACAGGCAACTCAGTACACTATCAAGTCCACGCTAACAGCCTAAAAGGGCTGGCATGCAAGTGGCCCTCATCCATGTCCCAGAGGGTTTTTTTCTTTTTTGAGGGAGGCCCCTGGGCTGCTGGTAGCAATGGTGAATATTCATTCATATGCCTCAGCATTTCAAAGATCTCCAGCCTGAAGGCTCCAGGGCTGGAGGCATTGCCATGGCCAGTCAGATGAAAAGTCACAGCAGACACCTGAGAGGCAGGAACAAAAAGCTTCCAAAAATCAGAAAAGGAGGTTTTACTAAGCTGTTTGGCTCTGCACCACTAAGGGCTCTCATGGAGTCAGCTTTGGCCAATACATAGTTTCAAACTCTTACCTGAGGGGTTGATGACAGGATGACAGTACATAATACCTGGCTGGAAAAACTTACAACACTGATTTATAGCTTTATATCTGCCAGCTTTCAGATTATTCTTGTTAATGAATAGTTCAGACCAGCATATTGAAAGGTAAGCGTATTTTTTCATGTGAAGTAGAGGAATTATGCTCATTGACCTTTTAGGACTAAGAATTTGGCCCACAGAAGAGAAAGAGATAAAAAACCTATAAGAAAGTGAATAGTAGTACTGAAAAGCAATTATTTTAGGTCAAAGCTGTATGCCTGCTTTTCCATTTGGCATGTGGTTTTACATGCAGTCAGGAATTACCCTGGTCCAAACCAGAGGCACCAAATGCACAGAGGAATGTTCAAGTACTGCTGTGCCAGGATAGGGATTTTCCATAATGTATGCTTGTTCTGAAAGCCTATGTACCTGATCCATTTGGGTGACCAAAAGGTACTGTGCATCCTCATGAGCATCAGCATAATTTGAGAAAGTTGGAAATGTGTAAAGAAACACAAATAGGATGACACAGAAATGAAAAAAGTAAATTGTGTCCTTTCGAGATTTTTAAACTATGTAATTTCCTTGCCTTCATATAATACATATACACCCATAAAATGAAGTACCTTATGTCACTGCAAAACATAAATTTGATACTTTGAACAAAAGAATTATGTCTCTCATAAGGAGAAGAAAAAGATATGCATATTGAACATGTGAAAAAAGAGAATAGAGAGGAGTGATGAGAGAAAATCTGACCTGGTCCAATGCACTTATCTTAAAAAATACACGTGCCAAATAGCTCCATTTGTTTTTTAGATAAACACAGACATATATACATAGCTAAACGTGCATGTATCTTCATATGGCTGCAAGATTCAAAAGCATAACAGCAAAACAGGAGGAAAAAGTAGTAAAGCAGTATGTATCCAATTCTGAAATACAGCAGAGACACTCATATACTTATAGATATGACTTTCAGTATAAAATAAAACTACTGCTACAATACATGACTAAAGAGCTGCTATATGCTTTTAGCACAACAGCCTAAATCTCATTTTACAGCTCTCACAGGTAACATAAAATAAATGCACCAGTCTACAGTGATTATTAATTTTCCCTCTCTACAGTGTCAAGTAAGTTCAAATGTTTATGTTTTGTAAATTTTTTACAGCAGACCACTTAGTACATGTGTTGAGACCTGTAATGTTATTAGCCTTGAGCCTTTCACATTCCATGCATGCATCAAGAAGTTTCATCAATTTTCAGGGAAGAAGTATATTAGTTTTTCTAGTCATTGCAGTGCTTTACAGGTACTAAAAACCTCAAAATCCCTAATATTTTACATTATCCAGCCAGAACTCTCATTTTATAATAATGCTAACCCAAATTCTAGCTCACTTATGTCATCAAAAGCAACTCTTCTCCCATTATCTTAAATATAAATGAGAAAAAGCATGCAGCTGAAGCAGACAGAATAATTTATAATGAGAGGAGATCTGTCATGCCAGGAATACTAAAAAAACAGAGCATAAGACTGAACACATTTGGAATTGAAGGAAATAACAGGCTTTCTAGTATTGTGGTCAGTCTCAAGACAGAAAGGAAAGAAGAAGGTCATCTGTGACAGACCTTTGTGGTTGGCACTCAGTTGAGAAATGTTTAAACCTTCAAATATATATGACACTTTTTTTTTTAAAAGGGGCTAGAGCCTAACTGACCACAGATCAGTGATATGAAGTTCATTGGCACACCAACCCAGACCTGCTCAGCAAAATAGAAATTACAGAGTCTAAGTGCTGCAGAGACAAGCAGCTCAACCCCTCTGTTCAGCTGCTGCAGAGATTGTTCCAAGGAAGACAGAAATGTGACTTTGCTTGAAGAGAGATTTGATTTAGGAATCTGAGTCAGCCAGTCTATAGACAATAAAAGGTATCATCAAAAGCCATTCAATTTGTCCAAGACTCCAGGTGCTCCCTGGAGGTGCATCACAACACTGATGACAGCAGGAGCCTCCAGGTTCGTGCAATGCCATTGCCTTCACTCCATCAACATGTCCATGCCTGAGCCTCAGCTGAAAATTTTGTCATCCAACAGCAAGCAACTTCCGACTTTGTCTCCTGAAAAATGGTGTCTGTCACAGAAAACCTCTGCAGTACAAAAGAAACTGCAAGTATCTCAACTGTTTGCTCGCCTGTCCTTGAGGTGATTAGTTGGTGCTGGGAAAGTCATAAGCCTTTTCATGGATAACCAGAAAATCCCAAATTACAGAACAGATGCTAAGAACAGACTTGTGGGGAGACGCAGGGGAAAACTCCACCCCAAGCAGCCAACCCAAAGTCCTTATTTTCTTCTCCTTCTGCAGAGGACATCATTCATCACAGTCCACAACACACTCCTGGGAAGTGCTGAGACATGCCAAGGATTACAGTAAAACAAGAGGTGGACAGGGAAGACTTTGATCCTCCTGTGTTATTGTAAAAGGAAATTACTTGGTAATGCAAAAGAATGAGGCCTTCTTTCGATCGAGGTTATTCCATGAGGAATCTCTTTCTGCAAAGTCTGAAGCTCAGACAAGGTATTGGACTGGAGGGACCACTCTTCACATCTTCTGTGCCAAGCTCAGCATGTCCACAGTACATTTCTGAAGTGCAACATACAACTCCCTAATCCTCTTGGCAGCAGTCACTTGTACAAGGTCAGTCCCCCTGGCCTACAAGATGCCTTTCCAAATTAAGCTGTTATTTTCCCTTATTAAAGTTCATATTTGAGCTAAAACAGCACCACTGATTCAGTTAAACCCTCACTGTCTGCAGCTCTTGTTCAGAGCAGAGCACACAGAAATCTCATAGAGACCAAGATGCCTGGTCAAACAGACTCCAGTGAGGCAACAGAGAGTTGATTTTAGCAGCATGAATCATTTCAGGTCCAGGGACAGCAACGTGAATTGTGCTTCCTGGCTGAGATTTTGTCTTCAATAATAGCAATGTGCATCCTGTACTGAAAACTCAAGAGCATCTCCAAGAGTAGCCTATAAGACAGTGGTATTTACCAGGGCATGCTGACCCAACACTTACTTCTCACAGATGGCTCTCAGCCACCGGCAGCTGCTGTTTTGTGTGGGCATGGGGATGTTTGTCCTCAACTGCAGCTACTATTCACTGCCATTTACCACCAAGAGGGAAAGAGGTGGAAAATAAGGAGAAAAATCAACTCTAGATACAGCCAAGTTTAAACATGAGTTCACTGGATATCAAATCTCACTAAGCAACTTAGGCTGAAAGTTTGAATAGAAAGGAAATTTTAGGTGTGTGTAAAGAAAACCAAACAAAACACACAAGGAAGAAACAATCTAAAAGCAGATATTAGATATCTTTTCTCTTGTGCACTCTGAACAAGTATTGTTCAAGGATGTTCAACAATCTGTTTGTCAGCTGAAGCGTGCAGGAGTCCAATAGCAAAATAACAGAAAATTATCTGTGCCTTTCTGTCAAGCTGAGGCAAGTCCACACCGTGATGTCTGCCTAAACGAAAAACAAAACCATGGCAGAACTGACACAAGCCACCCTAAAGAGTATGTTGAACAAGATGAGGAAAAAGGGAAAGCAGATGCAAGGGGTATAAAATGCAAATGAAGCCAAATTCAAGGACCAAACTGACTTAAAAATTTCTTCCTTTACAATTGATATTAATTGTTGGGCCTTTCTAGGTTTCTTTTTCCTGTTTGATAGTACCTAAATCTTAAAGCCCAGCCTGACTGAATGAAAGCAGTAGGAGTTAAGTCAGTGTTCCTGAATATTTTCCTTTTGGAGATAATTTCTCTGCAGGGATCCTCCAAGTGGTGAATGCAGTGTTATATTTCCTTCATCAGCCAACAGAAACATTGCACCAGTAAGGCCAAGTTCTCACAGGTGATAGGATCCCTGCTGGAATTTCAACCTAACATTCAGAAAACCCCCAATCTCCCTCTTACCCAGATTTCTCTTCCTGCACATCAAATAAAATCTCATTCATGTGGAACCTGCATTACAGCTCTCTGGGCACAGCACTGGCTCACCTCCACTAAAAGGGGTTTTAAATCACTATTTTTAGCCCTTTTTTTCATCTTGTGTCAGTTTCAAAACTAACTTTTGCCTGTCTCACTTGTCATTGCCTACAAACCACTTATACATCTGTCCCTTGGGTAACAAGCTGGTTCTTCCAGTGTTATTTCTCCATTGCTTTCCTTTCTCAGAAGAGCCTCTATCAGCAAACATATCCCAGCCTGGAGCTTTTCTCAGTCTCATGCCTGCTTCTCAGCTCTCTGTTGTCTTAACTCCAAAACCAAGGATGCTCCCAATGCCAACAACTTTGGATACCTCCTTGACTTGACATCTGACACTGCCCCACCCATCCCTCTCAAAGTTCAGCAGGTGTGGGATTGCATCTTCAGCTCTCACTTAAAATTTATTTTAAGGATTATCTTGGGATAGAAAGGTACCTTGGAGATGCAGGATATTACCACTTAGGGTTATCCTATTGGAGAAAGGAAAAATTAGAGCAGAGAGGAGTGGGAAATCACTCCCTGCTAACCCTGCAGCGAGCATGCCCAGGGGACATGACAGTGATGGAACAGCCCTGCAGCAGCTCCATGGCTTCACCGTCGCAGTAGCTCACTGCTACCATCACTCACCCACCAACTCATTCCCGCGCTGCCGCAGATGCTGGGCAGCCCTGGAGACTGGGGCCGCCCAACAAAGCCCCAAGTTAGCTTCAGTGCTGCTTTCTGTTTGAGCCAGGTCTCACACCTCATCTGCTCGCAGACTCCCCAGAAATGCTAAGGCTCAGCTGCTCTGCTAGAGCCACAGGGTTTAATAAATTGCTTTTCTTAGGTGCACCTATGCAGGAGGGACACATACAGCGCCCTTCTGCCCAGGGCTGTGGACCCCCAGCACGTCTCAGATTCTCCTGAAAAATCTACTCCTGTTTCAGGTAGAGCTCTAATGGACCTAAGGAAGCCCATCTGAGCACTGAGCACAAATTAAGCTCATAACGTTTCATGCATTTTCTAACATTTAACAACATCTTTCCTTCTGTAGAACCCAGTTCAGTAGGGTACAGGGAGGAGGAGAGAAAAAAGCCTTCTTTCTGGCTGATGTGCTATATCCCAGTGGTAATATTTGTTGAATTACCACTTTCTCCATCTTTGGAGAACCATAACCAGCAGGGTAGTATGAAAGTCTGCTTGAGGAGAGGAAACTACATCCTTTTCCCCGCACCCAGAACTGCTAGATGAACTAGTTATGATTGTGTGTATATATTTGTATGTGCTGTTCTTCCTCCTCCACAAACAAAATTAGAGTTAGCTGCATCTGATCAAAAAGCACATGATAAAGGACATGATAGTAGATTTGCACTCAAAACACCTGTCTCATTATAACTAGTGTTCTTTAAAAGTGATTTTTTAAAAATAAAAAAATGGAACCAAAATTTATACCCACAAAATCATTTGTGATTTGACCTTCTATAAGTTAGGTGTGCTCAATCAGAACTGCAGGCAAAGACATGGTTTTGCCAAAATAGCCAAGAACAGTGGGGGAAAAAAAAGTAAATTATGAGACAGTCCTCTAATAAACCGACCTGAAGCCAAGGACATCCTTCATAGGCCAGAATACATTTTATTGAACAAAACTTTCCAATTAATTGCTGACAATACAACAGCTGTGTCAGCAAAATTTCCCACACTGCTTGTCTCTCCCTGCCACTCTGCCGTGCAGCAAGATGGGAGAACAACAAAGCCCTGTTTAAACCTTCCTGGTTGCAGGGCATCCTCAGTTTTGTCTATGAAATATGCATTCAGTTCCCACTGTCCTTGGTGGCCAAGGTTAGGCTATCTGCAGCAGGCGTGCAGCTGGCACATGGCAATGGCATGAATGATGATAGGTAATGATTTTGTGAACCCGACTCATCATCTGGGCAGTCAGTTGGAGAGATACATAAGGATTTGTCTTAGTGCATTCATCCACAGAAGCTCTAGGATGCAGGATACTTATTCCAGGCCTATAATACTGGAGTTAGCATGAGGTACTGGGGAAGAACACACCATCACACACCTGATGTATCACAGCATCCTCTAAGAGCTCTCAGGTAAAGAAAGGACCATTTTATTCCCAGGCTGGTAGGCCAAGGATGGAAAGAGATATGGAGAACTAGAAAAGTGGGACAGTACCCAAATACTGTCCTGATAACATCACCAAGTTGTGACAGAGATGTGCCAAGGGGGAGAAAGTCAAGTACGTGCTCCCTGTGGAGCTCCTGCTCCGTGGGTGAGCAAAGAAGCTTGTGAAGCAGGCAAAAGTTTAGGTTCTTTTGCTGTTTGCAATTAATTCCTTTGAAAAGTTACAGTCCTAACCAAATAAAATTCTTTGGGCACTGAATATTTAAATAATCACTGCCCCACCAAGAGCAAAATGGCAGGGCAGGGATGCAAGAGGTGCTCAGTAAGGACTGAGTCCTGTGCAGCCTGTGCCCTTATGAGTGGGTCAAGCAGGTCTTTGCAGACTTCCCTTTCTCTTGATTTTTGCACTTCATTATTTTTCCCATAGGAAAAAACAATGCAAATACAGTGGGTAAGACATTTAGGTCAAGACCCAGTGCTAGTCTCTCAACAAGTGACCTGATTTTAAAAAAACACAAAGAAAAGCAGTATCTCTCACTGCTTTAAACAAACATCAGCCTTTGGAGCATCAGGCGATTTATGGGTCTTAGCATTACTTTCACTTCCAAGTTTCATTTTCTCATATCACAGGCTGTACTGGCTCAGGAGTCCAATCTAATGAAACTGCACATGTGAGGCCACAACTAAGACAAACCCTAAAAGAATAAGGCTCCTAATTCACTCAAGGCATTTGGGAAATCCTGAGTGCACCTTGGTGAGCACAGACTGCTATATTTCACACCTCAAATACCTATCATTTCCAATAAACCACAAACATCCTCTTCATGAATGTAGAGAAATGCTCAATTTTGTAATGTGCTTTTCCACATACCTGTCTGGAGGTGCTTCTCTTCCTTTGGTGGCAGAGGGAACCCAATGGAGGGTTTAGCCCATCAAACTTTAAATAGCTCAGGATAGCTTAAATCCCTCCCATGACTTGCTACCTCTCTATATGTCTCTTTGCATTTGCTGGACAGCATTAGAAGCAGGGATAGCCTTTATTACGGTCAGGTTAGATTAGTGCTCATGGTTAGAACAGTGTCTCAGGGCTAAGCAACATCTGCTTCAGATTTGCTCTGAAACACCCAAAGAGAGCCTGTGCTGCCCTATTTCTCCCCACTCTCTGGCAAAGAGCCTTGTACCAGCCTACATGTACCTTCTGCCTCCCACGTCATTGTTGAAGTTCCAAATTGACTGCCTTTGGTGCTCAGGAAAAAAAAAAGTCCTTTCTTATCACTTTTGAACAAATTTCACTGCTGGAAATAGAATGCCTAACCATGTATTTCTGAATATAGAGGATATACGCCATAAATCTTTAAAAAATACCATGTGAAATGGAGTACTAATGGCTTTTGCATCTGAACTGAAAGAGACTGCTACTCTGAAACATTTTAATTTGCTTTTTAAAAATAAAAATGGTAACAATTATTAGCAATAATACAATACATAACTTAAGGACATGGGCTTCCACACACTAAACTTGTTAAAATGATAGTGCAGAGCATGGCAGTTCATAGTCCCCAGTTCAGTACAGCTTTCATACTTAGACTTACGCTTAAGAGCCTAACATGGGCTGAACTCATTTCACAGCCAAAGACCCCAACTTTTAAACCCTCATACACTCATAAAATCCTGAGGAGATGAAAAAAAGTCAGATCAGCACCAAAAGAGGAGGCAGGATTAACACAGGGATCTAGCATCTCTCCCTGGCAGTGTATACCTAGAAACAGATATCTGCCAACCCCAGGTCACATTACAGAGGATGAGAGCACATGAAATGCATTTTGCTATATACCAGAGAGCAAATGAAATAATATATAAGGGATCAAATGCTGAAATAGCATGACAGGTCCTGGTCTGTCTGTGCCCATCAGCTCAGCCTCAACAAGGGCTGAATCAGACAATCTTTCACCCAAACTCCACCAAACACTGTTTCAAGTGAAAAAGGCTTAAGGTGAGATTTGGGGTTTTTCATACAAGTTCCTGCCACGACCACTGTCAAGACACTTGCATGCATTAAAACATGACAGATACTAAATCACAAAGTATGTTATACTTCTTTTTAAATGCAACTAGCCATTTCTTTAAAAAGGACTTATATCACCCTAAATTTTAATTCAGATCCTGTTGGTCTAAAACAGGCATCTTGTTCCTCTGCAGCCTCACTGTGCTACAGCTCTTGAGGCTTTCATAATACTACATGAAGACAAGTTGGTTTTTTTAAATACTTAACAAAAAATGGATCAAGCTTTCTAAGACCTTGTTAGCTCCTTGTGTTTGCTCTCTCCTTGTATCAGGAACACGTCCTGGTGACAAAAAGCTAAGCAGTGCTGAAGGTTACAATTCCACAGACAAAGAACAATAGGAAGGAAATACGTAAAATAAATAAATTAGTCTCTCAGTGAACAAGGATCCTGTTTCTGAATAAATGCCCTCAAGAGGAAGGAAAATCTGCGATTAAAACATAAGTTTTATAAAACACAGCTAATTTGCTAAATTGCCTCAGAGCAGGCTGGGTTTTTTTCCTGAAGATTTCCATGGTGATACCCATGTTCCTCACACACAGCACTCCAAAAGCCAATAATATACTATCTGCTGCTTTTACACCTCACCGAGACACCTGGCACACAGCATTTCATGACCTATGCTGGTCTTCAGGTGCTGGAGGTGATGATCCAACTTTTTGGCTGTTCAATGAGAAGAGATCCGTGTCCAGTTCTTGCTATTTCCAGGTTTGTGATTTTTCTTTCAGCTGCCAATAAATTTTCAAACATATGATATGACACAGATCTTGTGGTTTGGACTTCCTCCAGCACTTCACTAACATCTGCCAAATTCCTGTTAAATCCAACACTGGTTGATGAGCACTTTCCAATGGTGTGAAACTTAATGTAAGTAACTAGTGGAGGCTTGGGAACAATTAAATTTTAATCAGAGGTAAGTTCAGTTTTCAGCATTGTGAGTAATCTCTGGTGTCTAAATACCTAATATCTGTAATAATACCCTTCTCCTCTTGTAATCAGCAGTTTCAAGCCATAGAATGGGAGGAAAGTAACAGCTTAAGTCCCCTTCTCGAGAAAGCCACTGGCTGTGTTAATAACCTGTGCAGCCTTTCTCTTAGAAATGCCATCAGCATCGCTAATTACTCAGTTTTGTTTTCCAGGGAGGTCCAAGCATCTGCCCCTCTCCTGGTTGTGCCTCCTCCATCTCCTGCCCAAGATGGACTCTCGTGCCCAGCTCTACTAGCAGGGCTTCTTGTCTTGCTGCTTTCCAATGTGCGTTAGGCCAAAGGAGCAAGGATAATGCTTTGTTTTGAAACCCTGTACAGCTTCCTTTCACCCTTCTTCCTGAATGCACCATGTCCTTGATTGTGAGCTGGCTTTTGTCTGGTTTCTTGGCTTCTTCCTCCAGCTGTGCCTGAAGCAGTGGGACACCCCCACCAGCACTCCAAATCCCTCCTTCCCATGGGCTATGAATTTACAGATCTCCTGCCAAAGTTTGCCTAATCCACAGCCTTCCCCATCCTTGTAAACATGCAGGACAGCACGATGGTTTCTCATAAAACAAATCAAGCCTTTCTAGCTCTCAGTGACAGATGTAAGTTCCAGTCCTTTTACTATGCCACCACAGTGGGCTCAAAGCTTTCCCACTGCTCTTCCAAGCTCAAAAATTCCCTGTTCCCAACCTGGAGACTATTTCTTTATGCACTGCAGCAATACCAACATAGCAAGCAGAGCCCAGCACCTCCCAGGCTGCTCTTAATGGAAAACGTATGCCCCAAAACAGAGGTTGGTGGCTGAGGTCTGGGAACCATTCAGAGAAGCAGAAAGATCCCTGCAAAAGCTGCTCTTTGGTATGAAATCTCTGTTAGGAGGTGGCCACGCAATCAGAGCTGGGCTTCAGGGAAGCACAAAATGCAGCAGCAGGCTCCCTGGCCTCAGAAGGCTACATAGAAAATGGAAGAGAGAACAGAAGCTGGTGATATTTTTTTATTTCTTTGTAAATGAAAATATCCCAAACATACTCAACATGTGCAGCCTGGGGAAGTTAGATGAACAGCTGCCTGGAACTGAGCACTAATTCATCCATTTTGCTCTCTGTTAATGAATACAGACAATGGAAAATCAGTAGATGCAAGAACCCCACAATTTTTATGGACTTACAGATTGATTTTCTGTACCTCATCTAGTCATTTTTGTGCCTGTGCAAAGTGATGGCACAGTTAGTGTAAAGGACTACTAAATTATCATAAGGATATTTTTATCCTCCATTTTCACTGGTATGGCAAATGGCTACAGGTGTCAAAGGCAAAAGAAAACGTGTCTTTCAGCAGAGAAAAGGAATACTCAGCAGAACGAAAAATTAAATGAATTTGCTATCCCCACTGCCGTCTTCAGTTCAGATTACATGCATGGATATGTACTACTTTGCAGTAAATCAGATTTCCATCTCCACCCCTACCTCAGTTTTTTCCCATTTAAAGTGGTGAGTGACCTCTTCAGAGAAAGGCAGAAGGAGCACCACTCTCAGCTCAGAGAAAGGCAGGAGGAGCACCACTCCCAGCTGCAATTCTGTGTTGGAATAGCCTCTTTCATATTTTTAACCCAGTAAGACATGGACCTTGCTATGCATTTCTCTTGGTACATTACAGATTGCAGCTCAAATCCAGCTGGATTAGTGATGAACTGCGCTGGGCTCAAGGGGAAATTGAACACAGAGTGAACAAACCACGTTCTGACTTGAACAGCCTCTACTGGATTCTAGTTATAAATTTTTTAACCAAAAAAACACTGTGTAGGGTAAGAGAAACAGCTTCATAAAATGTCTGTGCAGCTATGAGACGATCTTTTTTTTAGTTAATGGCAAATTTCAGGGCTACAGTTGTTATGACAGGACAACTATTCCCACGTGCAAATGCAAAATCCCTTTGAAGCTGAATATATACAGAGCTCAAAAATGCCCCAAATCCCAAGTACTTTTAAGAGGAGGAAAGGGAAAATTTAATTTCCTACCAAACCAGCAAGGATATTGCAGCCCAGCACAATGCCATTACAGTATGCACACCTGAATAAACCATCCTCCTTCAAAAATAGACACAGAGACTCCTGCACCAGTTTGCACACTTTTAAAGCAAAAAGGCACTGTGAATAATCTGCTCTGACCTCTGTGGGAACCAACTGGTACTTTCAGCCTCTTTGCCAAAAACTCAGGCTCTGGGCTTTGTGTCACTGTCAGATCAGTGTTGCAATGTAACTGCTGAATCTGCCTGATGAGAACGCAGTGACTCTCAGCCAAAAATTGGCTTTCCACCCTTTATCTTAGATATGGGCACTCACTGCACTGAGTTACTACACACCTACGCCAGCTAAACCTCAGCATTATTAAGCAGAGCCCAACAGACCCACTATCGATCTTACTCAGAGTCATTTCTGCATGCACACACACAAAACCCATAAACAAACAAGCAGTACCCCACAAACTAAGTCAAGAACAAACAGACAAAATTTTCACTTTAAAAAGAAAAACCCATCACACTTCCAGGTGAAATTAGCTGTGTCTATATCTGATATCTACAATGCAGTGAATACCATAGTCTCCAAAAACCATGGCAACCTGAAAATGTGAGCAACACCTTTTTTTCTTTCTTTCTTAAATAGTTCTTCACATGGCTGAGACTCCTGCTTTGTTTTTTAAGATAACAGTGTGGTGTCTGGGAGGCTCCAACCTGAAACATAGCTACTGGATGAGCCATGAATTATTTCAATGGTTTGGGAGATTTTGCACCATCTTTCTTTCTTTTTTTTCACTCAACTATATTTAATCAAAAACTTCAGCTATCCCTCACTCATAGCCAGTATCTCCCTCTGTGTCTATTCACCCTTGGACATTTTTTCTACCTGAGAAGTAGTCACATCCAGCAATATGAGGTGTTTGGACAGAGACCTTTTCTTCCCCCTCAGTGCTATATAAATTTCTTATCCTGATAATTTTTTACCTTTCTCCTCTTAAAGAAAAGGTGAAATACCATCAAACAAAAGCTGAGCAACAACCTGTATTAGGGCAAGAGCCAAGAGAGAATAGCAATTTATAGCTCTCTGCCTGAAACAAGGGTAGAGATTACTGCCATTTAAACCCACTTCCACCTTGCAATTTCCCCCATTTCCTGCTGCTTTGCAGCCTGGTGTATTAAAACCCAGGACACTAGAGACGAGGTCTGACTGGAAGAGAAGCCCATCTCCTTCTGCTTGGGAATTACATCATATTTCAAGGCAACGTACATCTTGCTGTGGACAAAATTAAGTCCAATAAAACCAATTTCCGCTCTGACGTTATTTAAACATGGCCACAATCAAATAGAGTAGAAAGCCAAATGAAAAACCTAAACACTAAAGTGATTTCATAGATGAAGGCTGAAAAGCTCCACTGATCTGAACCTCTCACTGCTAAAGACGGATGCCCTGCAGTATATTATGGTCTGTGCACTATAAAATTCTCTGACTTTTTAGCTATAGTCTCCGTTTTAAGTGGATCAAGTTCTCTACACTCCCTTCTGCAACAGCTTAAATCCTACTACAAGATTATCTTTTCCTTTAATACCACACTTTTCAGAATAGTAGCACACCAGCATTGTGAAGAGACCCCAACGAAAGAAATTTAAGGACAAAAGAAGCATTGAGGGATACAGCCTCAGTACCTATGCTATGGTTCATCCTTGCTTGCGGCTTTTGCTGTAACTGTGTGAAGTACCTTTGCCTTTTGAAAGCTGCTGTATGAAAGTCCCAGCTATCCAGTCAGTAACAGCAGCTTCTTTAAAGATTTTGGATGATCTGCATCGGTCTTTAATTGGACACAGAGAAAAAAAATCTTGGTATCTTTGGACCTAGTAAAAGTTGCCTATATATTTTTTCTTTATTCTTCACCCATGTAGCTGCCACAAAGGTCCTGTCTTATCTCGTCAGGTTGCAATAAAGTGGCAGAAGAAATTTTTACTAAATCCTTACTGATCTAACAGTGACTTGCAGTCCCTGACTCTGAATCCTCTCATCTAGCACAATAGCACAAAAACGTTCTCTTTGCTACTCTTCCCGGCAGCCCTAACAGAGCTTCAGGAAACAAAGCACACGAGCAGATGGATTCATGTCATTTAAATACAGGGATGCAGGTACAACAAACCTCTAAAGAGCAAATTAAATGTTAAGATGTGCTTCCTCCTCCCTGCCAGCCGGGCAAGGCAAAACAGGGGGAAGCAGTAGCTGCACTACCACCCTGAGGACACAAAGGGCAGAGCCAAGGCTGCATCTCAGAGCTGTCTGCAGATTGCAGGGAATGTCTCCAATCCTATTCCTTTTTTGTTTTTCCCTTCTATTTCTCCCTCCCTCCCTTTTTTTTTGGGGGGGTGTGGGGTGTGAACAAATGATA
This sequence comes from Pithys albifrons albifrons, assembly GCF_047495875.1. NCBI lineage: Eukaryota > Metazoa > Chordata > Aves > Passeriformes > Thamnophilidae > Pithys > Pithys albifrons. The sequence goes on along the minus strand of NC_092462.1, from coordinate 18,363,493 downwards.
ACACTCTGAAAATCAGAGAACAAAGGGAAGATCAAAGAAGCAGGTAGCTAGATCATTATGTATCCCAGCTGGGACAAGAGTTTAAGCCTCCGGAGCTTACTTGCCAAGTTATTTTAGAGTTATGCCAAGAGAACTGTGCCCTCTGAAGCTTCCTGGCATAGGAAGTGTTGCAAGGCAAAGCAATGAGGTTTCCAGTGCTACAGGAGGGATGTCAGGCTGCAGGAGCCATCAACCACACAGTCATCTAGTTAATTCAAGTGCAATTACAGTCAATGAAAGTTGTTCATTACTTACATCTCTTTAGTGTCAGAGTCCAAGAGATGCAGGTTTATATACTGAGGCCCTCTGAGGTGGGGTGGGTGAGGATTTTAGGGCAGAAACTGGTTTTGCTCCAGACCCAAATAATAACTTTGAGTCTGAGATGCTCACAGACCACTCCCTCCCTGATGTTGCACCACTGCAGGGATAGTTAGTGCCTCTGGGATGAGCTTCTACATGGTCAATATTGCAGAGATTAGGCAGGAAGTGTGGATCAGAAAAACACCCTAGAAATACCACCACATAAACCCCCAGGACTGTAAATGAAGCTTGGGGTCTTCATTAGGCACCTCTTCTGCTCTGCCTCTTCCAGCAAGCCATGGATGGATGCTTGGGTTTAGTCACTTCAGACATCTTTGAAATAGGGAGGTGCCAGCTGGTGGATCCTCTTCAAAAGCTGCCAGGTAGACAGAAACTAACACTCAGCCCCTTCACAAGATGCATGGTGAAGTGCCCAGGTTTGAAACTCATGCATGCAACCTTATCTTATCTTGCAGACCTCTTGGTCCCAGGGCAGTTAGGACACAGGTCTATTACAAGTGTTTTTGACCTGGCACTACTGGCTTGAAGGACTGCCCTTTCCAAACATGTCAGGTGTAACTCTGTATGTCTGACCAAAGTCCACTTGGAGTCCCAAACACCAGTGTCTACAACAAGGCAAAGCAGTTTGCTCTTTGACTTGAACCTGCTCATACTCTTTGAGTGCAAGCTACCAGAGAGGGACACTGTCATGCTGACCTGCCAAGGCAGGAGGGACAGGCACTACTATCTCTTAAAGCAGCTGAGAAAGCATTTTGGATGGGAAAGGCACCTCAGAAGAGCAACTTTTGTGTTTGGAAATGCTCAAAGACACAGTTTTGGTGGACAGGACAATATACCTTGCTTGGCATGTTACCTCCGTTCCTCCATCCTCACTACTCATGTAACATTCCTGCTATTTTCCCAGCACCTCTTGCACAACTGAATGCAATATGTACTAATTAGCTGTTCAAACAGTTCTTTGTTTTCTCCTGTATTGCCTTTCCTCCCACATTTTCCTTCTTTTCCTCTCCTAGTAAATTATTGTAAGACTTGTAGCTTTGAGCCACCTACAAATGGGGGTAAAATGCTCTGTACTAACATGTTTTCCCTCCTCATGACAACGTTCTCTTAAAACCCAAACCCACACCTCTGGGACTATGTTTTCTGGATCTAATTTGTAATTGTCTGTGCAAAGAGAACAGAAGGAAGATGTTAATTTCACTAGCTACTGATTGCAAAAGTTAATACTCCTTCAGCCATTTTGTTATTTCTCATCTTGACAATTCTTCTGGAAAAAATAAATTGTCAGAAAGTGCAAAATGTTTTACCCATGTGTGCAGGTTATCAACAACAGTTTCCAGGAGCACGGCAAACAGAGATTATTATAAAATATAGTTCCATTTTTTTTCTGTGTGAAAAGGAGAGGGCATGTATTTCTGTCATTACCTGCTGATTTCAGAAATATGTGCACATCAATTATACTGCGCCAGCAATAATTGACCAGCTCAACAATTGCCTTTTCTCTTTTCCCTCAAACACAGAGCTTCTGCAGAACCAAAAAGATCATTTTCCATTTCTCAGAATGTGTCTATGTATGTATGGCCAGACTTTGTGAACGAAGATTTGGGAAGGGCTCTCCCCACGTGGGTGTGCCCTTCCAGCCTGCACAGTGGGTTTTTTAGGTGAGGCACAGTGTGTACAGAACTGGCCCCACCTTTTAAGTCCTGAGGTCCATTTGCCACGGCTGAGCAAGCTTGGACCATGACAGGGATGTCCTCAGGACTGTCACAGCACCCGGTACTAACTGGGGCTGACCCTGCTAAGCATCCAATATCTGACTGGATGGGATGGCAAGGAGGCTTGAACTGCCAGGGGACAGTCCCCACTGAGACTCGAACTCAGGTCCTTGGGATTCAGAGTCCAGAGTGCTCTCCTTTACACCACGGGACCACTCCCATTTCTCAGAATAGTACGTGAAATAAACAGTCACAAGGTTAGGAGGTGCTCCTAGGTCATGCCCAACTTTCATCATTATACTAACACCACAGGAAGGTGAAGAACTGTGTGGATAGAGCAAAGCCCAGAGATGTGGCTGGCCACATTGATCCTAACAGGACTATGCTGAGTAAGAGGGGTCCTGCTTTTAACTATTGGGACATTCTGTCATTCTCTTGGGAATCACAGGCTTTATTGCTCTAAAAGCTGTTTTAGGTCCTGCTCTTGTGTTCACTTCCATTTGCCAGGGTAATCATGACAAAAAGAGACAGACTGATCGTGTGCTGAGCTGGTCCCCACTCCATCATTGCTATCAGCTCCCCAGCACTGCAGCTCAGCAGCAAGACTTAGTGTCACTACCCAGTTTCTCGCAATATAAATACTTTTATTTGATTAATGTGTGCTCTCCATATTCTGCAAACACTACAGCTAAACCATGACTTCAGGTACTCCAAGCACTGTGAAGCCAGCAAGCAGGAGAGCCTACCTTGAGCAATGAGGGAACAGTGCAGGAGCTTGCTGCTCCATTGGGACTGAAGAAGATTACATCAGAGCTCATTAAATATTTAGGATCTTAATTTCTCAGTGATTTCAATGAGCAGGTAAGCATCAAAAGAGAAACCAGTGGTCTCTGTGTATAGTCAGGTAGGAGTTTAAGAATCTGCTGAGCATGAAGGGTTCTAAGTGCATTAAGTGAGCAGACAGGCAAGTGCAACCCTGGTTCTACAGCAGAAACTTCAGCGCTCTCCCGGAAACCCTGTCACTTAAAGCAGAAAGCAGAGGAGAGGTAACACAGAAGCCCTGCATCCGAAAGTGGGGCCTCGAGTTTTTGCTGTGAGCAAAAATCCGTTCCTACTAAACAAGGCTCAACACCTGTCACTCTCTTGTCTCCAGCCTTTGTTCACTCCAGTAATGAACACCTTTGTAAAAATAACTGTAGATTAGAAAAAGAATTAATCTCCAAACAAAGGAGAAGCTTAATTAAGCATTGCACTAAAAGAAAACAGAGGGGAAGTACAGGTTGGGAAAAAAAAGGAAGAAGAAAGACAAGACAGCTGCACAGACTTAATTCCATTTTTTCCTCTTGTAGGTCATTTTACTCAATGTAATTTCCTTTTTGCATTTGCACGAATTTGTTACTGAGGCACTGCCCATTAACGGAGGTTTTTTTGTTGCTTTCCATTCACTAGTACCTTTTTTAATGCTTTACAAGCACTCCCTCAAAAAATCAAAAAAAAAAAAGCAAAACAGATTTAAATTAGACTTTGGGAGTATGCCATTTCATATACTTCTCCCCAGAGAGCTTCAGCTAATTAAACAAATGATTGCAAAATACTCACAATGTCAACCCTGTCAGCTTATATGCAAAATATCTACGCCAAGCTGTGTTTATTTAACCAAATAAAATGTGGAGAAGCAATGTGCTTTGAAGATAAGCACAAACCTTAGGCCATATGGGGGCACACACTTTTCAAAACCATAGGTGAATTATGGAGAGGCCAAGGACTTGGAATATTCCTGCCCATGGCCTTGGGAGACAGTAGGCAGAGCTATGCCTGAAAGGGACAGGAGCTGAAGATCTGGGTGGCCAGGCTGAGAAGGAGACTTCAACAGATTCCAAAAATGGATGAGCACACTGAGCTGCTCCCAATGTTTAGGTTGAGCTCTATATTACTGCCAAGAGGACAGGATAGGAGTAGTTGATGAAGGAAATATCTGGATTTTTGCTGTTAAATTGCAGCAGCTCAGAGCAAAAGGTGGAAAGAAGCAAGCAGATGGAAATAGGTGCCTGGGGTAGGAAACCAGGAATATAAATGTTATGTGATTAGTCTGTGCATAGCTGCTGGAAGCAGTGAAAATCTCAATTGTCCAAAGCTAAAGGATTTTAAATTTTTCTATACGTTACAGAAAAACATCCTTAAAAAAAAAAAAAGCAAAACCATTTTTTCCATCCCATCCTTTCCATCTTGTCTTGCCTTTCTCTACTTTAAGCCATGCAGCTTGCCCAATAAGCCCTTTGTGCCCATCCTCTTTGCCCAAACCACGCCGCCTGCTTTAACTCTTTGGTACTTCTCTCCCACTGACCTCATCTCCTATCCCTATTCTCGCAGCTCATCACTTTTTATTCTTCCTTACGACACACACCTCCAGTATGAAGCACCCACTGCCTCCCAGAGGCAATTACTCTTTTCCCTCTCACGTCTCCATCCTGCTCTTATCTCACACAGTATTTAATTTGCCCCCGTGACACGTCCTAGGACAGGCACCTTAGCTTCCAGAAGGATTTTATGAGCAGGTGCATGCAACAAGGTATAACATGAATTATTACAGCCTTGACTAGGAAAATGTAATATTAACTTCCCTAAAGCCTTGTTAAGGGTCATAAAACCCACTGTACAAGGTTTGAGAAAAAAGAACAGTGAGGAGGGAAGGTGGAGAGAGGAAGGGGAGAAAAGTGGCTCTGCTTGTCATGGCAGTGCCAAAGGCTGAAGCTGGTGTCAGAAATCGTCAGTGGGGTTAGGAAGCTGGCAAGCCTCTGATGGGTTTCCCAGCCCTACTCGAGGACTGCTGCTTGCTGAGGCTCTGGCAAACAGGACAGACCTCAGATTGGTGGACTGCTTGCTCACCACCCCTTGATTTAGGAGATGAGATTAAGAGGGGATAGGCCTCCCCATACTTGATCCAGGTGCAGACCCAGCTTCAGTGCACTGAATGTTTGAAAATGTGAGAAATAATACTACAAGGCAAAAATGATCAATTCTCTGGTGCCATGACCACGATAATCCTGGATAGTCCTGAAGACACTGTCCTGGCTGAATCAGCTGAGTGCAAGGCACAGCAGAAGTGAGATGAGCTCTTACCCATCCAGTTCTCCTTCTCTGTGGCTGCTTCACGCCTTGGCAGCAGTATTAATGAGAAAACAGTTTTGAAAGGGGAAACTCAGTTCAGAACATTCCTTTAGGAGGAATGCCAAGATCCTTCTTTGTTTATTCTACTTGTTGGGTAAACATTTTTATAATGCTCATCAATACAGTCTGTAGAGTGTATTTTTTAAAATACGTAGCACGGACATCAGTATTTTGCTCATGATTCTGGCCTTTTCTTTGACTCCATACATAGAAGCTAATGCATCGTTTGCCATTTTATTTTGTGTATGGTGCTGGCTACCACTTGACTGTAGGATCTTAGTGAATCAATGTAAATGAATGAGAAGTTACTGAAATCACATAACAGTTACTAGCACTGGAAATGGTCAGGAAATAGGAATTAAGGATGAATGCTCTGTTTACATGATCAAGACACATAAAGGCATGAGAAAGCTGAGAAATTCTTCACTGAATTTGTCTGGTAAAAGCTTGTTTTGCTTCTGCCAGATTCCTTCTTAATAGTACTTTAGCAGTACTGGTTCCAGATTCTTACTGCTGAGCAATTTTAAAGTTCAGTGCACAAACTCTTTCAATTGTTTGGTTTTCTCCCATTTTCCATGTGAATCCTTCTCAAATTCAAGCTTACTTTTTGCTTCTAGATGTGCGCAACAATCCGCAGAGGCTCTAATCAAAATGGTGCATTAACTTAAGTTTTTCCCCCCACCCAACTTCTTAACCCAGCTTGCATACATACATAACCCAGCTTGCATAGTTATGATCACAAAATATTAACATAATGTACCTCTTCCTTAGCAACAGCTATAGCATCAGGGGAATGCAGCCCATAATAATGCAGCTTGATCTAGAAACACAATAAAATATAAATAAGCTTGTTACACTTCAGTGGCACACAGGATTCCACTGCGAAGCGCCTTCATGAATTTAGAAACCTCATCTTCTTTTTACTCTCCAACACAGATTATTTAGAAGAAGATTTATGGGCATACATTCCCTTTTATTCCACAAAATGAAATGTAATTGTTTACTCAGTAACAGTATTATTTTGCTGCAGATCTACTACTAAATTTGTGGGCATAATACAGACACACATGCACACGCATCTGTGGAAAGCAGTGCTCATAATAAGATAAAGATGAAACCAGGACTCTGAGAAAATCTAAAGGGGAGACTGAGACCATCCACAGTTGTGGTCAGTTTTTAATGAAGAAACCTGAAGCAATTTTCTCAAAAAGCCAGCTGCAGTGTAAACGTACTTCCTACAAATTAGCATGCTGAATCTAGAGCCCTCTGTAAGGACTTTCCTTGTACCTTTCTGCAAAAAATCCAGCATTCCGGGCTGGGTAAGGGCAAAGCCTTCTCCTACCCCAAAGTCCAGCCATTTCTCTCCATTCCATCCCTGAAAGCTCCTTTGCCAACAGCCCCATGGCTGCTACACATTCATAGACACTGGCTCTTTAACCCTTATAATTACATTTAATCAACCTTAATATCTCTTCTCAAAGGCAGTAAGATCTTTCAAATACTGCTTCTTGCAAGTTTTCAAGGAGAATTAACTACATCAAGTCAATTTGAAGGCAATAACAAACCATTTGGAGCCAGAGGATAGCAGCCCCTATCTTCTGAGCAAACATCGCAGTCATCAAACCAAATTTACTTGGCTGAAAGTCTTAAAGCATGAGGTCTTTTATGAGGGAGCCAAGTTACAAACTTAGCAAGGGGCTTCATAATCTTTATCAGAAATCAGTATTTACTAAGCATTTATTAAGGCTGGGATTTCCAAAGGCAGTTTTTAAAAGTGAGGTACACAATTCACAGGTATAAATTTCCCTCTGAATACATTATATCACATCACCAGGATTCTCTGTAACAAAGGACACAGAAAGGAAAGAATCAAATTCAACAATCCACTTTAAGGAAACTCAAGGGCTGAAACAGGCTCTAAATCCAGACATTTTAGAAAGCATCAGGCCACTCTCTGGTGAAAACCTCTCATTTCCAGTAATTTCTGGTTAAACCAAAAATTATTCCAATAGCCAAATGCTGTTAAAAAACCTGCTTACCTACAGAATATCTCACTGCACAACTGAAGAGCCATCAAATTAACACAAAACTCTTTGACTCATTGCTGTCAACAGCAGTATGTCTGAGCTTAAAGCAATTTGCTTGTATGGGAAATCATCTGCCTGCCTTTCTAGACACGTACCACTGATGAACTTCAGTGAGAACCTGGTAAATTTGCTCATTGACTCACAGTTCTCAAAGAGAGTCCCTCATGATCTGAGTAGCCAAACCCCTGGCTGTGGCATCAATCCCCATAAGCATTTGTTGATTCACCAGATTCAACTAGCCCTTTCATAACCCCTCCCTCTAATACAGAGCATTGATGAAAAGTCTGCCTGAAAAAACTACCATAAAACCAACAAAAAGAATAAATAAAATATTTTCCAGAAGAAGATCCTATAGATGTAACATGATATTTCACTGCTGCAAATATTTTAATATGCATGCCACTCAGAAATCCACATCACAAGTCTAAAAAGGTTAGTATTTTTTTAGGTAAATATTCATAATCTATTCTTAAAATCATTGGGTACTGGCAACAGGTAACTCTATCAGACACTAAGAAGTCATCTACTATTATAAATGGTGTTAATTCGATAATTTTTTATTCAGGTTTAAAACTGAGGAAAAATAAGACAAATATTACCCCTGTAGTTGCAGCAGAATAAAACATGTTTCTCACAAAGTAACAAAATACCAATAATATACCACTAATGCTACACCAAGAGACAACTTCCTACCTGTATTGCTAACAAACTGTCTTCCCAGATTTACAGCAGAGTTGCTCCCCACCAGGGTTTTCACCCCCAAACAAGCCCATACACTAAAAAAATTAAATCATGAAAATGTATAAAAGGCATCTCATAAAGGATCCTACACCAACCCGATCTTTTGAATTTGTACCTATTTGTGAATATTCACAAGTGCTCCACTAGACAACTGATGTCCCACTTCAACACACCCATATGTTTCCAGAGGACTCCTCTAGAAAAACATGGCTATCATATCCCTCTAGGTGATGATGACACACTTGACTTATGTCATGGAGCACTTCTATAAATAGGTCCCATACGATACAATGGGCTCAGCATCCAGCAAATGATGCAAACAGTACAACTGCAGCGGCAGACCAAGGCCTTCCAGGGAGCTAAGCTCTTTGTGGCAGAGGACTCCCAAAGGAGGTGTTACCCCATATTGTGTGCCTTTTTAACATCTCTGGATGGGTAAAATGAAGGCCAGTTATGCCTCTCAATAAAAGCATGGCAGACCAATCCTATTCTCTTTCACACAGGCATATGGTTTAGAAAATCACTGAACCTGAAATTTGATCTCTCATATGATTTATTTGCCATCTTCTCCCATTACACAAATATAAATATAACAGGCATTTTTCTGTAGCCCTGAAACGATTCAGAATTAATACCAGATGACAAAATGGACCATGTACCAGGAGGGGAAAAGTTACAGTAAAAGCTCCTTCCCATTAATGGGGCCATTCATTCATATGCCCACTATTCCACAGGGGAGCTGGACATAAATTATGTATTTGACATCTAGTTATAGATGATTATATCTGACATAATGAAGTTATAATGGAAGGAGTTTGCACATTGTTTGGTTATTAAGTGCCCATTTCTTGTCCCTGCACCAGGTGCAATGGTGATAGGCCATACAAATCATCCAGAAGAAATGCCAAAATGGGCTCCCTTACTGATAAAGCACCACACATGTTTATTAATTTAACAGCTTGTCTTATGTCTCCCCCATCTGCTCATTTAAAACAGTTATTTTGCCCTATAAATATTTCAAAAAGAGAAGTGTAGCCAAAAATTAGTCTGGCAGAAAAGGGGAAAAAAAAGTTTGAGAAGGGTCTCATACTGTATGCAGCACTGCACTCTTTTTTCCACATTGAACTGGTTCAACAGCTTTTTTTCAAGCTGGTAATAGGACATTCACTTTAGATTAGTGATGCTTGAGGGTGCACCACCATAGCTGACTCTACTTTCCAGCTGTTGCCACTGTCAGGTGGGTGAAAACTTCCACCACTGATGGCGAGTAGCAAAACTCAGTATAGCGGAAAATGAAACCCACTGTCAAAAGAATCTCCTGGGTGCATGTCTATGTCCATTTTGAGCTTATCAGGTCATACGGTAGCTTCAAACAGCCTACAAAGAATAGTATTTCAAGGCATCCTTAAATCATAGCATAGATCTATAGCAAAATTCCTTTATGAGGCAGTAGCTAGCTGGTAAAAAAAGCTAGTTAAAAATTGCCTTTTCTTTCTTTTTTCAGATGACTAAGAATAATGGAAAAGGTGTTAAATATCACTCAGACTGTTCCCCCCTCTGCCCAAATCCTTAAATATTGTCAAGTGTAAATACTTTGAACAGTTTCCACCAGCATACAGGATTTAGCACTCTTCCTTGAGAGACTTCGTTAGCTCCAGCTTTCTGCTAGAGCAAACGCTGTTATCTTATAAATAAACAGCAATGCCCCGAGGTGCTCCTCTGCAGTGAAAACACACATTCCAAAGAAATAAGAGCAACAGTTCAACACCATAGTAAAAACAAAAACTGCGAATGGCATGCAATTAACTCTTTCTGACTGGGAATAGCTACAGGACATAAAGTGGGAGCTTGCTGATGGTAACAAGCAAATAGGAGGACTACAGGTTGGCTGCAAGATTTCCAGGATCTCTGGCTACTCTGGTTACGATACTAGTTATCACCACCCATAATACCTAATAAGAAATTAATAAATGTGGAGCGTGGCCCATGCTCAAAGCAGCTACCTGCTTCAGGGAAATCAGTGAGTCCAGAAGGGTGGACATTTTTGTACAGATCTGAGTCATAATGAGAGATCTTCAGAGAGCTCTGGATAAAACTGGGAATAGCACTGAATCCTTGTATCGGAGCTCATCCACTCCTCCACTGTCTTCACAACCCAAACAAGCTCCATACCTGGCAATACATTCCTGTATCTGTATCTACCACACTGCCCCAAACCCAATCCATTGCAACTCTGAGCCATTTGAAGGCTCATATCCAGCCTGGAATGAGGCTGCTCATCACAAAAAAGTTCAAAACTCAAATGAGAAGTAAAAAAACAGCAAAGGAACCCAACAAACAAATCTGGATAGACCTCTTCAAAGCAAAGCAGCTGCAAATTCACAATATATGTGAAACTTGTAGTCACTGTAAAACCATTCAATTGACCACGCAGGTATGGTGAACCATCATCTCCATCCAACTGGTGCAGTACCAGTTACCTGCATGTCTCTTACACTCTCGTTGCCTGAAAAGCCACATGGGATGACAGAATGTTGCTGGCTTGCTGCAATGAGTACTAACACCCCATGTCAAAGTAAGTGAGGTCCCCTGATGGGCTCAGGCAGCCACAAAGGGGAAGCCCCAAGGGATGTCATCCTTGAAGAAAAAGACTGAGCAAAAGCAAAGGAGAATACCCTGTATCTGACCAAGGAAGAATAAGACACTATATAGCATCCCAGAATTGCACGGGGGAAAAGGGAATAAGGGTCCTGAGCACAGGCGACCTCAAATAGCATCCAGTGCATGATCCCTTTTGCTTAAAGATATCAAAGTAGCCTCTTTCCTGGACTCCTCCACCTGAAGGATGTCAGGAAAATAATATTGTCTTAAGGAGCTGGAAACATATGGCTGTAACTAACTCTAAAGGGAAGGAGTAGGTTAAGTAAAAGCAGGACCTCAGAGAGCAGCAGAGGGAGACTGTAAAGGACTCTTGAGCTGAGAGAATGGCTTCCCCAGCCTGGAAATTAGGAGGTGTCTGGCCACCATCAGCTCTGAGCAGAGACTCCTGAACAGCACCTCTCTCACAGGACTGTTCCTGGGGAGGGAGAGGCAGGCAAGCTGGTATCTCAGAGTCTATTGAGAATGGGATACGTAACCCCATGTGTCAGCTTGAATTAAGGTAAGGAGTGCCACTGGGCCTCACTGCCCAGTGTTCCCCTTTCTCTGGACCTGGGAAGGAGGACTGGGGCTGTGCAATAAGCCCAGCTGTCAGATCTCCTACATCATCTGCAAAGCCATCGACCCTTTCTTGGACCTTTGGGAGGGGAAAAAAAAGAAAAAAAAAAGACCCAGAATGCACTTTCTGGTAATAAGATTTCACAGTTCAGGAACGATTCTCCCTCAGACACTGCACGTATAAAGGGGGATATAAATGGCAGAATGGACCCAGTTTTGAAGAGGGAAAGCACAAAGGAATATGCCACTAAGATGGAGAAGAAAGGGGCAAACCCAGCAAAACCTCTTTCTGTCTCCCTGACATTCTGTCTAAGGAATAGGGCCAGATTCTGTGTGGATGAACCTAATAACTGAGGTTTACAAGAAAACCTCCAACAGTGCCTTAACTGGGGCCAAAACAACCCCCCCCGGCTAGAGAAACTTGTACAGAAGACTGAGAACTTCCCATACCTCCTTTATTTATCATTTATTTATAGAACAGGGGACCAAGACACAGTTTTGCTTATCAGCTAATGTTTCGGAAATGTACTAACTTTAAGCATATCGATCTCCAAGATAGCTACTCTCTAAGCTTCAACTTTGAACAAAACCCTTGCAAAATATCAGCTCAACAAAAGAGGAGAGTTTCTCAGTCTGACTAACTTTAAACACTGGGCATACATTTCATTTTTAATATGATTCCACATATATGCTAAAATCTGTTTCTTTACAGTTTGAAAAATATTTTTAGTGTGCATATTTGGTGCATTTAATTCCCTTCTTTAATGGGTTTTAGTACCTGGCAGAATCTGAGTACAAATGCTAAACTTAATTTATTGATATATATGATAATTCCACAAAATCCCTTTCTAAGCCATAGTATCAGTGTCCCTCTCATCTATGAAACTCCTTGCCATTGTCAGTAACCAGTGATCCATTTTTAAACGTGGGTTTAATCTTGAGTCTATGAGATCACAACCTAAGGTCTCAGCTATCCTGGAATTATTCTCTACACAGAAGGTGTAAACAATTGCATAAAAATCATGTAATCACTTCCAGATTGTTGGACTGCAAGGAGGTGTAAAAATAATGGTTAATAGTGCTTCATTTTTGAAAGTAATTTTAAAACAGTCTCAAATTAAAAAGGAGGTGGAGAATAAGAAGTGTCTTGATGAAAAATGCTGATTCAAGGCTTCATTTCTATTAAGGGATGCACAGTGTCATTACTGCGTGGCTGTACAGAGCAATGACTCGGAGTAATTACCTGGTAATGCAGGTTGACACTAATGTGCTAGTAAACTACTGGAGTTTATACTCTATTCACTGCCAGCGTCAGGACTCAAAGGCAGGTAAAAATTCCTTGCATGCATAAACAATGTGTGTAAATGTCACCAGTGATAAAATTTTTAAGAAGGAGAAGGAAGAGGCAGTTACAAATAAATCTGTCAGCTGAGAATTTTAACTGCACAGACCCACAGGAGCACTAAAGCTGTATCTTTTTTTGATAGTACAGATAGCAGTGATGCTTCTATACCCCTACCCTGGCTCTATTTCCATTTATTACAATTGAAACTGTATGGTAGCTTCTGTTTTTTGCCACTCTAAGTGCAACATTGACCTGCACCTAGTGTTCCACTTAGGGTGAGTGGGAATGCAGATAGGAAATGAAGAGCATCAAAGGAGCAGACAAAAGCATTAGTGCTTTATACCAACTGTCATAATGCTGCTCTGTTTGTAGAGTTCCAGCCACAAAAATTATGGAGGAAAAACAAGAGCTTCAGGACAGGTATTTTTTATTCCTTTGTTTGAAACAGCTCTTGTAGTTATGGGATGATGCTTGGAACATGACCTCAACATGTCCTAAGGTGTCAGAAAAAGCAGCAAAATAACAAAAACAACAAAATTGTAAGCCTAACATACTGAGAAAAAATTATTATTACAATACTCTGATGGATTTTGGATGCTGAGGCTAGAAATGAAGCAGCAGTTGAGTTAATAGAGCTACACGTCCAACATCCCAGGGCCAGAGGAAAGCCTCACTCTTCCCCCAGCAGATGGTACCAATTACTACGTTTTTAACAGTCCCTAGTCACCAGCTAATAGATTGATGCCTCCAGAGTTGGCTTCCTCCCTGGCCCTCTCCTATTAAATTACACAAGGGTATTCAAGTCCTTTTACCAATACACAGCATCAGTAATATCAGTTCTTCCACTCTGAGCAGCTCCTTCTTTAAGATTTTTCAACCAGGGCAGTGGAGGCACTAGTGAAAGCACTTAATGTAGCAGTTTATGTTTGACAAACTCCATTTTACTGTCTCTGCAAGCACTGCAACTGTTCTGCCTGACCCACTTTGTCCTGTTCCTGGTGGCACTGCCATTGATCTTGCTGAGGTAGCTATGCCCTTAAGAACAGCATATCACAGAAGATTTTTGTTAGTCTTTAGCATCTTGGAGAAACCAAGGCACAGTTTCTTTGGCTGCTACTGTTCCTGCATCCTTGAGCCTTCCATAAGCTGCCCCAGATGCCAAGGCAAGGATTTACATTGACCTATTCAAAGTAAGCTCTGATTCATCACATCAATAACAGACCAGAGCAAGAAGGTCTTCAAAGTCATAACTGTCTCTGTCTTACTGGAGTGCTCTGCTATAAAAGCAAGGTAGAAAATTTTACCACAGAACTGGAAGTTTTTAAGTGACTTAGAAGCTCATGATCTCAGGGTATGTCAAATCTCAGGGTAGTTCACTCAAAGCTGAATAGAGGTTGTGAATTGCCAGAAGACTGTATTCAACCAGTCTCACTCATGGCAAGACCAGATTGGAAGAGAGGACTGTGAGTCTGGCATCCTCACATCCAAGCTCCACCACTGAGCACATGGCTCCACCTTGCAGAGAAGCAAGAGGAACCACCATGGAATGATAATGCTGAGGTTGGTTCTCTACAGCAAGAGTCAACGCCTTAGTTGTTGTTATTGCATCATCTACAAACACTATTTCACACGTACAAAGGGCAAAAACTCAGCAAACATTTAAGTTCAAGTTTAAATTAATTTAAGTTACAGAACCTAGACACATGGATGCCGGTGGAAAAGCTCATTCAAAACTAATGGAGACTTTCATGTCAAGAGCACTAACACTGTTCTTTTATTTAGCCCACAAAGTCCTTGGGCCATTTGGAGGAACAGCATTTACAGTTGCAGCTGCAATTCACTGACACAAAGGTTCTTCTGTCTCCCAGATTATTAGAGATGGATAACAAAGTGAGATTGAGAAGACAGCTTCCTTCATATTCCATAATGAAAGTGTGTCTATCCAGATTAATCATGGATTAACATGCTGCATTTTTCAATTAAGAACAGCTAGAGAAATGTGTGTAGACACAAGTACACACCAACAGCCTTACAGTAGAATGGTGACAATCACTACAAAGGTCAATTTGGTAACCTTTCTGACACTGTGGCACCCTTTAGAGAGTGTGAGAAAGGAAAAAATCCCCAAACCTAAGCTATAGTGCATCTTCATGATATCACATTTTAGCTGTTCTCTTCCTCCCTTTCTCTTCTTCCACAAAATTTCCTGTGTTTGGTGTTCATACACACTTACGAAATCAACCAAGAAATCCCTTCTTATTCCTGTTTGAGTTTAGCTTTGCTATTATTTATTCCAAGAAGAACAAACTGATAATTCTGATATCCTAAGGGAAGTTTAAGAAGTCTGCACCAGCACATATGCTTGCTCTGGGGACAAGCTCATTTCTCAAGGCCACAGGGGCAAATACCGGGGGCTCAGCACAGCCCAGCCAGGGGATGATCCTCCAAAAGGGGAGAGAAATCAAGGGCTCACATTCATATTGCTTTGTTTGTGCCATTCAAGAGAGGCACGTATCTTAGCAGGGCTGTTCTGGATTTACTGCATACATATAGGCTACTAGCATCACTCCCAAGGGCAATCAGCTCACCTAAAATCTGCTAAAGTGAGAATGTCTCCTCAAGGAGTTTACAAAAAACCTCAAGCAACAGTAATGAGGATTGAATCCAGGCTTGAACCACTGCACAACCCCTTTTGTACCCTTTACTCATCTGAGGGGCAGCTGACATCGCCCTTTTTGCATTCTGCCATCAGCTCCCTGTGCTTTTGCACTGTCATTAGGAAGGAGTGGCAAAAGACACAGGTGGCACCTAAGGAATACCTGTCCCTGCTGGAGTAAACTAGTGAGGAGAGCAAAATAGCTTGTGAAGTGATGGTATGTTCAAAACTATGTAATGGGATACATGGGACATGGTCGTCTGTCATACATCTCTCTTGTAGGAATTAATTTGCTCCCGAGCATGTCCTTGGATGGAGGGCAATAACTTTACAATGGAGGCTCTATGAACAAGCGAGTGACATGTACCCCCACCTATGGCTGGTTCACAGTGCATGTGAATGGAGACTGTCCACTGACTCACCCTTGGATGGCGGTCTGTCCAGATCCGAATCGAGGTGGATCGGTGGGGCAATGTAGGAAACCTGCCCATGGTGAGCCTGCCCTGTGGACAAATAAGTGGTTTAGTTCTGCTGTTTCCCGCAGAGATCTATCAGGACTATAATCAAATATACAGCATTTTTATGGCACTGGATTAAAACGAGGTTTGCAAGGATTTTGTCTGTTGTTCATTTTTCATGAGGAACTTCTATTTTGTGCAGACATCTGATGAAAAGTTGAAAACACTCCCATCTCTTTTGGTTTTTCCTTGCAGAATGGGTACTGTGCTGAACTTTAGTTATACCTGCTTTACCAGTACACTTTGCACCATGTTCTCTTGAAAGGCCATATGCTATAGAAGACGACTGATTTCACACAAACCCATTAAATCTGTTCATCTCACTCTAAGAGGGAAGCAAACATTTCTATGACATAGCAATTTTTGAAGGACGCATGGTATGAAGTACAATTCCACCTGTTTGTCCCACCTGCAGAAGACACAGATAATCACTTTTTGGAACTCACCATTGCTTTTACCTCGGTGGAAGCTTTTTGGTTCTCTACACTACTATGCAGTTTCATAGTTGCTAAAGACCCAATTCTTCTCCAGCAATTTGGAGGCAACTGTATAGAGAAACTTCTATTTATAATAAAAACATTTTGCTCTAATTCTTCTATTTACTGTAACAATTTACAGGGTTGTTAATCTCTTTTTCTAAACATGGAAAGTTAATGACACATAGATTATGATAACAGTTAGGGTAACCTTCCTGTTTCAAGTAATATTCGCTCTGCAATAAAAGCAGTTGATTCCTCTTATGAGACACATTCCAAATAATTAATACAGCTCCCTGTTGACACTTGCTGTTGTTGCTCCAAGCAATTTCTAAGCTAGTGTCACAGGCAGTGGAGCAGTGGTACAGTCTTCAGGCTTCTTTGTAATGACATCCAGGAATACCACAAGCACAGTATGCTGGTGCACATAACATGTTGAAAACATCTCTTCGGGGAGATAAAATATTAATGGAAAGGGAAGAAATTAAAAAAAAAAAAGAAGTGTGTCTGAATGGGCAGGTTATATTTACTGCTTTACACTGAGGGTGACTCAGATAATTTGCATTATTAGCCACTACAACAACTGGACATAATTCAAGTTGAAAATCTACTGATACATCATAAATTCTGTATGTGCTTTTAAGTGCTTAGACATGGGAAATCTGCTTCAGGCAAACCCATAGCTAATAACGAGTTACTCTGCTTTCCTCTTCTTGTTTACATGTTAAAAATCCATTTGATGTCATTAGTGAGCACAAGTCATCATTTAATAGCTGCTCGGTTCTGCAGCAGGAACTGGCAGACGGTCTGCTCTCACTCCAAGCTGCTCAATGTGCAGGATCAGTGCCCTTATAACCACAGAACGGTCTCCCCACTTGCTGCATCAAAGATATCACAGAAATGTTAAACAGCTGAGGTTGGCAGGGAACTCTGGAAATCATCTAATCCATCCCAAGGGCTACAAAAGCCTATAGCAAGTGTCCAATTTGATTTTTAGTATCTCCAAGGATGGAGATTCCACAATCTCTCTGGGCAATCTGTACCAGGGCTTGGCCACCCTCACAAGTAAAAAAAAAAAGAAAAGCTTTTCCACTATCTGCCTCTAAGAGCCTGGCTCCATCTTCTTAATTCCCCCTCATCACATATTTATACACATCAGTAAGATAGCCTGGATGATCTGGTCCAGGCTGAACAGTCCCAGCTCACTCAGTCTCTCCCCACACAGGGATGCTTCAATCCCTTAATCATGACTGTGGCCCTTTGCTGGACTGGCTCCAGTAAGTCCCTGTTTCTCTTGCACTGGGGGGCCCAACTGGGTGGACCCAACATTCCGATACATCTCATAAGGACTGAGTAGAGGGGCAGGATCATCCGCCTCAACCTGCAGGCAAAGCTTTGTCCACTGCAACTCAGGAGCCTGGTGGTCTCTACTGCCCTATGGACACACAGCTAACACATGGGTTTGGGTTTGTTATTTATATGTTTTGTTTTAATAACCTGGTCTTCTTGGGACCAAATAATCCCCAAACCAAAACAGAATGATTCTACAAGCTTCAAGGGCTAGGCTACAATAAAGAAGATACATGCATAGTGTATAAAAGACTACAAAACATCTGTGAGTTTGTTGAGACAATCATTACAAATCACTAATAACGATGGAAGCTTATTAATGTTTTATAATAGGTTTTACCTTATATGGAGGTAGCAGTAGCATTAAATGCTCTCTAGTGATAAATGAAGCAAGTTACAGAAAGCTTTTATCTACTTGCTGCTGATGCAAAACACAGTACTTCCAAAAAAATCAAACTTGACTTTGTTTAGACTGCACACCTCTGACAATGCTAATAAATCAAAATTTGTGTTTTAATATTCCCTTTATAAAAAAGCAATGCAAACAACTGTTGTGATTCATTTTTTGGGCATGAATGCCAGCTCAAGTGTTTTCAGACTCATCAGAGTCTTCTCATTTAAGGAACAAAGGCTCTCCACTGCTTAGTCCCCAGTGATACATTCCAAACCAGGATACCTTATAAATCTTCTTATTAATCAACAGAATCACATTTTTGCTTTGGTTTTACTTATATTAGCAGCAATGACCTCTGAGAGAGTTGAAGGAAGGGACGCAAGGGGAGATGTCTGAATCAAGGCCTAGCAACAGGACTGGCACTCAAGCACACGGTCCTCCTTTAACAGTATTACAAGTTCTGCCACTAACTCTATTAAAAAAAAAATTACCTAATGGACCTATGAAATGTTTTAAGACTGATAACACTGGTGCAGCTCAAGTTGGTCACAAAGACTGAGAGAAAAAGCTTTGCCAAGTGAGACCAACTCCCACTCCTTTTTGAGTGAATTTTGCCGTTTCAGATGCTTACTCAAGCCCCAGCTCTAGCCATGAATGGCTCCTATCTCCTCCTTTTCATTTCCTGCTGCCGCAGAAAAGCACTTGAAAGGGGGTGTGAGAGCCTTAATGAAAAAAGGAAACAAAACAACACCAAAAAAAGATGGCATTCAACACCTGTCTCTCCAATCCTTCTGTTTTTCCTGCTTGTTGGGTCTGAGCTGACAATGGTGCAGCACCAGGAGGTGGGATCTGACCTCCCTTACCATTTCTCCAGCTGTCATACTTTCATATCAACACACACATCTATTAACCCATGAGCACATTTGTTTGACTACTCTGACCTGAAAAGCCACCCATATCCGAACCACTATTGGCCTAGTACCCATATTTGCTGCAGTGGAAATGCCTGGTGTCAGTTCCTGCCTGAATTTTGAAGGATTCTCCAAAGGAAACTGCACCTTGTTTTTCAGTTATTAAATTAAAAAAAAAAACAACAAAAAAAGGTAGACTTCTAACAAAATACCAACGGTCAAGATATCTGTGTAGCTGATGGGAAGACAGGAAGTTGAGCATGCTTCCTATCATAACAGCTTGCATAGCTACCTCTGGATCCCACCCTGCCTATAACCATCTGCGGTTTTTGCAGAGCCAGTGCCCAGGTAAAAAAGTAAACAGCAATCAAATGTAATCATTAAAGTAACATTTGATGAGGTTGCCAATTTTATATCCACTAGCTAAGGTTGTGCTCCATTTCCCTTGCTCCTCTTGCTGGTGAGGTCCAGGCACTGACATGACTGATGGTCATGGCTCCTTGAGAGCGGCAGGTACAGGGCATGAGGAGCAAGGCAACAAGGAGTAATGCTGTAAGACAACCGTGGATCAGTCCTGGTCTGCTTTTCTTGTGTTGTAACACAAGGATTTAGGTCTGTCCAACACTTTACAAGTATCAGAATCATCTCAGGTGAGACAGGACAAACAGCAAGTGTGACACAGCCACAAACTGCCTGTCTTCATACTAGCTGGGCCATATGCACATGCTGTGACAATATGAAAAAAAGAATCCTTGGTAGCAACAATTTTGGTAGCAAAATATAGATATGACCTTGAAAGTCTTTCTGGTGACAGGGCCTCCCTTGGGTAGAGGGAACGAGAAAGATGTTTCTGAATTAGAAAAAGTGCTTGACTGGCCATTATTTTCAGGCCTGACACATGAAAGATACAACACATTTTAAAAGCCCATAACTTAGAAGAACAAAGATAATGTTTTGTGAAGACTGAAAGACACATAATAGCTTGGCCTAAGGGATTTTTTATTTCTTATTTTTATTATTTTTTAAAAGGCATCTGGATGCTCACAGACAGAAAATAAACACTCACATATCTTCAAAAATCTGCCCCTAAGTGATTTAGTCATCTACAGATGCAATGATATAAAACTACAAAAAAAAATCTGCAAAGACATGGACTAACCAAGAAAAGTAGCAACAAAGCAGTCTCATCTGTTTATTAAAACCATTTCGCCCTCATCCTTTTTGGAAACATACCCACTGTTTGTGCCATCTAACAGAGCAGGCCTCCCTCCTGATCCTATATCAAGTTTCCAGTGCTGGTGACATTTGATTTTTCTAGAGTGCAACTCCTGTTGTGATGTAGGCACATGGGAAATCTTTCTGCCTAACCCTTGCTCAATTTTTACCTGAGATTTTCCTGTGCACTGTCAAAGAGAAAACCTGAATAGAAAACATAAGACTAAAAGATTCAAACCCCTAAAAGCAAAGAAGAACAGCAACATGTATTGGACTAAAAATAAGGCATTATAAAACATCTGATGAGAGACCTAAACATCTGATGGCTTGTGTCCTAAAGCTCTGGTGCTGGCAATATCATGAAGAAAACTGAAATCACCAGAATGGATGGTTCTCACTTCTTCCTACTGCTCCTTTCCTCAGTGCCTATGGTGGACAGTTGCACATCTCAGTTGCAGTTCTGTCCCATGCCTGACCCAGTTTCAGCAACTGCAGTGAGAAGCCATGAGGAGATATATTATTTTTAAACAAACATGCTTCAAACTCTTTGTTCTCAAGGGGTGAGAGTCCCCTTTCTTTGCTGTCCTTATCCAGAGGCGATCACTGCAACACATTTTTTTGTTGTCATGTCAGATTACTCAGACTTTCACCCATGTTCCAGCCTCTTTTAGCAATGCCTTTGTCTTCCACAACTTCACCAGTTCTCAAGATCCTTCTTAGACAACCTAGCTACCATTTCATGCAGAGGATTTAATCTAATTTTGTGCTGGTATCTCTGATGACCCATGTTCCCAGGTACTGCCTTCTCCTACACCTCTTCTTGTCTGCACCTCCAAATGCAGACACCTTCATCGATTTAATCCCTCATCTGTTAGTCCATTTGCTTGGAACATTAATGAATTAATACCCATAAAACTGCACATCAATTCCTGAGACTTTGATTTCAGTTCTTCACATAATTTTACTTTTTCTATAACAATGAGATGGGCACACCAAGTATGCTAAATATGTATTCTAAGGAAAACTCCTGCAAAACATACTGACAATTTTACTAATATCTTTACAGATAAAGCATTCTTTGCATGTTGTGGTCTTTTTTGCCATGTAACTGAAAAAATAGATTTTTAAAAGCAGTCCTATTTGTCTGTGATGACCTGATCTGTAAAATACAATATTACTTTTTGGCCACATTTTTGTAATTCTCTAAATGTTAACAGGATATTTGAAAAAACTAATTTATTATCTAACAGAAGACTACATTCACTGAGTTGGATTGCAATTTCTAGGGTCATCACTCTCATCCTCTTTAATTTCCAAAATCAGTACATTTTTTTTCTTGTCCTTTCTCCCCTTCTGAATCTTTTTGAATCCTGTAATATGTAGGCATATATAAAAACATATGGAAAGAGAAATTAAAAAGCTGGTGGGTTTGCTAACAAGCTCCTTTGACAAGCCATTAAACAAATTTCATTCAGACCTACTCCTCAGCATATATTCAGACTTCTCCCAGCAGCTTTTTTTTCTGCCTTTCATCAATGACTATCTTTACAAAACATCGTTTTCTCACTGCCCACCCTTTTCCATTTTGCATTAAAAGCTTTCTTTTCAAAAAAGCTTTTATAAAGCCATTCT
Organism: Pithys albifrons albifrons; assembly: GCF_047495875.1. Taxonomy (NCBI): domain Eukaryota; kingdom Metazoa; phylum Chordata; class Aves; order Passeriformes; family Thamnophilidae; genus Pithys; species Pithys albifrons. Next base: position 18,341,709 of record NC_092462.1, on the reverse strand, counting down.
CTGCCTCAGACATGTCAGAGTTGGCACTGATTCTGTCCACCGCTTCATTTATTCATGGCCTTTTACAGAGTATCTCTCTTTCATCTGTACATCTCTCTTTCATCTTTCAATGCCCTTTTAACTCCTTAAGGTAGCAGCAACTCACCCGCTGCCTCTTCTTCCTTCCCTCCCAGAGTCATTTCCCTGTCCTTCCATCGAAGCCGTGGATGCTTCTGAATACAAGAAAACCCTCTTTTCCAACGGGAACTCTCTGACTATATTATCTCTGCTCTCTTGCCATTTTGCCTCTTGGATTTCATACTGGGAACCATCACAAGCTTAAAGCAACTGCAGCAGGAAAAGCAGGGTACATGGAAGTGTGGCTGACACAGAGAGACAGCTCCTGGTCATGTCTGCCTGCTGAAAACTGAGGCTACCAACACCAGCAGCCTCAACGGGCACTGACAGAGAACCTTCTATGCCCATCGAGGAAGGATTCCTGTGCAAAGCCAGCATAACATGCAAATGTTTGCTCTCCCATACTGTTCTTGACAGAAATTATAACACTGTAACCTTATATATTGTTTAGCTACACATTTCTTTTGAAGATGTCTAAAAAGTACATAATAATAGCTTTTTCAAATGCCAATATTATGTCCTCATATTTAAAGTCTGAGTGTAGGAGATGCAGGACTGTGGGGGTTTTTGGAAAAAGTCCTGCTTTGGTACATTCATTTTGCTTCTCCGCCTTTCAAAGAGAGGGGCCAACAAAAAATCACAAAAGGAACCAATTTGCATAGGAGAAGCAAAGGGTGGGTTGTCACCACCCTTGTCCCAAGCTTGTGGCTGAGTTCCCCAATAATGATCAAAGCAAACTTCAGCGTCGGTCAAGGGGGTTGTCAAATGCCAAGAAAACCCTGGATCTGAGGAAGAAAGCTCAATAAAAGATGCAAGGAAAGGGGTGAGCTGGTGAGATGTTTGGCTAAGTCCCTGCCACAACCATATCTCATGTTTTAGAGTAATGCAAATCCAAAAGCAGCACCTAGCAGTGTGCTTGTGTGAGCAGAAGGTGTAATAAAATGGACTAGACCTTCCAAAGGAAGTACAATACCTGTTTTCAATTTGTCACAACAAACAACAGTACTAAGCACTAGAGGAAGGAAATCAAAATTACTCTTTTTGATGACCAAACTGTCCCTCTTGTGACAGCCATTACCTGGCAGGACTAGGCTAAGCTTGAGCTACAGGCTAAAATAAGAACAACAATAATGCCAGAAGAATGGGTTAAAAACTGTCTGAGTATTACAGCAGCTGAAGCAATTGGAGGCAGATGTGTACTTTCCAACGAGCAATTAGGACTCAGAAAATCATGCCCCAACTAAAGGCAGAGGTGAATAAGCTTCTTAAGTCACACCAAGATTCCTCATTTTGATATGCAAAGATTGTAATTTGTGACTTGTGTTTAGATGAACCTCATCTTTCTTAAAACATTAAATTTAGCAGCACCTTGGCTCCAGTGATGCTCTGCGTCCTCACTGCACATCCCAGAATCTACTGTGTGGCAGCAGAGCCTAGTATAAGGGCTGGGAAGGAAGAAGAACTAAAATACACAGGAAATATTTTACTCACACCATTATAATTAAACAGTGTTAAAGACCTGTTTACCCCCAAATGGGAGCACATGGAAGAAGGCCATATCCAGGCCTGGCTCTCCCCAGTGCCGCAGGGAGGGAGCTAACCTCCAGGGCTGCACATTTTTTGAGCTTTTCTCCATAAAGGCTTATCCAGAAGGCTAAAGAAACATGACACACTGTATTTTTCTTCCCCTCCCAGACATGCTTGCCGTGCTATGAAATAATTTACCAGTCACCTGCACTGAAAAGCATGGGGGAGGAGGAGAAGGGTTTTGGTGCAGAGGAAACAAAGGGACTTGGAGCAATGCAGTCCTCAGAGCCTTGGAACAGATGACAAATGTTGGTAACCACAAATTACCCAAAGCAAGTTTAGCAACAGTGAATACAGCAAAGCCCAGGGAGATTTTCTTGGCCACCTCTCAGAGATTTAATCTGATATGAAGAGTGTTGTGCCAGCTCCTGCAGTCCTTACTCTGTTCTAGTCCCAAAAGTCAAAGAGGATGTTTCCAACCCCCTTAGTGGGTCAAGTCCAGCCTGTTCCACCTCAGGTGCGGCTGAAAAGACTTGAGATGGAGAAGATAGGGAAGAGCTTTTTTTGGGAAACCCAGCCAAAGCCAACCAGTCCACCTCCTGCAGAGGCAAAATTGTTCCTTTATGCTGTTTTGAAAGGTGTCTCCTTGGGGCTGTCCACCTCTCATTATCAGGCACTGAACAGAAGATTGTCAGAAGATTCTGTTTTAGTTTTCCCCTCTTTGGGGGGAAGGAACCCTGCTGCCTCCCTTCCTGAGATGATTCTGCCTTATTTTTTGCCTGTTGCTTGCTCTTTTTCTTCACCTGTGCTCCCTTAGGACCTGCTCTTTGCTGCTGTGCTCTATCAGTCCATGTTTCTTGTTTGCCCTATCTCTCTTAGATGCAGCTTCATGTTACAGCAGTCTTCTCTCCCCTGCAACATGGCCAGGCATTCCCAGCCCCTCTCTCGCAGCAAATCTGGCAATTAACACAGACACAGAGCAAGGCAGAGATGATCTTATTGAAAATGACCCACAGAAAACAATAATTACTAGTTTTCTACTGGCTCAATGAGCAGAACCAATTCAGGCTACTGTGGCAGCAGTGCCAGATCTGATGCAAAGGAAAGGGCAAGAATAAAAGAGTCAGGGGTGGGATGGGTACAGCTATCAGTTTAATCGTAACATAAAGCCGCACCTGGGAACAGTAGTGGCATTGTATTTGGATATCCCTTCCATCCCCACACCAGACTCTCTCCTGGCCCCAGGGAGACTCCCACCAATTGCAACCTTCCTTCAATGCCTTTCAGACAGCTTTTAATCCACCTGCCAGCATAATTTAGAGAGCTATGTCTCACAACTCCAGGTCAAGGGTTTTAATGAAAGCCAAATGCGTTACAGCACACTCACTCCTTGCAGGCAGAGCTTGGGACACTGCCCTGTCATTCTGTTACTTATGCCACTCTTGTTCAGGCAGAAACAGGAGCAGTGGGGGAGAAGAAGAAATCAGGCAGTAGCTCTTGCCATGCTGACCGTAAATTTCAGTGGCAAAGCATCCAGGGGGGTTGTCAGAGAAATCAGCTGAGATGGTGGCTTAGGAGGTAAGAGACATGTCCAAAGCAGACAGGTAGATCTGTGAGTCACCAGTCTTGAGGTGGTAATTGAAGTATCTCGTGGTTTCAAATATTGTGTGATGTGGTCCAAGAATTTGTCATTCTTGCTTTCCTCCACTTGTGGTAGCCTACAGCAGATGTCCCCTCCAATTTTCCAGCCTTTGTATCTCTGCATGCATAGCATGGTCTCCATCCCCATATCATACCTCTCTGGTACTGCCTATACCTCTGCTGTGATCCGGTCTCTTTCTCCTCCACCATCTCCTGTGCAGGTGAGACCCTCAACTCCTCTCACCTTCTACATCCTCTCTCCAGGAACTAATGATTGCAAGACTGTAAGAAACAATTTCATCACACAGACTTGCCTCTTTGGCTCCTCATGTGCATCCTCTTGTCCAGCTTAATCAACTCCATACTCTGTCACCATGTAGCCAACACACTATTCAAACCTTAACTCCTATCTTCCACAGATTTTTGTGACTATTCCTCACTGTGACTGCAGCCCAGAAAATACTGCTGAACAATAAAGCAATAAAGCAGTTTTTTTCATTACAGATATTTCTATCAACTGCTCTCATTAGGGAAGTGCAAAGAGATGAGTAATTTGTTTTCCGAGTGGGTCAGTCCACCCTAACTGTGTTAATCACCTCTTTTGATCTGTCACAGGAGCCTTGAAACAGGCAGTACAGTCAGCCTGGCTCTGCTTCCTGCCTGCTGCCAAGCTTCAGCTGTGCTGCAGCAGGATGTAGCAAGAGGGGACAGACTACAATCTCAAAGTGAGTGATCAAGCAGCAAACAAGATTAACACTACATTATTTGATAAAGAAATGAAACAAAGGTGGGTATTTTCTCCATGGCCTAAAGGAAGTAATCTGAACCACCTCATCTTTTCTGTTGTGTTTTTTTTTCTTTTCTGTTTTTTCTTCTCTTCATTCTTTTCAAGATAATATAAGGTATGTCTCAGCATGAAGGACATGACTGCCTGTAGAGAGATTTTGACAACTCCCCTCTGAGTGCTAAAATGCTGTCAGCTGAAAAACTGAGCTGTTTGGGCAAATTGATCCAACTCTGACAGACTTCCTCTCTGTTTTCATGTTTTCTCTCTCAATCAAAAGCCTCATAAAGAATCCATGTTTTCAGTTCAATGTTAGAGAAGGGAGAGAATAGGGGAGATCACCTACTTTTGCCACATTGTTCATCATTAACCTATAGCTGGGAAGCACCAGATGAGAAATCTGTGAGAGGAAGGTCTTAAAAGTCTCTCACATCTCCCCATTGCGCACAGGTACAGGATGTGAATACAACAGTTTTCCTAATTCACATACAGCAGCTACATATGAATTTCTGACTGCCAGCAAGGGCAGTCAAAACATGTTGTGTGCACACACTAAGAACATACAAGCAGAACCTACAGGCCTGAGTTCATTCATCTCCAACCCCAATCACAGGCAAGCTGCTGGATCAGCCATCCAAAGAAAGTCTAACTGGGATTTTTAAAAATAATCATTAGGAATTATCCTCAACCCAAGGAAAATGAAATCAAAGCATTTTTAAACCTTGTCCCTATCTGTGAATATATCTGTAGCCTCCCTGCATCAGTGACAATTTTGAATACAATTTTTGATGGTCAACTCCTGGGAGCACTCTTAACACTTTATATAGCAAAGATTAAGCCTGCTCCTATCACAGTCAGTAAAAGAGCACCTCTTTCTATTGCCTGGGTTGGGAACTCCAGAAATCCCCACTTCTTTAAAGTGAAGCAATGCCAAGCAGCCCAAAAATGCTTTGCAAAGACAATTTAGGCCTGTGCTAGTTTTGCATATTTTTCTCTTTCGCATGGGACAAAGCTTTGTAAGTCAGTGACCACTGTTTGGCTTGTTGGATCTTTCTAGCTAAGTGTCAAAACATGGGAATGTTTGTTCATATTTTCTCTTTACCAACCTCCTGTAAAGTCAGCTGACGAAACTCAAACTCCATGTGGCCAATTTTGAATGATTTTTTCTTTTTAGAAAACCCATGCAGTAGAATTGCTGGTTTATAGATTCAAAGAGATTTGAAGTCTGTAGCTTATCAATTTTAGTTATGGTGAAGTCAGTCATTGACTTTATTATAAACATTGTGTCCCTTTTCCCTGCTTCACAAAGTCAGGAATGACACAGACAGTTTTACTATCTGTTCCCTTGATGCTGTCATCCTACACTTATTTTTACAGGGCCAAGGAATGAGAAGTTTCCAATGGGTCAGAAACTGCACAAGCTCACAGACTTCACAGTAACTATGTGCAGAACACAGGTTCATACATTAAACATCTACAGACCAGATGTTTCATAAAAGGACAAATATGACTTTTTAGTATCAGATATTCTGTAGTTGGAACCTACATTCCTTAAGGCTCTTCAAGCATGTCTGAGGATTATTCTTATCTTAGTTCCCATGATGTTACTGTAGGCCGTTGGATGACAGTTTTGATTATAAGTCTGCACACTGCCTAGAACAATAAGATCCTGATTGGTATTTCTTGAATAATACAAATTAATTCTTGCCTGAGACTCCTTCGCACTGCATGAATCATGCTGGATGTCTGCCCTATGCAAGGGCAGCAGACAGGTCTGCTAGGGCACGTCTCTGTCTGACAGCACTGGGGCAAGGGTCCCAAGGTACTGCCAAATTTCCTGATCCCAATGATCTAGCTGCACACATGCAGGGGAAGAGGCATGTTACACTACATCACTTCAGATGTGTGTGTCTGCCTCCCCAAAAGATTACATGAGACATACAGCATGAGTGAAAGTAACATCAAGGGGTCTGAAAAGTACACCCAAAAAGGTGGTGTGATTCAAATAAGTTGAAAACTTTCAGCTTCTTCTGCTTCAGGCTCCTGCTCTTTGCAGCAAAATATGCTGCTATAACCTTTAAAGACAGCTTTAGTTCACAGTATTTTCCTTTGCAACAGACAATATTTGAATTATCCTTAGTGATATATTCCAACACCTCTGAAATACGATCAACCAATCTCTCAATGCAGGAGAAATGTTTTTTTCCCTTTAGTTGCCTCAATGAATGCACAGATTTACATATTCATATATGCTAGCCCTGACCACCATTTCAAGCTAAACTTCCTCTAGCAGGCAAACTCTTAACTTTGCCTTTAGGTTTCTTAAATGACCTTCTGATTGAAGAACTGACAAACTCAAGCTTCAATTTTCTGGCCAACTTGGCCTCTGTCAGAGAGACAAAGCTCTTCCTTCACCCTCTTGTGACCCAAGTATGGAAGAAAAAACACCAGTATTTCTGACTAGGTATCTGATCCATGTGGGATTCACAACTTCTACAGAATCAGCTTAACACTGAGCCATGGCAATGACCACCTCACATTGAGGAGCCCAGGATGCTTATCTTACCTTGGTCAGGGAAAGGAGAGAGCAACCCTGTTTAATCCTTCTTGTGTAGGGTTTATCTAATGGCATTTAGTGGCTTTGGTGCTGCTGAAAGGGAGGTATGATTTCTGGGTTGGCATCTCAATACTATCAGCCATTCCAGCTCTGATTGGCATGATAGTTTCAAGTAATATTGGTTGAATGGCTTGGTTATCACTATAGCAAGAATTGTGTGTACACAAACATCTGATAGAAGAGTATTTTGCTTTCACTAACTTATATTAGCAACAAAACTGCTTACTGCAAAGGGATTCTTAGGCTGCACGATCTGCTTAAAAAACAGAAATAAATTGAAGAGAAAAAAAAATCCAGTGTGGAAGTACTTGTGACTCTACCATGGCAGTGATGCCTTCAGAGCAGTAAAAATTCACCTTTTTAAATCCAGCCGCCAGTCATTCAGCAAACCAGCCAACCCCTGGGCAAGCCTCAGCCAAAAGTCCACCTTCTTTCTCCAGCCCCCAAGGAAGGTGGCTGCACCGCTCTCTGTGCCAGTCTGCCATTTCAAAGTGCATTTAAGCTCCTTGGCACAGGTGACTTCTTTTCGAGGGAGTTCAAGCTTTCATTGTCCTTGCCTCCAGGGATGACTTAATTAGAGATTGGGTTTCCTTCTCAAGTGACTGACTTTGAGGAATCATGCTGTTGTTATTTCCAGGCAAATCAGAGAGGAGCAAAGAGGAACAGTAAATAGGTCTCCCCACTCCTCGCGCCTCCTCCCCCCACCAAAAAAAAAAAAAAAAAAAAAAGGGAAGGAAAGAAAGAAAGCTAACCTTGACGAACCTACAAAAGTACAAAAGCACCTTCACAGCAGGTTCGAGACCTTGGCATCCAATCCTGTATCGCTATGATCAGGGAGCAAGTCCTCTGAAAGCTTTTTCCTTTGCAAGACGCCAGACAAAAATCTCCAATTAGTTTCATACAGATGAGAGGCCAGATTGCAAACTGCCTGTTACTTGACACAAAGGCGGCTTTCTGCTCAGGATAAGCAGAGGTTTAGAAAACACTAGAAAATTTTATTAAGGTGTGAGAACAAGTGAGCGATTGCAGGAAAAACTGGAGGGCAACAAAGTACCTGTGCTGTGGATTGAGGGCAAATTCCTACATTTGCTGCTTTATAAAATGGATGAGCAGGGCTGCACGTTGTCCCCAGGTACCTCAGTCAAGCTGATTACAAAGGTTACAAATGACCAGAACAAGCCTAGAGCACACGGGACAACTAAGGAAAAAAACCTGAGAAAAAGCCTCAGTTTGTCAGATGCTTGAAATGGTATCCCTCAAAAGTCAGTGTTGGGAATATATTTCACCTTCAGCCTCAAGCATGTACAAATGGGGAGAGACACACCCAGATTCTGAGATTACTTCCTAGGACTTTTTAGCCAAAAGCAAATAAAATCCACAGGAAATAATAAATATTCTGGATTTAGGCTTTTCTTTGCTATGCCTGCCTTAGTATGCAGGACCTGTACTTTAAAGCTTCCCTCTCCACTTAGAAATGCAAAATGACTTTTATACTTTTAAACAGAGCAGAACATCCAGTGATCAACACAAGCTGAGGCTCTGGAAGAAACACCATGAGCTCAAACAACACAGTCACCAGCATTGACACCCCCAAAGTTTAAGCTCATAAGGCAAATTGTAGAGCTGTCTTTGTGAAAATTTTTGTATTTGGGAGGGCATTTAGAAAATGAAGAAAGCAAAACACAGTCCCAGAAGGCAAACCCCGCGGTGATCTGGTAACAAAGTTAGGCTGCTGGACTTTGCACTCATGTACTCTGTTCTACCAGCTCTGCCAGGGAAAACCCGTCACAAGGTCAACGACAAACTGGGCACAGGAACACCATTATACAGCCACAGTGCCTGGGCAGCTGAAATCTGCTCATATTCATGGCACCCTGAATCAGAGCCATACATTTTAGCTATTCATGATGTACCGAGGACACACACATTGAAACGCTGTGACAGCTTGAGGTGTTCACTGGGAGAAATTGTATTTGAAACAGCATGTCAGATTTTGATTAAACTGGCAATTAAGCAAGCAAGGAGCAACATGCCCTGGGGTTGCAGAGGTGACAAGACAAAAGACCATTTCTTTTGCTGGTGCAAATGGCTGCACTTTTCCATGAGCTGCGGACCCAGCCCTCTCCAGCCTTAGCAGGATCAGAAATATAAACTGCATTCACTTGGGAAGAAGCCATTGTGCAGGGAGGCAAAAACTGACACTTTACAGTAATTTCTAACACAACACAGGGATTTGCAACACAGTGATGGGCTGCTGGCAGCAGCACTCATCTTCCATGTTGGCTTACTCCCTCAAGTTGTTGGTGGACTCTTTTGTGAGAGGCAGCTGGGCAAAAAGGGAGAGATGGGAAGCCAAGCAGGTACCTGGCCTTACCCTCTGACCACGAGAAGTTCAGCCCACTCATAAGCTTTTCTGAACTAAAATAATACTTTTCAGTGAACTGATGCATCTCACATTTTCAATGGGAGCAGGACAAAGGAGAACTTTGCAATTCTATCATGATCTCCACAAGTAAATGATCACTTACCAAAATTTCATCTATAACAACCTCCTATGGAGTAGGAGGCTTCCAAGAGGAAGAAATTAGGGTCACTTGAGGTTGGCAGTCCTGCTGCTCAAATTTCAACTATGAAAACTGTCATAGACAAATTAATGCATTGGAAACATCGGAATGGATCAGTATGCATAACCAAAGGATAGGCTGTTGACAGCGATTGTGTAGACAAACTTTGATGTCAGCAACCCCTTTTTGATCTGGTCCACATTCCTAGTTTCAGACCAAAGGTCCTGAATTCAATTTAAAATACTATGAATGCAGCACTAACACGCATAGAAAAAAGCAGGCGATAACTTTACTGTGGGGTGCAATGAAATGAGAAAATATCATGACCATCTAAAGATGACATCGCTAGAAAACAGCGAGCATCCAAGCACTCAGGTGAGAGTACAGTTGGAGAAGAAGTACCCTACAAGTTGGAAAAGCAAGCCTGTTCTCCTCGGATGGCAGGAAAATCAGGAAGAAATTCATCCCAGCTCAAGATGATGCAGGTCTGGACCCAACCCCATCTCTCATGGTAATTTTTAACTAAAGTCCTCTGTGCTTAGCTCTGCAACAAATGACAGTCTCATAAAAAAGGCCATATTGACAGTCAACTCTGCTGGCCACCTCTCTGTCATTCCTTTACTCTTGGCATTTGACATTTTCATGCATGTTTCAGCTCCTCTTGCTGATTTGTTGTTACTGTGATGCACCCAACCATCAGAAAACCTGGCACACGATGCACTCCCCGCTAAATGCCAATCCCTCCATGCAAGCCTGAAGCTGAATCTCAGCCCTTACATCCAGCAATAGAGATGAAGAACAGAGAGTCATCTTAACAGATAAACTGGACAATCCTAGTTAACTTTGGATATCAAATGCAGCTAGGGTGAAACACAGAGGTCTGCTCACTATGCACAGTTAAGGTGTTGATTTTTATATAGACAAATATATCACCACTGGGCATAGTTACAATATGTATCCTAACATGAAATTTATGAAGATAAAAGATTCCATCCCAGAACTGCAAATAAGTAAATCACCCAGTAATTTGCTTGGCATGCTTGCTCCTTTTTCCCCAAAGCAAAAGGCAGGATGTGTGACTGATCTTCCTACCCAGTGATCAGCAACCTTAAGACTCTCCCTGGTCAGTTCAGCAATCACTGCCAAGACTTTGCAACATTTGCCACCTGGAGATGAAAGTTATGAGCTATGGAAAAGAGCGGAGCATGAAACAGACATAAAATAGCTGTAGGGCCAACTAGAAAGGCATGGAATATTGCTTGTTACATCCTCTCTAGGTAGATAAACCACAGTCTCTCCTCTTGGTCAAAAAATGCAATGCGTCCAGGGTACAGGGCTGAAATCAACACACAAGCTTTACATTGCACTGGCAGGGCTGAAGGGCCATACCTTCAGTTCACAGAAAAAACACAGTCAGAAAAACCTGCTCATCAAAGGAAATTATGATGTGCAAAGATCTATTTTTATTATGACCTGAAACAAAAGGCTGAAATTTATAAAGGATTGTGACATTCAAACAACATGGACTCAAGGGTTGTCAAATCTTTCATTTCCAAAGAGCTTTTTATTTTTCCTTGGGTATTACTAAAATGTCCCATATTTAAATGTACAGTTTTCTACATCTAAGCCCCAGGGTAGTATAAAAAGCCTTCAACCTTAATAGAGAAGGAGGCTGAGAGCAGTGGTGTCCCAACTATTTGACTCCTCTCCAGTCTGGGTAAAATCTATCTCTAAATTTCCATCAGGCTGATGTTCTCTCTTCAAAGCAGTGTCTGTACTTTGAAACATCAGAGGCTGGAAAACACTGCCTAACAAATCAAGAGAGTCTAATGGTGTCAGAGTTAGAACCAAGTCTTTCCTTCACTGCAAACACTGCCCATTCCCTGACAGTCTTGCTGCCCCACTTTGGTTTGGTCTAGGTCTCTTTCCACTCCTATGAAGCTTGATATTGAACAGCTGATGTTCAAAAGAGCCAAGAACCTTCACTGCTCTGCAAACGCCGAAGTACTCTTGACTAGAGAAGAAGATCTATGGGAGGTATAATAGGTAAAGATATCAGTTCCCTATATTATATTTGGAGTGATGTGCAAAATCAGATTAATTAGGTCTGCATAACAACTTGATGCCTGAGTCAGGGAAGCCTATCAATGCTTGTCTCTATCAGAACATTTGTATTGCTTGGGACAGCTTCATCCAAGAAGAAAAACCCTCTTCTGTAATGGTACTGAGTATATCCCTGTCTTCCATGAGAATAAACGTGTATTTAGCTTGCAAATTCTTATTTTTCAAATATATCTAACCAACATGCAAATTTCTATCTATATGCACACAGACACACACACATACACACATCTGATGTCTGCATCACTTACTGTCAAGTGTACTCCCTGCAGACGTAGCTTCAGACATGTCTACCCTCAGTGTTTGATTTCAGATACTAAAAGATGAAGCCCGTACACAAAACAGGCCCAAACAAACACCTCAGAGACCCAGGCATGGCTTTTATGATGCCAGCAACTACCTCAGGGGCCCTCCAAATGCCTGCACCTGAGAACCTCTTATGGAAGTGAGGCAAGGTTAAGTTTTTAATCTGATAAAATTCAGAAACAGGGATGACTTTGACCTTGAAGCTCTGCCCATACAAAAAGCACCAGTGTTTTTCAATAGATAATGAAACAGGTTATAAAAAATCCACATAGGCAAGACAAATTTGTTCTTTGGTGCTTTGAAATTGCCACAAATACTTTCTTTTTTAATAATGGGAATTAGTTTTTAGGCATTCAGTACAACAATCTTTATGTTGTTAATAAACACATTTGTCTAATGAATATCTCTTGGTAAGCTTGTCTGTAATTCAGGAAATGCAAGTGTAGCCAAAATAAAAATATGCACATACTAAAAGCTCAAATTGAAGAAAAAAAATCAATTCCAAGTTAAATTACCCATCTTAAATTTCAGTATAAAGGCTACTAGAAATACTGAGTTCTTGAACTTCAATTAATCTTTAGCAATTAAGCCAGAAGAGAAAAAGATTCTTCAGAGTATCGGAAAAAAAAAGCTGCAAAGAGCTCATATCAGCTTTTGTAGGGACATCACTATTGCTTAACTCCCATTCATGGCTCTGTTGGGCTGGTTAACTCATGCTTGCCTTTGACTCCTTTGGGTTTCTTTTTTCCAGGCATCCATGTGTGACTGCCTGCTAGCATGTGGGATACATTTTCCAGCTTCACTTTTCAGGGATTAATTGGCAGAAGTGCTTGTCATGGTTAAATAATTTTATTTAATTTGCACCGTGTGAAGATATTTGGGCAAAAGGGAAAAATAATCAAAATTTAATTACTTTTTTCCCCATTTCTAATGAGAAACAGTTGCATTCCTTGGAGACTCATCTGGGAATAGAACATTACTCATTTTTATTGTTAAGCATGCAATAATAAAAAATAATAATAATAAAAAAATCAATCATCAATCTCTTGCCGTAGAAGAGTGACAAGCCCAGTATAGGTAAAACGGATTTCTAGAATCAACAACTGAAGTTTATAAAGATCCTGAGGGGACAAGATAACATCAACAACATGTCAGAAATCATCCAAGGGACTTTCTTACAGGTTTGTAAACAAATGAACAAACAAACAAATAAAATACTTTTACTAAATGGCTTAAAGATGTCTCTTCATTTAGTCATGGCAGTTATGGGAAATGCCACCTTTAGTGACATTAGAGTCACCTTTAGAGTCTCTGCCATGCAAGTTAAGGGATTTCATAAAACTTGTCAACCTCTCCTTTTTTCTAATTTCAAGCAAAAATACTTGTTTTCTGTGGATTCCAAGTGGGAAAAAAGGCTGCCTCAGCCCTCCTTCCCCTTGATGTCATCTATCCTTACAAATGTCCATCAGCAAAGGATTTGACTTCCTAAAAAATACTTTTAAAGGGGCAGAGAGACAAATCAAGAATCTTCTGGACATATACTATTATTGGCAGCTCTGTCATCTTTTTCTAGGTCTATCTTCAAACTACTACTGGTTAAAGACCTCAACTGCAGCCTTGCACTTTCCCCAGCTCTCTGATATCACAGACTCAGACATTTTCCAACATGACCCACTCAACAACTCAAATGCACAGAGGTATATGTGGGCATTCTCGTCCAGCCCTGAGCTTCGTGGCAGTAGATAACCTCCTAAAACACCAGTGCCTCTGCTCCCGCAAACGATCCTCACCCTCAGTGGAAAAGAAGATGCAACAGGCCCCCCTAACCTTCTCCAGCACGGAAATAGCTCACATCATGAAGTGACTTTGGAAGAATCAGGTTAGCATCATGATGCTGAAGAGGCCTCTGCAGTTCACACACACAAGTATTATTTTTCACAGAATCACATAATATGCTGAGTTGGAAGGGATCATTGAGTATAGCCCTTGGCCCTGCACAGGACCAGCCCCAAGAGTCACACCACCCCCAAGAGTGTTGTTCAAATGCTTCTTGAACTCTGTCAGGCTTGGTGCTGCGATCACTGCCCTGGGGAGCCTGTTCCAACGCCCAAACACCCTCTGGGTGAAGAACCTCTTTATAATATCCAACCTAAACCTCCCCTGACACAACTTAAGGACATTCCTTTGAGTCCTGTCACTGGCCACCACGGAGAAGAGCTCAGTGACTGCTCCTCCCATTCTCCTCATGAGGAAGCTGTGGACTGCAGTGAGGTCTCCCCTCAGTCTCCTCCAGGCTGAACAGACCAAGTAAAGGTTGTACCTTTGGCATATTAAAATCAGCTTTCAAATCAGAGTAGAAACAGAACAGTCAGGTCACTGTAACAAAACCTTTATCTGGAGAGGACCTGCTTTTACAGCTCTGGATCTACTCACTAAAGATATTTGCCATTACTAAGTGTTAACCAACTGTAGAAGGAAACTTTTCACATCATTTTCCCCCACCTTAGAAGACATCATAAATAAGAAATTTAACAAAACACATAGGAGCCATGGTTCAGCAGGGCGATGCTTACCACTTGCGATATGTGAATCAGGTTACACAGAAATCTGCAGCGCAAAACTCCCATTGGTAGTACCCTATACCAGCTAGTCCCAGAGACGTATTTTGGCTAATTCCAATCTTTTTCTTTAGTTACAGCTGATTCATACACTGTCAACTACATTGTGGCAAGGAATTCCAAAGGTGTGCAGGATCATTTGGACATTAATTACACTGTAAAGGGAAGAGAGGACTTCTCTAGCCTGCCTTGATACATGTCCATTTTAAGGTTTCCTCTCTCACAATGCTCAGTCTAATAAAGCCAAGCCTTGATAAAGCCTCTTTCAAGTGATTAATAACCATAAAGCAATGCCTAAAGATGAAGTTTATCCAAAATACCACCAAAAAATGGTGTTTGAAGAAAAGGGGTATTTCAATTTGAATTAAGCCATTTTTAGTGCAGCAAATTTACATTTGCATATTAAGAAAATGACAACCTCTTTCCACCAGAATTTGCCAATACATTTGGACACCAAAAGCCTAGTGCGAAAATACTCTTAATATAATTAATGGTTATTTAGCAAAATAGTTCTTGTATCCTTACATCTTCATCTTTGTACTCAGTGTAAACACAGGCTCCTTTAAAATGAGAGCAGGAAATGAAAGGAAAAGAAAAAGACAAGCCAACAATCAGAACACCCATTTGGAATTAAATCTTTCAATATCTTATACAAAAACTGCTGGAACAAGTTTTTGCCCTTTTCAATGGACAGATGTTCTCATCAACGAGAAAATTACAACTTGATGACAAACTCAGAAGTTTAAATGTCACTCCCTACCACTCTGGTTCAAATAAAAATCGAAGTGGCATTAAGAGAGCACTATACAAACTCTGCAGACTGGTAATTTATTTTAATTAAAAAGCAGAGTTTATACACACATTTAGTGGTACTCATCATAAAGTACACATCTGAAAGTAGATGGCTTTCTTGGTTTTAGTGCCCAGAAAGCTCTTTCCTCATTGCTCGTGAATTATTTGCTCTCTTGGTCTATTCAGGAATTTCCCATGGCATATAACAAGCTTCTAATATATAAAATAGGAATAAAAATATAAAATAAAATAAAACAAAAATCTCAGACCTACCAGTAAGGCAGAACCCACAGAAGGCAATCTCCACAGAACTGTCTGATCAAGGTCCAAAGAGTAAAATTCAAGCAGCACATTTCTGCCTTTTTACATGTGATGCAAATAGGTACAGAAAGGACTCACTAACCAGGTGGCACAATCAAAACATTTATAATGCGAATATTATTTTACCTCTTTAACTCCAAAAGGGAATATCCAACGAAGAAAAGCATTCCATGAAATGATGCACTGATTGTGTGCCTTTCTGAAAGGTACACTTCAGTTAAAGTCAAGTCTTTAGGCTCAGTAGAAGAGGAAGTGGATGAAATCCAATAGAATGCATTACAGAGGTCAGACTAAATGAGCTAATGGTCCCTTCTGGTCTTAAAAAATCTATTAATCTAATTTAATTCTCTGTTCTACTCTTCATACCAGAGTCAATTTAAACTCATTTATATGAAAAGAACACATTACAGCTGCCTTACACAACACACCATGTTCTGACCATGCAGTTTTAGGCTACCCAAAAGCTTCATTTACTTCCCACCAAGCTCAGAAGGAAGCTTTGTTTGCCCATAAAGACAGCTTATATTTACAAGCAAGGCACTAGGCACAGACACCTCTCCCAACAGCATGCTGGATGAATGTTCACCTTAAACTATAGAAATCAACCAGAAACTTGCCAGAGCATTTTCCACCTTGGCTTGTGCTTTTTTTGGGTGCTGGCATTCTTCACTCAGCCTGACACTTGCCATGGTGAAGAGCATAACGCTTTTATCAATAAAATCTGTTTGTCACTCTAAGGATCCATCTTGTAACACACTCAATATTGCACCAAGAAAATACTTGGCAGTCACTGTCCAGTGAGAAAACCAAGCACTTATGAGAAGGCCAGAAATATTCACTGCTGTTAATCCCTCCAGTGAATATAATATGCTCCCATCAAGCAAATAGATTTCATTATCTGCTCTTAAAAAAAAAACAAGAAAAAAAAAAGAAGAAGAAGAAAGATAATTCCCTCTTTTTCTTCTCCATGCAGCCTTTACTTAGCATTTCCTCTTCCTGGAGCCTCAGTGTTCACATTATCACAAGTCATTTGCTTAATTCAGCCCTACAAGAGTGCAAAGCATCACATGAATCCAGGCTGACCAACCTTACTGAGCCACAGAATTCTTCACACATGCCTTGGATAGAACAAATAATTTAACACAGATGGGTAACTGAAGGCCAGTACATGGGGGCTCACAAAAGCTTTTCTTCACATGGCATGTTGGAAAGATCTGAGTGGACTAAGGACTTATCTCTGCTGGCATATCTGTACTTCATGTTGCCTTTATTTTCTCTCTTTGCCTAAAGCATAGACAGCCATTTCCTTGTTTCTGTCCTAAACATCAACAGATGAAAAAGAACTACAGAGTTGCCTAATGTCTCATCTCTCCAGTGGTTAATTTATTCCAGCTACTTGAGGGAAGCAAGAACGGCACCCCAGTAAGCCAGCTCAGACTAGTGTAAAGGCAGCTGATTTTCCCATCTTCTGTCATGATCAGTGTTTAACATCTATAGTTTTCAGCTCTGATGTTTCTTCACATTTCCCCCCCTCCCTTCTTAGTCTTGAGCAGGTGGTACTTTGTGAAAACACAGAACCAAGGAGCTATGTAACATGTGTGGTGATAGCCCTGATAACCTCTTGATGGTTTAAGAGGAAGACCTCAGCCTCTGGAGGGGTGCTCCAAGGAACCACTGTCAGGGGACAAAGAGACTCCAGTGATTCCCTTGAAGTGCTCAAATCATATTGATGGGACTACTGAAGAATGGAATGTTATGGAAATGACATGGCCCTTCTGCGCCACACCCTGTGGAGACCCCAAGGAGCCAACCCTCAGGCATCTGTCTATCACTCCCCCCAAAAAAACTATTATTGACTATAATCACTCAACCTACCTAAGGAAAAAAGGTAGAAAAAGAGATTGGACATGAACAAAAACTGGGGAGAAAACTTGCACCATCCGTGGGAGGACAACCAACAAGCTACCCTGTGTCCTCCCACCTCTTTGGACAATGCAGGCGTGAGAAACCAGTCCTCTCTATACTCTAGAATTTTTATCTTATACTATACTATCTTACAACACTTATTACTTTATACATTCTATCTTATATCTTATACTATCCCTATTATATCTTGTACAGTACCTTGTATTCTTAAAATATGCTTTCACTGTTACCTCACAACTACTTTGATGCAAATTTCACTGGGATATATCTTTACTCTAAAGGCACCTTGTTTACTAACTGTTTTGCCACTTTAATACTAATAATTATAACTTGTCTTACATCTCATAACTTGCCAGGTATATATAATACTTTACATTGGTTACTGTGTTCCTTTAAGGTGCGTAGTTCCCTTTTTTAAACATGTGCGTTAACGTGAAACTTTTGCTTAGTGTTACAGAGAAGGTGGTGTGCAGGTCTTTTTGTTGTTTTGTGTTACTGAGGGGGGCTCTACATTTGTTTTAAGGTTGTTGTGTTTCTGGTTAGTAGTTTTCTGTTGTTAGTTAAGTCTGTTTTGGGGGGTACACTCCTGTATTGAAACTTAAGTTTGGTGTGCTTGTCTCTGTAGAATGTGTTTTGTGCTTGTTTCTTTTGGGGTTTTTTGGTCATCAATTAAATACAATCATGCAGCTAAACGTTATCACCAGCAATGCAAAACCCACAGTAACTATCACACACTTGTATTAACAGAAGTTATTTTGGGAGCTGCTGTAGAGAAAGTTCTTTTCTGGCTAAAGTGTGGTACTCATAGGAAGGCCAAAAATCTTTCCAGCCTGTGTTCTGTCCATTGTTCGACAGGCAGTGCTGGGTTCATAAAGCGTCGATTGTTCCAAGGATGCTTATAGCTAATAAATTTATATTAATACAGGTGAGACAAGAAATCTTTGCATTTTTGCCCCTCCTTTTCACATGGCAACATGAAACACCCGATTTGCAGTGGCAGCCTTTTTAAACTGAATCTTATATTTCAATGAAACTTGCCTTAAGCCCTGTTTCCTCTCAGCACATTTTAATCAAGCAAAAATCCTATTTCCAGTGAAGAAATCCCGTTACAGCAAACAATCACTACATTGTTTTCTTGGATACATCTCTTTCACCTAAGCCTTTATCATCTGCTTTTCCTTCTATCATGAGGCAAACCCTTAAAAAAGAGCCTTTTCAACATAAAGACATAGGGCAGATACTGCGACTCAAATTCATATGGACATTCACTGATTGTTCCAGCTTACAATTTATATATTCTCTTTGGATGCTTCAGACACAAATCGGGAGGTAAAAAAGCCTCTCACTAGCAAAATGTAATCCTTGCAGGTCAAACAGAAATTCACTATGGACTCGGATCTGAAACCTCTATCCCAAGCTCCCACCAGCTTCAGAGCATTTATCTGAACAAAGGTTGAGCTGAAACTCTCCAAGAACTTCAAGATTTTGTTCCAGAAACTTTTTCATTTTAACAGCCTTTACTTGTGCATACCTGGTAGAATCACGCCCCCACAACTCAGCTCTCTTGATTTAGCATAGTTACCAATACCAAAATGCACTTGCAGAAGGTGTGCTTCAAAGGGCCTCTTGTCTCCATTTTTCTGGAATCTACCTATATTTGCCTTTCAGGTTTATGACAGCATCACCACCTAGCATTTCACAGCTCCTTGTGGCTGGTCCCATTTGTCCCCAAATGTGGAGATCTACAAACTAGCTACCAGGATACTTTTTGTTCCTTCAACCTAAATTCCCTTTCTATCAGCAACCCAACAAAACCAACCCTACCTTAAGAGTTCAGCTGGATTTCTGAGGATAATACTGGCCCTTCCACTCCTCAAATATACCTTGGGTGCTTTTTATCAGCACCATTATACCTCTGGAAAATTGACTTGCAGCCATTTCTCTCAAGGATGGGGAGCTGCTAAGGACATCACCACAACCACCTGAATTCAAGGGAAGGCTCTGCAAAGCCTCCCTGTAAAGGTTCAGTAATTTTGTAGCTTACTCCTAAAGAGCTTCTTATTCCTCTTTAACCTGAATATGAAGGCAGAAACAAGGGCATCCAGTGCATCCTCTGCTTGCTTTGACTCTAAAGCAGAATATGGCAGGGCATCCATACCTGCTTTCTTAGTGGAAAAAAAAAATCTGGCATAGCAGCACTGCAGAGTGCTGCTGATGGCATCGAAGAAGTTAACTAACAACACTGAACTAGACTTTAGGAGACAAGTCTTAATAAGTGCTGCTAAAAATATTACAGCAGTAATTTCCAGAACAAACACAACCAGTGGCAGACGAGGGAGGAGAGTGATACAGACCCATGAGCTATAATGATGGAGGTATTTTCATGTATTTGTTAATTTCAAAAACCCAGAGCCACAAAAAAATCACCTCGGATCTCACATCTCAGCCAGGCTAGCAGCTCTGCATCCAGAATACAGCAGAACTGCAAGGAGCAGAATGTGTTTGCATCACACAGGGCCAGCCTTGAGGTGCACAAATATAATCTAAGGTGAGACTGTAATGCTTGGAGAAAAAGCCTGGCCATTTATAATCCTGCTTTGGGGTGGGAGGAGAGGAGCTGGAAGAGGCAACAGTTCAAAAATGGAACATTCTGGAGTCTTTTGCTGGGCTAAACCCCCAACCCCATGCAGAACCCCACTGCTTCACATAAGCCAGCTACATCTGCTGGCCAAGGGATAAATGATGCACTGACCACCGAAACCCATGTTTACAAACCCAGCGCTCATAGGCTGGGCTGTCTCTGGTACACAATGCAGTTCCTTTCTCCTGCAACAGGTGGCCTTCGACATTTGCTACATGTCACCCCTCACTGCCTGCAGCTGGCAAACAGCTGCAACTCGAAGTGCTAGCACATTCATGGCTGTTTGGTGCAAAGTATTTGCATTACTGATATGCCATGGTCAATGTCAGCATGACCTGGTGGTCTTGAACTTAATGAAACAACAATTAATTGCAACTCCAGGCTGATTCCTTACACCAAAGAGCTCTATGCAGAAGGGGAAAAGCCACTACCCTCCACTGGCAGTTAATGCTTTTTTCCCTATGCAGTCACCTCACTATCTGCATCCCATGCTTGCTGCCAGAAACAGTCGTCTCAGCTTTTCAGACACGTTCTTGGCAAGGTGCTTTCCTCCTCACAGTGTTTGAAAGGATTATGAAGTGCTGAAGTCTCTGGCCTCGGTTTGTTTTAAAGCTTAAAAGTTAAGTTTGGTTTCATCATTTTGTTTTTTCCTGCCCCTTCCCTACTTCAACCATCCTGGTTGCCCACCAGCCCAGTCCCCAAGCACTCCCATTGTGAACAGGACCCCAGCCCATGGATATTGGCTGTGACTTCAAGGCATGCAGGTCTTTGTTCTAATTTGGTTTCCAACGGTAACAACTGATTTCCCAAGAGGACATATCAGTTTAGCTCCTTGATGGATCAGGTCTGCTGTACTATTTTCTCAGACTGGCTCAAGCAAGTGCCTCATAGTAGGAGCAGGGAACTAGGAAAGAGGAGGGCTGCTCCAGCTCCCTTTGATAAGGTTATCTGCTGTTCCATGATCCTACTGAGAGGGATACAGTTTTATTTAGGAAAAGGGAGCAACCACATATTTACTCGTACTGCAGAGACACTGAAGATACTCCTGCTGTGCTAACCAAACAGTATTAATATTTATGAAGTGTTCTGCAAAAGAAGAATTTTGAAGCTGAGGAATCTCGCACTTTTCAAGTATTTTTTGTGAGAAGGTAGACAAAAGAGCTCAAATTTCAGCTTTCTGGACAAAAAGCAGAAATCCCTAGTTTCAGACAAGTCTCCACTGATATGATGCTTTTTTATCATTTTTTTACTCAAACACAGCTTTACAAAGAGTGCAAGTTTAAAACAGGATAAAAATAAAGAGACAGACCAGGCCTCAAACTGGGGTGCTAATGCAATTCTAGATCCCAGCAAACCCCAGGCAGATCAAATCTCCTCCTGTCCACTTGAACGTAAGGTACTGTCTGCTCAGCAAATGTAGACTGAGATGCCTGCTTTGTTATAAAAGATGTACTGCTTTTCCACCTCCAAACTTAGACAAGTTTTTCTGTCTCAGATAGCAAAAAGGGACTGAAATATTTATTGAATAAAGGGAACATGAATATGTAGGCAAATATTAGAGGATAAAAAGCCAGGGCCCAAGTCATGTTACATGTTTAGCAGAACGTCCTGAAAGCAAACACTGATCTCTCTGAAAACCTCCAGCAACACTGTGCAACCAGCAGCTGTCACTGTAAGCAATGAAGAGGAACAGGAGTGAGAGAGTCAGGGATGCTCCCAGATGGGAGGAAAGCAACTGGAAAATAAAAACAGAGGAGAAGCTGCAATTAAGGACTCAGCAGCTCCCTGAAAATGGTCCTTGTCCGCCAGGAGAAGCTGCTCATCAAAAAGGCTCAGTTGGCCTTTTAAAATGCAGCCCGGATTCAACTTCAGAGATTGTAAGCCTGGCTTATCACAACAGGATCCTGACGTGATGGCAATTCATATCCTGTGCACAAGGGGGATTTAAGATTCCACAGCCCTTTCCATGTGTTCCCGGGCAAGGATGTGGGGCGATAGCAGGAGCGGCGCAGGAAGCAGCTCTCAGATACCTGTAATTAGCACGTGACAGCTTTGAAACATTCAAGATCCTCTGCCCACTACCCACATTACTCAGCTGTCAAAAGGAAAGGCCTCAGATTTATGATGTGAAAATTACATTTTAACGAGGTGTCATGTGTGTTTAAAGTTCTTATTCATCACCATACTGCCACATCTTTTACCCAAGACACAAATGCACTTAATTAGCATATTATAAGGACAGAGGGTTCACCTTATCTGCATTGTAAAACTGCTTTAGGAAGAAAAAAAACACAAAACAGCCCAAACAGGCTGAATCAAATGGTTGAAATCACATGTCATGAAAGCATCCCACAATACTTGACAAAATGTGGAAGATGAAAGTTTGACATGCACCTTCTGAGGCTTTTAAGCTATCACAGATATAGATGAAATCTTTGTACCACATTTGGTTATCAGACTGGCAGTCCGCAATGTTAATATGCAATCTATGGAGACCACTTAAGCACAATGAGGCTGTATTAGAAGTCCTACATATCATACCACTGTCTTCCTTATGTATTGGACATATTTATTTATCAACTTTGTACTTCTATTAAACACCCCGTATGGTAATGCTTCGGCCTCCTGGACATAATTTAAAATATCTTCTCATAAATAGGACGTCTGTATTTCCCATGTCACTGGGAACAGCTTCCAGAACATTCAAGTCGCAGATATGCACAGAGAGGTCCTTAACATGGTTCAAGTTCTTCCCTGGGCTTCTTCACTGCTGGGCCATGGGACAGGCTCCAGCCCCCACCTAAGCACCTAAACTTTTGGTCAGCACATCCCAAGCTTCAGCAAGAGCTGCCAGCTCTAGAATGGGAAACCTCAATCATTTAAAAGACAAAGCTTCTGTTTTTCTCTGCTGCCCAGAAACTCCTACCTGGTGTCCAAGCAGGAGCCAGGGCAGCTCAGGAAGGTGCAGGGACACAAAACCCGTGAGATGTGCATTTGTATGCAGCATGGCACTGGGAAGCAGGATGGGAGCACTCTGCCTTTCTGGAGAGGAGAGTTGTTGATATTTTCTTGAATTTATTTGCTCAGAATGTATCACAAGTGGGTGATGATTAAAGCACGTAACTCTGGTGAATATTAAGACTGATTAGGTTGCAGAAAATTTTCATATTGTCAATACAGCTTCCTGTTTCCCTCTCTGCATATGTCTAGTAGGATACATAAAAAAATAAACCTGAACACTGTTTTTGGTTTAACTTCTGAAAGAATCCAGTGAGATGCCGAACTACTCTTACTAGCGCTCCAAATTAGCAAACTCAACAGCAGCTACAAAGAAATAACCTAAAAACTCAGGAGGACTTACTAAGAAACATCCTCCAAAAAGCTCATTTTAAGGCCAAAGAGCTCAAAGAAAATACATTTCAAAGGCTTTTGGTATCTTCAAGTTCACTTCTTGAGGGTAGACATTAATGATCTCTTTCTTGGGACTTGCACACACTGAGCAGTGTTTACTTTCAAAATCGCTTTCGGGATAAATGAAAAAACAACCCCAGACAAAAGGAAAAATGAGTGGGGTAAATCCTTAAAATGCAGCTTTTCCCATTTCTGACCAAAATGAACAATTGGGCTTAATTCCATCAAGAGCCTTGAATTGCTTCTAGATCAGTTAAACTCAACTTTTAACACTTCAAAATACTTTTGTCTTCCCTGGTAACTTCAACTGCTACAGAAGCTGAGCATGGAAACTCCAGGACTTGACACTCATTTACTTTGAGAAGTAAAATCCCCCATTTTTTAAAACAGTGGGTGAGAGATGCTCCACAACAGTGAAGATCTCAAATAAGCTCCAAAGTTACATGCATAGATCTTTAATTAAAAATCACAGAAAATGTTTACACTGTGAACATCAAGAATATGTGATCCCTGCATTTCCAATAATCTACACAACTCCTGCCTACTCCCATTTTCTCTGGACATGATGCAGAAAGACTGAAAAGAGAACAGGAGTCCCCAGAACCTGTTTTTTTTTACCTTAGATATCTCTGAAATGTAAGATACCAGTGATTTCAAATATGTTACTGACTATTTAAGTAGTTAAATACATCACTTTTCTTGTTATGATCAATTTTTGTTTTTAAGAGCTCTTCTAAAACTTCGGTCTTAATTGTTTTTTAACGGCCCATATGTTCAACCCATCAATTTTACAATCTTCCTTTTATTTTCTAATTAAGCAGATATTGTTTACATATTTTGTTACTCAAACTGTAACCCTGTGGAAAGTGGCTGCATTGAACATTGCTCTAATATGGAGAAACACTGGTGATTTTTGAAGAGAAGGGAAACACATATCCACAGACCAGCTTGCAAAAAACCAAGTATCTAAAATACCAAATAAAAATATACTGGGTCTTCACTGCTTTCTCAGTGTTGCATTGGCTTCTGGTGGAAGAGCTGGGCTTAAGCCAACCATTTATTTAGTTTTACGTATGAAGCAATGCAGCATGAAATTTGGTGCTCACCAGAAAATGAGTTGGACTGAACTTGGAAGACAAAGCAACATGCAGACCTGACTCCTCTCTGCAAAAACAACCCTACTGTTAAGCAAGTGTTTGCTCACCTGTTCAATTAAAAAAAAAATCAGTGCTTCTGTTTGACAGATTTATAAAATAATGTTCACACTAATCAAGCTATGTGGGTAATGGTGCAGTAAACTCCCTTTGCAAAGTTATTTTTCTTCACTTTTAAGTACCTTGGCCATTCAATTTGTCTCATCAAAAAATTCACCTGCTGTCAGAGTAGCCCTCTCAAAACTCTTCTAAACCCATAAAACAGTGAGGTAATGGCATCCTTTTGGATTTCTACCAAAAAGGAAATCCCAACAATTTTCAGAGAAGAGAAATGCATGTAAAATTCAGCCTTGTGTCCACATGATAAAGGGATCAAAAATTGCACAATGGGAATGTCAGAGAAGGTCACCAGATTACCTGACACCATATTAACCCTCTCATGTCCACCATCCAAAGCTAAAAACTGCTTCAGCTTTCTATCTGAGGCACTGCAGAATTTTAAATTCTCATCCAAAGCAGAGTGACACAAGGACAAATCAAACCCTTGCACCTCATGGACTTTCATTCCCCTGCAAGGTTTTCACTTGCTGTCTCATCTCACCAGCTTGGACTGCAAAAAAAATTCCTTTTTTATAGAAAAGTACAAAATCTAGGTTTTTCACTGATTATGGCTTTTTTTTTTAATTAAAGATGCTATTACTGACAATAGCCACCATATGAAAAAGCAGCAGCAGAGTCCATTACAATACCTGGAAATAATTCACTGAAAAGGAGATAAACTCTGTGAAATAAAAGGGATACAATTGATTTTCACTCCTTGGGGATAACCAATAGCTCACAAATTGCTCTGCTTCACTCCACCACTCAGAAAGTACATGTTCATCATTAGGTTGGGAGAATCAGAAATATTACTTCATTTTTTGCTCATATGAGATTTTGCAGAGGTCAACATCATGGAAAATATCTCTACTCCTCACTTAACAGTCAGTTGGTTTTTGTTCATCTGCCTCTTCAAGATTTTCTTCTCCCCTTCCTTACATTTTTGAATAAAAATGAGAATTTCATTGCCATTTTACTGCTTTTATTCCAACCCTTTCCAGATTTTCATACCCACAATTTCTTTCAGCATCTCTTGATCCATTTTTTTTATATGGGTAACAGACTGCACATAGTAAAAGAAAATTAAAAGCTCAGCAGCACAAACCTTTTGACTTCTCTTTGGCAATCTGAAGCCCTAAATCCACTTACCCACTTCGAAGTTTCTTAATTACAAAAAGAAGTGTTTTAGAAATAGCCATGTTATTAATCAAATACTTTATTGTCCAAATTATATTAATTATGCTTTTCTTCTCACTTTTTCAGCCTTTCAAAGTACACAGTCCACCTCAGGAACTACCTGAGCACTATGACTAAATCACCTACAGAAGCAACCATTTGAAAAGGACTGAGCAAATGCTGTTTGGAAATTCTTGCACTGTCATACAAGTTAGACCACAACCTAAGGCTAAGTCATGTTCCTAATAAAGTGCCAATTTTATACTTGCAAAATGATAAAGTAGTTGATAAAGTTAAGGAAATATAACTATGTAATTACCAACACAATTTCTAAAAGGAAAAAAAGTGAAAAAGCTGGGAAACCTCTGGGAGCCAGATGGTTTTCTGAGAGAAAGTACAGGAAGTCACAGTAAGTAATGAAATGCTTTAAAAAAACCCAGAGCAACTTTACAGAAAATAAACTAAGAATTCGTAGGATTTTAATGTTGATTCCCCTCCTGATTCTAGACACACACTTGTGGGTGCATGCTCACATATGCAATTAGTCTCAGCTTCTCTAAACAGACAGAACTCCCCCAGCTTAATAAAACAAAGTAATTTAAACTGGCAGGCAGTTTTTCTCCAGCTGTTTGCAGTGACAGCATCTTTTACACCTTTTTTTGGCCAAAATTCCTGTAGAAGGGAAAACAATTTGGTGATGTACGAAAGAAAATACGATTCAGGAGAAAAGACTGCTACCCCTGTAATGTGAATAGCAGCATGGGCATTTGGAAACTGTTTCAGGCGAGTTATGTGTAGCATACTCCTTTGTCCACTTCAACTAAGACAAAATAGACTATTCTGCGCATATAAATGTCATAATCATCATAGGTTCTATGGTGGGGCTTAATTTGCAGAAACTCAGGCAGATCAGTAAAACAGGAGTGTACTTCAATTTTACACCCTATTTGCAAGAAAACCAAAACCCTGATTCAGATTTTGGTTTGGTATTAAAACTCTTACCTGCTCTGCTGTCCAGCGGGCCAAAATCCAACGAGTATTTTACAACGTGATAGTTGTTCCATACATAAAGGAGGTTGTCCCGGGGATTATAATCCACAGCAGCAATGTACTGGTAAGAGTTTGGAAAGGGCACATCCACCATGCTATCCTTGCTTTGGTCAGTGTTATATATGTAATCTATTTTATTCCCTGTGGCTTCATTGTCGTCATCTTCATATACAGACTTCACTACATATAAAATCCCACAGATCATGAAGGCATTAGAAGCTGACCTCTTGTCATAGGCAGTATCCCACGTTCCTTCAATCCTTAATGTATAAGGGTTTAACTGGCTAATGACTATTTTGCCATTATTTTGTTCTGTTGCATAGATTACCCACAGCCCATTCTCATCCACAGCCAGGTCTATGTCAGACTTGCCTCCCCAGCGGTAGGGAGAGGTGTCGTGGTAGTTTGCATTAGCTATGATAGCCTCCCCACTTTTTATCCTTGTCCGCAAGTCAAACTTGACGATGTTCCTGGTTCGTTCCTTGTTGAAGAACAGAGCCCCGTCGTATACCACAAACCCGGTGCCATCCACCCGGTGCGGGAGTTTGTAGGTCGTGGTTGGCCTCCCGGCAATGAAGTCGTCCTTGGAGGAGTACTCCGTCAGTGTGTCTGTCCGGTACGGCGTCCAGGGCATGTAGTAGATCTTGTCAGAAGCCTGCAGAGGGTCCTTGCACCAGGCACCGGACTGGTGGTCAGACTCGAATAAGTGTTCGCTCTGGTACACTCCTTTCAGCAGTCCAGGGCAAAGAAAAACTGTTGTAGGGAAGAATTTAAAAGAAAAACAAAGTTAATGATGATTCAGGGGTGGTTGGCCCAAGCATCTCAAAAGCTTCTAGTCCTGGAGTAGAGGACACCTGAGATCAGAGGAAACCCAAGAACAATGCCTTGTAGCTGGAGACTAGCCTTCCTGCTTGCCATGTCTCTAGAACAAGATTTGCTCCATCAAACTGATTTCCTCCCCCCTGTTTTTTCTATCAACTGTGGCTCATTTTCTTATTGTTTTTTAAATCTGTTTTTACAGGTGTACTTACTTGGACCACTCGCCTTTGTAAACTCTGAAATGAATATGTGCCCCCAAAGGATTTCTGGGTTTGCATTTCCAGATTATATTCTGCAGTGAATCTGTACCTACTAGGTGAAGGGCTAAACTCCGAGGGAATTGATCCACATATTTATTTGAACAGCCCACAGAAGAGTGGCCTAGAAATGGAAATAAGAGAAAGAAATTCCCCTCCCTTACAGCCCAAGTGATATTAAATATTTAAAGGGTACCAATAGCAAAGCAGAGGCGAATCCCTTAGCAACTCAGAGGAGTGTTTAAAGCACAGAAAACTGGGGGGGGAACACCCATCTGTAGTATAACTAGAAATGAGACTTTCAAAGCTGCTACAGGACACATGAAACATGCAGTCCACACAATTAAAAACGAATGACATATGGATGCTGAAAGGAAAAGACAAGGAAGGAAGGAAGAAAGGAAAGAAGGAAGGAAAAGAATATAGTTTGCTGGAGAGGAACCCAAGGTCTAGATTTTAATCAGTTAAAAAATGTCCTGTTAAATATAGTAGTAATTCAAACTTAAAAACATATACCTTCTATTGTTACATGAGAGGAGCACAGAGGAGCAGTTTGACTAACTGAGATGCTTTGCTGCTCAGACTTCGAGGGGGCTGAGAGAGGGGCCAGGGCATGCCCAATGCCTGGGAGGAGGCTCAGCCGGTGCCCGGCTGACCTTGGCAGCACTGGAATGCCACCACCAAGAGGCCGGCCGGCTGAATGGGGAGGCAAAAGGAGGGATGCTGCAGAGCAAACTGGCTCCTTTGGCCCTCGTCATCCCCTTAGCATCCTCCTGTCTTGGAGGTGCGTGTGCAGCTTTGGGGGGAGAACATGTGTTGGTTATTCGTAATGCTGATCTCCACGAGTGTGAGTGGTAGAATAACCATGACGATAGGATGGGCAGCAGGGAGGCATGAAGAGGTATCCCACCACACACTTCTGGTGGCATGGGGCTGGCAAGATGGGATCCCACATTCACACTTCCTGCTTGGAACATAATTAATTACTTTCATAAATGCAGAAATTGGTAATGTTGTCTGGAGAGCAAGACAGGAGGAAAACCAGATTTAATAACCAGTATAAAATTGTACAGATCCACTGGAGTCTAAGTAACCACACAGAGTTGCTGAAAAAGGGGTGCCATTTCCAAGAGGATTTTATGCCATAATTAGATATACTTATGCACATACACACATATGCACACTTTCCAAATTTTTGGGGGCAGGAGAAAAGTGAGTTATCTAAGCCTTTGAATAGAAATTTTATGAAAAAAAAGTGGCAATGGTAAAAACCTTTCAGCAAAAATGAGTTGTCCAGTGAAGTTGAGCAGCAGAGATACTAAATAAACTTTAACAAAAAGGTAGTGAGAATTAATGACAAATTATTTCAACTAAAACGTTAAACTGTTAAATAACTTAGCCTATACATAAGTAATAAATATATATAATTTGAAAGGTATTTAATTACCTTTTTGTTCCACTTCTATTGTAGAGAGAGAGGTAAAGAGAGAAAGGAGAAAAGAGAATAGATTAATGGTACTGTATTGGCCAGGTATTTTTCTTTACCTCTTTTATATGAAAAGGAAGCTTCATTAATTTACTTTAGTATGTGAACATTTTATATATATATAAATATATATATCTTTTTATAAACCTTTCCTCTGATATACACTAGATAATATGCAGACAAGCTGAAGAAAATACAGATAAATTTTTACTTTAGAAAAATCTTTAAGATGAAAAAATAGCCCAACACTTGGGACATAGAGAGCCCCTCGAACTATCAGATACCTTGTCAGCAGCAACCTTGGACTAGTTTCATAGAGCAAAATGAAATACCCATAAACTGAAATATGACTGATACAGATTTATGTATAGAATAAAAATTCCAGGGAGAAACTTTATAGAATATATGTCTTCATATATTTTGCCCAAGTCCTGTAAAACAGAGATCCCTACTTAAAGAAGGAGAATATTTGCTTGTGACATGAAAAGAGAACTTAGGAGAGTCAAATGAAGCACGTCGGCAGGTATTCGTAGAGTCCTGTCCTATGTCCTTGGAGAAACAAACTTTAGTAAGACTTGGAAAAAAAACCCATTTGAAATACTGTAATATTTATATGATTTATAAGATCCCAAAGATTTACAGTGTTAACGAGTCAAAAATATCTAAGCACTATTTAAAAAGCCCAACCCCCGAACTTGTTGGATGTTTTAATGTGAATTATTCACCATGCCTCATAATGCTGCTGAAGAGGCTGTGTCCCTTTGGACAAAACCCCTTGCAGGCAGAATAAATAAATGCAGTGCACTTATTAATTGCTAAATGCTCAGTACTAGTTTCTTTACGAAACAACCTCCTGTGAGAAGCTTTTGGGAGTCCTTAACCAAAAGTTTCCTGTGGTGGTGACACAGGCCCCATCTCCTTTCAGCATGGTGGGGACCCAAAACTCCAGCCCTAGGGTTTGCTGGTTCCACGGGGCCTCTTCACTGAAGGTGTAGGAGAAGACAGGCCCCATAAAATATGAGAGGCAGAAGTGAGAACTTGCCAGCAAACCAGCATGATTTTGACAGCTAAGAGATCTCTGTTCAGAGAAACAAGGCAGGAATGCAAAAGTATGCACATGTGCTTTGCTTTTGCTTGCCTGGAGTTCACTCCAGCCCCTTCCAGACTGAGGCACTTGCCAAATGACCGTCCTCTGGTGCTGGGATTGTAAACCCCTTTGCGTTCAAAAGTCTCATTCATTTGGAT
The DNA here is from genome assembly GCF_047495875.1 of Pithys albifrons albifrons. Taxonomy (NCBI): domain Eukaryota; kingdom Metazoa; phylum Chordata; class Aves; order Passeriformes; family Thamnophilidae; genus Pithys; species Pithys albifrons. The sequence continues at coordinate 18,311,037 of NC_092462.1, read as the reverse complement.
GGGAAACTGCAGGCTCAATGAAAGAACAATTCCAGAGTAGAGCTGCAAATGCACTGGCTAGACATGTGGATCTACACTTCCCCATGCAGGGAGGCGTAACAGCTGCAGCCAAATGCAGCTCCCACAATGAGCATTTCCAAACTTCAACAGCCTTTTTTACCTGGGCTTTGGTTCAGGTTCTTCTCTACTTCGTAACAGGTTAAGGTTAACAGCAAATGTTTTCAACATGTGGCTGTCAGGGCTCTAGGGAGCAGAAACTTGCATTTGAGTGCAAGCACCTTGTTTTGCAAGGGAAAGAGCCAGCAAGATTAAAAGGCTCCAGACTTAGCAATTCAAGAAACCTGCATAGCAATTGTACTACCCTCCCCAGGCTCTAGCTGGTCACAGTTAAATCAGGTATTTTGAAAAACATTAAACGTCCCTGGCAAAAGCAAGGCAACATGACAGAACCTCAAATGTATGGCTTCATGCTGATTCTTCTGGCTGATGGTAGACAGTACCTCTGGCAGCATAGAAGGTAGTAATTTACATTTCCAAGTGAGTAAAAGCCTCTGTAATGCACTCAAACAACTGTGTAATATTGTAAAGCAGGAAGAGAGAAGCTTCTGGAGGAGATCATATATTTGTAACCAGCTGATCTGGACAATCTGAAGTGTTAATTACCCTTATGCTGAATAGCTCATATGTGTTATTAGTGGTCAGTGCCATATCCAGCTCTCTTTTAATTCCAAACACAGATGTGTTTTGGTGACTTTCTGCATGGTGTTTCCATTGCATGTATTACAAATACATATTTCACCTCTGCTGATTTAACATTTCATGCTTTTGAATTTCAATAATTACTCAACTTATATTGCGGTGCCATATTCTCCAAAGAGGTTGTGTGAGAAGCTTGGAGGATTTACCTCCCTGAACAACACTAAAAGGAAGGGTCTAATTAGAGTTTGATTATCCCTTCAGTTACACAACATGCAACTGAAAAACTGTCTTCATAAAGTACTAGTAGAATGTTTTAAATTTTGCCCAGTTAGACAATTTTACAACTCTGTAATGCCTGTACCAGTCCACAGAATTTAAGTACTGCTTATAGCATAGGGGGTACCTTACTGTCCTACATGGATCTACAAAAAAGCAGGCATACACACCTTTCACTCTTATAGTGAGGTCTTTCATTCCTGCTATCTCTGCATTGGAGGAGAACAGGGGTATTTCACCTCAAATTACTATGCAGGTTGCAGGCCAGTGCCATTGGCTTCAACAGTGCCAGAGGCTAGAAGGAAATCAAAGAAGCACTTGCCAGGTTTGAGGGGAGTTACAAACAAGACTTTCCACATACACTGATTTTCTCCTGTTTCTTTAGATGAAAGTAGAACTGAGGACAATGTGCGACCATGGGCCACCAGAGCCCATCCCCAAGCGATCAGACAAACTCCTGCCACCCATTCAGAGAAATTGCACAAAAACATTAATTGAATATTCTTAGTGCTCCTGGGTTGAGGCTCTGAAAACACACTCTGGCACAATTAAAACTTGAACAACATTAGCTGCTTATTTTCTTACCACCACATTGAATTGCACTGAAATATTTAAGGCACAAGCACACAGTGGCATAGCCATATAGCGAGCTGTCTCCCTGGCAGTGCTTCAAACCCACACAACAGCAGAACAGAACTCCTGGAAAAAAAATTATGTGAGTAGGGGGATGTTAAAAGGCAATTACAAAATTAAGCAAAAAGTTGTGCCTTGTACTTTGCTAACTGTTTGTTTTGTTTGTTTTTTTTCAGGGCAGATGTTTAATAGCAGAATAAGTGACATTTACTCCCTGTTCCTGTCCTTCACAGATCAGACTGACTTAATATACTTAGACTAATAATTAACAGACTCAGTATTAAACACATTGTTAATGTCAAAATAGGAGGACTAGAAACCCCAGGATTTTGGGGCTGACCTTAGTAGCACAAGAGGCAGCATTGAGGGTGCTTCATGCCAGGCATGGCTGAATGCTGCACCTCACACCCACCAACCAACTTGACCAGATGTGCAGGCAGGTGAAGTTGAAAAGCAGTCAATGCACTAGGAAACCAATTACGGAGAAACAAACATAGAAGGCACAGCACTGGCTTTGTGCCTGGCCCTGACACATGACCCATGGTGCAAAATGTTGACCATTGCACAGGTGACTCACCACTTGGCCCTGAACCCTGCACCTGAGCACTGCAGCTCTAACTATCAAAACAGGTCTCGAAGATGCTTTGTACCAGGGTTCACCATGTTAGGATGGTCTGGGATTTACAGCCTTTTCTTTCTTTCTCTAATCCCTAGACCACATGCTCCTTAGCCAGACTTGTACCATCAGCAAAGCATCCACAAATTCTTTCAACCTTTGACTTGAAGGCTTCCCTACAGCACCCACAGAAGGCTCTCCCAGTTTAAATGCTTCTCCCTAACACACAGTCCTATCTGTGGGTTTTAGATTGAACAGTAACATGTCTGAAAAGCTGCAAATCCAGCAAAACACCCCAAAGCATGCCCATGTGGAGCCTGCTCACATATGAAGGTGCTCCTTTTTTGAAGGTTTAGCTGGGTCCTGGAGTCACGGTGTTTCCTTACTAAAATGTTAAAGTAAGAAAGAGATGTTCAAAATTCAGGGCATCAAAGCACACATTAGTAAGAGACTTCCTTTTACGTATCAAAATAGAAAACAGTGGTCTAGACAACTAGGTAATATACATGTGAGAGGGGCATCAGATTCACAGCATGTCCAGCATGGCAGATCACTGACCACAGAACCTTGTAGTAAGTGATAGAGAAACACTGTCCTCTAGGTTGTAGGAAAATCTGCTGTTGGTTGGAATATATTTCCAGTCACACTAACAGTAACAGGGTCCAGTAACATGTGGTCCTGAGCAGCTTTTGTTCCCAGTATCCAAAATTTAAGAAAGTGGTGGAGGTCCCTGAGGAAATGCAGCAGTTAACAAATCAAGAGGCAAATGAGAGTAGTGCACAGACATTGCAGGAGGGTCATCAGCTTCTCACCCATCCCTCCGGTTCTTCAAATCAGCACCTAAGTGAGGCTGAAGAGGACCACAACTGTATGCATTCCAAACCCATAGTGCTCTACTGTTGGGACACACAAGTGGTAGGTGGAAAGATCCCAATAAGGAAACACAGTTGGAGAAAAGCTGAACTCTGAATCAGCAGATCTAAAATAAATATATCTAAATCCAGGGAATGAAAATCATGGAATCATAAAATGGTTTCCGTTGGAAGGGACCTTAAAGATCATCTAGTTCCAACCACCCAGCCATGGACAGGCACACCTTCCACTAGAACAGGTTGCACAAAGCCTCATAAAAATACAAAAATACTTTTAAAAAAAATAATTTGTACTTCAAACACACGCAAACCTCCATAGAGAATTTACCAAAGAAAAGCTAAGAGAGCTAGCTTGGCATTTATATGACAAGTTCTGGCAACCTTGAATTGAAAATGCTGCAGAAATATCTGTCTCTGCTTCTTTTTCTCCTCCCCACACATAATTAAAATGACAAAAGAGACCACATAGCCAAATTCAGCACTCACTTTGTGCAGCACAGACATAGACCCAAACACATGCCACCATTTCTCTCATCTACTCGCTCCTTCCAGTCAAGCCTGGGGTCCCACTGCAGTGCAGGTGGGTGGTCACCAGATCCCAAATGCCTTAATAATGAGATCACAGCACATCCACTGCAACAAGCTGTAGCCAGCAGAAGGTCAGATAATATTTTGTCTCTAGGCAAAGGAAAGCAAACAGCAATACAATGGTCTTTGGTTTCAGTCCCTCCATTGTAGCTAACGTCTCTACAGAAGACATAGTGACCAGCCTTCATCCTCGTCCTCCACATCATCTGTCCCCAAGTCACAATTTAAGTCCAGTCCTGTTAGTCCATTTTTGGAGCTTTTAATGTGAAAAGCTTAAACGTGCAACAGGGGACGACCTCTTGGATCGTGGCTCAGGAGCAAACACAGAGAATGGAAGAATTTGGTTTTCTAAGACTATTTTGCAAATACGTATTGTTGCTAACTTCTCATTTTTTTTGCCACCAAATCCTCTTTTACTACAATTTCTTCTTTTTTGCCCTCAACATGACAGGTTTTCTAGAATGCATTTAAATGGGGAACAGACCCCATTAACATCATTTGGCTTTACAGTCCAAGGGCAACCTGACACTCAAATGTAAAGCACTCAGACTTTCATTCTCCAGCCAGAGGAAAGAAGATCTTTATCAATTATATCACCACAAACTGTCTTTCTCATTGCCAACAATTTCTGTTATGAAAGAATATCCAACCTCAAGCCTCTTTGTTGGAGTTCTCCACCAATCCAAAAGTATTCAAGAAGATAAGCTTTAAAGTTTGTTTAGGTTTAAACTATTGCAGTGGTGGCACTCAGTTTGTAAAATTACTAATCTTTCCAAGAAAATTCAAGGTTTCAGTAAGTAGAGTACTTCCCTCTTCTTGACTGTATGTACCTGTGTGTTCACATTATACTGCCTCCTATAAGACTAGGGAAAAAATTGTCTTGATTTATTGCACAGGAGAAATGCTTGCCTTTTACAGCAAATGAAGTGCTAATCCTTTATTTAATAAAAGGGAAGAATAATCTCACTTGCTCAGCTGCCATATTACATTTTTCATATAATACACAAGCAGCAGCAAACAAAGGTGCTCTACAAGTACTTTGTGTTACAATGGCTTCATGTAACACATTCTCAAAATTATCACCTCCTAATTAATTTTGCTGTGAAGTACAGAGATTGGAAATGTCAATAATCTATGCTTTCATGAACCACAACCTTAATTAGATCCTTAAATATGGTATCTATAGATCTGCAGAAATCAAAGCTGTCATTTTTTCTAAGTGGATTTTTTTTCTCCTTAGATTTCCATTCACTTGATAAATTTGTAAAACCTTTCAAACCATTAATTTGGGCTTCCTTAAAATGTCAGTGCTTTCAGTCTACTTTTTAATACATAATAACTAAATTTAATAGATGTTCACTAAAATAAAACTAAGGATTATTCATGTTAAAACACACATCAGTGTAGCTTAAAGTTATCAGGACCCAGGAAACCACTAATATACATTAAGTCTTGTCCACTAGAGGTAAGATGAAAAAAGTTACGGTTTACTGCAAAATTGCCTTGTGTATTATAGATCAAACTTCAAGCTATTTTGGGAGAATGCCATCTTTTTGTTGAGATATTCACATAATGGATGACAGGCATCAGAGTCCAGAGCCCTCATATGGACTCTCCCTCAAACACAAGCAATAACAAATGCTTTTCCATGGCACTGTCCCCTGGATGTAAATTATCTAGGAGCTTAAATGGTATTACCTCATTTCCTAATTTTAGGTACCAAACCACACAAAAATTATGCCTTTAAATATTTATTGAAGGAAAACCAAAAATCACTCCTGCAGAAAGCAAATGAAACTCAGGGATTCTGAGTTTTGGGGTTAGACAGATCCCTGCTGTTTGCCTGGCTCTGCAAGAGCAGCAAACAGCAAGCTGGTTCTCAACAATTTTGTAAACATTTGGATTTCCCAAAATTCAGTGAATAATTTCTATTCTTTCTTTGCCTCTCTCCTCTCATTATTATTCCAGGTGGCAGTCACAGTGACTGGCTTCTCTGAAGAAGCAGACACTTAATCAGCTTCAGCAGATACTGAATGTGATTGCACGGCACTTCTAAATGTATTATTCCAAGAGATAAATATTTTTTTCTCAAGTAAAGATAATTCACTTAAGATATAATGAGTCCTGAAATATACTGTACTGGAAAGACAAGAAGCAGCAAGAATTGTTATATTCAAAGTTCATCCTCAGAAGAAATATCTGGTTTTTTAATGTGTATAAATCTCTTCTGTAGATGAGATTTTATGTTTAGAGCACCATTCCAAAGATAAAGTGACCTGAAAAACTAATTCATCCCTAAATTTGGGAAATGAAACAGTTGTTTATGCTAGTCAAACTGTCTGTCAGAGCACTAGCCACTACTCACCATCCTTGAAAGCAAAAAAATGAGCCAGGCAGACTTTGGTTGTGACCCCATGGCAAGTAGCACATCCCTCTGTTGACATAAGTTTATACAAAAAACAGCAGTAACTTCTTAATTCTTTGTTCTTTGCAACTCTCAACATGTTATGCACCAGAATTTTCCTTTTAAATTTGTCAATTAAAAAAAACAGCAGCAAGTTGAGTGAGCATGAGAGGAGAAAAAAGGAACCATACAATTACTGTGCAAAATTCAATTATGGCTACAGGTCATTCAGCCAAACGTTCCTTGGCAGTTGGCCTCTTATTGTTTCCAGCACAACAGCAGATGAGCGAGCTGCCATTAAATTACAGCAGCATCAGCCACCTGGATATGATTCTCCCACAATAAAAATTAAAAAAAAAAAAAAAAGGTGAAAGCAGAGATCCAGACAGGGAGATAAGCACTGTGGAGCTGACCCTCTGCAGCAATTGCTCTGTAGCTCACTCCTGCTGATGAAGAGCCTGATGCTGAGCACCCACCAGCCTTATGCAACACAGCCCTGCAGCTAGGAGGACTGAGATGTGGAGATCCAGCCTCCCCAACAGAGACGAATTAAACCTCATCCAGGCTCCAGGTTCCTTTATAAAATGAGAGAGAGGCATTACCAAGCATTACTTGTGGCTCCAAGTCTAAAAAGGAAAAAAATAAAGACAGCTGAGCTTGTTCGAAGAACATGTATTTAACAGTGCCCCTCTGAAAAAGATCTGGGCACAAACTGAGTACCAAGGTGCTGATCCCCTCCATCAAGAAAGGGTCTGTACACGTAGAGGTGGACCAGGAGGTGCTTGCAGCAAGGTTTGATCTTCCAGGGCTGTTGGGTGGGGTTTTTCAGGGAAGGAACATACACCTAAATTTCCAGTGCTGCCAGCTCAGACCAGGAATGCTCAGAGACAGGTTACAGAAAGAAACACTGACAGAATGATTAAAACTCCAACAACAGAAGAGCTGTTTGGAAAACAAATAACCTTGCCTGGTAAAATCTAACCCCAGAGAGCTCTTGTAAGCAAATTTGAGTCTAGGTCTTCCTCCCCTTGCTCATTCAGCCCATGTGTAACTGGGTCAGGTAGACAGATCTGCATAACCATCCCTCTTATTCCTCCTTCTGTGAAGTCAAATGCACAGAAAGATAACATGGCAACTAGGCAATTGAAACTGATTAAGAATAATTATTATTTGCACAGCTCTTTATATCTTTCCCGTTGGATGAATTGTAAACCCTCCTTACCTGACCTTAAAAGGAACAAAATCCTGAGGTTCATTAAAGACTTTTCCTCATCGGGACAAGAGATATATCTGGTATGTCAAGAGCTTGACAGAGCCATCAAAGCAAACATTAGATGTCTTGCTTTAAGCAATAGGTAGGAAGGGAAAAATATCTTAGATGGGGGAGCACTGAATTAAAGTTCTGTGTCTTTTGGTCCGATTTCTCTCCAAAGAGGAATAAACTGTTTGTCATTCTGCCAGCTACAAGACTAGCTATAAAATAATAGATTCCACAGGCCCAAATGAGGCTAATCATGATTGCCAAGGCATGTCTGAGCTGTGAGAAGTGAGTGAAATCTGATGCTCTTCAGAGAAAACATTTATTGAAAAGCTCTTTGCTCTGCAATAAGCCTTGGCAGTTATCTCATATCTTGGAGTATCTACCATATTTCTCTTTTGATTGCAAGGCATATTGCTGACACCAGCTGCTATGGCTGAGTTTCCTTTAATAATGCTTTGGTAGGTAAAACACCACTTCTTTTAGCTATTGAGAGAATGGTCAGGAAGGATTTTGTATCAATTGCCTCTGTCAATAGTACTTATTCTTAAGTGTCTCAAACTAGATTCTATACTAAAATGCCCATCAAAATCAGAAAAGGATTTCCACGAAGCCAAACAACAAAGGGACGCATTTCTTTTTTTCCTCTCTGAATTGGGGGAACACCTACAAAGTAACTGGAGAGGTTAGATTTTACTGCAACCACTTTGGAGAGCAAGTGAAGAGCAGGGGAAGGAGATGCTGGACTTCAAACTGGTCCTTTGGAACAGATTTTACAATCTGGTTTAACTTTTAACAACATCTGCTATGTAAAAAGAGAAGACAAAAAAAAAGAATCAAGGCATGCCTTCTAGCATTTTTAGGTTTAAGTAATTAACACAAGCATGCTGTATGTGTGTGTGCACATATGCGCACTCATATGCAGAGGACTGACTTCCAAATTTTTAAGATTTAAATAATTAACCCAAGTGTGTGTCACACGCACATACGCTCACATGTGTAATGCAGAGGTACTGGCACAGCTCATAACTTTGAGGCTCATTCCTAAAACACTCTAAAGAAATTATTCTGACACTCACACCCATCTACAAACTGTTAAGTACTGCAGAAAACTGCTTAGGAGTCTTCATTTCATCTTCCCTTTTGCTTCAGCTCTCAGTACTCATAGTCAAAAAATCTCAGAAGAGAGGCAGATGTTTCAGAGGAGAGCATGCCCTGATGAACTGTGAAAGTCTCCCATGCCTTTTCCCCAGTTCAAGGTCCAGATGCGCTGGGGGGAAGGGAAAGACTCTGTGAATGGCTGTGCAGTGCAAGACAGACAGGCATAGCTGCCTCCTTGAGAGGTACAAACCAGAAGCTGACATTAAATGTGCTGGTTCATCTGAATGCTGGGGTGTCCCCTCTCAAAGCCTGGGGTGTCCCCTCTCAAAGCCCAGCTGGGTAAACCTCTCTCTGCTATGCACAAGCATCCTCCTCACCTGTTTCCCTCATCTCCCTGCCACTCCAAGCGACCATTAATCACCGCCTACCACACAGCACAAAAAACCCTCCCGTATTTGCAGAGCTGACTGAGGAGCAGGAATGAAGCCGGGAGTCCCTGCAGTGCTCTCGGCAAGACTGCAGCAAGCCAGCCTGCCACCAGCCGCGGCTGCCGCACAAGTGAGCTCTGGGAGGGCTGGCGCTGGGGTGTATTTACTTAACGAAGCACGCAGGTAAACGCATTAAGGGAGTAGCTTTCAGCAAAATGTGTGCTCTGAGCCCAAGTGTGACTAGAGAGCACTTTATGTGTTTCGGGATTTGGCTCCCCACTGCTTGGATCGGGGACTAAGAAGGATGACATTGTATTTTATACTTACTTTTAATGAATAAGTACTGATATAAAGCAGGAACCTAGCTGGAATGAACTGTCATTTTAAAGGAATACATCTGAGACCTTTAACTTGCACAGGTATATTCAGTGAAGTAAAAATATTATTCTGCTTGGGAGAACCACAAATTACAGCAGTAAAATATATGCAGTGAATATGTAGAAATTTGGTACTATTTGCAATAAACTGAGTATTAGCCACTGCTAAGACCTATCATTTAATGAAAAAGACTACTTTATTTCTAATTTAAAGCATAAGAATTTATGAAGGTTCAGGGAAGTCTTTTGTGTGCTTTTGCAACAGCTTAACTTCTAATATATTATATATTCAAAAATTAGGATCCTTGAGCTCTTGCACATTATTTACTGGTGCACATTATTGGAGTGGTCAGTGTGTGGTGCCCTCTCTCTATTTCATAACCAATGCAGCTATTTCTTCATGGCATCAATAGATTTTAAAAAAATCTTGCTAAACAAAAAAAAAGTGACAATGAAACACACTCATTTTGCTATGAGGTAATTCAACAAATCTGTCTACTTTGCTAAGGCTTAGTTTTTTATGTAAAACAACATTTATTTATCTTGCTAGATTCAAAATGGAGAAAGAATTAAGGGCGAGGTTCAGTTTTCAGGCCAGATTTCAGTAATCTGAAAATAGGAAATAGTGCTAAAAGGGACCCTGAGAGACCTAGGGGAGAGAGCCAGATGCCAAGGCTACGCCTGGTCCACATAAAAATGCACTTTCTCTCTCAACCTCTTTTTTATTATTTAGATGACGCAAAACTTCAAGAATCAATTGATCACATTGCCACAGGTTCACAGAGAGACATTGATGGGGCCATGCTGATATGGTGGCACAGAGGACTTGGCACTTTCCTTTTGTTGCATCCTGTTCTCTTCTGCATTCAGGAGGCCTCATCTAACAGATCTGATGGAAGTGCCATGGCCCGAACACATGAACAGCACAGGTACAGCTTATAGCATCTCCTAGGAGAGGAGATTCAACTTCCTACCAAATTACTAAGTCACCTTGGGCGTGGGACAGAAGAGCTGAACCAAAGTAAGTACAATAAGTAAGGCTGGTGAAAAAAAGGCTGCAGCTGGCTAAAATTTGAAGTGAAACAGTTTAAGCATCATCACCATTAAGACCAGTATGGAAACACATCCTAGAGACCACTACCAACATACATCTACACCATTAGCCACCACAGTTAATTGCTAACCTGGTCTGCTTTCCCCACATTCACCTCTCAGAGAGAGAAGACACCAGCATGATCATAACACATTCCTGGCAGTGACTGCACATTAAAAATTCATATCACACTCAAGCATGAACCAACAATGGGTTAATCAACTATTAGGTCTCAGCAGGCTTCTGAAACTCTAGGAGGTTGTGCATCTACCTCACAACTTGAAGGCAAGAGCACTGCCTTCGGTGAGGGACTCTGGGTAGCCTACCCAACTGCTCTGAGCTTGCATGGCATATTTAAAAAATGCATACTTCTATAAAAATTTAAACAACTTTCTATATTCTCATTGAGCTAATCCACAAAACAGAGGAAATAAGAAGAAAGTCTCCATGATGGCTCTGCCTGGGTTGACTGAGGTGGAAACCCTGATCTTCAGCTCTAGAGAGGTTAGTTTAAATTAGCAGAAAACCAATTAATTTTTTAAAAAGGGCTCTGATTTAAAGAGAGCAGGTACTCAGCACTTTTGCAAAAATGATGGCCTATTTCTTGGTTCAACACTGATGTTCTTTATGATGGCAAATTTTGTGTGCAACCTGAGACACAGAGAAAGCATATTACTTTGGCTGAGAGACTGCCCTTTTCTGAAAGCTAAAGGAGGAGGTGATGGGGGCTCTTGGCAGCTGGTGCTGCCTCTTCTGGTGTCCCACTCAAAAAGGGAAAAGAAAAAAGGCAGATGGATGGAACGTCTCTGGCACTGCATGCTCACAGGCAAAGGAGAGACACAGCTGACATGGGGGTGGGGGCACAGGTGGAAGCAGCAGCATGGCCATCCTGCCCTTTGGTGTGCACTGCAGCTTTGATGACCCTGGACCAGACCCCCAGCAAAGGAGTCCATCATCAGGCTGAAAAGTCCAGGCTGGTCCAGCTCACAAACTAGGACCTTTTTCACAATTCATGATTTCAACCAGCAGAATATGTACTCTTGAAACTTGCCTTTGGAAAGGAATAGAAAATAGGCACAGAAATGCTAATTCACATGGCTTTTTAGGATGCATCAGTACCAAGAAAAGCCGTTCTCATCCCTGCAAAAACACCCAAATCCCTCTTGCATGAAGGTACATCCAGAAGACCTATGTTTTCTTGTCTTCTCCTTACATGACCACACATTCCTCTCTTCCAGATAGTTTCTGCTGCCCTCACAGCTGTGCCACAAGGGCAGCATTCCTCATGACAGCTGAAAAATCTATAGGTATAGACAGGTCTGATCAATTTACAGGAAGCTCCACTGCCGAGCCGAGCAACTAAGTCCATAAACCCAGCAGATGCCTCTCTTTTCAAGCCACAGGGAACCTTCTGGGCAAGGCTATGGTGTTGGTCTTGCCGTGGCCAACAGGTGAGAAATGAAGCTGGAAGCAGGGTGTTTTGCTGGCCTCCAGATTTTTAGGTAGACCTGACAGTTTGAAAAATACACCCTCAACTGATGGCTTCGGGACTCCGTGTTCAATACAAAGTGCCTCCCACCATCTCAGTTGAGCAAGTAAAATTTCTGTTTAACAGGTAAGGAAGCCAACACCTTGAAACTCTGACAGAGTAAGGATCAGTGGCCTAGGACAGCTGGACAGAAGTTTAATTCACTGTCCATTCTTAGTTCACAAACTCTCTAGGAATATTAGTATTCCAATTTTCAGGATGACAAAAGGCTGAAGAAAAGGGATTTCTACAGTTTGCCCCAAGTCATGCAACAAAATCAGAAGAAAGCTGGACCAGGTGCTCATGGCACAATTTGTAGTGACTTAAGTGAAAAGAAAATGTGTTTGACATATGCACAGCTGTGCATGAACACAAGGACAGGAGAAATATGTTCAATGAGAAACTAGGATGACAAGTCTAGTATGTCAGAGCTCTTCAGAGATCTGGATGTCCTACAATAAACCTCCATTTCCTAACATGTCTCATTTCTTCCTGAAGCACAAGTGGAGCCATAAAAAAGCATCCACAGTTTGAAAAGCAAGAGCACATTAAAATCTCCTCTTATTCTCTCTGTATATTTTATGGAGGGAAAGTGGGGGCTATAAGAGAACTATGTGCAAGTTAAAAAAAAAACAAAAAACAAACAAACAAACACACAAAGACTACCTAAATAGGTGTTTTAAAATTGGTCATGATTTCCATTCAAATCCACATGACTCTTTGGATCAGAATTGTAATTTTAAGTTTATCTCAGAAAACTTATCTTGCTGCTTACAATTCTAGTCATCTCTGACTGCATCACAACCAAAGGTAAAGAGGAAAGAGCAGCCAAAAAGAACAGGGTTTGTTTACCTAAAAGAAAAAGGATGAAACAATGACTTCATGACTTACAGGGAAAAAATACACTCATTTAAAAGCTATACACATTCTCAATTTGTCATGCTGATTATCATAAGCAAAGGCCTTAAGAAATAAAAATAATTTTTATACTTGCCCCTGATTAATTGGAAAATTAACGCAAACATGAGATGAAATGTAAAAAATTCATAAAACATTAAGGTTTGCCATAAGAAAAGCTGGCTTTTTCATGGTGTACCTTTTTTTTTTCTCTTAATCATATTTCAAACACAAGTGACATATATGTGGCAAAACTGCTTATCTGAATGCTCCTGTTGTGCATGCTGGTACTCAAAATTTAGTCAAAATTGTGGACCAACAAGCCAATAACAGTATTTGCACTGTGGGTATGACTGCTATGATGGTAAAGATAACAGCTGAGGAAATGGTCTCTTATTTTTGATGGTCTTATCCTGCAGCAATATCCCAGGGCCAGGACAGAAACAGGCAGCAGTCCACTGCTAAAGTGAGAAAAGATTGTTTAGCTTGCAAGCTATTGGGAGAACAAAGAAAATAGTCAAGGTTAATTAAAACCTGATTAAGATTTCCATTTGGGAATAGTAGCAGGAAAATATTACCTGCTTTACCCAAGGAAGCTGTGGCAGAGCTGGGAGCTGGTGCCAAATCTGGATTCCAGTGCTTTAACCATACTCCAAAATCAAATATGAAAACCTGTAAGTATAAGGAACAGACCTTATGATCATCCTTGAGGGGATAATCACTGCATATGCAGCTGTCAGCATCCGTCCAGTGTGCTGTGTGCAACCTGGCAAGGTCACCTTGCCTGGGATGGTTTTAGGCTGGGAGAACACAGCATGGTGGCCTCATTTTAGCCAGACACCAAGCAGGTGTGAGAGATAATTTTTCTAGTCCTTTAGTCCCAGAGCTTCAATATTGTGAACTCATGTGGATCATATTTGCTCAGGAGAGAGGATGCGGGCTTTGAACACTGATGTTCCTTTCAATGGACTATGAGCTGTCTCCTCTCAGCCCTGCTACCTGCCTGGGTGCCTGTCAGCTGCCATCAGCAAGGCCTGGTGGGGAATGTCTCGTCATGGGGAGATCTGCTCCAAGGAACTGAGAAGGTTTGTTACCTTACAGCATTGTTTTCAGGTGTTGGCTTGACAATTGCCCAAGCACTTCATAGTGACAGCCTCCCCATGGATCTGACTCTACGGTTGGGTTCATTGAGCAGCAGGAGGGAAAAAAGTCTGTATGAAATGCTCCTCTGTCTTCCTCAGAGGAAGCAACATCAAAAGCCTGTTTCTCTTCCTTTGAGAGCTGTGCCTGGCCTCAGCCATTACAAGGTTAAGCTCCCAGAATAGGCTGCGCTTCAAAAAGCCATCAGAATAAAGCTGGTGCACAACACAGCTGCTCCTCTTTTACACAAGTCAGATCCCAAGAGGAATGTCTAGAGCACAGACCACAGCCTAAGTGCCAATTACTTTCTAGATGCACTTTGACCCACCATGATGCTGGCAAAGGCTCAGAAGCAGCTCACCCCAGCACCCTGTTGTCAGGGCAGCTGTCTTTGCACAAACCTGCTGGAGCGGGGATGGCTGAGGAGGTGACAGCTATTATATCCAGCAGCCAAAGCTGCTGGGGTGCCACCAGCCTTGACACCACTGGTGAACCATTGTGAATGAGGTCTGAACCAGCTGGGGATGGCAAGAGGGATGCTGCTCAATGAGCACCAAACACAGGGAAACAGCACGGGGTTGGAGCCACAGTCCCCCTAGCACATGGTCCAAGGCTGACACCACTCTTCCTGTCCCTAACAACAGAGCACCAGGGCATTTGGTGTTTTCAATGATAATCCTTCTCCTCTATTCCTGATGCCTGCACATGTCTTAGGTTGCAAGGTAAAATCAAAGTGGAAGCAGCTTTGCACGTACACACAGGTCATAGAGCTACAGTAGAATGATGGATGCCAGACTGGTCATGGAAAAGTATACATGCCTAATATCCACCCCTGCATGGGTGGATATTAGGAGCTGAAGCACTTTGCAGTGGCTCTGCATAAAGGCTTTACTGTTTCCTTTCCTAGCAATGCCAGAGGAGGCCAAGGATCTCAAAGTTGCCACCTATAAAAAAATCCCAGACCAGAACCACAAGGAAGTGGAAACAGTAAGGGCTGGAGTTCAGGATCACTGAGAGACCAAATTGTGGTGGCATTCACAGCAGAGAAGAGCAAAATGAGATATTTAGATGCTTCAGGCAAATAAGTGCCAAGAGAGACAAGTACCAGTGGGGCACAGCCAGTTAGGCCTTTTTTTAAGTTCTCAGCTCTGCCTGACCACGACTACAAGGGTAGCCTAATGCAGTGATGCGTGTGACATGCACACAATGGCTTGGGAGTCACAAGACCTTCAACTTTGAATTTCCCTAATTATAACAGCAGGAATCTGCCTATTAGATTATACAAAAAGTCATGTAGCATATGCATGCTGTGAGGACTGAGATAAAAATAAACACTAAACCCCTTCCACATCCCATCCTGTTCCCAGCCTAGAGAAACAGTGAGAGACAGTTCCTTCCAGGGAAGGGTTAAGGAGCTCTGCAAAGCACATCTTGCCTCCCCTGTTTGCACTTGGTGTGAAGAGAAGACTTCAGCTCTTAGCCGTGCAGTCCTTGGGGAGGAGCCCTAGGAATAGCTCAGCGTGCTATTTTTTGTTGCTTTCTTTGTTAATAAATCTAAAGGGGACTTTGGGCTTTGTATGCAACATGGGCTTTATAGAGCAGGTCAGAGAAAGCTCCTGCTCACAAAGTCGATAGTGGAAAATGGCACTGCTGCACACAATATCATCACGCCTGGGACCTGAGTGTGCAGAATGCTGAGCTTGTTGACTGTAATCAGAATTTCTGCTTTGTTTTCCAACCTTTAGCCTCATAACAACTATGCTTCACAGAAGAAAAACTGGGACAGAAAACAGCAGCCAACAGGTTAGGGCATAACTGGGCTTTCTTCTGGACCGTCAGGATTCAACCAAGTCACACCCAGTCAACACAGTGTTTGCAATCATGACCTTCTCTGGAAATTACAGGTTTGCTTCCCTGTTAAAATGTTTCATCCAGCAACGATTTTGTGGCTCCATGAAGCATTCCTGATTAGATTTTCAACACTGTTACACATGAGGACTCTTGTACAGAACAGTTTCCACACAGAAAATGTGAGAATCGCCATTCAGCAATTTTCAGTGCACATTTTGGAGTAAAATATAAAGAGGAAAATCTTACTTAGAAAAAAATAATAAAGTGCTTGAAAACTCTTTAAAAACAAAGCTTTTCTTTTTTTCACATGTGTATATTTAAGCAATCACATGTACAAATGAAGCTTTTTTTAAGAGTATAAAATATGTCCTAGCACCATACACATTTCAGGAACTGTAAGCCAAAGTTAAAATTATCTACAGAACCCTCATAGGCTATTGTTCTGCAGTCTAAGGGAAAACAAGAAGGAGCAGAGAGCTTTCAAGTTGTCCAAGATTAATTCCATATACTAGAATTGGAGATGGGAAAAATACGTGGGATATCCAACAGTCTGTAAAAAAAAAAAAATTAGTTCATGTCAGACAAAGTCCTGTACTGGATATGTTAAAGACAGCAGGGGGAAGAGAAGGAAAGAGACACATTATGACCGAAGTAACTGAAATAGGAAGAAAGTTGAGTAAATTTATTAGCTTTTCTAAAAGTAGTCCAGCAGACAGAGGAATGTAGTGAGATCTCATACCTGTGGAATAGAAATGCAGTTTGTAGCACTGTAAAGTCAAGACTGTTTCCTTGCAGACAGCAGAAATCCAGCACAAGGGAGTCAGGAAATTAGGAAGAGCAAAATAGGACTGATGAAAATCCCAGTATGTCTTGTCCTCCCTACACCTCATATTGCAACATTCCCAAATGAAGAATGAAACATCTAGATGTAACTGGTCCATATGACCCCCATAATCATGGAGAGCTTGCCTTTCCTTAGAATGCTATATGCCAAGCTATGACATCCCTGGAAGTATTCCACATCAGTATTGATGAGTTTAATTTTTTTCAGGGCAGATTAGGATCAAGGATTAGCTTTTCTGGTTAAAAAGACAAAGTGTGTCCAAAAATTCTAAATAAATACATCTTCCCACTAAATTGAAAATTATTCTTTTTATCTGTTACTTTGCTTGTGAGGTTCACCTGCCAAGCCTGCTATTTTTCTCACTCTTTTTTTTGCAATTACTCAGTTGCCTGAGCAGGCAGGAACAGCACTGGCAGTAGGCAAAATCCCTGCAAAAGCACCTTTAGCAGGAAAACCATCAAACATGGCTGCCTTAATCAACTCTTGCAGACTAAGCCTTACAGAGACTTAACTGCGATTTTAAAAAAAACCACCCTCAACTCCTTCTGTGTGCCTAGCCCAAAACATTTGGAACTTTTAGTTTAATTGCATACTGCAGAAGCATACAACAAAGTATCTATGCAATTCCTTGGTGTAAGTGTTTTTTAAATCCAGGTCAAGAGGTCTGGCAAACTATGATGTTGGAAAAGCTCTTCCATTAGGTACTAGACTACTAAGAAAACTTTGTCTCTGAACAATGAGGCAACTCCCTGAGAAACTAAAACAAATTTCATTTGGATTTAAGCTAAAAGTATGGCTACAAGCAGTGCTGAAATTCTGTTTTCTGCTGCATCCTGAGTTCAAAAACCTGCCCAAATGGCCCAAAGGTCCAGCAGTCCAAAGTTCAGGCCAACGTAATGGATTTTTTCCTCAACTAGAAAGACAAATGAGTGAAGCCAGAGTTTTCTTTGCACGTTGACCAGAGCATCATCCAATTTGCCATGCTTTTTAGAGCTGCTCTGTATCACTACAAAACCATCTCCACTGCAGCACTGGATGAAAAGAGACATCAGGATGCTGCTACATTTTAATTAATGTATGAAAGAATTTATGTTTTTCAAATGAAGTATGTTTTAGAGCAAAAGATATTTGCATTTTCATTTCTTTAAATAGAAATAACAAGCCACATACATTAAAAAACCTCCCATAAAATCAAAGGGAAAAGCCCTGTAACATTAATTTTCTCTTAGGTACTTTCAATTCAACATTATTGTAGCACATGGTTCTTTGGAGCTTTAATGCCTACACTTTTACAGACCAAAACCAATCACTGCTATTCCACTTGAAAGAAAATCTGCAGGCTGTGAAAAGAAGGCTCTAATTGACTTATTTTTTTAAATGAAAAACTGTGTCCGAAAATTCTTTATGTAGTAAATTGAATTTTCAAACTGATGTTTATCATATGTGCAATTGTTTCCAGAAATGAATTTTTAAAACAATGATACTGGACAGACCACTCAGGCAGAGTGCCTGCCTGATGTTTTTAAAACTAATGGTTGCAGTAAAAATGTCAGTCTGAAGAGGAAGTAACAATTTTGTCTTCTACAGCTAATTACATAGGTTTCAAAATTGTATGAGGACATTCATTTATGGCCAGCGTTAATCAGGAGTCATATAGCTGTAGGTCAGAGCAATTATGTGCATTTAAAAGCAAGTCCATCATTTCCATGCATATGATTTTTCTTTGTAGATTAAGAACAGTTTTACAGTGAGTATATACTGCTAGACTCCAATAAAAAAGTGTTTTTCCTTGTTTTTAGATCCATTACACACACACGATTCATCCTGGGATTGACTGAAATTCAGCATGGTGGCCGTATTTAGAAACAGAAGTTGTTCTCAGTTTGGTGCCTTCTTACTGATCATTAACTACCACACAGCTGGCAATGAAATCAACCCCCCAGTTGTCTTTTAAATGCAATAAACACATAACTGGGTCATATTATTGCTGTGAATCCTCTTTAGCCACTTTTGCATCATGCAATTTAATATCCATTTGTAGAAGAGCTGACACTACCACTCTATTCTCATTCAATATTGGAAAATTTAATTGGCTACCTATTTCACGTCAGGCAAACAGTGATATAAACCAGACAATCTCTCACCTCTTGACCCTATTGATTGACCAAAGCAAAACACACCACTGGTACCACAAAAACCATGTGAGCATTAGGTTAGCGTAATTCTCCATTCCTGAGAGTGAACAGATTCTGGGACTCTCTACTAGTGTGATGAAAAAAAGGTACCAAAGAAAAAAGTTCTAGTTGACTGATTAATAGTAAATCCAATGTTCTACAAACCAATATCCTCCCGTGTATTCCAAGAGAGTCTCTGCTCCTGAAAGGTGAGGTCAACTGCAAAGAACAGCATTTGGATTTAAGAGGCTGAAGCTTGTAAAGCCACAGTCACAGCTGTGCAGGTGTATTTATGACAGTAAGCGGGAATGTGAGAAATGAAGTGGAAAGAATAAAAGGGGGGATGAAAGGTGAATTTTCAATAAAACCTCCCTGACTTCGGGCAGAGGAAAAGGAAAGTGATAAATAATCTCTCAGCAGATAGTTCTTATCTTGACACTACTTAATGGTATCCATACACCTAATTTCCACAGAGTCTGGTATCATGAGAAAGACTGCAAACGTTGGGTACCTGGGGCTCCTTTCCACACATCCTGATTTGTGATGAGATTGCCATCCTGTTCAGATTTATGCAGCCTACAAACTACATGGTAAAGAGAACCAACATTACATTAAGTGCAATAGCTCAGCATTGGGCCAAAAGGATCAGAAGAAGAGTGTGAGGAAAAAGGAAGATGCATTTCTTGTGCATCTTCAAGCAGCATGACTTGGGCAGCAAGAGGTGCACCTCTTGCCAATGTGGCCATTGGTACCTAAGTCTGCCTCTTCTTATCCTTAGCTCTAGAGCAAACAAATCCTTTAGGCCTTGCATGACTGCCACCACACTCCCACACAGATCAAAAAGGACCCATGAAGCATCAAATCCCATCACAAAAAAACAGGAAACTCTCTACATTGAGATCTGACCAATGGCACAATACAACGAGTTTGTCCCACTGTCAGCAAAGAGCAGCACAGAACTCCTCTAATTTAGTCTGATAAAAGTGACATAAAATTTATTTCTTCCTTTTAAAATAAATAGCAAAAGTATTGCTTAAGACATTTCTTGGTTAATTTTAAAGCTTTGTTTTGATTTATTTATTTTCTTTGCCTGAAGAGAGGGCTGTGTAAATGCTGCACTGTTAAGGGAAAGAAGTTCAAACTTTACATAAGGGCTTTTTGCCCAGTGTCTCTTGGCATGCTTCCCTGAGTTTTAGATTGCTTTGTATGGTGAAGTATTACAGAATAAGATAACACTGTGTTATCAATGCACTAAGGAAAGGCTTTGCACTGAAGAAACTGAGCCAAAATTCCTTTTCAAGGAGAGCAGAGAATGCATTTGAATAAGCACTAAATTCAGCAGGGGAATAGCTAATATGATTGGTTTTAAAGACAGAGAAATTAGTATTTTGCTGTGTTATGAATGTAAATTTTAAAAGGCCAGAGGAAGAACATACACGCTTTCTACTCCCAATTTCGGCCAAGACACTGTAGCAATTTTATATATCAGAAAGTCAACAAATGATTGTGATTTTATTTTTGAATGGCTACTATCACAAAATACCTTTGGCTCATTTGTTCTGGCAATATGTGTCTTAATGATGTATTCTGTACCATAACCAGCAAATGTTTTTGCAGCAGATTTTGCAAAAGTAATGAAGATTTTTAAGACACTTTTCTCCACCAAATTAAGCACCAATTCTGCAGACACTTACCCAGTTTATTTGTTTCCAGATAAGGCATGTGCATAGACTTTTATATCTGTAGCAAAGATAGGCAGAAGCTTAAGAGAATGCAGCCTCCAAGACTGTTGATCCAGCTTCTGAGGACTGCTGGACTACAGTCACCTGAATTGCTCTTCAAGAGCCAAGCCTTGATTCAAAAAAACCTTTCACCTACTGTATTTACAGCAGATATTTTATTCTTAAAAGAAAGCAACAAGACAAATGAAGATTGAAAGGAAAACTAAAGAAATACACAGTATTTTCTGCCAAGTTAGGCATCTGACAAAGCACCAACCACCAACATCATGGTATACCTTGATCTTGTGTTACCAGCCAATCCCTTGCAGTAACCTTGTACAAACTTCTGGAAGCTTCAGGTAAGAAGTCCGCAGAATTTCTCTGTCCCAAGGACGCTTGGGAAAGGCTGACCAATAGTTGAGCTGCAAACACAAGTTTCACCCATGCCCAGACAGGTGCAGCTCCCAACAATCTGAGAAAGAACATGATCCTCTTACACCAGAATTGATGCTTGCTCAGTTTTCCATTATGCAATATTTCACTGTCTCCATTTTTTAGTTATTAAAATAGGATGTTATCCAACAAGGGAAGGGGACGACAAGGTCAGGGAGTTGGTTCCCATCTCAGAAGTGGTAGATAGAGCTGCTGAGCAACATGTGTTTCTCGTTTGAAGCGTATCATTCATTCCTAAAAACAATAATACATACCATCTGTTGCAGCCATTCATAATTGATAAGATTTGGGCTGCATTTGACTGTGAAAACCCATTTCAACATAACTATCGACGTTCAGATGTAGAAGTGTTGCTAAGTAATTTGTCAGAGCTTTCCTACCATACGTTACAGCCAACAATGGCCAACTGTCTCTGGGCACACACATGTAGCTCTGGAAGCCCCATTTATTGAGGTACTGAAAAGAGTCAGCACCTTCCCATGGCAAAAAGAAAGTTTATTTTCAGTTGGAATTACCATCTAGTCCAACCACTCAATCATTTCAGGGTGGACCAAAAACCAAGGCATAATATTGTCCAAATGCTTGGGGCATCAAACACCTCTCCAGGAAGCCTCCTCCGGTGTTGAAGCACCTTCTCAGTAAAGAAATGCTTCCTGATGTCCAGTATAAATCTCCCCCAATGCAGCTTTGAACTATTAACATATGTCCTATCACCGGATCCCAGCAAGAACAACTCAGCACCTCCCTCTATATATCCTCTCCTCAGCATATTGTACAGAGCAATGAGGCTGTTCCTTGGCCTTATTTTCTTCAAACTTAACAAATCCAAAGTTCTCTGCTGCTCCTCACAGGACACGTCTTCCAGCCCTTTCACTGGCTTTGCAATCCTTCTCTGGATACACTTGAGCACCTTAACATCCTTTTTTAATTGTGGGGTCCAGAACTGCACACAGTACTCAAGGCAGAGGTTGCACCAATGCTCAGTTCAATGGGATAATAACCTTTTTTGATGGGCTGGTTATACTGTGTTTGATGCATCCCAGGATGGGGATTGCACACACTGCTGGCTCACACTGAGCTGGTGCCAACCAGCATCCCTGTTAGACACCAGATCAGTTATTATTGGGTTGAAACCACCTTGTGAGGGGTGTGGGTGTGCGTGGAGAAGGAAGGGATGGGTCAAACCTCACAGAGGTGGGGTGGCATCATATCCCTCATGGCAGACCCCTGGAGCCCACAAGGGGAAACCCCAGAGCAGCTACCAGTCACAAACAGCCTGGGAAAACTGTAACACTCCACATCTCCCGGAGCCCCTGACCCAGGTTTAGATTGGCAGGAACAATGAGAACACTGCCTCTTACCCTGGCCTGGGACCTCAGAGCAGCCAGTAGGTCAGAGGACACAACCTGGGAGTTTGGCTGTAGGGACCAGAACAGATAAAACCAGAGGTTTTGTGGCACCACATGTTGCAGCTCTGACACTCGGATGCGTGAGAGCTGTTTTTCCACAAAGTCTCAGTGGTAGCTATCTCTCCCTCTTTCTCCTCCTGTTCCCTCTGTTTCTCTTTCTTTGGTCCTTTCTTCATGGTTTGGGTGGCTTAGAGCTGGAGGGATTGCATGTGACTTAAGTCTTGTAGATTAATTGAATATTAACTTGGGTATTGTGGATTACTATCTCCTGAATTGGTACTGTGGGCAAACATTTTGTCTAGCTTGTGTAGCGCCCTTTTTGAAGCTTTGCCTAGTTCCCTCATTTTCTCCCCTAAATTAATAAAGAAACCCCTGGAGAACAAGTCTGTGGCTTATTCTCTTGATGTTATCTTGAGGTATTAAAGAACCTTTTACATATATATATATATATATATATATATATATATATATATATATATATACATATATATATATCAATGTAAAACTCCTAGCTGAGCCTGTGAGCCCACAGCTCTGGGGCTGGAGTGCTATGTGCCCAAATCCCTTTCTGCAGCACTGCTCTCCAGCTGCTCCTCCATACCAGTTAAAGAATCCAGCAGTTGTTCTTTTGCCCCCTAATCATTACTCAATGCTTCAGTCTATCTGTGCTCCCTCTGCAATGCCTCTCATCCCTTAAGAGAATCAACAGCACCTCCCAATTTGGGGTCATCAGCAAACTTGCTAATAGTGCACTCAAATTCTGTATCCAGATGTTTAATAAATATATTGAATCGAACCTTGAAGAACATCACTGGTGTCAGCCAGAAGTATCCCCATTCACTACAACTCTTTGAGCTCTGCCTTCTAGCCAGGGCTTCACCCAAAACATTGTGAACCTGCTTATCCCACAGCTGGACATCTTGTCCAGAAAGATGCTGTATCAAAAACATCAAAAGCCTTACTAAGATCCAGAAAAACTTCCTTTCATCCACTAGGTGACTGACTTTATCACAAAAGGATACCAAATTATTTAAACAGGGCTTTCTCTTTGTGAACCCACACTGACTGTGCCTGACGATTGCACTATTTAAATGCCTGTCAGTAGTAACCACTATGATCTTCTCCATAATTTTTTCAGGACCTGAGGCTAGACTAACAGTCTGTAGTTCCCTGGGTCTTCCTACTTGTCGTGAATTGAAATAACATTGGCTACCTTCAAGTCAGCAGGGACCTCCCCACGCTCCCAAGACATTTGGTAGATAATCAAGAGTGGTCCTGCCCAAACATCTGCTAGTTCCTTCAGTACTCTGGGATGAAACCCATCAGGGCCCACAGACTTGTCAACATTCATCTGATAGAGCTGGTCCCTTACAACTACAGTGTTCACAATTGGAAAGTCACTACTCCCACGCACATGTGATCCTACAGTTCAGTGGACCAAACAGGTCAAGGTCTATCACCATTATTAAGGACTTAGGCAAAGACAAGCAGTGAATGCCTCTGCTTTTTCTTCATCGCCATTAGTCAGGTGACCACCTTCAACAAGTATCACTCCCAAAGTCTTTTTTTAGACATTCTCTTTCTATTAACATACTTTAAAAAAGCTCTTTGTGTTATCTGACACAACACTGGCCAGTTTCAACTCTGAGATCTGGCCATTCCTGTCTTCTCCCTGGATATACAAACCACAGCTCTGTAATCTTCCTTTTATCAAGGCAAAATGTAAATTATTGGTTTTGTGCACTCTAGAACTGGTTTGAGAATCTGACAGCCATTTAATTTTGTCTCTGAGAGGAAATGGCAGAACAGACCAGTCCTCTTTGAGAAAGAAATGCCTTTCTTTTCCACTGCTAATTTCTCGCCATATTATCATCACTGCACCACAAATTTCTCCCAAATGTGAAGGCCCAGACTCATGCTGTTTAATAATCAAGACTGCACTGATTTTAATACTGTTCAATTTCACTCTGTGTATCCAAATTCCCTTCAAGTCAACAAAAAAACTCCCAACCATTTCAGTGAGCTCTCATCAAAGGCATGTGCTGAAAGACAACTACTCTGCCTTTAATAAGATGGTTTAAAGAAAAAAAAGCTCAGAAAAAAAGCCTCCCAAACTTAAGACATTAATTTAGTTTAAACACGACAATTGAACAGGTCATATTTTTAGTGAATTCTATTTGAAACACTGACCTTTTGTTTTCAAAGTACCAGCTGTAGAATGTAGGTTTGTCACTTTATGGTAATTACTAATATCCTCCCCCACCAGAGTCATCTGGAACATATTTAATTATTGACTTCATTGAAAATGTACATGGCACATGCTCACTCTTCTGAGTCTTTAAATGGACAAAGGCCTATTTGTTTCTTCCTTGAAAATGCAGCCTCAGCACATAAAGTGACCCTCAATTTAGTTGTCTGTTATTTGCATATACCATATATAAGATGTAAAAATGCAAGCTGACATCCATCAAACATTTAAGCACATGCCTTGGTGTAAGTATCCCAGTGAAGTCAATGGGAAAAGTTCTGGTGAAACCAGGAGCACAACTGTGCCTTGTACAAATATTCATGCGGTAAATTTATTCCTGCATTACAGCTTGTGCCTCTGCACCTCATGTCCCAGCCTGCACCAAAGCTGACTCAGGCATGCCTATAGGTACTGCAGGCACTCCCAGCACATGCACCCTGCCATGTCAAACCCGTGGCAGTACTCAGATACAACCATATTTTCCCTGGTACATTTTAATTGCTGATGCCTCCATATCTTCAGCTCTATACTGAGTATTGACTTACAGTCTTCCCTGTTCCAGGCACTGCTAAACTGAGTATAAATACCCAAAGCAGCAAAAGGATACAAATGTGATTATATTGATGCAGGACTAATTTCAGACTACAATAAGGAAAAGACCACTAGTAGCAATATAGTGTAATTTCATACTGAAAAGAGCCACTAGCCAGCCACTCCTTTCTGCTCTCCCATGTGAGGCTAGACTATCAAACTAATTTATCTTACAATTTCAATGTTTTAAGCACATTTTATTAATAAAAAATATCTCCAACACCATCTCTATGCTGTTCCCTGATTTTTTTCTCCTTAAGGTTAAATATTCAAACTCAAGTCTGCATTTGCTCCATGGACTTTACACTCCTCTTAGTCTTTCAGTTTTGCTACAGAAATGTGGAACCAT
The DNA here is from genome assembly GCF_047495875.1 of Pithys albifrons albifrons. Taxonomy (NCBI): domain Eukaryota; kingdom Metazoa; phylum Chordata; class Aves; order Passeriformes; family Thamnophilidae; genus Pithys; species Pithys albifrons. The sequence goes on along the minus strand of NC_092462.1, from coordinate 18,285,487 downwards.
CTTTTAAGGCTGAATTCAGAATAGCACTTAAATGCAGAATTTTCTGCTTTAAATAGTAACATAGGTGGAATAACGCCAGAATGTTTCCTATACAGACATTAAACGCAGACTTCCAGGGAAGCTCAGCTTTCATTAGGGCACCTAAATATAATGGACTCATTTTCACAATTCTCAAGAGTGCAATAGTTCCTGTTCTGTTTAGTAGAATCATTATTTTGCAAATCTGAATATCCGAGGTTTTGGAAACTTTCAGGTGTATGAGTGTGCATCTGTGTGGTCCTGCAAGCCTTTGCAAAGAGATCACATGGAAAAATGTGAGATTATTAATTTTTAAAGCAAAAAGGACAAAGGCACAACGCTGCCCCTCCCGGGATACAAAGAAAGGACTCAGCTGGATTACACAGTGACGTGCTAGCCCCAGCCTCTGCTGCACTAGCGTGTGCTCTCCAGTGAAGGACAAGACAATAGTTTCACTCACAGACATTGTTCAACACACACAAGAGAGATAAAAAAAACCCAGAGTTAATGAGGTGCAGCAGAATAATACCTTCATAAAAGCAGAGAGGGAAACCAGGTAGACGTCATCTGCAAGGTAAATTAAAATTATACATCTCTGAGGATTATCAGTGAAAAATGAGATCTGGAAAGGAATTTGCTTTTGATATTGGACAGGATAAATACTCACTATAAATCTTTTTATGTGGGCCTGTAGAGCGGAACAAAGAAATTAAAGATAAATGAGATTAAGGCGTTTTTTTAAAAACCACATTAGACATATTTAAGTTACTCATTGAGAGGAAAAGGACTTTAGAGGAGAAGATTAGTTTAGCCCCTCAGCAATACATTCATCTGGGAAATCAATGGAAATAATATTTTCTAATCTAAATTGGTTATCAACCCCCTTAGCCAACTTCCCATCACCCCAAAAAACAGACACACCTCAAAAAACTCATAAGAACATCTTTCCATAACCTGGCAATCAAGCAAGGTAAGTGATATGCCATGACTATTTTCAGATAAGAAAAATGTAGAAATAAGTTGCAGGATTTTGTTTGGCATTTTGTTTTGTTTGTTCTTCAAATGGATACCCTAGGGATGGCTCCTTTGCCCTAGTCTTCCACAATTCCTCCTCCGATTTAACTCCTCTTGGAAACAGGGACAGAAGCTAATCAAAATCCAGTGATATTCAGTCTGTGCTTCTGTCTCCTTTGCCAGAGTTCGAGGTACATATAACTACTGTGGTTTCATGCAGGCCTATATTGTCATCAAAAGTCGACTGGAGATGTTGTTAGCAAGGAAAGTGGAGGAAATGAGGAAAAAGTAATACATTCAGATGCATTTGGCTCTCTTCCTGGGAGCCCTTTTAATATAAAGAAACTCAACAAAGTTGTATTTTTAGATCTGGAAAGATGTGTTTTTATATTTCACACACTAAAGGGATTTGCCTTAATATACTCAAATTTCCCCCCTCCCTCCTCCTCTCTCATGTGCTAGAAGAAATGAACTTCAATCCTCAACTTAGCCACTGGATACACATATTCTGTTCTCCCTACTGACCAAAATAAAACTCAATAAATGTATTTAATTTCTTTTGTGGATTTATTATAGCACCTGGCAAGGATGGTCTTAATCTCCTTATACTGCTTGCACCAATGAAAGGAACCTTTGCAGTACTTCTTTTGAGAGGAATGAAAGGAAAACAGGAATAAAATCTGGAAATATAAATGTTATTTCCATGAAGATCTTTTATAAAATGTATGAAATCTGTATCAAAGTCCCCAGAGGGTGCTAGGCATAATAGCACAATTTAGACAATAGGTTATTAAAGATGGAAAGAAATACATTCCTTTTAAAGATGACAGAATTGTTCAGAGAGAATAGGGAAGTATGGGGGCATGTTTAGACAGAAAATTGGTGACAAATATCTAGTAGTCTCATGGAGGAAAAATATGAAAAATATGTCTTGGTAAAAAGGACCTAAAGCCAGTGATTCTTCCCTTTGAAACTCCAGAAAAGCACATTTGCAGGGGTCAGGCTGTTACATTTTGTCAGCATCTTTATTAAGGTAACACAAATCTATTTCAGGCACTACAAAGACGCCTCGTTATTTGGATGTGGAACCATCAGCTGTCAAGGTGGGAGGATTGTAGCTTATTACTATAGTGAAGAATGTGCCAGATTTTCATTCTTTCTGCCCAGTATTGGTGCAATTTCTTTTTTGTGCTGAAACAATATCAGTTATTTACTATGCTAGAAATGGGTGTGACAAACATTAATTTTTTGAAAAAAGCTAATGACTTTAGATAGCCTCAGGTTACCAGGAACCTGACCCTAAGTTTGCTGACACTGAAAGAAAGTTTCCCTCCAATTTAATGACCTTCATTCAGACTGAATGGCCAAAGGCATTCAGGCAACAAGCTGAAAGATTTTAAGCAACTTCTAGTTTAAATGACTAGATCTAAACCAAAAATATATAGTTTTTCACCAATAAAAAACCCAAAGCAAAAAACAACAGCAACAAAAAATCACCTGCTGTGGGTCAAGTTGGAAAGGAATAACTGGTACATTGAAGTCACACAGGAATTAAGTTACTCCCTTATATTCATAATCTTCATAAAATAAGTTACACTACTCATCACAGTTTTCCACCTTCGAATTCCATAATAAACCAATTATAGAGGCCCTTGGGAGAACTGGCAAGCCTCTATATCAAGAAAAACAGCATATGTGAGAAACACATAACAGATCTGTGCTAAATTCTTTGACTTATTTAAAGTCTGGATCTCCACACTGCAAACTTTGTGAGAGTGAAATGATGGTAGGGATAGGGATGTGAATTTTGCCTCTTGTACTCTACTACAGACAACTTTTTATATTCTCTAAAAAAACCCAAAACTTCTCCAAGCTGTACTTGCTTGAATAATATATTAAAAATATCAACAAATGTGCAAATGTCCCATGATCAGCTGACAAATTCATAGGTGCCCAGGCTGTAATAGCACCTTTTAAGAGCTAATAAAATTAAGCAGAGTACTGTGATTACTTTTCTGTGGTGATACAAACACCATGTGCAACTCAAAGACACATGGGAGCAAAACTTGCTCTTCATGAATACAGAGTTTTCAAAACCAAGCACAGTGTAAAGACAGAATCTATCAGTGAATAAAGACATTTCAATACTTTAATCCTGGAGATGGCCTAATATTCATCTAACTTCACCTCAAAATAAAATCCATAGTGTTCCTGCTGACAGCAGACCGTAAAATCAGTATGCATTACAGAAACACACACTAGAAATCATTTTGTTCCTTTATTTTAACCCAAACTCATCTCAGATTCAAAAATTAACCACGCTGATACCTATTTCACTATGTCTCATAAAAATGTTCTTTCTCCCTTCATCTCAGGCTACTTTGGAATTTTCAAACACCTTTATTTCCCTAGCTCTTAGCACTTAAGTTTTCCTTCTCTTCCTGAATGCTATGCACATAACTGTGCAGAATGCTCAGCCTCTAAGTTTGCAAAGCCCAATAATAGCAGGTTATAATAACTAAAGGTATTTTCTAATGGGGTGTTTTGTAGGTGCACTCTCTCAACAAACAGACAGTAAAAGAAGATTCATATGGAAAGGAACACATCCTTCATTTCTTCCTCTGTGGAATAAAAAAAAAAACAAATCAAACCAAACCAGCAAGTAAAGATGGGAGTTTCAGCAAATTAAAAAAAAAAAAAAAAGAAGAGGGGTTTTTGGCCCCAGTGCCCAGCAAATTGCATGCCTTGCAAGAAAGGCAATTTGTCAGCAGGAGAAGAAGTAAAGATTCCTTGCTCAGAAATAATCATAATGGATAGTTAGGTTTGGTGTTGGGTTTTTGGTTTGGGTTTTTGGTTTGTTTTTAATTATTATTCCTAGCCCATGCACACAAATAATTAATTTAACTACAAAGGAGGACTGGTTTCAGGAGGGAATTTGCTTATTACTGACCAAAATGCCAACAGTTGGGTTTTAATCCCATGGGAACATTTGCCATTTTCACTGCTGGGCCTCAGGAGACCAAGTTGTCTTGGGAAAAACAAAAACAGAACCAAACCAAACATAAAAACCCCAGGCAAAAGAAAAGCAGAGAAGCCACAAGTCCATTTGTTTAACAAAAACACAGCACTGCTCTCAGTGGGCAAACACTGCTTCTCAACCAACAGAGAAGGCAGCAAGAAAACGCACAGAGGGAAAGCCTGGAGGCCACATAATGGTCTAACAGCACTCCAGAAATAATTAAGAACCGTATTCTTGGGAAAAGTGGTCTCATTAAATTGTTTTCAGATTGCAATTTCATCCCATCTTCTCTCTCCTCTTTTCCTTTCCACCAGCAATCTTAGAAGAATGAAAATATCAGTTTGCTTTCTAGTGCTTGTATTCTCTTAAAAATGTCATTATTCAATTATCTGTCTATTCACTGGCCCTAAGGTCCAGCAGAGCAGATATTGTGCGCCTTCATTTAATGTTTTTAAATGCACTTCAGTCCACTTGTGATACAATAAAACTTTATTGAATTCTGTTCCCACATCACACTTACCATCCCTCACTTTTATTGATATGCGAGCCCATCTACTCTTCTATCAGCAATAAAAGAAATATTTCTAGCAAGGCTATGACCTTTCCTTCCATCACTACGGCAACTGGGAAATGTGATTTCAGGTTCCATGTTTAAAAAGAAAAAAGTACTAAGAAAAGAAGTGATGAACCATGCTCAAGTGGTTTTTTTTTCCCCATCCTCTTGTTAGCATTAAAGAAGCAGAAAATTCTCTGTAGGCACCAAAGATATTTGGTGCCTTCCTAAAAACTTATTAGCCTGTTTACCCAGAATGGAAAGGAAGGACGATTCATCCTTCCTTGGAAGCCATGAACATTTTTCCCTTGCAGGAATCAGTCCTTTGAACAGATTTCCTCAATATTAAAAGTGATGGAAGACTTGTTGCCTGGGTGTGAGACAAGTTATCATCACAGTGGGATACGTGATGCCTGAGGCACCTGTCTCACTCCCTACTGCTGCTGCCATCCTTTCCATCAATGCAGCAATGAGCTTGTCCTCATTGAGTCTACACCTTTTTTCCCCTTTTCCCTACCCTATAGCTTAAATTCTCCAATTCCCTATTAAAAAGCAGACTGTTTCTGAAGGAGAACAGAGCACAAGTTATTCTGTGGACTCCAAAACCTAGAACCTAAGGGAACTGGGAGCTCAGGAAAAACTGAAGATAAATCAGACTCATCAAGAGAAATCCTCTTTTTACTCTATGCTGGATCCTTGGGGAGCCTGTATGTTTGTCTCTAGGGGAAAAAGAATAGAAAAATCATTCCAAAATACCTCTGGGGCTTTCAACTTGTGCCATTTTCAAAACCTAGATAAAAACTAAATGCAGACAATCCCTAAATTTCAGTCAAAGCCGGGGGGCAATAATTGCTCACATGTTGAAAAATCTCCCCGTTTTGATCTGGCCCATGGACGCATACTCGAGAAAGTGAAGGGAAAGAGGCTTGTCACACTTAAGTAGGTTGTTCATTCTATTCATCCTTCTCAGAAATACATGCAGAACTACTAAACCATGGATGGCTTGAGCTGTAAAGTGTCACATACACACAAAAGTGGTATTTGCATTGGGAAAACCAACACATTGGTTCCGGTTTATCACATTATCAATCAAAAATCTGGCTGCTTACAATGACTAGCTCAGCAGACCTCCCCTCACCACTGGTCCTGCAAAACTGGACTCTCTTGCTTGCCACTAGTCTCATGTACAGTTTTGCATAAATCACTCATCTGCTTTCTGTGTGGACTCGAGTAAAATTGGAAGGCCCTTAGCATGTTACAAAGGTGGAGTAAGACAAATTGCACTCCTAGATGTACTGGCACCATGACAACAGAATTGTACAAGCACCAGAAGATGATAGTGAAGTGTTTCTGCAATGAGTGTTGACCTAGCTTCACAAAACCACCTCCACCACTGCTGTTCCCATTGCATGTTTAACTCGGCTCTCAAAAGGGAAAAGGGGAGAGGGAAGGGATGCACTCAGAAACAACAAGAGGGTACTGATCAAAGGGACCCTCACCATGTCAGGTTTCTCATACTCACACACAGCATACCACAGCTTAAATGCAGCTTGAGATATCTCTCCACAAAAAGATGTGCCCAGAGCTCTGAAAATGGTAGAGTGCAGGTCTGCAATAGTACATATTCAATAAAAAAATATGGAAAAACTCTCTTGGTCAGTAATTATTAAAAGAAAATCCAATTTAAGCAAATTGGAATAGTAATTTTTGAAGAAAAAGGGTTGTATTTAAGGCAGGTTTCAGAGATATACACACCACATGTTAAAGCCTGCTTTGAGAAGAACAAAATTGATTTTATTACTTTTTCTGATATCAAAAGTGCAGGACAACTGATACCACTGAAGCCCGTCAAATTAGCTCTGGTATCTTTTACCTACTGAAATGATTTGCTTTTCACTTTTATTTGTCAGAGGGCAACCAAAAAACTCACAAATCCTTAGAATTACCTAGCTAATGCAGAACAACAAGACAAGAGATAGGATCCTACTTCACCACGTGCTCACCCCTTGTCTAATCCACAAAACTATTTGCAGAGGTACAATATTTGATTCATAAAGAAACAGGGGAAACAGCCATCAAAGCTACTAACTTAATTGCAAAGGCAGCATGGCAGTTGTCATCATTTTCCTACCCACATTCAGATCATTAAAAATACTCAATCCCTACTGTACATTTGGTACTGAGCCACCTCTAACTAGAGTCATTTTACATGTTGTACACAAGGCTGATTAGCGCCTCGGGGCATAATACTGACATATTACCTTTCTCACAAGGCACCACTATTCTTCTTTGGTTTATATGCAACAAAGGCTACAGAGGGGTACTAGGTAATGACTATTGCTTTACCAGCCCAGTCTCCAGAGGGAACAGCACACCTCGTGCAAATCACAAAGAAATACAACCTGCTATGATAAACTGAAAGCAATCTCCCCTTACCCTCTCCATGCACAATGTTGCTTCTAAAAGTGAAAGACTTTATTCTGAGTGGAATAACTCCAAACTGCAATTTGGAGAATATTCTGCTCGCTAGGGCAGACCATAAGCCCCTGATGTCACTCTTTCCATGGGTTTAATAGCTTGCCCCATAAAAAGCATTCCATCACTGCATTTAGAAGCTTCACATTTTTGTTTAGAAATACCAAATATGGAGAATCCAAGTCCCTCAGCAGAGAGGTCCCCTTTGCTCAGAGAGGTGGCCTTAGCTGCATCCCTTGCCTTGCAGGTTCTCAAAAGCCAAACACTATGCAGCCCTCCCAGGTCGTAGCAGTAGGCAGGTGGCCACCTCCTGCATGAGGGATGGGGACCACCAAAGGGGCTATAAGCTCTTGCTTTCCCTTTGGACAGTGTGCCTGTCATTGCTCAGCCACATTTGCTCTCCTCCAGCCCATGCTCAAGGCAGCAAAGAAGATGGTCTTAGTCCTCAAGACAAATCCCAGGTTTCAGCAAATTGAAATCTGCTGCTCTCTCAATACAACACTGTGGGTCGAAAGCATATATTCCCATACTTGCTTTATTATTTTGAGAAGTGTGCTATAAGCTCTAGCCTGCTCAAACAGAAAACCTAGGAATAGTGCTGTTATTCACAGCTCAGCTCTTTACAACTGCTAATAAAAAGTGCACTCTTAGTATTATCGTTGTTATTTCTTTTCTGAGGTGTGACCTTTTTGAAACTAGGTCTGTAACTGTGTCTAAAAAATTCCGTTTCTATAGAGAGCAAATTGTGATGCACACTTAACTCTTTGTATCTCTAAATTTCCCATTTGGCACATACTGTTGTAATCTCAAATTACTGTCTTTCTATCATCAAAAAATCAGTCTAAATGGCTTGCCTGTAACCTGCCTTCATAACTGTGGAAGCTTATAAATTAGTATATTCTATCATCACACATAAAATTTCCCAAAACATTTGCTTTCTACATCCTTGGTGATATCATACCATATTTAAGATACTCATCAAATGTCATCAATTACATGGCCATAGGTCAGGTGAAGCGCACTGCTGTATGATTACAAGCAGAAACCTCTGTAAAGAGCTAGCAATAGCCTTCAGTGGTCTGCTTTCTCTAATGGGGTTTCCCAAGAGTTTTTCCAGAAGATATGTCACTGTTACACCATACAACACGGAAAAAATGGGGCATTATTAGGATATTTTTTAATCTAAGCACAAACCTTGCAAAGAGAACAATTTTTCATATCTTATCAGCTCAGGCTCATATGACGCACATGGTTTGGTTTACTTCCCCTTGGACAACAAGAGACAAGGCCAAGGCTGGCCCAGACTCCATAACAAATCTCTATTAAAGAACAAATGCAAATATATCAAGATACATACTGTAAGGTACACATTCATACTGCACTTCCAGGTACTTGTATGTCCCAGGACACGGGTCTGGAAACACATCAGGGCCAGCAACAACTGCACATTGGGTCCGATTACTGCATCTGAAAAGCAATAAAAACAAGCGTCATGAAACAGACCAGACAGAAGGACAGATCAAGAAGATGAGTGGCCCCTCCACTGTTAGCAAGAGCGAAGATGCAGAAGCCAAGACTTCAGCATCAGCTGGAGAAGCTCTCCAGTGAGCATGCAAAGGCTGATGGTGAACACTGATGTGTTTATCAGCTTATTGCCAAAAGAGAAGAGTCATGGTAGCACAATCCATGTCCCCCAAGCAGTTCTTACAGCACCAGGAGTTATTACTTTAAAATCAAACTGAGAGGACAAATCAAAAATATGTATACAGGTACATGATCCTATAATTCTTGAATCCCAAACTCCATCACAGTGATCTCAACTAACCTTAAATACCAGCATCCTCACCAATCAAAATGCAAAGACTAAACCAACAATAAGAGTGGCAAAAAGTAATCATTATATACTTTACAGCAGGCATAACAATACGTTTTACAACATGTTTGTAAAATTTTCACAGAAAAACAGTTATCTTGTGTCACACTGTTTAATGCAAAGCAATGACTACAAACAACAACACACAAAATAGGCTGTCTAAATACCAGATTATTGTTTTTCATATACAATCTATTAAGAAAACTTCCCAATCTGACCACTCACAGGACAACACACTTGCATTAGCTATAGAAGTCAATAATTTTTCCCACCATGGATGGATGCATCTCTTGAGACGATGTGCTTTTTCCCAAAAGCAAACACTGTTCTCCACGAAGAGGACACACAGGAGGAAGTGACCCTGCCTGCTGCAACGAACATCTTTCAGGTTAAGAGTACAGACACAGAGGTTGGGCCCTGCAAGATGCTTTTCCTGAGACACATATACATGTCCATAGGCAACTGCTTTGTGCATGTGTAGAAACTCACATTTGTCCCTGCTTTTATGGTACAAGCACCACTATCTGAAATTTTAGTGCGATTTAGGGATGCAAAAGCATTTAGCAAACAGTGATTATACAGCTAAAAGTCCTCTGCTTCTTTGTTCGTTTAAAAGAAAAAAAAAGAAAGAGAGAAACATAATTAGTCTTTGATTTTTCTGCTTTTGCATGCCAGAGAGAGACTTCCTAAGGGCTAGACCACTGCATTTACTTTCTTTAAGATTCTGCCGCCTCTGACGTGACATGGGACCCCTGACCCTCCTGCTCTTCTGGCAGAAGCTGTGACATCCAGCACAGAATTCATTTAGGGCTGCAGCAGAAATGCTTTGTGTTTACCTGAGGCTATAGTTTGTCAGCCTTAATGCAGATTTTATTTGAGCCCATAAATTAAAATTGATTCATTAGTGACTGCCTTAAGCTCCAAAATTTCTTTAATTTTATGGAAAGATTAATAAAAGCTGATACGCTTGCTCATCATGCTGTTTTGCTGGATTGGAGATAATCCAGAGGGGTAGGATATTCTTGTGTTTTCTAGTTGAAAGATGGCAGTTATCAAACCTAGTGACTAGTGTTACTATATGCACAGAAAAACAATTTTCTTTTTAAAAAAAAGCTAAAAAACCAACAAACATTTGTTGTTCTCACCCATGCTACTCACAGACAAATTGCCTGGCTGGGATATCACAGGTAGGTTGGACTGTGTAAGTGGGCAGTTTTCTAGGAGAGGATTTGAACATCATCCAAAATTTCACTTTCAACAAAAATCCTTTACTGGGCTCAATGTGCCTTTCAAAAAGCAATTGTACTGGCCTAATCAATAGTATTCCTGGCTGAAGGGACAGCCCTGGCCACGTTACATAGAGTAACAACAATGAATCAAAGATACCTTTCAAAATCACAAATAAGAAACCACAATTATGAGGAATTGAAAGTCAGGGCAGGAACAAACACATCTAGGGTTCATCTGTGCACGTTTTCTTTCTCTCTGTAATGAAGGATTTGCTTTTAATAGTCAAGCATTTCCTTGGGGTCATTTTTTTTAATGATAGAACTTGGATGCAAGAACCAGAAGTGAAAACACTAGAAACCTAGAAAGCTCTAGGTTCATAACCAGTGTTCAGAAATAGGTTTGGAAGGTGAAGGCTGTGAACACCAGTTTTAACCAGTTTTAACCTCCCCAAATACGTGCTACCTTCTGCACTATCAACAGAGAGACTAAAGCCACCATGATACAAGAAGTAGAGTGCGGAATACAGGGTGCCACTATAGGCTTTCCCCCCAGCTCTAGGGTATCCTAAAGGCCCGTCCCTTACACATCCCTGAGATGGGGAATGGCAAAGCCTTCCAAGCACAGAAACTTGAAAAGAAGCCAAGTTAAAATTGTCAGTGCCACCTTGGTGAAGAAACACAGAAAACCAAATAAAAAACCTCTAAAAATCTCAAGTACTATGTTCTGTAAGTACCTCACAAAATTTAAAAAAAAAAAAAAAGAAAAAAAGGCTAAAAAACCCTCCCAAAATATCCAAACCAGAACAACTTAACCTCCTCTCTTTTTCACACTCATTTCATATGGGCAGCAAAACTGTGTCTGGCTTTGGACATTTCGAGTTTCCTTTTATCACCTCAGGGTGAAACCATGGAGGTTTCTCATTCCAGCAAACTTAAAGGATGAGGGTAATTTAGACTAAAAACCTTGAGAAAAAAAGCTAATACCTGTTCAACCAACTATTACTGTCAGACATCAGGCTACAGAAATTTTAAGGGGAGAAAGAGGTAAAAAACCCTCATCATTAAAGCTCTGGTTGCTCATACATTTTACCACTTTCACAGCAGCTTCTTGGTTCTTTCAGTTTTGTCATATTTCTTTCCAGACAGATTAAAGGCCCAGGTGACACTAAGTGACATGCAAGAAATGACATAGGAGATGCGTAAAAGAAGATGAACCTGCAGCCTTGAAAATGAAGGGGGGAAAAACTGTAATGTATTCATGCTCTACTCCATTCCCAGAAAACCAGTTCATGAGCTCTTCCTTGCAAATCACAGGATTACGCATGGAATATTGGGATTTCACGGCATTTGGGTCTTGGTAATACTTGTTCCAAACTCCTGAAAGCCATGAGGCACAGTGCTGGGTACCGACCCTTGCAGTCAATGCAACGAGGATCCCTATTTTTTTATTTTTGGTTTTGTTTTCTATCATGTGCCATCCAGTGTTTCCATCCTGTCACCCACTCTCCCTTTTTTTTTCTTTTTTAATTGTTAACTCCTTACTTGAAGGAAGATTTTTACTAAGTACTGGAGCTACAATTTGCAGCATGAACCAGCACTGCACCAGCTTGAGTATAAATCTGTTTCCTCTGTTAAACAATCACAGAAACACCTCCCAGGTCCCTTATCTACACCCCATAAACTGCAGCTCTGCATCATGTTGGATCCTCTTCCAACAGGTTAGGATCTGTTTGCATTGATGGCTCTAGAATAACTGTACTCCAGAAAACTATAGCCACCTTTTTTTACACCCATCTGTACCTCTGATTACTGCCTTTACACAAGCACCTCTTCTTTCTAGCACTGATTCATCAGCTCCCTTCAAAGAAAACCACTTCTCTTTACCCTGCATTGCCCTCATGCTGCAACTTTCCTAAGCAATACCTGGACTGCTGGAGCATTTTCTCATTCTCCACTTGCTGTGATACCACGTAAAAAAGAGCACTGTGGAAGGAATCTGAGAATTTAGGGGACCAGATAGACAACTTTATGCTTATTATAGAAACATCTTCCATTTTATTAGTTTATTCAAGATTTTCATGGGAAATGGTCTTGAGAAATAGAAGAATTAAAGTAGCACCTCAAATGGTTTTAGTTCTCCTTGTTATCATTTACCATGAAATCTGAAAAGAAATTCATAGCCATCCTTTTTGTGTGTGTGTTGGTTTGTTTCATTTGCAGTCCTTATTTCCACTTGCCATCATTCCTCTCTCCCTGTTGGTCCCTGAAGTGCAAGGTAGGCCTGTGAGGGAAAACCCTGCTTCTCAGAGATCCTGCATGTCTCAAGCCACCTCCATAATTGCTTCTAGGATTTGTGGACACTTTGTCTGAACCAAGAGTGTCGACACAGCTCACCAAGGCCAACCAAGAGACCACAAATCAAAGTATAACCCAAGATAGGTATTTTCACCCCAAACTGAGACACTGATGGCAATATATACTCTTGTATGTTCAGGAGAAGAGAATATGCCAAATTCTTCTAAAAGTCAGTCCAAGGTACTGAGCAGCCTTGAAGTTTCCATCATCTCATAAACAGAAGCTCATATTATTCACATATATGTTTTGAAGAGAAAAAATTGCCTGCTGGGAAAAGTGTAAATTGTCCCGGTCACAAGCAGGGGGGGAAATAAATAAAGGAGTTTTATTCCTTCTTTCATTCTTTCCAGCAATGTTTATTCCTACTTTTTAAGGTCCCTGTTTTGTCTTGCAGATATGGAAAAATAGTCTAGAAGAGAGGTGTCAATCCAGTGTAACACATACACTGTACCAGAAAACACAGATTATTTTTGCAGAACTACTTCCAGTTCCACTGGAAAACTACTTTCAAGAGTTTTAATGTGAAGCAGGAATAATATTTCATTTGTTTTGCATTTATAGCAATGGGACTGAAGGAAACATTTGAGTTCAGGACCAGCTGCAGGGCTCAACTCTGCTTGCAACTCTCTTTTCAGACTTAAAAGAAAAACAACACCAAAACTTCACCTCCCTTCAGCAAACCTCCATCTCTTCTCCCTGGCAACAGTGTTATGGTTTTTTAGGCAACAAGGTCATCTTGTGATAGTGAAGCAGAAACACTTTAAGACATAAAAGCAGCTACTTATTCCTATTCTGGTATCTTTGTTTTTTCAATGCTGACATTGTTAATATATTTAGCAATAGACAAAGAAAAAAGGGGGGGGGGGGGGGGAGGAAGATAGTTTAGCAGTTTATTTTAGGCCTTACCAGAAACCTTAATAGAACAGGCATGTCAACAACATCAGGCTAGACATGTCTGGGTCAATATGCAAAGGCAGCAGAAAATAAAAGATCAATCCTAAAGAAAAGCCCTTCAGCATTAATCATCATAGGTGCAATACCAGCACGTCCTCCAACTACTCATAAAGGTGGGGACAATTTGCCCCAGGGCATAAAAACAGGTGCCCAAACCACAGAGACAGGCACCTGTCCTGCTAGGAACATCAGGAGAAGAGTAACCAGAATCCATGCACAGGTCCACAACAAGCCCAGAAGTTCAAACATTCATTTCATCCCAACACACCCTCTTTGTCCTGGTCCTTATCTTCTAAAGATAAGACCTTCAGAGGTGAAGCAACAATTTCTGTGACACCATGGCCAGAAGCTCCTTTGAACAGAGAGTAAGTGGAAACTACTGCAAATGGGGAAGCCTCCACCAAATCTGCAAACAGACTGTCAAAGTCCAAGACCAGGCTATTAAATACCCTGAAGATCAGAAAAATTTCATATCCATGAACTTGGATTCATACAGAATAGACTGAGCTGCCACATCCAACCCATGCTGCTGCTAACACACCCTAATACACCCTGCTGGTTACACCCCTCGCCTAAGACCAACTTCTAACAAGGAATTCTTAATGCCCATGTGTGCTGACCAAACTGCTTGCCTGCATTCACGAGCATGGCTGTCAAGAACCAAGGATACTCCTTCTCCCTTCACCTGGAACACCTACTTTACATAGATCTTATTTTTTGTCCTGCAAAGACAATGCAGCCATCACGTGCCTAGACATGCTAATATAGCCAAAACATCAATATCTAAGCCTCTTTTTCAAGGTCTATTATGCTTTTCTAATGGTTTTACAGTAAGAGACAGATTTAATTCATTATTTTTCATGGCAGTGCTGCAAGACATCCTTTTCCTTCTCTGGAACACAAAAAACTCCTCTCTGGATGAATGCTTTAAGAAAGAGGCTGTCACAGCAAATAACTCAGCCAGGAGTGTGCTCTCCCCTGTCAATATATGATATTTCTAAATCAACCCTTTACGAAGGGCCAAGAGAAAAAAAATAATGCCCTGGATAAAGTAAACAGGAAGCAAAGAAAAATTGGAGCTCACGTGATGGGTTGCAAATAAACGGGAAAGTAAAAAAAAAAAAAAAAGGCTCAAGAGAAGGAAGGGAGTCAGTGGAGTATAGAGAGGAGAGAACAGAAGAACAGAACCACAATCCCTAAGAAAAGATTTTGGTTCACCACCTTTGTTTTCAATAACATCCTGCACAAAAGCAAAGCTAAATCCTCCACCTGTTTAGCTTTCAGAAACAAAGAATTCCTCAACAGAATCTTTTTCTACCTCTGAAAAACCTTAAAAGCAAAGGATCTAATGACAGGGAGATGAAAATCCAGTTTCTCTAGCATTTTTTTCATTATGAATGGGCCTTTTTATTGATCTTTCAGAGCACTGAGAGGCTGGCTTTCCAACCTCTGCTGCGATATAATTATCTGTGGTGTTTAATGCTAGCACAGACGAGTCCCACTACACACTGCATTTTGTTGTTTTATTGACGGGTTTTAATTATCCAGGTGCTAGAGCTGTCAGATAGACTGCTTCTTACGTGATCAAACTAACACAAGGAGAGGCAGAGCACTCTAACTGCAGCCTCACCAAGTGTCTTTGTGGAGATATGCCAACAAGATACCCCTAAATTGCTATGGTTATTGTAAAATCCTACAGAGTTTGACAGGAAGAAAAAGATTCTTTTTCCTATAGCCCCAACCTATTTCATTCCCCTGATTATTATTTTATATTGAACAAAGCAAAATTAAAGAAAAACAAATCACCAAAACCCCAGCCAGCCAAACAGCAGAAAAATCCTGCAGAGCCAAACGAAACCTGAACCATAAAGGTCACTGGAGGGACTACTTTGATACATTATGGAGAGCCTGGGAGAAAGAAGGGAAACAGGTCCTGGAAATAATTTAAACACCAGTTTTACGAAGGAAGAAAGAAAAATTAATTGCACTGTTTCAACTCATCGATAAGGCCCTTAAAATTTAACAAGAGGCATTTAACAGGAAATTTACAAGATTTAAGAGTTTTAATGGAAATTTGGAGCACCACTGAAGATGATGTGTCTGCTCAGCTGCGAGGGACCCCGCAGATCAGTAATCTGAGGTCTAGGGCAGGACCTGCCAGTGGAGATGATGTGACTTGTCATCAACTTCCAAATGAGGGTCCGTCCCCTCAAGCAATGAAAGCTTTTTCCTCTGTGCTTCATCATTGAATGTCTCTTACATTTTATAGTTTCCTTGGATTTCTTTTGCCCCAGCCCCTTGCAATTAGCACAGTGAGGAGAGAAACTGAAATCCCCAAAGGCAATGAATGTGTGCTGCAACAGGAGAACCTGCCAAGTGGCCTGTGCTAATATGCCGGGGTACAGCATCCCTGCAGCAACAGGAAACCTGAACACAAGCCTGGTGAAAGAAACACTCATCCTTAGAACAAGAACAACAAAACAACAGTCTGCCCAAACCATTGGGTATATTTGTACAAAAAGTTTAGGTCAGCTTGGAAAACAGACCTGCACTGAGCACATCTCAGTCACAGTGTTGCCCCAACCACTGTGAGTAGCTGAGGACATCAGCAAGGACAGGTTTGCAATGTAGGCAAACATTACTGGATGGTCCTTAGGGCTAAACACCAAACCAGGCAAGCCTTAAAGCTGTAAAGCTCATCTTTTAAAGAACTACATCTGCTCTTTTACAGGTACTCTACTTCTTCCAACTCCATAAACTTCTGTAGCAGCCTAATAAAAAACCACTTTACAAAACACTGACAGGGTATCTGGAGAGGAGAGTAAACACCTAAAACAAACCAACCAATAAAAGGCTCATCAGTTTAGCCAGACTTAACACTAGTTAAAATAACTGTGAACAGAAAACAATCTGGCTTTTAATTTGAGCTAGGAGGTCAAATTAAAGGCTAGAGGAGGTCTGGGCTGAATTTCAGCTGGCGCTCCGCATTGCTTTGTCTTCACTGCCATTTTAACACAAGTCAGTGTGAGTTAAAGCCCATTTTTTATTCTTTAGTGCAGTTACCCAGAGCTGGGATAGCCAGAACCAGTTGCAATGGATTATTTTCTCTGTAACAGCTCTGAAGAGTGTTCAGACCCTCAGTCTACCATTGCCCACCTATCCCCTGAGTCTGCAGCACAAGGAGCCAATGCTCTGCCAGACACCAAGGTGCTGCATTGCTGTAGCACAGTGAGGAACCAAATCTGCTGCTCAGCACTGGCTGAGCAGAAAGCACATCAGAATGTGAATATTTAGAAACATTTTACATACAATAACAACAACAAAATCCACCTTGTTTTTAAAAGAAAATCCAGTATTACTTCCAATGCATCTCCCCTTGCTAATTGTCACGTTTTCTCGAAGTACAAGGAATTATACAGCCTGTAATAGTAACTGCAATGCTGCCATTTACAGTCACCACCCATCCCAGCCTCTCAACAATTCCTGCAGAAGATAAAACTGAAATTAGAGAACATTGACTCTAAATGGGCAAAAATAATCTGTATGCATGGGCTGGTAGGTTTAATGTATTAGCCTTTCACCTCTGCAAATAGGGTTAAAGAAAGGTTTGGGGCCAAAATAATTTGTTCTGCACTCCATTCTCAAATTTGACATAATAACTGAATGAAACAAAAATGAGTATGTCCAAACAGCATGGGAGGTCAAGCCTGGGCAACTCTCTGATGAACTCAAGAGTGAATCAAAGGCACCCAGGCAGTACTGTTTCTATAACCCAGAGCAACCTCTCTCCTCGTGATTCTTGCCAATACTGAGGTGATTTTTAAGTAAAGGTCCATAGATTTTGGTTAGGATGGCACTTATCCTTCAGCCTCTTGGGGTGAGGGGCAGGGAGGAGAGGGGTAAGCTTCCTGATCAAGTGAAACATAGGATCAACACGTGACAGGTTGTGCCTTTAGCATCAAGGCTAAAGCAGTTAGAAAAAAGATAGTATTAGTGAGTAAGCAAACAGCCTGCCACAGTAATTTGTTATTAATACAGCATCTGTTAATGGTGCCTGATTTTGTACAACAACTCGTGTGAAGAAGACTTGGCCCCTGTCTGTGTCTCAGGCATTAAAGTAATACAAATAATAACCAGAAACAAACAAAACTTCCTAAAAACATAATCCTGAAATGAATCAAATATGTTTTTGATATTAAAAAGTTATTTTTTAATAAATTTTATTCCAACATAACCAATGCCGCTTCTTTGATCTTCAGCCCAAAGCTTGAATAAAGGCAGTCTGCACTTTGATTCTAAGCTCCAGAGAAAACACAACATCACAAAACCTTCCATGCTCAGAATTGCCCAACTAAAGCATATTCAGAAGTAAGTGGTAAGGAAAAAAATGTGTCTAATGTGTCTAATGTTAAATTTATCACTGGAAATCACCACTGTGAAGTTCTTCAAAATCTCTAAACATACTGCCAAACTTTTTGTGGCTGCATGCAGCAACATGGGAGGGGAAGGAAGGAAGTATTTTTGAGAACATCTGCCCAGCCCAGCAGCTCCAGAGAGGGTTTCTCACGCTGTGCTCAGCACTAAGCTGCAAAAAGCCAGTGATCACACATCTCTACCCCTCCACCATCCCATTCCCTCCTCACTTGTCCTTCCTGGGACAGTTTGCAGCCTATCTATCTCCCTATCTGTTACCAGTTACACATGCCCACCAACTCTTCTCCTGTCTTGCCCTGTCTGATCACCACCCTGAGAGGGACACTACTTGCTAATTACATACCTTACCTGCCTTTAAAATATATGGCTAAAACCCACAGAGAATTGGCTAAGAAGACTACTCTGAGAAAAAGTCTCATAGGAAAAGGGCCTCTGAACATCTGTGGGACAACTGGTATTAATAGAGCAACAGGGCATCTGCAAAATCTCAAGTATTCTTTGTGAAGATCTGGAAAATAATTTGTTAGTAGAGAATTGGATGTTTCATACTACAGAGCCCGCCTGATGCAATGCTCAAAGAATTAAACTCTGTACGTGAAACAGCTTCCTTTGAGAAAGCTAAACTCAAAGGCCAAGTTTTCCAGAAAGTCTCTGCCTCCCACCAGGGCTGAATTTTTCCAAAAGGCTTGATTCTTCTTAGAGGAGCCACAAAAAGGCCCAGCTGTTCGAGCATGGCCTGGGACTCCTCGGTTCTCATGGAGAGCAGTTGAAGCTGATGGCTATTAAGCATTTTTCAGGCAGCAGGCTGTGTCATGGAGTGCCTAACCACTTCGGTAATTCAATCCAGATAGTTCTGAGGGGAAAAAAAAAATAAAAAAGCCTGTACAGCATTGTATGGGAGTCTTAGGTGGGGCAAAAACTGGGAAATCCACATTCCAGAGCATGGAGCATGTCTCTGGCAAGTCAGCTTTAAAATATGTGACTGATGCTGCTCAGACATACTAGCTTAAGTCCAGGGAGATGGATGAAAGGGTAAGGATGCAGGATATATTCATCAGATGTCTCCACAAATCATTTCTATAGTTAACATTTGTTCTCTGCTTTTCATTACTTACATTTCTAAAGCCACTGGGTGCCTTGCTGCAGTGGAACTAATAAAAAGGAAGATAAATTTTAACATCCCTTTTTGAAACATCTTAAAATGATCTAGCTTTCTTTTAAATGTTAATGGCAAGCATTACAAGAAACACAGTGTCTCAAAACAATTCACTGGGGCTCGATGCGGAAGCAGAGTCCCACTGTAGCCTGGAAATTCACAATTCTGGTCACAACTTCAACTGGTACAAAAGATCTTATTTCTGGCCCTAAAGTTTCTGCAGCCTTAACTTTGTCACCAAAACCAGCCACTCCTTTGCACAGACTCTCTGACTCAGGGGCGAAATTCCATACTCGAGAAGAGAAGGAAGTATTTTTGGTGACTGGCAGTTTGGAAAAGAATCTGAGCTGCCTGACAGCTGTTCGGAAACACGGGATGCCAGAGGGCTCCCAGCAGAGCATACAGTATTACACACATGCACACGCACAGAAAA
The DNA here is from genome assembly GCF_047495875.1 of Pithys albifrons albifrons. Taxonomy (NCBI): domain Eukaryota; kingdom Metazoa; phylum Chordata; class Aves; order Passeriformes; family Thamnophilidae; genus Pithys; species Pithys albifrons. Next base: position 18,265,974 of record NC_092462.1, on the reverse strand, counting down.
TCATTAACGTTTCTGTCTCTAAAGTTTCATATTTAATGAAAAAAGCAAGGGTGATATCTGGAGAATTCTTGGGTTATATTAACAGCTAATGATATTCCATTTGCCAAGAGCATGCACTGGGAAGCTCACTGGCAGAGATGGGGGGATCCACAAAATCAGGTGGTGTGGAGAGGGGGAACAGGGAGAGCTGCCCTTCCTCTTCTCCCTGTCATGTCCCCAGAGGGGTGGTCAGGAATTGAACGAAGAACCTGCTGTCGCATGGCTAGAGTTGTTCTACAACAGAAATAAGGACCTTTAATACAGAGTTTAATCCATCGCAGGTTAAACAAAACAAATGACTGCACAAGTGAGCAATTAAAGAGCATTCCACAGCCAGCCCTGCAAGAGCCTCACCATTGATTAATTAGGTTCAAAGGGCCAAGGCTAACCTAACAGTCCCCTGAGAAAGAGACCACTTAGCCCCTTCTCAAAAAGACCAAAAAAATTAAAAAAAAAAAATCAGCATTCTTACTTAACACTTGAGCATTAAACAGCTGCTAAAGCAGTGAAACAATTACTTGGGACTGACCTACATTAAGCTGTATTGTTTTATTACATTCAGGAGAAACTTAATTAAGCTTCTGTTACTTAATAAAAGCAAATAAAACTCTCCATTTTATGACAGGGAGCTGCACTGTTACTGCCATGTGAAGCTTTCAAATTTGGCAGTAGGGTTTCCCGAAAGCATAGCTCCCACTATCCCATTCCAACTCCCTGCATTTGAGGGATAAGAAGATGCAGGATATTTTCATGCATTAATGCTCCCTGAGATGCACTAGCTCGCTCTGCTAGCTACCACCAAGGTGGAGAGGACCACAGCCTCTAATATCTGTCCTTTTATTTTATGAGACCTACTGTACCTGTGCAGTATGGTCTACTCCCAACCACATCATGGGCCAGGTTGTGAGTACTTCAGTGCTGCCAGGAGGAAGGCATCAATTATTTACTTCACCCCAAGAAACAAAAAAGCAACCTTTTTCTGGAAAAAAACCAACCAAGCCACACCTGCTGGCCTTATAGTTGCTCTTCCCCTCGGACACAATCCACACTCTAGTGCGTTTAGTGGGTGAACAGTCATGCACAGGCAACACTGACCATTAACGGGCTAAGCTGGGAAGTGAGAGTGTACCATTAAGGATACTCCTGTACTAAGAAAATACATGAAGAGTTCACCAGTTCATGTCACCAAAGAGAATCCCCAAACCATCAACCTAAAGTCTGACTTGAATATTAAGATCTTAGAAAATAGTTGAAAAGCAATAAAAAGGACCATGACATACATGCAACCCCATATTCAGGTACACTGATTCACTGTAACAGTGCCCAAGTTCTCTAGAGGATTATCAGCCACATGCTATATCCTCAACATCTTCCTCCCTTAAAATGCTCATCATGTCCTCTTCCTAAACTCACACAAAAGACATAGTTTTGGGGAGAAATTCTGTCCCCAGCCTCATACAAGGAATGAAAGCAAGCACTTGAACTGCAAATAGTGAGCCAAAACCACTTACCAGCTGCCCCAACTCTCTGGACTTTCACTGAACTGACTGCAGAAACTAAGACAAACTTTGGTGAGGTCATGGGAAAATTTCTTCCTCGTGAGGGAGAAAACACAAAAAGTGTCCCTTTCTGAGCAGAGGCCATGGCCTGCCAGCTCTTCAGCACTGGCATCATGACCAGAAAATGACTTCTGAACACACTGACTCCCACTGTTTCCCAGACAAGGTTAACTTTACAACTGGCTTTTGGTCATACTGACCTCTGTGCTGGATGCTTGTGACCCTGAAGTTGCTACTGGATGTTTTGTCGTGTCCAATTCCACAAGTGCCCTATTGATATTCCTATTTTTAAAGCTCCCTGTTCTCTCAAGGAGACAAAGATACCAGCAGAGAGGTGACAACCACACACCAAGAAACAACTTCCCCAGCCAGAGGGACCCTTGCATCAGCTCAGCAACTCACAGAAAGTAGCTGTTAATAATGCCACTTCCCAGATTTCAAAATCACAGGGAGCTCTGAAGTCTGCACACCATCAGGACCATTAGTGCCAAGCATACTAGTCTGATGATGCCTTGTTCCTCATAGCTATTTTGGTCCTTCTCTCTGCAGCAGTTCAGCACCACAGATTTTGTTCTGTGGATCTGAAAGAACTGGATTTAACTCCACCAGTATTGGTAAAGACTTAGTTCCCATTCTCTAGCAGAACTTCCATATGGTGGTGAAGTCCAATCTCTCTTCTCTGCAAGGGGCTCCACTTTTTCTGAATAACTGAGGAAGCATTTTGGTAGGGGCTGGAAATGGCATCCTAGCTTTCTAGTGTATGTGGGACTATTAGAATAAAGTATCAGGTAGGCTCTGTTGCTGTCTGACTTGGGGAGCATTTGACCAATAACTTATAGGCAAGAGCAGCAGTAGAAAGAATTATACACTTAACCCCATGTAATTCCATTAAAATTGTGGTGACTTAAAATCCTGCAATTCTTTGGTAGTCCATATTGCAACCTGGCTGTACTGAGCAGCAGTGGTGAACAGTATCGCAGGTGCTGCAGAACAAGCAAGGTGCAGACATCTCGGCTCACCTTTGGGGTTAACAAAACTCTACACACACTCGCTACTGCTAACCCTAAAGGTAGCAAAATAATAGGTGAGTGACAGCATTTTATCTTCTTTATTAGTGTAAACAAGAATGGTTTTTAAGACACAGGTGGCATCTAAATTCTTCCTTCTTTTTCTTAGTGCATCTATCAAAAGTCAACTATTTTCCAAATGTTGAGTAAATGAGGCTTTTCCTCATCTGTACTTTTCCCAATCTTTATCTTTCTCCATGCTTTTTGAAGTGTTGTGTATAAATAGCCAATGATCCTCATTGTACTGAATTAGCCACTTGAGGCATATGGACAAGGCTGAGAAAGTTTAGTGCAAACAGATTGACAGGCAAACCCTAAAATGCTGACCAAGTAGGAAATTTCTTCTACCTCAACCAGCCTCGACACATCTGTCACTCACTACAATCATGCAGCCTGGGAAAAAGATGCTTCAGTTTTCCAGCTAACAGCTACCCACCTGCTACTGCCAGGGCCTGGGGGTTGATCCTGCAGCCTCTGCCTTTACAAATACTCTGACAACTCTCTCAAAAGGCCAGCAAGTCTCATCTCACTTACTCCGACACAACTGAGGAAATAAATAATGCTGTTTATGCACTGCGCACCATTTGTCATTTCTGATCTTTCATTGCTCATGCAGTAAAACTACATGGGATTTTATTCAAACCTCCCTTGCAGGTGTGATGAATGCTTTATTTATACAGTAGCATTTCATCTCAAGAAACCATTACTATGCATATACAGGCCTTTAAGTCTCTGTGTGGTATAAGCAGAAGGTGTAAAGAGAGATGAAAACTGGAGGCAGCACTGTAATTAAAGACACAGGGGGAATCACGGATGGCTCAGCTAAAACTGGGATGTGCGTGCCAGGGAAAACACACTACTTCAGATGAAGCATTCACTCCTCATCATCAGGCAAGGGGAAAAACATGTACTGGTTCCCAAGGTCCTTCTTAAAGGTCAGCATGACACTGTCAGTCCTCACTCAGCCTATCAGAGAACCCACGACATCAGCAACTGCTCTGCCTAGGGAGCATATTATTTCCAGGCAAATCATCTCCCACTGACTGCCCCCATCAGAATTTTGGTCTGCAACTGAAAAACCTGGAAACAGACGCTACTACAAATAAACATAGTTGAGTGAGTCATGAATGAATTCCCTTGAGTGTTGTCTTCCAGTGGCCAGAAGCCCAGACAGAGAGTGGTGAAGGAGTCTCTGCTGTGATTTTTGCTGCGAGGTACAGCAACCTTACGGGACACATCTTTGCTCTTCTGCAAAACTGGAAGCATTATGTTGACCTCTGCAAGGTTTTTTGAGAACCATAGATGTAAAAAACACACCACTTTCATAACTATGTTTTGGCATGGGAAATCTGCTACCCAAACCTGCTGACATCTTCAGGGTCTCTTTTAGAAGTAAATGATTGTTACAATGAAGGGCATCAGAACCTCTCCCTGGTTTCTACTTTGCATCACAGTCACCACAGTAAGGTTTGAGTCGCATTCAGTCATGCCATGGAACACACACCAAATGCTTCCCTGGCTTACAGGCATTTCTTCGCAACCACTTGACTCAAGTAGATCTGCCATAAAAAGAGTACAGGATAAGCCTTGAACTGATCCCTTTGTTTCTCAGAATAAACTTTCTTGGCAGTTTTTACCATGAAAGAAAAATCTCATCAGCTCCAGCATGATCTTCCTGGCAGTTTCTGTTGCTTCTGATAAATCTGCAAGATCTACCACTAATTCTCATAATTTTTGAGTGTGTGGGGTAAAGAAAAGGTGAGAGAAACAGCTGTAGACCAATTTCAGATACCTTCATATCAAACCACTCCTTCCTCCACTTTCTTTTTAAATTTCAAGGGGCGGGTGGGATTCATACAAAACTATGTAAATAGACATCAGACTCATGTTTATTGCCTAAGCAATAAAAGATTAGAATTGACAAATGGAGAGGTTTTTGGAGACACAGATGCTACAATCATTTTAATATAATTTGGATTTCCAAATCAGTAATTACTCTATCACATATTTATAATTTTGTAGATGCTGCTAGAAATGCTGATGTCTTTTTCTATGCATAGTAATGAGCAACAACAAGGGCTGTTAATATAAAGCCTGTAATGTTTGTATTCATATGTAAATAGGTTATGTAAACGTTTTAGACATTTCTCACTAAAACACTGAGTTCTAATCTAAGTGGCTCCATTCCTAAACTAGAAAATCGCACTCTGCATAGAAATTGTTTACTAGTCTGTCAGCAAAGCCGCCCAAGCAGTGAGCTGAATTTTATAGGGGGATTTTCACCTCCCCATTAGACACGATATCGCAGTAATTGACAACCTATAAATGCTCAGACAGATAAGCAGGTTGTTATTTAGAAATTTGCTTGCACGTGATGCCACACATATTCAGCAGAGGTGCACCTTCTGCGTATTCATATGTGCAAGCACAGGCACCGTTTTTGGACACTAAGGAATGCAGTAGTGTTTGACTTAATTAAGCTAATTTAGTTAAGCTGATAGAAACCCTGGTTAAGAGCAATAGAATCAGTTTAGTTTCTACCTGCTCCTAATAGACTTATGATGACACTGACTAAGGTACATTAAAACACCAATATGTCTCCAAGCAAGAGTAAATTACAAAGATTTAGACCCACAACTCCAAGTAATACTAGGGATGGAATAGAAAAAGAAAAAAAGGAAATGGGATAAAACGCTCCAGGGCAAGCCTTTTCACTGTGGAATGTTAACGTTTTTCTTACCTCCCCTCCCCCTCAAGTCTGTGTTTGTTCCATCTAATGCATGGACAGGTTGGTGGAGAGCCCTTGGGGCTTACACAGGCCATTCCTAACTCAGCTGGAGCATGGATACATCACCATGGCACTGACCTTTAGCGGACCAAAGCAAACCCCTGGGTTTCTCTCCTCTTTGAACATCATACCACTCACTTGCATTAACTTCAGTGATATCTGTTCTCACTCTATAATGCAGAGGATGACATCTTTGAGATTTTCCTTAGTGTTTCTAATAAACCATATCCAGCCTCAATCCCTCTCTCTTCTTGAATGCATATATTTGCAAAGGTGATTTAGTGCCCATAAAGGCTTTGGAAAGACAGCTTAGAGACTCCCATGGCTCCAGTACAGCATATGAGTAACTCCTACTTGTAGAGGAGACAATAGATGTCTTCTCTTCATCAGCAAAAACAAAATGGAAATGACAACAAGGAAGCAAACATCCTGCTGTTAGTCCAGCAACTTTCAGCATCTTCTACTATCTGCGGATAGTATTTTCAAGTTCAGTTCAGTTCTTCGTTTTTGATGAAGCTGTCAAACACTGCCAAGGGCAGCTACTGGTGTTTTGACCTTGCTCTCTTCTGCCTTCCCTGCTCCTCATTCATCCTTGATTGAACTTTGCTCTACTTTGAAGCACTCTCACACCACTCCTGGAATGGTATCAACACCTAAATCGCCAAGGTATATTTACATCTCACACTATCATCGCTTTACTCATCCTGCCCTCTTAACCACTGCCTTCCAGCAAAGCAAAGTAACATCAGTCGTGCCACAAAACAAGAGGGAAAGAAAAACTCAAGACCATACCCAAGTAGTTGAATTACTGTAATTTCCCCAGTGAGCTGTAGTGATATGCATGATCTGTGACAAACAAGGCAGTTTCCACTAGAAATTGGGGGCAGGAAAAGACACGTATATCTACAGAAGAAGCCCAGTAATTTCTCCAGGCCACAAGCGTAGACTCCATCTCTGCCAAGAACAGTTACTCACATGAGTAAAATTAAGAAGACTAAAGACTAGTTGAGTAAATCCATGCCCAGTTTGTTTCCAAGGACAGAAATTCATCCCAGCAAGGCTCTGTTTGTACAGTGCAATACCAATATCAATTTCAGCAGTTATTACAGTCCCCCAGTGCACGAACACTAAAGTGAATAAACCCACTGTGCTTTTCCCCTTTGATCACCTTTGTGCAAAGGAGTATCAAGATGCCCAGTTCTAAGAAACTCAGTCATAGGCTGCTTTAGATTTTTATTCCCATTCCTTTTGGATGTGATAAATGGTCAGCACTTTCTTGTGATGATGTGTTAAAATGTGCTTGCATCTAAGAAAAACATAGAAATGAAAGATGTTTTGCATGTTCACCTGGAACTTGTTACATCAAGTGAAATAACAGGCATGCACTCACAGCAAAATGAAAGCTCTTTGCTCCTGTTTGGTGAACCTTCACCCATAAATTTTAGGAGGAAAAGGTAAATTATAGGCCACATGGCAGATTTGCTCAGCAGCACTGGTGGTCTGACATCACTATGTCACTTACATATAGGTGTATATTGATCAAACCTGATCAGATTTCTCATTACATAACCCTTTCCAACAAGGATGATTATTTTTACTCAGTCAGTCCAAGACACCCCTACTGGGGGTCCAAATTCCCCTTCTTGGTTTTGAAACATAATCCCTGGGGAGCTCACAGTCTAGTCTGCAGACTCTGCAATAGTCTTGATGGTCAAAATGATGCTCTAAGATTAGAGAAGCATACAAGACCCTTGTGCCACCTGAGAGAGAGAACCTTATCTGAAGAACCCAGCCACTGTCCCAAGATCTGCACAGGGAGCAAAATCAGCACACTACATTAACCATTTCTGTTTAAAGTATCATAAATGATGTTGTTTAGTATTTGTGTTTAATAAAAACAATGCTTGCTTCATCAGTACCTCTTTTTGGCATAGCCATATCCAAACTAAATCAACCCAACAACCTCATGAAGTAAATGAGGCTGATGAGAGATCTTGTTGCTGGTAGAGCTTTCCTTATCCTCTCTGTAAAGCCAGCTACACCCTGGCCAAACAAATTATTTACTAACGGGTCTATGCTGAAATTAGGAGTCCCAGTAGCATGGTAAAACTTCTTCCCATGCTGTTGACCAACTGCATTGACAGAATGTCCAGTCTGCAGCAGTGTCCACTGGTGTTTTCAAAGGCTTCCCCCTCATGTCAGGAAAATCCTACTCAGACTTTGATTCCTGTGGTGCCAATATGCCAGTACACCCTTAAACATCTGCTCTTACGACAATCCCTCCACATTACTTCACAGCATAATTACACAGGCACAAAGTTGGAGTATCCCTAACCATCCACTCCAAATCCTCTCTCACACCGCCTGCCTCTTCCCACGTTTCCCTCCATTTCAAGCAAATCCTGTTTACTGCAGCACAAAGGGAACTGGACATCTTTGTTCAGATGCAGCCTGAACATCATCAATAAAACACAGAGCATTTGTATTTGTCAAGGCTTCTGCATGACTTTTTTTTTTTCTGTTTGTTTTTTGATGTTAACCAAGGAACTAAAAGGTAACTTTTTCACCAATTAAAAAAAAATTACAGCAGTCTTCTGCACAGGACATGAAGAAACTCTGTTCTCTCCCTCTTACAGATATTGCTGCTATGCTTTCTTCCATAAGAGATTCTGCTCCAAATGTGTCTAGATCCCTACAGAATGATCCTAAATCCACTTGGCTGTGGGTAGAAGAGAAAAAATGAGTGAAAACTGAAGCAAGGAGAGGTTCTTAATTTTGTCCCACAATTCAGAGGACTGGAAGAAACATTCATCAACTCATCTTTTAATCAAAGAATTTTAATCAAACTGCAGTTCAAGAAACTACAGACTAACACAGACAAATTTTAAGAATAATTAAACCACTCAATCTGTAGCTCATCTGTCCTCAGCTCCTATGTATGCTGGAGGTTTGAGATCATTTTATCTTGCATATTAGTGAGCTGAATCCTTAGCAGGTCTCAGTCAATACAGATCCCATGGAGCTACCACTCATCCCTGATGAATGCAGAGCCAAATACCTCCAAATGCTGAGCTGCTCCAGTCTCCACATTTCTTCAGACACTCACATTCATCCACAGGAACAACCCCCATGTTGTTTCTTATCAATGCAGTTAAAAACAAATAGTTGTCACAGCCAAATATTTTGAGGTGCTGTTTTCCTTTGGAAAAGGATGAACTGTTGAATCAAAATGTTGTCTGGGAGCATGCTGATTCACGTGGCTATTTAGGAACAAAAATTTCTTGTTTAAAATGCATTTTATGTCTTCCTATTAAAATAAATTATGTAGCTTTGAAAAGCAAAACATTCTGATTCAACAGAAACATTTCTTTACACAAGTCAGCTTTCTCAACAATTTACAAATGTTTGATCTTGTATTGATTCAGAATTGTTTTACATTTCGACTGCAATGGTAGAACCCTGTAGAACACAGCAATTGGTTTTCAGGTAACTCCCCAGAGTTACGTTTGTTTCTTCACATCTTTTAATATATAGTTGCTCTCCAGCAACTAGTGTGATCTCAGCAAATGCCAAGTAATGTAGCCTTTTTTCACCAGCTTACAAGCAACCTCAAATAGATGTGACATGACTATATGGTTCCTCAGAATATGCATCTACATATTTCTGAGTGTTACTGCACAGCAACTGAGCATCACGAACTCACTGGTCAGCCAAATCCCTTCATTGGTCCCCAACTCTGGACACTTACAGAACTTCAAAAGATAGGCTGAGTAGATTTGCAGGCATTAAAATGAAAAAAACAAGTGCACACAAGATATTAATTGCACTGCAGCCTAGGATGAACTACTCAGCCAGAGACAATCCAAGCCTTTTGCAGGAAGCAGGCTCATGAGAAAAGATTCATGATTTCAGGTTGGTCCAAGGCATCATACTGCCTTTTAAGATGAGCAGTTTGTATACCACTGTGCACATAAGCAGCCCTGTTTTGAAACGAGTTGTACAGGGTGATTCTTTCCTCCCCAAGAGGACTCTGAACCCCTCAGCGGCAGAAGTACCAGGGCATCCAGAAGTCATTGCGACAACTGTCGCTGTTCAGCCCTTATTTGTGATGATATTGCAATGGCCACTTCTGAGGTTTACTCTGCTCCTGCTGCTGCCTGTCAGCATTGCAGGAGTGAGGAATTAGAACACAGCACTTGAATTCCACAGGGCTGAGCAGAATTGCATATTTGTCTGAGAAGTGAAAAAAAAAAGGGGGGGGGGGGGGGGGGCAGAGCAAATGGAGCTCCCTTCCTACACTGCAAAGAACCTGAACTCATACATGCTTAACAGGCTGAGGAAGAATGGAGAGGTTCAAGCTTATGGTATGAGAGGCCCTCTGTGAAGAAAACTGCAGGAAAACCTATGAGGAAGGGTGAAGTACAGTAGTTGAGCAGGGAATCCTAGACGATGTCATTAGAAAAAAATAAAAAGTGTAAACGTTATTCCCCATAAGTTATTTCCCAAAACTGAAAAAGAAGGTTTGGAAAACAGAGAAGTGGTCACTGGAAAGGTGAGAAAATTACCAGGCCATTTTTCCTACACCATTAAAAGCAAGAACTGTACCAGCAGAATAATAAAATCTACATATCCTGGTAAATCACGGCGGGGGATGGGGGGATGGACGAGATGCCTCCTTTGGGATGTCAGAGTGCTGCATAAGTCACAAGAAGACAAGGAAATCTTTATTCTTTTGTCTAAAACTGTACTCATTATCACTCAGATTTTTAGCTTATGCCTCCAAACATCAAGACTGAGTTAGTGGTGAAACCAAAGCATAACCATAGTAAACTGTTACCTTTTTAAGAATGAGGGCTACAACTCTTTGCTTACAAAGGTAGTCATTTTGCATTTTTTGTCTCAAATTTATCCTTCAGTCATCCTTGTGAAATGGAAATATGCTGCCAGGACCAATTTATTATCTAATACATTGCAAAAGCTAAGGCTGTTTATTATGAGATGCTACAGCAATGTTTACTCAAACATTCGAGAAGAGCAATTTCACTTCTTACCTTAGATTGTTTCTTTAGGTACGCACTGATATTGCTGCTACCCAGCATCAGCTTAAAAATCACACAATAGAAGTATAAGCTTCCACCTCTTTAGTCCCCATGTTTTATTGCTGAGGATCAGATAAATCAAAGGCATTTTTCTTTTTCTTTCTTCTGCTTTTAAACATATACTACTGTATGTTGTTTCTACTTGGGTCGAGAGATGGCTATAAAATACATTAGATATTTGCTTTTGCAGACTTGGAAAGGAATTTAATCAGTACATGAATGAGGCTTAAAGAAACAGAAAGCTTCCTAATGCAAATGCAGCTGTGACTGATAAGAAGGACAATGGATAGAAATCCTTGACTTGATTAACTTAGTGACCTAGAAAGAGGGATGTGTCTCATTCCAGCAGGGCAGAACAGAGAAACACTCATTAACTGTTCCTTTCGGCTGAAAGGATCTGCAGCACTCACTTCCGCACCCAAAGGAGCCATTCACCAGAAACTTGGACACACTAGGGAAGCCTTTCTTTCAGTTTCTGGCTGCACAAAGTCGAACAGAGGTACAGGCTTCACATAAATAAGTGTCTTTCTCTGTCCTCCTCTCCCTCTCGCGCTCCCTGCTTTGGCTTTTCAGAGGGTTCAGCTGGTCCTAAACCACATACAGTAAGAAAGATTATTTCAAAAGAACTTGATTCACTTTGATGTGTTGTTTTGTTTTAATGAGATGACTTTTCTAAGGACACAAAAAACTCTTAACTATTTCATATCTGCACATGCACTGCGTAGATCTGCAGAGCAATTGTACAGGAAGGAGAGCAGAACTCAGCAAGACTAATCTTAGTAAGACCTTTAAAAATATTCCCAATATATCTTACACTCTCAAAGCCCTGTGGACAGCAGCTAATTAAATCTCTCAACACTTTTCTGATACAGATGAGTTAAGAGTAGTTATCTCTGTTTTGCAGGTGGAAGTAGAGAAATAACATGACATGCTGCAGAATTTAGAGACTACAAGCCATTTCCTTCTCCAACTTATGGCTCTAAGTGCACAACTCAAGACCTCACACAGCAGCCCAGTTGCATGAGATGAAGGGGTCAGGGACTGCCCTGGGGGAGTTTAGGCACTGAGAGAGAGAGAAAGGACAAGAACGAAGAACCAGTCTCCTAACCCCAAGGACTCGTGGCACACAGTAACAATGCTGAACAGCACTGACATTTTTACACAGAGAAGAAATGGAGCACAGAGGTCTCATAAAGAATCAATTAGATATTGCAAGAGAATGCAAAGTAAAGGTGGGGGAGTCATACAGAATAGCAAATGAAGAGCAAAAAGGCAGCAGCATTTTTTCCTAGGGTTGGCTCACGTCTCCACTCAAGCTATCACAAGACTGACTGGCACACAGGATGGGAATCCAGAAATGTAACAGAGCTGGAAAAGAAGCCAATCTTTATTTAGCTACGGTGGTCCTATACCTCCAAGTAACAGAGGTTTGGAAGATTAATTAATATTCTGAAAGGAAAGTCTGACTGCCAGAGCAGATTTCTAATTAGCTACTGATAGTGCTGGCAGGCTGCTTAAGAGTCAAGGCTGATTCTACTGGCCACACACAGGGTGCAGGCCCTGACTGAGTAAAAAGCAAACAAACCTGAACACTACTTACTACAGTGACTCATGGATAACAGGCCAAATAGAGCACATTAACACTGGCTTATGAGATGGTGGCCTTGCAGTATATCTCCAGAGATCCTAATAGTGCTTCCTAAGAATTAAGACATTTATGTCTTAGTGCCTGTGTAAGCGTAACCATCTTTCCTTCACTCATCTCAAAACAATGGATCTCAAAAACAGCATACAAAGTCATGACAGCTTACCTGAGACTCAGCCCTGCTGCGATAATAGCACCAAGCACAAGTTATGCTTGGCTAAGGATTGCAGATAAATCTATGGTGAAGGCAGTGGGAGTGCCCAGACCCTTCAATGGATGGAGCTCTTCCACAGTCTTTGGCTGATAGTATGAGAGTTAAATATTTCTGAAGATCAGAAGGGCAATAGAGATCTTCAGGAGCATCACTGCTGTGTCTGATCTCAGAAAGCCAGCTTATATTTCCACAGTAATTTTAACTGCCCTGTTCCCAGCAGCACTACCACCCTCTCCCCTCCAAATTCTTCTTATAATGGAAGTCTACCCTTTGGGGAGGTTCAAATTTCCCCCTGAAGCTTAAATGTATTTTTCCAGCCATATCTGATTTAGATCAACATTCATAAGAAGTAAGGGCATAGGAGAAATTTAATGGAGAACTCAAGCAGGAAATAATAAGAGTCAGGCAATAAAAGGTGACAGGCACTGAGAAGCAGAGAGGCTGAAGACCACCTAAGCACAGCTCAGTGCAGTTTGCAGGGAAGGACATCTCAGCTGCCAGGCACAACAATTCACCAAGGGCAGAACAAGGTGTGCAAGGGAGGGGCCAGCTCTGTGGAGCATAAAGTACACAAAAAGAAGCCATGAGTCCTTCCGGCAGGGATAAAGGAGTGCACTGAAAGTGGGAGGAGGGGAGGAAGCGGGAGGTGCCAACTGCTCCTGCCAGACTCTGAAGCTGGCACAAGGTGATTGATGGGAGACATGCGAGATGTATAAAGGCAAGGAACTGTGAGGAGAAGGAAGAACCAGCTAATTTAGCCACAAGCAACTAACACAGCCGAAATTGTGCTAGGGTCAGGAGCCAGGCAAAAATTAGTAACTTTGACTTGACAGGAAGATGCTCGGCAAAATAGACAAAAGACAACCCAGTTTCTTCACAAAAAGACTGTGGAAATGGAGGCTGTTAGGAGGAACATAAGGAGCAGGTTTAAAAAAAAAAAAAAAGAATCCAATCCAGAAGCAAGGAAAACTCACAAGGTGTAGGAAGAAAGGAGGCAATGAAGGAAACCTGATGTAGAATGGAAACAGGGAGTGGAGTGCCTGACATGAAGCTGGAAGGATGAGCTAGTCAGTGGCGAAAGAAAGAGCAAGGAGAGATTTGTGAGTTTGGAACAAATCACGTAATTACAGATGGAATAAATAAAGCTTTCAGCTAAAATCTACTTCTTAATGCGTCTCCCAGATACTTTGGTGTGTGCCTGCTGATAAGGAGCTAGTTCAAAATAAAAGGAAGCACAAATCTCTGAGTACTTAAAAACAACAATACGCTTGCCTTATTCTTCTGGTAAGATTCCTATGACTTGGACCACCCAGGTCCAAGCCAGGCAGGAGAGGCAGATCAGACCCTGGGAGGAGTAAAACTCTTATTCCAGGGAAGCAGCTGGCAAGGGCACGAGGAGGCAAACACCCAAACACAGTACCAGAAATAGAATCTACAAGAAGTGGCCTCTACATAGTCACAATTAGAGGAACAGGCCAGGCCTGATTAGAAAAGAAGGGGGAAAAAAAAAGCTACAAATATAGCCTAAAACCAAGGAGGGGGGGAAAGCATTAGTGTCCAAAGGAAAGCTCAAATGCTGTTTAATTCAAAGCAAATGACTGAAAAATTGCAGGAACCTCTCTAATCCCATCACTGACACCTTATTTTTCAGCCACCTTATCTGTTTGGCTTTATTTTAGCAGGAAGATAGAAAAGATTTTATTAATTGAATTAATAAAATCCCTTGTTGACGCCAGTCCATCCTGAGTGATAACAAATCCTTTCCAGATGGATTGTAATTTCCATTTATCTTTTATTCCTCTGCCCATCATCAACCCACAGGGCATGAAAACACATTTCTAGCCATCACTGGCTTGGTGCTAAATCTTCAGAGGTAACTCTAACAGCCCTCTCAATATCTTTACACCATTTTGAGACCACATTCAAAATCAGTTTGCTTTTGTATCCACACACAGATGAAACAGTGAATTGGGCCCAAGCCTTCAGTCTCATTTGTGAAAACCTTTCTTCCCAAAACTTATCCAAAGATGTTGAGGATCTGCTAAGGTTAAATCTGATTCAAAAGCTGAAAGCTTAGATTTGAAGATGCACTGCATGTTTGGGTTCATCCCCATGCCCTTTACCAATACAAATCATGCTTTCAGTGCTGCTCAGTATAGTCCTGAGTGTGAATCTGCATGGCTAAATTACTGACTGTGACTTCAGGAAACTGTATTAATTACACGATCGAAATTTGCAGGAAGCGAGCAAGAAGGGCCTCCCTTCTAATAAAGAAACAAAAAAGACTGTGGACAATCAAGAGCAGAAAATCCTATTTTAGCGCTGCAGCTCCATGTGTGCAGATCATTAATTAATCTCTTTGTACATCACAGGATTCTGCCCTTCAGTTGAACCCTTAGCCAGGCTCCAAAAGGATCCTAGCAGCTCTCTTCCCTCTCTTTTTCCTTCCATACAAGGCAGCCACAATGAAACCCCCATGGTCAAAGGGGGTGAAAGCTCCTCCTAAGTCCATCATGGGTAAGGAAAGGCAGAAAGAGCAATACAGACAATATCTTTTCTCAGCTGTTTTTAAACAACATATCCTTTTATCATCACTAATGATTTCCTGCATCAACTTGAAAGAACAAGCTCCTTCCCTGTTCAGTGATAGTTAAGGGATTAAAACAGAATTCCCTCACTGTAAGCAACAATCACGTACAGTGCAAACTCCTTAACCTGAATTAAGCCCAAAGAAAACGTATTTAAAAAGAAAGGAGCAAGAGATGCTGAAAATCTCTGTCAAAAAGTAATGTTAAAGCCACTCAGTTGTTGAAAACAAATAATAGCTTATTAATTTACCAGGAAAGAACATGCTCTCAAACTTCAGCCCAAATTTCCAAGAGCTACTACAAAGAGACTTGGGAGTTCTGATGGCATGGCCTGGAGAGATGACCCCAGAGCAAGATAGGGGCTCATTCAGGTCTCCTATCTTGGATTGTCCAAAACCATCAAAAGAAAAACATTCAGCAAAATGACAGCGAGGAGGGTCTCAAAGCCTGCGGCAAATAGCTGGGAGACAGGCATGAAGACTGCCTTAACCTTTCATTTTGCACAAGTGGCACTTTAGCACTGTACCTTTTGCAGCTGGGTCGCTACATGACAGGGAGCAGCAAAATGAAAAGGAACATCCAGAACTACAAGGCCACATTAAGGTGCATTTCATTAGGTCTAGGTTTCCATGCAAAAAGAGAAGAACTGCTGTTCAGTCAAGTCCAAAAAAGAAGACATCTCTTTCCACTTGGCATAAACATTTCAAAACAACTACAGTTCCATTAATTGACCTATGTTTAACTGTTGTGTTCACATAAAAGCAATCAACAGTGGCACTGAAAGCCACAATGAACTAGTGTGTTAAATGATTTTTGACTCCTCTCTGTAGTGGTCACTCAACTCTGCAGTGAGCCAATTAAAACATGTTTATTTTAAGGATTAATAAAAAACAGCCTTGATAAAATAAATCAGGTTTATTTTCCCTAATTATTTTTCCTGTTTTCTCAAATGACTTACCTGTGCTTATTGAAATATTCCCAAGTACCTACAGGTAGACACTTAATGATTTTAATAGGGAAAAGGTTTCAACTACTATGTTCAAATGTTAATCTTATCTGTATAAAATCACACTCCCAAAAATAGAATTTAATTTTACTGAGCAATATGTACAGGGATATGCTATTACTAAGTTCCTAGTTTCAAGCATAACTTTGCTTGTCATATAGGCAGATACATGTAAATGCACACAACTTTTTCAAAATATACTTTAAAAAATACACTCACATAAATACACATATATAATACACAAACACACAGATTTAATGTACAGGTATAGCATGTATCCAAGAAGATGCCATCCAACAAATGGTGAGGATTCTGAGAATGACTAAAAACAGGGTAATAGCACATTACAACCCTTGCTCTTTGCACGGGTTTCCTAGAGGTTTTGTGTGGATGACTGAGGACTGCTACTACATCTACTATGTTGCATGCGGGGAGGTTTGGACATCTGGTAGAGCAGCTGAAGTTACTGTATGTCCAGAAATCTTGGCTGTGCATACTGTGCAGACACGGGTGAAACTGCATAGCACAGGTATAAAGGATTCAGGAATTTACAAAAATTTTGAGTTAAAGGGGCAGGCAATGAGGCAACTGATGTACATTTAAACACTCCCATTGACAGAACATCCAGCTTATTTTCTGAGCAGGAAAGAATCCAGCAGAAAGTTATGGACATAAAGCTGGAAGCTTCCTATACTCTACCATTGAAACACTGCTCACAAGATGCTGTGGTCAGAGACACCCTTAGATTCAAGACAAGGAAATTCTCAGTGCTACATATACTGACATTTGTCTTCATTTTCATTCAAACAGAAAAATACCTCTTAGCTTAAAAAGGGAAAACAAACTCAATACACTACCCATTAAAAGAAAATAAAATTTAAAATTAAAAGAAACAATATATTCCGATCCTAAGCATCTGAAGTGACTGTATCACAACCAAAACCTAACACAGATTTCTTAATTGGGGCAAAAGTCACCTGTGAAAACTTCATCTCCATATTGTACATTCTGTGCAAAGTAGCTTTCATTTCCCTTTCCTATTTGGCTGCCAAAATGAAGAACTGGGAAGCATTTACCCAAAGCCTGGCAGAGTCTGTCAAAGATTTAGTACCATAATTGATGGGAAATCTCGTATGTTTAGACAGGATTGACTGACATCAGGCTCTACAACACAGCGTGCCAAAACTCTCATGCCATTACAAAACATGTCCAACAAAAAAAGTGGTCCAAGTTCTGGCAGTGTATAATGACAGCTTGCTTGGATACAACCAAAAGCGGTTTCATCCAAAAGATACAGAACATGGATCATTTTTGTGAACTACTAAAAATGGGTGTATGGCCAATAATATGTAAAAGACACTGAAACAGAGACTGTTAAACAATGGAGCTATATGGGACAGTGGCATCACTGTTACAAAAGGAAGTGAAGACTATCATGTTCTTCAGGTAGGGGGAAAATATGAGGGGCTGTAGGGACTAGAATTAATAACAGTATAACTATCTATAAAGCTTTGCAACTACAACGGATGCCAGATCATTAGTATTCTCGACTCAGACTTTTCATGGTGAGGAGAAAACTGGAAGCTGTGAGCAGAGCAACAAAAAAAAGAAAGAGATCAGGCTCAAACTGCAAGGTGAATTTAAATATGCAGTTCTTGCCCAATGGGAGTTTAGTCAAGAAACACAAAATACATCAGAAATATTTAGCAAAGTATAACTCTCCACAAAGGCATGTGCACACTGCTGTCTTGCATAGTATTGCCAAATTGAGTTACTCGAGGTCTGATTACTAACTCTATTGACAAGTGTTCAGAAGCTCAAACTAACTAGATATAGCAGTTTTCTAACCAATATGACAATATTATCACCAAATAGGAGGAAGGCTTCAAAATAAAGATTGTACTCACTAATGCTGGTATGGACAATATATCAAATGTGCTATCAAAAAACGCTTGCGATGTAACTGTCTAAACATTTTTAGATTACATTTCCTGCAAGGCTCATTTCCTGTGATATATATGCAGGTTTAACATGAATGTGCAGCTTTTGCACACTAAGCTATGTCATATTTTTGCTGGTTATTTGCTTTATGATTTTTTTAAGATGTCTCTAGGCAGGCAAAAGGTTTACAGCTCCAAGCTCCTCAGAAGAAGCTGAGAGTATCCACTGGAAGAGAGGCTTTCAAAGATCAAAAAAAAGAAACATCCTATCCCCAAAACCCCAAAATATTAATGGTCAGCTGAATTCTATTTCTTTTTTTGGCTGGCATATCTAAAAAAAGCAGTTGTAACCAAATTCCTCTCTCCCTCTGCCAACTCATCATTCAGAACCAAAAATCTGTAATGCCAATGCAAGTTTTCTGCAACACTAATATAATAAACTCTAGTAGTGTAAAGGATATAAAATAAGGCAAAGTATTTTATTACATTTCTTGACCAACTCTTCAGATGCAACTTTTTGGCAGCCTAATAGTGTTGAAGCTGTTCATCCTGGTGAAGAGAAGGCTCCAGGGAGACGACCTAGCAGCCTTCCAGTCCTTAAAGAGGTTTGCATGAGAGCTGGAGAGGGACTTTTTAAAAAGGGCATGTACCAATAGTACAAGGAGAAACGGCTTTAAGATGACGATGATTAGATTTACATTAGATATTAAGAAGAAATTCTTTACTGTGATGGTAGCGAGGCACTGAAACAGGTTGCCCGAGAACCTGTGGATTCTCCACCCCTGGATGTGTTGAGGGCCAGGCTGGATGGGACTCTGAGCAACTTGGTCTAGTGAAAAGTGTCCCCTCCCTGGCAGGGAGGTTAGAACTAGGTGATTTTAAGGTCCTTTCCAACCCAAATCATTTAACCTCCAAAAAAAAAAAACCAACAAAAAAACCCCAAAAACCCACCAAAACAAACACCAACCCCCCCTTCCCGCCCAATAAACACACCAAAACAACCACAAAAACCCCTCACCAAAATATCAAACTAAAAAAACTCCTCTCATGAATAACAATAAAAATTATTTCTTCACCTAAAAGTTAGTAGAGTTTATTAAACACAGAGTCAAACTGCAAAGATATTTTAAGTATTGGTCGCATACATAAAACCATACACCTACTAAGATTAGCATTAGGATGATAAAGAAACTCAAATTAATTATCAGAGAAAATTACTTTTTTTTCCCCAATACTTGTCATACTTTTTATGAGGCTATTACAAAAAACAAACTCTGCATTAAAATCCAAGATTCATGGAAAAGGAAGGCAGTTCTACGTAAGTGCATTTCTTACTACTTAATGCTGCATAGCTTTTGTGGGTAGAAAACCATACAAATCAACCACAAATATGGAATTCTTAAGTGGTAAAAGATGCATGCCCTAACTCCAAATTAACAGTAAGGTGGTGATGTTTGTATTATTTTTGCTGGGCTATTTCTTCATTACAATAATTCTTTATTTCTTCACCACAAAATCACTTGTGTTGGAAAAGACGGCAAAGATCATCGAGTTCAACGTTTGACTGAACACCACAATAATCAACCTAACCACAGAGCACCAAGTTCCACATCCAGTCACTTCTTGAACACCTCCAGGAATGGTGACTCTACCACCTCCCTGGCAAGTCCCCATTCCAATGCTTCACAACTTTTTCTGTTAAGAAATTCCTCCTGATGTCCAAACTGAACCTCCCCTGACAAAACTTGAGGCTATCGCCACTCGCCCTCCTGATGGTTGCTTGGGAAAAGAGGCAGACCCCCATCCAGTTACAACCTCCTTTCAGGTAGAGAGCAAAAAGATCTCCCCTGAGACCATCCTTTTCTTCAGACTGAATCCCCCCCAGCTGCCTCAACCATTATTCATAGGACTCACTCTGCAGACACTTGATCAGCTCTGTTGCCCTTCTCTGGACTCGGTCCAGCACCTCAAGGTCTTTCTTGCAGTAACGGGCCCAGAACCGGACACAGCACTCAGGGTGCAGCTTCAGCAGTGCCGAGTACAGGCAGAGAATCACTGCCCTCATCCTGCTGGCCACACTATTTCTGATACAGGCCAGGATGCCATTGGCCACCTTAGCCACCTGGGCACATTTGCTGGGTCATGTTCAGCCGCTGTCGACCAGCACCCCCAAGTCCTTTGCTGGGCTGCTTCACAGCCACTCATCCCCCACCTGTAGCGCTGCATTGGGGTTGTTGTGACCCGAGGGCAGGACTCACACTTCACCTTGTTGAACATCATACCTCTGGCCTCAGGCAGATCTATCTGCAGAGCCTTCCTAGCCTCCAGCAGATCAACACTCCCACCCTGCTTAGCGTGAACTTAAAGATACATTCAATCCCCTCATCCAGATCATCAATAAAGATATTAAACAGGACTGAACCTTGGGAAGCGCCACTAGTGACCAGCCACCAACTGAATGTGGCCTCATTCACCACCACTCTCTGGGCCCAGCCATCCAGCCAGTTTTTAACCCAATGAAAGAGTGCAATGCACCTGTCCAAGCCATGGGCTGCCATCTTCTCCAGGAGAATTATACCTAAGAAATGCAAGGAAAGGTAGGAAGTGCTTGGGATTATAAAGAATACATGTAATGAATGATTATTTTAATATTCTGACATAAGTTTTTTAATAAAATGGCTGATAAGGAAACAAGATTCATCTGAAATCATGTTTTCCTTACACAGAAGCTTAAACATCATGCATTAATCCCCTTAATAATATAACATTGATTTAAGAAAAACAAACAAAAATACACAATAGAAAGATGTCTTCCTGACATTTTTGAGCACACATCTCTCTCAAATAAAAGGATTTCTAAATAGCCAGTATTAAAATACTGTTGTAAAAATCAAAATGGTCAAACACTACGTGCCTTCATAATCTAGAGATTAAGGAGAAAAACCTGGCCAGTCTGATAACGGTGAAAACAAAATCACCAATTCTGGAAACTTCAGAAAGCTGTTCCAGGACTTCTCTCCTCTCTGCAAAACTGGGAAATCCAATAAAGCTGGTAAAAGACCAAGTGCCCTCACAGAAGCAAATTATGGCCCTGATCCTGCAAATAGCTCAGAAGTGCTTCCAGGACTAGGGTGGATGAATTGAAATAATTTACTTTTTTCTAGCTTGTGACTGCAGCATCATCTATATTCTGTACAGAAGACAATTCATTGCAGGCAGGCAAACAAATTAGATATTCTTGGGGTTTGCAAGCTGAGCTTGTTATTTATCATTAACAACTGCAGTAATTATGCTGCAAATGGCCACCTATTTAAATTACTTGGGCATTTGTGTTCCAGACAGACTACTGGGAAATCTGGGCACATGGGGTTTTAAGGAAGAAAGTCTATAGTTCAATAATTGAGTTTGATCTTACTATAAAGAGAGGAATCCTTGGGAAGAAAACATAAACATGTGCAGTCTGAAGAGCAGCCAAGCATACAAACTGCTACCACACATGAGCTTACATGGAACAGCCATATCCTATATGCTCCTCTGTGGAGCAACAACTGACTAAGTGGTGTGACTGCTGATCTTCCTTTGGCCTCCCATCCGTTTCTGCCCACCTCTGTACCCAGAGTATCTGCCTTAATTCAGAGCTGCTCCTGTATGTGCTCTGGCTTCTTGGCCTAAATTTAAATTATACCATTTTGTTCCACATTTCCTTGTCGCAACTCATTCAGGATTTATCATCCCCCTACCGCTCCCAAAAAGACGCTGTCAGATTTCATGCAGAAGAAATCCTCGCACAAGTTGTCTGGACCACATGTCACCTCTTCTCTGAGAGCGAACTTCTGGAAAGGGATTCTAGGAAGGCTTCTAGGAACTGATTCAAAAGGATTTCAATGCACACTTGTTAAATAAGCTACTTCAGAAACTTCAACAAAAGCCACTGGATATAGAAATTAACTTACTAACTTACACCACAGGCCATACATTCTTTCAAAATGTGAAGTTAGGGGGATTCCCAGCACAGTGATAGGTGATGATGGAAACCTAGTCTTTTTTTTGTTTGGATCAGTGTAGCTTGTTGATTATCCTTTGTATATTATAATCGAAATACTTTGGAGATTTCAAATGCTTACTATGCTAGTCCATTTGGAAGTATTGGCAGTCTGCAATACTGTGATTGTTAAATGAACTACATTAAATTTACTTTGCAGCTCAGGGAAGAGAAATAGGAAAAGAAACTAACTTACAAAAGAGGGACACAGATTTTTTTTTTTGCACAAACAGCAGCCTGATAGGACACCTGCTGACAGAGCTCTAAATTAATAGTTAAGAATTCCACATAGGATGTGACAAGCTTCTTACTGTATTAACAACTTTTCTTTTCTTAAGAATGCTGTGTTGTCTTCCAAGAAATTCTTGGATATAGAAGTGCTAAGCCTTTGCTCTTGCTATTACTAGTCACTTTTCTTAGACAAAAGCTTTAGGGCAAACTACTTTCCACTGCTGGAAAATACCCATACTTTCCTCAAAGGGTTAGTGACTTTATAGCATGTATTTGTTGCCAACTCTCTGTCAATTTACTTTCCAACTAATTTAACGCATCTTGACTCTGAGGTGTTTTTACTTTCTCCCCTGCTGATATGACAATGTCAGAGATCAAAAGCTCATTCCATCTTTCCACTCATGCTACATTCAAGTAAATTATCAGATATATTACAGAAAATTTGCAGCACTCATCCAAACACAGTCACAAGCTACCCCAACAAACTGCAGAGTCAGGAGGACTGACAAGCCAGGGCTGGAAAACTAAGCTAAGAAACTATGAAAATGCACCTCCTGTACCTAGGAGGCACTTAGAGATGTGTGGGCTGGAAAGAAAAACAAACACCTAGGGTGGAAGGCGGAGGGGGATCGAAGGGTAGGGGGTGTGGATGTGTGTGTTCAGGGAATAAAAGGGAAAAAAAAAGACACAGAGGTTTTCTTTTGGCTTGGTTTAATAAAATTAGTAAAGAGATTTGTACAGCTTTGGCACGTCTACATGGGTTTTAACCTGTTCTTGCCCACACGCATTAAGAAGGACTTGCAGAACACTCAAAAGAAAATAATGAGCAAGTGTCTAGTAAAGAGTAGGTCAAGCATTTCTAACTCACCTCTCTAGCCCTTTCAGCACACGCTAATCCTCCTTTGGCACTGAAATAAAGAAATATAAACAGAAATCCCTTCTGCGTTGGCTGCCTGCCTGCACTACAGTGTCTGTAAACTTTCACTGAAAACCCTGTTGGAGTGAAAATTAATTCAGTGAAGACAATTCATTGCTACAATAAGTGACTCTCTCATAACAAAACCTGACAGCACACCTTATAACCTACACTGGAGGAAAACACATACGAATACACAACACATGGCAAATACACAAAGAAAATGGGGAATAGTTGGGTTCTGACTGGAAATTTGCAAGAATACTTCAAATTGAGAGACCTTTGATAGGGGTGATATTGAACATGGACAATGAAACAGGGAAGAATTTATTTCAATTCCACCTTAAGTGCTCTCTAATGCACACCAAAACCACCCCTCTCTCTCCAGCATTCTTAGTAATTAGCCGTGATATCTTGAAAACAGTAAGAGATAAATTAACTGTATGGAGGACTAAAACCAAGTCAGCATCATGGGCTGTATCAGAGTCTGGATCCCAGGATATTCTGCAGAGAGTACCATTGCAACTTAACAATTAGGAAAAAAATACTTAAAAACCCTGACAAAAACCAAGAACTCTTAATGAAGAATGCACATGATACCTGTTATGAGCATCAGAAAACAAAACAGGGTGAAAGCACTAACTGAAAAAGCTTTAATATCTGTTTATTTTAATTTAAAACATTACAGATACTAAAAGCCTGCTAGTTTAAGATTGCTGTCATATTAAGTCATCTGGAAGACTATTCAGGATATCTAGGCTTCCTTGCTCCCAAGTTGAATGCAATTAGTGTCTCAAAGCAATTTCAGAAATACTTTTGAATAAACCAAAATTGGCTAACAAGAAGGAAAGCAAATGTTCCAAAATCACCATGACAAACCCAAATGAACTGCAGCAAAAAATCCCAGCTGGTAAACCATCAAATGCAATTTCTCACCATTTCCCAATGATTTTCATGCCATACACCTTCAAGCTATTCAAACTGTACTACCTATCAGATGAAATGTCTAGATGGATGGGAGGCGATTAGTGTCACAGGAATTCCTCTTTAGGGCTGAAGTACTCAGGGCATTTAAGAGCAGGAAAAAAAAAGAAAAAAAAAGTAGGACAAAAATGGAATCAATCATATAGGGTAGTGGATAATTTATTACAAAGGGTTTCTCCTGCTTTTCTGGGAGGGCTGCAGTGACAAGCACCAAGGATGAGACAAACAACTTGAGAGACAAATCTTGCCTGTTATGGGGTTACGAAGACAACAGCTTCGACAGAGTGAAAGATGCCGGGTTACAGTAGCCAAGCAAGGGATAATGGAAGGTATTTAAATTAGACAGCAAACCACTTATTTTTTTCTTTCCTTCTTCCTTTTCCTCTCTTTTACTAGCATAACTGCACTGACACCAGTAACCATCTTGCCCCCTCCCACTGTGAGCTACCATGGCCCTAGAACAGGCAGACCTATCAGCTGTACTGAAACTGAAGTGGTGACCAGCAGACAGATGGTTTCAATTAAGTTTATATGACTTTTTTTCCCCAATCCTCTTCCCAATAAACAGCAATTGCATGCAAATCGTGTAAATCTAAAATATTCAGCACCAGGTTACATATAACGACTGTTGTGTTTCCTGGACCATCTCTGCAAAGTGCTCAGCACCTGTTCAAAGCTGTTAGGTGAACTGGTCCGTCTTTTAAAAAAAAAAAACAAGTCTCACAGATATTCCCCAACAAAGCTACTTTCAAAAATGACATGCCTTCCCCTTTTAAGCTGTCAAAACAGAGCTGAAACGGATGCTACCATTCTCAGTCTAGTGTGGAGGCTGTACAAACTGTAATTGCCAAATCCCTCAAAACACTAGAGAGTCACACATACCACCACTAGAAACGCACAGCAAAAAAGGGTTGGGTTTAGTTTGATTATTTACCTGCTCAGCCCTATTTGAAAAAAACAACACATCAGAAAAGCCTGTCTTACAGACACATCTAAAGCACACACTAATATTACATGTAGGTCCATTCCACAGCAAACTCCATCCTTAATTATTCCTGTGTTTTCCTAAACTTGCTCAACCCATTACTCACTCTACATAAACAGGAGACCAGCAACAGTTGCATTAGGCAACAGAAAAGAGTTAGAATTAATCTTAAGACCATGAATAGAATGCAGTTCATACTGATGGCAAGAGCAGCCTGACCACACAGAGCCAGACAGCACAGGCTACAAAATCCACCAGAAATTCTGCCCTCTGTAAAGCAGGATGTTATTTGAACTTGTGTTGATGGTGACTGACCAGTTTTAATTGCCTCTTTTCTTTCATCTATCAACTCCCTTGATATTCCCTCATTCTTTTAAATCCACACACAGTCCTTCTACATCTCCTGTGTCAGGTACTTCAAAGCCTGCTCCCCGAGCGGTTTACCATGCACCAGAGCTGAGTCTGTGCATTTTGGCAGTGAACACTGATGCAATGAGAAAGGTTATTTTACCCACGGCTCCTTGAGCATGTGAGGAAGCTTTCTTTTACTGGGAGCAGGCTGTTGTCACCTTGCCTGCAATCCTCCATTACCGTAACTTGGGAGACAGCAATAAGCTACAGCTCCCACTTCTTTAGCTTTTCTTCAGAGAATTAGGAACTCCACATCTTGATAAAATGACGCAGAGTATGTTGCTTAAGAATGAAAGTGATTATGTAGCCTTTCATTGCCGAAAGCATGCTTGATAAATTGAATGGGAAGGCATTAAAAAAAAATGGGGAGGTGGCTGAGAACAAGAGATGTTAACAATGAAGCTCTTATGTGAGGAGGATTCAGGTCATCAATTTTCCTTCAGTATGAATCAAATACTGTTAACAACATGGAAGCAGCTCCCTGATAAGACACACAGACACGCTTGAGAAATTTAATGCTTTGCCCCTCATCGCAGAATTTACAGCATTTAATCGACCAAATGGAAAGGCAGAGGCTCTTATCAACTGGAAAGCAGGAGGCGTGACAGGAGAGCAGGCTGGGATAACTAATGCACAGTGAAGTCATAGGGATGCTTGCAAAGCCACTTCAGTGTCTCGGTGATGCTGAGGTTCTCTTGACTTAATTAAATTACATCTCCCCCATGGGCACAATCTAATTTGGGATGTGATGGAAGTAAGGGACAGCCTCTATTTTCTTCCATGCCCCAAAGGGCATAAAAGTATCACTGAGTTAGATGCCTGACGATCCACATCAAGGTTTGCATCCTGATTAGTGAGCTCTTCTGCTTTCACCCAGAAGATTTCCCTCTCTTCTTCCTCAGATCCCCTCCCAGGCTCCTTTCCAAAATACTTTCAACCATGGTGCAGACTTCCATCATTGATATCCTCCAATTTAATACTGACCAAATCTGTCTGCCTCCAGGCTGTGCCTGCTGCATGCCTTGCTCTCGCATCATTCTCTAAACTCAGTGTGCTAGTACAGTGTGTAGCAGGTAGTATCAGCAACTCCCTCACCTCCAAAACAAACTCCAAAACAGCCAAACCAAACAATGCGTCACTGTACAAGATGATAGTCATTCACCAGGCTTTCATACATATTTCTTCTATCTCAAAGGTGCTTACAATATTTTGGAGGCTTCTTTCAATCATATCTCTCTAAGGCAAAATTACTTGTCAAACCAGAGCTACCTAAGACAGATGCAAACCTCTGTGTGCAGAAAGATCACAAAATTTAATCATGACTCTGCTAATAGAGACACTGCCATACTTCCCCATTACCTCTTAA
This sequence comes from Pithys albifrons albifrons, assembly GCF_047495875.1. Taxonomy (NCBI): domain Eukaryota; kingdom Metazoa; phylum Chordata; class Aves; order Passeriformes; family Thamnophilidae; genus Pithys; species Pithys albifrons. The sequence goes on along the minus strand of NC_092462.1, from coordinate 18,239,094 downwards.
ATGGTGGTAGAAAGGATAGCAAGTGAACTTTACAGATTATCCAATATGTGGCTTTGCCATCTATTGATGTACCCATGGATTTTCATAAACAAGAATGTCACAAACATCCACTTTTCTAATATTTCTCAGAAACAGAATTTTACTGACTGTTCACAAGTAACCCCCCCATATAAATTAATTCTAAAATTGTTCTATAGACCTCATTTACACATAAAGTAACCTGTAAGTAGAAAATTGAACAAAATAGAAGGTATTGATAGCAATAGTTGCAAACACCTATTTGGGGGACTTCTCCCTGCTCACAACACTCATCTAAAACACTGATTCAGTACACAAAAGGTGTCTTCAGTAATCTGGATGGGACCTGCTAGTAAATTTTTTATTACATTAGCTGAATCGCATTGTCTTTTAGCTTCTGGAGAGCCAAGTGACAATTTTTTAACTCTAGTTATGGTGACACAGTCTACCCAACACATTTTTTTTCAAGAATTTCTGCACTGACAAGCATTTCATTCTTTCTGTTTATCCAAAGCATACATTAAAATGACTTGCATAGGAGGAATTTCTCTCTCCTTACTTATTGAAAACTTGCCATTCCATAAAAGCAAAAAACGGGTGCCTTTATATTATAGAGAAAAGGGAAAAATTACAGCTTCACATACAATATAGTAGATTCCTGTCGCACCCAGCTTTCCTATCCAGTTTGGTCTCAGTAACCCTCCTTTCATGAAGATGTGCCCAAAATCTCTTGCTGCCTTGATGAAGCCACAGCACCCAGCCAAGGATCTGGGAAAGGTTCCCCTTGTACTTTGCCACTTGTGAGCAGCTGCTGTCAATGCCATTGATGCCCCACTTTGTGATCTCTTAGTACAAAGGCATCATCTCTGGCATGGGAAGGATCCATGTGTCTCCCAAATGCACTCCTTTACTTATGGAGAAAGGTCGCAAAATCTCTGCCAACAGTCTCTGCATTTAATGACTAGAAACAGTCTTCTCTTGAGGCCTGTGGGAAATGCCCACAGGGCTGTGATCTCAGGGTGCCATTTACTTCCTGACAAGCTGAAAGAATGGTATTCATCAAAGAATAACATAATCAGGAAAACAATGATTAAAGAATAATACTCAGGTTGTATTCACCTGTCAATCAATCCCCTACATCAAGGTAATCAACCTTTTCATCACAGGAACAACTTTTGAATGGCGTTGCTTCTTGTTTCAGAACACAGAACCCACTGCACACCTCAACTGAGGGGAAAGCCTGTTTTCTTCAGGTTGTTTCTGAGAAAGCACACAAGAAAAAAATGTAGGAACAAGAGAAATGCCAGAGGCTTTGACCATGCTACTGGACTTCCACTGCCCTGCTGAGATTCTCATTTGTCTGTCACCAGTGCAGGCAACAGAGATACACAGGTACATAACAATGATTCACCCTTACTGCAACTTAATCCTTGACCTGAGTAGGGTATGTGGTTTCCATTATAGGACTACAGAGAATGAGAAATATCCAACAACCTACAAACTGCATGTTTCTGGGTGGAATTACTGGGAGGAATGGAGGATGTGGGAAGCTGCTCTCTCTCCTCTGCTGAATTTGTCAGTGGTGTATCTGCAAGGGAGAAGTCCCTCAGCACTTCTGCCCATGCTCCTCCTAAATTGCAAACTAACTCCACTTTACTGTGGAAGAGCAACTTCAGAGGCAAATTTGGGACTCTATACAAAAAGTAGAAAAGAAAGAGGCTCAGTTTTGAGTTCTCTGTAACTGTCACAAAACACCTGTGAGCAAATCACATGTTTTATGATTTTCAAGACCAAAGTGACAAATTCCTGACCATATTACTGCAGGTGTCCTAGAGGCAATTAAGCAATCATCCCGAGATACAGAGTCTCAGAGACTCCTGCTGTCACCAGCAATCAAAGGCATCAAATACACCTGCAACAAACAGGAGAAGAAGCAGAAGGATCAGTGACATCGATTCATTCCTAACAATTTACAGGAAAGCAAATGCCATGGACAGGCAGAAAGGGTTCTCTTTCTACATTGGACTGATACATAAACCTTCAAAACCCCAGGTGGTGTTCACACTGAGAAAAGCAAAAGCATAGAGCTGGCAATGCTGCTGGTTACGAGAAGAGAAACTTCTGCCACTTCCCCCCAAGGGTGCCCAAAAACTCTAACACAACATTAAGATTAAAAATAAATAGAATAGAGAACAACATGCATATTATATATGGCAGAGACACCAAGAATCAGAGAGGAAAGGAGGCAAGAATTTGTCCTGAAAGCAAGTTTTAGTACAATTGTCTGCTTCAGGACTACTCTCATCCTAAGCATTACTTTAGCTTAATCTCCAAAAATTCAGTATGAGCTGCTGAATACTCTGAATTCTTGAAAAAACGCAAAACTTCTTGACAAAGATTAAAATTTATAATAATAGTATATATTTGCATATAGTGTAAGTGCAAAAGTCACAAGCAAATAGCAAACGAGTTCTGATGTTACCTGATCTAACAAATCAGGAAGAAATAATTCTTCCCCTCCCTGTATAAGTCTCTGGTCAGCAGTGTTGCTGGATACATTGAAAGCACTACACCATCTTAACCAGAGGATCAGTTCTACTCCAGCCAATCATCTGAAGGCTTTTTTTTTTGGAAATGGTCTTTTTCCCCCATCCCCATATCCACTCTCTCCTCTTCCTAAGTTATAATGTAATCAAGTACTTCTTTGTAGATATCTCACCTTCATAGCTGAAGTTCTTGCAGCTTAGAGTAAAAAGCCTTCACATACCTACAGCTTTGGCCTTCTTAGCGGAATGAATAATAAAATACAATCTGAGATACCAGATATACATACCAGATACAGAGAAGCCATTCAGGGTAAATTCTCTTTTGGAAAAGATGAAAAATTCATTCTCTCCCCAGAGCCAAGCTTAAGCAGTCAGGAGTATTCATGTCTTTTAGCTATCAACTCAATTAAGCAAGAAATAAGAATTGCTGGATAAGATGCAGCCTTGCATTGGCATGCATGTAAAATGCAAACTCAAGGAGTCTTAAAATGCCCTTATAAATACAGCAAAAATAGACCAATAAAATATTTTGTAATGACTATTTATGTGTGTATAACAACTCATTATTTCAATTCTCCGCATCAGGGATTTCTTGTTTCTTTCCTCTACTCTTTAAATAAATCTAAATAAATTATACATTTAAAAAAGGCTATGCATCTATAACAACAAAAAACAAATTTCATATAACATCCAGCTGTCAAAGCCAGCCCTTCTGTCACTCTTTATTCAAGTCTGTTCTACATAATTCATGTCATCTTAATTATTTCCTTCTCTTTCTGGGTAGGATAGCATTTAAGGATGAGCTACTTAGAGCACAGTCATTTCCTTTGGAGATGATATGACTGCATGACATGATCACTTACAAAAAAATACATTGATGTTTTAAGGTCTCCAGGTGGGGACTTATGTATATGCAGAGCCTATCATGATGGGACACCACTTGATCTGCATACTACAGCAATAAAAATAGCAGCATATATGCATAATACTGTGTTTTAACACAGACATACTGTGCTATTAATAGCCTTCCTTTTTGTTCCTTTAACTCCTGCATAAACAGATGCTGACAGAGCTTATGGGAAGCAGAGAAACAGAAGAAGAGAGCATAAGCTCAAACCAGACTGAGATAACTTTTTATCTTTTTTTTTTTCTCCTAAGTCCCAAAAATTAAAAATTCTTAATTCAGCCAAGGTCCTTCCCCTCCTCCACTACTCTGTGCCAATAATCAATTAGTAGGATTTAGAAACATAGCTTTAATCACAAGTACACTAAAACACGTCTAAAGCAGCATAGACATCGCACTAGACACACCCTATCCCTTTTGTACAGGATGAATAATTAAATTGTTTTAAGCGGTCTAATCTATTAATGCCTAGAAAGGCCTTAATTTTGGCCACTAAATTTCAAGAAGCTACATATGTCAATTCAATATAGTTAATAGCCATAAATCAACTTCCTCACTCTACATGACTAATGAATTTACTACATGACAGAGAAAGCTAATTCGTCGAATTAAGGTTTCACTATAAAATGTTTCTCATTCTACCTATTGCCCAGCACATTTCTGTTCCTTCTCTGCCCTTTCTGGGCCTTCTGAAACATTTACCCACAAGGATGATTATAATGATTCAGAAAATGTTCTCAGTTGAACTGACCTACTAAGGCTCAACAGTACTTGACATTACCCCAGACCTTGCAGAATCAGATTCTTCATGCTCCAAAACACTTTAAGAAACTGTTGATCAGACCCAGGCTACAAACAAATCTGGGTTTGCTTCCTGTGCATGCAGCCCTGTACTTTTTGCCCTGCTCTGCTGCTCACATTACTTTGAACACCATCTCAAGTTACTCAGAGCCCCAGCAAAGCATGATTGCTTACTCAAAGCTGAGCTGAAACAGCAGGAAGAGCCTCCACACTCAGGGTTGTTGCCATCTAAGAGCACAGCCTAATACACCAGGAATACGAACATGGATTGATCTGCTACCACTGCCCGAGCAACATGCGCAGACCAGCAAAAGTCAGGGGACTCCCCGTATTAAGAGCTGGGAAGATCGAAGGTGTTGAACACAGTCACAGAACAAAAGCATTGTAAAATATAAACTTAATTCCAATGGGATGAGTAACCAACATCAAAGAAATCCCCCTCGTTCCAGTTCTGTGATATTGCCTACCAAAATACAGATTGCCTTTTCAGTGCCAAAACAGAAGGTGGAAATAGCCTACCCACCTGCTTCCCCATATAATGCTGGCTCTAGGAAGTCACTGAAAATAGGAACTGCCCTCCCTGGGGGTGCTATCCCATGGAAGGCATTTGCTGGTGCAGCCACATAAAGGCTTTATGGAATATGGCAGACCCTGAGTGCCTACAAACGAGGGCACTCCAACTTCAGTTAGGAAAGTGAGGTTTACCTAGAGCAGTAAAGGAACCTAGACCTTCACAGAACCTAATAAAATTCCCTCTAACCACATAAAAAAAAGACACAAAGATTATTTAGAAATAAGCAACAACAGCACAGGTTTCACAGTTACAGAAAAAACACAGATCATCTGGGAACAAATGGGCACTGAGAAGCTCCTAGGAAGAAAGAAAACATCCAACACATGAAAAGCCAGGAGAAAACAGAAAGTATTAAAGCAGGAGTTACAGCTTTCTCCAATGTCTAATAATGAGATGATAATCAGATGATATTAAAACTAAAAGCATGGGTAAGATGGAAAAAGTTAAGTCAAAGGATAAACTCTGGGCCTATTATGAAGCCAGCTCCCTTGCACCCGATTTGCCTACTATAGTTTTACATACAGTGGGCAAAGGTGGGATATACAGTCACAGTGTGAGTTCATTGATTAGCAGCCATAAAAGTTTGGAGGTGCTAAGTTGAAAGTCATGACATCTGTGTGGGATATCGAGACAGCAATTTTTCAGCATTATGTGTGGTGTAGAAGCATGAGCCTAACAGACATCCAGGGCAGCACAATTTGCTTGATTTCTTTGTCATTTTGAAGAAAACCAAAATGATCAACACCTGTATCATAATAAAATCTGGATTTGCTAGTGTACTGCAATACCTTTGGGGTCTTCTGGATGTTGCCACTGGTATTAACTCTGAAGAGACTGTGCATTGCTTCTGCTTCCTTCTTGATGTTAAATCGGTTCTTTGTGTAAGTGTAAGGCAAGAATTGTGTGGTTTTCTCCTTTAAAAAGGCTGTCATTTGCTATTTTCCTGTGCACGTGTTGCTGTACTTTCTCATACATACATCCATACATATATGCAGTCAATCTAGCTGTATATACAAACATACCAAATGTTGCATATAAAAGAAATGCATATATTTAAAACATCATACTATATACTATCTATTTTGCCAATAGCCATCTGGGAGAAGAAAAAAGCATAGAAGAAATATTTCATGTAACCAAACTGGATTTTGTACACTTCTACAGAAAGAAAATGTTACAGCTACTCTATGTTTTTCAAGCAAATTAACCATTACTGCAATACCTTTTATCCATATAAAGACAACAAGACTATACCACATAGCAACCAACTTCAGCAGAGCACCATCTTGCTTTTCAGTGTATTTTTAAATGCCACAGAAGACAGGACAAGCACATTTTTATCATAAAATAGATAACCCTGCAAATCTCAATGTCTGAAAAATCTTTTATTTTCCTGCGTGGTCATAACATTTTTGTATCATTTTGTTCTAGTTAAGCCCCGCAGTGGACCACCAACAGCTGATGATGACTCCTGTAGCAGCACAGGAATTCCAAAATTACCCAATGTTTACTTCAGGGCCTCATGCTTACATTTAAGCCCTCCAACCATTCCTGTGACCAATGCTAAGCATGTCTTTAAATTAGCACTGCAGCCACTGCCACTTTGTTTCTCTTCGCACTGAGCAACACTGGACTGTGACCAATCTGTCCTATAGATTTCCTCCTTCCTATAAGACCCTTAATAAAATTTGTGATATTAAAAAAGTGATACGCTCCTGATTTCACATTCCTCTTTCACAGCTGCATTACTCCTGCTGAAACAGGAGAATGAAATTACGCATGGAAACTCTACCGAGAATTTTCCTCTTCATGGAAGAAAAAACACCCAACGTGCTCAGAATTCAAATCAGAACCAGAGGGATGCTGACTCCATATACATTATCAATATGGTGCACATTTGAAAATCACAGGGTACTTGTCAAACTTGAGGGCATTCCCCTGGGAGGAAGGGGATTAATATGTAACCTTGGGTTAAAACATGTTCCACAATCAGGATTTTACATACCAACACTGAAGGAATTAAAATTAATGGTGGAGATACTGCAGAAATGCAAGGAAATACTGGAAGAAACTAACATGATTAAAAAACATGAATTAATTCTTTTATGCAGAAGAACCCCAAAACACAGATTTGGCAGGTATACTCCTCAAACTCACTTATTTATTCATTCATTTAAGTGGCCTTGCAATACTTTTTGAATTATTCTTCATAATTCATGCAGACATGTAAGAGAGTTCCACATATTTTACTAGTCTCAAAAATGGAAGTTTTTGAACTATGTATCCATTTCTCTGTGTATATATCTGTGTACATCTCTAAAGAAGACAGTTGAAAAAGGGAATATTGTTTTTTCACCTCTTAATTATGCTTCCCCTGCCCACCTCCTTCTTAGTGCATTAATTTGGCAGCTAAAGGTTTCTGCTCTCACTGAAGGCTGAGACAACAAAGCCCCTCAGAGCGCTGATTTTTGGCAGCACCTCACTCCTACTTTATGCTTGAGGCTACTTCCCCTCTTGACTGATTCTTAATTTGAATAAGCTTTCACTGAAGACTGTATCAGAACTGCAGCAAGTTAATCTCATTAAACTATACGAGTTTAAAAACTCATAACTTGATGTCAGGCAGGCTGTTTCCAAATTGGTATACTTAAGATCCAAATTAGATCATGAGCAAAATATTAAAAGGCACTAGAGACACTTAAGAGTGAACTTCCATTTCCAGAAGAAATTTCTGGACATTGAGGAGTCATGCCAGTTCAGCAGGAGTCAGGCTTCTGCTCCTGGCTGCAATGGCTTCTTTTAAGTGTTTTAACCCCCTAAAATTTACCTAAGGAGAAAAGAATAAAGGAATTTAGTTCTCCTATTGTCAATAGTAGCACAAATACATGGGTCTTTCTGAAGGATACTTTAGGTACAAGAGTTTTCTACTCCAACCCAAAGTTTCCTTACAAAAAACATCTTTGGGCTACGCTGTGTCAATTGGCACTGAATCTGTCAGCCAATGCAACAAAGCTCCTTTTCAGCACCATAAAACAAAACCTTCATCCTTTTCTCTGACTTTACTCTTTATAGATTACTTTCTGGTTTTAAATAATTAACAAATGTTTACAACTTCAGTTTCACTTCAGCCACTTCTGGGCAAAGAACATTACAGTCATCAGACATGGGAGAAGGGGTGACTAGGATGTAATCCACCCCTGGCTCTCCAACCCACGTGGTTTGCAGCAAAGTAGATGGCGGCTTAGCTGCCATTAGGGTCCCCCTTGACTTCTAGTGATTTGATGAGATGAATCACTGGGTGCTTTTGCCACCTGGACACCATCCAGGCCACAAAAATGAAGTTTGCAGAGATCTCCTGGAAGGTTTCTACCTCCGTGCCGACTTCAGATAGCTCTTGTCACATGCACAGCATTACACAGGCACCAAAGTGTTTTCTGGATTGCAGCCCAACACGGCAGGCATTAGTTTGCATTGTTTGGTGCCTGGCTTTTTAACTCTTTACATCTAGCTACAAGTGCAACTAATCAACTGAAATTGATTTTCCAGAGGTCAGACTAATCCACTGCATTGAAGGTGACCTATATTCTTCTATGTGTGTATGTATAGCTAAGGGGTTTGGGTTTTTTTTAAGATGTCTTGGATGTTAGATGCCTGTGTTCAGCTGTCAGCAACCTTGCCAGTAATTCAAAAGAGTGTCAAGGTGCACCTCTGGCACCAGTAGGAGTTTATTCCTTTTCAAAGATGTCTCATCTGCTCCCGAAACATCAATGGTGAAGATTACTCATCTGCACTTGTCCACAAAATTCTCCATTACCCATGGGAAAATCACTCAAGATACCAACTTGAGCACAACTCCAGTGCACCAGTATCTGTGACAAGAGTACAGTGCTCTGAAGTGCATGACTCAGACACTGGGCACCTGCAATGAGCATTATATTTTTCCTGGAACTAAGCTGGCTACCTCCAACCTAATGGATGTTTTATATTTTACTCCACATATTTGCTAGTATTGAGGACCAAACTTTACTTTCCATCAGTACTAGCTGGACACCACTGTAATCATTTAAGTGGAACAACCTGTTCCAAGTGACCAGGAGAACTAATAATTTATCAGAAGCAGAGCAGGTGTTTTGGGGAAGGATATAATTATATTTGTGCGGGTGTAATACTCCCGAGTCAATGGGATATTCTGCGTAATTCAAAGCCACTCAGGAAAAGGAAGAGTCAGGCTTTCTAAAGAGAAATGGCCTCAAACTTTCAACATTTATCAGAAACATTTTTGTCTTCATCTGTCCTATTTTTAAAATAAAAATTAAAAAGCAATAAAAAAGAACGAAACAAAAAACCCCCAATCTTCTTCAGCATTGGAGTAGACTTCTTAGGTGGGAGGAAAAATAAAAGGCAAATAATTAAAAAAAAATTATCTTTCCTTTACATAGGTAGATACAGTCTGAACTGGAACTCTATACAGCTCATCTTGCCTCAAATGTGACAATGCAGAATTGATGGGTTTTCAGGGCAAAACAAGGAGAACCTTTCACACACTCATGATAAAACTCCAAACCAACTTCTATAAAAAGAAATATTTGAAAGATCCTAACTTTCTCCCTTGGCGAGCAGATAACATAGAAGCAATGACACACGCACACAAGCTAAGGAACAGAAATGGCAAAGATAGTTTGGATGCCTTTGTCTTCAAGGTGAGGAAGGATGGCAATAAACTAAAACCTAACAATCGTTTTTCACACAATAAGCTATCCTGCTGGACCCAGAGCTTCTGGTACTCATCATGACCAGGGACTTCAAAAATTCAGAAAAAAAATTACTACATATATGGCCACCAAGAATATTCAGCAATTGCAATTATGGCAAACAACTTAAAAAGAATATTAAAAATCTTGGCCATTGGGGTAAAAGCCTGTCTTTAACTATGAGAAATCAGAACATACAAAGGCATGGAACTGGCAGAGATAGTCCCTGTCCACTATGGGATGCCACATCCTGTCCCAAAGCAGGGAGGACAGGGCACAGGAGCAGACCAGTGATCACATGGGGAAATTCTATTCCTGTTCTAGTACCTTTTCTTCTGCTCAGCTCCAAATCCTGCTTTCTTTCTTTGCATGAGTTTTTTAGGTTTTTTTATGGTTGTCTTGCCCATAACTCAATCTTCTATATCTCAGAGTGGCTCTATGATAAAGTTTTCCCCTTCTTTGTCACCAGCCCTACTCTGGGTAAAAGCATGTAATATACTGCCTACTACCAACTGCAACTCCCAGAAACAGACTGAATGCTGAGGCTGTAATTCAGTCTGGAGACTCTACTACTGCCCATAAACTACTCGCTGTCTCCCAGTTTACGATGTCAGCAGGACTCCAGCTGAATTAAGGCTTCTACTGTACATAACTGACAACAATGTATTATCTTATACCTAATGCATAGAAGATGGCTCTAATCAAATTCCATACCCTGCCCTTCCTTTACATCACAGATGTGGACGGGCATTTCTTATGCACTTGGCTTACTGACACATAAAATCCTTCTCCTGAATCATAATGGGCAGCAGAACCTTTCCTTGGGTCGCTGCTTCTCAGAACTGTCATTTCTTCCCCTTTTCCCCAAAAAGGTTGAAATAAACTTCAGTTCATCCCACTAACCAAACACAAATGTAGGGACCACATTGAACTGATCATCCAGAAACATTGTCTGTATCAGTCTATATTTTCTATGCTGGCAAGCAAATTACTTTTGTCCAAGGCACATCTTTTGCCTGTTTGCATTTGGTATGAGCAGAGTGATCACACAAAATGGAAAGCCATGCTGTGGATGCCAAAGTGCAAGCATGCAAAATTGAATGAAGTCTGCAGAGAGTGCTTCCAACCCTGCAGAGAAACACAGAAATCCCAGGCATACACACAGAGAGGATGTGGCATAACCCAGTGCTAGTTTTACACATCTTGGAACAGAATATGGAGTTCAAGCTCCAAAGATTCCACAGACAACACAGTCAAAAATGTGCTGAATGAAAGCTTTGAAATGTTTTAGAGAATAGACAACGTCCTGTGTATAAACCCAACTTCAACCTCAGGCACAGATTAACTGAGCTCTTTTGTACATGAAGAAAGAAAGAAAGAAGCAAAAGAAAGTGATATAGATGCATTATTTGAAAGCCATCTCACCTCACAGCCCTTCAGACATTATTCCTAGTCAGAAAATTAATTGAAGAAAGAGGATGAACGTGTATTTCCACTCAAAACAAAATTTTGCTTTGTTATCTTAATATAGTATAAGTCCATTTAGCCTGAAGAAACCTTACACACTCTCTTGCAATGCTCTACATAGACTTAAGCCCTGTGACAAGAGGACCAAAGATGTGAAGTCCAGTCTTCGTGATGGCCTCATAAGACTGTCACTTCAGGTGGATTGAACAAGCAGGATGACTGAGCAAAAGCATCTTCTATCACTTCAGCAATTTAGGTAATGGGCAGGAGGTGCCATGGGGAGGATGCAGATGATGCCTGGCTTTAAACATTGCTCTTTGGGCACCTCATATAATGCTTTTCATAGCACAAAACTTGTTTCAGCAAAAGCAGAGGACAGTATCCAAGGGCCTAAAGCCGCATTGTCCCTGATGGCCCTTCTTGTGGTTCCAGGACAGCTTTCTATGGGCTTTATGCACCTCCTGCAGCATGCAAATAAATGCAGCATACATTTCAACCAGCAGACATCACTGTCACAACATATCCATCTTTGCTCAACACTTCCTCCTGTGGTACGAACTAGTAGCTGCTGCTCTCAAGAAGCCTCAAAATTACAGAAGAAAAATAGAAAACAGGAGCATGTTTCATATAGGTCTTTTCCCACTAGCAAAAGTTACACACATAAGGTTGCCAAAGGCTGGCCAGTTGCTTCCCTCTAACAAGCTGGAACTGGGCACTTTCACCCTATTAAAGTAATGGATGGAATAATAAACCTGGATTTTCCCTGCACGGTTTTTGGCACATCATGTCTTCAGCGATTCTGAGGCCACTTCAAGACATGATTTATCCAAGAGATTACCCCATGTCTTCTCCTTTTCAGTAAAGGCCAGTGAGGGCAGGAAAGAAATGAAAAGAAACAGAACAAAATAGCTGGAAAAATGAAATAGTCTTAGGAAACTGGAAAGATTAATTCATCCAGCTTCCTCCAGCCTGCACACTTCAAGGAGGCCTTTCCCTTTGGCCACAGGGGCTGCTGGTTGCATGTTGCTTTCTCAGCTCAAGTCTGAATTTTCTCAAATGGCAATGCATTGGAGTGGCATGTTATCAGCAACCAAAACCCAGCAGACATAGCAGAATACAACCCTCTATTTATTTATTTATTTTAAGTGTGGTGTTTTATAGCTGGTCATGGCTACCAAGTGGTACCCAGGGAAGCCTAAAGCACTATTTTTGATCTACAGAGCCTTCCACAGTTTGGAACCTAATTACCTTCAGAAGCTACTGCCTCCTCCTCATCTGTTACCATGGTAGCTGCAATCAGCCGAGATGCCTGGGCTGACAAAACCTGATTTACTAGGGTACCAGGGCAACCAGGAGGCTGTCACTTTAAGAATTTACTCCAATAGCATTTTCAGGAAAGGAAGAGGTAGGATAAATTAAGACTGTATAGGCTGGATAGTAGCAACCTATTTCAGAGTGGCTTAACAACTTAATGCACAAAACCCCACTCACACTTACTGTTCTTGTTTGGGTTTCTTCGATTTTTTATTTCCCTCTGAGTAATTGCATATGTGCTCTTGGCCCAGGGTCAAGGTTCATGTGAGATTAACAGACTTTGCTTCATTTTAAAATATCCTTCCACATGATGAGAAAATAGGTGAGGCTTGTTTTCTAATCTTTAAAATCAGAAATCAAGGAATGTGAGCTTCAGTATTCCCTGTTAATTTCCAGTAGTTACACAAACTGTGTAACTGAAACATTAGTATTTTTCCATATTGATGCTTTTCACGTGGAGATCTCAAAGCGCCAGACTTATGCTTCCCAGAAAGCCTAGCTTCCCATTGCAGCATCTCAGTCCTTCAGAAATGCACTTCTCATGCCATCTGTGTGGTAACAAATTTAGAAAAATGAGTAGTATCTTGGCAATCTTTGCAAAATGTTCTCAGGATGCAGAGGAGGGTGGCGGGGTTCCTACCAAATAGGGTATTCAGTATCTGAGTCAGAGGTGATGACAGCGTATAAGCAGGAGGCTGTTTTCTAAGAAATACACCATTAGTTTTGGAGAGCCTAACATGCCTGTACTTCAATTCAGATGAAGTCTTCTCATTCAGTCCTACTGACGGCCTTGTCATTACAGAACCTCCAGGTCTGCAGTTCCCTGTCCTCCACACATGGACTGTGACAAGCTACTTAATATAAAAGACTTTGCAAGAACATCCCTAAAAATTAGTATGTTCAAAACCAGTGGCCACTTTATGAATAATTACCATGAATTATCCCATCTGTAAAATACAGATAATCCTGCCTCTTTATTTCCCAATGCAAGTGCAGATCACTGACATTTGAAAAGTGTCTTGAAAATCACAGGAGCTGATAGCATCAATAACAGCATACCATGAAATGCAAGATTATTACAATAATAATGGCACTCATTTCAGACTCCTGCATTTCTCAGGTCATCAACCAAAAACATTAACAAAACACAGCCCTTCAGGAGATGAAAAATCTTTGCAGTGTAATGCAAGATGGTTCATTCAGTTTCTTTATTCTCACCTTCCCAGTGCAGAGTGCCTGCTTCCATCCTTCCAACTACCAAGAGAGTTGTGAGCGCCCCTCCTCACAGAAAAGGATTAGGCCCTCTGATGAAACTAAATGGAAATCTGAGAGCAGTCTTACACTCCTAATTGTACTTTTTGTTTTGGGGCTTGTTTTTTCTTTTAACTCCAAGTCTTGACCTGGAAGCTCCATCAATGATGTCAACACTGAAACCACAGGGATAAACCACACAGATCAGACACAAACCTAAAGGAAATTATCTCAGCTAAGCAACTGCAGGACTGGCAGGGCACGTAGTACCTTCTCCAACTGTGCCTCCCATGGAGCTACCAGAAATTCCCTGCCTGCTTAGCCAGGAGAGAGAAGGCAACCAGAGCTGCAGCATCCACCTGCCTGGCCTTGCCTTGGCACCTCACCAGGGAGCTATGCTGGGGGCAGATGTCACCATGACCAGCTGCAGTGAAGCAGAGGGTACACATTCCACTGCACTGTGCAGGCTACACATCCTTTAATTGAGGAGCCACAGTTTCTCTGACTTGGGAGCAGTGGAAAGGTCTAGGCAGGAAGTGTCATGCCTGTGGAACACAAAATGGGTCTGGTGCTCCCATCAGGGGAGAAGAAAGGAGAGAGCTGAGCAGCTTTCAGCCCTCATTCCCAAAACAGAAGTGGCAACTACAGCACACAAGAGCTCTACAAGGTTCTCCTACCATGAAAGGCAAATGCTTCTTACTTTGCAAACTGAGCTCTTGGAGCTGCTCAGAGATACAAAAGCTCCCCAGCAAGAGTCTTCCATATCTTCTACCTTCCAAATTTTGAAAAGGCAGAAAGAATTTTGCTTTGATCTTGAGAACAGCTGCTGAGACCTGTGAACATTTCTCTCATCTCTTCTGTTATGCCTGCTGGTTTTGTCACTTTGTCTTACTATTCTAACCCTCCTTTCTTTTCTCCTGATTAAGAACAGCAGGCAATGGTTGAGGTAGACAAGGATCCAAAAAGCAAAAGGAAAGCTTCGCTCTTGCCTTAAGGCAAAAAATGCAAGTGTTCTGTGTACCTGTACCTACATGCCATGTACTTCCTACTGCTCCTACTTGGACCTCCTCCTCTCCCCTGCCCCTTTTTAGGTTAAAGCCTAGAAAAGAATTTTCCAAACTACAAAGTTAAATACAAAGGTGGTATCGACAGTGCAGTTCTGTGAAACCTGATCTGCCCATTTTTGTCCTTCCAATGGCTTCAACTCAGAAAAGTACACATGCAGGTCTTCATCTCTCAGAACTCTTAAGCACATGCCTTAAAAGAAGTGTGTGCTGGTGTATTTGTGTACATCAAGGAGGAGGCAACTACATGTTTTATTCCTGTGCCCACGTTGCAGGCTTAGATTTGTGTGGCACTTCAGCAAGGCAACTGCCTCTGCTGACTTGTAGTAAAACTACTAAGATGCAAAAAGTAACACACAGATTTTGTTTTTCTGAGCATTTCCTTGGTGGAAAGCATCCACAAGAAATTCAGGAGAGCACACCAAAAGCTATTTTTTTTCCTTTTTCTTTAGGGTGTTTTTAATATACTAAAGTCAAGTGTTAATGCTATAAAAACAAAGGCAACTCTTATGGGAATAGGAGGCTGCTTTTCCCCATTGTTCGCAGAGAACGTTGGGTGTTTGAAAGGATGATACGTTAATTGTGTGGCACAGTTGCTCAAGGGAGGACATAGCAAAGACTCCCATGGTAAAGTGCACACAGTTTACAATGGGCATGGCTGGAATTTAATTGTTTGCTACAGTTCTCCAAAGCAAACACGCTACGAAATACATTTTTCTCTTATCACATCAGAAAAACTTCAGTTCATAAAGCACACTTTCTGAGCTGTTATGGGCAGCAGTTGCTTGGATGCTTGAAGGAGGAGCTAGCAAGTTAAAAAAACACAAAATAGGCCACAGAGATTTCATTTCCTACAAAATAGCTCCCCACAAGCTGTTTAAATGTCCTTTACTTTGAGCAATACTCCAAAGATTTTAGACATTTTTCAGGGCAATGCTTGCAGTAAGAACTCCTTGTGTTCCCTCTGCTCAGGGGGCTCCACAAACACACCACAAGATTTATGCCTTTCCCTTTCAAAATAACCCCATGTAGTCGTCTGCAAAAATTAATTGAAATAAGCATATAGGAGTAAGGAACAAGCTAGCTCAGGGTGTTGGTTTTTTGGTGTGAGGGTTTTTTTGGGGGGGAGAAGAGGGTGGACTGGGAGTGCAATCATTAATATCTACCATAAATCTGCTCTCTCTCAGCCTCAGCTCACATACCAACACCATCTCTGCCTCATATGTACTTTTTTCCCTGTTTTTCCCTCTCTCCCTCCCCACAGCCACACCATAATGAGTCAGAGTCAGCTGTATAGTGTTGCTGATTAAAAACTGCCAGTAGTTAGACAACTTATTATAAAACCTACAAGGGGACTGTGTATTTATGAATGCAATAATTAATCAATGCATAATAAGCATGCACTGTGCATATTGGGTTTTTTTTCCATACACAGACAGCTTCAATTACCATGTAGGTTACACTGCCACAACAATCTTCAACTCCCAGTCGCTGCTTCCCCACCCCACAGCATTAGTCAAGACCAACTCACTGTATTGAAGCCTGCATTATTCTGCAAACCCACCCAAATACTGCTAAATTGATTAATTTTGCAGGTAGAGGCTTCCAGAAGAAAATGGCACAGTTAGCACCACAACTGCTAGGCTGTCACAATTTTTCTTTTAAACTATTTTATTCAGAGGCTCAACTATGAAGTGTACTCGGAGCTGTGAGCTGACAGACTGGTTTGCATCTTAAGAACATATATCATTTTAATGGTTTTATGTTTAAATTGTTTCAACTCTTTGAATTAATAAGGATTAAAAAAAGAAATGAGACTGACATAAAAATGCAAAATAGAGTATTTTTCCCCTTTTTAGCTTGTTTTTTAACTAGAACCAGGTTATATTTATTTTTAGGAAACTCAATTGTACCCAATAACAGGATTGCACATTTACTTGTAAAAATTGATCATCAAATTGCTTAAATGGAAAGACCCATCACCCTTTCCTGAGCCTCCCTACTGATAAATGGCAGCAGACAAGGCCCCACAGATATCAATATTCAGTCCAGTAGGGATTTGCTTGAGAAATTCTCCCCTCAGTGGCCAGCTTCTACGGCACCACTTTCTGCCCCCCAAAAAACCACAGAAACAGAGATACTTTGCCCCAGAGATTTGCTTCCATGCTAAACTCTCTGCTAAGCCATTTTAGTCTGCACTGGTAATAAGTTACATTGATTATTTGTCTCCAGGTATCATCTCAGTGCCATGGGCATGCAACATGATTATGTGTCCTCCCTGACCAAAGAGCTAACATTTATTGCAGACTTGCTACATGTGGGAACTGACCCGAAGATTGCAGAGCTCTGCATTTGGCTCAGAAGCTGGTGCCTAGAGGACACTAATACACATATATAAAAATATTAATACTTTGTACTCTGTAACGGCCCACAAAGGGGATGACATGGTTTTATTCTGCCAATATGCAGAGGATTAAGGGCTTCTGCTTGAAGCCACTAACAACCTGAACAGGAGAATTACAGTAATTCCACTAAAACCACACCAAATCCAAGGGACTGGCTGATGGCACATTGTCACCCTTTCCACTTCCCTTGAAAATGTAGCTGGCACAATCCATAAACAAGTTTTCAATCAGCTACACAAGGAGGTCCCACTCAAAGAATGTCTTATCGGAGCCACATGCAGCAATAGGGACATTTTTCATGAGACTTCTCAGCATTTTGAGATCTAAATACCTAACGTGGAGCAGTTTTAAAGGGAGGTGAAAAACACCAGTTAGCATGTGAAACATAGATAAAATTCATGCTTTCTTTTCTATTGCTCACACCGATTCATTTTCAGTGCAAAGAATCTCACAGCAAACTATAGCAAGATACTCCATTAAAACCTTGCACTACTATAAGCATTAGGTCGCCACGCAAACACTGCTGACATGGCATCAATTAGCAACATTTTCCCTATGTCAATACCATTATTAACAACTTGAAATACTAATTTCTATTATGAATTAACAGTCAAATGTGCTGAATAATTATTCACTTATTAGGAAAAATTTACTGAATGCAGTTACATGTCAAGAGCTGTGACTTATGAATCCTTCCCACAACACCACTTGTGCCAGAAAATATCCTTAAAAATTCAGCAACAGTTAAAGGTTTCCCATAACCAGGATACCTCTAGGTTGGAATAAACTTGTAGGCCCTGGTTCTGCAATACAGAAGCCTGTCTAAATGGCATGCATCTCAGTCACCATTTCCAGATGGAGTAGCCACACACAAAAGCTATAGGTATTGTACAGAAATTCAGCAAGTCTTCTGCAAGATCGATGTGAATACCAGTGTCCTTGACTGGAAGTTCAGATCCTCCCTAAAAGTAAGCCTGGCAACACAAGGAATGATGCAGACACTTCTCTGTGTTTTGAAAACTGTAAATGTTATTCTGCACACAAAATTGTTTGAAAGAGATTACTGGCCTTCTGTTTGAACACAGCACTAAAACCAGTGAATATGCATTTGAGAAAGATTTCACTTCTAGGTTCATTAAGAGCCTTGATATTTAGGTATTTCAGAGGCAAAACTGGAGAATCAACATGGCTGATCAGTAGTACTTACAGCAAATGTTACTTATACTGTTTGATGCTAAACCAACTTGGTTAAACCCACAGGTTCAGCAACGACAGCTGTAATTCTGCACACATACATACAGACTAAGTACCTGCATTTTCCCATGCAAACACACACACAAACTGGTGTGTACATTCCAGATTAAAAAACCAACAGTCAGCAAACAAAGAATATTAAACACTATACCTTTGAGTCATAATCTTATAGGCATCTGGCAGATAACAGCGGATATTCTCCATCTGAGCAGGATCAGAGTCACAGATTTTATCATCAGTCCTCCCGTAGTTGGCACTTTCAATCATGATAACATCTGTTCCCGGGCAGCGCAGCTCTATGGGGTAACTCTCACAGGACAGCTCCCTTCGGACCACAGCCATGGGGACTGGGGCACGGCTGAAAGCTGCAAGGATTAACACAGAAACACAGTAAATATTTACTTTCCACACTGAGGCTACGATTAAAAGTGGAAGGATGTTTAGCAGCAGGTTTTATCCATATGCGATACTGAGATAGTTTTGGTACCATTGAGATAAGGCCTGTAGAAATGGGGTCGGATCTCTGGCTTGCTGGCTGTCCAGAGAAATCACTTCTCCACTCAGTGACTTTGTTTTCTCATCTCAAAAAAACCCTAAAGATCCCTTTCATATAAAGCTTTAGAAATCCCCTGCAGAAAGAGGTAAATAGCAACTATGGCATTGTTATTATTTCTACTTACCAGTGAAAAGCTAGTTGGCTTTGATATATAAAATTACAGTCCTCTGTTGTACTTAATCAGACAAAGGAAATTTCATGACAACAAGTAATCTAAGCACCAGGATTCCACCTGCTCAGCAAGATTGTACCTGTCCTACAGCAGATGTAATAACATCTGTATTGCTCCTGGTCCTTTTCTTGGTCCTTACAAAATGAGAGCCTAATGGCTTTTGCTGTAGCCTGCAGCATGCCAGGGGATGCCCTGCAGGTTCTGGCAACCTTCCCAAAGTTTGGGCCCTACAGTGATATTTTCCACAGAAAGGACAATTTATGGGACACTGGATGATTTAAGTTCAGTCTTAGTTTTGTGCTGAATCTGCCTAGATGGTCAAATAGCTGGCAAATACTTGTGAAATTAAAGAGCTCTCAGAAATCTTACCTGTTTTAAAAGAAATCCAGGCTACAGTTTGCAAAAGAAAAAAAGAAACACACTTTGAGATGCCTTGAAAACAAAGCCCTAAAGTATTAGTAAATAAACTCACTTGACAACAAGTAATTGTATTTCCCATCTTTATAGCCTCTTTGATCCAAAGATCTTAAACAGCTTGATGAATGAGAATATATTAATCCCCAAATATCCACATGAAGTAGCTATGCATTGTCTTTCTCATCTCAGTCACAGAAGTGTTATGTGGCTTCCAGAACATCTCGTGGGAAATCCAAGCTGAAGCTGGGAACAAAACAATTGTTTCCCAGACTAGCACACCAGCCACAAACAAAAGCCAACTTCTTTACTTACTTAATCCACAAGAATGAAAACTCATGCACACCAACAGGTTTCCAGCTGCAGGGATGATGCACCCTCCCATCTATATTTTGTACTACCTCCAACCACAAAACTCAACATACAAACCAAGCCTGTATCTATTTGATGGTCACAGAGCAATAAGGGAAGCTTTAACCTGGTAATAGCTGCATGGCCCATCTGACACCAAGCATCTTTCAACAACTCACTTTCCCCCAACACCATTATAAAAACACCAAAATACCCTCCCTCCCAAAACCAAAAATCCCATCCAGCGTTCTGCTTCTCTGGTCTTGCCCCAGAAGACTTCCACATGGTACACGTATGATAAGTTTGCTTATGGAAAATAGGAGCATATTGATGTTTCAGAATATCCCTTAACCATAGCAAGGCTGCTGTAACTGTCTGCCTGGGAGGCAGTAATCCAACACATTAACTTCCATGAAGCCTTCTATTATTGTTAGTTGTCTCATTTATGTATTACTGGACAGATAAACATTCCCATTTCTGTACATTTACAGGGATTACTCTAATATCAGATCCTCACTGATGCGCCAGAGTTAAGGACTAATTGCCAAACTCCAAAGGCAGACATGCATGCATTCTTGAGTAATAGCTTCTACAATTAGCATAGCTTTAGGGTTTGGATCACATAAGTTGCCCTGTTTCCCTGACACTGGAGAAACTGTTTTACCCCGGGCTTGTATTGCACCATACACTTGTGTAATGCAGTAAGTTCTTATTGCAACCAACTTCTGCTATAGAAGGAGGGAAATGAGGAGGACAAGCATGAGCCTTTAAGATGCAACATCTCATTCTTACCCTTGGCTTTATGTCACGAATCAACAACAAAGTGAGTGGAAGAAGGATGGGACAAAGTTAGAGACAACAATTAATCAAAGAGATAAGCCAGTCAGAAAGGCAGAGTCAGCAAAGCCCAGCAATGTTAGCCAGCCCTACAAACAATATGAGGAGGTATTAAGTTCACTTACAGAGGTCTGTCCACAGAAGCCTGCAGTAGGCTCTGCTCTGTGATACACTGGACTCCATGGCAACAGGCCAGTGCTGACCTTCTGATGCCAGGCTTCTGATTTTGGAAAGAGCTGTGGTGAGCTCTCTTTTCAAGCATGTTCTGTGCTAAACCTGAGCAGATTGGTGACATGGGAGGCAGAAGGTTTCTAGCAGCTTTTGGCAGAATGCTGAGGCCAAGGGCCCTCCCTCCTCCTGCCATGTGCTTAGATGACTCCTATTAACTGCCAAAAAAATGACAAAATGAGGTTTACAGGCAATATTAGCTGTTTGGAGCTACAGTTTGGCCCAGCCCTTGGGCCATTCGGATCCTTTTCTCTGGAAGGTTAACGCAGGCTGTAGAAAGGGCAAAGACAATTGCTAATACTACTTTATTTTTTACAGCTCCCGCCACAGAATAAAAACTCAAACTTCTGACCCACACGATTCAGAAAATATCTTTTTTCTCTTAATTCCTAAGAATTTTTTTTTGCAGTAACTATTCTAGTTTATCAAAGAAAGGCATTGAACATGTGATGGCTGAGGAAAACACCACTTAAAATCACAAAAATTAATTGCCTGAAAATTCACTCATACAAACCTAGTGTTTCTGTCAAAGAGCAATACTGTACATATGCAGCTAATGCTAACTCTTGTGTTTTACTGGAAATAAGACATTGGGAACTGCTACCAGCAAGTGACAAAGCTGTTAAATCTCTTTCTGTACCAAGTATTAGAGCACATTTCTTGTCTCTTAGGCTTGTCTCCTGCACATGAGATTTTACCACACTGATCTACTAAAATTGTGTTACGTATGTCAGTTCCAAATACCTCAAACCAATACTGAACACTCCTTCCTCAAAATAACAGCTCATGTTCAACTTTACATTAAAGGATCTCTGGGCAGGTGAAAACATTTCTAGATTCGGCTTTCAGTTTCCTGGAAGCCCTTTTTGCTTCTCACATAATCACTTTCCTGCTTGTCATTAGACGGACAGCTTTCAGTTACAGACACCTTCCTGTGGTATCAGGGAGTCAACATTTACATTTATTTTCTGTTTATAAAACATAAAAGGAAATTTAAAACCTAGAAAAACTGTAGACATAGATGACTATCGTAACACAATACGATCTCCTACCATGCTTTCTCCTAAAGCAATAGTGTTTTCCATCCTGCCATTGTCCACCAAATCACTCACTCTGGATGGCTTTTTTTTGTACCCCAGTATCTGAAATTAATGCTCTGAAAGGAGATTAGAGCCTGGCTGTTTATCTCCTTGTAAACACATTTCTTGATGTTGAATCCCTATATGATAATCTTAATCATTTTTACTGGTTTTCTTGTGAGGACTAAAGATGTTTTGCTTTTTGCTATGAAACGAGATACATCAAAGCCTATCTGTAAAATACACAGCACGATTGTATTAATTCATTAGTACACTTCTCTCTTCTTTGAGTAGCTCCCTATCTTTGCAGTGTCTCACTGAGCTCCTTATTTAATCTCCTAAATAAGTGACCTAATTG
Organism: Pithys albifrons albifrons; assembly: GCF_047495875.1. Taxonomy (NCBI): domain Eukaryota; kingdom Metazoa; phylum Chordata; class Aves; order Passeriformes; family Thamnophilidae; genus Pithys; species Pithys albifrons. The sequence continues at coordinate 18,216,750 of NC_092462.1, read as the reverse complement.
TTGGCTTGAAGTCAAGAGGAGCTGATGGCTGCTCACTACGTTGGAAAACAGGTGTCTTTTTCCAGGATCCTATGTGCAGACAGCCATCTAAATACAGAACTTAAAAAGAGTGTTTTTCAAATTCTTTAACATTTAAATGTGTGCCAACTTGAGTTTTGTTAAGTGCAGCCATTTGGTGGAAAATAATCCTCCTGAGCTTCTGCAGGGCAAAGTGAGAGCAGAGGGTGAAAATGCAACACATAATGACAGGATTTTATCTGGGCGATTTAGAAGTTCTTTGTCTCTGCTAATTTCTGGAGCTGGAAAATTAAGTAAGTCATCAAAATCTTGTGCTTTTTCTCCCACTCTCTTTTGACCTCAGAACATAATTGCCTCTTGTCATGCCTGCAGGGCACGGGCTTGTAGTTATCACTGTGTGCTTAATCAAATGCCAAAATAGCCTTTAAATTATGTGTCTTCTTGGCTGCTAGAGACTTGTTGAGCTCTGTTACATTTAGAGGCATGATGATAGTAGATGTAATTTTTAAAAGAGAAGTGTGGGCTGATGCTTTTAATTAGGTTTTATATGCAATTTTCCCGGAAAAATCATGTTTTTAGAGCATTTTTAGAGTGAAATTTCATTGCATATTTAAGGGCAATGAAACAAAAGCTGGAAATGCAGAGATAATTATTTTCACAAGCTCTGCATATGATTAGGTCTGCCCAGGTAAATATCTGACTTACTGTTCCCAGGTGCAAACACAGCATGCTCGAGGAAGAGGTTTCCTACTAATTTGGAGAAACGTTTTGTGTTTGTAGTTTTGCAGTACTTAATATTCCCACAGTTCACCTTGACTCGGGGAGGTGGGGTTGGGGGGGTGGAAATCACAAAGTAATAATAAAAAACACCCCTTCCCTTATTCTCAAGACTACTCAGGTGTGGGTAGGAGTGGAAATCCCTTTCAGTCGACAAGTCCTTTGTAGGACTCTGTCACTCCAAGACAAAAGTGCTTAAGTGCTTTTCTCAATCAGGGCCTTACTTTTCTCTATTAAGATACAAAGCCTCAATAGTGCATCTTGACAGCATGCAAACATTGCTCAGTATTTCTTCTCTGTCCCCCCTCTTCCTTAATCCAAATTATACTGGATCTCTAATCTCAACAATGTAAGTAGCAGCAAAATACTTATTTGCTAAAGTTAAAGATAACAAACATTTTTCCAGTGTACAATACTCCTATTCTCCAGTATTTTTATTGCTTAGAAATGCCAGTCTAGCTTTGACAAGGTTAAAAAACTAGTTGGTCCAAAGTACTCTGAAATACTGTTGTCTCTCCCCCACTTTCTCTGCCAATACTGACAACAAATTACAGGAGCAAAGAACTCTGTCTTTCTAGAGGAATAGGGTGGAAAAGCCTTTCTTCTAACTCAGACTGCAGTGGGATTAAAGAGCCATCCTACAGACAACAGCTAGTGCCAAGACATTGCAGCAAATTCTTGCAACATCCATATCCAGCTCCCTTAGGGAAGAAATGAAGACTGGATGCAGCCAGTGTGGCTAAACAGTCGAAACCATCAGCAGTGCAAGGCTGCAGCTGGACAGTCCTGGTCTCCACTCCTGTATCTCACCTCTGTGCCTCAGCTGATTGCTGTTTCATCTATAAAAATGGGAAAATTATCTCATCTCCTCTGTTAAGCACTCTAAAATCTGCTATGAAAAGGAAGACAAGAACTAGCTATATCCTCAAAATGATGAATCTGGCTTCAGCCGGCGATTCCCCCCAGGAATCAAATACCCACATCCTCCTGGACTATCTTGGGGTTTCTTATTTTATAGAAGATATCAAAACCAATTCACATCTTTCCTTTGGGTACCATCACCAGATGTAGTGATTCCTCTAACCCAGCAGACATCTATGAACGAACTTTACAAACTGCAAGGCCATCTTCTTACATGGTGGGATTGAATATAAAAAAAAATACAGAAGACAAACACAAGACTGTGCAACACCCCAGCCATGGCAACCAAAGAAAAGCTAAAACCTCCACAAAACACAGCCTTCCCGGTGTATTTTATGAGGAAGTTGAGGTCAATCATCTTATAGTTCTGTAAATTGCTTGATCTACCTCCACTGTAACACTCAAGTGGCGCCTGTTGGGGATTTGATCCTAGATTGTATGAGTGAAAATACAATAGATAACTCATCTGCATGTTTGTATCTGATGCCCTCTTCCACAGTCAAAAGGATACACACGAGAAGGTTGTATTAAACATAGCAGGGGTTTTCAATAAGGACTGACAAAACTCACACACAGTTAGTGCATTTTCCAAGGTGACACAACCAAGGATACAAACAGGAGCACAGAAAAAAGCCTAGTCCCAAAGTCCACATCTCTGAACCAATACTTTGCCCCCACATACCAGCCTCATAGAAAGTACCGTTTATTTCCATGGCAGACCTCCCTTCTCATTTCTAGACTCACTAGAGGTCAGATCTCAAAAGAGCGATGCAAACCCCCACTTGGGATGCCCAGAAAGCCCAGTAACAGCAGCCAGAGGACTAAGCACCAGACAGCTACATCCTAGGGTACTTCTGCTGCTAACACTTCATACCACCAATACTCCTCATCTCCTTGCCATGCTCAGCAGGTAAGTATCCCTGTCAGCCCTCACTCTCACAAAACCTAGCTTGAAGTATGGAGAAGCTCTCCTGATTAGTAAGAAACATTAGATTCTCTTAGACTCTCTTAGAACAGCTCTTCCTAGAGAGATAAAGAAAAAAAGAAATTCACAGAAAATGAGTAGAGAATGATAACCATAAAGAGGAAGGAACAGTGAAGTGGATGCATTTGCACCGAAGGATAAGCGTTCATGAGGGAAATCAGTCATTGCAAGGCCTTGCGAGGAAACAAAATGAAGTGACAAAAGAACAAAATCCCAGAATCCAGATGGTACCCACGAATGGAGGAGTTTGACAGAAGGAAGTGACTGAGACAGACTGACCCAGGTGAGACCCAATCAGGTCTGTGGGAGAAAACAGTGCAACAGCAGTACTGTGCTTTCTTTCTGATTCTGCCTTCCCATTTTCCAGGACTCATGGACTGCTACCTCACTAGCGAGTGATGGGAAACTCTGAGAATCACAACAAACATGTCTTTTGACAAAGCATCATCTTCACAAATTTCCCACTTAGAGAGAGGTGAATACCTCTGAAACTGCAATTTACACTGGAACAAGGCATCACCAAGGGTCACCCTCCATGCTGTAAAGAGATCGTCGTCTAGGGTAAGTCAACCTACTAGGACAGTGTTGTGGAAGGGAGAGATCCTGCTTTGCTCCCAAGACAAGCCCTCCTGTCTCCAGCCATGGTTCAGCTGCTGGTTGTATATTCAGTTTTGGTGCTTGCTGGACCCCTTCATGAAACTGGGCAACTCATTAATCTGCCAAGAAACTAAATCAAGAGGGAGAGAAGGGGGCGAGGGAGAGGTTTCTGCTGGATTGATAAGAGTTGAATCGGCTCAGAAAAGGTTAACTAAGGTCAGAGAAAGAAAGCAAAAGATTTTTAGAAGGAAGGGAGGCTAAATTTAGAGTGCTTTACAAAAATACATGACAACCTACCTTCAAATCAGAGGTCAGAAGAACAGTCCCAGTCTGAGCTAAATGTCACTTTAATGAATATAATTAAAGCAGAAGCAACATGTTGAGAACAACAGACAAATAAAATGTGTTCTTCAAGGGAAAGGTTGAATGCAAGTACATTAATATTTAGGCCCCATCACAGGAAAAAAGCTATTCCCAAGTACCTTTTCCTTTGCAGTAGATCATCTAATTTGTAATGAAAGGCACACGAGAAGATACTTGGATACAAATGTTCTTTAAATTCACAGGCTTCCTTCATATGAAATAGCTTTCAAGTGCAGGAAAACAGTGCACAGACAGGGCAAGTGTCTGTGGTTAAAGCCCTGCACTGCTGTGCATAAGATCTATAAACAACCTTTATGCTAAACTTGCCCTCTAGCCTAACAGTGACATTATGTAAAACATCTGGGTTTTAGATTGTGGCCCATAACACTGAGACATTTGTATTCTCCATAAAGAAAACATTAGGTTCTGAGCTACAGGGACTAGTCCTTTTTACAAATCCATACACCACAAATTTCACTGGGGGCTTTAGTGAGGTAAAACATATCATTTATTTCTTAACCAGTTCAAAGTTACTGTTGGTGTAATAGACATTTCACTGTCTTGAAAAAAAAACCAAAAAACAAACCAACAAAAAAAGCCAAAAAGAAAGAAAAACAAATGAGAGAAGCTTTGACATTGCTGAACAGCCTTGATGTCTCAAATTCAGTGCAGCACAAATCAATGTGGTGAAGCAAGAAGGATTTGAATAAATAAAAATTTTGCCCCATTCACTCCAGGGTAGCTTTCTATTGTAGTTATTAATAAGGTTATTTTTTTCATCTCAGATGACTTTTATAAACATCATAGTAGGTATAATAAGGATAGAGGCAGTTAGAGAAATTATTATCAAGGGTTTAGCCTAAGAACATTAAGGAAAAAGAATCTGTTTATAATTTTCGGATCTCATATTAAATCATAAGCTCATTTACAACTACACTTTGTTATCATTTCCATTTAAAACACTAGCTTAAATTCCTACCCCTTCTAATATAATGCAATGCTGGAATAGCTTTCCTGTTACCAGCAGAATTTTTTTAAGTTGGGCTTCAAATGGGCTTCAGTAGGGTTTAGTCTTGCCCCCAGACAGATATTGCCCAAGTGCTGAGGACATGCTCTTCTGAATCATTTGTACCACTGTCAACTGGAAGGTGGCAGCCCTGGGCTACAGGAAGCAAGGTAAGGAGAAGCTGGAGGAAGCTGAAACACAAATGCATCCTCAAAATCAGAGATGGTCTGCTATGAAGGAAGAAACAGAGGCCAAATTTGACTTCTATCTCACCAGAGGAGAAAAAAAATGAAATAAAGAAAAGTGAAGGGGAAACCCCAAAGACAAAATCACACTTAACCAACCTCCAAAACAAAAAGCCAGTGAGAGACCCAGTGAACTCAGCAGGTTAAGAAATTCTTTTTAAGGCTCTTGAAAATCAGACAGGTTAGGTGTATTTAGAGCTTTGCTGAAGAGCTGCAAATAATAGATTCCTACCAAGTAACGCCTCCTAAAATTTGAACTTTAATTTTGATTTACAGTTCCCTGAAAAGCCTCTGAAGGGAAACATTAAAGCTCTTGTAGAAGTATCTGCATTAATACAGAAATGATGTACAGCAGAGTGAAGATTACTTTGTGCTGTTTACAGACTTGTTTACCAGAGCAGTAAATCTATTTTTAAGTTTGTATTGCCTGGAAAAGAGAACTGTGTGACATCTGAAGAACTGTCCAGAGAAAAAGACAGGCAAGCAAAAAGAAACAATTTCTACTCAAGTATTAGAGCCTGTCATTCAAGTATTTGTAGAAAAGCCTGAGGCCTCAAATATTTATCATTTAAATCAATTGCTTTACATCACCAAAGGCCAAGAATGACTCCTTGAAAGTTCATTTTACAAGAAGTTAGCCAGACCCTGAAGACTGCCATCTTCAGGAAGTAAGGTGGCTAAACAGCAGATCATTAAATAAATAACTGATTTTTCTTGGTGTTTTAGGTATCACTAATCTTTGAGATTCTGCCATAAATAGAATCAGAGAATTTGTTATTTCCACTAGCCATAAGTGTGAAAGTTTTATACAGAACTCTGAGACTGCTTTAAGAGCTTGACTTCTCAGAATTGCATTCCATTATATATTTATTTTATTTATATGTACAAGCTTCTATAAAGCCGTGATACATACACAACAGGCAAAATGGGAAGCATAGTTTTCTACATGGCAAGATGACATTTGGTATCTCTTACTTAGCACACCTTAAAGGTCACTGATTTTTAGAAACCAGTGGGTGCTTCTGAGAAAGACCTGTGAGTAATATACAAAGATGACCCAGTCCCCAGCTGCTGGATGTGGTTTTCCATAACATAACATATAAACTATGTCTCAGGCACAGGGTCTATGATCCTTTTTGCTGATACACTAGCAAGAATTCCAAGTAGGCTGTGGCAAGACATTCTTTGCAGTCCTCCTCCCCAGATCCTATGATGTTAACCACCACTCCCCCCTCAATGTGACCTCAAAAGATCAAGGATTTCACCTCGAAGTTACTAGCAGATTAAAAGTGCTGCTTTGCAGAAACACATTCATCTAAACAGTGACCAACTTTATTTACTTCCCCTCAATCTTAAAAATAAAGAACAACAGGAGAATTAAATTTGGGGAATGAGTTGAAACATGCATACTTGCTCCAGGTGAAAATTTATGCCAAGTAAAAGCAGATTTTCAGGGAATCACGTATTTTTTCCTGTAGATACCCCTTCCCTTCAATAAAAAATTAGCAAAACATTAAAACTAATGAATTAACTCCACAAAATGGTTCACTAACTAAGAAACTTGACTAAAATATTGAGTGATGAAGTTTCCTATGGCACCCACCTGTTCACAGCTGTGGTTAATTATTTTCCCACCTAATGCAGCCTGTGCAAATACTGCTCCAGAAACACTGTATACCTAGATATGTATGGATATATAATACTCACACACACAACACTGCCCATCTTAAAGTGAGTCCCAAAAAATAATCTGAAATAATGCTCAGATGTAGGTTTCCTGAAATGCTCTGAACAGATTAACTGCTCCCAGAAGAGTCAGGTGAACAACTCTGGAACACAGCTGAGAGCTTCAGGCTTTTGTAGTAGAAAAGGGGTGCATATCATGTGGCAACCCCCAGGACTGCCACTGCAGACCCTGGGATCCCAGGCCACAGCAGTGTGGCCAAACTGGCTTTGCGAACATCTGTACCTGCAATCAACGCTCTGAATCCTACCCTAACACGCTCCTCCAGCTGTAGAGGTGTCCCAGGAGATGTTACCACTCATTTTCCAGTCTAGGCTTCAAAGTGGTTAACAAGCAACTAAAAAGCATTTTAAAAAGCAGCAATAATAAGTATGAATAGTCACAGACTCTGCGCTCAGTAAAAAAATCCAACCTGGTACCGGTTAAAAGGAAATTCTATTTTATGAAAGTCCCTGCAGCACTGGATATCATGAGTCATTACTTTTTCTGTGGGGAACTATAGGGTTCCTTCACAGACACCCATGTGTATGACTGAATAGATGGAGGGTCTGTACCTCAAAGGACACTTTAAAGAGAAAAGAAAATATGTGAAGATTAGAGACAGGAGTTACAGTGGCAGAGAAAAGGATGATCATGTAGCATGGGTTACAAACAGGTGCAGATACTATACTTGAGGGCACAATGTTCACCAGCTCAGTGAAAATACAGTTGGAAAAAAAAATTATCTAGTTTGCTTCAGGAGAGAACCACTGACAACAACTATGATGGATGGAAGACTTTTTATCCTTTTTTTTCTTTTTCTTCTTTTAACACAATCACTAAACTTGTTTTAAATTGTCCTCCTCCAAGAGGTAGATGAAAGAAGTAAATCTTTTCCTCTCTGGCAGCAAAAACCAGGATCTAATTGCACAACAAAAGTAAAGAGAGATAGTGGGCCTTAAGGCAAAGAAATGTTTTCCACAAAATAACCTGATGAAAGAGCCCATTCCTCCTTCCCCTATAGATATGGGGTCAGAGAGAGTAGCACTTTTTACAAACCCAAGACAAGACAACGCTGCCAGGACATCTGAGGATGCTCAGACAGAAGGGTACAGAAAGGGCTCTTGGAAGATCAGGAGGCCAGAGCTAATTCAGGCATACCTGGGCACTGTAGCTCACCACACAACAGCACCTGATGCAGAGTTTCCCTCAGGAGACACAGAATCCAACACCCCCAGACTAAGGAGTCCCTATCAGCCAGGGAAATTTAGGAGACCACAATAATGCTGACCTTAGGCTTACAGAGTCTTAGCTTTGACCTCTCAGGACAGAAGATGGTCTAGGCAGCTTGTTTGAGTGTGGCACGTGGGTGAGGGTTGGGGTGTTGCCACATCCAGGGCTAGGGACACCCTCCAACAAGACTGGGAGACAGGCAGCCTGCAGGTACCCAGACCCCCAAGCCAGCACTGACTAAGACACTCACTAAATCCTCTGTGCTGTTTCTCCCCAAAGGGTTTTGAAGGACTCTTCAAAGCTGGAAAGAAAGCACCAGGGAAAGGTTTTCAGAAAGCTGTTTCTGGGAGATTATTAATTAAATTTCTAATGTAATTATGTTGCACTATGTTTAAGTGCACTTCCTAAACAGAAATAGACTTTTATCTAACAAAGGATCCATTTCAAGCAATTTTTCCTCTATCTATAATGACCATTTCCTTTTGTACCTGTTTCAAGTATTGTCCTTCTAGAGCTATTTATAGTTCACATCCAGAATTTTCTGCTTTTGTTGCATATTTCCATCACCTTGTGCTTCCTCTTCATATTTGAGGAAACCTTCTGCTGTCGCTGCCCTCCAAGGACATTTTTGAAGCGCAAGGAAAAGCCCTCATAAATCAGGTTTTTCTACTTATGGTTCTTCTATGCTTCCTATTATTGTGTAATAAAGCTTCTCAAACTATGCAGGGTAAAAAAAACCAGTTTTTTAGAGGTTGAAGGGAATTACCTGGGCAAAATACAAAGGGTCATTGAGCAAGTCTGTTGTTAAGCCAGTCCCCTCTAGAAAAAATAAAGTAGTTTTTGATGTCCTGTAATATTTGTCGTTACTGCTTTCGGGTGGAGATGTTAACACACAGGATTCTGTACTGGTGGAGGGTTGCCCTAAGGCCCCTCGTTCAGATAAGGAATGAGGAAGAGCAACTCCTGAATATCTCTCAGCAACTTTTTCCATACATTGGTATCAGGGAAGCATATGCTGGAAATCTCACATTGTGAATCGCAAAACCATTACAGTATCGATATCTAATTCTCACCATTAAAAGTTAAGGAAATTTTAGTGAGACTATCTCTGGGTAATTTCATATAATAACCCATTTTATCAAACAATTTCATCACAGAAAAACGAACAAAAAAACCCCAACAACAAACAAAACAACAACAAACCCAGACAAAAAAACAAACCAAAACAAACAAAACAAAACAAAACAAAAACAAACAAAAAACCCCCATAGATGTCTATGAGTAAATAATTACAAACCAATTTAATTTGGTAAGTAAAATAAGCTCACAGTCCTAACTGGCAACACATCTATTTGAGGGTTTTACTCAGAATAGCTCCTCATAGATTAAAGTATTTCACACAAAATTAAACAAAGAATGAAAATTAAAAATGCAGACAGTAAACTAGGAAGTCTGTTCCAGATGACAAAATCTCCAACTCTACAATCATGAGAAAAAGCATCTTTTGTTAAATAGTCTACCCTCATTTAACAAAAAAGAAGACAAAAGCAGTAATGTCGTTAACAAGTACAAATTACAGTTTGGAAACAAAAATGTGTAGTGCTAAAAGCTCAAACACAAGTGAAATAACTGTAAACCATCAAACTAATCAAAATTATGCTGGCAAATTTTTTAAAGCAGCAGCAGTATTTTTATAATAGTGAGGTTTAGTAGGTCGAGGACAACCAGCTATCAAGCACAAAATCAACTCCCTATAAATATTCAGTAACTCGCTCCAATCTGTATTTGGAAAGAAGCAAACTGATGTATTCATAATTCAGAATGATAAAGAGATGCTTTTTGTTCTAGCACATATTTGGAAAGATATAATTGCAAACAGCCCAATATTTTTCATTCTGAAGAATGGGAGACTGGAAGAAACTCAATCCTCTTAGGAACCCCTTGCTGCTTTTTAACTTGATTTTGGACACTGGCACATTGCTACTAGCAAGTTTTTTAAGGTTTTTTGTTTGTTTGGGGTTTTTTAAGGAGAAAGAACAAGGCTCTGAAAACAGAACACAAGTCCAACTGCACACAGGAAAAATGCATTAACTGTTGCTTCTCAAAAAGTAATGTAAATGTGGAACTGTCATCCCAGTTGAAGCATTTTAGAAGTTCAGCAAGAACTTCATCAGTCCAAAATCATTCTACACACTGCTTGATGATCTGAAAGAAAATAAACTCAAAGCTTGCCAAATTTGCAGTCAGCAAAAAAATTGATGAAATGTTAAGTAATGACATGGACCTTGTCGGTCCTGCAGATTGATCTATACGCTGTCTGAGCAGACCGTACCTTAACACAGACAAATACAAGTCCATGTAGGAATACAAAAAGTGCTCATTATGTGAGTCCACAGCCTTGCAAGCAGTCACTCTGAAATAAGACTGTTTTCATAACTGATAAGAATTTGAACAATACACAGTAGCTCAAAGGGCAAACATGATCTCCGCAAGTATGAGGAGGTGAATAATGAGCAGAAGTGGGAAGACAAAATTGCCCTGCATATGGTATTAATGAGTCCATTACTGGAATACACACATTGTGGTGTCTAAACTTCAAAAGGTTGTCAGAAACTTTGAAAGGGTTTGCAAAACAACATAAGAAAATAATAATAAATAAATAAATGTAGTAGAGCCTGGAAAATCAGTTTTAGAAGTGAGCCACCAAAGTCACTCAATCGGTTTAATCAGTCTAAAAGACCACTCGAGTCTGCAAGTATCTACCAGGAGAATATGTTTCTCTTTAACCTAGTAGAAAAATGCAAGAAAGGTGCAAGGTCTTGAAGTTGAAGTCAGAGAAATGAAGGCTAGAAACAAAGTACATATTTTTATCAGTGTGAGCAATTTACCATGGAACAGTTGTATACATAGATATGTATGTATACATAGATATACATATACAATGTGTTCTTTATCAGCTGAAGTCCCTAGATAATGACTTAGTTTTTTCCCAGAGGACACGTTACAGCTCAAACAGAAGATACCAGAGGCTGATTCACAAATAACTGGGTGAGATCGCTATTGTGCAAATGTCTGGTTTGTGGACCATAGTAGCAGTTCCTTTGTATTTTATAGATCTATGAATATCTGGGAGAAAGAAAACAGGAAAAGAAGGCAGCATTTGGCTGCATGGAACACACTGAATTTATTATCATAAAGACAAAAAAAAAAAAAAAACAACCCAAAACCACTGAAAAACCCACTACCAAACAACAACAAAAAAACCGCCCACAAAAACAAACAAACAAAACCAACAAAACACTCGGACAGCTTTTATGCAGATATCTGCTGCGCTTATCCATGCAAAGAAGGTTTGTATCTCGGCTTTAGTGGTCATGAATAGAAAAAAAATGTTCCAGGACAGCTTCTTTTGAATTCCCAGGAATAAAAGATGGCAAAGCGGAGGAAGGGAATTGCTTAATGCAAACCAACAGATGGGATTTCAGTCAGAGGCTTGCTTTGTTTTCATAATGAACCATAATCTGTGTAATCTAAAACAGTTTTTAGTTGCTGCAGTGAGACATGAAGACTGCAGCTATGGCATGTGAATTGTCTTCTCTGCCATTCATCATTATGGAAGGTACCCCTTCATTGCTGCAGATGCACTGGACCCTGGACCAGTCAGCCAGGGTAAGTTTAGAAGGATGGATGAAAGTGTAGGTATGACACTACGTATTTAGCAGGTTTGTCTGCCTTGGTTTTTTTGTTTGTTTGTTTTGTTTCTTTGTTTTTAATTCAGCCTTTTGATACATTAATCTAATAAATTACTGTAGTTCTGCAAAGACTATTAACTGGTTTTGAGGCATGATTAGCTACATCAAGTTTTAGCAGTGTACACCCTACAATATGAAATCTACAGCAGAGACATTTCAGGTCCTGGTATGATGTTTCTCGGATATCAGGGGCATTATTCTCAAATCCTATTTCCCAGTCATAGTACTGCAAGGATTCCCACCCATAAGTCTTCTTTGGCAGTGCAGCTACTGGCGCCAGGTGTGGGGAGTTGCAGAGAGCCAGCAGCACTGCATGGGAGCAAGGCCTCTGTTCTGCTGGCAGCTCTGTTCCACCAATCTGTCCCTGCCAGTCAGACAATGCAGGGTGCAGTATCAGCAGATTACATCATGTTACTTACACACTATATCATAACATGGACAGGTAAGCAATTAAATATTAAGGCACAAGGCCAAGAAAAAGCTACCTGGGAGTGGGGAATTGCAAACAGTGACTGCCACATATATTGCTCATTATTTTGCTGAAGTCCTAGATTTAGGTTTAAGAAACATCAGACATTGTGGCTTCTCAGCATACTTATATTCCTATAATGTTTTGCAGTATAAATACTGACTTCTATTCATACTTCTTCCCCATGTTATTAAGTTCATCTTCATATTAAAAATAAATGAATTTGAAATGTAGGCAGCTACATATATAAGCACTCTCCCTTAAAGACATACTTCATCTTTAAAGAGCAGTAATCAATACACATACTATATAAGCTAAACAGATTTCTATTATGAATTCTTAATGGATGCATACTTTAGTCATTTTTATTACTAATATATTATTGATTTACAGAATACATTACCACCTTAGGCACTGGGATTTGCTGGAGTCCTTACATTGTGTATGTAGTCTTAGTCAAAACAGGAGTCAGAAGTCAATACCCCATTCACCATCAGCATAGCCCCACTACTAAGTTAGATAATTAGTATGGTCTCTCACAGTAGAGTCACTTGTCTTACAGCGGCACATATAAGTCATAGTTTTTAATGTAAAATTTTCCATGAGGCCTGTCTGTGTGTCTTTCACTGTGTTGCCAAAACGCTTTGGGAGTCACAATTTGGAAGAACACTGGAAGTCTAACCTTGCAGATCTCTCGCAGGGCAGTTTCTCTGAAATCAAAGCACCCACTTGGGCTCTTTTGCTCTGAATCAATGAACAGTTTCTCTTTGTTGCCATTCACATCAGGGAGCAGTGATTGACTCCTGCAGTTGCCCAGGAGAAAGGGAACCAAAGAGCTTTCTTTGATATGAATAATAATACCAGCAGACAGAGAGAAGACAGCATGCCACTCAGCCCCACCACTACTATCATAAACAGGCTGCAGATAACACATCAACTGCTACTCCTTGAGGCTTCAGGAGAAGCCTACAGTAAGATGGGTACATCATAATATTGTTAAACAAATCAAATCCAAAGTGTTTGTTTCCTGCTGCAGAAAAATGAGAAGGAAAAAAGGGTTTAGGGTTACGGTTACTTTGATGAAACAATGCTACAATGTTAACTTCCAGATTTATGACATACAGGGGCAACAGGACACACATGTCTTGCTAGGGTATTATCATGCCTTGGGCAAGACTGGCTTTATGTCAAAAAACCAAGCATAGAATGGCAGAGATGCAGTATCACAAACATCACTGATTCTTCTGCTGCTCAGCGAGATTAGTGTCCTGTGATCTCTAAATCAGCTACTTCAAGGGTAAATTCAAAGTAATACATTGCTTTTCTGCTTTTAGTATCTGTTAAGGGATGAACAAGAACCCAGCCTCTTAAGAACAGTCTGCAAGGAGAGACTTTTGCTTCTCTCTGTTTCCTCTTCGCTTTTGTTTTTTTAAACTGATGCATATGAGGACATAGAAATAAAATACATACAAAGTAGGAGCGCTTTGCACCCTTTTTGCAGAAGAACAAACTGCTAGAGAGACAACACTAATCAAAAACACGCCTGAGAAAATAACAGCCACAAAAAGCAAAAGTCATATCAATTGCTTAGGCCTCTCTGCACACAGAAGTTAAGTGAGGTGAAGCGAAAAAGTTTAATTCACTGAACTGACAAGAATTAAACAAATAAGCCATCTAAAAACTGGAAGATAAACTCCTAAAAACCTGTCTGTAATGCACACTGTCACACCAACTTGAAGCTGACTTTTTTCATCCATTATCCCATTTTTTACCTAAAAGGCAAGGTGTTCACCCTTTCCTCCTTCATATCTTTCCCACACAGGGATTGCTCCTAGCACATGCCCTGCAGGGGATGCGATGCACCACATGAGCCAAATTTAGAAGCTTGCTCAGTCCTGGTCTTCGCTCCAACACCAAAAGAGACAAGAATGCTTCAGCAGTGTGGTGAGAGGTCCCTGAACATAATACGACCATGAGGGGAAAACATCCTGTCAGTCTTCCCTGCCTTGTCACCACTCAGTTGTATCTGTCTTGGCAGTGATAACTTCGAGGACCAGCCACAGCACTATGCAAGAGGCCACCCAAGCAGATACAAAACCTGACAGACTCAGAAGACACCCAGTAGAGGCTCTTCCAGGCTGTGGTAGGGCTCTTGATAGCCTAAAAGTTTTGAGAAAAAAGCCTCACCTTTAAGCAGTAAAGGAAAAAGCTTCCAAAGACTCAGCTGACATACGTGAGGTATTTTGTAAGCAGACTTTTCTGCTTCCCTTCTTATTCCTCAGTGGCAACAAGGATGGAAACAGTCCTGGAAATTATCCTTGCTCCACCCACTCTAGCATGGCTTGTGTCCAGGACCCTTAAGTTAAAGAGCAATTCCCACTTTTGTGAATGTTTACTGCATGACCGTTCCCATTCATCACATGCATGCAGAGCATAGCGAAGCTGGTAAACACTGGGAGTTTATTTCCATGTATCTTATGCCAGGCAAGGACACGACAAAATACCAAGTTTCTAAAATTGAACTTTAACTATTACCAGCAGAATTAAATAAAGAGGTGCCACAATTTTACTTAACTTCAAAGACATATCCAGAAGCTTATGGCAGTTGTTTCAATCACCTGTGTTATTTGCCCAGATTCATGCTGAACAAAGCAATCTAAGACAGAACCAGACCCAAAAAGTAATATTCAAACAGTATCTCCTTCTCTCATTTTTAAACACACAGCCAACACTGCTCCCTTGAAATATCTTCCAAACACAACAAATTCCTCACAAAGATTTTTTTTTAAATATTTCTTTAAATGCAATTCAAAACAGCTATACAAAATAAATAAACAGAACCTACAGGAAACCCTTTCTTTTAGCCCAACGAAGCAGCTTAGTTGAATCCCACACAGTGGTTTGGGGGCTTTTGGTTTTTGTTCCCCCCCTCCCCCCCCCCCCCCCCACTGTTTCATGAATGGTACCAGAGCAGAGACAGGATGGGCAGGAAATGAGGAGGCTGGAGGCTGTGAGTGGTTGGAGATAAGCTCTGTTGGATAAGCTGCCACTACTGTGTGTCATCCCAGCTTTAGGAATGCACAGACCTTGGTCTTGCACTTCTCAGTGATCACTTTCTACAGCATCTTTGTGCTTCTGTTTTATGAATGCCATCAACAACCACCTCCGTGCCTGGAAGCCTTTCCATTGTAAGCAAGTGCATTCAGAGACTCTGCAATACTTTCTCATCCAGGTCAGTTTGGCATAACACAGAGCCATGGCCATTTTGGTTGTGAGTTAAGCAGATATGTGCATTTTCTCCTTGGCAACAACAACAGCTCCTTTTCTGCATCCTCCTTAATGGTCTTGGACTGGACCAACTCCTCAGTTTGCTAGATGTCTATCTTGATGCTGTCAGCCACCCATCAAGGATGGAACAGTTTCAAGGGATGTGGTGATTTCTCCACCATCATTAACAGTACTTTATGCTTCAGAAGCCACACAAGCATTATATGGATGAAGGAGTAGGAGACAAGGCTGAGAGAAGAGGCTACTTTTTATTTTATCCTTACCTCACCCTGTAGAAATTCATATCCCTCAGCTGCATTCTCACATTACGTTCAAATACTGGACAGGGTCCAGATATATGCTCTCCCACCCTGCTCCAGGGTTGTCCTAGAATTACACCCATGCCCCACCACAAGTGGTATTGCTGTATGTCAGCTGCATGAACCTCCAGGCAAAAACCTCTCCTCTTGCATGGGCTTGTTATCACAACATGCTTCCATTTGCCTGCTAGCCACAGAATGATTGCACTGTATTTCACTGAGGCTTGGTCAGATTTCCCTAGGCTTTTATTTTCCACTTATCAGTGTGGCTGGGATTATACAGCAGCTGGCTTGGCAATCCAGAGCAAACTGAATAGGCTGTTGACTCACGGTATAGCTGTAAATACAATAGTAAAATGTTTGGCAACCTCCTCTACTACTGCATAACAGAGAAAGTAGGTCCCTACCTTCTGTGCTGTGGGTTCCTGCAGCCCAGGTCTGCTTCTGCATTAGATTTTCAGTCCTTCACTGGGTCTTTCAGTCAAATTTCTCTACACCCTCCCTCCTGCTAACCTCCAAGCATCATGTGAATTAATTGCTATAGAGTCTTTAATGTTCCCAGAAATTATTGCTGGAGTCAGAGTTGTTAGCTATCTAATGGAGTCAGTGCAGCCTTCTCCCTTGGTTCTGAGCAACAAAAGCAGCACTGCTCTGCCTTGGGCAAGGACTCTCACAAACCTGAAGCAGCCTTGGGCACTATGCCCAGCAACAGCTTCTCAGTCGTACCTTTGGGGTCACTGTTCTACAAGTTGGGAAGAAATTTTTACTGTTGTTTCCTTATCTTTAGCCTCCAGCTCGGTCTGTGTACAAACTCATGTCTCCCTTTCTTTATCACCCTACTTCTGCAAAGAAAACTTTGTTCAAAATGAAAATTCTTTTGTGCTTTTGAGATCTTGCATACAGCTCTTTAATTTAGTGTGATGATGAGAGTGGTGTTCTTTTTCTTCTCCTTTTAATAACGCTCTCACTTGATGTACGACAGTCCTGCTTTGGGCAGGAATTTGGATTAGAGATCTCCAGAGGTGCCTTCAAACCAGCATGGCTGTAATTCTAATCCCTTGTGTGTCTCATTGGCACCACCATACCTTATGCTTTTTATTCTAGATCATACCCCAGATTGAACAGTTACTTCCAGAACAGAATTAGTAGAGGTAGAGCTGCAACTACAGCACACACCCTGGCCATTTTCACAGGCTGCCTCTCTCTTGCTTCTCCTAGGCTAGATTCTTTCCTTCTGGTACCAAGGTGGTTGCTATAGAGATTTCTTCAGAAACAAAGACATACAGGGATACAAGAAATACAAAGCATCCAGAAGGGCACAAAAGAGAAAACTAATGTTGGTTTGGTTTTTTTTTAATTAATATCTTTTCCGTAAGTCTTCATCTAGAAAGCCACTGATGAAGAGACCGGACGCGCAAACACTCCTGCTCTGCAGGCACATTCTCCATCACAGAGCATGGGCACTTGGCAGTGCTGGTAGCCCCTGTGAGCTGTACCCCACCAACACATGATGCTAAATGAGGCAGAGTTAGTACATACAGGTGCGCACACAAAAAGAGCTGGTAGATGACTTGGTGGTGGCAACTGAAACACAAAGACAACAACAACTCTACATGTAGCTTCTCTCCACAGAAGCAGAGAGCTCCCTGCTCAGAACATCCCACCAGCACTGCTTTTATGAGACTTGCCTTTGCTACAAGCCAGTTGCCCAAAATCAGGGCAAAAAAGAGGTCTGAGTCCTGCATGGGTATGGTTGGGCAGCACATAAACACTAACACTGCTCAGCTCCACAGTGTGTGATGGAGACCACTACATTCCATACAGTCAGATCAGGCTGCGGAAGCCGAAAAAAGCCAAGAGACTGGGCAAGGGTTAGTGATAAGCATCAAATATAGCATCCCTGGTCTTACAGCTTCTCCTATATGTCAGCGAAGATGTGATCATGCTAGAAACATAGATTCATTAAGGTTGGAAAAGATCTCCATGACTGGGTTCAACCTTTGACAAAACACTATGACATCAACCAAACCATCACACTACATGGCACATCCAGTTGTTTCTTGAACACCTTAAGGGATGACGACTCTACCACCACTCTGAGCAGCCTCTTCCAATGCCCAACCATCCCTTCAGTGAAAAAATTCTTCCTGATGTCCAATCTGAACGTCCCCTTTGTTCTGTACTTAGTTGCCTGGGAGAAGACATTGATCCCCACCTTCCTGTAACCTTCTTTCAGGCAGTTTTAGAGAACAGTAAGGTCTCCCCGAGCTTCCTTTGCTCCAGGCTAAACACTCCCAGTACCCTGAGACACTCCTCACAGGACTTACTCTCTAAACCCTTTCCCAGCTCCATTGCCCTTCTGTGGATATACCCCGGTACCTCAATGTCTTCCTTGCAGTAAGGAGCTCAGAACTGGACACAGCCCTCAAGGTGCAGCCTCATCAGTGCCAAGTATAGGGGGACAATGTTGTGCTAGCCACACTGTTTTTGATAGAGGCCAGGATGCCTCCTGCCTTGGCCACCTGGGCACACACTGGTTCATGTTCAATCAGATGCCAACCAGCACAAGCCCTTTTCCACCAGGCAGTTTTCAAGTCACTGTTCTCCAAGCCTGTAGCACTGTGTGGGGTTGTTCTGACACAAATGCAGGGCTTGCTACTTCATCTTACTGAATTTCATACCATTGGCCTCGGCCCTTTGATCCAGACTGTCCAGATGCCTCTGCAGAGACTTCTGACTCCCCAACAGATCAACACTCCCACCCGACTTCGTGTGCCATGCAAACCAGCAGAGGGTGCACTCAAACCCCTCATCCAAACCACTGATACAGATATTAAACAGGACCGGTCCCAGTACTGAGCCTGGAGGATCCCCACTAGCGACCAGCCACCAACTGGATATGGCACATTCACCACCACTCTCTGGGCCTGGCCAGTTTTTAATTCAGTGAAGAGTGCACCTGTCCAAGCCATGGACTGCCAATTTCTCCAGGAGAATGCCACAGCAGACAGTATCAAAGGCTTTACTGAAGTCCAGGTAGACTACATCCACAGCCTTTTCCTCATCCACTTGGTGACAGTGGCCTGGTCATAAAAGGAGATCAGGTTGGTCAAGCAGGACCTGCCTTTCCTAAATCCATACTGGTTGGACCTGATCCCCACATGCTATATAATGGCACTCAAGATGATCTCTTCTACAATCTTCCCTGGAACTGAGGTTAGGCTGACAGGCCTGTAGTTCCCCAGATCCTCCTTCTCATCTTTCTAGTAGATGGACATCACACTGACCAACCTTTTTTTGTCAGGGTCCACCGGGGTTAGCCAGGACTGATGATAAAGGGAGAGTGGCTTAGCGAGCTCTTACAGCAGCTCCCTCAGTACCCTCAGGTAAATTACATCCATCCCCATAGACTCATGAGCATCTACATGGCTCAGCGCATCACTTACTACTTCCTCCTGGAGCAAGTCTTCCTATATACTTACAAGGGCTTCCTCTAAAATATTTCCTTCAATCCTGGCCAAAGAGCTTGCAATATATCTTTCACATGTATATGCTAGGTGGTTTTTGGGTGTGGGTGGGTGGAAATCTGTGCTGCCTCCAGGACTGGGAGCATTGAGAGTTCACAAAATGAAGTGTCATAACAACAAGTCCAAAAAAGTCCTAAAACATTTTTCCTCCTTCAGAGTTTTTGAGAACGTCTTAAGTGATCAGTATAGGCTTTCAATTCTTTCTCTGAGATGCCCATGTAGCTCTCAAAACACAGAATATGGTAGGCAAGAAAGAGGGAAGCAAATCAAGGAAAGATAAGAAATAATAAAGAAAAAAACCTCAGAAAATACAATGGCAAATTACAGCAGCTCCATTCACAGCAGCACTTAGGGCTATTCAGTGATCCCACAGTCATTTATCACCAACATGCTAACAGGGTGGAGAGAAGCAAGGCCTAAAAGAGATTATAAAATAGATACTTGTAACTACACAGATTGCTTCAGTTTTCCAGATTCTTCCTTATTCTACTTCATCAAAACAAATGCCAGAACCCAGTTGTTGCTTAGTGTTTTCAATTTCTCTGAATATTGACCTTTTTATCTTGACTTATTCCTATGATAGGTGCTGATAGAGCTACATAAAGACCTTAAGTGAAGCCTGAAGACAAATCCAGTCCACAGTCAAGGCTATTTTACACATTATATAGGCTCAGATCCCACAGCATTGGAGCACAGTTCAGAATTTTATGCCTGCCATGCAGTGAGGGATAGAGTGGAATTCCTGTCCTCACTCTCTATACCATGGTGTGAAGGGATTATGGGCCAGGTCCACAAGGAGTGGTCAGAAGAACTGGCATGAGCTTTGGCGCAAGGACTGGCATGGGACTTCAGTCAGAACTTCAGTGCTCACTGTGGTGCGGCCTCTTCCCTACAAGCCTCAGTTTGGCATGGCTGTCAGTAGCTCTGATTGCTTCACTATTACTACAGCAGCATGCAGGCGTTCTGTTCCCACTAATCTGCCACCTCAGTGAAATGAGCCCAACCATCTCATCAGTGGTCATAAGGCAAGTCGGCGCAAAACTGGGATCCCCATCTTAGCTGGTTTTGCCAGCTGAGAGTGCTGGAAATGTTTGGAGAAGAAAATTGACTGCTCTGCCTCTGCCCTTGCCTCCATAACAGCCTTCAGAACTAGTCAGAGTACACACAGGCAGGATTCTGCTGCAAGGCAGGCAGCTAAGGGAGCCTGCATGCATATGCCAAAGGTACAAAGCGCCATTATTAAGCATTATTCCTCGCAAGTGCTCCCATACCAAGGGATTTCCCAGTAAATCATCTAGCTTTCAGCAAGGTCGCTAAAGTTCAGGTATCGACTTGACAGGTACGAAAAGGTGAGGGAGTTCAGCCCTGCAAAGCAGATACAAGGCATGCATCCTTGCCTGAAATAAAAAAGCTACAGCTTGAGGTGAAGGTGCAACAGTGAGTCACACATCCTCTTCAGCAACAACTGACCCATCACAGAAGCATTCCTATTTAGTCTTCACTCAGAGCCTCGTTACTACAGCACAGCCCTTGGTGGGGTGGCTTCTACCCCCAAAAAAGCTAAATATCCTCCTTACAGGCATGATACAAATAAACTGACACAATTTCTTCAACTTGCAAAAGACACTACCGAGAGAGAGAAATGCCTGAGATGTCTAGTACTGGTAATGGTAAATAGGAAATAATTATTCAGTACAACTCATAATACCATAAAGGAGGGAAGCCTCTAAACTACTTGAAGCGACAAGGCTCAAAAACAAGCTTAGTGATGTCTTTTTGCGCAGAACATAATGACTTTGGGAAGTCACCACAGGAGGATGATGCAGAAGCCAAAGAGACACTGAAAAAGAACTACACAAATTCCTTTAGCACAACGTCTATCAGTCCCTTTAACCTGACAGTCCAATGTTATCTCCAGATTAGAAAGTCTGTACATTAGAAACAGAGAACACATGGCAGAAGAACAATTGCAGATGTGCCATTACCCCCATACTACTTTTCCCTTCACCACATCTCTTGCTAATTACTGCTGGAGACAGGAGATTGGTCATCAAGTCTTCAGCTTGACCCAGTAATGGTTTCCTTAGGGAAGTTCTCACTGCTTGGAACAGAAGAAAAAGCAAGATCTATCATCTCCATGACAAAAATGAGTGATTGTGAGAAAGAAAGGAAAATTAGAGCTAATGAACCTAAGCTGACTTTTACCCATCTATTGTGCAGAAAAAAATGGAGTACACATGCTGTTGTCTTCTCCCATTCACTCTTTTGCTTTATTAAGTAAGATATCATTACACCAGTGCAGAAAGTTATTTCCTCAAGAATAGATTTGCAAAGCTTACACCAGTCTAACACCACTTTCCCTGAACTCTATGCAAAAACACTTGTTTAGTTCAGTGATAGCACTGAAGGGAGGTAGTAATGACAGCAGAGAACACATCTCACATGCCAGTCCTTCACCCAAAGCCAAAAATCACTAAGGGAAACATTCAGCACGAACCGTACACATGTTACCAGCCTGTATCACTAATATCCAAGGAGTCAATCAGAACAAACAGCTCTTCAATACCAACATGCCAAAGCCACATACAATCACAGGAGCATGGCCTGGCTCATCATTCAAAGGAAGTCAGTGGAAATGAGGGTAGTCTGAAGACCTCAGCTCCACTATATCCTTATATCCTGTTCTGGCATAGTTAGCCTTGTTACATATAGGAACATGATTTGTATAATAATGTTTTAGAGAGGTCTGTATTTCTGCATACCAGCAAGCCCCGGACTTTCAAGTCAATGCAAAGGCTGATTAGTTTCCTATCTGTCTGGTAAAAACACTAACAAGGCAAAAATGAGAAACCCTACTAGCACAGAAGCAGCTGTAGTTTCAGCTTAGTGCATACTAGACACCACAGGAATCCAGTACACTCAGTACTTTGCTAAGCTACCATCTTCTAGCTCCCAAAGGTGGGCACATATGGCAATGAGCAATGCCCAGTTAATCCAAAGTGTACTCAAGTCTCAGGATAACCTACCACAACAGAAGTGGAGTCAGTCCCCATGAGAGCAGGACCTTGTTCTGCTTTCTCATAATGAAAAAAAATCTTTCCCAGTCCACCTCCTGTTTCCGACCCTGCAGGAGCGAAAAATCTCTAGATCCCTTCTTTCTGTATGTGGACCAGAATCCTAGGAGTTAATTATAAAATAAATATTAATAAAATTCAGTCTATCTCACACTCAGCCAGATGGTGCAGCTGTCAAACAGCTCTGTCAGTGCGTAAGAAGAATTAATTGTGCTACCAGTCCTACTGTAAGCTCACAGCAAAGTTGTATTTTAATAGTCAAATTCATTTCCAGACTTCATTTTCTTATTGACATTTTAAATCATCACTGAAGAAAAGATACAATATTTCTGGAATATAGTAAAACCCTTTCCCATGATCTTTAGCACAGTTCTATTAATACACATCACTTAGCTTTTACAGCTTCTCCCAGCAACCCTCATGTGAGATCAACACAATGATTCAGGAAAGGTTTGCCCTCACTCCCTCACACATACCAAAGCCACTTTTCCACCACATTTTAATCAAGATGTAGGTTGCATAAAACTACCAAGGTACTAGCTTACACAGTACACTGCCATTTAATATTTGTCTACTAAAAGAAGAAAAAAGCTTATGAAGTAGCACAGATTTATAAAGCTATTTTATAAGTGTTTCAAATATTTATGTGTACATATATATATATATATATATGTATATACATATATATATATATATATATATATATATATATATGTATACATATGTAAAATAAAGAGTTGTAGTGAAACACAGTACCAGCCTGGACAGTCACAATCATGGGGCAGTTTCAAGTAGCTACTGAGGTCATCAAATAACAAAGCCAAATAAGAACCAGCAGAGGAAGAAATAATAAATTTTCGAACTCAAAGTTTCACTGTAATAAGCAAATAAAGGCAAGGAAACCTCAAAAGAGTCACTTTGCTTAGTAGAAATTGCTAAAATCAAGTGATGTTCATCAGCATCCATGTGAAACTAATATCTAGGCCTGAATAACTGGTTACTGCATTATTCCTTCTCCTATCATAAGGAATGTGGGAATTGCAGCTTTCAGGTCACTTGAACTTTCTGTATCATTGTATTTTAGGGCATTGAAAAACATGTGCTTCCTAAAAAAACCACAAATATCTCTGAAAGTTAGTGTGGGGGTGGAAAGAAAAGTATTTTTAAAAGTTCAAAGGAGAAACCCAAAACTCAGGGAACCACTACCTTACAGCCTGATCCAGGACAGCATTTCCTAGTTCCAGGCACTGCAAATTATTAAACCATTTCTGCCTATATCTCCCTTCAGGTTAGATGAAGGGGGGGGGGGGGGGGAAGAAGTGGTTTCTTCCTTCTGTTACTGTACACTCATCATTTTACAATGAGATTTAAAAGATGAAGGAACGATGGCAAAAGCCTGCCACATTTCTACTAAAGTGAAAGCTGAACATCTGTATCTGTATTGCTGCATCCCATGCCTGTTGGCACAGAGGGGTAGCCCCAAGGCTGAGAAGCTGCAGGCAGACCTCAGGGACCACCTTGAACAGCTGGACAGCCCAGTATGAGCAGAAAGCAGTAGCAGCAGCAGGAATAGCTCTTTTTTAGACAGCAACTGCTGCCTCGCTCTCAAGTCCCCATCCAGAAGATGTCCCAGTGACCAAGGGCTGGAGGAAATCAGCCTTCACCTGCAAACAAGAAACCATGGCTGAGGCCAAGCTTTGTTCCAGCAGTCTACCAGAGATCTATGGGTTACTGCATCTGGCTTATTCCTGCTATCCTCACCTATAAGACCTGTAGACCCACTTTAAAGCTAGTGTCTTCTTTATAATGTGTTGTACCTATACCTGGATGGGAGAATTAAAAAAAAAACAAAACAAAACAAAAAAAAACCAACCAAAAAAAGGGCAGCATTTCTGAAAGAAGTGTAAGCGTGCCTACAAGGCCTGCTGTGTGTACAAATGCTTTCCCCACAAGATAATCATTTGTTGGTTATGCAATATAGCATGTGTATTGCATGTCAGACAACACAATCTACTGACAAAAAAAGTGTGCTACTATTTAACCAAATATTCTTACTCCGAAAAAAAAGAAGGCACAAAAAACTACCTATTTTAACATTTGTTTAAAACCAAAGTTCTGTAGTTCAAGTCACAGTGTTACTTGGTAATACCAAAAAGTTTAACACCCCCACAGAATCTACAATTTTATTCTAGCATAACATGTACCTGTTTTTATGCTTTACTTCACACATATGGATTAAGAAATTATGCTTGTCTGGTTACTGTTGTTCAGTATGTACAGCCCCCAGAAGCACTGGTTGAGAATGTTCTTACAAAACTTGTTCTTTCCTCAGAAAATGGTGATCTGTCAAAACTAAATCTGTTCATGAGAAGGGAAATTCTGAGAAATCGTTTTGGGAAAAGAAAAACGCACATAAAACAAAAACTTCCAAATTGTCAAAATGTCTAATTTGAACATCTTGTAAATGAAGAGATTAAACTAATCTTGAATGCTTTTTCATTTCCAAGTGTTTAATAATGTTTTTTTCTATCAACTTTAAAAGATTTGAAATTAAAATGTGGTGCTTCCAAATACTGTGAATTCAATATTTTCACTGATGAGTTCTCATTTCTTTTTCCCCTCTCCCAAATTGTACACTGATTAAATTTGAGACACTAACATTCCAGTCAGGATGGGAAAATTTTCCTTGCTTTTCTCCTCAAAATTATTTTGGCATGACCAAAAAAGCCTCTGGCTTTTCTTAGCAGATAGGGAGTCTGCACTGTCACAGTCATGCACACAGCCACACTCTACTGATTTCCTTTAGGATTAGGATTTTATGGAACAAACCACCTCTAATGAATGTTAAAGATGAGAAATAGAAGATGGTAGAAGAAAAACAGCCATACTTGTCATAAATTTTAACTTCTTAGAGAGCATCAGGAGAAAAAAATTCCCATTGCCCATGGCAAAATCTTGCCACAAATCATACATTTCAGGAAACAAGTGAGGCATGGGAAGACAGAGTTCCAATTTTTATTTCTGGTGAAAGTAACCTCTCTGACAACAACTGCAACACAACAGAAATCTGGTCTCAGGTGAAGCTGTTACAGCTGCAAAACTATCAAAATCTTTCTCCTCTGAGCTAAAATTACCGCTGCCATTTTTATCCCATGCTTCTGACTTTCAAGGCATCTGAGAAAACCTTCCTTTCCACCTCCCAAACTCTGACTCAATAGGGAAAATCTGAAATGCAAGCATCTACCTGGTTGTTCTCTTTCAGAACCATATGAAGAAAAGACACCACTTCCCAGAGGTTCTTGCAGAACTTTATTCCCTTATCTGAAAGTTGGGTTTTTTCCATGTCAAATAGTTTAATAACTTTTTTTCTTGATTTAGGAACCTCATCTACTTGGAGCTGTGAGCCAGGGCACACTGTAACACTACCATTCAGAAGTCTGCCAGTTTGGAGACCATGAATCCATAGTGATGACACCCATCAAAGCCTGGCTGAACAGCTGGATTTACAGTAGTCAGGTTAATAATTTACTGCCTTTTTTAACATAAGAAAGTGTGACATGGCATAAGCAAAAGCTGATAGTATCTAAAGGTCACTTTCTCTGGGTTTCTTTGGGGACATGGTCAGCTGTGGCATAGAAGACTAACAGCAGTGGGCAACTTCAGCAGGTCACAGCTGCTGAGCACCTAATTGTGACTTGAAAATCTGAGTCTGGCATTACTACTGCTGATGCACTCCTCACTATGCTTCCCTCCACAGCCATTATTGCTTTTATGATAGTTTTGAAGATACAGTTAGTGCTATTTATGTGATGAGCATCACATTAAAGTTGTTTTTAATAAATGCATGGCTCGATATTCCTGCTGGTTACCTTCCTTTGGCTCAATGACATCCCCTCCAGCTCTGAGACTACTGTGAACCTACAACACCAGCTGTGCAAAAGCATTTGGTTTGAGCTAACTCCTCTAGTAGTGATTCCCCTGCTTTCTTCTGTGAAAAAAGACAAAGATTACATCTCATCAGGGAAATGAGATCACCCACTACTTCAAGCTTTGCCTCATACTTTTATAATGACCTCACTCCTTCACACTTTGCCAGGGGTTAAGTCCAGACACTTTCTGTCAGCTGAGCACAGGGCAAAACAACTGAAAAATCCTGTTTTTATTAATAGCAACCTGCTAAGTAATCAACACCATAAAATAAAAAGCAAACAGATTTCAAACTTTACTCAAGACCTATTTGACATGTAAAATCATCTGAAGCAAAAATATTAGTTAAAATAAGTATATCCTGGCTGCCACTTGTGGAAAATTAGGTAAGCCATAAATGTCCCCTTATTGCTATTATCTTCAAAAACCTGCAAGTCTCCAGAGCCTGCTGCATTTGCAATTCTTTACCAATTTCACTCCACAGCTGCAGGAGAAGCCTGCAAGTGTGATTCAGCTCTGACAAGCAGCTTGTTTTCGCTTGTTTGTTAAAAAAAAAATAAAGTAGCAAAGAAAAGGAAAATGCATGTGCAGGTCAGGGCTACAATTTTATTGTCTATGCAATTTTCTTACTAAATGTGCATAGCTTATACACACAAAACCTGCAGGTTTTCAGGTCTTTTTCATAAAATGAAAAGAGAAAACAACAATGCCTCACTGCGAGTCCCCCCAAAAATGAGCCTGGAATATGAAAACCAGCCCAGGATACCTTTTTTTTTTTTTTTTGCACATCATGGTAAGTAATAGAAGTTCTTCAGGCAAATTAACCCACAGTTGCTGTGCAATTTGATGGCATTTATTTGAGCTGCACAAGTGTAACTAATTATCCACATAGAAAAAATTTAGTAAGCTATGTTTTCTCCAATACAGCAGAAGAATAACCACCTTTCTTAGGTATAATTGGCTAGCAGGAATTTTTAGAATATAAATATAGCAACATTGTTGTCACTAGAAAGGCGATGTTACAGCAAGTCAACTCTTTACTTTGAAAAAGAGCATTTCTGCTCAATAGATTCATGAGCAGCCAAATACTGCAGTCTCTTTAAAGCTGGATAGCTGATGAAAAGTATGCATTTCCTTCCTTGCTGCCTCTGGAGGCAGAGCCCACCGCCTCTGCCACTGATGGACTACTCAGCTTGAAGAAAACACCTGCACGTACCTTTGCTACAACCCTGACATTACAGGAAAACCCAAATCGATACACAGTTTAGAGCTAGCATTTTAAAAAGTTTTTACTCTGTTGAACAGTGAATGAAGATATCCACAAAACTTCTCAAGTTCTAACTTCTTGCTTCCTATCTTCCCACAGATTTCAAGTGCTTAATTACTTTTCTGGATCTAGCTGTAGCTCCCCTAAACCTCCCTAAAAATTCCTGCCTGAGGAGGAATCGTGTGCCTGATCAGTAGGCAGCTCATATTGCCAGGGCACAGCTCCCCTTGTGCTAAGGGACTGCAGCTGAAAAAACCTGATATATGCAGAGAGTCTACCTTCTTTCAGGCTATGTGCACAGCATCCCTAAACTCCCTCTCCAGCAATGCAAGCCCTATAGATAGAGCAATGCTTGCATTCACATTAACATACCTAGCAGTAAATATCAGAGCCCAGTAACTTTTGAACGCACTCCCCTCCTGTTGCCCCAAGCACACCTATAAAATACGTTAGGTTCTCAAGTTGAGCCCAAATGCCTACCCAACTAATGGAGATGTCATTTATCTCAATGCTTTTGACATTAATATGGTACTCCAGCATCCTGTCAGTGATATAATGCCAATAGGATCAGATCTTGTTAGGCAGGGATGCAAGAGACACTGTTTCATGAATTTTTTTAATGACCTTCAGTATTTCCCCCAGTCCAGGCTGTTTCATCAAAACTATAAAAAAGACAAAGTTTCAGCAAAGGCAGAGCTATTCTTTCCACATTACTATCACTACAGCTGCATTGCCATAAACGTCCACAGAACCTCCCAAGCAAATAAAGGTGACACAGATGTATGTTCCAGAGAACTTAATTTCTGACACATCGTGAAACAAAGAGCCACAGTTCAAGCATGAGAGGGCAAGGGGTCACCCTGGAGACAAGGGAAGAAACCGACTGCAAAAGTAAAGAGAAAAAAAGAAGCTATCCAGGTTTTTGGGGTTTTTCCACTAAAGGCAGCTGTAAAGAGGAGGGAAGTAGGTAAGGAAGAAGAAAGAAATGATTCAGTGACATATAAAGCAAGAGGAAATAATCTCTACCAAAATGCAGGAAGAAAGCAAGCCCGTGAAGAGACTGATGAGAAGAAGCAACTGTTGTGAACGTGGAGAGCATCCTCATGTGTCTCGTTCAAAATGTCAAGACAACCTCAGTGCATCCATAGCACATTTAACTCCTGGCACAATGGGTTTAGGGTGACCTTGAGTGGGGAGATCTGTTTAAAGGACCGTGACATTCTAACATTTAGAAAAGCCTTTTGGAAACAATACAACCAAAGTCCACTGCATTTCCTTTCTGGTTGTTAACGCTAAGCCTTGTTCCTGCAGCTCTTTCTTTACCAAATTATTTACTAAGTGCATTAACATAAATGGAACCATAAGATTTATTTTTAATTAAAAATAAAGAGAAAGAGACCTAAGCACACTGTTAATATTGCCAATGCCATTCATGACTTCATTAAAAAATAAATTTTAAGATTCACCTTTAGTAGCTATTGTAATAGAGCTATTTTTCATTGACTCGGTGAAATTCCTTTCACATTCCTTTTACTATGAGAATTAAATGTAAAAACAGATCTAATTTTTCTAAAGCAGAGACTTCCTTCAATAAGGAAGCAAAACAACTGAATTATTTATTTGCCATGTATAAGAACAGTGAAAAGAAAATTAAATCATTAGGTTTCTTCAAAACAGGAGAAGAAAGCAATCTTTCATCTGATACTTGCTGCTTCAGTTATGAATGTTGCTCTAATTATAGGCTGAAGCACACAGCAAGACTTCTAGGAGAATAGAAGGCATTTTCTGGCACTTTGAAAATTGAACTTTTCTGTCTCCCAGGTCTTCCTGCACTGCCTGAGCCCTCCCAAAAACTATCATCTCCCTGCCTCTTAAAGGGCATCAAATTGCCATGATCCCTAATCCTAAGGGATGATGTCAGAGCCGAGGTACTGGTGAATCACCTCCAGGGATCTGACCCAGATATTAAAGCCAAAAGATCCACACAGCATGTGAAGGAAACAGAACACAAATGAGATGCATTTTCTCTCCTTTCCTTACCTCCTTTCACTCCTTGTGACAACCAAGAGAGGAGCAGCCAATGTCGATGCACTTGATAGACCACCACCAACACGGGCTCTCTACCACAAAACAAACTGCATGTTTCTGATGCTGCTTCACAGTAATACACGCTACCCAACATTTACCATGCATACTATTCAGAGTGTCTCCATGTCCCAAAGTGTCAGACACTGAGGCTGAGCGCTTTGAGCTAATCCAACACTTGCTTTACAAATGAGTACTAAACCGTAAGTAACTGCAAAAACCAAAGCAGAATAAATACCTATTTCCCCCCTGAAGGAAGACTGAAGGGCAGAAATAAAAGGCTATTACACTTTAGATAAATGTACAAGGGATTATGATTTTCTTTTAGATACAAATCTGAGTGAAAACATCATTTGTTTTAAGGACAATAATGCCAATAACCAAATTCAGATATTCTGTTTCATTTGATACCAGTGTTTACATTTCATTGCAACCTATTAAGCACAGAAGGCTAAAACCTTCTATTTTTCAAGGAAGTGAAGTGTGAAAACATGCAGGTTTACAACTCCTAAAAAAAAGTTAAAAATACTCTCACATTAGTGTTTTCATTCCTTTTTTTGTATCACCTACTCCTCCCCATCCACATCACAGAACAGCATCAGAAAATTAAACAATGACCCAAAAACCTTCTAAGAGCCTGTTAGCAAAATCATTTATGCATCTCAACCCAGGTGTGCCAACATGAAAGACAGCAGGAGCTGTGCCATGGGAGAGGGTTTTGCCGGCAAACCCAAAGGGTGACAGGGCCCTCTCCTGTCAGAGAGTCCCGTGGCTGGAGGGATGCCAGCTCAAGCTGGAGGCACAATGTAGGGCCTTACCCTCCATGGCATTTCTATCTCATAGGAGATATGACCCAGGCAACCAGTTGCTCTCCAGATCATCTTTCCTAATCTCCCTTTGGGGATTTTGGTTCAGTGCCACTCGATGTAGTGTCAACTGTCACCCAAGGTCTCAGAGCAGCTGTCAATCAACAGCTGCAGGGCACAGCTCACCCAGGCAGAGCTGCCTTCAGTTACCACTGGTCATGCAGGAGGTTTGGAGTAAAACCCAAGGATTTCCAACTGCTGTGTGTGCAGTGATGAGACTTCCTCCAAACCAACACACAATTTTCTATCTGAGCAAACTGACACAGGGTGTGCAAACCAAGCCATGCTCTTCTGATGTACAACTGCACGTGGCAATGTAAAAATACAATGCAAGACAGAGGAAACACTAAGAAAACAAAACAAACCAACAAAAAAACCCCAACAAACCAACAAAAAAAACCCAAAACAAAACAATCTCAACACTGAAATTGCAGTTGTACTAGTAAATTAGATAAGGTCAGTACACTGCCACAAATACTAGCACATGATCATCCACATGCACACTGCTACCACTGCTCCTGGTATGGGTTTCAGCAAGAACTTTTTACCAACATCTAAGTAAGGCAAAGGGCTTAGGATGGACCA
The DNA here is from genome assembly GCF_047495875.1 of Pithys albifrons albifrons. NCBI lineage: Eukaryota > Metazoa > Chordata > Aves > Passeriformes > Thamnophilidae > Pithys > Pithys albifrons. Next base: position 18,185,743 of record NC_092462.1, on the reverse strand, counting down.
AGGACCACATCCTGAGAGTTACCTGGAGACAGAGAGGTTCCCTTTGTAAGGCCTGCACACACCATCCATCTCAGAGATACAGAAAGTAGTAGCATAATCAAACTGAAATCAGGCCTCCAGTCATCACAGTTTATGTGCTGATAAAAGTGTTCATCTGACTCTCTTATGGGTCCCTGAAGTATTGCCAAGTGTTTGGATACCACCATGGCAAAGGCAACATAAGACCTTGCTGTACATAGAATTTTGTCGTCCTCAAAATAGGGGTGATCTGACCACTCCTGACAAAGAATGAACAAGTTCTGGAAGTAAAGACATAAGAGATAAACCATGGAGTGCCTGGTCAAAGACAAATCCCAGTCAAGCAGGCAGGCAAGCTAAAGAAGAGGCAAGATTATAGCAGTCATGCACTTGTTGCGTTTATATTCTGTTTATACAAGGGAATTGTTTTCAACAGGACTCATTATTTAAAATCCTTCAAATATCCCCATGCAATGCAGCAAAAAAGGTTAAGGTTTCATTTCTCCAGTGAATTCTCAATGTAATCTGACAACAGTAAAGCACTGTTCTCGTTCATCAGGTTAAATACAGACCCTGTCATGTCACCAAAGTTACTGTAGACACCAAGCTCTCTAACAGTGACCCACAAGTTGTAGCATTATGTCTCTTTGTGTGCATGTGTTTCTTGTAACAGCTTTTATAAAATGGTAATGGAGTTAATATTGGTTTAAACTTCCCCTCAAGCACAAACTGTACCCTCTTCTCTCATCACATGTAGATAGTGTGATCCATGGCAAGGTCTTGAGAATCTGGAATAATTGCTGTAATCCTTGGAGTTTGAGGAGGGCTGTGAGACTCAAGCTGCCCAGACCTTCCATATAAGTAATCCAGCAAAGAAACTACTCTGCTTCTAGCAGAGGATGCTTTATAGCACCTCACAGGACTGAAATGTGCTGGGTCTTCTCTTGTATCCTAAGTCATGTGATCTGCCTTGTCTAAAAAACTAAGCAAAAATCAAATTAGAGCAAATCATGCACTGTAAGTGTAACAGCCAAACAGAGCCCTTCACATAAAATAAAACAGCAGTGCATAAAAAGCAGGAGTGCTACTGAAGCATTTTAAAATATATTTTCGCACTGTACAAAAGCCACAGGTTGGGAACAGATCGCCAAGGGCTCATTCCTGCACACTTCTGCAGCATGCTGTGGTACCAGCAAGGAGGAAAGTGTGTATGATGGCCTGCCTGCTGCTTGCCACGCTAAGCACACATTTCCATGGATGCCACACACGTGAAAAACCCCTTGTGCAGCCCCAAGAAGTGCTGGAAAAATGCTATCAAGGAGATGAAAGATCAGCACACAGTCAGATCCCTTCATCCCAAGATTTCAGTTTCTCCTGCCTGGTCTTTGCTCTTCTGAGTAGTCTGGCTACAAATCAAAGCCCTTATGAGCATGCAGTAGAGGGGCTGAGCCCCACTTATGCAGGGCAAACCTCTCTGTACTTAGAGGGGAAGCAACAAAAACACTAAGTGCAAACAGGCATAAGCAAGGCTGTATTTTCAAACAGCAATTGAAAATTTGAGATTTCTAAAAATCACAGCTGGAGTAAATTCTCATCAAGAACATGTCAAAGCCCAAATCAGCATGCTTCAATCTGACAATTAACCTGAAATAGCATAATATCCAGCCACCAAAAACACAAGATGTCACATCAGATGTCTGGTGTTACAGCTCCTTCATTCCCACCAAGGGATGACCCAACAAACATAAACCTTAATTGGGCACTTGCATGCACACAGGGACTGCACCTCTCCAAAGTGCAGGCACACTGGTCTGATGAGTTCCTGGGTAAGACAGACAGGCGAGACAAGGGTTGCCACCCTGTCACTTAGTACTGGGAGATGTAAGACCTAAGGCTGTGTTTCTGAACCATCATTCATTACTTAAGTTTAGATACAAAACATAATGAGATGTTATAATTCCATTTTCAGACAGTTTTACCCTGAACATTAAACATTATTCAGCTTACATTGAAAAAAAATTCCGTTTACCATAGTCATCTTAAGGGACTTGAATGTTTTAATTAAACTAAAAAGTAGACTATAAATCAAGGCCCTTTTTGAGGCACTCTCTAATGCACAAAAAAGGTCCCATTCTTTATTTGACTGAAGTGCACATTATGCTGAAGTGTAACTGCAAGCAAACAAGAGTAACTGAAATCAGTCTGCTGCTAATTTTCATAATTTGTAGGAGAACACTTCTCTAATTAATAGACTTCTAGAGACATCTATGTTGACAAATACACACATGATGTCACCTTTGTGACATCTCTCCTCAGTTCTCAAGTACAAGATGCTTTCATACCTCTTTTTCCTACAAACAGGTTAGCATTTAAAGCCTGCATTTTCCCATGAGTCTTCCAATTGCACCTCACTGTGAGTTTACTTTCCTCAAGACTGAGGAAGTCAGTAATAACTCTACAACTCTACATTTGGATAAATGCTGAAATAAAAGTACTTTGCAGCCAATTGCACCATAGAATTTGGAGGAAATAATACATTACATTTTTTAAAAAAAAGTATAGCATTATTCAGGTTTGAATTTTTCTGTCTTTAAAGTCTACAGCTTAAATGTGTTGCTTACATGCCAATGGCTGCCCGTTAACACAACAGTCCAAGTCAGCCAAAGGTATCTAGTGTATCATGGAAGAATGCATGTGTGTCTTTGGTACCCACAGACACCAGAGATCGTTGCTCATACACTGCAGATCATTAAAGCCTCTGGGATGCTCTCCTGCTCTCTGCCCATTCTTATGGCTGTTACTCTGGCTGACTCTCTTACAACAGGTCTAGAAGAACCTTAGAAAGTGAAGGGCAAATGACCTCATAAAATGTGAAACCCACCAAAGATGAGGTATGTGCATGCTTGCTGTCTCTGTGCCACATGAGTGACACGACACATGAGCTGTTCTTGCGCTTGTATAACCTGTCTTCTTGCACGCACCAGCCTTTGCAGTCAAGACTGAAAATAATGTGCTTAGTAAGCAATAAAAAAATTACTTTTGCTCCTCAGATGTATTTGATTCTAGATACTGCCCATTTATAATCTATTGTCTTCTAGTGTGTAGCATGCTCTGACCTGATGAAAGAGTTGCTTTCCAATCCCAATTTGTTATTTATATGTTCAGCATGTCCTTGCTCTAGCTCCCCAAAACCCGCTCTTTGCTGACATCAACAAATGGCATCAAACACTACTAGGTGGCTGTGTTCATTTACTAAACTACCCCATGATGTCAAATCAACTGAATGTGTTCCTCAAGTGTTGCCTACATCAGCAAAGGCCTAAATTTAAAAGCATTTGCCTCACACTCCTAAGACAGGCAAATTAATTTCATTTTAATTTATTTTAAAATCCTGTAATTTCTCTCAAAGCTCATAACTTTTTCTAGCTATTTCAGCCCCGTGACCCTTCTCAGGTTTCTGCCACACATACCAGCAGCCCTTCAAGGAGCAGCAAGAGCTACAAGCATCTAGCAAGGGAGTAAAGGGCGCACCAATGAAAAGCAGGAGGGTGGCAATGCAGGAAAAGGTAAGGAGCTTAAAAAAGGAACTGAAGACTGGGGATCTGCACATGCAACAGCCCAGTCTTACTAGCTCTGTAAAGAAGATTTTTCTACTACTTAACAACATTCTCTATCAACATCATTCATCCTTTACAGCCTAAACTATTACTTATATAACCCAGGTTAAAAAAAGATGGAGGCAGTGTCTCCAAAGACGCAAGCCTCTCTCCACTGACCTCAACCCTTCACACACAAACCTAGCTGTTATTCAGCTAAAGAGTAGCATGAATTGCACAAGAAGCAAACAGGAAAGCAAAACACCACCTACTGCGAAAGACAATTCACAATGACACAGTTTTCTTAACAAGCACATACTGAGTGTCTCCACCAGACCTCAGACAACAGCTGGCTTTGACGAGAAAAATCATGCTGGAGTAGGAAGAATGTCAAACCTCAAAACAGAAGGGGTTTTTATTATACTTCTTTTAAAATCATGAGTCAAGTGAGTTATTTCTTCCATGAAAGTTTTCAGCATTTTTATCGTGTCCTTAACATCAAGAATGACAAAAACTATTTGCATCTTAACAGGCATCTATGGATGTACATTGCTTTTGACAACAACCCCGCTTGTTATTAAATTAGGTGATTCAAAAACCAGGGAAATACTTGATAAAACACATTAAGGGCAGAATTTACTTAAAACAAGTATTTTTTCTCAGTGATTTTCTTGGCTATACCTAAAGATCATTCTCAAAAGACACGGAAAGAGAATAAGGGATAGCTTAGACTTTAGCAAGCACTAGGATATAGGAACAAGGTCAGATTTAGCTGTTTTTATCTCAGTTCCCTGGGAAAAGGTATCCCCTGTACCATATGCCTCTTCCATCACTAGTGATGCACAGAGAGAAAAGCTGCTGCTTCTATTTAGATACACCACTCTAGTCACCAGGCAAAAATGTATCACCTAGAGCAAGGAATGACACCAAAACAGCGTTACTCTAAGAAGCACTGCCTCCTCAATTTATCATCATCCAAAACCAGACAGAACAAGTAATCAGTCTTGTTTTGAAAATAAATGGATTAACAAAAAACAAACAAAAAAACCCAAACAAAAAGCAAAACAAACAAACAAATAAACCACAAAAACCCAACCCTCAGAATTCAGGTGAAAAAGGAGAAAGACTGACAGGGCATGAAAATTTTACAGCAGTTCTTCTTTGCCTTCTCCCCTACCTGGAGATCACCCAAGAAACCACTTGGTGACCAAGAAGAGTCCCAAATGAAGCCCGCCCTGGCCTGTTCAGAAATCGATCCCCATCCAGTGCACAGTGCCATACCCATTCATGCTGATGCTGTACAGCATTCCCAAAGGTGGATTTACAGCAGTACTGTTACACTTCCTTGCTTCCCTCTCACAGCTAAGCGACGTTTGGGAGAGATCCTAGTTGAAACCACAATTGTAAAAAATTGCTCTATTAGGAAAGTGAAGACATTCCCTTCTCAAATTCTTCACTGTTATTTCTGTTTTTCACTTACTAAAGTACCAGTCCCACCTACAAGTGCCAGCTCTGAAGTTTCCGTACATACCGTGCAAGAACAGTACATTGTTACCAAAAAAGGAGAGCTGCCTACATTTTAGATGCATTTGCTCAGAACCACCATGTGAAGCTGTCAAGTGGAAACTACAGCATCCATAAAAATCCAGTGGAGAGACGCTTCCAGGGAGGATAAAACAGTTGATCATACCAGTACCACCACAAAGCAAATGGAAGTAGCAGCAAATGACAGAGAGGAATAGATGTTTGCACTAAGAAGATTAAACTAAATGAAAAATGAAACATGCTAGAAACTACCTAGCCTGCCAAGCTGTTGTGGTAGGTACTCCACTATCAGCTAGCAAGCAGTCTTGAGATCTCAAGACTTTAGAGTACAAGTGTGATAAAGTTAGATGATCTCAGAAGTGGGGGTTATTTAGTCAGATTCACCATGCCAAAACCCCAATGATGTTTGGATTTTAACATTCCTCATTTTTTCATGATTACCTTTTCATATTTAAGCTTGTACTGGCAGCAGAATTAAAGGTGGAATAAAATTAAAATAGGACAGAATACAAATACTAATCATACCAAGCATATGCAGAAGGTACACAGCAGACTAGCTTTCTGCATTGTAAATCAGCATTGATATATTCTACATATGTGAAATTTAAGACATTCAAGTTACGATCCAAAAGGAATACAAAAACAGTCCAAAGAACATTGTTCTGTTTCAACTTTATGCCTTTTTTTGAGTGTTGCCAATTAGTCTGAAAATTTCCATATGATCAACTGAACAGAAAATGGAATTTGTCTGAAAAAAACCAAATGCTTCATATAAATACATTATGGTATTTAAAAAAAAAATCAAAGCCTGTGAGGGATTATTTTTTTAAAAAACACAAGAAAGTATCAGTTTACTGCTAATTCACTGTGCTGCAAACTCCCACCTAAATGCAAATAAACGCTGTGTCCTTTAGGTCAGGTAAATGAAAAGTGTTCAACCAATAAAAGGCATCTGTCAAATTTTCAATATAGAGATTAAAAGCATTTGAAAGGTAAATCTGAAACCTCAGACTGAAACAACACTGTGCTTTAATTTAAACACTTTACACTGCATGGTTATTATTAAGCTCTTCACTCACAGTGTAATTTAAGGACCATTTTGATATTATGTTTGGAAAAAGGTGTCAAATTAAGGAAAGTGGTGTCAAGTCCAGAAACTTAGTGAAAATGAAGCCCTATCTGTAATAGCACCCTATAGGGTATTAGATCAACAGCATTTTTACATAATTCTAATGGTGTCACAGCATTTGCCTCACAGACCCCCTAACTCTAAGAAAAGAGTTTCACAGCATCCTTGTTCCTTTCAGGCACAAATGCTGTTGACAGATTATAAGCTTATATACTATTATATTATGATATGTTTATATACTGTATAGCACAACTCAAGCTGTAATGGCCATGTGAGGCACATGGCTGTACAAAGTCTCTCGACAGAACCTGCCTGGTTCCATCAGCAGCCCACATTTCCCGTAATGCTGGCTTTTGACATTGAAGGCCAGAGAGGACTGACTCCTACAGTTCTCCTCAACCTTGCTAATACAGTGAAAAGAACGATGTTGGGCCAGCAGATACCATCCACACAAGGAAGCAGCAGGTAGTGACAAACCAACTGCATACCAGAAGGCAGAATTTTTTGCTTGTTTTGTCTTGTTCTCCAAGGGCATTGAAGCCAATATGAGCTTCCAGATCAGATCTGCTGTACAATGTGCCCCTAACCACTTTTAGTCTGTTGTCCATTTGGAACCCTGTCTAGCAATAATACACAATAATACATAAATAAAGCATAAATAATATAACTTCTCCAAGTCTAGCAGTGGAGATAGCCTATACTAACTTCTACAATGAAGAAAAGAATCGAAAGTAAAAATCAGTCTAGTATTTTCTTTGCCCATGAAACAAGCTTTCCTTCAGGAATGATAAAGTTTAACTAGTAACTCACCCAGTGACCACAGAAATCTCCATTTTTATTTTTCTAGTACAGGGACTGACAAATTTTATGACTTATCAGATCTTTCTGCATTGGACACAGATATGAGAGGCAAAGAGTTTTCCTGATGTTGATATATGATGTGCACTTAAGTTGCAGGACAAGAGTTAAGATGTTTGCTTAGGTTCCTTTCTTCCTGCTAAAGGGATAGATTGCAAGTGCCATGCCAACAATCCTAGCCATCACATAATCTCCCAGTCAAGAAATAAATTATTTACTACAGTTCCCTATTTGAAAATGAGTCAATTAGTTAACAGGCCATCAATTAATACTCAGCAAGGAACAATATGAAGCGAGAAACTGTTCTGAACAGCATAGATCTTGAAACAAAGAGTGCTTTTAAACTGGATACCTCTGTATTCAAGCCAGCATCTTGCTTCACTGAACATCTATTTTAATACATAAGTGGCCACATTTGCTAGCAAGACATCCTGTTGACACCTATTCAATCCTGCCCTGCTTTGGCATGACAGTCTATTTTGTTCCGCAAGGTTCAAGTGAGTACTCAGATACATTCAAAGGATTATATGCAACGTATTTGAGGGCAGGAGGCAAAAGCTTTGTTTCCCAGAAAAAAAATCTGAAGGGCAGAATCCCCTCCAGGATGTCGCAAACAAAGTTACCCTGGAGACAGTCTCTGAGGAACAGTGACAATCCTCCACAGACAAGATGAGCTGTTGGGTTGGTATTTTAAGTGGGGCGCATGGGTGTTGAATTCTCTGCTCCTTGTTTGGGAAGCAGGAAGGGAATGAAGGTGAGGGAGGAAAAAATAATGTTGGTATGTTATTTAAGGATCTTTACAATGAGAAAAGTCCGTCACTCCCTCTCCTACACAATAGCATCATTTTAATGTCAGGAAGTACGTAGTTTTCACAGTTTGTTCCCTTTCTTTGAATGATTTTCTCTTAAACTGTGATTTGAGCTCTATAATCTAATAAAAGCAGAACTTGATCAACCACTATGCTCGAAAACTGAGGAACGCGCACTGTCTGTATGCATGGCCTCCATTTTGCACAGCTTAACTTGCCAGGCCAAGTCTGGCACATCCTCTCACAGCCTGCTGAGGGAAGGTGGGCCATTCTAGAAAAGCATTTCAGACAAGGAGCCCAACCAGGGGGAGAACACTGCACACACAAAGCCATGGGACCTGCAACTCACCTGAGGCATTACAGCGAACTCTAAGTCAAAACAGATCATACTTCTTTATGTTGTCAAAGCCAGGTATTCAGCTTTATAAACAAACAGTGACCCAGGCTTCCCCGTGAAAAATGCCTTTCATTACTATTACTTTTCAGCTCTAATTATCTCATTCCCTATAGGTTTGACTAGTATTTCTATCACTGTCCAGGTAGTATATCTGGCTACCATCCATCTTATATGTGCACATAATGCTGTAGAGGTGCAAGCATTATTACTATATAACCACCAATGAATACATTTATAAAAACTAAGGAACACTTGACAGTTACTGCTTCCATAGGAAATTCAGATTGCCATATCCCAGTGTAAACTAATATAAAAATAAAAAAGTCAGACACTTCAGAGAAGCATACTAAAATGGTCTTGGCACCTAAACGGGTTGCGAGTCTAACTCTCACAGAGGATTGTAACGCACAGATCCCCTTGACTTCTAAGTTTATCCTTTTTAACTCAATGCATTTTCATGAATGCTGGACAGCCTGATCTCATCCCCTGGTATCAACTTTTCTGTGCCCCAAGCTTCTCACCATAATAGCGTTTCAGAGTGATACTGGATACACCCACCCTCCTCCAAAGTTATTCTTGATTGCATTTTGCCAACTGGCCAACAAGGGATAATGAAATTCAACATGTAAGCATTCCCCTAAGAGCTGGAGAATTTCACATCTGTCATATATTTACTATCCAAGAAGAAAGGCACTGTATTTGTGCAAGTGCCAGAGCTCTGAGAAACAGGGTTGTCACCAGATGTTCCACAGCTGAGAGTCTGCATAGCCTCAAGAAGTGAAGCTAATCAGCACAGGCCTAAAGTAATTAAGTTACTATGCTTTGCATGAACTGCTGGCTGGTTAGAGGAGAAAGACCACAATTCAACACTCTAGTGAGAGAAAGGCAGAAAAAGCTCAGATACTACATCGGTGAATGGAGAACTGCCAGCATTACCAGGGCAAAGAGTGCACAGGACAAAATGGGACTCCACATCAAGCCAGACATCACAATAGAGCAGTACCACCTTCTGGGGCCTGCTAGGAAGGTTTTCGGCACCAGTGCCACAAATCACGGAACATAGCAAATAGTCTAAACCATTTGGGTTTCTACTAAACAGCATTCCTGACCCCATTTTTAATTAAGTTCCCCAAGGACACTGAACAGATACTACAGACTCATCCATTTTGTGCCTCATGTCCTTCATCTTATTGTCTTCCACCTCCTTAATCTAAGGCTCCTGTAAATTCAGGTATGTGATCTGAAACAAGGATTGTAGCTGTCAGGATGGAAGGACATGCCTGCAGTGCCTCATGACAACTCCTCTGTGTTTGGAGTGGTAGAAGCGGTAAAGACCCACCAAAACAACTTCTTACAAATAAGAGCTCATCAGCTCCCAAAATATGTCCAGGGCTGTTTTGTCATACACAAGGTAAGCAATTACATTGGTTTTATTTTTTTTTTTATAATTGTCTAGTACTGACTTCTACGCACTTTTATGCTCAAGGCTCAGAAACTCTAAGGTGTCTGCTGATGATACAAATTCATTATGTAGTTGGCAGCTGGCCAAAGGGCCAATTTTTTTTTTCTCCAATCAAATTAAGGAAAACAACAAAACATTACTAGATTTTTCTAGTCCTCAGAATTCCTCCAGAGTAATATTTAATAGTAAGATTTTCAATTGCATGTGCCTATAAGATTACAAATTGCAATGACAGGTTCAATTTCAAGTCACAACAAAGACATGAAGGCACATAAAATGTTCCTTGCATTATTCCAAGTTTAGATAGACGATCTCTATGCAGGTTTATTTATATACACACAGTATGAAGATTATATTTAAAGCACATACACACACTCACATATATAAATACACACACGAAAATAAAATCAAGTGACCTGGATTTTCCTACAACTATTACAAGTAGGCATTCTTCCTAAAAAACATACTACACATTACACACACAGAGAATTGAGCAGTAATGCTGGGAAGCTACTGTTTGAGGTGATACATAGGACTTGGCCATGAATCTGTCTTTCAGACTAGAGCTGTGCATCCACTGGAGGAATAAAGGAGATACCTGTCGCAGGAATGCCTGTCAGCCCCAGTGCTGAATGCCCCACTCCAGCAGATATGTTGGAGGAAGAGAGATGATGTTTTTCAAGAAATGCACAGCAAGGAACACTTAGCAGTTCCCACCAGCCTCTGGCTTTGGGAAGGACCACCCTGGCTTTCCCTGCCTGCAGAGACACTGCCACATGGGTTTGTTCATCTGTACCTTGACCTGGAACAGCGCTCAGCTCCCAGTTCCACTCCAATCTGACACAGCTAGCACAGCCAAACTGCCTTGCTTATAAACCAACATGTACATTTCCCCCTCCACCCCACTGCAGAGAGGAGTGCTACACAAGACTGCCATACCAAAGCCAGCTTCCTTTTTGTCATGTGCTCTCTTGATACTAAATCAGCCGCTAATACAGCCTTCAGCATCTTGGTAATAGAAAAAAAACACTGAATTAAAAATTGGAGACAGATCTTCAGCAACAAGACCTGCAGGGGAGGGTGGGGGGTGGGGACGTGTGTGTGGAATTAAATCAAACTCTCATTTAAATCGTCAGCATTGATGGGCTTTAATTATTCCCAGCAGGTCTTGAAGGGTATCAGTAGTCTCCCAAGAGAATGCAGACCAAGTGCAACATTGTAGTTCTTAGGACAGGGGAGCAGTCCACAACTTAGGGAACTCACTGCAAGCACTAACATTTGAGATTAGCCCAAGATCTATCTTTCCCATGTTAAATCCCAGCTTTGCCTCCCTGGGCTGAGCAAACCAGATTTATATTGCATTTACATGGAATCACCAACTTGCCATGGATTTGGATCAGACTCCAAAACCTCAGCATTAAAATGGGCTCCCCATTCTGGAGATTTAAGAAAGGTGACAAATTAGGCTGAGCTTCTAAAATCCATCAGGCACCTCAGTTTCTACAGGTATAGGAAGGAGTGACAACAATCAAATTACCCATTTCTAATTCTTACCTCTTCACCTTCCCACTCTAACACAGACTGTCTTGAGAAGGATGTTTAGTGTCCATGAATCTTACATGAAAAAAACTCACACCCTAGGAGGTGTAGCAAGACACCCAACACTATCAGGCACTGCAGAGAGAAGCCCAACACAGCAAGGTGCTAGGCAATATATAAAAGTAGATGTTGCTTTAATTACAATTCCTGAAGTTTATGAGATGCATTCAATACTGCACTGTAACTAAAAACTAAAACCAGCCCAAGCCTACACTCTCTGCAATGGACAGATTGCAGCATCTGTGTGGTGTTGGCTAAAAACTCACTGCACATCCCACAGCTTGGAGCAGAATCATGACAGAACAAGGATGGTCCTGCCAGGCACTGGGAGGAATATTCAGGGGAGCCTGCCCAGCACAAAATCATTTCATCAAATCAGGGAAACTCAAAGGAAAATCTTTTGAACTCTCCGATGTGCTTTTAATTTCTTCCCTTAGCAGAGCATCTTCCCCAGATGAGCAGCTCACTGAGCAGCAGGAAATGCCTTCCAATTTCAAACAAAACCACATTACCAAACATATCCAATTCCAGAAATTACAATCAATAAAGGAAACAACTGAACAACAGTGAATATTTTGTGGGGTAATAATCATCATATGGCTCTAGGATTCATTTAACATGACTGTGGAGTTGATAAAACGGATGTTAGAGATTTCTTCCAGGGAATCAGCAGTTTCATTTGCAATAAAGAGTGTCTTCATGCAGTTTTTCCTGGGCAAAGGGTGCTCTTCCTAAGAGGAAAACAGCAGGCCTGCCCAGATCTTGTGGGAGCAGGTTCACAGCAACTGAGAAGGAGGTGCAAGAATGAACAGGGCCATAATTCATTCCCTCACTGTCACTCTCTTATCGTTTTAGCTTAAATGTATGAGAGAACTAGGACCAGAAAACCCTCAGAAGTAATTTTTTTTCCATTGAACTCCAACAGTTTAAGCTTAGCTAAAGTTATTATGAAAAGAAACAGAAATGACAACCCATTTGTGGGTTCACGTCAAGATAAGAGATGCTACAGCTGCATGGAAAGGACGGGTATATCAAGCTTTGCACTTACAAAACCTAGCCACTACTGGAAAGGATGGCTGTGCCCTAGCATTATGCAGCTACTTTGTCTGCGAAGCTGTCTTCGGGTCCTGCGCTTCTCCAAGTATTAGGGAATGATGCATGGCCACATCCACCCAACACCTTTATTCAATGTGCAAGAGTAGGATCTCTCCAACCTCTGGTAGCTTCCTGTTATCTTCACCACATAAAAGTGTTCTCTGGAAGTTTAGCATTAACAAAGTAAGTGGAATTAGCAATTAGCCAAATAAGTCTCCTTTTTCCCACTGAGGTAATTATGCAATAGGTGGAAACAAACACAGAATGAGTGTGCACTTATCTCCTGTATTCATCAGGATACGAAAGGGAAGCTACTCACTTCTGCTCCTCTTTATTGCATCAGCCTCATTCAACCAGTCACTTTGGAGTATCCTGCATGTCCAGGAAGACACAGGACCAAGTGTCATCTCACATGTAGATAGCTGTAGATGTGAAAATATTCCTGGTGCTTTATGGTATCTCTGGGTATTGGCTAAGGGATGATCGTATCTGCATTAGTCAGCTTTAATCCACTACATTTTTCAGTCCTGGCTGCTTGGGATTATTAACTCCAAAAGGATATGCAAAAACATTATTCTGATGTGTTTATATGGAAAAGTCAGGCAAGCTAATTAATTTAATATTTTTGTTAGGGGTTTTTTAGTTGTATTTACAGCTAATGCTAAACTATAGTAATTGCATCACAGACACTTACTGCTTATGTGGAAAATCGTCATGGTTTTTCATTAGGATGCTATAATATTTTTAAAACCACTGTATCCACCAGAGGTGAAACAGCCCTGGCCCTACCAATATCCTGGTGAGTTGCAAGTTGCTGAGAACATGAGTAAAACTTATTCAAAGTAAGCTCCTTGAAAGCACACACTTGAAATAGTTGGTCCTTATTTATTCTGGGCTTACCTATGACAAGGACTAGTCAGGAACAGCGCTATCTAACAGTACTTGCTAACCAGAGACTACTGCAGAAGAGACTAAATGAATCAGTGGGGATGAATTAACTCAACATACTCTTGAGTATCAAGAGAAAACCAGGCAATGTCCCCAGAGATTCTGTCGTCACAACGAACGGTGCCCAAGCACATGGCTGTTCTTCATTCATTTCTTTAAAAAACAATTCATTTGGAAGAGGGTTATACCTTAACTACATGACCTTTGACTTTTGTCTTCAACAAAAATACAGAAGCATATTAAAGGTCTGTTAAAAGACAGAGAGAAAGAATATTGGAAAATATTTTTAAGGCATTTGTGGCCCTCTTGTTTTTCCTCTCCAGTACCGCCCAAACTGTTTTCAGGTTGGCTTATTTTTCTACCAACATACAGAGGAGCAGGCACACCAGCTTAGTCCCTCTAATGCTCTTCCAAACTGCTGCCAACAAACTGTCTTGTCTACTTGTTCAGCTCGCACTAGGACCAAAACCAAATGCATTGACCATGACAGGAGCATTTGATGTGCATTTTTATAGCCTGAACTGGAAGAAGATTGGAAGGTTCAAGAGACTGGTTGCAAGCTAAGGTTTCCAGATCAATTCAAGACTAGCCCAGAAACAAAGAAACAGTCATCTGACTTAGCAACTGCTTGGCAGCTGATACAAAATGAGTAGTTAGAGTTAGGTCAGCTTTTTAGACAGCAGATGTCTGCACCACAACACCCCTTCATTATGAAGGGTTAATAACTACACAAGTACTATTTTTCAGAATTCAACAAAACTTCTCATTGCCCAAAGCTACTGATCCTTCTTTGTGACAAGATCAGAGTTGCACTTTTCAATTCTGTTTTATAGAGTAACTTTTCTTGAAGAAGTCCACTAATAAAAACATTTTTATAATCACAGTAAAATATAATGGGAATTAAATTATGGTACAATAATTCACACTAGACTGCACAGAGGCCATTTGGCCTTCATCTTTGTGCCTGAATGTGCTGGGCGGGAATTACTACACTATAATTCATATGCTGTCATGTCTTATGGCTTAACTAACACTTAAAATCAGAGTTGGTCACTAGAGATCAAGAATCAGTCATGTCAGGAAATGGTTACAAATGAAAGAGGTTGCAGGCCTGAAAGGTAACAACTTCCCCCTATTTCTGTGAGAAAAAGAACATTTTCTACTGCTACAGTTCAAAAAGAAACCCACATGTCCTGCCACTGGATGACATACTTGTTAAGAATTATCAAATGGTTAGGGTTGGAAGGGATCTAAAAGATCATCTAGTTCCAACCCCCCTGCCAAAGGCAGGGACACCTTCCACTAGACCAGACTGCTCAAAGCCTTGTCCAATCTGGCACTTTCAGCAATAGAGCATCCACAGCTTCTCTCAGCAACCTGTTCTGGGGCCTTATCACACTCACAGTGAAGAATTTCTTCCTAATATCCAACCTAAACCTACGCTCTTCCAGTTTAAAGCCATTATCGTTTGTCTTATCACTACATGCCTTTGTGCAAAGTCCCTCTGTAACTTCCTTATAAGCCTCTTCTAGGTACTAGAAAGCTGCTAGAAGGTCTCCCTGGAGTCTTCTCCACGGTAAGCAACTCCAGCTCTCTCAGCCTGCCCTCTGATTATGTCCATGGCTATCCTCTGGACTCATTCAAAGAGGTCCATGTCCTCTTTGTACTGGGGCCCCCACAGCTGGATGCAGCATGGGGTCTCACCAGAGCAGAGGGGTAGAATCACCACCCTCAACCTGCTGGCCATTCTGCTTTTGATGCAGACCAGAATACATTTTGCTTTCTGGGCTCCAAGTGCACATAGCTGGATCATGTCCAGCCTCTCATCCAACAACACCAACAGGGCTGCTCTCAATCCACTCTCCACACAGCCTGTCTTTGTGCTTGAAAGTGCCCTGACCCAGGTGCAGCAACTTGCATTTGGCTTTGTGAAACCTCACGATGTTCCCATGAGCCCTCTTCTCATGCTTGTTCAGGTCCCTTTGGATGGCATTCCACCCTTCAGTCATGTCAATGCATCACACAGCTTGGTGTCATTGACAAACTTGTTGAGGCTGCACTAGATTCCTTTGCCTATGCCACTAATGAAGACATTAAATAGCACTAGTTCTGATACAAACCCTTGAGGGTAAAAGATTTTGTTTCCTCCCCATAGCAGGAAGATGCTGTGAGCAGACACACTCGCCAAATACCAAAGGGAGAAAAAACAAAAAAAAAAACCATAAAATCCCTCTAAAATCCCCCACCTTATTTAGTGTGAAATTTAGACATGAAAGAAGTGGGTCTGCACGCAGAGCTCTGCACTGCCTAATGACTTAAGCAAGAATTAAATAGCATATAGAGTCTTAGCAAGGTTGAATTTCACCTTCTATCAGCTTATAGATTGGTCTGTCATCAGATGGGGAACTTAATACTCACAATTTTAGTATAGTGCTGCTAATGAAAGCACTATAGTATATACATAGAACAGCCACTCTCTTTTATCAGGAAAAGCCTTCCTTGATCACTTGTTCCACTACAGAAAAGGTGGCATGGCTGAAGGTAATACAAATTGCCAAGAATAGCAAACATTATAAATATTTCAAGGATGATTAATCTTTAAAACACTGAAGTTAGGCAGAAGCCTGGAAGTCAACTTGGCTATTTCACAACTAATAAAACATGTATCTTGTATTTCATTGTGACTATATAAAGAGTATTGTAGTAAAAGGCAATTATCCACCATTCACTAGCTAACATAACACTTGTACAAGTATAAAAGAAACATAGTATGTATTTTAAGCAGTGACAGTATTTCCACTGTATTAAAATAGTAGTGAGGCAAATGTTCAGCTCACATTAAACAGCACTCTGTCACCGAGGACCAGCTTGCTAGCATCGTATATTCCCCCAAGATAGATAATGCTGCTTGCTTTAACAGAATCATTGTCACCAGGCAACTACCAGTGCTGTTCAGCAATAAATATTTCCAATGTTCCCACAGAAACTGCTTTGGCATCTGGACCTGCTAATGCCTAGAGAGATCAGCTTGACCTTGGAGCGCCATCTTTTCACAAAGATGCAGCCCCTCACCATGGCTGTCTCCCAGAAGCATTGCAAAGATAGTGCAGAAGCTCAGAGGGTGAGAATAGGACAGCACATGAGGCTCTCTTCCTTACAGCTACAACGACTTGAAAGGACTTCAAATTTAATTTTCTTCTCTGCAAATGATAAATTAGTTCAGCCCCATCACAAACTAATTCTCATATGGAGGGACAAGATGGTATCTGTCCCGAAATGCAGGAAGGTCACTTAACAGCTATGCCACAAGTCTCCATAAATAAATTCTTGGAGGCAACCGATCTTTTTTGGAAGTTTAGAATTGGGCCAGCAGCATCTGTAGTCCTGCCAGTTTGGTGCTGTCAAGTATCAGTACTAGGCCTTAAGCTTCATAATACCACGCTCCAGGACTTCTCAGACTACAATTTATTTTAGCTTAAACTTAGCTCTGTCTCCAAAGTTATTTAAGAAACTCTTGCAGAACCTGCAACTTTCTGTGGGATCAGATCACATTTGCTTAGCCTGTTCAAGCTGCAATAGCAAAACTTGCCTAATGTCAGATTATCCTGGTTTGGGCTGGAACAGAGTTCATTTTTTTTCTTGGTAGTTGGTACAGTGCTGTGCTCTGTTTGGGATTCAGTATGAAAATAGAAAATCATATTCACGCACAAGGCTGAAAGGAAGTAAGCAAGTGCCTGCCTGGTGCTTACTCACCAGCTGGGCTTAAACCACTATACCCATTGTTTGTCCTGCAATTTCAGCCAGCTTTTGCTTACATTACTGCTTAACTTGTTCTGACTTCAGTTTTGCTTAGCCTTGGCCAAGTTTGTGCTTCTAACCCCAAAATCATATTGTATATCAAGAAGTTTAAGAAATCTAAGTAGTCACAGCAATTACTAACTCCACTAATTATCAGGGGCAAACAAATATGGGGTTAAAACATAAAAAATAACCCCAAGCAGCTGCAAGACCAGGAGAAATTAAGCCCCACAACTGACACCACACTTTGTCCAAGCAGGAACCAAGATGCTGAAAGCTCACTCTCATGACACAACTACAAGTCAAGAGCATGGCAGCAGAAGAAAAGGGTAGATTGCTATGCCTGTTGATTTTACTGAATTTGTAACAATCTCCAACAGAAACAGAACAATTTGAATTATTGCTTTAATTGGAGTAATATGTGGTTGTTCATTTTTGGATTAGACTATTAAAAGAAGTAATGACAAAAAAAAACCTTATTCTTCAGTGTTCACCATGAAATTATGCCCACAGTACAATCCTTTAAAAGTAATTTTCAAATAAATAACAATAAAACAATCTGAAAGGATGGTAAAGATTTTTGCATACAACAGGCCTTCAGCTCCTTTTGAGAAACTAAAATAAATAAGTTACTTGTTTGGTATCCTTCCTATCCCTATGCAGTGCTGAAGCTTTTTATTTCTATTATTATTTTTGTTCAGCAGTCTGAAAATCTTAAATCTCAACTCTCAGTCACACATAAGCATGACAGCAATGTGACAGAGCAGGTGTACATCTCTCCAGGCTTGCAAACTGAGCTGCTGCCTGCTATGCCCAGCCCATTTCAAGTGAACTTTGACAGTGTTCATCTGTGGGTAAAGAGAAATCTGCTTTGTTTGGGGTCAAGGAGAGGAAGGCTGAGGAAGATGAGAACAGCTGCTCATTCCAGAAAATGCCTCTGGAAAATCCACCTGCTACAGGAAAAGAGGATCAGTTTGCTCACATGGACATGGTGGTAAAAAGCCAAGGAGCACTTTCCTGGGGTCCAGACCCTACAAGAAGGCGGGGTACAAAAGTCCTGTATCTAGCAGAGCCCTTGCAACGGATGAAATGCCTTTGCTATTATTGTTGATGATTTTCTTTTATTCCCTGGTATTGTTGCTTTCTATCTTGGGTAATTCTCTAATTGTGTATAACAGGCTTGGTTTTATGCAACAAATGGATTTACAGGCTTTGCTGGAGCTTAAAAGAGTGAACAGCTTTTGGGGGGCTTCCACACTGCTCCAAGGTTCTGTCATATATGCAAGTTGCAAGCTATTTTTCATTCAAGTCAAGGGCAACAGTAAAGAAAGCATCCACTACTCCAATCTGCTATCATCTCAAGTATTTCACATGGTTCAAAATTTTTGTGAGCTATGATTCAAAGCCGTCTGAGCAAAACACTAGACAGTACTGTGCCTGGGCATTTAGGATACAGCAGATTAACATCATCACTGAGGAACTGCGAGGACTCATGACTTTTTCCCCTTTTATGATTTCTACAGCTTATCAACAAGATGACATTGTAGGAGGGCAGTATTCTGGAAAATTAATTTTCATCTTGCAGCTCACTGAAGTATACACCCTTTTACTCCACACCTGTCATCATAGCCCAAAACATACAATATACTGCAAGAAATGAGACAGCTAAAGCAAAAAAAAAAAAAAAAACAAACAAAAAAAACCACAAACAAGCCCCCTCAAAAAAAAAAGAAACCACCAAAACAACACCATCACCTCTCCAATTTATGAGATCACCGGCCTAAGAAATCTGTCTATAATGCAGCTACCACTACAGATGAAGATGTTGTGTCACAAAACTCAAAACCAGCATGAGATGCAGCAAAGTCAGTCTGAAAAAGCAGTTTGTATCAACTTCAGTAGTCATTACAGGACAGGAATCCTTCCAGATCATGAAACAGGAACTCAAACACTTGAGTCCTGTTAAATGTAAATTATGAATGCTTTCTGCATGCAGTCAAAAGGGATTACTAGAAGGGAAATAAAAAAAAAAAGAAAAAAAAGAAAAAAAGGCAGGGCTTTACAACCACTGCCTGCTGCAACATCCACAGAAAACACCCTCTACGTTTAGTCTGTAGGAGAACATAAAGGGTAGAAATATTTCCAGGCATCAAGTTTCTGCATCTCTGGCATTTGCTTGTCCTTAGCACAATACAGCTCTGAGGATACTTGTGACATTTTCATTTACTGCAACTATCAGGCAGAACTTTCTAGCTACAGTGGCATTGAGAATTTAAAACAGAACTGCTAGAGGCATATTTAAATTGTTAATTGCTTTAACTGTTAATATTGTTTAATTATAAAGATTTACAAAACATTTACCATTTAACTTTCCTGGAGAGGAATGAAGAGCACCTTTCCTAATAGCTCTTTTATTTCCCCCCAATTGGCCTACTCAGTTTAAATATTCATTCTAATTTTCAAGTCAGTAAGGACTTTTGCTTGAGGAATGACAGTAGAGATAACCTTTCTGCCCAAAGGTGTTATATAAGCTGACAGGTTGTGCTTTATAGATATGTTCTGCCAATTGCATGTATTTCATTTTTATTCACCTTCTCTGCTGTAAAGTATTGCTCTAATGTCTTACCACATACACAAAAGATCAGTTTTTAAAGCACAAAAAGCCTGATGAATATTTTAGAAGTGGGGTCCCATGGCTTACATACAGAGAGTCATGTTATTTACAAACATGCTTCCACT
Organism: Pithys albifrons albifrons; assembly: GCF_047495875.1. NCBI lineage: Eukaryota > Metazoa > Chordata > Aves > Passeriformes > Thamnophilidae > Pithys > Pithys albifrons. The sequence goes on along the minus strand of NC_092462.1, from coordinate 18,165,750 downwards.
GACCTGTAATTAAAATGAGACCCTTGGTGGAGTTCACTTTCTATTTAGGCATCCTGAAAATCAGGCAGCCAAATTTTCTAAAGCTCTGCTCTGAGCATTTAGGAGTCATCATTGCTAATAGGAGCTCCTGAACCCTTCAGCACTTGTGAAACCTGGCAGCTTACTTCTGGGGCTTACATTTGGGTTTCTCATATCAAAAGAACCCAACCCCAGGCCTCAAAGTCTTACTTCAAAGAATTACATGTGCTAGATTTCATTTAACAGTTTTCTGGCTAATAAAATGACCAAATTTTTCTGCTAGAGCTCTGTATTAGGTTTACATAGCCAAGTTTGGGCAGGGGCAGATGTTACGGGGGTGGCTTCTGTGTGAAGTTACTTGAAGCTTCCCCTGTGACCGAGAGAACCAATGCAAGAATGCCAGCTGGCTCCAGGATGGACCTGCTGCTGGCCAAGCCCGAGTCCATTAGTGACTGTGGCAGCACCCCTGGGATAACGTATTTAAAACGGGGAAAAAGTTGCTGCCATGTGAGAGAAACAGCTCTGCAGACACTAAGGTTACTGAAAGAGGGGGAGGAGGTACTCCAGGCACCAGAGCAGAGATTCAGATTCCCCTGGGGCCCATGGTGACACAATGGTGAAGAAGGCTGTCCTGCTGCAGCTCACGCGGGTCCACAGTGGATCACAGATCCACCCACAGCCTGTGAAAGAGTCTGTGACCCCTTGGAAAGCCCATGCTGGGCCACCCTGTGGCCCTGTAGAGAGAGGAACCCACTCTGGAGAAGGTTCAATCACATGAGCCACAGGAGGAACCCCATGCTGGAACCTTCCCTCCAAGGAAGAAGGAGCAGTAGAAAAAAAAAAAAGGTGTGATCAACTGAACGCAACTCCTATTTCCCTGTCCCTCTGCACTGCTGACAGAGAGGAGGTAGAGACAACTGAGACTAAGCTCAGTTCAGGAAGACAGGAGACCTGGTTGTGTTTAAGATCTGCCATTATTTCTCATTAACCTACTCTGATTTGATTGGTATTAAATCAGATCTTCCCCAAGTTGAGTCTGTTTTACTTTTGACAGTAATTGCTGAGGGATCTCTCCCTGTCCCTATCCCAGCCACTAAGCCTTTCATTGTATTTTCGTCCCCTGTCCACTTGAGGAGCAGAGCGATAGAGAAGCTTTAGTGGGCAATTGGCATCCAGCCAGGGTCAGCCCAGCACATCCCTGCAGCAGAGCAGCTGTGCCTGAAGCACTTCCCGCAGTTCTCAGCTGCAGCCTGGCTGTTCAGTGTGGTGCTAAACCTAAGGGCTCCACACTGCTGGGTGGGTTATGCAGCACGCAAGGCTAAGGCAACTATCCTGGTTGTGGTTATACTTGATGCAGACTCCAGAGGTTATGGGAGCCTTAGTCTTTCAGCAAAGAACAAAAATATCCACTGCAATTCATGAAATCACAGTCTAGCATGATGGTGAGTAAAAGCCCCCTCTGGAGCTGCAGCTAAAGCAGGACATGCAGCCCCTTAACTGAGCAGTATTCACGGAAAGGAAATTTACTTCCATGCAGAAGCCAGGAGACACAATCCAGTGACACACAGCCAACAGAACAGGCTTAGGCATGGAGGAACAAAGTCTGCCTTAATGTAGCAACTAAACTCAGTAACAGAAACCTTTATGTGTCACCAGAGTTCTTTGTTTCAGTACTTAACTAGTCATAAGGTAGCCTGGAATTCAAAGATCTGAAGTGGAAGCAGGGACGGAAATCAATATCCTGGAAAAAACCCACACCATTAGGAAAAGACAAACAAAATCCTTGCTATTTTCTCTTCTACCTTCCCTTCCCATAGGCAAATTTACACCGTCTCTCACTCACCATGGGCTATCGGTGTTAAGAATATTGTGAAGAACAGCAGCTGTGATGACCACATGACTGTGAAGGAGGGCTTGAAAGTATCCCAGCAAACAAGGGTTCAAACAAAAAGGTGAGCGTCCTCCTGTACTTGCTTCCAACACTTGAACTGTTGGCCTTCAATTCACATCCGAAAAGGGGAAAATAACAATCAAAAATAATAATAATTAAAAAAAATCCCACAGCCAGTATCCAGAGTTTCAGACCTACAAATGAGAAAGGAAAAAAATGCAGTTAGTCAAACAATAAGATAGATGCTTTCAATCAAGTCTTGCTGCATTTCTTTGCTGCCAGCAGCTGTAAAGGCAAATGCGTCTTCCCCGTCCCTGGCCCTTCAGATACATGCACATTCCTACATAAAATAGGAATTAAAACTTATCCCTGTTGCAGAGAGACAGTTTATGCATAACCAATCCTCTGCTTCCTCTCTCAAAACAGGACACAAGACAGCAGTTTTGAACAACAATTGCCCACAGGTTCAGACAGTCCACAGGCTTGAAAGCTGACTAGAAAAAACAATTCCATACACACTGCATCTTAGTGTAAGTACATGACACCTCAAACATAGGTTGAAGGCAAGTAAAGAATAATTGCAAGCTTCTGAAAGAGCACAAAGTCACCAAAATGCCAACAAGACAGGGTGCTGGTCACTCAGTCAAGGCCATTGCTGTGAGCATATATGGGAAGCACAGTGCTTTAGGAGCAAATCCAACTCAGTTGCAACAGAGCTGTAGTCCCTGGTCTGCCTCCCCCTTTCCCTGAAACAGAAATCTTTTTACAAAATATGTAACAAAATCACACCAACTCAGCTGGTCCCAGTGAAGGGAATAAGTCACCCTAACAATAATCCTGCTTTCTCTCTAGCCTGCCTCACAGTATGTAATGCAGGTAGACATGCTAGCCAAGAATCACCTATGCAAACATCTGCTATATGTCCTAAATGATGTGGGCAAAAGCTGAGCCCAGCACTTCCCCAGGGACCTGGGCATTGCACTCTTCTGCTAAGACCTTTCACTCCTTTTTGCATTTCTCCCAGCCCTCTGCTGTAGAGGCTGATGACAAGATGTCAGGCAGTGAGATCTGGAGTATAGCCTGGGAATATTTTCACTGACAATAAGGTTCATTTTGTAGGAGGAGTCCTGTATGGCTTTTATTCACTGAATCTGGACCAGGCTTTATACCCAAGTAGAGCCTAAAGTCACCATTACTCTATAACTAACTACTTTCTAGTCACTGCTAGTGACTCACTTCTAGTCGAGCTCTGCAGTTATTTATTGTGAAATTAAAATAATGGTGTCATCCATCCCACGTGCTTACAGGAAAGCATAGGGAAATCTGAATCCATGCTTGAATAAAAACATTCACTCATTTAACTGGGGAACGTATTCCAGCTTTCCATCATTTTAATCTCTCAAGAAGGGTCTAGATGGCCACAGTGACTCAAACTTGGCAGGAAAAAAACAACTATACAGAGTTAAACTATAGCATCAGTTTAAGACTTAGCTCCCCACTGACTTTGAAATGATGAGGAAATACAACAAATTGAAAAGTACTTTACATGTCTGTTTTGAACCCCTTAGACTCTGCAGTCTTCACAGTACCAGTCTAATTAAAAATCTCTGTCTCAAAAAAATCTCTCATCAACAGAAGTTATTCTTCACTGAGCAAAGAAGCTGTTTTTGCCAACTTTTGTTCTTACCCAAAACCCAGTCTGAGCCAAAAACAGTATCAAAAAAAAACTGCGCTGCATGCCATTGTGATGGGGGTATATTTCTGGAAGTTTGGCATGACAAAGTGGCCTTTGTTTTACTTCCTATCTTTACTGATCAACTAAATCAAACCCTACATTGTTCAGAACCAAAGTCTATAAAGAAGCTGTTTTGGATTTTTTCTTAATAAATATATCTTTCAGTGCCAAGATTTTATTCTCCCACTCTACTCTCCTCCCCAGTCTGTCCTTGCAATTTGTTCATTTAAATGCAGCGTTTAGTTTCCATAGTTTTTCTCATCTCTGTAACTGGGATGACTAAAAAGCCTAAGGTCAATCTGCAGTCAAGTGGCTTCTTTACAGATATCCTTGAAATTAAAACTTTGCTCAAGCTGGACTAATCAAAATGGTCACTGATAATATTTAAAGTATGTTTTTCAAATGGGGACAAGTCTCATGAATATTTTAAACTGTACATTTTAAGCAGTGACCAAGTTTTCCATTTATATTTTAGGAGGCCACCAGTACACAAGCTACAGCACTGCCCCTTATTTATGCATACTTTTTCTACAGTATCCTCTGAAAAGTTTTAAAATTGTGCTACAAAATTTGAAAAGGCATACAGAGATGAGTGAAAGCTATCCAAGCTCAGGTACATGTCACTAAAGCAAAAGCTCAGTCAGGCAGTGAAAGAGTAAAGGTTTGTTTTCCGATTTATATTTGTTTAAGCCAAATCAGTTCTGAATAATCTAACTCTGTTAGAAAGAGATAACATTATGGTGCAGTAAAAGGGGTTTGGCTATAAACTCAGGAAGTCACAAATTAATTAGGCTCCCTATCCCAAAGAACAGATAATAGTCAAGAAAATATTTACACAGTGGCCTTTAAAATTGTTTTTATCTGTCTCTATATTCCTACATAAAAGGATTCACGTATTTTTTTTATCCTCTCACAGGCTGAGGCTGAATGAACAAAAGAATTCACCTGTCCTCTGCAAAGTCCAAACACTAATCTTTGTGAACTAATGTCTTGGAACCACCAGATCCACAAATAAACATTTTATGCTACTGGAAAGTACATTATCGAGTCACAAAGCTCCTGTGCAAAAGAGACAAAAGGACTTGCTCAGCATTATGCACCATTTACTCCAGCTGTAAATCTAGCCCAGTATTCTCTGTCTGCCCTACTGTACTTCCTGCCAGAGGAGAGCACGCCGGAGACATGGCCTGCCAGGTGGTGTGAGCACACCCTGGCTGGCACAACCTTGCCCTTAAGCCTGCTTCTACAAAGACTTCAACCCTCTGGCTTAAGCTCATGCACATATATTAACAAATACACAATGTGTCTGGAGACATGCCAACTGTGCTTAACAACACAAGGCACTGCTATATTAACCAAATGCATTGTAATGCTATGAAATTCTGGGTGGGTTTGTATTTCATGTAATCAAATAATCACAGAGTGTTTGTGAACCAGATATCTGCAGGGGAACAGCTAGATAGGAAATGAGCAGAACAACCCTTTTTCTTAATGGCCACTCCCTCAACCCCTCTCAAGCAGCGTTATAAGATGCAGAGAGAGGCCTGCAAAACAAAATTCACTTCAGTTTTGATTACCTGCAGGTAAAGTATAGACAAAGAGAGAAACTAGAGCACGTATCTGTGAACTGTTCAGTGCAGAGTGTTAAATTTATTGATGCAAGAAACGTATACACTATCACAGGGAAAAATTTAAGGGCTACACTTGACCTAAGGGGTTTGGACTTTAACCACAAAGATGATGCAGGCTGCACTGATTTAAAAGAAAGTTCTTCTGCTCACTGACCTTTATGGCCATAAGGCTGCCCCTGACACCTTCACAGTCTCATCTCTTGCATCACCCAAACCAGAATTACACGCTGGCAGTTGCCAAAAATCCAGTTCCAGGTGTTACTGACAGAACAAGAGAAAGCCAAAGGAAACTAAGGCCTCATGGTGAAGAGATGAGCAGTGAAGTTTTCATCAAGGCATTGTTCATAAAAGAGCATTATAGATACACTGAAACCCAACATCTACCAAAGTCTGTTCTTCAGCATTTGATGACAAGCAGCACATGGAGCATTTTCTGAGCTCATCTGTTGACAGTCTACCGGAAGGGTAAAAAAGAAAAGCAAACCAGTTCATGTGGTGAGTGAGCAGATAGGCTGAACTCAAAGTAGAATTCAGAGCAGCACAAGCCAAGCCTATCAGAAATTCATTTAACTACTGCCTCCTTCCCAACAGGAGCATTTGCACCTGTACAAACCTGGAGACTACCCTCTCACATGGCAAAAGCTGCCTGCCTTCCTCAGGTATCCAGCATTCTCTAGGCAGCTGGGGCACAGAAGGGGCAAGAAGTGGTTTACAAGGGGGGTCATTAGCAAAAGCCAGAGAGAAATGCCCTGTTTTGCTTATTAAGTTTTACTTGCAGCAGTTTTCTTACCATCCCCAAAAATACTGAATCAGTGATGCAAGAACTACTTTATATTTCTCAATGCAAAAGATTCCCGCACTTATCTCTCCTTTGGCAGAAGTCACTTGCTAACTAGAAAATAAGTGTGATGTTTCAAGAAAAATATCGATTAAATTCCCTATTTGCAAGGGGGAAAGTTTGGAAGTAATTAAACATCTTGAAGCTGACAGGTCAAGCTGGAACCATGGATATAAATCCCCCATTCTCAGCATCTGCTATTTGAGACAATTTATTATAGGCATTTTCAGACTTTCACTAAGAGAGGAAAAGAAAACCCCAGCAAAAACCCCTGTAACTTGCAATCTCTGCAAAATTAAAGTATCTGCAATTTAATGTTAAAAAATTTCTTTAAGCAAGACAATGAGCTGTATTTCCACTCTAATTATGAATGGCTCAATAAAAGAATTGCTGCAATATGTTCAGCCATGAGCTGTTCGCAAAACATTATATTTTTGTTATTTTTTTCACCTTTACTAAAAAAAAAAAAAAAAGAAAAGATTTGTTCCTCCAAACTCTTTCCACCTTTACCCTGTCAGGTACTCAGGGTGCGGCTCCCTGGTCACTTGGCAGTGGCAGCAACACAACTTGCTATATAAAAGGTCACACAGACATTACTGACCCTCTAACACACAGGGAGCAAGGCAGAAGCAGGCTGCACTCCTGGCATTTCAATGGATCCACAGGTACTTCCGCTCATAGCCACTCACTGAAGTTACTACTACAGGGACATGGTCATTTATGGACAGATTTTTTCATGAGGATTTTTAAGAAGTCAAGAACACGTTTCTGAGAAACAAACTAAATTGTTTCTAAACTTTCATCTGTGTCTGCATTTAGCCCAGGAGAATGTTCATCCTATACTACAAATACTTACATAGTCAGAGTTCCTACCAAGTTCAGAAAAATAAGCTTTTGGTTCTCAAAATATCAAGCAGCCACAGCTTTTGGCTCTTCATTTCAGGTTTTAAGTTTGATAGATGTGAGGAGGCACTGTGAGAGGCCCAGTGAGCGAGACGGGACTCACCGACTTGTGACACAACCTGCTCACATCTATATCCTCTTTCTGTACTGCAGACCCAGCTCCAGCTTCTCTCAGGTCTCTGTTGGGGCTATGAACTCAGAAGGAAACTCCTCAACACTCCCAGCCTATATGTGCAAAATGACGTGGTATTTCTAAGTCCCTACTTCCAAGAAAAGTTTAAAATGAGCACTTTCACCTCTATTGCACCTAATTGTCATTCCTGTATCTTAACATTCATGTCATCGATATTGTTTAAAAACCTAAGATCACTGCCCTTGACTCCTCCTTTATAGCTGACACCGCACTCTGAAAAGTAAGTTTTAACACCTTAAAAGCAAGCAACAAAGACAACAAACTCTAATGTGTTTACCCTAATTCTCCAGTATCACTGCAGTGCTACTTATGCCTCCCCGAGGGGAGTGGCCAAGGCAGAAAGGAATCACTACCAGCTCAAACCAAGCCTAATCAACCACCTGTTCGGGCTGTAATTCAAAGTGACAAAGAGCTCTTAGAAGTTCTGTAGGATTCGCTGCAAAATAACTCAAGTGTTAACTGAGTTAATTCATTTCAGATTAATCAAGCCTTTGATAAGAGTACACCCGAATACAGACCAGTCAAATATAGCAGCTTCCCCCCCCCCCCCCCCCCCCAGTGTAGGTGAAATGGAGGCTTTTGTGTTGTTCTAAAGGTCAAAAGGGGAACTTAAGCTATCGGCTGCTTGTTGGTTTTCCCCACTCAATCCAGAATCAAGGTAATTTCAGCAGAAAATGATAACCAAACTAACAGTGAAGCTATTCACATCTCTTGTGACTTCACATGGGAGGACAGGGGGAAAGAACAGGGAAAAATTAAGTCTTGGAAATACAGTCCAGAAGCTTAGAAAGATTGTAATGAAATGTACATCTGAGTATCACAGCTACTGAACATCCCAGACTTTCTGTAAGTGCCTGCTGGTTATCCTTGGCAATATACTTCATTCCAGATTTAGGAGGAAAGTACACCATTCACAAGGTCCCTGCATGTGTGCAAATATATGATAACACATGCAAAATTTTAAAAGGTGCAGAGTATCATACAAGGATGTGGTAAAATATGCTAATGTTTGGATTGCATTACCACCCCAGATAAATGAGCTTTCTGAAAACTGATTACAAAAAACTTGGTATTTTCCCTGGTTAAGCACCACCTGCTAAAGCAGCTCACAACTGGCAAGAAGCAAGTCAGTCTCTCGAACACTCCAAACCCATCACACCGGAAAAACCCTGCAAGTCTTGGGAAGATCTATGCAACTCTTCACACAAGCTGCACAGCACTATAAATTTCTGACCACCTGAAACAACCCTGTTTCATCATCGTATACAGCAATTATCACAATAATGTTGTGCAAATTTTTTGGGAGGTGTTAAGATCCTTCTCAAAAATTTATTATCCCAACATAATATATCATCTTTCTCAAATGTTTTAGTTTGCAGCACATCTTTATAGAGGGGAAAATAATGCATAGGCAAGCTCTCTTCACAATATTGACAACAGTTATGATTTCATTTCAAAACTCAGTATGTGGCAGCTCCTTGCAATAATGAAAATTTCAGCTTTCTTTTCAAGTAAATTTCTCCTTACAGAAAGAAGCTGAAAAATAGGACCCAAATACAACTCAGAGGCTCAGTAAACCAGTGGTAAATAAACATAACTCAACATATTTACTTGATTTGAAATTCCTATGACTTTTAATCAAATCTCAGATTTTTATTTTTTTTCTGTGAATGATTCAGTGTGTTGAGAGTCTGGGTTTGACAATACTCTTGTAATGCTTATTTGCATTCCACAGAGCCTTTGGCAATTCTGTGACAAATAAAACATGTGGTGTGTGCACTGAAAATGCAGACAAACATCACCAGGGTCATCACAATTATAAGTTCCCTTTGCTTCCCTTTCCCTTAAGCTGTGCTTACATTTTGAGGTGTCACTTCTCCCACACATACCAGCCCTATTTATTCAAGTGTCTTACCATGGCTGTAATTGGGACAGCACAGATCCTACACTCAGTCTTGCTTTAACCTGACAAAGTGACAGCCTCCAAGGAGAAAATTAGCCAAAGGAAGTGACAGAAAATTCCATGAGAGTTCAAATAGGGGAAGTAAAGTGTCATATTGGGACCAGAGGAAGAATACTCCTAAATACCTCTGGATGCAGCCTTTAAAATAGTTTTCAATATTCATTTACTCCTCCTATCTCTCCCTTCCTGTTCCATCTCCTTCCTATCACCTCTAATTTTCTTCCTGGAAGGAAAGGACATATTTTAACTTACATTTTGCCCCAAACTGACCAGCAGCTGCACATATAAAGGAAGAGACGAGTTTAGTGCCATTTGCCACCACCAGATTGGGTTTTGAGGATGGGATTTCTTCCCGGGGAGTGAGTGTAGGGGAATGCAAGCAGAGACCATTCCTCCTTTGCCTGCTGCTCATCAGGAGGCAGCCCAAAGCCCATATGAGTGGGCATCCTGTGCATTAGCCAGGAACAGGAAGATGGTACACCGGCTTTCAAAGCTGTTTGTACTCCAAAAGTGGCATATATCAGGGAAGTTTTTTACTTGCAAAGATGATAGTGGACCACTTTTTGTGGGCCCTGCAATTCAGAAGAGGGAGAAAGGGTTGCCTTGTGTCCAGCTTGTGGCACACTCCTTCATAGCCCAGTTGGTCCCACAGTTCCTTGGCTATGAAAGTTATTAGAAGAGTTAAAGACAAAGTTACAGAGAACTTAGCATTGTTGAGCTGAAGTAGAAAGCCTGCCCTCTTTGATGGCTTGTTTCATGGAACCTGACAGACAGCAATGCACGAACCAAATTACCAGGATTTGTTGTAGGAAGCAGTACTTTTGACAATGCTGGACTTCTTCAGCCTTTGACTTACTCCAGCTCCAGTCAATACTCACCAATATAACCATATGCAGTAAGAAAAACAGGAAAACAGTAACACTCAACTGAGGAATTACAGTGAAAACATCAGCAAAGCTGTAATCTATTTCCTACGTGTAAAATTTGATTCCAGTGCATTTTTATTCTGTTCTTGATGATTACTATTCCCTTCTCAAATGGATGGTAAAAGATTTCACTTGTTTTGCACTAAGAAACTGTAACTTCCTTCACTTTTTGTGCTGATTAGAAAATTAACAGGGAGTATAAGCAAGGATAATTGCTTTTGACATTTAAAATGTACTGCTTAAAGTAACAAGAGACCACCTACACACACAACTCTATACACACAAGCACACTATCAAACTTCAAGAAAATCACTGGCAAATGAGATTAACAGCAAAAGCCAGGTGAGTAACATCTTTTAAAAGAAAGTTACCTAGGAAAAAGATAAATTTAATAGTCTTTCAGATCTGTTATGATGTAATAAATGTCAATTAATGTTTAGGAGCAAATTGGCTTTTAATGATCATGGTTATTTTTAGCTGGTGGGTGACATGTAGTTTAAATATAAACCAGATTTATGTTTTACACTCCAGGATGACTTTCTCAGACAACTCTCCTTGACTTAACCTCTTCACACCCCACAAGACATTTAATATAATTCCATTTGTAATAGACTGTGAGCCAATAGGATTGTGTTTGCTACTACTTATGTTTTCAATGAGAAATAAAATCAATGAGGTTTATGCTGAAGATAAGTGTAAGTGATTAGCTAAGTGTAAGTGGCTTGGAAAATATTAGGAGCGTTATATTATTCAACCAAATTATGCAAATCAAGAAAGCCTCTAGATTGAAGTAAAATGTATGAAACACTCCTGACCTTGCTGTGTTGGAAATAATCTTCAATGAAATTTGTTCTTTTGGGAGTTTCTCAAAATTAATAGGTGAGAAACTTTGTCTCATTTTTCAACACAAGCAGTCAACCTTAAGCATTTATACCTACAAGTTTAAAAAAAAAATCTTCCTAGACCTAGAGACAAAGAGTAGCCCAGTGGGTTGCTAGGAGAAAAACAAACAGCACTTGAGATAGTACAAAGAGAGCAGGCAAGTGAGGCAAAGCCATGCATACACTGACTGGGAAAGTAAGACTAACACAGAAGCAGCATTCTGCGTCATAAGAAAAAAGTAGGAGATATGCATAGGGAAGAATAAAGGTTGCATCTAAATTTCTACATGTGGTATTCTCCAGTGAGCTACATACACAGAAACAACAGAAAAAGCAATAGACCAAATTATCCAACAAAAAGTATTTGCAGTTCCCTAAAGCAAATGTCTGTGTAGTAATAACAAAGAGCCTGTTTTTCCACATTTTACCATGTTAATGACTTCTGTTGCACATTAATCAAGAGAAAAGCCTCTTTGATCTTTGGATGAAAAAAAAAGATTTAATTATTACACTCATTTTCTGCACAGATACCTTTATTATTATTTATATTCTGCTAACGGTGGTCACCATCTCACCCAAAGCTCAGTTATGAAATATCATGAGCATTCTCACAGTAAAACTCAAACTTTCTTCCTCCTTCCCCCTTCCTCCTCATATTATCCAATCAACAAAGAATGAGAGGAAAACATTTTCTTCCAGAGAACAGAACTGTAGAGAGATAGGGGCTGGGAATTTCTGTATGTGCTTTTCAACTCTGAAATCAAGCTTCAGCCAGTAAGTAGACTATTTCCAGCTGACACTGATAACAAGTGGTAAATGCTCAACATTTCCTCAACCTTCACAGCAACTGCACCCAGTCCAATCTCCAAGGAAAACACTCTCCCCACTTCCACACCCCTGCCCCAAAATTTGCAGTTGCTTTAGCTTTGTTCCTCTCCAAAGGAATACTCTGGAGATCTTTTAGGTTAAAAGAATACTTTGGAGATCCTTTAGGCAAAAGGAGTACTTTGGAGACCTTTAGTGGACCCAGTCTTTTCCCAAGCTACTACTTCAGCACCAAAACTTAATTAGCAAGCCAGAGAGCAAATCTCCCATCAAACATTATGAAAAAAAGACGAAATATTCTCAGCATGTCACCACCTTGAAAAAACAGGAGGGCAGAACAGCCAATCTTGTAGAAAATGCTGCTAAGCCCCTGTCCAGTGAAAACATGAGGACTCAGTTTTGTGTGAAGGTACTCTGATGTCACCCCAGGCCACCAATCCCCCCTCAAATACAAGCTGAAAAACTGCAACTTCTTTGATCTCCTTCCTAATGAGGAGCACCATACCACTGCACACAACAGCAACTTGAAATCTGAAAAGGCCACTGCACTGCAGCTTAAAGCCAACAATTCTCTTGGTAGTACAAAGGAAGTATTTTACACTAGGAGTTCTGGACGGATAAAATATTTATATAATACAGATCACACACATTTCTCCCTTCTGAAATGAAACAAAGGCCAGTTATTTCCAGCTGAAACTATAAGAGGGATCTTAACAGAACTTTAAAACCTGGCTGGAATTTTACCAAGAGCTCCCAGCTGAAGCCTCCACTCTCACATCACAACCTGGCATCATCAAGATAGACATGGTAACAAGGTCTTCTCCAAAGAGACTGGCACTCTAACTCCTCAAAAGGTATTTTTAAATTCACAAAAAGATTACTTCAGCAGTAGGCATGCTTTTTAAAGGGTCCCCTCAGGTTTTTAAATAGTAAAATATTTGGTTAGGTAAAAGCCTAAAATTACTTGAGTGCTTTCTTCCAGAAATTAATTGTAAGGACAATCAGGACAAACATGCTTTTTAAGATAATTGTCTTGGGCAGCTGAGTAAGGAATGCAAGACACTTGCTCTCTTTTCATGCCTCATAGCTGAGGATCAGTAGCAACCAGCCTAAAGTGCAAATACACCTGTTGTGAAATTTTCCAATATAAGATATGGCTGCCTCTGTAAACCTCAAGTTAAATAATGGCTTAATACATAGTAACAATTACTGAAAGATCCATGGGAAAACTTAAAGCATTTCTTACCACAGAAGTTTATCTCAAGTCTTAGGAAATGATGTAGTGTCATGCAAAGAATGGGGAGGGGGAAACACCAAATCAAAACCTGAAGAAACTTCTTCAGTGCCTTTCCCCACTCCACACCCCACCTGCCCTCCCCCCTCCCCAAACATACTAAGATTTGACTCTTTCTGAAATATGGGACTGAAATTTATATTTTAGATAAACTACAACAAGACTAGACTGACTGAGGTTAATAACAATGTTCTCATTTTTAAGTTGCAAAATGTTACAAAAGTTCATTGGACATTTTAAAGTACACACTGACTTTAAAATAATCAAGAAAACAAACATGTAACTCAGTCACAGGCATCTGGCAAAAACAAACACCATCAAATACAGGCAGACTCGTATGGGGTGGCTGTATCACTAGAGACTGTGCAATGAACTTAATTACTCAGTTTGCATTATTTCTAAGGAAACAATAAATAATCTTATTTTAGCTGTAAAATTTGCAGTAACACCTTTATTTGTGATGGTGCATATAAAGTATGCTAGTCCACTTTTGATTTTGCTCTTAATGCAGTGCGTCCACCTAGATAAAAAGTGAGATGCCTCAGTAGTCGAGGAGTAAATTTAATTGCAGAAGTCACATTCAATTCCAAAGAAGAAATTAAGTGCTTCTGGCAACTATAAGGCAAGATAATTAATCTGATGTATGGGCCTGTCTCCTATGGTATTTTGCAAGGGACTCTGTAAATACCAAAATGTAGCTATGTTTGATATGCAACACAAATTTGGGGGGAGGGTCAAGAAGAATTCTGGTATATCCTGAAATGTTCCCTGTGAAAGAAAGACCCTATTTCTCACTTCTCTGGAGGAGAGGGTTTCAAAAACACTGCTCTAATGCTAGCTTATCAGAGGTCACTGGCAAAATCCTGATGATTTCTGTAGGAAGATGTACAACCAAGAGAGTGCTTTGGAAAACATTACCATAAGCCTTGTAAGCAGTAAGTAAAACCTTTGTTATTTAAGGTCATAGTTGGAAGAGGAACTGCAATAAAGTATTTCATCTGATTATCTGAAAAGATATTAACTGTAAACAACAACTCTTTACTACATCTTTACTTTGACTTATTTTTACCGTAAGAGAAGTAAGCACTCCAGCTTATAAAACAAGGGGATAAATGACAGATAACAAACAAATATTTTGCTAAAACAATCAGTTTTTTGTTCATTTTTTTCTCCCTATAAGGGAGATTCACAAGGGTAAAGCAGAAACACTAGGCTTCAAAAGTAACCAAAATTGGCAAATTGTGCAGAAGATAGACAGTGTCATTGTTTAGCACTTGGCACCAGCATGGATCTGAGCAAGCAAGAACACAGATTGCCTGTGATGGGAAAATCTATCAAATGTAACAGAGGCAACTGATGGCTAAAAATCCAACATTAAGATCCTTTCATTCGCTGCTTACTTTACCTTTACATAAGCTTCTCTTCCAATGCAGAGACCCCAAAGAGGCAGTGTCTGAACTGAAAGAGAACTGTATTTCAGCTACGAGGAAGATCAAGACCTTCTATTGATCCAAACTTACCAGCAGTAAAAAGTGCAATACCTAAAATTAATTTTCTCCAAAGTTACAATTTTCCATTTGAGCTTTGCCTACACTGTTAAAGAAATATGAAGAGAAGGCCTGAACATGTTTTCTGGGAGCAAGAAAGGGCAGGTTGCTTCCTAGTATCTGTGTCCCTTTCTGACCACATGATTCAAAGCTGCCTTTCCCCAAAGCTCACATTCTGTGCAAACACAGCCACTACAGTTAAGCAGCACATCATACACACACCCAGAGACTGAGGTCCCAGCCAGGGCTGCCTCGTTATGGAAGAAAACAGAAATAGCACTCCTAAATTGGATGTGATCACCAGGAACACTTTAGCATCAAATGCTTCAGAATCTATGGTAAAAAGCCAAAGCACTACATGCCAGTAGATTTCAGCCTTAGGGTGAGAGAACAGAGATAATCCAAGAGTGACAGTTTGCTAACAGAAAGTTATCAAAGAATGAATGTATGATTTTTTGCTTCCCACATTAGGAATTAAACTCATGCGGGGCTCAGATTGGTAAAGTGAAAGAGGAGATGGATGACCCAAACAAGTGCCTTCTCACAGCTTCAATTATGGCCAAAGAGAGAGAGAGCAATGCTTGGCTAAGAGCTCCACTAATGTCAGAGGTTGAGTCTTCACCCATGAGGGTCTTGTTCAGTACCACAGTCCCATATTGACAGCAGGAAACAAAAATGCCTTCTCATGGCAATCAGGTTGGAAAACTTCCAGGAATTTCCTTTCTTTTTTAAAAAACTCCCATTTTGAGACAAACACAATTCACTACAAATGCAAGAAAATCAGGTAGTTTTACAAAGCTGCAGCCTTCACAAGCCACACCACCCAAAGAAAGAGTTAATCATCTCAAGGACAAGGAAGTCATCCTGGGTCACCTAGAGGCAGAGTTGAATTTCACGTCCTTGGCTCACATGACTAGGATATGTCAGGAACTTTTCAACCAACTGGCACACATCAGGGAAATCCTGGAAAAGTTGCCTTTATCTCTTCCTCAAGAATTATGTTAGCTCTCCTTCCAAATAACAGAAGATACATTTGCTCTTACCCCAGCATTTCAGATCCAAATGATATTTTTCTTATTTTTTCTGAATTTTACATTTTCCTGAAAATAATCATCAATTTCAGTATTTTTAAAATAAGCTTTTCCTATTACCCAGTTAGAAATTACTTTTTCTGATAATGTTTCAATCTATGGCACTTCATTTTAAGAAACTAAGGTGCTTTTAACAGAAGATTTCAGTTGTGTTGAAACATTCTGGCTGATACATGATTTTTATTAAAAAAGAGTTTGCTGGAGAAAATAGTATAGCTGGATTTTTTTTTCCCTCCTCAAAATTGCCAATAACTGAGAGCAATTTTCTCTCTACTCAGTGGAGAAGATATGTGCAATGTGGTGACTCAGATCACTGTTGCATGAAATGGTCAAACCACTGGGCAGCCTACTATGAGCTAAGAGGACAACCAGGAGGAACCAAGATTTTGCTGAAAATGAAGGTTGATGCAGGAAAGCTCTCCATGACCCTGATTTCTGATTTTCCACCATTTCTTCCAGCAAAAGGGCAAGTCCTTTCTTCCCCATCCTCTTCCAGTGCAAAATCCACACACATTTTCAGGTCATCTTTTTCCTGCTACCAAATATACTTCAGCTTCTATACACTTCACTTCTTAAATACCCAGAACCTCCACTCCAATGGGCTCAGTCCCAAACCCACTGCCTTTTCCCCCCAGAAACACTGCCTTGAGTTCAAGCCTTTCATTACTCTAAGTAAAGACAAGACTGAGGGGAGCTAACAGGTTGGCAGTAGTTGAGGACACAGACCTCCACAGATTTCTCATTATAAGTAATTAGAGGTTAGCCACAATTAAAAGAGAACAGCTTGTCAAACAGTGGGTCTTGCTCCCTAGTGTCAAGCTCACCAGTACCAGCAGAGTAAGGATGAATGGAATGTGCTCTTTTGTCCAACCCTACCAACTTCAGCACTACTGGCACAGAAAGGCAGGCAGTAGAGAAGAGAAGCAAGGGAGGGAAACACATTCCAGCATTGCCATCCAAGTGCCACACAATCAGTTCAAGCACTTTCCTCTGCATGACTCTTGCATTTCAGCTCCCTCTATATACTTTAGTTTCCTACCTGCCTTGAAACACATTCACTAGTGTTTAGCTTTCAAAGAACCAAGGTGTGAGACTGAAGTGTTCTTTCACTGATCTTTCTCTGACCTAATCTGGGCCTAGCTATTTTCATCTACAAATGACTGGTACCGGAGAGGCAGCGTCAAAGTCTTTCCTACCACGCATGGCAGCATTGGCCAAGCAAACACTGTAGACCTAAAAAGCTCATGTCAGGAATAATTGGAAGTAAAGCTCAGGGTTGTCTTCAAAAAAAAAAAAAAAAAAAAAGGAAAAGAAAAAAGAGTGAATCCTGAAACAGTTGGCAAAGTACTTTTGATCCATATGACTTCCTTGTGCCTTCCTCTCCCACAGCATTGTGCTACCCTTCCTTGCAAAAACAGCCAGCTTTGACTGATTTTTGAATGCTGACCTTCCAGATAGCAGCAGGATTTTATCCAGTTTAAGTGAAAATGTCAGTCAGACTGGTTCACCCTATCTAACAAAGCCACTGTCATGTATGTGGTTTCAGGGAATACCCTTTAGTCCACACTTAAGGCTAAACTAGGACTAAGCTTTCCTCATAGCCCTTCAGCATGTCTGCATCCACTCACCATAACTTAAATTGGCAAAGTTCTTGAGAAATGCAGCAAGCCCCAACCTTTAAAACACGTTCCTCTATCTTCTTAACCAAACAGTGTCTGGAAAGGCTTTTTCCCATGCTAAGAAAACAGACAAAGAGAAATGCTCAGGAACACCACCACATGGTTATCAGAGGCAGGACAGAAACAAGTACAGGGATAACAGCAAAGCCAGAGCTCATCTTCACAAAGCCAATAATTGTGTCCATAAGGCTAGCAATTTCAAAGGCAGCCTTCATGAAAATCACTATGAACTGAAAACATGCAGTCTCGGATCTCCGTGGTATAAAGCAAAGCTATGCTGTAGCAACAGTGAGAAAGCTGAATCAATACTGTTCAGGGGCAATATTGGTAAGCCACTAACCAAATGAGCAGCAAGGTGAGCCTATTGATTCTGTAGAGCTATACTTCCATACTCCTTTCTCAACCTTCTGAAACATTTCTATCATCCTGCAAAATATACGACTGAAGACTGAAAGTCCTAATTAATACTTCCTAAAACCTTAAAGTCACAATAATTACAACACCCTTTGGTAGCAGGCTATGTATTAAACATTTGTCAAAATACTCTAGATTAAGAATAAAAATTGCTTTTTAAGTTATCCTGCTGTGGATTTATCAGGCTGAACACCTAGTTATGACAACCTCAGGCAACTCAGCAAGGCTACCTGGATGGGTTCGTGACACACACTGCCTGACTGAAAAATGCTCCTGCTGAGCACACAGGAGTGCAGACAAAGCACATTGTTAAGCAGGGACAAATGCACGCAAAATTAGTGCCTGGGCTCATTTCAATGTGCATCCAGAAACCAATAAGGCTATCAAATACTGGACACTCACATGTCTCAGTCTTTCTTTCTAACCAGGTGAAAGGCTTCTAGGGATGCAGTTACCTTCCTCTCCCCTCCCCACTGCTCCCCTGGTCTCAGGGTGAAAACCAGGGCAGGATTAGAACAGATCTGGGGGATAAACACATCGGTAAAACAATAAATACCAGCTAGACAGCTTGAGGGTCAGGAGATGTTCAGGAAGATTACAAGTTCAAAGACCATAGCAGTAGCAAGTACTGACAGATAAAGCATACTTCTGAAAAGTATATGTAATTTGCACATATATATGTTATATTAAGTTACATATTTTCGATCAAAATTTTATTAATTTTTAATTATTTAAAATTTTTAAATTAAAATTATTTTTTTAAAGGCCTGGAACATGAAAGCACCTTACTAGTGCTTTGCTCCGGCAGAGTGCATCCCCACAGAGCGCTGGAGAGGAAGACCTAGTGTCAGAGGCCTCCCAATGGATTTTTTAACAAGTTAGAGATTCAGGGGCTTTGGCAGAAGAAGTGTGGGTAGCACAGGACTGCATGGGTGCGCCCCAGTTCCCCAGTAGCATTTCAGGGGAAGCCTTGCCTGGTCACTGTGGCCACTGTCCCTGGCGCTGCTGGGTTCTCCCTTCATGGGGGGAAGGGGGGGCAGTACCACCTCTGGACATAGGGATCCTTTCTTTAGGCCCCACCACCCCCAGCTGGTGTGGGTCCTACCCCACAGCCTCCACCACCAGGGTACTTTGGCCCTATGGCCACCCCAACTCCAAGACTTCCTTTTGATAGCCCTCAAGGAGCCACTCCCTCTTCCCTCCCCTCCAAGTTCATACCCCATGGTGACTGACCCCAGTGATGATGCTCCCAGCCATCCAGTAGGGGAGATAAGGGTCCCTAACGCTGCTTTCAGACCCCAATCCATGACCTAATAACTTGACCAAGAGTCCATTAAATCACTAAAACAGCTTTAGGCCAGGCAGACAGGAATAATGGTTTGCAGAAGACTCTTTATCTGAGCTCAAAGACATCTGGGACCTCCACAGCACCCCAGCCAACCAAAATGCTTGGTGAGAACTGCTGTCCTTCACCAGGGGAAGAGGGAAAACTGCATTTAAATAGTCAAGCAGTACCTACAGAAGTACTCTAAAAACAACACAGCTTCTGCAGAAGGTAGCACAAGGTCTGCAATGCCTTCCCCCTCTCCTCCAGAATAATCAGATGTTAAACATACCCTTCAGAGAAATGGTCCAGTCATTAACAGTAACTGTTTTTCATGTGCATCAGTAAAAGATGTAGTGCTACAGAGACTAAATGGGACTTACAGAAAAGAAGCCATAAATCTTTGTCAGCCTCTCAGAAATGAACACTTAATACAACTAGCTTAGAGTACTTCACTTCTCACTCAGCCGAGGTACCAATTATGGCACCACTATGATAAATTTTAATCATTGTTGTGTTAATGGCTCCCCTGATTTATTTTATCTCCTCTCTGTACTAATGACCTGTGCTCAAAATCTCATGATCAAATACTTCCCCCTCCCAACTGAATAAAGCAATCTTTTAGATTTTGACCTATAATACTGACCTATTCTGAGACCTATGAAAGGTTACCAGACATTTGGACCTAGAGAAACTTTGGGTCAAAGTACAGTTACAGTGCAGCCAGCAGTCATTTGTTTCCCTTTTCTTGTTCCTCATTCTACTCCTGTGTTCCCTTGTTTCTCCTCCATCCCACCCCCAAGAGCTTTGATTTCTTTATCAGCATGAAAGTAATTTCTCTTCATGTTGCAAAACTCGGGGTGAAACCCACACATTGTTTAGGGACACAAAATACGGAATTGCCTACTAAGTCTCCGCTACCCCGTGAGTTAGTAGTTGGCACTAATTTAACAAGCAGTTTTACAATCTGAAAAGGAGGAACACATTCTGTGCTAGTGAGAAGCCTCCTTGCTTCTACAAACCCTGGCTTGCCAAAGCAGGACCAACTAGAAACACTCTGCATCCGTACATCCTGCATGTGACAGAAACACATCACTCTTCCAAAGCAACAGTGAAGGGGCTCAGTAACAGTGGGCAAAGTGATTAGGGCAGCCTGGGATCCTCCAGATGAGATCAAGGGTCATCCTGCAGCGTTACAAAGTAGTAAATCAAAACATCTTGAAATTTCTGCTATCCGAGGTAAGTCAGGGGACTTGCTGCCACATGATGGTGATGAAACCAGTTCACAGAAGCATCAGGTGTTTATATCCCAGTCCCGAGTCCTCGAGAACTCACAAAATCCTTCTGACCAAGTTCTCCTGGAACCATTTATCAGACAATCTGGCAATCTCTTTGCCACTCAGTATCTAAGGAAATGGAAGAAGTCACGTACCCAAGTACTCTCATATTTGTTGCAACAGCAAATCAGTAATGTGGTAGCAAACAAATTCTGACGACTTTTTGCCATCATACCCTAAGAAATTTATGACAAAAATCATCCCAGCAAGAGCACAGAGACAACTCTTCTATGCTAATAACTGAACATAAACAAATAAGCAAGCTTTAATCTATCTCTTCTCCCTCTATTTCCATCCCATCAACTACCTATATGCTTTCTTTCTAGATTTTTTTAAAACATCCTTCACACTGTGTACAAAGAATATGGGAATTTAAAACAAAAGCCACTTTCAAAACTTCTTTTCTTGATGAAGATTCAGTGGGTTCGAGGCACAGCACATCCCACATCAGCCTTTGGACTATCTGGCTAAGCTCAAAAGCTTAAAGGAAAATTCCCCAATGCCCTCTCTGCATGAGAACAGTTATCTTCATAGTGTCATGGTCAAATCCCAGATGACAGCCAAGCCCCACATGGCTGCTCATTCATTTCCCTCTGGTGGGATAAGGGAGAGAACTGGAACGGTACAAGTGAGAAAACTGGAGGGTTTGAGGTAAAGACACTTGAATAGGCAAAGCAAAAGCCGTGTTCACAAGCAAAGCAAAACAAGGAATTCATTCACTCCTTCCCATGGGCAGGGGCAGGTGTTCAGATATCCCCAGGAAAGCAGGGCTCCATCATGCACAGTGGTTACTTGGGAAGACAAACACCATGAGTCCAAATGTGTCTCCCCCTTCTTTCTTCTTCTCCCACCCCTACACGCTGAGCATGACACCACAGGGTACAGAATACCCCTTGCATCAGGTGAGGTCAGCTATCTCAGCAGTGTCCTCTCACAATGCCTCGTGCACCCCCAGTGTCCTCACTAGTGGGGTGGGATGAAAGGCAGAAAAGACTTTGCCAGTGTGCAAGTGCTGTGACCAAAATACCCCTAAATTATGACACTGTAAACAACACACATTCCAATCATGGCCCCATACCAGCTATTGGGAAGAAAATTAACTCTACCCCAATCAAAACCAGCACACACACCCAAAAGACCCTAACTGTCCTGCACAACACATCGTTCCTCCACGAGCAGCAAAATCTTCCTTACAACACAGTTGCGTTCATGACCGGTGTTATCTGTAACAGAGCACCGGGTGCTGCTGCGACAGCAGGTGCCTTCTAGACTGTGAAGCCCTGCAAAGCTTTGATTATGGAGAAGCACCACCTTATTCCACATGAACAGGACCCAATTTCAGGGTTGGATCATGGCAGTGAATGGGTAGAAAAGGGTCGCATGAAACACAGGAACACATTTCAAGGGGGATTTCCTTTTTACTCTCTGCCTACAAACTCTATGCCATATGGAGAGCTGGCAAAAGGGAGAGGACAGATGTCTGGAGACATTATAGTTACTATGTTAACTGCCTGTGAGTTTATTCATCAAAAGGTGATCACCCTCTGTTCTAGTAAGAATTTAACTTTCTTTGCTGCTTTGAGAGGTTGACAGCAAATCACTATTACCCAGTTCTCAAAAAGTACCAAGTGATTTGCAGCCTGATTGAAAGGCATGTTTCTTGACCTGAAATACCAAACATTAAGCAAAACCTACAAAGGCAGAAGAACTAAGAGATGGCAGCAGCAGAAAAGGAGATGAATGGAAGCCCTCTCAGTAGCCATGCAGGCTCTGCATGTTTGCACACTCATGCACCACACTGGACAAGGCCAGATATCACAGGGATGCACAGCAAAAAAAGTGCTGCTACACCCAAGAGAAGCTTCTTTTTCTGCATTCAGACACAGGGAAGTTTGGAGCACTTAAACAGGCACAACAATAACATTCCCCCTTTTTAAAACAGGGAGTTAGACAAGCATGCTATAATAAAAAAAAACCCCAAAAACAAAAACAAAAACCCACCACAGAAACTATTCACTTTCCACCACCCCAACAATGTCCTTGGATTCAACCTGGAACTCATTTCCTGTGGACTAGGAGAGCATTAAATGCCCATGTGGTTCTTTGAAATAAGGGAACAAAATAATAGAGACAATCTCTTTCAAAATGAAATCTGCTTTTAGACTTTGCATCCTGTAAGCAACACTTCCTGTGAAGGAGTAGGCATTGGTAATACAAATCTGCAGTCTCACAAGCTGAAGATGGAAGTTCAAATGAGAATTCAGCTCATAGATGAGCACAAAGCCCAAAACTTGTCACACTGTTTGGAGGCATGTAAGAGAGATAGAAAAAAAAAATCAAGCCAGCTTCATCCAACTTCAGCCAGTATGAATGTGAGGGGAAGTTACCTTGGCATCACCTTTACCTGAGCATTGGATGGAATACTGAAATCATAGATATTTGGTCAGGGAGAAGACTGTTACCCAGGAAGATAGGTTCCAGACAGAACTTTGCAACACTACCTAACAACAGAGAAATCTCAAAAAACAGATGATAGAGTAAGCTGGCAAAAGGGGAAGGAGCTGATACCATTTTCCTCAGATTTTCTACCAACATACCTACAGTTTGGACAAGCAACACTGATGGGAAAGGCCAGTTGTATGAGGTTCAACAAGACTACATGCCAGAAACTGCACAACTCAGAAGAACCCCAGGCAACTCTACAGGCTTGGGGAAGAGTGGTTAGAAAGCTACCTGGTGGAAACAGACCTCGGGGTGCTGATCAACAGCTGCTGAACATAAGCCAGCAGCGTGCCCAGGTGGCCAAGGCCAACGGCATCCCGGCCTGTATCAGAAATAGCGTGGTCAGCAGCAGGAACAGGAAAGAGCTCAACCCCCTCTACTTAGCACAGGTGAGGCTGCACCTTGAGTGCTGTGTCCAGTTCTGGGTCCCATACTACAAGACATTGAGGTGCTGGAGCAAGTCCAGTGAAGCAGCTGGTGAAGGATCCAGAGACTAAGTCCTATGAGGGGCAGCTGAGAGAACTGGGTTTGTGTAGCCTGAAAAAAAGGAGGCTGAAGGCAGACCACATTGCTCTCTACAACTACCTGAAAGAAGGTTGTACTGAGGTGGGGGTTGGTCTCTTCTCCCAGGTAATAAATGATAGGATGAGAGGAAATGGCCTCAAGCTGCACCAAGGGAGTTTAGATTCAATATTTGGAAAAACGTCTTCACTGAAGGGGTTGTCAAGCATTAGAACAGGCTGCCCAGGGAAGTGGAGGAGCCCTCATCCCTTGAAGGAATTCAAATATATGTGTAGACATGGCTCTTAGAAACATTGTTTAGTGGTGGACTTAGAAGTGCCAGGTATATGGCTGAACTCAATCTTCGAAGTCTTTTACAACCTAAATGATTCTATAGCTCTGTGTATAGAGGTTTCTCTTCAGCATAAGGACAACGATTCACTACCTTCACCCAACTACTGTTAAAGGGTTATAACTTTTACCCAGTCTAGGGCTGCAGAAGACCATGCAATAAGAAGGCTGTGTCTGTAGAAATCAGCCTTCATTACGTCAGACAGATAGGAAAGGGGGAAAAAAATAAAATGAAATAATCATTCTTTATGTAAGTACCAATCTGTCTCGGCACTTTCCATAACATAGAAATGATTGCCCCTCTCTTCGGAAGAGTTTGTAATTTACAAGGGAGGGTGAAAACAACTTGAAACCACATTCAGGGAAATGAGAGCTGTAACGTTTTAAAGATAAAACACCATCATTTGCCAGTCTATCATCTATTTCTTCTGGCATTCGATGAAATTGCCTGCCTGCTTTTTTTTTTCTTTTACCAAAATTTAGGTCAGTCACTGTCCCTCATTCAGAGTGTCATAGCTGCTCTGAAAATACACATCAAAGCCCTATCTGAAAAAGGGAGCTGCCAGACACCACTGCAACGCAGGTCAAGCACACAAACATTTTTCTTTTTTGCCTCTGTAAAAGCCCGTGCTTATTCTGCCCCGAACGCAAACCTCAGCCACCCGTGCGGGAGCCCGCAGAGCAGGGAACCAAAAGCTGCCATCCCACTGTCTCATGCAGCTCTGCTCTCAGCACGGAGGAGGGAAGACACGTCACCTCCCACTGCAGCTCACTCCAGCAGGCAGAGCGGATGGTCAGCGGGATGGCAGCGACACGCTGGGCGACAACACTCACACACAGATCCTGCTCTCCCCTCCCGGCTGCCATCCTGCACAGCCCATAAACACGCCGCGATCTTCCAAGGCCCTTCACACAAGAGGGTTGTTAAATAGGTGATTCTCTGAAGGAAAGAACTTGGGAACAAAACAGAGACTATGATAATGAACTGTTCACCAGGGCTTTATCTCCGCAGGGGAGCGATTTGTTGGTTTTAAACTCCCAGCCAGCAGATGATGAAACACCTCTCCCCGCAGTTTACTGACCAACAGTAAACAGCTACATGTTAGCCTGCACCACTTTTTTAAGCTTCTATTACTTTAACGCAGGTTTAAAGGAACCCAATATAGACTTTCACCTAACACGGCAACAACAAAGACAAGACCAAACTTCATTACTTTTCTTACCTGCCGCAATGCCTCCACTCACCTACTTAAAATATATGCAGAGAGAATCATGAAAATGGGACTGGAACAAAAAATTGCAGTATCAGAAGACCAGGTTCAAGTAGCTGGAACCTCTATGACTGACACTAAAAAAAAAAATAAAAAAATAAAGGTGGCAAATGCAGCCTATGTTGCCTTCATTGTCTGTGCTTTCTCCACAGCACTATCCTCTAATGCACCTGAATTGCTTCTGTTTTGCAGACCATTGCTCTCTAATACTACTATTCTTTGCCTCAAAAATTGAGACTTATTATTAAAGGAGCAAAAAATACACACACACCCCCTTAAGTAGTGGCTGAATTATTTTTTTCTTTTAGGTTTTCTAAATGTGGAGAAGGGGAGATGCCTGCCCTTACGAGAATGCTGACTGATTTTTCTTTTGTTCACTCCGTAGCTCAGAGACAAAATCTGAACTCCTGATTCTCATGCAGTAATGGAACTGAAAGAACTGAGATTTCAAGAAAGATATTAAATCAGAGTTTCGCAATGAAACTTCTGGAAAAGGCAATTCTGACAGCATTTTTCAGCAGCCTGTGCTACCAGCAGACACTGCCCCTGCATGTTAAGGGCACTAACACCTTTACCCCAGTCACCATCCTCCCACAAGAATATTATGAAGCAAGACTCTGGGCTCTGGCAACAAAGCTGGAAGAACCTTCTGCTTGCTTAAGAAACAGCTCATTAAACTGCGCTCAAGGCCAAAACAGCCCAATATACCCAAGTACCACAAAACTATCTTAGACAGGCAAGGATTTAGCCTTAGCAGACATTCTTTCATCATTCTGAAATGCTGTGTTATGGCCTCATCCAAACTCCACTCCATCACAATGGAGAGGTACTGATGGATATTAATAAACGGGGAACTGACACCTAGCTGCAAACACAAAACATTATCTTGGACATAATAGATTTTCTTTATTAGAATAATAAATTTTAACATGAAAAGTCCCATTTACAGAGACCAAATTGCTTCTACTGTGAGTAAAGAATGTGTAAGTCAGGCCACAATAACACTGGAAAACGGTCTGCAAGCAGAAAGGCAACTCTGCCCTTGACAGCAACTTGCTCATAACCTCAGCATTAGCACTGCACTGTCCCAAATACTGTGTTCTGAAACAAGTTACCTTGTATCATGTTTCCTAGTAAATCTGTACACACGCAATTCCATGGTAAGCAGGATATAGTTTTGATTGCTGCAAGAGCTATCTCAAACTATTCCTCCAGGACAACATGAAATGTGTGCCCACAGACTAAGGTGTAAAAGGACAGGTTAACTCACCTGATTCACGGACTAGCCACAGGTACAGCTCCCAAAAAAAAGTATACCTTAAATTTCTGAATCAAAAACTGCAATCAGCCAGGGTGGTACAAATTCCTTCCCTGCAATGTTTCCTCCCTTAGCTTATTTTGGTTACCTGAGAGAGAAACAGACAGGTCCTGTGTATTGGATCATCAGTCAGCTGCAGCCTATGTATATTACCAGTAATAAAATGTTTTATAAAAATATTATAGATTCACAAACACAGTAACCCTACAGATCTAAGTAGCAGCCGGGCAGCACCTTATTCTTTATTAAAAAAAAAAGTATAGTATCACATTGAAAAGTCACCTAGGAAAGAAGACGAGTACTCAAAGCACATCCTATGCTGCCCTACATCCTGTGCATCCAAAAAGTTTGCATTTTGCTGCAAGTGACTGCAGGACTAAAAGCAGGTGGACAAAACACTTTAATTGAAGTACTGAAGTTACAACACCAAAGATGAGGGGAGAAATAAAAAAACAAGCCCCAAACAACAACCCTGCACCCCCCCACCCCACCCCAAAAAACCCCCAAAACAAATCCCCCCCAAACAACAAAAAACCACACGAACAGAAAATACAGTTAGGATTGTTTGTAAGAAGCATAGGAATAACAGCCAGAGAAGCAAGGCCTCAGAACTTCCTATCCTCATTCTGCTTGCACAAGGATTTTTTGAGGGGGTGAAGAGGGAAAGGATGCCTCGACATGGTTTTGTTCAAAGAGATGAAGAGTTTTAGCATCATATACTTGAGTACAAGCAAAGGTAGGAATAATAACAATTCTTAAGATTACCTAAAACACAGGCTACAAGAATCCAGAGAGAAGCAGCTTGGAAAAATAAAAGAATTGTGACATGCTGGAGGTTAAAATGGATAAACTACAGTCTTTCCTACCTGTAAAACAATAATAACCGTATGCAAAGTGCCAGGCAAATAATTATCCCTCCATTACATACTATAAAACAAGGCAGCAAGGCACACAATGGTGTTGAAGATGGAAACACAGAAAAAATTAAGGGACTCGT
Organism: Pithys albifrons albifrons; assembly: GCF_047495875.1. Taxonomy (NCBI): domain Eukaryota; kingdom Metazoa; phylum Chordata; class Aves; order Passeriformes; family Thamnophilidae; genus Pithys; species Pithys albifrons. The sequence goes on along the minus strand of NC_092462.1, from coordinate 18,138,320 downwards.
GTCAGACAACAGAGGAAATCGCTGGCTCTCAACTAATCCACTAGATTACAGCCCTTCTTACTCCACAGACATCTTGCTTTGAGTTTATTCCTTGTTCAGTCTACCTTCCAGTATCTCTGCTCCATTTCTAAGCCACTCATGACACACACGCTGCTGAGACCCTATCAATTTCAACAAAATGGTATGTGGAGTAAGAGGGGAAGGTCAGTGCTGCCAGAGCCTCAGCTTTGGGAACCTTCCATGGGGAAGCACAACTACACCAATTTCTTCCTGCTTGTGCTGGGCAGGTTGTTAAAAGCACTGCCTGTGTTTGTACCATGTGTTATAAGGCCCCTCTGAGAGGGGGAAAGACAGGTCAACGGGATCATTTAATTTGGACTCAATAGCTACAAAAGAGAGCAACTCTGCTGGAATCGGTTCATTCTTGGGAGCTGAGTTACAGTCGCCATTATTTCAGTCCCCAGGGAGCTCAGCAGGCCAGAATACAAATTAAAAGCTTATAAATAGCACTGAGCAAGGGGGTTTTGTTACCATCTCTGAGGGAGCGTTGTGCTGACCTGCATTCAGGTTTCTCCATGAATCTGAAATTCAGCTCAGGCCCCCAAGAAAAGTTCAGGGAAGTGTCAGCACCACCCCAGTGATGGCTGTGACTTGGGATAACCCCCTTGCTTTTCTCTCTCGGTGCCAGCAAAGTATTCACAACTTCAATTTGAAGCCAGATGTAAATGGATGATTTTGTACAGTCTTAACCAAAGTCCTGATGTTCACAGAAAGCATTCAGAGCAACAAATCACAGTTCTCCAAGGGAAGGGAGAGGGCACACAATCCAATCCCCTAAGAATGTGTAAGTTTCAAGCTCTCTTTCTTCAAGTTAAACTTCACATCAAATCAAAGTGCTTGACATACCTCAACAGAAGTACAGCTTTTTTTTTTTACCCTGATTGGTGATGAGAAGTTGCATGGAATGTGGGGGGGGTGGGGGTGGGCAAAGGCAAGGAGCTGGGATCTGGGAGCTTCTGTTCTGTTTATGCCTCTGCAACTCACCTGTGATATGGCATTGTCTGGCCTCTTTGACGTACTCGTGCTAAAGTATGCATGTTTGGTTTAATGTCACATTTCTAATGGAGACTATGCTCTAGTTTATTCACAAGCCTCAAACTGACTTAATGATCTTTCAGAAAAGGACATGAGACCCTCAAAACAGACCTCATTTACCATGAGTGAAAGATATTTTTTCTTTTTTGGGGGGGGGCTTCCAGTTTCAAGCCAAAATATTTTCCCTGGAATAATTTCAGCTGAATGAAGATTTCAACCCTGGTTCTGAGTCCCCTGCCCCAGGTGGTATAATATCAAGTAGCCAGAATATTCTACCTAAAAGAGATCACAATTTTCATATAAAACAGTTGGTGGCAGGACACCGAATAAACTCCAGTGACTAATTCTGCCTTCACATGAGTAGAAGTCAACAGAATAATGGATCATTTTCATGACTGGGCTCTTCACTGTCCTGACTCATTTCAAGTATGATAAGCATCAGTATAGCACTTCTGAATTTATGGCCTTGAACCCATCCAGTTTCTCGCAAGAGCAAGATGGCTGAAGCCTTATCAATTTTCAGGTACAACAAATGCTAAAAGCAGACCTCTTAATGCAGTGTTTTCCAGATCAGAGTGGAAGGTTTCTGCTTTTGATATTCCCCTCCAGAGTTTTTTCAGAAGAGCTGTGAAAAGTGACTGGTCTGAACAAAGGAATCCTTCACAATTATCTAGAAGCCTTTAGAAAAGGCTGATGTTAAATGTCACATTTTATGCTCCTATCTCACAGGCCTCAAGGAAGAACAGAGCTTATGTCAGATTCTGTATTTGTTTTTCCCTCTGCGGAGAGCCATACTTTAGTGGGAAGGCTTCTCTCAGAAAGACATTTCTTAAGCAAGATAGCAGTATGAAAAGGAAAATCCCTCTCCCCTTTTTAATTATAGAGTTTTAATATACCACTCAGGGTAACACGACCAGATTAGTCCACCAATATTCAAGCTGACTTGGGTTTAGCACTCAATACCTCTCACCAAAACCCATGGGATTCAGAAAATCAAGTTGCTGAATGCAAGCAAAGACCAAAGAATCAGGCTCACAGTGAATCTGTACAAGTAACAGCCTCTTATCTCCACATAGATCATTTGATAACAGCACCACCACTCGCGCCCTGCTTGAAGATGCTCAATCCCTGCTTAATAACACCGATGCTTTGGGAGACATCTCTGCTGAGCAAGGACTCAAAACCTTCCAATTTTCTGTCGCTCACAACCTCTCCTTCCCCACCACCTCCAAGGAGTCTGCATTACTCCACACAGCTGCTCTGTACCTGCCCTGCTCCTATTGCTGTCTTTCCACCTAGGCTGCTGCTATCTAACCTTGCCGACAGGATCAATGACTAATCTACTGGTTTGCAAACACAACCAGACTTGCAGCTCTTCCCGCAGGCATTTACCAGAGTATTTTAGGAAACGGTTTGCACAGATGGCAGCAGGTTGCTGGAAAACCGTTTAATCCTCCTCCATGTGCTTTGGAGACAGCATTATTCTTAGAGCTGGCAGCACTGTCTTGATCTGTTGTACCAAACTACAGATGTATCAGCCTTGGTATTATTAGACACTGGCAGTTCGCTCCAAGGGGGGAAAAATAGCCAAACCACAAAACCAAATACCCCACAACAAACCACTGCCAAAGCACTTTTACTAATCATTGGTCAGTATGAGCACACACCTCTCAGCAGGAGTGCCAGAAAAGCCCAAGGACCAGCAAAGCTGGGGTTATGCCCAAGTGGCAAGGGCTGCTTTGCAGCAATCCCTTCCAGACACACTCCCAAAGACAGAAATGAACACAAGGGATACCCGAGCAATGGTGCTCACATGGATGCAGAGCATGGCTGGTCCTGCAGCAAACTGCCACTACTCCTCTAAGGATAAAGCCCCTTTCCACCATCACCCTAGCTGGCTTGGGGACAAGGTAAGCCTCCCCTACTCCCCAAGCCACCCAAAACCCACTTGAAGGCCACCACATGGACATCAGTAAGGGACTAGACCCCATCCTGCAGCAAGAGCATGTGCAGATTTCCCAAGCCCAATTTTTGACTCAGACAATATGCCACACAGCTTATGATATTTTTGCTACCTAGGAATGTGTCTCAACACCCCAAACTTGCAGGAGCTAATACTGATACCCATTCAAAACTATACTGCCGCTTTTTCTACTGGGAATTCACAACCACTGTCCAAATCTACAAAATGCCCCCTAACCAAACCAAAAAAACAATAAAGCAAGTCTCCTCCCAAGGAGGACATTCACCCACAAAGCCTTCTTCAACATCCTAAATTCGGAGACACAGAGTACATGTTGGAGATACGTCAGGAAAGGGACAGAAACACAATATTTTTAAAAGTGGGTTAAGTGAATTTGATATATGCACAGTCTGTTCAACACTGTAAAACACATTTCTCTTAAGAGGATCCTCAAGTCAGCTGCCTGAGATGCTACACCTGGGCTGAGCCACCTGCAGTAGCCCACCATGAAAAGATGAGAGGATCAGAAAGCAATAGCATAAGGAAGCAGTTACGACAGAACAAAATGTCATGGTACAAATCCTAGACATGTCTTAATTACCATCTGGAAACACCAAATTTAATTTATTTTTTTTATTTAACAATATAGTCTTCCTACACTAAAAGTCAGAAGGCCCAGCATAGAAAGACATGCTCTAAGCACCCAGATGACGCACATCACCTAGCTAGAGGGATACATGCGGATGAGAGCACATCTGGCTGAGCTTTTTTCTTATGCATTGCAGCCAAAAAAAATTGCATATTTCAATGCAATTACAGAACAAAAATTTCTAACAAAGAGAAAAGGAGGAAATGGAGTAAGGACTACATTGAAAACACTGCTTTAAAAGACAGGCTTTTTCTCTGCAGAATCAGGCCCATCCCATCACTGCTTATACCTGGCAGTGATGGCAGAGGATTTAGGATAGGACCCATATACTGGAGTGATTTTGTCAGCTTTTAAAGTGGTAAAAAGATGCACACAACTTGTTTCAATTTCTAGCCTTTAAATAAGATAAACTACATACTTCTAAAAATGCAGGAGCCTCAAGGCACAGACATATTTCTGTCAAAGGTGCAACTAACACGTCGGCTTACCTGCAGGATGTTTAATCAACTTATTTCAAGCATCAGAAAGAGTGACAAGGGAGCCTTGTCCTGCGACAGATTCACTGCTATTGCTGCCATTATAGACTTGATCAAAAGTAGGTCTCATGCTGCAATTAAAATTACAATACTAGCATGTTTCAATATGCTTAAAGGTGCTACAGGAACAATTTTGCAACCTAATCCCACTTTTAAAGGTCTTTAAGTGATGGAGAAGCCTAATTTTCAACGCTTTGTAGTGGAACTACCAGTCCTGACAGGCATGCAGCCACAAACTGAAGGTGTGACCAACTTTGTCTGTTCTGAAGGCAGAGACATCTGATCCCCTCCTGAACTGCCTGCAGCCACTGCCATTTTCTGCTCAGAGCTCACCTTCATGTGCTGGTCCAAGAGCAACAATGTCCCTGGGGCTGGCTTCTGTAGAGACCTGGCAACACAGCCTCACAGGCAGCAGTACTACTACCAAAGGGCTAAGAGCAGAGATCATCTTTATAACCCATAACACCCCACATTAAAAAAACAAACAAACAAAAACCCACCAGGCTGGTTCCTAGATTACCTAGGCAGCATCCAGAAAGCTGCTTCAGGTACCCTAGTGATACGTCATTGATAGCTAGTTATCTTCCACAACTTCCTGCCCTCTTAGTGTTAAAAAGCCCTCCACTTTGGACTAAGAATGTGACAGTGACATATACAGTACAATCTCCTTGCTGTGTAGTTAGTGATGATAAATTTTACAGTACCACCTATACCTCAGGCTCATCTCTCCTGCAAGCACACCTATTTTTTATTGGAAGCTCCTTGTATTTTTCTGTTGACAGTTAATAAGGCACAGCCAGGTCACAAAGAGTAATCTGATAATTTGATTTTCAAGATTAATTATCTCCTGGTAAGCAGGAGACCTTTTGCAAGAGTATTTATTGGCCAGCCCTGCCCTTAATTCATCACATCAAATTTGATCTCTTTTATCAAATTTTGACAGGTTTAAAGTTAAGTCCCAAGTGAGCCCTGTCTTGCTGCACATCAGCTAAGCTTAGGGACAGCAGTCAAGATGGAGAACCAACAATATGTCTTGAAATTAGTTCCAGAGTCAACCCATTGTCACAGGAAGACATCTCTTGTTACCAGGAGAGAAGCTCACATTAGCTGAATGTCCTGAACCTCCCATATCATAGCACTGGTGAAAGGATGATGAGAATAAACAAATGCAACCTCCTGCTATCTAAAAAGAGAAAGTCCTCTTCTTTCTCTTTCCACCTCCTTGCTTCAGAGTCTAAAGGGATGCTGCTTCCAATAACCACCTTGCTGTACTATACCTTCAAAGTGCCACTAAACCCTCGGTCTGGTGACAAAAGAAGAAATTGCCAGGAGGGATTATAGTGCAGACAGCAGTGGCCACAAACAACCTAATTTTCCCCAGAGGCAGGCTGTGTATGCTTTTTGTTGTTCAGAGCCATGTGCAAGGAACTGGATATTTGCAAATAAAAGGAGATTAGGACAAGACATTAATCCAGCATCTGCTGCTCATTCATGCCGTCCCTTGAAAGGGAGCCTAGATACAACATTTAAATCATAACACACAGTTCTGAGCTGCTGGCAAATAAAAAAAATACTAAGATGGTAATTAACAGACACACAAAGTTGTGATAAACTAAGCCCTAAGAGGGCCATAAGACATGGAGTTGTTAAGGAAACAAAAAGAGATTCCCTTTAGGGAAGGGCAGCTTCCCCTCAACTGTGCCCACCTGTGCACCAAGCCCCAGCAGATAAGACAAAATATAGTCAGGAACACAGCGGAAGCAGAAACAGTAACAGCTTGTCCAGAAACCCTTATTCTTAAAAAGGCCTAACTTGATGCCTACCCAAAATAGCACAACAGGGCTATTGTTCCCAGGGTTGGATGGCAAAGACTTTTGCTACCCTTGGGAATTGTTTCCACTGTTGGATGGAAGACTGCAGCAGCAAATGGCATCCACAGCTTTTACAAAAAACTCTGTTCTGTGCACCAGAACACAAGAAAGCAAGGGCATCAACCCAGCAAGCTCACTTCTATTTTTTATTTGTTTTCTTCATATCCACAGTAACCATGCAGCTGTCAGAGATGCTTTTTTTTGAGAGAGAGAGAATAATAATAAAAAAAAGAATAATTTAAGCTTGGGGAAAAACATCTAGTTCAGAAACATAGATGAAAAGCATCTCTGCATATTGTCTGTTTTTCTACCAGCAGCTACTTTTCACAGAGGATTTTGCCTGACAGAGCTGATAGGCGCTCACTGCTGCTCAGATTTTGGATTTGATACCTTTCAGATGTAGCTGGCGCATTTGGTGTTCAAAGGCAACATACACGTGGCACCACCTGCATCTTATGCCTTGGGAATCAAGAGCACATTTCACATTACAAACACTGGCTGTCTACCACTGCCATCTGATGCTTTCTATTCAGCACTTTTTCAGCTTAATTTAATTTACTTTAAGATGAAAAAAAGAAAGTTCATTAGAGGCCTTTCCCACAGCCTACTTAAAACACTGATGAGCTGACACATTTTCGTAGGTTCAGGTCTCATTGTTTTACCTCAAGTTGCAGGTCTTTAGCAGATAGTAACAAGCCAGCCCAGTAAAAGCTGCCTTACAGTGCTTCATGGGTCCCTATTCACAGCAACTCTGCAACTGTAGTATTCTCACCTTACTAGTGCAGGAAAATCCTGTGCTCAACAAACCAAACCTTCCGGCCACCAGGATGCATTTCAGTTACATCTTGGAAAAAAACATGATTTGCTATTCAGATGAAAATTCAGGTCAAATTTCAGATGACAGACCTGGACATTGAGGAAACATGCTCAGGTAGTACATCAGAGAAAACACTTTTCAGTAATTTCTGGAAGAACCATGAAGGGGTTTTAAGAACATAAGTTTCAAATATGTGGATGAGCTAATAGTTGGTGTCAGTCCCTTCACTCCACACAAGCCAGGGGAGGGCACCTTAGTCCAAAGGGGTGGACTCCAGCTGGTGACACGCAGTGGGGAGAGACATGATAGCCATGGGAGAAGTTTGGGAGTAGGGACAGTCATGACTCAGTGACTCCTTTTCTGCAAGTGGTGTCTCACAGTTCCATACATGACAGACCCCTCACACCCAGACCAAAGATTTAGCCAGGCTATGAGATGTCATGCCACTACCCATGCCAGTAGGGTTGGAACCAAATTATCTTTAAATTCCTTTCAAACCAAAACCATTCTATGATACCCACTCAGGAACCATCTTGGCCCATTATCACTCAGTCACAGTCCTCCTCAATGACATTTACAGTTATAGCACACAGCAGCTCCAGCCTCCACAGCTGAGCCACAATGTCCCTTTAAGGGAAGTAGCACTTCTTCCTTTTCCTTGGACCTACTCCACAGCTGAAAAACCCTTTAAGTCCCATTTGGAACAGTGAAGCAGCCTAGTAAGATGAAACAGGGTCCTGGATATCAGCAGCAGAGCACATCTCTCATAGATGCAAAGACTGCATGGAGGTAAGTCTTACTCCAGCCTGGTATGGCCACCTCCTCCAAGATGCCTATTAAGTGAGTTGGCTGCAGCTCCTGGAGAAGCTGTCCTCATGACACACAACCACCTCTCACCTCCCTCTTCCAATGTTGTGAAACCAGCCGAAGTATCACTCAACTCAAGCAACCTTCTGGCATGCAACTGGCATTAAACTCACCCTTGTGTTGTCATGCCATTAGTTTTAATCAGTGTTACAGCCAGTTCCCTGATCAATGAAATACAGAAACATGATTGCAGGAAGGAATTAGCATCTGTAATCCCATGATTACATAAATCCCTTTGGTCAATCAGTTATTAATGGCTGTTATATTTATTGGGGTTTACAGCAGGCCTACAAACCTGAGCCATTAAAAGTCGACACCAAAAATGACACTGTAAAAAAGCCATTTGATTACTGACTCCTCACAGTAAGTGCTGACAGAATACAAATTTGGCTCGCTCTCTCTCCTGTTAGTAAGCCTGCTAATGAGCTTGCCAATTAAGAGCCAATCTGAAGACCTTGGAGGGGAAGCTGTCAAGAACATGAACTCCCATGCCTCTGCAGAGCAGCTGCAGGACTCGTGTCGAGGGCCACCTTCAGTGCTTCTTGCTGACGCCACCCACTGATGCTTTTATCTCCCACAACTCATTCCTCTCACCAGAAAACACAAACACTTGTCAGACATGCATATTATGGCTTTTAAGGCATGGACATTGAAAACAAACATATGCCAAAAAGTAATAAAACCTCTTGCTCCTTATCATTGCCGAGACTTTACTGGGTCAAATGCTAGAACCACTGTGAAAGTAGCAAACTTTAAAATAATAATAAAATTAAAAAGTCACTAATTGCATATCATATTGTCTATTTAATTACTTTGGAATATATCTTGTGCTTTCTTTCCGTGTGTGTGTGTGTGTTCCTATTTAAGGAATCAAGGGCAAGAGAGTTTGGGCTCCTAACTCCCTTTGGATATTTCTGTGCATGTTCCTCCCTTCATCAGCAATTAACTCAAAGCAGTTTATGAAAGGAAAGGCAAAAACATAACTCCTACACTGGTTCAAAATCTCTGGAAACAAATTGATGACTTTCAGTGTAGTCACCTGCAGGGGCACACACAATCTACTTCAGCCACAGGACATGCCACTGCACAACTGGACAGGGTTACAAGCACACAAGGGCTGAGAGCATCAGTCAAATCTTTCAATTTCCAGTACACGCATTTGACTACCTTGGCCTGCCATTTAAGAAGACAATTTCATTTCAGAACCACTCAGCGCTGAATTTCTTTGTACTCTTCTTCCTGCACAGTCATTGAGTGGGTAACTAACAGTGACATTTCCACAAGAGAACTGTAGCAATACACTTTACCACTGGAGTACCCCTCAATGAATGTTCACTTCCAAGGGACTTTCAGGAGACAAAGAGGAGCTGGACTCCTGTTTCAGGTTTTCTTCTGGATTTACCTGTCCCCCATTTAATTCACTACACCACACGATAAGTAACCCTCTGGAAATAACCTTTAACAGAAAGCTCTGTTACCAAAATAAAGAAATGCCATAGCTTCTCTGAAACCGTATCATTCTGCTGAAACTAATTATGAGAAAGCTGTTGCTTAATGAAAGTTTGCTTTAATATGACTTATGCGATTCATAAGTTTGCTTTGGACACCATCCAGGTTTTTTAAATTAAATATTAGCAGCCTGTTAGCCTATCAAACAAACCTAAGCATGTCAAGTTAGTATTTTAATAGTGTTTTTTCTTCTCCTCCCAGCCTAGGTTTGGCTTCCTAATTGACTTGCTGCTTTAAAGTCAGTAAACTCAAAAGTCTAAGAAGAAGATGTCACACTTTAATGGTTTAGGAGTGCATGCTTTGTCTGGGTGATTGATGGATCAAATGTGTGCTGAGGAATGCCGCAATGTTTCTTTCATCATTTCTGCTTCTTATGAGGCTGAGAACTGGACTATCTCTAAACTTCTTCGCTGCTAGCATCAATAATAAAATTATCTCATTCATTATAAATGTAAAACCCACCTTACCATCCTGAAGGAACGTTATTGAACTGACATTACTGCGTGAGCACTGACAAAGGTGTATGTGTGAATTTATACCTAGGATGTGGTTGAATATATGCACCAGGTATGCTAGGCTCTCTCCGGCTCATTACACTCCTTTCTGGTTATTGCCAGACCCACCTGTTTGGTGAATGAGATATGGAAGATACGACAGTGAAAGGTCCTTCAAAAACACAGGCAATAAATGGGATAACATTCACAGATGAACAGTAAGGAACAGCTGACGTGTTAATCAAGGGTTGCACATCTGACAAAAGGCACAAATGTAGATGGACAGCTCTTATTAAAGCAACATTAAATAATTTTCAGAGTGTGTTTCAACCATAATTATTTACTTTCAGTCCTGCCTAATCAAGTAAAGGACTGCAATGTTTCTGATCTCAAGATGAGAGTTGAAAGGTAGAAAAGGCTTTAAAATAATATGTACACTCTCCAAAGTGACTAATAAAGACTACACATATATTCACATACCTGTATCAAATTTTCTAGTACAAGAACAAGTATTACTAACTGCAGGCTCTGCCAGTGGGATGTGAAAGTCAGGCAGGTTCTCTAAAGTGCTGACATTGCATTTATTAAATGTTTTACATATAAAGCTTAGTTAACAAATCCGCTGACAACGCACAAGCTGGAATAAAAGCCTGCTCCCTCTCTAAAGCAGGGTGGCTCTCCCAGATTAAAGGCGAGCAGAAAAGGTGTTGAAACTCACTGAGGCCAGGTAAGGGGGCTGGCACAAACGTAAATACCATTAGGGCAAATCTGCCCAGTTTGTCCCAGAAAAGGAAGGCTGCAAGAAATTTCTCAGGCTGCAGAGTCCAATGCACTCGAGCATAAGCAATCAGAGGAAGAATGAATGGGGCAGGAGGGATCAAGAGCCCTGCCAATACCCTCCGGCCCTGAAATAGTAGAGGATTTGTTAAATCCCAGGGAGTAGCCCCGGCTCTATTTGGCAAAGAAGGATAAAGCAAAGCCCTGGCAAGTCTGGAGCAGGTGGTACTCCCCTTCCTCTCCCCAGATCTGCATAGCACAACTCAAGGTGACAAGTAGGGCTGAGCAGCCAGGTACCACAACATTTTCGAGCTCTCACAAGCAGCCACTGAGCTGTCCACAGCTGAGGCACAGGGGTTTTCAAGCAGGACCTAACTTGCACTTCAGTCCCTGCACCAAGTGTCTGTCTCTGATGTTGGTCAGGCATTTTTCTTCACTCCTCATAAGCCCACAGCTCTCTCAAAGTCCCCTGCAAGCCTAAATGGGAATGCTGGTGCTTTATCCCATAAAATCCTTCCTGCTCTGCCTCAAATGACTATTCTTTCATTGTAGTAGCTATACCTTATTCTTTTTTACATACCATCCATGGAAATGAAAAGGTGCTGTGCTATATCCAGTCTTGTGCTGACTGTATTACACACCAGTGAGGTAGACTTGCAGGCACCAGCTGCGATTTCTCCTCTGCTCTCCACACTTCTAACTTTCATTATGACTCTTGTCTATCTTTGCATTTTAGACATATCTGTCAGACTGCTCATTTATCTAGAAATCATCCTAACCATAATGTCAGTCAGGAACACCAATTTCCCTCCTTTGCTCTATAGAGAAGCAAAGAAAATGAAGGAGTGGCAACACAAGCATTGCCTGAATAGGCAGGGATGTGCCTCAACTTTGCCTCAGTAGGAGTAAAGACCAAAGCCATCCAAAAGCACCATCTTCCCTCTCATTTGAGGGCACAGGAGATCAATCACACCTGTGTCGACACTGCAGCACTGATGACATCTCACAGGACAACCTGCAAGTATAGAAGGGATTCAGTCGTATCCAAGGAGAGCTTTGCTGGCTGGGCCCAGCCAGGGCCATTTGAAGGACACTGGTACTTCCTTTTGCTCCCCAACTCTTTTCTTCAAACCTTCCTGGCATTGCCTCCCTTCCCCCTCCCATGCTCTGGCAGGGATGCTGAATGCTGATGAGACAATACTTGATCCATCTTCAAGCACTTATTTTCGGGCAATTAACTTGGCATCATAGAAGCACTTAAGAAACCTGGCTTTCCGGAGTGGGAGACAACTGACTAAAAAGCTAAGCAAGGTAGTAAATTATTGTCAAATGACTAAAAAAGAACAGGAAGGGGGAGAAAAAAAAAAAAAAGAAACTAACACTTTAATAGAAGACATTTGCTGCTGTCAGGCCAAATCTGAGATCTGACAAAAAAAGCCAATCTAACAGTTTGAGAAACCATTAGTGTGAGTCCAATACTGGCCGCTATCAATTCTGTCTAAAACAATTGAGCTTTGCCATTCAAGGGTGGATGCTTTCTTTTCTGACATCTCCTGATTGCATGTCATCAATTCATCCTTGGAAAAATTAGCCAAGGCAAAGCATCTATCTAGTTATAGTGCATATTACTCTAATGTTCAAAGGCTTACCAATCACTATGTGGTCTTTCATCACTAACTGCGCCTGCTATAATAATTCTTTTCTACTTTCAGAGGCAATAATTTACACATTAACAACATTTTACTTATTTACCTGGTCTTGGATTCAATTCAGGGGAGCAGAACCAGAAGCAAATTAATTCAATTTTTCATAAACCAGAATCTTCCAAGTCTTCCTTGTAGCATTTTTTCCTGTCCCCAAAACAACACTTCAAAGATGCATTTGCCTTTCATCCCCCAGATGCCAACATCAGGAACAGAGCATGAAAAAAGCCAGTCTGGTACTGCCTGAGCAGTCCCTCTGCTGGGCACCTGAGCATTCTCTCACATTCCCTATCTGGCTTTGGGAACAGTGGGGATTTTTTGCAGATCAGAAGCATGTTGATTTTGCAGGCACGGCTTCAGATTAAAAGTGAATAGATAAATATCAGTCTTTGCATGCATAGCTTACAGGTACCTTCCACATTTTTCAGGATCTCACTGCAGAGCCATACAGCTAGCTACAAGAAGCCTATAGACAACTGCATAGTAAGTTCTCCTTTAAGAAAAAAAGAAAAAAAAGTTAAAGCTCTTCAACTTGCAGGTTATCTTAATGGCTGTTCCAGCTACCTCCTCACCTTGTATGTGCACTGCTGCCATCAGTGAGCAATGTCCTGGAGCTGCAACTCTCTGCAGCGCTCTGCAGGCACAGGGGCCAGGGCTGCTTTCAGAAACAAAGGAGAAGAATGTAGGGACAAAGAGGGAAAGACATTCCCGTATTCCCCATGCTTTCAACCCCCAAATTTAACTGTTTCCTTTTGTCTCACTCCCTTCACATAATGATGTAAAACACCAACATGTGAAAGTCCACAAGGTACATACAGAAAAACCAGACCTGCCACCCCTTCTATCCACCAACTCACATAAAGAAGCAGGGATCTCAAACACCCGATTTATTCCTATCAACTAGTCAGCATCATAAATCAAGCCCTTCCACCTTAATATAAACACATCACAGCTCTTGCACAATAGCATCCTGCTAGCATGCATTTACATTATTCCATCAAATGAAAGAAAAAATACTCCATGAAACACTATCTGTGCAATCCTCTTAGAAGGATTTAAAAGAAACAAAACCCAAAATAAAGGCAGGCAATATCATTAGGAGGAAGTACCTTTAAAGCAAATAAGTGGGGCATACAGCACACCCAGGGTCCAGGGCCAAACCTGAAGCCACAATCCTCTATGTAATATAACAAACCCAAAGTCAGGGCATGTAAGAGATGGAGTCCAAGCCAAACAACCCTTCTTTTCCAACCTGATTGTTTCTTTCTACAAATGCACACCCTACTGCCACCTGGTATGAGATGGTGTCACTGCAGAGATACAACAGGAAGAAATTCTGGAAAACTACCTGGCTTGCTGTTTTCACCAAGAAATTAGTTTTACAGAGCAACATGGACGCTTACATCAAGGCTGAATTATCAGTTGTTACACACTAAGCAGCTGAACAGCATTCAGAAAGCACTATTATGCCTTTCACTTCCCTCTTGCAGCTCCAGCTCCATAACTTACACCTGCATGCACTGGGCTTCCACGGCACCAAACCATGACATGTATCATTGCAAGCTGCCCCAGTCCTGCTTCCCAGGATATTTAGCACACTGGTTCTGCTGCTGTGAAACCATTCATGATAACAACAGGATGGTTGGGGTTTATCCATCAGTACTCAATGCTGAAAACAAAAACTACTTGCTGTCCTGGACTTCACTCACTCTCCTGGACATGTTCTCATCCTTTCATTTAACTGAGACCACCACATGCTTCAGCCACAATAGCATCAAATGAAACAACAAACTACTTTTAAACATCTATTATCTCTGATTCAAATGTCCATCCTAGGCTTGATGTGACAATCTTCAAATACCACCTACAGTGGATGCCTAGCCCAGAGCACTTGGATGGGACAACCATTTAGTCACAGGCCTTCACACACTTTCCCAGACTCAAGCAACCCAGGGACTTGAAATTAAGCAACACAGAGTTCTGCATGCAGGTCCTTCCAAAACAAGCTGTCTTCATTAGCACCAACTCAGCTGCAAAAATATTTCTCAAAGCTTCATTAATGCCAAATGGGTCCTGGAAGCATGCAAGTTTTGTTAAGAGAACCTGAGATACTTGAAAGGTAGGGTGGGCTTTTCCCTCTCCTGTTTTGGTTTTCTTGGCCCTTCCATCCTCCCCTTAAGTTCAAAAGCTGGCAGCAATTTATAACAAATTACTGTGTAGAAGGTATGCACATGCATATGTGCCTGTGCACGCACACAAACCAGAGAAGTCAGTAACTCCCTTTTAGGGAAAGAGTCCCACTGCAAAAGTCTGGACTCAGTCCTTGATGGTCAAAATGGGGCATTTGCTAATGAAGGTTTCAGGCAAAAGACTACAATCAGATGTTTCTCCAAAAAGAACACAGCAACCATTGTATTCCAAAAGAGAAACAAGTTTGGAACTGCTTAAATCTCCCTGTCCTTAAGTCCCAGGTAGCACCAGCCTATAGTCTAGAGCCCCTTGGTGTACCAACAGTACCTTGCTGTTGCCTCAAACAGGGGAAGCAACAGATTTTAGGCCTGGTCTTAACCACTTCAAAGTTTTAAAACAAGCACTTTAAGATAGTTTATCTTGCAATATTTATACCATTCAGGTATGCAATCCCCCTACAAACTCCCCTATCTACATATGCCAAAAAAGACAGCTCTCTTACTTTTTATCATAGCTTTGCCATGAGACTAGGCAAGTAAATGTTTCATTACTGTCTTTCTTCAAGTCCAACAGACAACACTAAAGCACACTCATCTCTGCTCATACCTATGCCATAAGGCTGAACACACCAGCACCACGGTCTGTGCTTACACATGTGATATTCAAACATGTTTCATAGAGAAGAGACATACTCCTTTATCTCTTTAATTCAGGGTTTCTACCTGCTCCAGGAGATGCATTTTTCCAAAGCCCACACTTAAGTCACTCAATGCACAGTAGGAAAGGCCACAGAGAATAAAAAACTCTGCTGGCAAAACCAAACAAAATGAAGCAGAGAAGGATGTAAATCCACAGAGCCTCAGAACAGGATTAAAAACGTCACTTGCCTTCCCCACAGGCTTTGTAGTCCTCATGAGCCTCAGAAGGATGGATTTCAGCATGTTAAGACCATAACATTACACCAAAAGAAACAGTATGCCACATGTGGTTATATGATCTTCTGATTCACCAGAGAATTTTGCAAATTCTACCAACCCTTTCATGGCAGATCAATGAAGATTATAATGGACATCCACACTTTGTTGGGGATTTTCAAGTCTCTCAACCTGCAAAGACAAACTTTTGAGCTTTACAAGTACTGCTGGCTGGCCTGTCTACCTGTTAAATTACATGACCCCTGAAACGAACAGCTAACTCACAGAGATTATAAAACACATCATTTTGTAAGAGCAGGTTGTCAGCTCAAAAAAACCCTCATAACACAAAGGGTTCATGGTGTAGTTTAACTTCCACCCAAAGTGTCACCTGTGGAGTTTACAAGGTCCAACCACCTACTCAGATGCAGACACATCTTGTAGACTCAGATTTGCACAAGTTACGAGGACCCCACCATAACCAGCACAGAGGTCACAGTCTGCAAAACTTACATCAGCACCAGAAAAAAATAAAAACTATTATGTTTGTATATTCATTCTGTAATGCCAGGGAACCTCAAACTCACTAAAGTACACACGAACATGGCACACAGCCAAAACACAAGGCCCTTGCCTTCTCCTTAGATCCCGCTGCAAAAAGAGAAAAAAATTGCAACCCAGCACTGTGCAAACTCTGGCACCCAAACCCTGAGAGAAGTCTCTGTGTACTCCTGCTCACTGAGAGAAACCATAGTAGATTGATGCACACTTAAATAGACTGGGGCTTTTGTGAATATTAAAAGACCTTTTATATAGCCAAGAACCTTTTCTGAAAATGCTTCAAAACCTCCATCAGTGCAGTGCTCTCTTTCTCCCAAGCTATTTTCTTTGTCAAGAGAGAAACAAGTCATATGTCCAAAGAGTAAAAAAAAAAAAAGCCCTCTAATTGCCACCTCCTTCTACAAGGAATTTGTCTGGGGGGGGTGGGGGAAGAAAAAAAAAGAAAGAAGAAGAAATAATTTATATTCAAATTGCTTCATGGTTTTCCTGCAAATTTTTAATAACTTCCCCTAGCTTGCTCACCCAGTATATCATATTCAGAGCTATCCAAATGAAATGGTTCCCTGTCAAGGGCCCATGCCGAAGCAGGTTACAGGCTTTCAGATCAAGGCTATTTCAATGGGTAGATAGAGATTTAGATATGAAAAGGCAAAGTGAGGAAGCACACAGAATTTTTATATACTGTGGTTAGTCAGTGTCTATTAAATAAACACTTAGGCACAATATAGGGCTTAGTTTTTAATATCCTCACCGTCTTGCTACTCAGAAGTTTTCAAAACATTGCTTATTGTACATCTTTGTGGAGCAGGAAGACTGGGTCTCTTCACATCTTTGCGAACATGCACAGTTTAACAGACCATATGTCCACACAGCACAGAGGTGTCAACTGAAGAAAGAAATAGACTGCCTCCCAAAGAAGTTCAAATAAGGAAGGCATTTAATTATGCATACTTCTCCACTGCTTTGGACACTGCTTTTAAAGGAGAGAAAGTGTCATAACTCAAAGGTATTTACTCTAATGAAAAACTACAATTGTTTAGGCTGCTTCTAATATATTCAAATAAAAGAAGATGGGTTGAGACTTTTTCCCCTTCAAGAACACTCAGGAAATTACATCCCATCCAACCCTTCCCCTTCATCTTTTTGTCAGCAAATCCTATAAACCCACAAAATGCCAGGAATTAAATGCTAAGGTTGGCAATCTGTCACTGACATATGTTCCTGCCTTTTTTTTCCCCCCATCAAGTCCTAAGATAAAGCCTCAGCATTGAATTTCTTAGAACCAGCTAGTATTTGGCAGCTTTAGTTCTCCCCCTTTCATTTCCCCCTCTTTCCCTCCTCTAATCAATGTGATTTACATTGCTATCCCACAAGCCAATTTTTCAGGAGTCACGACCCAACTTCCAGACACTTGGAGGGGCTCTGCACAAGAAACAGCATGCTCCAAAGCAATACCATCCACTTCCAAGCATGACACCGGACAGCCCCATGACACGCTGCCACGACAAAATAATTTCTTCCCTTTGGGAAACCCTCAGTACAAGCTGTCCAAACATTATTTACGGTTTCAAGTGTTGCTTTATTTATGGCTGAAACTCTCCCCGTTCAGAAGAGAGAGTAACTGAGTAACTTAGGAGGAATGTTCCTAGGGAATGGGGAAAAGGGGGAAATGAGATCATTCATAACTCCAGAAACATTTACAGCTTTTATGCAAAATTTAAAATTGGAGCATTATCAAAAAAGAAAAAACTAACCCAACCCAAACAACCCTAAACTGGTAGTTTGCCAAGCTACAGGTGGGTTTTGTTAGGAGGAAGAGGATTCCAGCCTTCTTGTTTGAAGAAGAAAGGAAAGCATGACTTCTGGGAAGATTAAATACTTGAAGTAGATATATTTACACAGTATGTGGGAAGTGTGAACAGATGCTACATAGGAGGCCTCTCCCATGACAGCATCTCCAGAATGTAAGACAGTTTTTCATTTGGATTCTCTTCGTGTGGTGGGGTGGTTTCTTTGCAAAAAACCAAAAAAATAAGTGGTTTGTAATTGGAAATATTGGTTTCTAAGGCTTTTCAAATGCATCTATTAGTAGCTTTTTTGGTAGCTACTAGAAATAATTATCGTTGTCCTCCTACCTGTAGATTTCCATGACAGACCCATTGTGTGAGTATTGAACTTGAACCCATCCGGTGTCATTTTCAGCAATGGTAAATACAACTGCTCCTACTGACATCTCTCATGGTTACAGATGCTCCACACAGCTGCAAACTCAGCCCAGACCCTCCCCTTCCCAAACTCTGGTCTGAAGTTTTGCTTACAGCAGAGGTTTTCAAATCAACAGCAGGAAGATCATGTCTTGCGAAGATACCTTATGATAGGAAAAGCATGACAAGGCTCACCTGAGACCAGGTGGGCAAAGAAATCAATGAGCAAAGTAGGAAAACAGGGCAACCACCACCAGAACTTATTGTGTTTAGTTCATTGTAAGGCAAGGCCTAAGTCGGTAATGACAAAGAAATGATATCATGATTTGTTTGGTTACAAGCTAAAGGCATCATCATTTTGTGAAACGTTGGCAGCTCCCAAATAACTGGCTTCCAGAGAGTTCAGTTAAAAATAACCCTCTCTGCCTGAGCCACAAATAAAATCTATTCCATTTAATGTGATTTCAGCTAAATCTTAAGAGTTAACAGCCAAAGAGCTACATATTGATTATGCCACTTCCATTTGACAAAAACGGCTTTGAAACAGCACCCAGAATCCAGGATTTTTCTTAATTCCACTAACAAGGGCTTTCTGTTTATTTTTATTATGAAGTAAGGTACTCACAGGTATTCCTCCAGTTTCCAGGTTATCCCAGACATTTATCAGCCCTTACAAAAAATACACACACACACAACATATCCCCATGCACACGAACAATCATTTCTCCACATGTGCTCCCCTTTCAGTAATTTTATAGTAGAAAAAAATATAAAGGAGACTGTATTTGTTTCAGTGTCTCAAACCAGAAGGAAATTGTAAATGCTATATTGTTTTCAGACTGTCAGGCAGACAAGAGTTAATCAAGGCTGTTGATCAGAGCACGGTCATTCATGACGCTTTATAAGAGACTAGAGAAATAAAAAGAGTGATATGCACATGCATGAATGCCATATACACCAGAGAAAATGCCTAGTTAGATAACCTCTTTTACTTCTAATGCTTCACCATGATTCAGCTCTCTACCCTGAGGGCTTGTAGGTAGATAAAACTGCCTGCCTAATACTCTCCCCTAGCTCATTAAAAATATTAATCAAGGGGTCTCTTCTGAAGCTGAAGGAGCATGATCCACATTTAAGAAACCAAAACTACTTCCCACTGAGGTACATGATGCATCTGCCCTTGTGCACAGCCAATGCAAATGCTCATTTGTTATAGCTAAGTCTTAAAATTGGAAAAATATTTTCTTCTATCTTATGTCACTGCAGAAAAACTAAGGAGAGGGGGGGATATCCCAAGATGGTCATAAAACAGACTGTTTTACTTGCTGCAGTCATATCTTTAACTAATTTTATTTTTTTTAAAAAGTAACATGCTGTTCTTCTGGATACCATAAATTGACTATGGGTATCTTAGTCATATGCATATAAGGTTGAGCTATGGTGAGGCTAAAAGAAAAAAAAAACTGTAAAAAAACCCACACAGCAAATTCACAACTAAAGTCCACGGTTTAATTTCTCAGCTGTAGTAGCAGATTTTGATAAGCAATTTTTTTCTTGTACTTGATATGGCTCCTTAGTGTAACAAGCAGCAAAGGCAAAAGAAAAAAAATCAAAGAAACCTTTTAATAGGCTCATGAAAATAGCTAAGGGGTAATGGCTCATAAATACAGTCCTGCCCACTTCTTTCATCACTGTCGACCATGAGATGCCCTGAATGTTTGCTCACTGTTTGCCCTGTCAGTGGTTTTCAGTTCCACCAAATTCAGACCAAGAACCATGCTCACAACAAAATAATACAACTGTGAGATAAAAAAAACAATGTAGCAACTCCCATTAGGTATGAGACAGTACCTAGAAAGCTGCAGATGAGGAAACCAATGAATCCACCTCTGCGCAATGACAAACAACACTCTCCTTGAAGAGGGCTTGAGCTCAAGAGACAGCTAAAACCTTCTTTAGTTTTGATGCTGTCATCTGCAGTGCTTGATCATCTTCCGGAGACAAAAGGAAAAAGCAAGTCTGGTAACATTTATTACCTTTTTAATCTAGTTTCACTATCAATACAAATCCAACTGCAACATAACTCTTCACTATCACCTTTGCCAGGAGAGCAATACTTCACCCCTTGCAAGGAGATGCAGAATTTCTCATGCAAGCTTTAGTAGCATATTTAAGTTTTTCAGATTTCCTGCTATGGAAAGATATTGGATCCAGTAGTAGTATGAAGCCAGTTTGCATTTTCTGTTCACTTGGCTGTATTTTCCAGTACTCCTACCACATTTGGAGAGTGGGTGTATCTGGAGGGGAGAAGCCATACAATGCCACCATTTTTGACTGGTTCATCAGCCTGACTGCAAGTTGCACAAGTAGAGTCACGTAAAATGGTGGCATCCAGTTAACAAAAGGAAGTCATGATTTAATGCCAAATTAGTATGTGAGCAGTTAAGCATGACTAACTCTGGGCTGAAGCATAATTCTTCTGCCTTCATGAGCCTGCAAACAGCCTTAACCTTTCTATACAAAAAACTGTCAGGCAAGACACCATCAACACGAACCAAGTGTGTAAACCCTGCACAGTCACACCAGAGGGAAAAACGAGCTGCAACAAAAACAGCGTATAGACATATCATATGTTAACCATACAAAGTAGGTATAAACAACCAGTAATTATGTCAGCTAGAAAGGCTGATTTCATGATGGACCTCATCACCAGCAAGAGCTTCACTAGGGCCAGATGTCCCAGAATTATGCCTACCCCACCATCCTCTTTCATTGCATAGAAAGTAAGTCAGAGTCTTAGGAGCATAAAAATAAAAGCACGGCCTTCTTCCACATCCAGCTTCTTCCTCCTCTGCTATATATGGAAAGCTTCTGCTTCCATGCTCTACCATATTATCAGGTCAAAAATCAAGAAAGTTCAAAACCATTTTCCTTCATTCCCTAATTTTTCTCTGTACCAAGCTAGAAATATGGAACAACATGTACCTGCAGTACCAACTTAAAATACTTAATCCAATATTCAAAGCTATCCCAGCCAGAGTCCCAAGCAAAACTCTCAGCCAGGGGAAACACTGTTAAGAGAAAAATTCCTCCTTGCTCTTTTTCAATCTGATCCAAAAAAGCATGGCACCACTTCTTCTTGAAATGCTCTCAATTCAGAACTTAGAGACATCAACGTTTTGGTCAAATTTTCAGGTCTTTGTTGTGCATACTGCCCTCCCTATAAGTGCAAGAACTCAGGGATACAGCGTAAGTCGAAGCTTAGAGTACAAATAGCAGGGCAAGAGAAACAAATAATCAATCATTGAATGCAGCTTACTCTTTAACAAGTGTTTTCTTAAAAAAAAAAAAAAAGAGTTCTGAAACCCACATGGCTTCAAACTTTGGTTTGGCACAAAGACAGCAGCTTAGTTTCTGGTCACTTAAGCAATATGTTTCCAAGATCTAGGCTTGCTCCCAGCATCACGTTGTCTCTGTTTCTTAGTTCACACAATTCCAACTCAGTATGCAGCTCCAACTCTCAGCAAACAGAGGCCAGGGATTGATCTCAGCTTGTGTCCAGCCCCCTGGTCCTCTTTGGGGAAATGCCACAAGGAAAGCTGAGTGGGTGTTAGGGAATGGCACACCTGAGTTACCATGACCAACATCTGGACTATAATTCTGCACCACGCCTCTCCTCCTTAATGCTTTGATTTAAAAAGGATCTATTTAAAGATCCTTAAAGAATCAAAAGCAGAGGGGGAGGGGAGGGATGGGATGAAACACTATTTGTAGCATTTTAAGAACTACCATGCTTCCTCCATAATCATTTTCAGGCCTCTCTCAACTTCAGGGGGACCAGATTTTAAAGACAAAACACAGATTACTTATAGTCCATTAGGAAAGGCCCTAAGAGAAACAATATTAAAAATACACATTAACTCAGAAATAAAACATTAACTTGCTCTGCATGGGCAGATCAGAAGTAGGAGAGGGTCCAGCAAGAAGGTGGCACAACAGCCACTTTCAGTGGCCACAATTCAGTGAAGATAAGGCAAGGACCATTTTAAGCTATACAGAACTGCTCACAGCACCACTGGAAGGACAGCAATGTCTGTCATACACTGAGCTTTGTCTCCCCTGACCTTGCAAAACAACTGATTGTTCATTTTGTGAATTAACATCACTCACTAGAGCTCCTGCCTATGGCCATCAATCAGAGTTTGTCCAACATTCAAAACTGAGCCAACCTAAGTTTGGCTATTGCTTAGTTAGATGAATAAACTGGGATCCAGAGGACCAAATGCAAAAACTGTTGTTGGCCTGCTGATGTTTGTTCAACTGTGGAATGCGTGGGCAAAGTCAAACAGGGAGCTTTTAGCAGCAGACAAAGACTGGACAAGAAATAGTACTCCAAATACCATTAGTCTCCATGTCATTATTACAGCAGTGTCATTCCTTAAGTGCCTGATGTCATTAGAGTTACGCCAGCACCAAGCCACCACAAAAAGAAAAGAGACAAGCTCATAAACTTTGAGTTTCATCAGTGAATTTCTGGGTTTCAGACTTTGCCTCACCATGAAGCTGCCGTTTGAGGGAGATAATGCCACAGTGCATGAATGCTGAGCACCAGCTCAACTCCAAGCATGATTTCAGAGTCCCTAAGCAAGTCTCTTCTTAAACAAATCACACACAGTCTCATGCTGAGTTGCCTCCCTGTTTCAGAGATACCAATTTGCTTAATGCGTAAAAACTAAGCCATTCTGAAATTAATTATAAACATTTGCCTCACTTAGCTGAAATTTGTTTGACACAACAGTCAGGAGCCAGATTAAAACTCCAGCCTGTCCAGCTAAATTTCTCTGACTTAAGAAGTTAATACCTTGTCATATTACAGGTGACACACCTGCCCCACTCAACTTTGCATAGCATTAACTGCTGATTTTCTTCAGTGCTTTGTTCAGAAACAAAATGACCTACATACATGTTTGGTAATGTACAGCACCATGGAGAAATCAAACCCAAACATCCTCATATAGAAGAGATGGGATAAGCCTCTTCTTATTTTGAGATATATATATATATATATATATATATATGAATACACACACACACATGCAGAGTAGTTTGCTGGCAGCGTCTTTTATTTCATTTTGAAAATACTTGGCCTGGCCTCTTTTGTACCAGGAACATAAGGCAGAAAACGTTCCTGGAATTTTCCCTGAGAGAAAGAAGAGGAAATTTCACTGCTGTATTCCACAAATAGGATTACACTATAGACTTGCAAGTCAACAAAACTAGGAATTTTTGGTTTTCCTTTCTACCTCAGTAGACCCGTCAAATAAGGATAACTCTTTTCTCCCATCTTTTGTCCATCTTGTACATCTATAGCCGTATATTTTTCAGGAAGGAAACAGTGTTTACAACCAAAACCAAAGAGGCTCTCAGCTTTAACCTTACAAATAAATAAACACCAGCTTGCATTTTGAACTATGGATACAACTTTCAAAACAATTTAGAAGGAATTAAAATATTCCACTAAAGGCAATATATTGCATGATAGGTCTGGGAAAGGGAAGTTACTCTGAGGGCTTGTCTACACTGGAAAATAACATTGTGTTAGAACATGATGCTTAATGAGTGTCATTAACAGCTGGTGTCATCTGGCACTGCTCTTTTAATTTTTTTCCATGATACTTGCACAGATTTGGGCCAGGCATCATAGGCCTCCTTCTTAGTCTATAAGGGAAGGGCTGCCTGAAATAAGTGCCCCCTGAGGGTAAAATATTTTAGGACAGTCCGAACAAAACTGACTCATATATACTCCCCCAGGGAAAAAAAAAAAGGAAACGCTTCCAGACCTAAAGTTTATCCAAGCTAAATCAGCAACAATGTAAGAAGAACCTATACTATGCCTGTGGGAACCCTGTGTCTTCAAAAGAAACGCACTACGGAAAACCAATCAAACCAACACACGGTTTACCATCAGTGGCTTACATACAAAGTGTGCAGGGTGACACCACCTGAAGAGTGATCTGTTCTACCAAGCACTGGCTTTAGGTATAGTATTTCTATCTGCAATGCATAACCAAGTGTATCCCACCCTACCTCCTTCCCAGCACACCTCCAGTTCGAGACTGAAGCATGGGGAGAGGGGGAAGGCATAGTCACCACCTTTGTAACTCCTGTTACATTAGACAAAACATTGTTCAAATGCTCTTCTGTAAAAAGTTGCTGAAGACAAATGAAAATAGTGCAACATTTCTTGGTTTGCATTTTCCCCCACTCCACGAATTTTTCTTCAAATAAATTAGACAAGGAGCTTCTATGGAAGTAGTTTTACTGAAAAAAAAAATAGAGTAGTTATTATCAGCATTCTTATTTTTAAAAACACGTTTATCCACTCCTAGCAAGTGGTGCAGACCGGTCATGACATAAAACTTCAGCCTGAGGGCCAAAGAAAAGGTCATGGAAGGTCTGATATGGGCTGTTTACAAGTATAAGTGCTACAGGATTTCCCTCCTCCTCTATCGAAACCCTCTCTACATTTTCCCATACCTTGTGAGTCAAAACCACTTTCTCCAGGTAACAGAAAAGAATTCACCCAAAGCAAGGAAAGCCTTGCTACGTGCAGAAGAACAACCACCATGGATGTCTCGGTTACTTAAGACAGGCACTTTTTTCTTTTCCCTGTGGCAAAATTTTTTAACTGCATATGAAACAGTAGATTGATTGTCATAGGAAAAAAAATACTGTTCCTTTTTCTTTCCTTGCACTAACTTACAAGTCATAAAAATAATAAATTCAGACTTATGTCCTGATAAACAAAACCGCAGCAGAGTGCGGCATAATTTCTCCTCTTTTGCTGCTGTCTAACTCAGCTTTCTTAATTCAAGCCATATTTAATCTATGTGTAGGAAGTCCACATTTGTTTCCAATAAGAGAAGGAAAGTAATGAGATGTCAAGGAACAGTTTCCTTAGGCCAGAGACTTCAAAGGTGAGTCTGGCAGCTTGTCCTGCATTTATTGTTTGCGTCAATCTTAAGATTTTCTAAAGAGCAACTGCCCATTTAAAATAATTATATGCTGCAACTTAAACCCGAACAGCACATGAACATATGATAAAACACTTACACCAGCATCCAAATTTTGGCATCAGCCCTATATCAGAGAACACATAGTTCCAGATGCTGGATTAAAACAATCAGTAGAAGCTGAAAATGAGCATATAATTCTTTCAGCTAATACAGAAGGATCATGCTGCTTAATGCAAAAGCAACATTAAATGGAAGTACAGACTATATTATCTCAACATATGAGCTGTGACAACAGCCACTTCTGGTATGTCTACTGGCTCTATCTATCCTGGAGCAAGAGGCAGAGTCCCCAACGCAAAAGTAATTCCACTAAGGGATTTACTCCCAGCTCCCTTCCCACACCCATTCTTTTTCTCAAAC
Organism: Pithys albifrons albifrons; assembly: GCF_047495875.1. Taxonomy (NCBI): domain Eukaryota; kingdom Metazoa; phylum Chordata; class Aves; order Passeriformes; family Thamnophilidae; genus Pithys; species Pithys albifrons. The sequence goes on along the minus strand of NC_092462.1, from coordinate 18,112,734 downwards.
TTGGGAATTATGGTAGAGTTGGGAAAAACTGGTAACATACAATGAAGAAGAAAAAAAGACACTCTGCTTATTGCTAATCCCACAGAACTGTACTGCTCTTACAGGCTGAGCCTTGCTGCTCCTGAAGTCAGTGCAAAGGCCTGCCCAAGGGGAAGCACTTAAAATGAGGACCACAGCAGCAGATAATAACCACAGGATACAAGTTTAATAGCAAAAAATAAAATGGTGTTACCTTCGCATCAATAAGTGCAACACAAAAACACTGGCAAGGTCTATAATGTACAAATGTCAAAGCAGGCAAAATTATTAAGCAGGCACCCAATCTGTGTATCACAGGCACCACTGCTAAACACAGAGCATACCTTCTAATTGATTCCATTTTTTAATGTGTGTCTGTGTGCACATATTTATGAACACATACACACTTTATTGTTTATCATCTTTCAGCACACACTCTGAGTCAGCAGATAGAAGGAAATATGTTTGAGCGGTGTTTAAAATGACACCCTTTACAAATGAAACCATCTAAATCCGGTGTTAGAGAATTAATGAGCTTCTCATGTAAATCACACATAATTTACAGTGGAATCTGTTCTTGTGCCAACAACCACTTGCACTGCATAATAATGAAGGCAGGGCTTCAGAGACACGCAAAGCTACCTGCAGCCTGTTTGTGTCCTGCCTCTGCTTTTCCCCAAGCAGCCAAAACACCACAAACTCTTTCAAAGTGCAATAACATGAGGCTTCTAATAATGCAGTTTTCATCTCCCATTTCTTCCATTCCACCTCTGGCTGAGAAATATTACAGTGACCAGGAACACTCATTTTAAGAGCTATTAATTCACATGCAAGTAGAGCATTTTAAGTTTGAGCACAGTGTAGCTTTGGGTTGAGAAACCGAGACAAACATTAAGCCTTTGCAACACCCTTGAATGTTTTTGTGTTTTTGGCAAAAGAAGGAGCCAAAACAGCATCAAGGAGTGGAGAGATTCAAGAAGGGCCATGGACTCAGTGCCATATTACAAACATATCAGTTTGATTTGACCTAAACCCTGTTTCAGCTGAGGGAAAAAGCCCAAAAGACCTCACACAACAAGACCCAAAAAAACACATTCCTTTTACTGCTGATAAGGATTATCAATTATTAAGCTGCCATCTCACATACCATCATCTCTAGCAGCCTCTTCTTGCTGTGATTGATCAGGAGCACCCCAACAAGCCGCTGCAAAATGAAACCCCCTCTGGCATTCAGGCTAGCAGAAACCTGACAGAAGAGCTAAATACCTCCTTCCCAACCACAGCAGGGGCCACAGCTGACAACCATAATGCCTCCTTCCCCAGTAACAAGGTAGGGCTGGGGGCCCAAATTCAGCACATGGGGACAATGAAACCTCACCACTCTCTCCCTGAAGCTGCAGCACCAAAGCAAAACCATTTCTTGGTCCCTGTACCTTTTCGTTTTTGGGGTGACCATGGCCTTTGCATGCACTTGGGTTCAAAGGGTGCAGGGAGACCCAACAGGGCTTCCAGGATCCAGGAGGAACAGAAGGAGGAGTGCAGGAAATGCCTAATTCTCCTTCCCTGCCAAAGCCACAAATATAAACCTGATTCTGTATCACCTCCACAGCCTCTTCTAAATGTATTTACAAGGGCTCCCCTGTCTGTTCCTTTCTGTTACTACAAAGCGTTCATATTTGATGTCTGGGCAATACCAAAAGGATTCACCTATCCCTTCCTACCACTCTGCTCAGCAGCCACACAGAAGACCTCATTAATACCCTCACTCCCCCCTCAAGCCCAGATGAAGGAAGCCCGTATTATAAAACCTGGAGGGATCACACTGTCACATTGTGCAAGGCTGTGCAGAAGGAAGCAATAAAAACAGGAATTTCATTTTTTTCAGAACAAAGGACACATTCTGCTTGAGTATATTCATGGCTCCCACCAGCAGCAACCACTGCTGTCGACAGAGGCAGACGAGAAGCAGGTGGAGAAATATGCCTGTTAGCACCACTTACATATCTGGGGTGTCAGCAGTCTCAGCAGCTGTAAGGGCATTCTCAGGTGCCACAAATTCCCCCTGACTTGTGATTTGGCTACTGACAGCCCCATCCACAAGTGTTGTTGGGGGCATTTATTATTACTGAACAAGGCAACTGGTTTTAGGGGCACCGTATGTGGAGTTCTCCACCCGTCTCCCTTCATTGCTAATGTCATTGTCTGGCCAGTCCCATCCAGTTGTTTTCACTCTTTTTGAGTTGTTTTTTTTTGCCACCTTTTCTCCTTCCAAGTCTTGTTCTCTGCCATCCTGATCAGTCAGTAATTTTTAATAGTACCAGTCATCAAACATCCAGCTCCGAGACAACATCAGGTACCCAGTGAAACCAATAAAACTCAGCACAGGGAATACAATGTATATCTTAGAGTCATTACATGATAATTACACACATTACCCACACCTCCAAATGGAGCCAGGATTTTACCTCAAGTCCCTGCTTCTCGGGCTTAATTATTGAAATAAATGAGAATTTTTTATTTCACTAATTGTTTGAAAATTTGATGTTCAACAGACATGAGAGTACACCTCTTCTGTCACCACCTTCTCTATTTCTTTGTTTTTCTCACTGAGTTGGCCCAGAAAAACCCAAGGGGTTTTCAGTGGTGAACTCCACTCTGTGGGAGTGAAGACAGCATGTTCAGTATCCCATTTTGCACAGCAAATTTGGCACAAGTGGAAGTACACCTGAAATTGCACTTCTGTTGAGCTGAAGTGCATCAACATCAGAATTGTGCCAAGTCCTCTCAGACATCCTACCAGCCTGTCCCAGCTGAGCTGCAACTGAAAAAACTTCTTCCAGCCACCACAAAGATCGTGGATTTTCTTCTAGTTACATGATTTCATAAAGGTATTGCACAGGCTGGAATCAAAATGTTCAGGCAGCCCCCGCAGGGTGTGAGGCGAGTCCTATACTCATCTGAAATACTCATTAAATAAAACTATGGCAATAATGGGCTCTTTGTCTGCGGGTGGTCAGGAAATAATGAGTTAAAGCTCTAAGTAGCCCTGACTTCTCATTTGCTTATCTCAGTGGTCATTAATTGGTCATTACTGGTGGAGACAGAGGCCCCTAATGCTTCCCTATAATACAACACTGGCTGCACATCTCCACATTGTCCTACCCTTATGAGGGATTCATGGCAGACAATAAAAATGTAATCTCATGCCATATATTCACAGATATCCCCCCATAAAATAAAACCAAATAGGAAACAAATCCCAGTGAAATGGCATTTAATGAACAGAGCTGGTAAAGGGGGAACAAGCATCTCCCTGCTTCTCTTTGCAGCCTTTCCTCAGGACCCAACCACTCTTCATTACACATAAGTAAAATTAATTCCTGCTCTTGTATTCCTACTAATGAAGCTTCTCAGAGCAGCCCAGAATTACAAACATTTACATAATGGCTTAATTTTTAGAATCAATTAGAAATTTATAAGTCTTTCTACCGCCAAAGCTCTGCACCAAGCCAGGTGCTTCACATCCTCCCTTGCAACTGCAAGTGGGCTTCCTTGGAGGTGCAGAAGGCAGGCAGAACTCCTTTGCTTTAAAACCCATCAAATTACAAATTTAATGACTGTGTAAGAAAATTAATTACTTTAAAGGTTCAGCAGAAGTTCCACTACTTTTAGATCAGTTGAGGGTGGTCAGGGGAGAGGGACAAACCCCCCTCAAAAAACCCACAAAATGCAGCCCACCTCAGAGCAACAGTGAAGTTTGTTTAAAATAGAAAGCAATTCTTCTCTGGCTCACCAGATTTTGCAGTATAACCTTTTTCTGCAAATTTCCTAAGAAAGCAGGAGCAATGCAACTGTGCTTTTGGGGTCTCTCTTAATTGTGTTCACTCCCTGCCCTGTGGCTCTGAACCCACTGGTTGCTTTCAATCATATTTGAAAGAAGGGCAGAAAGATAAATTGATTTTTTTCATGATTTGTGAACACTGGAACCTGGACAGAGGAAGAGATGCCAATCATTCTGCTGCCCAGGGAAAGGCAGGTAAAATTCAGCTGTTAGATGTAACTTGAAAGTGGATGGGTAACTGATTAATAGGAGCAAGTTTAAAAATAAAATTAAAAGGTAATGTTTCACTTGAGAATGAAAACAACAGGTTTAAACAAAACAGGAACTGCGACATGCTGCACACACGGTCTCATGTTAAAATCAGCTTGAGTGCCAGAACGCTAACTAAGAAAACCAGGCTCCCTGCAGCTCTAAGTGTTGCTGTTCTGCACTGGGGAGCCAGGCTATGCAGCCCTCCCTCCTTCCAGGAATGTTTTATTACAGAAATATTAACCAATATACGAGAAGCAGCTGGGGGGACATTTTTGTCCCCTCCCTACTTCCTCCTGCTCCCATTTTGTCTTTCCCTTCCACTCCCCAGGGTCACTGCTGGCCTCTTCACTGTGGTCCTGCTTACACTCTGCTGTGGTTCTGCTTTAAGAATGATCCCAGCAGGTTATTTAAGCTCACCAAAAGACAGGGTGCACCTGGAATACTAAGACGGTGCTCCACAAGCACACATTTCCCTTGCTGTATTCAAGAAGGTGCTCACAGTTTGGTTTCTTTTATGGAGCTCACAATGCTGTAAAAAGTTTGAGTCCAAACCGGAGTCCAAGGACTTACATTTTAGTCACTGCAACATCCTCTCGTACAGCCTTGCAGAAAATCATCTTGACACATTTGTTTTCTTTCAAAACGCTGCCATGAAGATCCTTTCTGCACCTTGTTCCTTTGACCACATCCCACTTCCATGTTTTTCTTTCGCGGTTACCTCAATTTCACACATCCAGAATAAACTCTGCACTTTTGGCTCAAAGTTTTTTCATGGCTTACTCCCAACTTGAACATCACCTCTCCTGCTACCAAGATGTACTTCTACTCTGCTACTAATGGCACCTTTCCCCTCAATTTTCTATATGCAAAAACCAAACAAACATGTTTTCTCTTACACTGGCATGTAGAGAAGAGCCACTCATTGATCTGCTCTCTCTGGTCCTTCCCTAAGCCCATTCCCTTGCTGGAATGCCAAAGGTAGACTCCACATTTGTTTCTGAGGGTCTAAACACCCCTGGCCTAGTAACTGCCATTAAAATCAACACATGCATCTTGCAGCTACAGTGCATTTATTTTGTGGATTTCTAAACCAATCCTGTTTTCTGGCATGCTGAGGCTGACAACTGATGCAGATCACTAGCCCACAACACCTTACAATGAGGGGGCTCTGGGGCAGCTGTCCCTGTCATAAAGCACATAGCACATCTGGTTCTGATCCATGTCTGGGGTTCCCAGATGTTACAGGAACTGGATAATATTTGAATAATAACAATAACATGCTCTGCTGTTTGTTTTATAGCACTTTTGTGGTTGTCAGCATGCCTTAAGTGTTACTTCAATTTGCCCCTTGTAATCACTACATAGCAATTTTGCAAGAGCCACAGAAAGCCTGATTTCCCTTAAAATCATTGAGGATCCTGGAGAAAGACTTGAGGTGAAAGTCAGTTGGCATTCCTAGCAGCTCTCCCTCTCCTCCAACACAGAATTTTATATCCTCGTTCTCTTCCAGCTGGCTCACCTCCTGCTCTGTTTATTTTCAGAAGGCAGGAGGAGCCCAAATTAATAGAAAATGGGTAGGTTTCTGGTTTTCATAAAAATCCACAGGGTTCTGACCAGCATGGACAGGAGAAACTCCTTGACAAGGGGCTTGCAGGACAGCAAAGCAAAATCACAGGGATGCTTCCAGGAGTGACATGCTGCTTCAGCAAGCACAGCATCCCTGCATTCTCAGGCAGCAAGCATCCTGCGGAGGGGAAAACTGGTCCTATGTGCTTCCGAGTTTCTTAGGCTACTTCAAAGGCAATGTAAGGAAGTAATTTTGGGAAAAAAAAAAACCAAAAACCAAAAAAAAACCAAAAAAAGCCCCCACCCAACCAGACAGGTAGACTTTTTTTCTCTCCCCACAGTGTATATCTTGATGAGCTATTTGGCATTCCAAACCTTGTCTGCAAAGACAATAAAGGAAGACAAAATGTTCTGCAAATGCGAATATACAACTCTACATTAAGCTGAGTATCTCCTGATATCTCTATATAAAATGAAAGCAGTGCTTAAATTCTAGTTCTGGAGTACCTGAACTACACAGAGGAAAAGCAATTCTTAAAAAGATCTATTATTGAGCAGCCTGCAAGATGACACATCTGCTTTTTAATATATAGTAGGCTGGGAAGGCTTGTGGCTGTGAGTGATGGATTCTGAAGTACTGCCTATTTACGTCAAATCAGATCACATTTTGTCAAACGAAAACCAGAGGTCTCAGAAATGGAGAGCAAGAGAAAGAAGTTTCAACAACAAAAAAATAAGAGTAATAATTATTAGCTTCCATTGTTTCTGTAGACAAAAGGGCAATCACTTTAAGTCTTCTGCATCTTGGCAAGTGTCTTATTTCTTAACTCTTAAAAATTAGCATGCCAAACGAATATGAACCAGGATGCAATTACTGAGGAGTCGTGGAAGGGAGGGCAGAATGCTCAAATTATTTCACTTTACGGAACATCTCAGTGAAACCAGCTCAGGCACACTATTAATTGAAGTAAAATGAGACAAAAAACATCATGGAAGAAGAGATGTGAAACTAGACCTCCCCATTCCCTTTCCTATATGGGTTGTATGGGGAAGAGAACTATTTCTACATCCCTACTGAAGATTTTGTGTGTGCCACTGCACTGTTGATGGGAACCCGTAAAACCAAAATGTTTCTTCTTTCTTTCCCGCTGACATCTATTTAAGACACACATACATCTCATGTCACCAGCATCCTCAAATCTTAATTGGTTTCCACAGCTTTTCTTTTTTAAATCATAAATTAGGTATTTGCAAGTTCTACATTATCTTGAAGCTGTATTAGCCTTCATCCCCAAGAAAAATACCATTTTCATTGAAATAAAGTTCCGTTAGTAGGTTAATATTGCTTTAATTTTAAAAACATTTCACAGGAGGGGGAAAAAATCTCAAATTTTCAGAAATGAAGATGTTACTGCAAAGGTTCGCAATTGCCCTTACGACCATAAGGATCACCCAGGGCACAGCGATGGGGTATGTAAATTTGCAGATAGGTCAGTTTTGCTTGCAGAGGAGGGAGACAATCATTGGGAGCTGCTCAGGGTGGACAAACCTCTGGCTCAAGGTGGAAGGGTAATTTTGCACGTCCTTCCCTTTTCTAGCATAACACATACATATACATTACCCACATAGGCATGTGCATGATTATATAAAGCTTCACAACCAAAACACTCAACTCCACATCGTTCTTTCCCTGGGGAGCAGATGAAAGAGTGTGTACAGATGTGCACCGCTGGAAGCTATTTGAAACTGCAGCAATAAGAGCGATACCAAGAAATGACTGAGGAGAGAAAAACAAAACCACACGAAACCAAGGCGAAGTGGTGTGTCCACCTGACCCAGTCAGATTGATCAAATAGATTTGCTTTTAGTTAAAAATGACCTTAAGTGGGATGTTATCAGTCCATATATGTGGATACATAACATACATTTTTTATAATGCAAACACGTAAGGAAGAAAAACTACGAGAGGGTTCCTCCAGAAACCCTAACTGTGAACTTCCCAGCATAGCTGCAGCTAAGCCCCTGCCTTAATCATGCATGTGTTTTGCATTATTTTTTATTGACTTTTCAAACTCATAAAATGAGAAAATAAAAGAAAATCTCAGTGACTAGTCACACAACCAATCTTTCTGGTCTTACAATCCCACAAACCTCTACAACACAGTTTTATTTTAAACACCTGGGTAATCCTGTTGAAGTCAGGGAGATTACTCATGGACGTGAAGTTAAAGATGTGACTCACCGGGTGTCCCTACTGACGGACAAGGCACAATTCCCAGGGAGACCCTCTCGAAACACAGAGCCATAATGGTGAAATTTTTTCCACCTTTTTTCAAGGGGAAAGCTAAAATAAGAAGCGATGCAAGCAGGAGACACATCGACCACTCATCTCAAGTCTGCAGAAAGTCAGAAATATTTCAAAGGCGACTGGGGAGCAGGGAATGGGATGAAATGTTAATGCAACCCTTGCCTGACCCACAGTCACAATGTAACTACTAAAGCCATAGTGGATCCTAGCAAAAATGAATATAACCTGCAGCATCTTTATAGAGACTCAGCAAAATATAGGAAGGTCACTAACTAATTAAGTATCAAATGAAAGATTGTCTTAATTTATGGAAGCAGTACCAGTAGGAAAAAGAGCCAGGAATTTCCATCTCTAGTGGGGTAAGGATCATATCTGCCTGTTTGAGCTGAATGGTCGACTCCTTCAATAATAACTCCAACTTAAGGTCAGTAAATATTAGTCTGATGCCCTGGAAAAGACACATCTTCCACAAATACCTTTTTTATTTTTGTTTTTCCTATTGCTCACCTAGAATTCAACTATGGACTGCTTCCAGGCCTGATTCTTGTTTAAAGTCACACGAACTCAGGTCTAATACTTCAAGCATCCAGGTTTGGGTTCTTTAATTGCAACTTTCTGTGACTTCATGATTTATTCATCTCAGGATGCACTCAAGTCTAGCATATCGCTGACATCCCCGCGCAGCATACTGTTAGCTTTAAAATTTCATAAACCACCATGTACTTGACAAGTTGAAAAGTTAACAAGGGCTATAAGGCAAGGAAAAAAAAGCATGCTGAGCTCTGATCAGCTCAGCCCCCAGAACTCTGGGCTTTTCAGAAGCGTAGCACACAGTTTGGTATTAAAAAGGGAGACTCTATTACAATATTGGCTTTATGGCCCACATTTCCCCATTCCTCAGCTGAGATAAAATACATGTCTCCTCTTTAATGAAAGCCATACTTACTTCATACAAATGGCTGTAAACTATCAAACAGGATCTCTGTTGAATGAATAAATTCAGTCCTGCTCGCAGCTTTTTTTTAAAGACCTCTAAGAAGAAAATGGCTTGTGAGCCCACTCACTCCTAAACAGCCACATGAGCACTTAGGAGCCACCAATATCTGCCCTTCACCCCCACACAAATCAATGGCCACCTCTGTGCTAGATTTAGGGTGCTCTGGGGAAAGAGAGAGGAAACCTTAGAAATGAGGGGTCTCTTAGTCGAAATGACTATTCAAGTCTTATTCAAAAGATGACTCTTTGCAGAAAAAAAGTGCCAGAAAATAATTCTATAACGGTAAATTAAAGTTCTCAGCCTACAATCAGTAGGAAAACATTACAGACAGACAAAGACAATATTCTGTTAAAAAAAAACAAAAACAAAAATATGACAATAATACCTTTCCAACATTATGAGCATCAAGTTGTACCCTAGATGGATCCAGGGACTTCTTGTTTTTTACATGTCTACTGAATCATCCCACCAGTTTTTGTGTGTTTGCCCTGCTGCCTGGGACTTTTTCTATTCACAAATCAGGTCTGCTCTGATGAGCAGTCAGGAAAATGAGAAGTGCTTGGTAAATGTCTTTTCACCCCACCAGTCATGGTGCAGCTTGCTCTCTCACGCATGCTTGGGCTCGGCATCAGCTACCACAGATCTCCCTCTAAGATGAAGGGGCTTTGACCATACACATGAACGACCATGTGAAGTTTTAGAGGATGACAAAACTGCCTTTCAACTGGGTTTCTAGTCTATAAACAGCACTTGCAGAACAGCTTACCATTTCTGTTGTCCTGTGAATGGATTTCTTCAATGAGCAAGCAACAACAGTAATTCACTTTCATCCCAAACAAAACAAAAGGACCACAGCTAAACCAGAAATCGTGTGTGTACGACACCAGAATATTTGATTACCACTTCTGAAAATATACCTGTGTAGCATGAAAAATCTCCCAATGGACTGCGCTGCACTGTGTTTTTATTTTACAAATGCAAATTGAATTTAAGCAGCTTTGCAAAGCCTGTTTTGTTAAGAAAATCAGCCAGCAGTCTGATGTAGTCCTGCCTTTCTTTTGCCTACCTTAGCAAGGACTGGCTCGAATCTACTGGATGGAGCAGGGGGTAACTTACAGGCAGGCAGTGATTTGGTTTCTGCCCCAAGCTCAGAAATCAGGGAGGCCAGTGAGAAATTTCAAGATCACTTGGTGAAAACTGAGCTTAGAAGAAAACACAGATTATTACGAGATGGGCTGCAGTGGGCTTGAAAAAGCAATGCTGCAAACTCAAACTGAAGGATAATTTAATAAAATGCAGCGGGATTCAGTCTAATAATAAAACTTGCCGTGATGAGAAGACTAAATGAAATTGCTTCTTCTTGTCCATTATACCTTTACTTTTGATTAGGGAAACAAAAGCTGGGAATCAAAATGTCAGGTTTTTTCATCCCCAACAGGTTCCTATGGATACTGAAAAGGGAGAAAGTGCCTTAATTCTGGTAAAAATAATTAGCATAACTTCAGAGTGAAAAATAGCTAGAGCCATTAGCAGCAGTCACACAGCTCATACATGTACCCAAACTTCTGCAAAGACCATTTAATAAAAAGGTGAATCTTATCCCTAACTAGATTTCTAAAATGAGTACATAAACACACATTTATTTCATGCACTTGCCATGACACTTCATTACTTTCCAGAAAATTATATCCACTGGCTCTTGTTCCTTACACACTAAAATATATACCCCACCGCATGCTGGCTCTTGTTTCTTACACGCTGCATTTCAAAATGTGGAGTAAAAACCTCCTTGGGCAGAAAGGGTAAAGGAAATGTATGACTCAATAAAGCTAACTGGCATTACATGCAAAATTTTCCTCGTGCTACGCTCCCTAAACTCTTTCTGCAGAGGTCATTAAAGCTGTTAAGTTGGGTTTCTTGTAATTTCTGTCCCCACACTTCTCAACCAAGAAAGAAAAGGCTGATTAAAAATCTCTGATCCTTTCTGAAACAATACTCACTTGCATCTGCCCAAGTGTTTCAGCAGCAAGCCTGCTCTGTCATGAACACTCTCACCATAAATCTGTCATCACTGGTTGACTCCCTTCAAGTGCCATTTGTATGTAGAAATAAAGCCACATCACTGGATTACTCTTTTAATTCTCTTATTTGGATGTCAGTGACACCGAGAAGGCCAACAACCCAGCTTTGCTCATGTGAAGTTCACTAGAGTAAGACAGCCTCATTTCTCCTATTCCAAGCCAAAATGTGATTGTGTTGGTGGTGTTATTTAAGGACAAAACATGCCATGATCACTCTCTAAACTGTCAATACAACTGTCTTTCACTAGGAGTTCCACAGCCTATATAGGTAAGATGATTAATCCCTTCAATTCTAGCAGCCATTATTTCTAATTAAAAACTAACCCATAAATACCTATTTTATCACTAGGTCTGTGTGGTAAATAAATTCAAGTGGTCAGTAAAACACTCACAAAGGAAATTACATTTAAAAAATGACTTTTCATTTCCAAGCGTATCTTCCTAATTAAAATGGCTGTTTCCCATACATATCCCAGCAGCACCGTCTGCAATAATTTAAGAGTCTTTGAAAGCACAATTCTCAACAAACCTATTAAAATAACTTCTTACCATCATCTGTTCAATGGAAACTAGAGCATTTTAATATTATGCCACACTTCTCAATGTTGACACTTTACTGCTTCTCTGTCTCCCAGTCAGGCAGTGAAGAATTAAAGCAGAAGCAAAAAAAAACCCCACACAAAATGTGCAACTTTCCAAATAGGCAACTTTATATATGTAGATTAATTCACCCCCAGTGCTGATGATACACACAAATCTGTACTGGTAATTGTATCAGCCTTTCCTTCCAGGAACATCTCAGACCTAAGAGGTTCTTGGGGCACCATGAGGCTTCCCTAGTAAGAAAAAAAGCCCTTTTTCAACAGTGTAAAGAAGCTGCTTAGAAGAAACCCCCAGGGTGGGACTGCCAGGCCAAGACACTGTGTGTGGTCGGCATAAAAATGCAGATGTTAACACCCTTCTAATCATCACATCTAGCATAGTCATAACTTACTCTATATACAAGGAGCTGTTAAACAAACTCCTCTGCCTTGGGAGCCCCAAAAGGACACACTCCACAGAAAGCAGAGCAAACTCCTCCACTCCTTATGGAGCATGTGACAAAGAAATTCAGCCCTACTCCTTGGTGTGGCTTCAGTGACCAGGGCAGAAAATGGGATCCCAGACCGTGAGGTGTGTTTTTTATGGCTTTCATTTCCAGAGGAAGAAGCAGGACAGTGCTGGACATGGGCAATGTTTACATTACAGAGGAAGGGAGGAAGAACAGTTCAACTCAGACATGAAAAAACGCAAATGCTGCAAGCAAAGCACAAGCTGAACTACCACCTATAATATTTGAATTATTCTATGCACCATTTCAGAACATAACAAACAGCACTGGGATTTATATGAAAATTATCCTTCTGTGTTGGTTCCTGTATGTGTATATGAATCCTACATATTCTTCTTTAGATGCACTGTATATAAAATTATAGATCATATAAAAAGCTAAGGACCAGAGTTTCAAAAGCACTCAGCACACACTTAGATACTCACTGTCAGCAGAGACCACTGGAGAAATCAGCTGACTTTTTTGCAGGACAGCAAGAATGACAGAAAACAACACCATGCTCTTCAATTTTGATAACACACAGCCCGGATGTGAAGACCTTTCCAACTACCATACTTAGACTTTTAAGTGTGTGCTAAATGCGCTTGAGAAAACCTGACCCTAAAAGGCCAATTTTACCTATGCTGACTGCTCAAAACCACAACAAAGTCATAACTTAATATCTAGCCCAACTACAGTGCACTTGAAACAATTATAATGAGCCATATGTATTACTAGTTATTTATTCTTTAATATAAACACTTAAAAAATTAATTACACGCTCTGTCAGAGCTGTCTAATACATAGGCAATCTCAACTATAAAACACGGCTGTGCTCTTTTCTCTAACCACCCCCACCTTTTGAAATTACCTTCAGATGTTTGTTAAGGGACATTAATGCCTCTGAAATCTAGCAACAGCAAGAAATAAAGTGTTGCACTCAGCTCAGTGCCATGTATTTAATTCCTGCATCATTAACTACTGGCCACTAATTTTATCCTTAAATGACAACACCATTTTATGGGGCTTTTCCAGAGACTAGTTCTTGTAGCTCTTCTCACTTTGGGAGAACAAAAAAAAAATTAACCCCACACAAACAAGTCTGTCCTGAATTGCAATTCTTCAGCTCACACAGTTTTATAATGCTTTAAGTGTGCTGCTTTGCAAATTTACAGTGTCCATGCGTCCACATGGACACACAGCAAGAACAACTCTGGCAGACTTGTCTTCAGCATCATTTCGACTGAGCTGCAAAGATCTCCTTGGCAGTAACCAGCACTCAAATACTGGAGTGTACACATAAAGCCACAATGGACAACAGGGCATGGGAAAGCTCGCTTGGATATATGTTTCTGTGCACTTAAAAAGGAAAACACAAACATGAATGTAAGTAAAACTTAACAGATGACCTTTCTAGCTTGGATTTGTTGAAAATGATCTCTACACCTTGGAAATTATGCAGAAGGAAATGAAGACAATGCATTTAGCGAGAGGCGTTTTCCTTATTTCATTAACTGCAGGGTGATTACCAATCAGTTGTGAAAGTTATTAAAGCAATTTGTAACTTTAGGCATCTAATGGCATTTATGCAGGAGGGAACTGGCAATCAACACTACCTAATTCAGCTTGAGCTGTTTCTGTTTTTTAATATATCATAAGCGAATTATGGCTGCACCTCTAACAATACACCACATCTGAATCTGGCTCTTAAGTTTGCACTATTAATTTACACATTATAACCTGATTGGAACTAACAACTAAAAATGGTGTCAGACTGTTTCTAACTCTCCTTGTTCCTTTTTTTAACATATAGCCAAGAAAGTCCTCAACATCCTGTTTTGCTCTAGAATAAATAAAATTTCTGCCGAACATGCAAAACACCTTTTAAAGAAATAGAAACCAATTTACCAAAATATTTTACTTCTACTCAAATGGGACTCCTTAATTCTCTCCTTTGGAACAAGATGTAGTAGAAACAAACCTGCATTAAAGCCAGATGAAGGGCTGCTGTAACAAACACAGATGCTTTATTCCACAAACAAGTCAATGAATCCTCATAACCCAGATCTTCATCTACCTACTTTTTACCCTATCGAGATTGAGTCATCATTAACCTGAGTTACTGAAGATCATTGAAAATAAAGGCAAAATCTGTCAAACAGGGATGCCTTTGATTCCACCCACTTCTACCAAATCAGACCATTTTTTGGACTCAAAATACCTTATAGTATATCTTCTTCAATTTCCGGTGCAATATGTTTGTAGTGATTTTAAACTTAACTATTCAAGGAAATGAAATGCAAAATCACAGGCAAACACTGCCACAACAAGAAAGTGCACTTCAACACACACCATCTTATAAAACCGCAACTAATTATTTAGCAAACACAAAATGCTTATAGAAATCAGTTACCCATTAATGGCTTTTTGTTGTTGTTGTTTTTGAAGTGTGACATAATTTTGAATAAACAAATAAAATAAACACCACATAGCTCTGCCTGTTTTGTTCATAATTACTCATTATGGCCTATTTCCACCTATGAGACTATGGGCCAGTATGTTCTCAGTTGGAGCCCTTTTGCTAAGAAATAACTGAAATCTCAATCATCTGACATTTACATATAATCTTGACTTTTGAATTGCTGTTTCAATGGTGTGTCTAAGTAGTGGGAATACAAACGTGCTATGGAGAAATAAATTTATATATTTCTACTGCTAAAAAAAAACCAAAAAACACCCCATGGCACTATTTTTACTGCAGTAATCCCATAATTGTCTTCTCCACTTTCCAAGAATTTTTTTTTTCTTTCAGGTGTGACAGTAAATCTGTCTTCCTCTCTTCATTTTTACAGACTCTAGCCTATGGGCATTTGCTAAGGTATGTGTCTTAATTTCTGACACCAAGTACTAATGCACTTCTAAAGAAGGTTTTGGAAAAGAGCCAATCAGTTCTGTATGTCTCTGTATCCTCACAGACATGACATAGGTACTCAAATCTAAATGGAAACATCATAAAAATACCTCTTTCTGTTTTAGTGACTTGCCACCAAGCAGCTTTTGCTACAAACGGGGACATCTGCTGTCTCTTGATACCTTTGTAAAAAGGCATCCACTTCCCAGAGTGGCTTCTACGATTTAAAACTTGAGACCCTCAGCTCTCCCCTCTTTATATCCAGCAGGGTTAGGTGTTCAATCTAAAAGTGAGGTGCAATTAGTGATTGCAAGACATGGTTTAGGGGCAGGATCCATAGAAGCATTTCTTCATGCAGAAGAGGCTGAAAAATCATCCTTTTGTTCCAGCATTTTCTAGACTTTGCCATCTCTTCATGCTGAGAAAAGAGAACCCTTCAAGGGTTTTCATTCTATATCCACCAAAAACATGATGTTTTATTGCAGGAGGGGGAGAGGAAGGTATGGTGGGGCAGACAGTAAGTTGATTTGAAAATGACCGAGAATGGCTTTTTCTACCTACTTATAACTCAAGACTTATTGAAGTTTAAAATTTGAAATGTTCAGGTTGGCTAATCCCCTCCAGGACTTTGCATTAGTAGTAAAAGTTATGACAGCAAAAAGACCTGGATTAGAAGTGGTCACAAACTTCAGCTTTCTGGGAGATAAAATGGATGGGACAGCACATAGGGGGAAGGAAATTTCTGAAAAAAAATCCAGGTTTAATACCATGACACAGGTAACACTGCAAGTCTACTCTACTGTTTCAACTCCTTTTTTGGGGGATTATATGTGCTCTGAAACACTGCAGGAGCATATGCATAGGTAAAATATAGCCACAGGGCAGCTCAGTCCAATGGGTACAGAAAGGAATTGTATGGGGATTTTAACGAAAGTCAGTGGCCATCCCTATGCAGGCATGAGGAACCACTGCACTGCAGCAGAGAGAATAAAGGAAGCATCCTCCCAGCTGTAACTCCAACGAACCAGGACATGACTGAAGGAGGGAAAAAAAATGTTCAGAGTTTTTCAGCTGCTGTGACATGCATCAAGCCTGGTCTGTAACCCAGCAATCCATACAGCCTCTCTCCTCTTTGCAATTGCATCCCATCATGAAAATCACTGAACCAAGTTCACAGCCCAACATGTACAGTTCCAGTTATCTAGCAATCCTGTCCTCTGGGAGGGGAAAAAAAAAGAAAAGAAAAACCAAACAAAATCAGGAGAGACGGGTAAAAAAATACTGAAAAAAACCCCAAGAAATAATTAGTCTGTTTTCAAATAGTTACAGATACAGCATTCATTCATGTATTCCTGTGCGGGGAGAAAAAGAGGCACGAGCAGGAAAACTTTCATTCTGGACATTTTCTAAAATTTGGGCTATGAAGCCACCAAGAAATAAGGGGGGGGGGGGGGAGAAGTAGTCTTAAATTGATAAGCCTTTTCAGCAAGCTCTCTACTCTTTCTTTTTTACATTACATGAGAAATCTAATTAAATGCTTGAAGGGGGGAAGGCAAAGTAGTTCTCAGGCTGACTATATTTGACCTTTCTTCCTTCAAGGTGACAAACAAACAAACAAGATGCTAATTATTGTCTCAGCTTGAATTTGCACTTGGGAAAAAAAAAATCAAGTTTTGCTTAGCTAAGACTATGGGGAAAGCTGTAAACTCTCAGGAACTGTATTGTTATGGCTTTTGATATCCAAAAAAGCATTCAATCAGGACACCTTCACCAAGCCTTTAGTGTGAGCATGAGCACCCAACTCCTGACAGCTCCACTCTAACCTGCACAACTGGAAATCACTTGGTACAAAATTCAATAAGCTTAGGACTGGGTATATATTGAAGAACATCCCTGTCAAATATTGCTTTGATCAGAAGGGAAAACACTGGACTTGTGTCATCACCAACAGAAATGCAGGGGAATGGAATAATTCAGTTTGAGTTTTGTCAGAAGACATGCCTTTTGGTTTGGCAAGGTTCCCATTGTAAAGCTCTTGATGCAAACCACAGATTATGGTCACTTAAATGACTGCTTAGACCGCACTCTCTGGCTAGAAACCTCTGAGGCTGCACCTTTCTATACAGCCATGTGATAACTTAGGCAGCAGGAACTGCTGACCCAAGAAAGCAAGCACCCTCTCTCAGAGTGCCACGTGTGCATTTTCAGGAGAAGTGACATCAGGCCACACAGGAGCTCTTGACCAGACAAACTTTAATCCTCAGCCTGTAAAGATGATGGCAAATCTCCCATCATCAGGCTGACAGTGGGCCAAGACTGTACCCTTAAAACTTTTGGAAAATCCAAACCACCACAGGGAAGTCTGAAAATGAGCAGGAAACAGAAGCACAAGCCCCATGCTCTTCCCTTGCATAGGTGTGCTTCAACATTTCAAATAGTCAAACTAAAAGATACATTTATCAATTAAATGCTCTTAAGCCGTGTGAGTTGCTAAGATGTTCTACTTGCAAAGCTCTTGGGATGCGACTATCTTGCTTTCCACGCTGAAGCCAACTCCCCACCACACAGATACATGTCATCATCATGGCTGGGCTTCGCAATGAAGATTTTGGGAAGGGCTCTACCCACGTGGTTTTGTCCTTTGAGACTGCACAGCGGATTTTTTAGGTGAGGCACAGCATGCACAGAACTGGCCCCCATCCTTTAACTCCTGAGGTTCATCTGCCATGGCCGAGAGAGCTTGGACAGTGACAGTGAAGTCCTCAGGACTAGAACTTACAGCCCCCAGTATTCCCAGGAGGTCTCCCATCCAAATACTAACTGGGGCTGACCCTGCTGAGCTTCCAAGACCTGATGGGCATCAGGGTGGCATTTAACTGCCTTATAGATTATATATTTTAGTGCAAAGTAATACAAATATTTGCTGCAGCAGGAAATTTAAAGCAAAGAAAGAAAAATGGTCCCTTAACAGCTATTGATGTCTATATGCTACAAGTAATTGTCATGATTTTTTTCTAACATGAGCTGCAGCATCAGAAGGAAATTTATTTAATATAAACAGCATAGACATATCCACCCGTTCAGTCTTCAGCTGCAACAGATATGCAGCTCTCAGGAGCTACGTCAAGGGCTTTGAAGAATATCTCACTGGAAAGAGTGGGGATGTCCTGCTCAGAAAAACACTTTCACAACACAGTCCAAGCTTAGGCTACTTGAATACTGACTGAAAAATGAAACAAAAGCAACAGGTAAAGGCACAGTGAGAAACACATGGAAGGAAATGCAAACAAAAAGCCATTAAAAGAAATCAATGCCACAAACAGAGAGGAAATTACCAGTGCTTCTCACAGTACCACTGGCTGTTTGCTCACCTTACAAAAGCTCACGAGCCATATTTTGCCCAATAAGTCAGGGTTGAGCAGCGAGTGTAAAAATGTCAAGTCAAGGGTCAGGAAATAGCTCCTCAAAATATAAACCGTTAGATGCAGCCTACAAAGTGCTTTTAGAGCCATAAAAAAAGAGTTATGACGCAGGTTCTTTACAACATCTTGGGAAAGAGCTTTTGTTCAGTGTGGCTGGATCAAGTACTTCTTTTCCTCCTTGATCTATGCACTGGTACTTAAGCTACAATGAAAAACAATCCCATACACCTTTAAATATTTTATTGTTTGAATCAAAATGGCTCTTCTATGCCTAAAATGGACAGAGGTTTGTTTTTATCAGGAGGTACCGCAACAAATCTTTTGGAAATCTTTCATCAGTGTTCCACTTTGCAACATCCCAACCGTAAATTTTACCGTGAGGAATTCATTACATAATTGGATGTGGCTCTACCCAATTTATTTTTGCTTCCTGAGAATCCAAACATAATTCATGATTCATGTATAAATTATAGCAGAAACAAGTGATCTGAGGGCAAACTGCATATTGCATTAAGGAATACTGAGCTGCTCAACTTCGGTGTGTAACATTTTCATTTTGAAATGGAGAACAAGTATGGGAAATACTTTTGAGCTTTCCTCAATACATAAGAGAGTGAAACATGGCAAGCCCAGAGGCTTAAGCCTCTGCCAAGCCAAGCCAATGGAAAATAAAAGTATACATTAATAAACATGTAATTTATATGCAAACTTCAGTTATACCAACCCAGAATATGTTAATCAAGACAACCAGCCAGCAGGAACTGGCACTGCAGAGAGATACTTATTTGGGTGTGTTTTGGGGTTTTTTTTTCCCCTCTCTCTCAGCAGGTTAGTGTATTGCCCAAGAACAAGTTCTCAACTTCTCCGGTCAGGACCAGTTTTTCAAAATGTGCTACTTACAGCAAGAATAATGGGAATTTCTGAATGCTAAGCACTTATAGAAAGGTTTTACACTCTTCAATCTTCTTGATAGAAATGCTTCCAGCCTTCAAAAAAGGAAAGACCAACCTTCTGACTTTTTCTCTCTACTTCTTTTTTTTCCAGAAGGGCAAAACTGAGCTAGCTGGAAAAGTTCCACACATTGACATTTCATCAAAACTCCAGGAAGAAAAAGTATTATGCAAAAACAAAATTCTCACCAGGAAACCTAAATTAATTATTTCAAAGAGACTGAAAACAAGTTAACACTGTCTTGGAAACAGTCTTCCATCAGTTTGTCCATTACAGTTCTTCTGTCAGCACTGAAATGTTCCATTTCTGCCTTAGCCTACAATTCCTTGATACAACATCTCTTTGCTCATCTACCATTGGGTAGCATGGAAGTCACACAGCTATAAAGCATCCAGAGAAAGCAGTCAGGCAGGGAGCTCAGCCAGATGTGGAAAAGTCATGCAGTACTTGGGGAGGAGCAGGGAGCTCAGGATGAGTGAGCTAACCTTGCAGGGCCAACATTAAACTCTTCTGCACAGTCTATACTAGAAGTGGTCTTTATTTTTCAAATTTTCCCACTTCCCCTCAAAAAAGTTGACATTTGCTGCAGCAGTCAAATCCCCCTCCCTTTTTACATTTTCACTACTGGAAAAGAGTTTCTGCTCACAAACCTAACAGCAGCCCCAAAGGGAACACAGCTGAAATTGTGGCAGAAATGGGCATCTCCCAGCAGAGAGATCTCACCCCATCACCAACATGGATCTTCCTTACCAGGGCCACAGAACCCTCCCAATGGAATATGGGACCTACAGGCTCCTGGGGTGGCACAGTGCCCTTAGGCACAGCTGAAATGGACTCATACTAGAATGACAGAGAAAGAGAAAGCCAGAAGAAGAATATAATGGTCATGTGTTTGCTAAAGCACTGAAAAACATTTACAAGGATTTTAAAGCAATAGGGAAGTAATAATCAGCATACACTTTTGCTCAAACTGAACCTTCATTTTTTCCACAAAACTGCCTATCAGTCACACCTGGGACTCAAGGAGGAGCCAGATTTGAAGAGAAGAAAGTTAAGGATGGGAGACGGAAAAGAGAGGAGATAGTGACCAAATAGCCACGCTGACCAAAAATAACAGACTGGGAATACAGGGAGGTCTCACTACAGGAAAGCACAGGGAGGATACAAAGAATTAATGGTCTATCTGTCTGCAGTGGGTGAAAAATAAGTTTTAGTATTTTACAAATTCATTTCTAAGCATTCTTTGAGGGCCTGATATAGCACTTGCTGCACTCAATTTAGCCATGCAAGTGCAAAATCACACAGTAGAAAATAACATAGTTACTCATGTCTTTGTAATAATGAAAGAAAGCATCAGGTTTCTTTTACCTATAGGAAGTTAACCTAGCCTTCACAGAGAAACCCACCAACATAAATATCGACCAGTCTTTCCAGAAGAAAAGACTTTTTATCCACAGTCTTGACCTATTTAGCTTCCAGCATCCAACACTAAAATACACCAAGGTTTTGACAGTCTGCCAGGTACCTCCTTCCATAGCAAATTATTTCAAACATGAACATGACAAAATTTTCACCATATTGTTCTGTTCTCTAGACTCATTTGAGAGAGAGTGTCTCAAATGAACTGAGCAGAACTGAGCTTGCAGAGTCATTAAAATGACAATGACCTGCAATTAAAATGCCAAAATGCCAACACAGCTAACAGGGGCATAACTTACTGTTGCTTTTAAGTGTAACAGCAGTACAGAGGTGTTTTGAGAAAGCAGTTGGGAGCTACTGAAATACCAAAGTCCAGTGATGGGAAGAAAACATCCACAGAGTTATGGCCATGGGCTAACTGTAAGGTCCTTTGCTTGCTGCAAACCAAATCAGAAATGTGCTGCAATAAAGGAGAATAATGGAGCTCTCATCTCATCTTTCTGAGTAACTTTTGGTGAAAAGCAATAGTCTTCACTAAGAACTACTCCTTTCTACATCATGAGTGCAAAACTTTCCAGTTAAATACACACACACAAGCACAATATTCCAGTTTCTTATTTACAAACACTAGGAATAATTTCTATTCCAAATTAGACCTTTATAAACAAATGTAGAATTACAGAGGCCTGTAAGGAACATCAGCGAACAGCTTGACTTATGGTGTTTCAAATAAACCAAATCATGGCACTCATATCATATGAAAATAATTTTTCTATGAAAAATTTGCTTTCCATTTCTAAAGCTTTGCTGTAATAAAACTCCCTATAGTGTATTTGTATGTCCACTTATTCCAGGGACTGATTTGTGCTGTATGTTTGCAATTATTCGGTAAGGATATACCAATGACATAACCCTTATGACTACATAAGCTAAGTTCACCTCTTAAAGAACAATGCTTGGAAGTGGTTTTCTTTTCATATTAATCCTCCACACACTTAGAGTAATTTGTGGTTACTTAAAGTTTTACAAGTCTAAAAATTCTTTGTAGACTGAACCAGATGTTAGTCTTCATTTTTAAAAAGCGTTCTTGAACCCAACAGAGAGATAGCACCATTGATTAATAACTGAATTTTCTGTCATGTCATCTTTGAAGGATAGTTAAGGAGAACTCCCTTGTGAAATGTACTTTTGAAATATTACTGATGTCTGAATTTCTTTGATTTTCCTCACTCTCCTTTCACCGCTTCCACTCCATAAAAGCTTCTTTGCATCCTTCAGAAATTGTCTTCTAAAAAAAATTTTTAAAAAGCTGCTATGTAAGTCTGGCCCTTTGACTAAAATTACAATTAACAAGCTATGGGACTGATAGCTGTCCCCAAGACAAATGCAGAAACCCAACAAAGTAAACTGGAATAACTACTGTTGCCCTCAAAAGGGCCAGAATTTGGCCCACTGCAAACTTTACAAGAATTATTTAAGAAGTCACTAGATACCCATCCAGAAATCAAGCAGGCTAGTCAAGGTTTACTCTTGCTGTATCTTTTAGAAAATATGAGAACCAACATTAGCTGTCATTAGATTGGGAATTTTTACAGCCTCAATAGTATCACCTAATGCAAAGCAAAACATATGATGGCCAGCTATTAATGAAAGAGCATTAAATATTTAGACAGCTTTGCTGGCTTGCAAAATAAGCCAAAATTAGTGCCTCACAGTATTACATTCCCCTAGAATATTATTTTGAAGGTTGCTATAAGCAGCAGTAACCCCTACAGCTGGTATACAGGCAAGTCTTGCATTCAGTTTGGTAGAAGACGCAGGAGTTTTGGCCACTGACACATGAATTTACATTCTGGAATCTGACACCTCCTCTTGAATTACTCAACTGTTTACCCTCCTTTTTGTCATCTTCCCTAAATCCTGGCAGACACAAAGCATCTGCCAGGAGGTTACACTGAAACCAGCAGGCAGGTCCCACAGAGGAGCTAGCTGAGATCTACGATGGCACCAACTACACAATGCAACTGGCGCCTTCTCCAGCTTGCTTGGTGCTCATCAGCCAAACAAGAAAATGCAGTCTGATTAGAGATTACTTTTTCAGTGAGTGCCAAAATAAAACTTTTGCCTTCCAGAGGGACACAGATTATTTATTAGCAATTATTTCTCTCAAAAACCCTCTTTTCCAGGAAATCGTCTTTTCTCTCTTCGCTTCAGAAAGTTTACACACAGCTTTCCAGGATGTCAATAAAGTGCGAGCAAACTATTTACATTCCTGCCATATGTCTACCAATACCCTGCAGCTGTCTATCTAATTTACAATTAGATACCAAACTTCTGCTTGCGTAACTATTTGCATGCTTCCCTACTGCATATTTTAACACAGTTAATAGATGTTATTTTTCTATTTTTTTTTAGTCTAGATTTTTTTTCCTTAAATTTATTCATGTCTACGCACTTCTCTCATCAAAATAAGAGAAGGATTAGAAAATAAGCATTCAATGTCCTGGGTATTGACAGGTCATAAGAGACATAGTGGAGGTTTTTAATATAACAGCTATACATAAAATCATCACCATGCTGGTCTCATGCAGACAACTGTCATGCCCTGGGTAGGAGACTGGACCAGCAACCCAACAGATCCCACCCCATCAGCTCTCCTATAACTCCCAGATGCTGCCATCCTGGCACAGGATGCCCTACTTCTTTCTGAACAAAGAGGTGAGACCCAAGCCACCCACCAAGGAAGACAGCCCTCCTCTGTAAGAGACTAAGTACAGTTGTATTTTCAGAGGTCTACAAACACTATAGACATTAACACTTGAATTCTGTGTGCATTCATTCGTATGTCCACTTCTTAAGTTCAAGCATGTGCTATGACCGACTTTATGAGCTGACCAACTAAATGCAACAGCAACACCCTCTAATTAGAGCCACACCTGAAGTAAACTACCTTACTGGCACAGAACTTGCACTTTCACTGCCTCCATAGTATTTCTCAATAGTACATTAAATATTGAATCTCCAAATGCCCCAAACAAACACCTTTAATAGCTCAAAGTGAAGACGCAACTGAGACAACATGTAAACTCCAGGCGTGCATTCATGTATGGACTTAAACTCACCTGCAGCGTGGGACAACCTCTTGGGAAACTGTGGATGAGCACTGGTCTTGTGTTTGTGTGTGTGCCTGTGTCTGTGTCTATCTGTGCCTGTGTATTTATATGTGCAGCTGCTATAATGGATAGGGCAAGGTTTTCACTCACATAGTATCTCTCAGCATCACCTCATAATTGTCATGCAAAGGAGGAAGCAACCTCTGCAAGGCCTGGGAAAAGCCTCCGCATATTTGTCTCAGCGATGAAAGGCTGACAGGTATTTTTCCAGGGCTCCAGGGGAAAGTAGGAGAAAAATTAATTTCCTAATCCAAATAAAAGACTTAGAGATTTTAATTCTTTTTCCCCTAACCCGAACTAGTATTAAAATTACATACAGTTATCAGAGAAAAGCTAATCAAGTTTTCCTTTTCGGTGAAACAGCATTCTAGAAAGAAAATTATTTTAGGTTAATTAAAATAAGTTACATTTCATGAAAGTCTCACTTTCCTCTTTTACTAATAAAACACAGTAAGAGTTACAACTCTAAATGCAAGACATTTCACACACAAAAAAAAATTATCAATCCTGCAACTATCAAAAAGACATTCTGACATTTTCCAAATTATTTTTAGCTTACTTCCACTCAAAAGAAAATGCCATTAAAATTAATGAGCTTTAACAAGCAATTCTGTTTTGAAGAAACTGTCTTTTCTAAGAAAAAATTGTTTCAATGATTTTTTTTTCTGTTTTGATCACTAACTAATTATTCGAAGACACTGGAGTTCTCTGATCCTGGACATATGACATGGATTAGAGTGAAACCAGCTGGAGATTAAATTTCTAACTCACATATGGAGCTCATGACCCTCTTTATGAATCATCACACCGTTTGTTTAATATTTAATGCAACTCTTAGTTACTCTGAAGAAAATGTTGAACAACAGGGGCCCATAAAATTAAAATCACACAGCAAAATCACAGCTACTTGCAAATCCTTTCTGTTCTTTGGGACTTTATCACAAATCTGTCTGATCCAGGTTCATTAAGTTTATTTTTTCTCTCCTGAGATATGATGGAACACTAAAATTTCATATAAACATCTCTGATTACAGCTTTTAAGCCTCAAAAGATCCAGCCTTGTCTTTCATGCAAACCTAGGCATGGTAATATCTTGAGATTACAAAGAAGTATTTCTGAGCATGCTAATCTATTCAAGTCTTAGGAAGAGCGGGAAATTAAAACTCTGCAATTCTAGATATAATTTTACTATCTAAAATGCCTAGACCATGTACACTGGAAAAGTAATTGTCTCAGTCATGATCTCTTTCATTATCTCCTTAACTCACCAACTTGAACAACAAATTCAGGAAACTGTTAGTAGGCATCTGTGGATCTCAGTGAACGCCAACCTACCATCAGGAACATTTTATCTACCTATGTGGCCAAAGCTAAAAGAAACATACTTTTTCTAAATACATTTGCACTGCTCCTAAAAATTGCCATTACATTACATGCTATTAAATGAGTTGTACAAGATGTTTAAAGCTTCACTTCCACCTCCATCTGAGCAAGTCAGCAAAGTCAAGCCAAAACCCAGTTCCCATTCTCAATCTGTCTCTTGTTCAGACCTGTTTCCACTTCATATGAAGACATCACTTGCTTCCCATTTTCAGACCAAAACACAAATTCACATCCAATCCCTGACAGACAACCAATGAACAGAATCTGTTTACAGCCATATTATTTTCTGGAATCAAGCGTCCTAGTGCCTTCAGTTTCTGTTCCATCAATGCTCCCACTCTAACTTAGGCTCATCAGACCCAAAACCTGTAAACCTCCTTGCTCCTAGATGCCTGTTTCAACTTGGAATTGATTGATATAGCATTAGTCAAGTCATATAAGGCTGACATGGTTCCCTGCTAATAATTTGGCATCAGTAGACATGAACTTTTAAAAACTCTGTTTAATACAATGACTCGTTGAGTGGATTCAGTGTCTGGAGTTGTGTCTTTGTGCAAAAGCAGTGCTCCAGGCAAGTCTCAGAGCAAGGGCAGTGTTGATTGCCTCATGCCAGAATATGTCAGGTGTGCAGCTGGGGGATGCTGGTGATTGTGCCAGCTTTAAATGCTGCTGCTGCTCCTTAGCTGCTGCTGTCCTGCCTGTGCAGAGCCAGTGGCAGGGGATGCACGAGCATTCCTCATCCTCTCCAGCATAGGTTATTGCAGCCCACACCAAAGGCTGCTGATGCTGTCTTTAAGAGAAGATGAAAGACTTTCTCATAGCCCTTTATAGAGCTCTGCTGATTTTTTTCACTCCTGCCAAAGCCAACGTCCACATGGGCAAACTGGCTTTGCACATGTGAAGAGTCACGGACATGGAGTGCAGCACTGTGCATCTCCAAATCCACATGTGCCACAAGGAATTTACTTATTTTCCAAGTGAAAAGCTACCAACTGCAGCCACAATTCCTGCACAGCCCCTCTCTGCCTCGTCACTGAGCATCCACAGAGCATTTGCCTGGCTGTTGAGGTTACTGTCTCTGCAAGCTTGAACCCATCTACAGGGGTGGATGTGGAAACTGAAATCCCAGGTTGCCCATCTACCCAAGCGGAGTAGCAGCAGCCTTCTTCCACTGAAACAGCAAGCAACCACTCAGTGGAAAAAAAACAGGTACCTAAAAGAGATTTTTCTCCCATGAAACCACTTGTTGTGGGGTCCTTTGCTGAATTATGTATGTAAGTATAGACCTCCCAAGCCCAGCAACACTGTCCTTGCTATCTCTTCTGGCTTCACAGTTTACATAACTATTCCAGCAGCCCCTTCTTGTGTGCTCCCCAGCAGAATTAATTAATGTTTGCACAGTACTTTGAAGATGAAAGTACTAAGTGACTGCTAAATATCAGGCCAGATTCTCAGCTGGTTTAAAAAATGGCATTTGCAGTGTAGCATCTGGGCCGACAATCATCCTATCTCATTAGAGAGACTGTAGCAAATGTGGAGAGAAAAAAAAGAAGAAAAAAAATAAGAAAAAGTACATTAAAAAAAGAATATATAAAAAGAAGAATATATGTAGAAAAGCAGCACTGAAGTAATAACCCTCATGCTTTTTGCAGAGTCCCTCTTTCTGAAGGTGAAGAGTACAAATCTGCAGAGCCACGACACTGTTCTCCTTCCAACCTCCTTAAAACTCACCTCTGCTAAGATGCCTACAAATCATTCAGCACTGATTAGCCAGCTGATGTACTGTGACTTCTGCACATTACGCTTACCATAACCATCCTGCTCTTAATGTCGGCCCACCCCATCTGTTTACTCAACGTGCTGCTTCTTTCCTATCCTCTGCCTTGAGCATTTGCAGGCTCTTTTTTTTCCTTATATATAGGCATAAGGCCAGGGATACACTGACATCAACAAAATATCTTTCCAGCTCTTTGCAAGGCCCATATGACACAAAAGTCAGTCTCAAAGGGTTAGCCTCAGCAGGTTTAGATCCACTTACTTGGACAAGCCTCAGTATGTTCAGATCCACTTACTCGAATGTGTGTGTTCTGTGTAAAATGGTTCATCGCGGAAAACAACCCATGAGGTTAGAATCACACACGTTATGCATAAAGCAGATGTGTGCTTTTACAAAAGGCACTGTGCTGTTGGTGTTTAAAGGCTAAACTTACTGCTCATGCTATATATTTTTTTTTCTTTTTTAATAGCAGGAGTTGTTCTTAAAATTGTAAATGTGATCCAAGAGAACATTTCATCATCAAATCAGCCTGTCACTTCCAAATAAACTGCAATAGTTACAACAGGAGAAAAAGTGACTAAATATTATGGAGACTAGCAAGAAAGCCTTTCTCTGGGGGCGTGCCATAACACAGCTGATGCTCAGAGGAGAGAAGGCACCAGGAGACAGCACACATCTCATGTCAGGACACCATGGCTGATGAGAGAAGCACCTCCATCAGCTGGACATGTGCAGGATGAAGCACTAGCAATGAGTAATATCTGAGGATGAGGTATTATCAGAATGAGTCATCTCACTGACTGCAAAGGGACCGATATTGCATGACTTGAATCTGGTGAAATCTCTTACCACATCCACATGATCTAGGAGCCAAACCAGGCTCACTTCAGAAACCCACAACTCCACTGACTGTAGGAAACCATGCATGCAAAGGGTGCAGATACTCCTTCTATGGCCTCCATAGATCTTATGTTTTCAACTGGTTAGCTAATTAGTCACATGCACTATTCACAGAGATACAGAAGGAGAGCCTTCAGGCCTTTTCCCACATGCAACAGCAAGACTCTACTCGCTCAAATACCTAAAATAGCACTGGATTTTCAGATATTAAAATGAAAGTATTATACCAAAATGCTTGCATGCTGTGAGATTCCAGTGAGCACTACAAATCCCAAGACCATTGTCTTTGCAATAATGCTGCATTGTTTGTTTTGGTTTTTTTTTAAAAAAAAGTAAAACTGAAGAGAAAACTGGAGCCAGCAGCCTCAAGTTTTTCATCAGTACTCCCTTGGTGCAGCAGTACTGATCAAAACACAAGAGAGGATGATCCCACCCACCCAAAAAAAGGGAAGCTGCCCATACACACTGCCAGTAGCAGAGAGTCACCCATGCAACCAAGTAGGTTAACTTCCAAGCCTTATGCCTTGGGCAAAGCTGGGTATTTGTTCCATCTGGCTGCAGATCTCTCTCACCCCAGTCTGCTTCATGCTCCTGCTTTCCAACTGAAGCCTCTCTCCACTGAAACATCCCTTCTGCCTCTTCAGCATGACTTAGGCTCATGCTCTGCACTCATAGCCCTAATCTCTAGAGAGCTAGGACGAGATTTTCAGAAGCACTTAGTGTTGACCTACCTCTGCTCCAAATCAGTCTGATCATATTAGGTTAACTATATTTAAGTTTGGCCATGTATATTTTGCCATAATAAACTTACCCCAAAGGAATGCTGCTGCTTTAAAACAAGATTACTAGACCTGTGACTACATTTATGCATTTCAATAAGGAATCTGACTTTGTACTTCCAGGTCTGTAGAATTATTTTGGAGCACATTGAATATTTAGTACTGGCAGAACAGAGGTCAATGCAATTATGTCCTCCATCTTAAAAGGAAGCAGTCCTCTCTAAATTGAGTGCTAAAGAAGTACTGCACTGGAGACCTTAAGGCTCAAAACTCAAAAATCTAACGCTTAAAATTAATAGAGAGCTCAACCCAGACAGAATGTGCTTTTTTTTTTTTTTTTTAACCCCAGCATCCATGAGCATCTCTCCACAATGAAGACCTAAATACCAATTCAGGACTTCATCTTTCACTTCCTCCTCCCCACCCCAAATTGTCAGGCAGTGAGTGTTTCTATATGGTACAAAAAGTGACTGTCAGCTGTCACCAGTTCTTTTCCAAAACATAAACACTGGGGAAGCACTTATCAACTTAGTCCATACAGCAACTCCAGAAAGACCAGAGTAATAGTTGGGGAGTTTTGGCCATGAAGCTCATACAGCATAGGACTACATGTACTCTAACCGACAAGGGTGTTTTTTAAAATAAAAAAAAATTAGTATGTTGAACCTTCTGCTGCATTTTCTCTTTTGATATATATATTTTTTAGCTGAATCCATAATTGGTCTATCTAAATGATTGACAGTTAAGGTGAAGGAACAGCCTGTTAGTCTTGACTGCTGAAGTAATGAATAGAAAAGTTGACATGTTAAATTTCTTCACCTCCAATTGGAATTATAAATTATAGACTTCTTTTACATTATCATAATACCAAGTTCATCTTAAAAATAGAATGATTCCTTGGGGGTGTATTTATAGTGAAAAAATACATATCTAATGCTGTACTTAGCATATCTTCATATTTTAATAAAATTGGATTGATTGTTCCAATTTTGTTCTTATTTTTGGAAATCAAGAAGCAGAATCAGATCATCTCACATTTTTTACAAGGTACATCATTTTGCTTCTGAAGGACATTTTGAAATTTCCAAAAGCTCACAGTAATTCAACATACCCTCTTGTTCTCCCTACAGCTACTTAGCAAGTGGCATCTTCCCAGTTTGGCCAAGGGCCACTTTATCTGAGTCTGTACAAACTTTGCAAAGAGTACAACTACATTCTGTGGAAGTCTGTGGAAATAAAGTTTCTACCCCATAAAACCCCCTTAAACTGGCCTTCATTCTTAAGCAAACAACTTCTGCAAAACAAATCAAATTAATCAGTTTGTGTGAAAGCAAACAGAGCCCATCAATAAAAGCAAAGCAATAAACCACAGGGAAATGCCTCCAAGCCAGATACAGTGCATTTAGACTCTCCAATTTATTTCACATGGAGAGGGAGGGGAGAGAGCTCTTAAAACTTTTGTCTAAATTAGACTTCATTCAAATCAAGCTGGTACAACATCTCAAGGCCCAGCTTCTAATGGTGTAACTGCCTGTGAAAGTGCAGAGGAGACAAAGATGATCTGCACTGTAGGATGCCACGAGGAGGGGGTTGCAATAATCGTGTCCTCCAGCTCAGGGCAGGCCCAAGCAATAAATCCCTTGGATCTGCCCCAGAATCTTAACAGCTTCTGGGGTGGTGCTAAAGTCATGGCAGAGCAGGGTCAAAGGAAGATACCTTGGTCATGATTCTTTCCATTCACCTGAGTTTTCAACAATGTATATGGCCCTGTCAACAGTGCTGCTTCCTACTGACCATCCCATGGGAAAAAAAACTCAGCCTCAAGTCATCTGCACGATGAATTCCCCTACAGCTCTCTGAAGTGCTGCCTGCCTTCAATTACATTGGGGTGCCTTGATCTTAAGAAATATATTCAATTTCCAGAACAGTTCTGACATAGGGAGAGAGGAAGGGACAGCAAAGAACAACACGCTTCCAATAAAATTTGATATAATTCAGGATTTCTTTCAGCTCAGCAAAAAAATCCTCTAAGACATAAATAAATGTAACTTATTAAGTTAGAATTATTTTCTCCTAATAGTTCAATTAGCTTTCATAGGAGATAGGCCCATGTACTGTCGAGAATAGACTCTCAGACATGTAGTATCAAGCACACTTCTCTCAAATTAAGGAAAGCATTTGTCATTTCCAATGCTGACACTGAAAAAGCAGTGTTTTAAATGCTCTATTAGCATAGAATCCCAAGGGATCTCCTGAGCCGTGCCTCTCAAAGAGCAAGTCCCTACATCAACTCTTGCAATTCCCTTTTCACTGCCTGAAGGAGAAGCACTGCTAGGGAGCATCACTTACATGGGAGGAAGCAGCAAGACTCACAACACTGCAACAAGTTTGCTAACAAGTCACAGCTAAGACATCTGAAAGACTCTGATACTTTACTTCTTGCAACAACATAAGGAATCTCTGCAGCAGTCTCATCCCATCCCAAACTTCCACAGATGTCCATAGCTTGCTCCCTGACTTTGTTGCTCTAACTTGGTGAAACACACATGGACATACCTGCTCATTGGCTACCACTCTGCAGATTAACCAAAACCAACTTTGTTTTATTTCAATTACTGCAGGGTTGGTAAATTGTAGCCTTTATCCATCAATAGGATGGTCTTCATTAGTCTGTTTCCCATCATTTAACATGACTATAAGCCATCCCCAATCAGATTACACTGACTATTTTACTAATATCCCATATTCAGCAAATAGGGGAAGAAAATTTATGATTCTGCTAACTGATTCATGTTTGCCACCAGATACATGAGGCAAATGTTTCCAGGAAATGCTTACTTGCCCAGTGTCATCTGATGGGTAAATGCAGACACCATCAGCTACAAAAAAAGCCACAAGCAATAACTACAAGGAAAGCAAAGCTACCACACAGACTAAAAAAAAAAATGCACAAAAAAGCACTAAGAAATACTATCAGACCATATCCAAGCATGCAACACAATGTTTTATTACACGCTCAAAATTAATATGTGCTGTTTTGTTGGTATCAACCCAGGCTCGAAATGCCTGATCCTTCACACTCCACAAATCCTGTGCGGTGACAAAACCGACTCTAATGTCTGGATGGCAGCACTTATGTTTCCCATTGGCTGTTTCTGTAACCTGAAGAGAAGCAGCATTTCCAGAGCACAATTCACATAGTGGACAGGCAAGATAACCTTCTGAGGGTGTTCGTGTTTCTCAACCAACCAGGACAAGGCTGTTTATGCTGGTACCCTGAAAGACATGCATCCTCACCCAGCTGGAACCCATCTGATTCCACTAGTCTAGGCTGCAGGTGGAGGGCAGAAGGACAATAGTAACAGCATGCAGCCTTGCACCATTTCCAGCTTCTCTTCAGCCTACACTGTTCAATATCTGGAATATCTAATAATTATGACTAATTGTGCTTAACTGCAAACTGTAATATAGATGTGAGGGATGCACAAATAAGCTCTGGCACACCTGCAGCTCAGCTTCAGCTCTTCACTTGGGTTCAGTTTTACCACACAAAGCTTGACCCATCTGTTACATACGTGCTACAATCAAGCTTTGCAAAATCCATCAACCTGCAAACATTGGCAACAAAACCAGCCCAAGAGATGTAAGCGGCAATCTGAGAAGATACTCCCCAGGAATTAGATTTTGTAAACAAACATTTCAGCTAATTGCATTCTTGTTCTCAGTGAAATGAAGGCCCCATTTAGCCAAAGCATTTGTCTACGGAGTTTAGTTTCTTCCATTTAATGAACACTGATCCTGTCTTAGCCTCTGCAGTTACATCATCAGGATCAACATGAAATGCTAATGGAGAAAGATGCTTAATATAATTTCAAGTGTTTAAGTTACAACTGCAGCTATTAAAGCAAATTCATTTTACCCGTTCCTTCACTGGCTCCCCAGTGAGACAGATTTAAGTTTCCATGGGGAGAAGTGATTCATAATGGCTACACAGATGAGAAAAAAAGCCTTTCACCATTAATTACAGCCAGCATTTTCCAAACCCAAGCTGGTCATTTCACCAGCACAACACATAATTAGCAAGGCTCATTTTATTTTGTTGCCCTCACAAATTAGTTCACTTTGTAAAAAGCAAGGTAGCTGCCTCCAGGAGTAGGGATAACTATGCCGACCAGACAGAAAAATAAGGCTTTGCCATCTGCTTGTAGTCCACAGCAGAAAAATCCAACAGGCCCCAGTTTTCAGTCCCCTGATTGTTCAATGCAGTCTGATTGTTCAATGCAGAAATTAGTGTTGCTCCTTGTGGTATCCTGAACATGAGACTTGTGGTGCACCCATGTAAGGCAACCACCACAGTGTCGTAAATCTAGTTCCTGGCAGTGAGAACAGCTCCCTCAATTTAAAACTTCTCAATTGTTAAATCAAAGTGCAAGACATGCAATAGCCAGAGCAGTGAGGAAGAAGAGGATGCTTCCTCCCCCTCATCCCTGCAGAGCAACAGCAGTGGGTCCAGCCCCAGTGGTATCCATGGCATCTGTGCAGTGCATGCTTTGGGGACATCACAGACATAGCAGGAGGGGATGACACATTCATCTGAACTTATCTTGCGCACAGAAGTGAAACTTCTTTTAGAAACAACCTGCGTTTTAACGCAGGACTCTTTCTTTCTTTCCATGGCTTGGACTGCCCCTCAACTCTTTGAGGAGCAATTTCTCCACAGCAGAGACTTCTGGTAGATGCGTCAGACAAGGTTCCAGTTTTGAACTAGGCACCCAAAATACTGGTTGAAGCCCCCAGTGCTTGCTAGGCAGAGTATGCTGCTGGCAGCTATCATTTGAAACACTAAAGTTATCCTCATGCAGATTTTAAAAGACCACTATTTATGCATGTAAATTCTGAAGGGCATTAGCAGCATCACTGACACACACTGACAGCCAGCCCAGCTCCGGGAAGGGAATAAGCAGCAGCGCCTGCCTGAATAATTGATGTGCTTTTACTCTGCCCCATGGCCCAGTTATTACATTGCTCACTCTCTTCAACTGCCTGTGGTTTCTAAATTAATTAGAAATCTTAATGTCATGGCCAGCCAGTTAAAAAAAAAAAAAAGACACTGAGAACAAAAGAAGAGAGTGCTTCTCATGCCCTTCAGCCTTGAGATCTCTTCCTACAGTCTGGCCACGCAGGGAATAAAAGCACAGTCTCAATTTCTGAAGTATCAGACCCCACTCACTGATGCCAACAGCAGCACAGCATGAAACCCCCTCAATCTGCAAAAAGCCCCCATTGCATTGGGGAGAACACCCCCTTCAAGGTCACTGCTCCCGTAAGATGGGGCAAAGCCTATTCTAGTGGCTGTCATGCACAGAGCAGCTACGCTCTCCTCAGTACAAGGAAACACATCTGATACATCCCTAGCTGAGCCTTTGCAACCCAGTCCCATGCAGCACCAAATGAAAGGACGCCACTGCAGTCTCGAGCGATAAAATAGCTCATGGTTGTTGTGCCCATAGAGTTGACAGAATTAAATGACTCTGTGAGAACCCATTCATGGGATGAAAAATACTTGTGTGCAACCTGACCACAGAGAAAAAGAGATCAAATTCAACAACATGAGTGGCCTTGTTTTTGCTACATATATACCTTTATCTACTTACAATGTTGCTTGAGCTTAAACTGTAAAAACAGTATCTATAACTATTAAGAAACCCAGTGGGAATAATTCTCATGTTTGAGACACATTGAAAAAGCACAGGTAGTTGTGTTTCAAGGCCTTGTAAAGCACTTAGCCATGATGAATCTGGGGATCTTTTAACCTCTTACATGCAAAAAGAAATAATGTTTTTTAAAAATCTCTTTACAACTATAGGAAAAGCATAAATAAACATAAATGACAGAATTTGCAGAGATAATTGTAAATTGCACAGATACTTAGACTAATATTTCACCTTTTTATAAAAGAGCAGTGAAACTCAACATTGTGGCACAGTCTTCCTCTTTGTCAACACATCATGTCATACTGTAATCTCCAAGATCCTGAGAGAGAGAAAGGTAAAAACCACCCTTCCATTACTTCCCTTGGGAAATTCATTATTTCAAAGAAATCTGATTTTTCAACCTTCCCTTTGACAAGGAAAGTTATTGTACATCTCCCATACATGGTAAGTGCCCAAACATGACAGTTCCACAGCAGTGATGACAGTCACCACAGCTGGTGATGGTGACAGAAAGCTTAACAGAGTTTTAAATGGCACTGTAAACCCAAATGGAAGTATCCAAGAAAACAAATCCCATTTGTTGGCATGTGAAAGGTAGTTCACAACACTGTGAGCCCAAACTACAGGAGAATGTGGTTCTCTAAACATTTAATGCACTTTGATCAAACATTTGTTTGCTCCAAGAGCTTTTTCCTGTCTGCTATTTTTCCTCTGCCGTCATAATTTTGCATTGAACTGATGCATGCAGAGACCATCACAAAAACAAATACAGAAGATTCCATGCAGCTTGCAAGTTTAGGCCCTTTCGGTGTTTTTCAAAATGCTTCTTGAGATGACACTTCCACTTGCAGGGTAGGAAGCTGGACTTTCAGCAAATTGTACATGAAGAAGGCAGAATTGTTCCACCCTATGATTTGTTTGCATTTGTAATCTGGCTTCATCGTGCCTCTAAAATGCACGTGCTAATTATCGGCAGAATGGCACTGCAGATGTAGTGAACACAAGATGTCACTCACAAGCATTTTTCAAACCCAAGCAATGAAATTAAGTGTCTTGTAAGAACATGTCATGTGTTCATACAGAAACTTTCCTGACCCTGCCAACATCTGCTATGTCTCTCTCTCTTCATATCCGTGTTTTTAAATCTCACTATGCTTAAGCTTTGCTTTACTCAAATGTACAGACCTTCACATTACATACTACCTTTTGCTCTTCCTATTGTGGTATCTACATATATCTCACTTTGAAGTTAATATATTAATTATTACAAAAACTTACTGAAAGGCTCAGGTCATGTAAATTGCTCTAGCCTACCCACAGTAACAATGAAGCCCTACACAGGCTTTAAAGCAGAGGTTCCTGATTTCTCTTCTGGACCATCAACCGTACAGATGAAAGGATGTACCAGCTGAAGTAAGACTGACATTCCTTAACATGGCCATGCCCTCCTCATCCAGCTTTTATAGCACTCATCTCTAGCAAAGAGCAAAGGGGAAAACCACACGAGGTCCCACAGAGGTGATCACCTCTCAGCCTTGGAAAGAAGGTAGAAGAAAAAACACAAGACAGCAGCAGGGTGTAGCAGCACACTTTCCTCAGTGCTTTTTGGAGCCCAGTCTTTCAAGATGCAGCCCCTGGCAAAGTGTTTCATGAAAGTTTGATGAGCAGCATTTTGTTTAACACCAGCAACTGAGCCACACAGCCCTGTCAAGCTGCGTTGCCCAAACAAAATGTCACGACCCAAGAGGATCAAGAAACTTGACTGCAAGAGGCAGGCTTGCAAAGCAGCAGAAGAGCCCACAACCTCTGGAGCAGAGTGCACCACCCCACAAGTTACTCAGTTACTGAAACACAAGGAGGCTGCTGTAACACTGATGAACATTGAGCCTCCATCAATACTTGCCCGGCACGCTGCAAGGCTGAGCTAGGCAGTCTTGCAAATAAAGAGAAGTACATGACCCTTTTTCCACTGGCACACATAAACCATGATTCTTTCCCCCCCTCTTTTACCCTTTTCACTTCTACATTCACTGAAAAAATCCACAGTCTGCTCTTCCCCAACATTTGCTTCACCATTTTCATGCTCTGCTGCTTTTGTTCCCCTGCTCCCTTTATATAAAGGAATATTCTCAAGAAACAACTGTGTCTGCATAACTGGAAATACACAAAACTCATAAGCAGAGACAGCACTGTAGGCTCATGCAACGTGATCAGGTCTAAATATTTTAGCACAGCAAACAAATGAGGAAATGAGGCTAGACTTATGTGGCCTGGTAAATTACCTTTTCTTGTTCTTCAGGTGCTAGAAATCCACACGCTATTTTTTGCGGAGTACTGTATTCAACATTTCTGGGGGAAAAAAAGAGAAAAGGAAAAAAATTTAAAATGTTTTATATTTGCCTCTGAGGACTTCTGAGACAGTCACAAACTTTCTGCTACACATTGACTACAGGATACAGCAATGAACAACTGGTTTTGGTCAGCAGGTCTGATATTTGTATGAATTTTTCATCTCTATGAAGCACATTTCTGTAAGACAGTATTCTAACACATAACCAACAATAGTTGGATGAAAAATCACTGGATGCTATCACCGTTAATAATAGAAAAAAAAAACCCTAGAGATATAAGTAGTTACCAAACACAGATCCAGATACATGAGCATCTCTTCACCATAATGGATTCCAATGTGATCTGGATAAACTATAGTTATACTAGAGGGTTTATCAGAAATTTTAAGAGGTTGCTGTACCAGAAAAATAAATAAACATCTAGTTTGAAAAGAGGGGAAAATAAATTATGATTGCAAAGATAGTAATTCCTGTTCCTCAGCAGTTTACAACTTAAAATTCCTCTGTCCCTTTACATCTTCAGTATTTTCTTCTAATTATAGTGTTAGATGCTAAACATAACATTAATTGACAAAACCATGAAATGGATGGATCCAGGTCAGCCTCCTGGAAGTGTTGGTTTTATTAGGATTAATTACACATGAAAAATTGCTTCTCACAGTTGAGATTTCTACAGATAAAACTTTAGTGAGCATCAGTCTTGACAGAGTTCAGCTGGATAGTATAGGACCCCAGGACCTTATCCCATCCCAGTGAAACAATTAGAAAACAAAATTCAAAACCCATGCAAGGGAAACAGCAGTGGGTCCTCCTGCCTAAAATTCTGCTTCTACATTACATGCAGCTCATTTTCTGCAACTTGTAAGGGAGAACACAGGTCATTTCATTTCTAAGAAGTGTATTAAAATGAAAAAACTTTAAAGCCTGACAAAAATAGGATCTAGAGTTAAACTGGGGGCAGTTAATCCAGTTGCAGCAGTGAGTCCCCAAGCCTTTCCTAACCAGGGTTGAGGAACAGCTTTCACCCATGTGCTGCCATGGTCCCACATGCTAGACCATCCTACATCTTAAAAAAGTTGCAGACAAAGAAATGGTCCTAGGGCTTCAGTTTCACAGTTTAGCTAATCTGGAATGGTCTTACTTTAATCTTCATTGGCAAAAAAGGAAAGTTGCACTCCAACTCTAAGCACTCCTGGGCAGGTATTCCCCTGAAAGTATGAAAAGCAGGCTGAGGCATTGGTTTCTAACACACAACTTCTCTTATTATTTACTGAAAAAGCAATTACTTCCATTCAGTAAACTTGGAAATCAGATAAGTAAGTTAAAACTTTAACCAAGGCTTGCGAGTCCAGCATGCATGCTGCTTTTTGAGTGATTTCTCTGTAATAAGCAAGTATGAATGCTCTGGAAGAAAAAGAGACTATTCCAGGTTCCCTGTCAGCAAATTGCCTCTGTAAGCAATTAACAGGTTTTGGATCATCTAAGAAATTTACAGGCAAACTCGGGGTAAGGCCAGCGATTATTTCTCCTTGTACAAACGAAAAAGTCTCTACATGTAGAGACTATACCTATTTTCAGCTTTGGATTTTGATCAAATATATACAGTTTCAGTAGAAAAAAAGACTTCTACAATTGTAGAGCAGACGATGTAACACCTCATAAGGGCATCCATATACTTTATTTCTACCAAAAATGCTATTTGTTTAGACTATTCCACTTGTGTTTTATAGCAAAACCTCCACCTGGGTCCAAGAAGTTTTTCGAGAATAATTCTCATTTGATAAGAGCAGCATAGAGCAGAGAAATTGTAGTTTGTCTAGTTTGAAGAAGTTAATGTTTGTTACCCTCTTACCTTGCAAAGGCTTTTTAAATTAAATTAAAACAAGATCTTTGTTTCATTTATGATACCCCACATTTAACTTCTGCTTGGAGTGTAAGGGGGTAGAGATAGCACAACATACAGTGCTTTATGGCTCTTCTGTGTCATTTTAGGATTCAGCACACGCTCTCCTCCCAGCTCACCTTTATTTTATCATAATGTGAGTGTACTGACTGGTAAATTTTTCTTGCCTTCCCTTCCCAAATGCCAAATGTATAACCTTGAGTTGGCCTCTGCCATATGCTATTTCTATGCAGATTTCAAATGCAGATTGGGGAATTCCTGTTCATATTAAAATAAGAAGGGAACTATACAGCAATTCCTGCAGAGCAAAGATCTTGCAAAATACTTGCAAGAGAGTCAGTGCTCACTGGCAGTGGGTGCACTGCAGAAAATACAGGGATTTGACATTAGCCCTAAAAGAGAGAATGAACACACTAAAGAAAGAGATGCTGCTTTACCTCTGACTCCTACTAATACTCACAGCAGTACAACACCTGACCCATAAGCAAGGGAATCTCATTGTGATCTTCTTTTACTGCTTTCCACACCACTTGAGTAACCTGCCTCCACCTCAAACCTACAGTACTTTTCAGAAAGCATTTGTTGTTTCTTCCCAAGTTGGTCCCTGGTCATGCCCTGCCTAGGCAATTGCTTCTCTCCCTTACTTCGTCTCATATTCCACTGGAATTCTATCTGCCAAGACTACTGCTCAACGAATAATGTAAATACCTCAACACAGAGACCAGTCTTACTAACAAGGCTACTGGTTTTCATGTGGCTAAATATTTCTAAATCCTCTGCTATGGTGAGTAATACATCCACCCCAATAGGACAAAGGTATACCATTCTGCATCACTAGATGCCACAAGAAAGGCAATTAATTTGCAAACTGGCATGCTGCTGCACCTCCATCCCAAACCAGAAGCTGCTAATAAGGAGAGCAGCAATAAACACTTGGTTTGGCAACAGCAAAGGCTAGAAGGAGAATGGATCAAGATGGGATGGCTAACCACCAAGCAGCTCTCTCCACTACAGAAAGCCAAGCAGTCCAAGTTCAGTCACAAATGCTCACAACAAAGGGACCCAAAAAATGCACACGAAGTTTTAGGCAGCCTTCTGAAAAAGCCTTGTTTGCTAAAACATACCAAACTACTCACTTCTGACTCTGTTGAAGCAGAGGAGTGAGCACCCAGCCTCCTGCTTTTGGAGATGAAGACCCATATGGAGCAGCATTGAACTGCTCCCGGGCATTACCATCTCTGCATCAGCCTGATGAAACCAAATCAGCAACTTTCACCTACATTGACTTAATTAACATGCACCCTGCAGATTTCTCCAAATCCGCCACACTGCCACCCTCCATTACCAAGCTCTTTTGATGAAAGTGATTAAAGCTAACAATTATAATTTCTGTTAGAGATGCCCCTAGAGGCTTCAGCAAGGCTCAGACTTCATTGTTCACAGAATACAATGCAAAGAAATCTCTCTCCCGAAGAGTTCATCCTCCAAAATGATGAGGCAATCAAGGAATAGTACAAAGAAAGACACAGAGACAAAAAACGGTTGCTCAAGGTCAAACAGGAGGCCTTTGACAGAGCTAGAAGATAACCCTACTTCTCTGGAGCACTCCTGAGGCTGTGCTGACCCCTCCAATACTAAGCTGACCAACTAATATACTTCATTTACCACGTGTCAAAAGCAGATGAAATAGTTAACAGTGTTACTGTTAACAGTGTTACATTTTTTATCAAGTCTTTTTGTGGTGGTTCCCCAGGCAAAGCTAATCATGACAGCGCAAGAGTTACCTTCCCCTCACCTTCCAAAGAAATGCTTCCCATACTTTTCCATGCAGATTACTGACAAATCAATGCCTCTCAATTTTTTTATTCTTCCATCAATGCTTTCAGTAAAGAGTGATTGCTCAAGCACCCTTCTCAACCTTGCACTTCCAATTTTTTAAAGAATGGTCAAACTCAATATGCTTAATTATAATTGCAAATGGATCGTTTTATCTTGTACTCTTCTGTTTTAATGGGATTATGTACCATCAAATCTCTACAGTAACATTTAAAGCAAAAATCTCCTACGTCATTCATATGTGTCTCAGATATTTAAAACATTAATATGCAACCTGTGATATTACAAAAGGTTAGATTTCTAACTACCTGGCCCAGTTATGACACCATAAATCTGATATAATTTTCACTGATTACTAGAAAAATCTTTCCAAGGCAGTATAACTGTAATTTGATAAAACTTCTTGACATACAATTCATCAGGAAGAGTGGTTCTGTTGTGCTTTGTACAGGGGCAGAACAAAGTACAAGTGTGCAAAGCGAGTGAAGCTTTTAGTCTTTGCAAAAACTTCAGTGTATAAAATACTAAAAGCAATGCTAAACTAATCTCTGGCAAGAACTGCAGGCAATTCACTACAACTTGTATTACGAATGCCTTTGGTTTACCATTTAAAAAACATTAGAGTCTACCATTATGGTTGTGTATCACACTGCTGTACATTAACTTCTGTAATCTTCCAACATGGTATATTGCAGTAACACAAATTAGGCTATCTGGCAAAAAAAGCTTAAAAACATGCAATATTTAAAAAGAGCAGACAGGAAAGCTCCTCGCTCCTTCCTGCCAAAGACAGCAGGAGAAAGTCCAGTCCTCTTTTCCTCAAAGCAAATGGTAAAATCCCATTAATTTCCCCTGGAACCGACAGATCCGCAGCATCTGGGAAAGGATTCAGTCTAAATACATTGCAGACATAACAGATGAATGATTTGGGGGAGAGGGGTCGCCTGCTCTCATTTTAACACTTCTGCGTAACAGCAACAGAGCAGGTCATTTCTGTATGCTTGAAAATGCTTTGTGAGCTTTCAGTAGGATTTTCCCTTCAGCATTTTTTGCCTTCTGTCTCCATTTTATTCTTGTTCATATGCTTAATGGCTTTCAAATCTGTTAAGCGTACAAGATGCTTAAAGCTTACACTTGATATTTACTGTTGCAGGACCCACATGGATGAAGCACCGTTCTCCTACAATTAATAGGAAAAGATATACATTTCAAATATTCTGTAACAATTATGTCTTGTCCACTAAGGAAACAAACTGGAAGCTAAATTTTCACTTACACATTATATGGAAGTTTTCATAGCAAGACACGTATTTTAGATACTGAAAAACAGTCGTAAGAAAATGCTCATCATGTTTGCAAATTACTCTCATTACCATGATGAAATTTGTCTGCTCAGAAATATCTGTAATAACTAAACCAGAAAGATTCATTTCATTTTCTAACAGTTTTCAAAGATTTTTTTTTCTTGGTGGGATAAAAGAAATAAAAATATGCAAAATATTGAGAAAGAAAAAGAAGAAAGAGAACATAACCAGCGCTAAGACAGCAACACAGACCTAAGGCATGTTGAAGTCATGCTTCTGCTGTGCATGATGCAGAACACACACTTAAACCTTGCCACTTCCCCCGCAAGGCCACTGGCATGCTGCTCTCCTTCCTATATAACTACCTGGCTCCTTTCCCTCACTCTCCACTTTTAACATACTTGAAGCTCCATCCAAACCCATACGCTTCTGTTAAATATATTGAGTTTGAGGAGAAAAAGGTCAGCTTCATTTTGTCTCCACCAGCTCCGGGTCCCAGCTGTCAGGACCAATGGGTGCTGGGGTTAAGCAACACTTTTTGTGCCTGTCTTTGAAGCAGAGAGCAGCCACTATTTCAAGCTGGCATCCCAGGGATTTCTTTTTTCCAAGCAATATACTGGTTCCAAGTGGTTTTTGAAGCAAGAAACTAGGCAGTTATGTGAAGCCCAGGATCTCGTATTGGAAGATCCAGAGAGTTCCCCAAAACAGCAAGGCAGTTAATGATAGAGGAGAGGGGAGTCTGGAGTCCTGCCAAATATAATCCTGGCTGTACATGCCACAGCTGGATTTCTTCAAGTAGGGGCTATTACACTGGCATACTGCTGACCAAAGTCTTCTGTTTCGTGTAAATTCTCTGCAAAGACCTTAGGAGATAAAACTGATTAATCCTAATTAAAATGAAAATCAAGGAAATGACACAGTCTGTTGAATCTACTTGATGAATCAAAAGCCTCCCTCATTTCTATGTTAATTGTCTTTTTACAAATGTGCCGAACTCTCATACTCACAGAATAATGTTTTCATATTTTTCTTCACTTGGAACATTGCGGGACAGATGTTAGAAAGCAACGAGAGAGCCCTTCTGCATTATCAGGCCCCTGCAGAAGTGCTTGACTGGGTGCTGAGTCCTTTCTGAGACTTCCCACAGCTTTAATTAAAAAAAAAAAAAAAAAAATCACATCCTGCAGCAATGCGACAGCCCAGGCACTGAAGGTAGGGCAGGACCAGCACCGGGCAGGACACGGCACCTTCCCAGCATGCTGAAAAG
Organism: Pithys albifrons albifrons; assembly: GCF_047495875.1. Taxonomy (NCBI): domain Eukaryota; kingdom Metazoa; phylum Chordata; class Aves; order Passeriformes; family Thamnophilidae; genus Pithys; species Pithys albifrons. The sequence continues at coordinate 18,069,491 of NC_092462.1, read as the reverse complement.
TGTGTGAGATGCTCCATTAGCATTCAGCAGGGAATTACCATAAGTTAAATTCAACCAATATAAACACACCACATCCCTGCTCTCGATTTGCATGAGTCTGATAACACTTCCATGAAATATCGTTGCTCGAGTTTTTACCAAAAGCCTACTTCCACATAACACCGTATCTAAGTGAGGACATTTGGGGAAGCAATCAACCAGCAAAGACATTCTTGAAGTGCAAAAATGCAGAACAGACCCTTTCAAGGACAGTTCAACTTAGGATGTGAGTGATTTAAAGAAGAATGAACCAGTACACTGCTAACAGCAGCCAATTACGAGGTGGAATGCATAGGAGGGTGTTTTTTCTACAGATATGTACATAACACATTAAGGAGATGCACATTCAATTTGTATACAGTCAAAAGTGCATGTTGCCTAAACTTGGGGGGGGGGGCAAGGCTAACCTAAGATAAGTGCTAAAGGCACACTGGACAAAATCCAGAATCTGATGCATTACTTGCTTAGACACCATTTATTGTGGTTACATTTTATTATACAGTAGTAAAAAATTACAAGGCAACATCCTGTGTTATTTCCCACTGGGATAAAGGATACAGATGTACTATTAAACCTCAAAACCAGCACCAGTCTGCCAGGCTAAATTCCATTTGTGTCTTTATAATGTGTCAATAGGCTGACATTTATGCCTTTTGATGGTAAAGCGAATTATGTTACAGACATTCAAATGTGCCATAAAATGCATAGCACCACACAAAACCAGAACTCTTCCAATCTTTACCAAAGCAACACACACAACAGAAAAATCCCACCAGACTCCAGCATTAAAACTTAGGATGTTATGGGCCTCATTTTTTCTATTTTAAGTCAAAGGTTTGAGGGATTTTTAAAATATTTCTATAAAAAGAGGCTAATGTGACCTTTCTCCAGTGCATATATTCAACACACAGTTTTCATTTTGGTTTATAGATTTTGTCCTCTCCCAGAACCTTTTTTCTTTAAAATCTAAATAATTGACTTCATGATGGGTGACAGGTCATGCCCAGCCCTCAAGCTGAACCACAGGCCATCAGGCAGCCCTATCTTGACATTTGTAACTGAAAACAGGAGCTGCAAGGTGCCTATCCCAGCTTTGACTGTTGCCAACCTCAGCTGGGGAGGCACTCATGAAGGTCTGCTACAGCTTGCAGCCCAAGGGCATCCTGAACCATGGAAGAATAACAGCAAAAGAATAGTCCTGTGGGAATCTCATTGCAGGTCACAGACTGTATGTGAACTAAGACATGATCTCAGCATGGTCAGTGGTGCTAAGGGTTTGAGGAACATATTCTGATTTAAAATGAGCTTTCTCTGCTTAGTCACCATCAGCTCCTTTGAAAAGGCCAGCCTTGTGAGAAATCAAGACAAAACACTCATAGATAAGCTATTAAACCTCCTCCTTGTGGGAAATGTCAAAGATTAAAACATAGAGAGTAACGTACAGTGATCATCTTAGCCCCACCATCGTCTCCCATTAATACCACCTGCCAATGACTGTTAATGTGAAATGTGGCAAACAGTTCTAAGAAATGCAGGTGAGAGAATCAGACTGGGGAACAACTTTGGTGCTAGATGGTCAAATTTTAAAATCCATCTATGGCCTAATTAGAGGAGCTGCCTGGGCCAGAAGCAGATTGGGGTAACTAGAAGTGGTGGATGGGGATACATAAACATCAAAGTATAACTGGTTTGGTCTAAAACCAAAGAAGGTCCGATAATGTTGTTGAAGCTTTACTCACATGCATCAAATTCCTTAGTAATATAAAAGATAAGCAGCCAGAAGTAAGGGAGCAGCTCAGAAATATGCAGCCTTGGAGGGTATGCTGTAAGGAGGGCTACATGCTCCAGTTACCATCCCTCTAGCAACTGGCACATGAAGATAATAAAAAGTTGCAAACATACCAACTCCACAGATTTCTACAGGAATCATGTCTTGAAATAAGGGCCACTGATACTTCAGTGACTTGTTTAAAAAAAAAAAAAAGAAAAAATCCCTAAAAAAATGACCAAAACAAGTTTTGGTTATTTTTCCTCTTAGAACAACATTAGAGCTTAATGCATTAGAAATGCAGCTCCATCACATAGTGCAGTAGGATTGCCCGTGCTTAAGCAACACGCAGGAAAATGCCAGCCTGAGCCACTTTGTTACAGTGCTTATCATCAAAATAAGACAGAAAGTGGCTGCTGCTTCACTCTGACAAGTTTTTAATTGCATCTAGAAATTACTTTCTACTTTAATAAATTTATTCCGAAATTGTGTCTAATAGAGGCTGCTAAAAATGAGTTTGTCACACTTCTAAATAATTATTATTAATGTGACAGTAACATCTTTTGCTGGAGTTTACACCACCTAAAGTGTCTTTCAAAAAATGTCCTTATTGTTAAACTTAGCATCAAGTGTGACTAAAATGCAAAACTACCCTGACCATTTAATTCCAAGTGGCTCACCCATCACAATCCTCCTTCCTAAGGAGGCCCATCACCTTTTCTGTTCTGGTGACATTAGCAAATATCTTTTGAAGGACAGAAGAATACATCTGCACATCAGAGCATGATGAACACACATTCATAACCTTAGATGATACTCATATCCAAGGCTAAAGGTAACTAACAGGCAGCATTGTCTGAAGACAACACAGTCCCATCTACAAGTCCCACTATGACCAGATTTTCAAAAGCATGTTCCGTGACCTTTAAATGAGCTTCTTACAAGCTCATTCCACAAACTTTGCATCCTGTAAAGGAAAATACCACATGCAGTCCCAATGCATGAAGATCACCAACACTGCAGCACTGGCAAAGCATGTGCTTTGGAAATCCTGGGCCACCAGGGAAGCGGGGGCATCTCTATGCAGATACCCTCATGAAATCAACTTTCCAACAATCTATCCAAATTCAGTGAGAAACCTTCCAGCTAACGATGAAGATTTAAAACAGGAGAGGGGGAAAAAGGATCCTGGTCCTTCTAAAGCAGAAAATAAAACTTTCCCAAAGTCAGAGGCTGCAAGGAAACTATACAGCCTCACTCTGAAGTAGTTTTCTTTCGTTTTTTTAAAGAGTTAATTAAGCATCCTAAGTTTTGAAGATCTGTAAATGCAGCTAATCTGGACATTAAAGAAACTTAAAATAAATAAATGAAATGTAGCAAAAAGGAATCCATGAGAGGAAAAATCTTACCAGTGTCTCCTCATACAGTTAGTATGCAATACTAGGATTTTTTCCTGAGACATGAAATATACATAAAACTGGCACATAAAGACATCTCTGGCTACAGTTATTTTAGAACTGACTTCAACCATCTTTGTTTTATTATCTCAGATAGCATGATGTCATCAGAAGTCTTTTAATGTCTTTTAAGACCTTTTCCAGTTATTCTTAAATTATTAGGTGTGAAAATGTGCATGTGTGTGGTACTTCTTTATTTCTGCAACCATATGATAAACTGCAGTGCCACAAGATAAATTGCATTCAGTTTACAAATTTGACCTCCTCACTTGAACTCTGCCTGCTAATCCATTTCAGCTGGGACTATTTCTAATATGCCATAGTTCCGAACAGCTTTCAAACAGCTGTAGGGGCTTTTTGTGTGCGTGTGTGTGGCTTTTAAAATGTATTTCACATTAAAAGTATTTTCTTCTTTGCACCATAAAGTGGAATAGATTACAAGCAGAAAGACCCTGGCGCTCCACAGCTCCAGGATTAAGTGGCAGACACATCCCAAGCCAAAGCGGAACAAGAGCTGATCTAGGAAACTTTTCTGATGTAGGATACTTGCACCTTTAACAGTGTCCCTAACAATACTTGTCACACACCTGCAATACCATTAAAATCCTCAGGAGCTATGCTCCTCAATCACCCTGCAACAGTTTTAATGAAGGGTTAGACATTCAAGCCAGGCCCTCATGCATGTCATCCCACATCACCACCTTACCATACAGGGCACTCAACCAAGGGGCCACTCCAGGCAACCAGCTTGGATAATCCTTTTTCAGGAAAACTTCTGGAATTAAGAACAAATGCCTCAACTTGTGGGCTGTGATATAAAAAGAGTAACTAATAATCAAATCAACTCTATTTTTCCCACTGGAACAGATGACTGTATTTTAATTGTTCTAGATATTAGTTTTCCAGAGGCAGCACACAAACTGCTCTCACTAACACGTTTTCAATCATAGAATCGATTGGGTTGCAAAACACCTCCAAGACCATCAAGTCCAACCCTTGGCCCACTCCAGTCCATTTACTAGATCATGGCACTCAGTGCCACATCCAATCTCAGTTTAAAAACCTCCAGGGATGGTGGATCCACCACCTCTCTGGGCAGGTCATTCCAATGCCTGATTACTCTCTCTGGAAAGAATTTTTTTCTGATATCCAACTTAAATTTCCCCTGGCAGAGCTTAAGCCCGTGACCCCTTGTCCCATTGCTAACTGCCTGGGAGAAGAGACCAACCCCCACCTGGCTATAACTTCCCTTCAGGTAGTTATAGACAGTGATGAGGTCACCTCTGAGCCTCCTCTTCTCCAGGCTAAACAACCTCAGCTCCCTCAGCCTCTCCCCATAGGACTTATGCTCCAGTCCCTTCACCAGCCTTGTTGCTCTTCTCTGGACCCGCTCCAGCACCACAATATCTTTCCTGAACTGAGGGGCCCAGAACTGAACACAGTACTCAAGGTGTGGCCTCACCAACGCAGAGTACAGGGGAAGGATCACTTCCCTGGTCCTGCTGGCCATGCTATTTTTGATACAGGACAGGATCTCATTGGCCTTCTTGGCCACCTGGGCACACTGGTGGCTCATGTTGAGCTTCCTGTCAATCAGTACCCCCAGGTCCCTTTCTGCCTGGCTGCTTTCCAGCCACTCTGTGCCCAGCCTGTAGCGCTGCAGGGGGTTGTTGTGGCCAAAGTGCAGGACCCGGCACTTGGCCTTATTGAACTTCATCCCATTGGAATCAGCCCATCTCTCAAGTCTATCCAGATCCCTCTGCAGAGCCCTCCTGCCTTCCAGCAGGTCAACACTCCCTCCCAACTTGGTGTCATGTATTTCTCTGTATGTTTGAGTTCATTGCTTTTCAACAGCTTAATTTTTTTTTCTTTTTACTTTCTAGAATCCCTTGTTTGGTTTCATCCTATTTTTTTAAAGTAAACAATAAAGTTTTGTTTGCAGTTAGCCAGTATAAACATATTATCTCTCAACAACTCACCACAATTTTTCACAGAAAGGACAAGAATAAGTTTTTTAATAACTTGCTTAAATATCTGTGACAGCAGAGTCTTTCTGTTGCCAAGCTGCCACTTGCATTTGATATACCTGACCAAACAGCAAAACTGTTGCTTTCTTGGCTTCTTCTTCAACCTCAGGCAAGATGGATGCTCCTAATAACACTTCCCTTTCCTTCAGCTGATGAGTACATTTAACTAAGCAAAAGAATCAATGCACAGCCATGTGCATATGCTCCAAGATACCAGCATTCACCAGTGCATGCTGCCACACCATCCCTAATACAGGGTGTAAACTTCAGCATTACTGCTGCACAAGGAAAACAAGCCATCCCCCTTCTCAACTTCAAATATAACTTAGAAGTCTCAGCAGCATTCATAAAATTAATATGGGTCAAAATTAAGGATGTGCTTAAGAGTCCCTGCAAGACTGGGGTCTTGCTGTACTTCTTCAAAAGAAGTTTGATGACATCAGATACATAAATATGGCTGGCTTAAGCAATTAGACCTGCATTTGCTATAAACTCTGCAATCAAATATTCATTTCATTTTGCAATGTCATCAGTAGTCTGCTACAAGTAAAAGCAAATTGAAAATGCAGGAAAGTCTTCCAGGTAATCATATGGGGTTTATTAAGGAGCAAAATTACTTATTTAAATTACAGAGACATACTGAATGGGATGGCTGTGAGAAAAGCCTACTGCAGGAACTGGCAGAGAGACACTGGTTTTGGGTAAATCAGAGCTTTTGTGTGGTGGTCCTTGATAGCAAAAGCTCCAACCCAAAGGGTGACTCTTTTTTACCAACTCTAAGCCCTCATTACAGACCCTTTCTACTTCCAGAAAACTGCACTCAGTTGGAGCCAACAGTAAGAACTAGACTATCTTCTGGGCATGCGGGTATGCTGCTTTTGGCTGATATGTTCTCCACAAGTCACACAAATTATTAATCCTTTCTGAATTTAAAAAAAGGGCATTAAGAAAAAGTGCACTTTTCTCAGGTGCTCCTTTAGGAAGTTCTACACATGGACATTTCAATGGATACCACAGTTTTATTCACAGTTGGCTTGGGCTTGGCTATCTGAGAGGAATGACTGACTCTTAATATGATGAATGCTGCTCAGGCTTTCCTTAACATGGAAAAGGAGATCTTAGTAATGGTTTGACCTGAAATAAAGGCAGCAGACCTTTAGCAATTAGAACAAAAAATGCTTTAAATTTCCCTTCTTTTTGCAAAAAAAACACTACAGAGGTCATTTGACCAAAAAGCATCAGCTGCTGAACACCACAGAGAAATCTGTCTTCTGAATCTGTTCTCTGCTGAATGCCACAGAGAAACCCATTCCTGCTGGTGCTTCCTTCTTCATTGATACACTGAAGTATTAAGAGATACAGGATCCCAAACATTTCACCAGAGCAAGAATATTGGTTTAAAAAACATCAAATGAATGACAAAGGGAGATTATAATTGTTTAAACAGTCCAAAGACAAAAAGGGGCTGGCCACTTAGCAGAACATTGAGAGGCAGTATGTTTTAAACCAGTATTCGATTTATCAGTAAAAACCCTGGACAGAAAAATTGAAAAACGTTTGATAGACTTAGGATTGAATACCACTCTCTTAATTGACTGGAATTGGTGGTGAGTTACTAATCACCTAAGCAAAAGAAGGATGGGCAAACCCACCACAGCTCCCAGATGTCAATTGCTGCTTCACACAGCTGGAGTGGACCATGACAGCTGAACTGAGAAAACCTGAAAGGCAGTCTGTACACAGATCTGACCAGTATCACAAATTATGTTCAACAACTTAAAATTGTAATTTTTTAGGTATTTGCTGGCTTGGATCTCCTAGAATACTTAATACAAGACATTCACACCTATTCCCACATCTGGAACAAGTGATTTCAGTAAGCACCACATTAGGGCAATAAAAACAATAGTGCCTGATCAGAACTGGGATACCAGCAAGCCCTGAGGGCTGATGTATACTTACCATGTTTATTTTGAACTGCTCTAAGAGGAACTGCTGCCCACAGCACTAAGCAAACCCCAAGCAGTGGGTGGTCCCAGAGGAGAAACGTGAGAAGCTGCTTGCAGAAGCCCATCTCAAGCCCTTGCCAGCACAAGGACTACTTTTAACACCTATCTTTACACCCTCTAGATTGCTCTTCTATCGTTAACATGGCACCAGCAGAGAGAGCATGGCAAAAAAATGGGGCTTGCAGCGATAAACAAAAGGTAATATACAAATGAAGTTGCCAAGAAGATTCATTTTTGCAGAGCAGTATCAGATAAATAAATTATAAAGAACTGTAACTGCTACCTATTAAGAGACAGATTTATATGATAGCTAAAGCTTTCATAGTTTATGAAAGAATGTCTAATAAAATGGCACAGCTGTGATTTAGTAAGGTGTTTAAATTCATCATTATATATATTTTGTAATTCTGACTGGCCTTCGTTACCAAGTCACATATTGGCTTTGCCTGAAATACGTATCCTTTTTTGCATACGTAATGAGCTTATCAGCTTCCAGTAGAAAACGCAATTTTAGAGCTATCTTCTCCTAAGGTTTGTGCTTAAATATGCTGGATGACTCATCCACTGTACTAATAGACACAGTGAATTCAACAAGGTGAAAAATGTCTAAGACAGATTCTGCACAGCACAGTAGGAGAATGAAGAGCACAAAGAAATTAAACTGAGAGGGACTGTCTTACTCAGCAAAGCTTACTGAGAGTGAGGAAAAAAACCAACCAACCTCCTTATACATTTTACCATTTGCTAAGACCTTACAGGTCATGGCATGTCACACCCTGATCAGACAGGCATCCTCACTCCTGCAAACACAGGTCAGGGATGCTAGAAGATAAATTCCGTGAAGTATAGGCTGAGGTTTCCCAAACCAGTTCTAAACCCCTGAGTCACCAGGATAAAGTGGCTGAGGCTTCCAAACCAGCTTTTGACATCCACAGAAGCCACTGGGGTCTTAGCACATCTGAGATTTGTGAGGCTGTGTTTTAAAGCCTAGTTTTGGGCAGCATTCCCCTGAATCTTGGCCCAGATTCTCCCATTTCCAGGCTGGAAGGGACTGATGGCTCAGCTGCTCTGGATTTCTGTGTAACACTAATCCAAGGATTTCAGCTCACTGGCCCAACCACAGCGAGTGCAGTCATTGCTGGTCACAGTCTGTGCCTCACTCCAGAAAGCGGGAAATTAGCAGTAACTCCTGTTGCAAATTTTTTAAGATGCTGCAGTTACACCACAGAACTGCCTATGAAGACATATCAGTTGAATAACACGAGATTTTTCTTAATTAAATCTTCTGTCAATATTTTTCATAAATATTTAAATGAAAAAAAATCAGAAAACCACCACAAAAACTCTTTGTCCAGTTGCAACGTTTTGAAAATAAAACCCAAACATCTTTCTATTGGATTTAATTCATGCTGAAGTTCAAGTGAACATTTAGGCAGCGTTTATCATCTTCAGAGCACTGTGCAAATGCAAGCTAATGTATGATTTGTGGTCCTGCTCAGCACATTTGTGGTTCTCTAATTCCCAAGAATCTACATGCTTCAGCCTGACTTGAGCCCTGCACTCTGTTGAGCCAAGAGCCACCTACCACCTAAGCACTGGCAAGTTGCAAATATTTCAGATCAACGGCAGCTCTGGACACTATGCAGAAACCTCCCAGTGTGGCTCATCTCTCTGTTTCATAGCAGTTCCAACCTCAGTCAATTCTAAGATTTAGTTAACACAGCTCCTAAAATACTATTCCATCTATCTAAATTGCAAAGAAAAGGAGCGGAGGGTAGGGGAGGAAAGGCAAATAACTACATGTCTTACAATAAGATCTTCTAGAATAGTTTTGCAGGTCCTTTTTTTCCCAGATAACAGAAGACTTATGCTTATCCTCAAAGATGCTTGCATGTCAGCTTTCTCTTTTAATTACAGCACTTCGGCGAGTAAATAATCTTAATTGTCTGGTACGTTGCTGACTACACAGCAATACACCAAGGTATATGTCCCAGAAAGGAGCTGATAGATCTCAAATCACCAGGAATAAATAAAACAGAGGCTATGTTAAAAAAAGCTGTAGTAAATTAGTTTCTGACATTGTGCAAATATTTCTACCTCCTATATGTACGTATGGCCAGACTTTCGCGAACGAAGATTTGGGAAGGGCTCTCCCCACATGGGTGTGCCCCCTTCCAGCCTGCACAGTGGATTTTTTAGGTGAGGCACAGTGTGCACAGAACTGGCCCCACCTGTTGCTCCTGAGATTCATCTGCCACGGCCGAGTGAGCTTGGACGGTGACAGTGAAGTCCTCAGGACCACAACCTACAGCCCCCAGTATTCCCAGGAGGTCTCCCACCTGACACTGACCCTGCTCAGCTTCCAAGACCTGACGGGATCAGGAGTCAGGTACTATATACACCTGTGTCCAACTGGGTACCCAATCCAGTGAATCAAGACAGGAGGTTGGACCACAAAATGAACCACTTGTGACCCTCAAAAAAGACAACTGTATTCACATGAACTCTTGATGAGACAAAGGGCACCCCTGCTTTTCTGAAAGCTGAAATGCTGCTGGCATTTCCTATGGGTCTTTGTATTAGGGATTGGTACAGAGGGCAGGCAAGGCACAGGCTCCTGTTCTTAGAAAAAGAGTAAAAGAAAAAATAACCAAAGGGTTAGAGAAACCATTTGATAGTTTTGTATTGCAATCAGAGCCATACTGCTCTGATGGTGTCTTTGGAATTTTTGTTTAGCATAATAATTCAACAGTGGGAATGTCTGAAAGTGTTGCAAGGCTTCCAGGTCTTTGAGGGCAACCAAGAGGTCTGGCATTTACTGATAGCAGGTAGGAAACCTACTGAGTAACCTTCTGAGAAACCTTCTGTTTTCATTAAAGTCATCACAGCAGAAGTTCACATGCTTCGTGCAAATATCAACCCTCATCAAGGAGTAGTAGCAGTGACAGTTTTCCAGGAACTCCAACTAACAAATTGGCCATTGTGAGGTACAAGGGACAATTCTGCTAGGTGCACTTGGTGCTCATCCCACAGCTACACTTGCTTCTAGCTAACACAGTGGTCTCATCCTCGTATTTTCTTGGGAACAGAAGCTAAAGCCTGGCAACTTGGCTGAATCCTCAAAAGGGAAAAGAAAACTCTCAGAACTTACTTGCATATGTTATACAGCAATGCTCCTTTTTCTCTCATTTCCTAACCTGACCTGCACCATACCTGTGCATTCTCACCTTTCAAGATTGTTCAGGACCCTCTGAAATCAAGAGCAGATGTCGCCCCCATGAAAGCAAAGTCTGCAATGGGGATCTGTACCTATCAATCAGCACTTTTCCTGCTCTCAGAGTAAAGAAACCCCAGAAACCCAGGCAGTGGGGAGAACAATGCTGTCTCTCATCTCTACAAGAAATGCAGAAGGGCATGATGGTAGGACACCTGCAAGGTGAGGCACAAGCACAGGCAAGAAACAAACTGACACCGCAGATCTCCAAACCAGTGAAAATCATCTTCTTCTAAAGGTTTAAAATACAACACCTACCTGAAAACTAAACCACAGGAGAGGCTGGCAGAGATGGGACACTTGGTAGTAGGCATAATGGTCACAATAGGTCACCTTCCAGTGAGGATCATTATCCCTCCAGAGATACCAAGACCTGTTAGAGTCCTAGACTGGAGAAGAAATGGCATTTCACTTTTAAAGGCTTTGCTTTTGTTACTATTTCCCAAGCTGAGACACCCACTTGCTTGCTCTCAGTCCACCAGCTGCTCCTTACTTCTCATTAGCAGACTCTGGAGGCAGGACCATTTCCACAGCACCATAACTTCCCTAGGACATTGCATATCCTTGAAAAGAAGCAGCTGGCATACAGCACAGAATAATGGAAAGTGAGGCACCCGTAGCAGGTACGTACAGACAGCAGCAGGGATTGCTGGCCCCACTCTGGCACTTTCAATACAAGGACAACTGGCTTCAGCTTATCATCTGTTTCCCTTGCTTAAGGGCAAAAATATGCTACACTGCATGATGAGGCCAAGGAAGAGGCTTTGATAGCTACATTAGGTCTAAGCCTGGAAATGAGACAACACCAGGAACACATATATTAAGGGGAAAGACTGAGCGCTTTAGGAGCTCTTCCCCTTTTCAATTCCTCCACAATGAAAAAGTCTTCACAAATACCAGTAAGGCAGAAAAGAGAGAGAGCAATGGGACCCCGAAACAGAGGCTGGCTTCCAAAATCCACACAAACTTTTTAACATCTTTCAGCCATTTCACCTCCCAGGGAGGAAGAACTTCCTGGCACGGGTAGGCAGCAGCGTTGCGCTCCATAGTGCGGAGATCGGACCTGCTTAACTTTTGTGCTCTCCTGGGAGGCAGCAACACAGCCCTGGCAAGCTGCATGGAGCCAGTTTGCATATGGAACAAAACATGCCTTCCTCCTCCAAGAGAGGCACCATGGCAGGGTCAGCAGGCACTGCTCGTCCAGGCTTCCCTTCCTCTGCTGTGGCTGAAAGTCAGCCAGAGACAGCTTAAGGCTTTGGAGAAATCAAGACCCCCAAGTGCCAGTTAATTTTTTTACACAGGTAAATAAGAGTGAAGTGCCTAGAGGTGATGCTTGGCCACTGAAGTGTGTAGAGTCATGGCACAGGGCCGCTCCATCTACTCCAGCCAGAAAGTCCCTGCAGAGGACTGGATGCTATTTTTGAATCCTGCAGGCAGCATCTCCAGCAGGCTGACAGCCGAATTCCTGAGGCAGGGAGCCTCACAAGGGACTCCACTGCAGAAAAACGAACTCAGCTGTGCAAGGAAAAAGCATATTCAGCAGAATGCAGCAGAGCTGGGAGGCACACAGAGCCAGGCAGACAGAGCTGGCAGCACCCAGTGAACTGACAGCAGGAAGGTGCTCAGCACTCAGCAATACTTCACAGAATCATAGAATATCCTGAGTTGCAAGGGACCCACAAGGATCATTGAAGTCCAACTCCTGGACTTGCACAGGACCTCCCCAAGAGCACCACAGCACCACTTCAGTGGAGACCTAGTAATTTCTCTGCTCCAGCTTTAGGAAACAAGAATTGATTCATGTCTCTGGCTTTCCCAAACTGGATGCTCCCACAAGAACAATGCTGTCTATTTCTTATGCTGCCAGATGCCTTTTCTCCTTCCTCCCAAAAGGCTCTCTGCATTGCTCCCTTCTGCTCAGCGCATGCATTTCTAAGAGTTTCCTGTGAAGACCTGAATTGCCTTGAGGCAGAAAGTGGTTACAGCATTAATGCCTTCCCAGTCACCAATAGCATCCTCTTCTGGTTTGGGTCCCTTCATCAAACAGGATTGAATCTGAAAGCTGAGATGTGAGTTGAACTTTGAGAATGATAAAGGGAAATATTTCCACTGCAAAAGTTTAGTGCACACAAAACTACAACTGAAGTCAGGGGAGCTTGGGCTTTGAATAAACAGAGCATAACACACTCTCACTATGCAGGTAAGTCTGACCCCGAATTTGCAGCCAGCAGGTAGAGTTCTCCAACCTTGACTTCTCCACCTGCAGAGTCACCCAAATAAGAGATAGATAGGCAGACAGATATTTGCAATAACCAGAGGAAAATAAATTTATCACTGTTTCTGGAGCACAGTGATACAGCTGCAATAAACAGCTCAAAGGAGTCAAAATTATGTTAATAACTATCTTCAGCATTTCAGTGCTTTGCTGGTAACAAAATATGTGGCCAGCAAATGAGGGAATACAAAATACTGTGAAGCTGCTTCCTGGACACCCATTGTCCCTCTTCACACCAGTCAGACGGGGTTCAGGATGTGAGGTTATATTGCAATGGAGAAGTACTAAGGGAGAGGGCCGAGGTGCCTTAAGTTCACTGATTATAGGATTTCTGAAAGTTCTTGAGCACTTAGCTTTCAGGAAGCATTTCAGAAAGGCTTTACCCTCTGCTACCAAGCAGGTTAACTTCACTTGAGAGGGAATGGTTTCAGGGGAGGGGAGACCTGGTGCCTCCTTTCTGCAGGCAGGTGTTTGGGACAGATGGGAATCTCCTTCAGTCATCTCCTTCCATATTACACATCAAGACACAGTGTGGCATTTGCTATTTGAAAATACTGCAAACAAAAGTTCAAGTGCAGTGCTGCTGTACAACCCAAAACTCTAATGTCTTTAAATCAGCAAATTCCATGAAGGATGGAAGCTACAGCTGACCCATCCCATAAAAAGCAAACAGTAAACATGAAACTTTCCCCCTTTCCAGGCCAGGTCCCTCCCCCATGCCCAAATCTGAGCCCTGGGTGCCTGCTCTTGCACCACCATGAGCACTAGCAGGGAAGTACGGTGTGCCCCAAAGTGAGTTTGCAAAATGCAGCTACTGGCAAGGCGGGCACATCACTTTACAAAGCTCAAAACACTGAGACAGATGTGTCTGCTTAGTTTTTTTCTCTGGTAAGGGAGCCAGCGAGAGTGCAGTGAATGTTACCTACATGAATGATATCTTGTTCTAAGTAATTTACTTGAATTTCCTAGAAGATGTGTGTGTATATATATACATACACACATGCAAAAACAAACACATATGAACATACATATATATGTATGCATGTATATACAGAACAACTGACATGCAATGTGCTTAGGACTAGGAAACGTAACACTTGCTTTAAAAGAGGCATCACTGACTTGAGATGTACCATCCTACAAAATTAAATCATGTTTTAGATATTCTACTGCCAAGTCTGCAACTTGACTCTGAGATTTTCATAACCCTGACAAAGTGCTTTAGTTTGGGGTTTTTTTTGGCTTGGGGTGAAAAAAAGGGAGAGGCAAAACACAATGCAGATCCTTGAAGCACAGAGGGGAAACACAAAGTGAGCAATGTAAAACAAATTCGACCTTTCCAGTCCGTATTTAGTTAGCATTTACAACAACAGCTGGTTGGGGGAAAAATAATAATTAGGCAATCAGGTCATTTTTAGGATAAAGAGTGGCCCTTTGACTACACACAAATCCTGCTCCCGCTAGACATTTAACTTGTCTTTGAGGGCTGCAGAGACCTGACTAAAGAGAAACACAGCATTTCACCATTCATTTCAAATTATGCTTGTTTGCTTCTTTACTGGATTATTTTCAAGGGCTACAATAAAGGCACAGACTGCCTAAAGGTTTGCATCATAATTCTTTGCCATCTTGCTGCATTTAAGGCCAGAGTAACATGAAGGAATTTTTTTCTTTCTTTTTCGTGTTTGGTACACTCCACTCTAACAATCTGACAGCATATTGTATTGCCTCAGGCAAGGATACACTCTAGTAGGTTAGGAGAAAAACTGCACAGTAACATCTTACAACCATCTAAGTCAGTTTTCATATTCAGATCTAAATAAAAAGAAGCTAGAGTAATAATTAAGATCAGCACAACGATGCTCATCTGCTACAGCAGAAGATCCCAGACAACTTTCCATCAAAGTTTCTCTACCTTCTTTTCTACAGCATTTCCAATAGATCTGAAGGAGGTCCAGCTATCTCACATCCTTGCCCAAGAAGGGAGACACTACAAAACAAGCAGCATCATGCTAAAGAAGCCTTCTGGATGCAGCTGGTGAAATGCAATGCCACAAAGGAGCAGCAGCATTGCTGAACATGGTAGAGCATGGTACACAACACTTGACCACATGTAGGTTCTTCATGCTCCAGGAGTACAAAGTCAGCCCAGGTGATGAGTACAAGGATGCAGAAAAAATGCCACTTTTTGGTGTGCAGCTACATCCAGTGCCTCTGCCTGTCACAACACACACTGCAAATTGAACTCACATACAGCATCTTGGCTGGGTTTTGCTGTGCTTACAAAGCCCTCTCTGCTCTTGTCCTCTGAAGGCTACAGTTGCATCCTGCAGCCAAAAAAAATGAAGTGACATTAGAAACAGTAAATTTGTGCCTTCAAAATTCTGACATAAGAAACTAGAGTAAGATTCAAAACATTAGACTCATTGCTAAAGGATAATTTGGCCTGCAAAACCATACATTTTCTCACACATTTATAATCATTTCCACAGGGGAGGGTGAAAAGAAGAAAGCAAGTATGAATTGGAATTATTTTAAAAATTCATGTAATTTTTTTGTTACTAGAATTGCCTTGATCATTAGTAACAAAGATGTTGTTAATTCCAGGAGAAGGTGGAATAGGAATATCTGCTTTTAAAAAAATTTAGTTAGGGAGGTGTGTGCTAAAGCACCGTTCAGAGCATGAAACATAAAAACTCTAAGTAAGCTCACGGCATCTTATAGTTACACCTATCCTTTACAGGCTTACAATGTGGATTTTCAAATTATTTCCAAAAGGTTAAAGAAAAATCAGTTGTGATTCAAAACAGGAAGTGGGAAACCACACCATATTTGCTTGATGTTTGGAGATCATGTGTTTATTACCCCGCTCTCCACCCACAATAAGTACACATTTTAGCAACGAACAGTTGGAGAAGCAGAAGCTGCCAGTGAAAGTCAAACACTGACATGCAGAAGGCATCTTGCTTTCTTTTTTTCTTTTGTGTTAATTCGGAAAAGAAAAGCTCCTTCTTTTAGACCTGGGATTAAACAGACAGTGCTGAGTCCCTTGTTATCAGATAAGCTGCTACCCAGGGAAACCACAAAAAGATAAAGCTAACATTTTTCACTTTCTCTGAGAAAGAGACCATGACCCTTCCTCCTGCCCTGAGTTAAAAGTCCCTGATGTCCTAGGCAATACCTGGTCATGTCATGCTCTTGGCTCACCACCAAAGCTATGAAGAGCTGAAGAAGTTGCCAGAGTGCCAAAGGGGCAGCACACTGCCTCCACAATACACGGCAGCACCTTTGGCCCCTGAAAACACATACATCCTTTTTATTGCCAACTTACCATAAAGCAAATGTATATTTTAGCTATTCCAGCAGATGATGAAGCTCTGTTTAATTAATTTCCAATCACTTTTAAAATTATTCATTCCTGAGAGCCCTGTTGGCCATGGCAAATGGCAATTTTACAGAAAGTAATTCTGAGAACCAGCTGAATTTGTTTTTGAAAAAAATATATATATTTAAGAGCCACTCTGTCTAATATGTTCTAAAACCATTCCCCACCAAGTCTAACTGCAGATTTTCAAGCAAACTTTTTAACATTTTGTTCCAGTGTATCTCTTCAAGCCAGGATGTGACAAAGTTTGCGGAAGCTTGAACAATGACTCTTGACAGTGGAATAACACCCTGGACTTCTCAAGGGCAAGCCAGGCTAGTCTTCTTTCAGTTTTTTTGCTACTCTGTTGAATTTTTTATATAGCTTCAGCAAATAATGAGTTTACAGACTGGGACTGTTCCCTAATCAAGGCACTTGCAACTGAAAATAAAGTAAAAATGCTCAATGCCCATCGGTGACATAAGTTACATGTCACCCATCAATCGTTGCACAGACTAACAGTCATGGGAGACCATTTCAAAGCCAATATGGTAACTTTATAGGCAGAAAAAGGGTCAGAACGGCAATGGTGATAAAGTGGGAGGAAAGCAGCGTGCAAGCTATCATTCATTATTTTACTACTACCATAGTACCCAAAAATCCCAGTGGAGTCCTAAGCTCCAGTCCACTAAGTACTGCACACAAATATAGCAAAGCCCCTTCTGCCCTGAACAATATATATTCAATACATCTGAGGACAAAGACCATGAAAGAGGCAGTGGCACTGTCCCTGCAGTGCAGATGGCCAACCAGGGCAGGAGGAGGTTATGCACCTTGTGCAAGGTCAGATGAAAAATCAATGGCAGGCGAGCACAGGTCATCCGAATTGCTGTCTGGAGTCCTGTGCAAGGCCAGCCCTCCCCACTCTGATGTCTGAGCCAGCACTGCTATATGCTGCACTTAGCTAATTCGTGCATCCTCCTGGAATGCCACTCTTTGCTACCATGAGTTGTTAATTCAGAAAAGAAAAACAGTAAGCCTCTCAATGTCCTGCAAAAAAACCAAGTGTTTCAGAGCTGTGTTCTGAGCCTCTGTCAGGATTTTAGGACCCAACAGATATGCAAGGCAGTCAAACAGATACCAAGTGTTGAGAATACATGCCCCTTGAGGAATGCAAAACCTTCTGACAACCTCCCTAAAACAACACCTTTCCAGTTACAAAACTCCATGCAATGCTCAGGACTTCCTCATTTTTAGCAAATAAAAGCAGGAAGGGCCCTGTTTGCAGAGAAAACTGGCACGAGCCATTAAAACCAGTGATCAACAACAGAAAGAGAAAGGAACTCAACATTGCAGTACTCCCTGGAGAAGCTCATCTTGGCTCAACAGTATGGCTTACTAGTGAAGGACCAGAATTAAACCCAGCAGTGTTACCCTTGGCCCCTAAATGCAAGGCCATGCTATGTTCTCTACTTCCATTAACTTCACAATGATTACTATCTCACTCCCCTCTGAAATGGTGGAAGATGGCTAGTCCTTATATTGCAGGGATTTGAAAAACTGACACAAAATCAGTAAGCCTTACCCTGCTGCAAACACATTTTGTTGTAAATGGTGAGATTTGAGTGGCACCTCTGTAGCAGTTCCCTCCACTAACTGTAGATCAATTGGGTATTTTATAGACTTTGTTGAAAGAATTTTTCTGAGCTAGAAACCCCTCGTTTCTTAGAATCATCACAGCAAACAGAATATATCTCATCATTTTCCTTTTCTGTCAATCAAAGCTATTTATCACACAGGCTAAGAGTTGACCCATTAATGGGATAAGGATTCCTAATCTATCAAGAATATATGCCAACAACTAATCATTAGATCCTCTGTAAGCTTATGCATTATTTACTTTTGACATAACACATTGTACAGCTTTTTCTTTTATTAAAAATCATTTCTAGACTCACGTTGCTCTAACAGATGAAGATGGCTACAGAGAGAAAATTGTTTTAACACCAGAAGAACCAGAGAGCCTGTATCAGCTCCTTAGACAAGGTAAATCAACACAGCCACTGACCCGATTTCAGTGGCACTGAGCTAATTTGCCACTCAGTGGCCGAGATCCGGGGCTATTATCAATAGATTTGGAAATGAGCAAGCAGATGCAAAAAAACTCATTTGGTATTGAAAGAATGGCAATAAGAGGCTCTTAGGAGGGTTTCTTACTGAAGGTTTGATTTTTATGGTCCCAACAGTGCATACCTAGCTTCCACACACAGTCTGTGGATCAAGTCTTGTGGATACTATGGTATAGGGCTCTACCAAAGCATGGTTACCAGTATGGAAAGGGTTTGTCACACGGATGATTTTCTTTCCTATCCCAAGGGACCAAAGTGGCTGGGAGAAGGACAGGAAATGGTTAATGTGAGGATATACTCCTCCCTCTTCACTTAGGCTATCCATTCTTCACCCCAACACCCATTCTGCAGAGTTTCAGCTCAGAAAGGAGCTTGGTCATCCAGACTTGTTTGTTTTTATAGTTCTGGAAAAGAGATGATAATCCAGACTCGAGACTCAAGTAAGAAGATAACTTCCATATTTAAACAGCTACACATATTTTCAGCCTATTTCAGGAGCACAGGGAAGATAACACAGAGCTCCACTTTCCAGGCTTACCATGCTAAGAGGATAAAAAGAGAACTCTTGTTAATACTTGTGCCTAGACAGTAGAGCATTATGGCTTGGATTCACAAAAGGATTTAGAACTCTAAGTCCCACTGAAATCAGGAAATGAATGGGACTTAGGGTCCTAAGGGCCTTTGAGAGTCCTAGTCTAAGTACCTCCTCCTTTTGAAGCCAACGGGAACAATGCCATGGCATTAAACAAGGGCAGAGCCTGCCCACGAAGCTTTAACTCTATTAAAAGACTGGAGGTTATCTGGTGACAAACAGGCACAACACCCTTGGTGAAGAGACTTCGGCCTGAATGCCTCTAAAGCTTCAACTGCACTCCATCAAATGGAGCTGAAGCAAAGTCCATACTTGTCAAGGAAAGCTTTGCAGTGAGATTAAGATTTCAGTCCAGGTCCTCAAGTCAGAGGCACAAGAGTTGCCACTGGGAAGTCAAACAGTGCCATTAGCAATCCTGGACTATGCAGTGTTACTGCATAACTGCACAAAGCTCTTCAGGTAGGCAGGGAACAGTGCATGGTGGTGTAGTTTCACTGATTTGGTTTTCAATGATTTCAAGTTTTAAAGCTTTGTATTCCCTGATCCAAACTAACTTTAGCAATGTTCTGTGAAGTAGATACAGTGATGATACTTGTACTCCATTCATTATTGCTATTTTAAATACACTTTTAATAAATTGCATGTGCTCCTGTAGAATGGAACAGGCTCTCCCCATATAGGTGGTAACAGCATAACGAAATTTTATACACTGGTAAGGCATGAAAAAAGCTTGACCCACCTGCTGTACTCCTGAGCACAGATTAAGAGAAAAAAAGGCCATTTTCTAAGCAAATGTCAGGTGTTTAAAAACTGATAATAAGCCCTTCATTGTGTTGGTGTAATATGTCTCTTTTGCTTATACAGCTTCAGAAAGCTTCATAATGTAACACAAGGGTATCCCAACAGATGACCTAATGGAAACTGCACTTGCATGCTGAAAACCTCTCTAACCAGGCACTTGAAGGTTTCAGTTACTATTCCCTGTTCCAGTAGAATATTGAGGCTACTATACAATCTGCTAAGTGTTCAGCCTCATCTGTGGCACTTTTCTATTGTGCTTTGTCCACAGCACATAGCCAAGAAGACCATGAGGCTGTTTTACAAGTCATAAGATTTTTGATAAATGATTTTTCCTGAAAAAGCATCCTTGAAACCTTCCAGTGTGTGCTGTAGACAGTTTGACACGGGGTCGGAAAAGAATCATCATCACTGCAGCAATACTATCTCAACCCTCAGAATACGTAGCTAAAGCTGTCTCTGCTCTACCTAGTCAGGAGGGAGTGGAGGGAAAAAAGAAAAAAAGCAGTTTTTTTAAAGAAGGAAATCAATAAACACCAGCACTTCATCTCTGCTCAATTTAGCCCTTTCTGGGAGCATAGATAATTCCTGATGGCAGTTGTCCAACGTGTCCAAATTCAGACAGTCTGATAGCCCTTTCAGTAGGGTTAGTCCTGGCAGAGACAATAATCAGGCCTCCCACGACGAATTTCATTCAACGAGCAGTGCTGATTACGGGAGTGGTTTGAATCATCACACGGTATTGACTGGAGATCAATTTTCAGCTTGAGGTATTGTGGAGAACATATAGTACACAGCTAAGCTAAAGGCAGGGAGTAGGAATTCAATAGCCTACCCAACCATGTCAAATAAAAGCCTGAACAGATAGACGCTGCAATTTCTACCCCCTGAAGCCCATGTTTTTAAAGGTACACTCTATGATGAAAGGGAGCCTGAGGAACTGTATTTCATCATTACATTTTGCTGCATCGTTAAAATTACCAATTGGTTTCTCCACCCCAAATTTATTTCAATAGTAAATGTGTTTCACATTAAGAAAAAAAAAAAGACAACTTGCCCAAACAGCTCTTCCTTTGATCCCATCTTTCCTTAATTAAAATTCTCTGAGACAGGTAATCACTGCCCTTCCTGCAGCGGGTGCCCCACCTCCCAGCATTACAGTATTTTTCACCTCTACCCATGCCAGGCACCACAGCCTTCAGCTCTGATTCCACACCACCACCATATCTTTGCAAATGCTATGCTCCTTGAAGACCCCATGCTGACAAGCATTGCTGCATGCTTCCAGCCCCTCGCACTTTTATAAAAAAAAACCAAACCCAAACAAACTAGCTTTGCAGTGAGGAAATACAGCACATCCTAAAAATAGTCAAAGAAGAAAGAAAAGAGTTTAAGGAGGGATTCATTTCCCAGTTCTGCTCACTGTCATGTATACTACAGGATCACGAGTTCTTCAGAGCATTCAAAGAGGAAACAAGGCTTGATCCAGCTCTATGGCAAAGAAGAGAAGGTCAAGGTCCATTAGACCTGTCTGTCAAGTACCAGCTCCCAGGAAAACAGCTTTCACATAAGGAAACCTGCACCAAAAGTAGTTTTCTGCTTTGCTTCTCTGGCCCCAATACCTAGTTCATTCCTCAACATATAAGAGGATGCTACGATCAAGCATCACTGAGTCTGTGGAAGGAGTTGGGTGGGAAGAGACACATGGGGCCTTGCACAGGTGCTCCCAAATCTCCACCTTCTGGATGGGACAATTTGCTGTAGATAGAATGGCTTTGCAAATGCACAACTTGACAAGCCAGCTTAAGAGCATAGGGCTTCTACCTGGAGAAAACGTGTTTTATTTGCAGGGTGAGAAACAGAGTCAGGTACACATGTGGGATTTGATCTGTTTGCCCTGAAAAGTTATAGTGACTGCTTAGGTGTTTTGTTTAGGGGTTTTTTGGCTTTTGGTTTTGTTTTTTGTTGTTGTGGTTTTTTTTCACGTGTGCAAGTGTAGAGAGCTCAGTCTGCTACAGATCAAGAATTCATGACAGTTTTTAACAGATTTTTTCCCCTCATCTAGTGTTATTTATGGAATCAAAGCCAGTCATATGTATCTTTTAAAAAGGAAGCCTAACTTGAAAATGGTTAATATAAAAAAACACATCAAATCACAGGAAAAGTAAATTCAGCATCAATGAACATTGCAAACTCATTGACTAACACTACATTGTAACAAATTGTAGTGTAGCAAGGAGGTACAAATTTCCAAACATCAGCCTGGCCACCAAGAGATACAGTGTATACCCAAGTCAACACAGAAAGTAATAAATCAAGCGAGACTCCCAGCCAGAGCAGGTGAAATCACAATCAGTAGCTCTACTGAGTTGACTTCCCACATCCACAGCCAAAAAGCAGGAGCTTATGCACATGGTGTATTTCAGTGTTCTGCATAAGATCCTACTCTTTACTCTCTCATTTTATGCTTTCTTCTTGTTTTCTTTAAGCTATTTAAGTTCTCTTACTTGCACACATTTTTCAATTTTAACTGTTCTGAAGTCCTTTTTGTGTTCACTCCAATTATTCCTCTGCCTGAGTAAGGTAAACATAAAATCAAACCTAATTTGACCATGAATGGGCAAAGAACTGTAACTTTGTGGCCTAGGGAAAACTATTAAATGATGCCACGCAAACTTAGCTGTAAGACAAGAACTACCAACAGTATTTAAAAATGGGATGTCAGAAGGTGGGTTTAGGTTTTCTTCTTTTGCCTATTTTTCAATCTGTCAAAAAGCAAATATAAGAAAAGGACCAAAATAAAGTAAATATGGTAAAAATAGTGCTGAATGTTTGAAAGAAGACAGTAAAGTCAGTTTTAAGAGTCCCAGTTTAGGGATCCCTCATCTACATAAGCCCTCAAACAATGATGTCTGCTAACAGGGTAAAGTGTTAAAAAGCATCTGAGCAGTAAACAGGGGATAGGCATCCTGCAGTGACAGAAAATTACTGCTGGATGACAGGGCCTGCAAAGTTAAATTGTATTGCTTTAAAAGGAGAAAAAGATAGGAGTACTGCTAGGAAAGGCAGGCTGCTATACAGTAGAAAATAATGTACACTCACCAGGATCAGAGGTCTCTCTTACTATTCTGCTATTGTACTGGCCAAGGCATGCCAAATGAATTAAGGAACTTCATAGTGACTTAGAAGCAGAAATAATTTCAATTTAATAAAATCATATATATATGACATGGCCTGAAGCTTTATAAAATCATAGAATTTCTATTAAGTATTTAAAATATTAAATGAGAAATTTACCTGCTAGTTTTACAAGTTGCCTTCTGCCCTTAAGAAGAACAGATGAGGTGTTTCTCCTTTTCTAACCTCAGCCAGCTACACCAGTTTTTTCCAAAGATATTCCTGTGCCTTTATTTCCAGCTCCTCCCCTCTGCAGAGCTTTGTGTTATGGTGTAGCACTTTTCTCAGGACCTCACCCTTGTCATGTAATGTACTAAATATTTGGATTTTTTTCTACTTCCCTTTCTATAAAAAGCATCTTTAGTCATCTAGTTGCTTTCAAAAAAAACAACTACTTTCAGTGTGCAAACAAATCTGCCATCAAAATATTTTTAAAGGCTGCATACTTGCCCCTTAAAAATAAAAAAAAAAAAACCACAAGTTGGACTTCTAATAAGTGTGACCCGCAAGATTTCTAGTCTGCTGGAAAATCACAGCCGTAACTCTTAAATTTAATCCATTGTTTCTTATCTTTTCAAAAGTTCACCTCCAGTAGGTCAGTTCAGCTACCCATCAATAAATTTTAAAAATATGAATTTTAATTTCTGTAACATGAAAGTCTCTATTAATTGAACAAATTCAATCAGCAATCCTACAGACTGGCCAAAGCTTGCATTAAAATGAAAAGGGCTGAGATAAGATAGACAATTCAACACAACTTCTGTTTCTACATGAAAAACTTAATGCCAGTCAAAATGTCAGCACTAGGGGCCACATGGAGATTGTGAAAAGGCTGTGACCGCTCCAGATGCACAATTTAAGCTTATTCTTCTTTTTCCTTTTATCACTTCACCATCCCCGTAATGTGACTCACAGCTAGCCTGATGAAGCTCAGGCAGCTATGGTTAAAGATACAGGAATAATCTGGTCCATCGCTGAGAAGTGCCGAGTACCTCCAAAACCTGTTCTGCGTTAACCTCCATGCCTACTGACGGCTTTCAGTGCCCCAGGCTTCAACTGATCAAGGGTCTGTCAATACTTCCCTGGAAACAGCCTCCCATCCTGCAGCACAAGGGTTCATTTGAAAAACCTTGTGTTGATCGCTAACATGTGTCCTCACTTATGATATTTTATTTCATGGTGAAATTCAGATGCAGTTATGATTTCAAGTTTTAAAACATTGTAGTGGTGGATTTGAGTGGATAAACAGACTAAGCATAGTTAAAAGTCCCACTGGGAAGTCTTAAAAAGGCTAATTTATGAATATGCAAACACTTTCATGTCACTCAATCCTGATAAACTCCAGTTGCAAGAGCCCACAAGATGAAGGCAATCTGCTATTAAACAAAGCCACAAACTGCAAGAATAGTAACTTCGAAAGGATTTATACTGAGGAATTTTTTCCTATGCAAAAGAAGGTTTCCTTTCAAACACATTGCTGCTTTGGCTCTCCTTTTCCAAAGACCTCATATATTGTCCTTTTGTGACCAATTTTCTCTTCATAGTAGTTTTTGACAACTGCATTAAACTAGCCTATGTATTACCATCATTTCCACGCTAAGTGGCATAAGTAGAAGAAAAGGGAACATTTTTTCTCCTGACATAGACGAAGTCACACAAAGAAGAATACTTTTACAGCTGTTGCTTCCTTCATTCACATTTAGAAAGCTTATCACAACAAAAAAAAAAAAACCCCAACCTTGCCTAGAAACACTAAAGAAGTGTTAGTGGCAATGCACAAGATTTGCAAAATTATTTCATTCCAGCTTAATGGAGAAACCAGCAGTAAAAGTACCATCAGTCGCTTGGGGCTGTGGGGGGTGATTCCAGACATAGCCTTCAGTTGGAATGCAGGCCAACTGGGAGCATTTGGAGTAACCACCCCTCTTACAGAGATGTATCACTGAAGCTAGGACGCAAAACAAATTTGGTTATTGAGAGCCAGTGTGGTGTGTGTCCTACACACTGCTGTGCACAGTCAGGGTCACATCCTCACCCACCCGCCTGCTTGGTTTCAGTGGTGCTCTCAGCACTCTCATCCTTGCTGTCATATTATTCTATCACAGATGATAAACAGAGGGGCTAATGAAGCTCTGACTGAGCCTTTCACTTGCATTTGATTGCACTGGGGTCACAGGACAAAATCACACCTACATTGTCAGACAACGTGGCAGGAAGCAGGAGATAGCACAGACACGGCAAAACATGGCAGCTTCTATGGGTGACAGGTGCCAGAAAGCTCCACAACTCAAGCAGCCACTAGGAGAGGGAATGTGCTACCAGCACCTCTTCAGAGCACAGGACTGATTGCTAAGGGCTAATTGCAAAGCTTAAGATCACAAAGTCCCTGACACTACATCCGTCCCTGGCCAGAGGTGGATTAAATAACTGTGGCCATACAAGTCTGTAGGTTAAATGGAAAAAAGTTATGGGCCCCGGACTGCAAGCGAGGGGTGGGTTTGCTTCTTTGAAATCTATATGTTTAATTGTTACTTCCTGTCTTGTAAGCCTGATTTGAGACCACCACCACAGCAGTATTTTCTCATTTGGCCAAATACACTTAGACCATATTCAGAAATGTTTTTTCTCCTCCAGAACATACAGTATCTTTTCATGGTACCTGCAGCTCACAGAGATCACAGTTTTGGAAACAACTGAATCCAACAGGTTATGAGCAGTCTAAGGAGCCAGGTTTCAGCAAAGGGAGCTCCATCTGAGGACATCCTGAGATCACTGGTGACTGACACCAAAGCAGCAGGAATGGGGTCCAGCCAAGAGTACTGACAAAATTAAGATCTCCATTATTGTGTTCTCGTGAGGAAAACAGACAAACTTGAATCAAAATGCCTTCTGGGTGCTTGATGGCCAAAGCTGGTCCACTCTGGTCAGAAAAAAATACAGTCTGAGCAAGGTTTTAACTCAGTTTTGTCCTTTGCTTAAAACAAAAATGTGCTTGAACTCAAACGGCTGACAGTGAAAGAAGGAGGTTGAGCTCTTCAGGTTCTCAAACTTGCACAGAGGCCCAACAGTGCTGCAGGACACAAAAAGGCATGCTAGTTTTTTTAGTATTTAAAATATACTAACCCAGATAATGAGTCATTTTCTCCTTGATTACTGAAAGATGACTATGCATCAAAAAAGAAAATAGTTTTGAATCTGCAACAATAAAAGATACGATGGTATTTTAGAGAATGTGAAAGAATTATCTTTCCCCAAAACTTCCATTTAAAAAATAAGGACATTTTCCTCAGGAAAATTACTTCCTCTCTCTGAAAAAATATTCTGACCCATATAAACATAACTTTATGGTCAGCAGAATGAAGTGTCAAGGATACCGGAATGAGGACCAGTACCTGTAAAAACAGTGAATATAGGTGAGCTCAGGTGCTTGAATGCAAACTTAGAAAAGGTGGAGACCCCAGAAAAGTAGGAGGTTGCCACTTGAAAGTACAACTCCTGCTAGGTAGTTTCTAGGTCATGATACAGCAGGTGATATCTCAAGATAATGCTGTCAAAACAGAATTATAGCCAACACGTTTGATTAATGAAGACACTAATGGAAATACGCCTTTCCTCCCTGGATGAAAGAAGTTAGTGAAGACCACCAGTTGTGCTAAGAAAAGGGATTTCCTGCTAAGAAAAGGGATTTCCTAGGAGCTAAGGAGCAGAAATATGGGAAAAGTAAATCCACACCTGCACTATGGTGAAGTTTCATAGCCATGGCTGAGGCACAGAAGGCACGTATAAATTCAAAGTAAAAGCAGATGTAGGAAACCAAAAAGAGGATCAAAGTCCATATGATCAAAATGCATAAGTCAAAAAGTCAAATCGGTACCTTTTAACTCAGCTGGTATCTACAGCCAAGGCAGGTAACAGGAAAAAGGTATTGATTTGGGTAAGCAAAGTGCAAAATACAAGATTAAAAGGAATTTTCCTCCAATAGTGTGAAAACTCATGCCCTGAAATAATCAAAATGCATCAGACACAGGAGATCTGGAGAACTCAGAGTTTGTGCGTGTGGTAGGGCAGTTCAGGGGAACAAAGGAGGACACCTGGTTTCATGGATCACCCAGTACACTAAGGGCAAATTAAACTGGATACAAACACTGCAGAGAAGCTTCCAAAAATAAAAGCAAGGCCTTCAGTTCTTACCCCTTCAAAAAAGGGTAAGCAAGCAGAAAGGCCTCCCTGACATACAAGAAGTACACTGAGATAGCTGAAAGAGGCAGACACCATCTGAGAATGTATCAGTGAGACTAAGAGCTGCAGGAAATAACAAAGAAAAATAACAATTTAAGAGCAGCTGCTCCTCAGAGTGGCAGCTCTGCCCTACCTGGACGACTTTGCCACATCTGTGTAAAGCAACAACAGCTGATGCCTTTGTCAGGGAAAGGGGATGCTGCAGTGCAGGAAAACCAGAGGATGTGCTCCCATCAGCTCCGTGCCACCCCATTCCATGCTCAGGTACCCCTCCAGCAGCTCTCAGCTTGCTGAAATTCAAAGTATGCCTCATGCACCATGCTGGGACAGAACAGTAACGGAGTTTTATACAGCTTCCTTAATACATCTTTTAAAAGCGTATTTCTTGCATGCTTACAGCATGTCCATTCTAGTAATGAGAATGGAAGAGAAGTTATTTGCTCCTGCACTCATAATAAGTTTAATTCATGGGAAAGTTGCTGCAACCTGATACTTTGCCAGTCTTACATTTTGTAATCCCAGACTCCCACAAGAAGTGCTGTCCAGAATCCCGGGATAGGAACCCTACAGGTATGTAGATGGAGAACCCGATTTAGTTGACTTGTGGACACAGCCTTGACTGACAGGGAAGTCTGCCTAGGGGAAACCAAATTTCAGGGTACAGGTTTCAGGATGAGCTTCCCATTGGGCACGTTAAATGCTGAAGGAGGGTTCAACGTGGCTTCATGTAGACCTCTGAGAAGAGATAGGAGGGGCTGCAATGCCTGTGCCTCCCTGCCTCTGCACCTCCTGAGGTGCCACAGCTGCAGGCAGATGGAGCAGTCCTCCCATTTCTGGCATTCAGACCACCATTTCCCAGCAGTTTCTGGTCTAATGAGTGTTAGACAAAAGATTCAGCTGCCCAAGGGCTGGTGGCAAAAACAGGGACATCAGCAGCCTAAATACTCACCAGGCTCCTTTTATAGCCAGTAGAGATTGAGAAAATGTAGTCAGGGAAATTCAGGGAGTGATTCATCTTGGCCCAGACAGGAGTGTCCACCAGCAGATACAAAAAGCAAACTGTCTGCCAAAAGGGCAGGCCAGCAGAAACAATGCTTGTCCTCACAGCCTCTACATAACTTGTGTAGCTACTGCATAAAGATGTAATTATGTTTCTTCTCAGATTTCTGTTTAATTTCGCAAAGAGGGCCCCAGCAGCTAAATTGGGTAACAGTGATGAAACAGATCAGACCTTACTCTTTACATCCAGGCTGCATTCCCAGCTTTGAAAATGTAAATTGAACACACCTCAGCACAGGGACATCCCTCTGCCCCTGCAGACAGTGTACACATAGGATTCTGCCACATTGATAGAGCACTGAAACTGCACCAGGGTGTTGGGTAAGGTCTAGGAAACTATGGTACAGTCACCACTTTAATTTTTTAGGAATTTCATAACCTGGGGGAAAAAAACGAGTGGGAAATCATAGAATCCTAAATGTTGGAAAAGCCCTCTTAAGATACGCAGAGTTCAATCTTTAACCCAGAACCACCACAATCACCACTAAACCATGTCCCTAAGTGCCACATAGGCAGTTTTTGAAGTCTTAAACAATGTAGATTGCACTGCTTCACTGGGCAGTCTGTTCTAATGCCTGATCACCCTTTCAATGAACAGTCTCTAATATCCTATCTGAACCTCCCCTGGCCATTTCCTCTTGTCCTGTCACATGTTATATGGGAGAAGAGATAGACCCCTACCTTTATACAATCTCCTTTCAGGTAGTTATAGAGTGACGAGCTCCCCTCCTCAGTCTCCTCTTCTCCAGGCTGAACAACCCCAGCTCTCTGAGCCACTCCTTGCAAGACTTGTGCTCTAGGCCCTTCACTAGCTCTGTTATCCTTCTCTGGACTCATTCCAGCACCTCACTTTCTTTCTTGTAGTGGGGGGGGGGAGTCCAGAACTGGACACAGCATTCAAGGTGTGGCCTCACCAGTGATAAATACAGGTGGATGATCACTGTCCTGGTTCTGCTGGCTACACTATTGCTGACAGAAGCCAGGATATCGCTGGCCTTTTTGGTCACCTGGGCACACTGCTGGCCCACATTCAGCAGCTGCTGACCAGGACCCCCAAGTCCTTTTCTGCCAGGTAGCTTTCTATCCACCCATATTTTCCAAATGAATTATCCCTATCAGAATCTATTGCCATTATTTTTTTCACTTTCTTTCTTTATTGAGCATATCTAGACATAGTCCAATATTTGGAAATTCAGATTTGGCCATAAGCCCATCTCACTTTGCAATGTGCCTTGGATATCCTGGGAAAGATACGAGGGCATTTTCATGGCAGATTCTCAAATACTGCCTTAAAGACCTGCTGGAAGAGCCCTTTGCCTCTCTCCATTGGTGAAGCACAGCTTTGACTTCACCCAAGAAGAGCCATCACTCACACCACCTCTCCAACTCTCCTCCAGGCTAGTGCCTGGGGGCTTTTCCCACTCATCCACAAGGCCCACAGTAAAGGTACAAACACAAAGAGAGCAGAATAACACTCATAAAAGATTGGGAAGAAAAATGAGTAAGAGGTGAAGTAATCGGGGAGTGACTAAGAACTACTTTACAAATAAGCAGGCAGAAGGTGCTGGACACAGATTCTGGGGTCCAGACCACCTGAAAGCCATCAGAACTCTACCCTTTTGATATGTTTCAGCTTTGCAAAGGTGTAGGCTCAGAGCATCTTCTGCAGAGACTTAAGTAGTGAGCTGTAGAAATAGAAGGAATAAGGCTGGGAGCCAAACTGGGGCATAGAGGGTGCGGAAGGAAGGAGGATAAGGCACTTTGCTACATGACAATTTAGGAATGTCGCTCACAAGGCCTGTTTTTTGTGTTTAGAGTTGCACAAGAGGTTACAGAGCTCATATCTCCAACACCCACTATGCCCAAAAAAACCCTCAACAAAACAGGGAATATGTAAATAACTGGTAGTTGTGTTGCCACAGAATGCCCAGTTTAGAGGGGGTTCCCATGGGCCAGCAGCATTTCAAGAAGAAAGGAAAACACAGTCTCTTTCCAAAAGGCACAACAGTTGAGGGCATTTCCCATGACTCAAAAATAAAAAGCAAACAGAAACCCAAACAAGAACAAATACAAAACCAAACAAAACAACAATGAAACAAACACAACAAAACAAACAAAAATCAGAAAAGAGAAAAAGAAATATACTAAGAAAGTGCTTGACCACAAACATGAAGTAGCCATAGCCATAGTGTGACTGTAGCAAGAAACATGGAGACTGCAGATCAAACTTCAGCTTCAGGTTGGAAAGCCAATGCCATCTGCAAGGCACAGAGATGGAAGGTTACAAGCGGCTCCTGTGGCTGACCTAATATTTGAAAACAAATTATGTAATTTGAAAATATAAGCTCTTTGCGCTTCACCAAAAAGAACAGCGACAAGTACAACTTTAATGCTTTTCTTCTCCCTTTCTATTTTTTGCTACCAGTATATGTAAGAGAAGCAGTGAGGCCAGCTGGGTGGGACAAGAAACCCTTGTCCAGACACTGTATTTGTGCTCACAGAGAAAATCCTTACCAACCCTTTCCAGATCCAGTCTTACAATCTGCTAATGTCAGCTTTTGGGAACGTCTGTTCACTTCTGTATAGTCCTCATGCTCACTTAAAAAACCAAAAGTAATAAAAATGAATTTTTTTCACCCATCTCCCATAAACACCCAAATTACTTCCTCTAAGAGAGAGAGTTGCTTCCACACAATCAATAGTGGTTTTCAGTTGCACGTGGTACTACCTGCATAGGCAAGAAGAGTTCAGCAAAAGGTGGCAATGATGAGCACAGCCTGCCTGATGCATGGAAAACTATACATCCCTGAAAAGCCATGAGGCAGCTTTCCTTGGCTCAGCCGAATCAGCACGTAAATTTCACTTGGATAAATGAGGCAATGGCACAGGCAGGGTATATCACTTCAGATTTTGGGACAGAATGTCATCTGGATAAAGCCATCTTGGATTAGTCTGCTACTGGGCACACTCCAGCACTGATACCTTGCTCGATGGGACATTAGTATTTGCCTACTGCACAGGAAGCCAGCTGTTTGCATATGAGATGGAAGGAATAATCCTGCTTTACTTTATAAATTGCATTCCTTATCCTAATTAAAGAGGAGGAATGAAGCATCACACTAACATGATTATTGGACCTTTCGATGCACTCACTTGAAAAAATAAAATGGCTGCACCAAGAAATACAGAGTCACTGTACTGGTCACTCATTTGCAATCCTGCATCCACATCATGAATAACCACTTTGCTTGCTGGGCTGTGTTATCTCCACAGCTCTACACATACATGCTAATACATCTGCAAAGGTATGGCAGGTGAGCATACTAAATCCTCCTCTCAAATTAATGGAATATAAAAAAAAAGTCTGAGAAATAAAAAATGTTTTTAAAACACCCCCAAAAATTGGGCAGAATTGAAGTGTTTGGCTGTACCAAAACATCCTTCAGAAAAATATAATTTCCTGAATGCTGAGGTTCATTGCAACACAGATGCTGAGCAAAACCGATCACTGACTTTGACACAGGGATATGTCAAAAAGCAGAAGATAGCTGCATTATTCTGCACATGCAAGAACCTCTATTTATTATTTTATTATTATTGTAATGCAGAAGCAGTTGTCCCAGTGCTTATTATTTGGCTGAATGAGCTGAAGTGAGACTCCCCGGGCAGCTGCTGACATAATGAATGATTGTGTGGTGAAGCTCAGAATGTGAATGATGAAGAATTTTGAAAGGCTCTGGAATTTGTGAATAACAAAAGTAGCTACAGTCCCCAAAATCTCACCATTTGTTCTCAGCAACAAAGGAAGACTCAAAGGCCTTTGTTTAACAAAATGATTCAAACACAGGATAGGAAAGGAATTAAGGGTTATCTCTACTGGCATAATACAGCAAGCAAATTGTGTCCCCAAGTAGGAAGAGTTATGAATGTGTTCTGTCGAACATATTGTTAACTGAATTACTACGTTACTGTTTCTTTTATCCCTTTTCCAGTAGCGTTACCATGTTTCCTATGTCAGTAATTCTCAAGGTCTTAAGGCCTTTCAGCCCAGACTCTGCAAAAGGAGAGCTGCTTATTCCACGGGAGGCTGGCTCTGGTCCTCCAATGTGCAAAGGGGAAGCATCTGACCATACAACGCCATTTTATCTCAGGATTTCCATTATGATACCTTGCGATATCTCACTTCTTCAGTAGTATTAAAAGAGACCACAGTTACAATTCTCTGAAATAAATACTCAGTTTTTATTAAAAGAAAAAGGAATCACAACGCTGTTGCTCATCTCCAGAATGGGACAAGAGCTTGATGGTGCAAGGCACTGGATGATCATGGGAAAGAAACAGGCATGCACCAAAGTGGCTGCCTTTCCCCTCAAGGGGTTATTTCTCCTTCCAGTTTTGGAGCACTTACAGTGGGGGATTACATATGAACTCAGTGAAAGACGACTGAACCTGATGAAGATTCATGCCACACTGACAAGTGCTATCCAAACAAATATAAATTCAATTAAAAGAGTCTGTTGTGTGAGCAATAAACTGAGAAGTGCGCTGGATCAAGGAGTAGAAAGCCAGCTCACCCGTGAAGGTTGTCAAGCATGAGAAATTAGACAGCAGACACAAACAACGCTGATGGTGAACCCAAAGGCAGACACCATAAATCAGGATGGCACTCCTGGGCAAGGGGAGGAGGAACCAACACTCACTGAGGGACAAATCTGGCTTTGCTCACTGCTCCCCTTATTTGGGACCCTCAGCTGAGGTGAGGGTTTAACATCCCACAGGCTCCACTGCTCAATGGAGGAGCTGTAAAAAAGCCCTGGTTGTGACACACACTTGCAGGGATAAGCCTCAAGGACTCCTGTGCAGGATGATTATGCTGGTTATCTTTCTTAGCATCTAGGCATTCATTTTATTAAACCATGCATTTCCTACTGCAGCAGCCAAAGTCAATACTACCTATGGTGTCTCTTTTGCCAATTGCTATAATGCTGTGGCTGCAAGCAGTGCAATAAAACCTGCTTGTGCTACCCCGACTGCCTCCAGTCAATGCAAATTTGGCAATCTTTTCCTTTCAAAGGAACCAGACTTTCACCTTGGGATGCTACTTAGACCCGGAAAAAATAAGTCACCCTGATGTTAATTTCTACAGGTGCCTCATCAGCTTATCCTGTCTCAGTGAGGAAATACTGATTAGACTACTCTAAAAATGCAGCATAAACTTATGGCTAAAGAGCATCTTCAGTTCCTGGCCTCTTTCAGTCCCCTTAGTAGTAGTAGTATGACTTAGAGAACAAGAGGGATTCATCAGCATCCTTACAAAGACTTCAGTGCACCTATGCTGATATTGGGTGCTAGATATTATTGCTGAAATATGTTTTTTAATGAATGCTGAAATTAGCACTAAATATACCAATTCCAGGAGCTGTGCCAGAAATAAAAAAAAAAAAAAGAAAAAACCCCATGTGATTCATGATAAAAAAATAGTAAGATATGACAGCAACATTGAGAAGTTGCCTAGAGAACATAAGGTGAAGAAATCTGCTATCAAATTGTCATGCCCGAGATGAAATAAAGCCCCTACAAAACAATGCAGGCCTGAAGAGGCTGGAGAGGCAAGCTTTCCGAGTAGTGGCACCTCCTGAAATACGGTTTAACACCTGTTATTAATCCTGCTGCCTGGCACATTTACACCATTACTTCTTCCGTCTCAGCTACAAATTCCGAAGATCACACCTGAGCCTGACATTAACCCATGGAAACACAGCAGCCAGAGTTCAACCCGTCCTGCGCCCTCAAAGGGAAGCCTGCTATCCACCTTTGTGTTCTGGTAATGAAAACTCCTAATTCCAATCCCAGACCTATTGTCCCTCCCTCTCAAACCCATTTTAGCCTTTTGCCTTCACCAGTGGTAATTTATGAATAAAGATACACGGCATGGTAGTGACTGTATTCTAGCTGCTGATTTCCACAGCTCTTATGTATTGACCCTCCAAAAAGATATGTGGGTTCCCCAATGGAGGAAGACATTTTTCACTATTTGCTTTCTAATATTGCCAGAATGCTAAGTAACAACACTAAATATACTGAAAATAGAAGAATCTGACAGAAAGCAAACGAGTAAAACATGGAAGCAGATGCCTCCCAACAGAGCCGCTCCTCCCAGCTCAAAATTCTGCATTTATTAGGGCTTTCTGCACTGTCAAGAGTTTGGCACTAGCATCGCTTTGTCCACACTATCACTTTAAGCTCTTGTCACATATCACAATTTAGCAAACACTTCAATGTGCTGGAGCAAAAACATCTTTCCATTTGGTTCTGCCACGTCTAAAACAAAGACCTTAACAGCTCATCCAACAAGAGCATCACAATCTTCAAACCATGACTGCCTCAAAAGCCCTTTGACATTCTCAGAGGAAATGCTGTATAAGAAGAAAGCACTGTGGTTACACTGTATTGAAAAGTGTGTCTGCTCTTATCATTTCAGCACCTTCAGAATCCCATCTGCAGAGTGAGACCAACAGGAAGATGGAGTGCCTGTCCCAAAGAGCATCCGACCAATGAGAAAGAGAAGAAGGTAGCAGAACCAGTGGCAGCTTGGAGAAAAAGAAAAGTTGGGTACTTGGGTACTGGTGTCTGCAGTGCATCATTAGGCAAGAATGTTCATGTGCCTTTCCCAGCATCACCCTGCCCTCATCCTGCCAGCATACAAAAACTGGGTTTAGACCCTGAATTTTTCATCTCCCTCTGATCTCAGTGATCATTAATGTGTGGACAATAAGCTCAGCCCTTATGTCCCCACTGCTGTGCCCTGCAAATGACCTTTAATTGGCAAGGGAAACAATGGGAAACAAGAGCCGATTCAGAGCCGCTCCTGCCATCCATGTCACTTCTTATTTACACTTGTCAAAGCACAATCACCATTTTTCTGGGGACAAAAAAAAAAAAAACCCAACAAAATTTCTGAATTTACTTTGTTGGGGCTCCATAGCAAGATGAGACAGGTTTGGGCAAAAATAAGCTCCAGTTGATCTATGTACTGCAGCACACAGGCACAGTGCCCATGGGGCAGAGGGGGAAACAGATGCTCGGCATGAAGAATACCCTGGCATATCATTTTATTTCTTAGCGGCATCCAAGGATGGTAATTTTACTTTATGCAATAGAAGTCTATTAAATTTTCTGCTGCAAGTTCAAACTCTCCCCATAGTCTTCGGGAGCACTAAAAAAAGGAAAATCTCACTGATTTTCCCATCTTTCTTCTCAAATTTTGCGACAAAGTAAAAACTAGCAACAATATGAACTCTGCTCCCTGCTGAAAACTCTACTGCACTACCTTGTGTCAGAAGCCCTGTTTCCCAAGTCCCCTGGTCCTTTCTAGATCTACTCCTCTATCACCACTAGACACTTTTCCTTCCCTCCCTCCATACCTCATGTTGCAGACATGCCACCCAATTTAATAAATACCAAAATTCAGCTAAGTGGTGGCCTTGCATAATCTAACCTTACCACTCTGTGACTGCATCTCCCTTAGAACAGCCATAGGCTAAATGAATACAAAGGAGCCAACTTCCCTCTGAGAGAAGCAGCACCTTTTCCATGGCCCAATCACCATTTTATTAGGCTGGCTGCACATTTTGAGATTTTGTACCCACTCTGAAAAACTGCAACATTTGTTCACACATAAAACTTTCCCAGAAGTAATACAATGCTAAATTAGCTATCATTTCTTCAAGTGGGTTGTTTTTCTTTTCTGCTGATGATTTTTATGCTCTTGGTGCACATTAAAGGTAGCCTCACCAGACAGGTATAGTGCATTAAAATGGAAATGTCAATATGGTGAAACAGTATGTGTCACATTAAACAACATCATTATGTGTATTTATACTCCAGGAGGCAATGACCACAAGATGCAAAGCAACAGCAACTTTATCTGGACATTAATAAAAACTTGTACTTCTAGCAAGTCAGGTATCACGGCAATGTGCTGCATAAGACCTATTATTGGCAGCAAGAATGGTCATTTATAAAAATGTTATATTTAGAATTGCATGTTATATTTACACAGTAGGCCAAGAAGAGAAATTCTGGAAATATTTTTTGCCTTAAAACATGAATGTTTAAAGTTGCTCAGTTTGTATATATACATGCTGAATGCTTTTTAAATTTTCAAGATTCTTATCATAATGACATCTCAGCTATGAACATTTGGGACTTGAAAATTATCAAGTGAACATTCCTTTTCTGCATGTCTCCTCAAGCACCCATCAAAAATGTCACCCTGGAGATCACAGTGGTGTCAGTCCATGCACAGCTCCAAGGTACAAAGCATCTAGGTAATTTCCCAGCATAGAGCACTAAGTATTTCACTTGTAGCTGACCTAAATACCTGCATTTCTAGACTATTTTCTCTCTGGACACAAATTATTCCTGCTTAAGGCATTAAAAAGCAGACTTCTATAACTCAGTGTTAGTCATCTGAGCTTAAAATTCAAGGAATTACAATTTTGTTCAACACACAAAAACTCCGTTCAAACTGGGGGCTTGAACGGCCGAGTTTAAACGGGAAATGTCACAACCTTTCAGATCTCCAAAGGAGGGCAGGGTTTATTTAAGCCTTCACCAGTACTGACTAGCTCTGCCACCACTAGGAGGGGAAAAAAGTACAGCATTATTTCCCAGGTGGCCCTGAAAACCAAAGTCCTTGCTCAGTGCCAAGTTTTTTGCTTGGAGCTGGTACAGCAGCAATGACCTTAAAATCTTGTTTCTTTGATCTTCCTTTACCAAGACTGCTCACCCACACGGCATCATTAGCCAGCAATTAAGCTGACTGGCCAGGGGAGCAAGCCTTCCCTGCCCCTCACATCCTCCCCATCCTCCTGACTCATGGTACAGTTTGGAGCATATCCTAAGTATCAGCTCTGTTTGCCCAGCAGAGGAAAGAGGTTACCAACAAGCTTCACAGGGAGGTTCTGCTCAAGAGTTCAACATGCTTCAGATCACAGCATTTCCCTCTAATGCCTCCATAATTTCCTATTTTTCTCAGAGACTGCAGGCTGTGAAATCTCAATGACATTCATCTTGTCCACACGTAGGAACAAAAATATCTAAAGGAAAACAGAATTATTTTATTGCAAGGCTGTGTGAAGAGATTCAAAAGGGACCTCTGTTGCACAAGGAGACTCAAGTCCAGCTTAACTAGCTTTTCATTTACTTTCATGAGCAATGTAAACAAAAACATGTCATGCTACTAAGAAATCCCCGTCTTGCAATATTTTACTTTGATATTAGTAAATGAATGAAACTTTAAAAAGGAGAAATTGCATGATCTAGTAGGTAGAATATTTAACAGGGAAATAAAATTCTCAGAGAACTTCTTCACACACAGACAATGATGACCAGGTGCCTTAATGGGGGGAGACGCTCAGGGATGTGTGCATCACTTTCTAACTCGAGCACCAGCAAAATGCTTACTAGAAAGCAGAGGCGACTGAAAATCAGTGAGAAGACGGTGGCAGCATTTTTAAGTGTTTTATTAACCCCTGATGAAGAATAGATCAAGAGACACTTTCTCCTTTTTTTTTTTGCTCCTTGTACCTCAAGCCTTGAGAAGGGCGAGAGTCCCCAGTTTCCACTCATCCAGCTCAAGTAATTATTCTATAAACTGCACAGGGCTCTTGTAACACTTAACAATCACACTTTCCACCACCAGCACCACATGACTTTAATGTTACAATGATAGCCACAATTTCCATAGCTCAGGGAGTGCACAGCCAAGTGGGAAGGGAGCCAGGGCACCTGCATGACTCGGCATATCACCTTGCCCCAGGTCTACACCTTTAAGGCAACGTAACAGGAAGAATTCTATGTCAAAAATTCGGAGGTGCTCAGCTGTGACAGCAAAGAGGGTCAAAACATTCAAGCAGCCAGTAAAATGCTCCTCCTATATCCAGGGATGCTGAATTTTCTGTTTCAGAATAATAGTACTTCCTCATCAGTTTTAAGTTAAATTTTCTGTAGACACTTCATAAGTGATGTCAGGCCATTCAGAAACATGAATTAAACACTGAACTAAAATTGATAAATAATTATTATTCTAAATTGTAACTAATTAGACATTATGACAGCAATCATACAACCGCTACTAAATCACAACAAACCCATCTTCCTAAAAATTGGCCACGGCATGGACAAGCAATGAACAGCTGTCCGTGTTTCCATTTTTAGCAATAAATTTTTAACAGGATTTTTCTCACAAAAATATCACCATCTACTATCTGAAAGGGAAGCAGCTTCAAACCTGATACATGCCAAAATTCAGGTGTCCAGCTCTCCCTACAGTAAACTAGATGATAATAATAAGAACAGGGCCAACTGATACTCAAATTATTCATAAAAGAGGACCATATTTAAACTGAAGAGCTGCATTACTTCTTAGTAGGGAAAACTACAAGTTGAATTGCATCATTTATCCATCAAGATGGCTAGTGTAAATGCAAAATATATGAAAATATTGCACTTCATTTGGTCATGGAGACAAATAAGAAATGTTTACCTGCACAGCAAGCATATTTTTACAGACTGTTCCAGCACCATCCTGATGATGCATAACACAAGGGTTTAGAAAACTACAGACCTCAGCAAAGATTTATTGTATCAGCACTTGGGGAGTAGAGTGCCATGCAAGTTTAACAGCAAAAATGAAAAGCCACTTTGGTGAAAGTATCCCTATCTCCAAATGGAGCAGGAAGCACAGCTGGTGATCTGCCAAGGCCACCAACTCCTCCTTTCGCCCAAAGTAATGACAACCAGAAGAATCATTGGAAAGGTCAAAAGCAACCTCACTCAATAAAGCTCATGTCGCTACAGGCAAGGTACCACTACATCAAAATTAACAGATTGATTCCAAATTCTCCCTGCTGTAGAAAGCTGGAGAAATGGCCAGTGATACTTTTTGAGACAAGAGCCTGGTTCAGCTAAAACCATATCCATTCTCAGGAAAGATCTCAGGTCCATGCTCAGATCGAGAGCTTTACAGTAGGGAATGAAGAATTGAAGCCAGCCCCCAAGGGACATCTTATCCTTGGCTGCCAGGGCAACACAGATGTCATGAACTCATCACCCACCTTAGCAATAAATGCAATAATCGCCCTTGAGAATTTACACCAGCTTGGGATCAATTCAGACACCAGAACAGGCATCCACTTTGTTTTCTTAATCCAGCATGTAATTCAGCCTTTGCCAATATGGCTTTATTTTCATATTAAACTCAATGGCATTTTGCTACTTTAAAACACGTTTACACTATCAATTGAGATTTCAAAGAAATCGAGACTGATGCCACCAGACTCTCTGGAAGATAAACCAGAGGTGCTATAAAAATCTCTCATTGAACAATTACTTGAGACTTAAAAATAGTTAAGAGAGAAATCAGGACCCTCAAGTGCACCAGCAAACAGCCTCTCTGAAGAGATGACAGCAGCATCCCACATATCCCACAGTGAAACATCAAGCCAGCAAATCCTTCCTAAACTAATTGTGACTGTTTCCAACTTCAGAGTCTGTTCTTTGGGGCTGTCAGGACTCCTTACCCAAACTTCAAAGCTGCAAGACCTCAGAAATGTTCTGTTGGGTTTACACTGGCCAGCAAACCTAATATATTGGGTTGATACTGGCCAGCAGCCCATGGATTCTCACACCTGGCCAACAGACTCCTGCAAAAGCTGGGCTTTGCTCCAGAAGCTGCAATCTTTACAACCATTTCAAAGAAAGTATTTAACTCTCTGAATGCTCTCCCCTTTGAAGAAACCTCGTGCAGGGGCTGGAGAGGTCTGGAGGATCTCTGAGGGACCAGTGAGAGAGGGGATAAGTGTGTATGTTTGTTTAGGAGGGTTACGTTATCTCTTCTACATCACGCTGCTTTTAAAGGCAGGAAAAATTGCTCAGAAATGCTTTCAGAAAGAAGCAAAGAAAAGGTTTTGAGTGGAGAAGAGCTAAATTTAGCAGGTAAATCCCCAAAGCAGGCTAGCTGGCAGCAGTATCCAGAAAACAAGCCCTTAATTCCAAAATTTAAGGTGTAATGATTATTTAAATATTCCTAGAAGTAAAGCAGGCTCTCTAGATTGATTTTTTTTCACTTTCTTTTCAGCTTGTTCCAGAATTTATTATTACAAATTTCTTTTAACTGCCAACCATCAGGAAATTTTGGACCCCCTCTGGATGTAGCACATGAAGCCAATGGCAATATCTCGTCTATACACCTCTATACCAGGGAAGCAGTGCTTTAGAAATACTTTTACAGGCACTCAGAACCTTCTAGTAAGTTCAAAACTTTTGTCACACCGAGGCTGTGTTTCAAAGTGATGGTGCAAGCCAGGGTTGGAACATGCCTAGCTGTAACCCTGCCTTAAGCTATCCCAATGAACTCCAAAGGAAGATTAATGGAGGTGGAAAATAATAGTCATGCTCTGTACCACTACTTACTAAGAGCTAGTACTCGGCCATACTTCTCTGAATGCTCTAACATTAGAGGCAGAGTTTCCAAAGACTCATCTCCCATCCAGCCTATCTTCAATGATTTCATGGACCCTGTCAGCAGCCAGGGATGCTGGCTGTATGCAGAAAGCAGACAGGAGAGGACAAATGAGGATTGTTTTAGGAAAGAATAATTTTCACCCAACATAACTCTTAAGCAGAAAACATTCCAGATACAAGGCACCATCCTGCCTTCCAAGAGTACGTACAGCATTTCTCCAAGGAAACCCTTCTCAAACACATTGCTGTGAGATTTATTGCTGTTCCTGCCCCAAATGTATGGGTTCATGCAAATAAAAATTAAAAGGAGGAGGAAAACAACAACAACAACAAAACAACTAAAAAAGGAATGGAAAAAATCCACGTCAAGATTGCAGCTTCATCTGAAACTCAAATCAGAGATTTTCCTGCATGCAGGGCTTTGCAGACACATACCTTGACCCGGACAACCAAGAGCAGCCAAGCTGGAGGCAGGATCAGCCTTTCACAGCCAGCAGGTTGCGACCAGCCCTCCACAAGAGCCTTGGATCAATCTGAGTGTGAATTTATTTTGAAAGTCAAATAAGAATTGATCTGCCTGCTTGCCTAAGGAGTTATAATACATGCTGTATTAACAGTAAAATGCTTTTCTTCTGCTCAGTCTTTGTAATTAAGATTTCTGTATCACTTTAGGGAAAAGCAGCTTCTAATGTATTGCTTCACTTTCAGAAACATGAAGGGCCTCCATGGTTTCTTCTATGAAATAGAAAAGGCAGTGAAAAATGATCTTGAGACAAAGGAAGTGGACTTTAAGTTGTTTTAAATAGGAAACCTGCAATCATTTCAGATTATCAGCAGCGCCTAAGCAACTTAGTAAAAGAAATTCCCACAGCTTCCACTGGTTAGTCTGCCTTCAAAGCTGTTAAATATGATTTTCAGTTGTCCTCCAATGATGTAAGCACACAAATCCCACTGACTACATTGTAAAGTGCCCTAAGTGCTACCAGAAAGAGTTTTAAAAGGTGTTGTACTGAAATCAACAGGAATTAGCCACAGACCTTCAAAAATATTACCCAAAGAAAATGCAGAACTGAACTTTCATGTTATTTAAAGGAGGTGTTTTTTCAATACTCATAAATTACTGCCTCTTTCAGTTCCTATCATTTAATGGATGAGAAAAAAAAAAGAGAGAGATGGAAAAAATAAGAAAAACTGAAAACACCCACATTTCTCTTTTTATTGCAATGGTCTTCTTTGCCTTACTCATTTTCAGAATGACAATGAAAGTAACTCAGAAGCAGAAAGACGAAGCAATAAAAAGGTTGAAAAACCTCACTAAGACACTTAGCAAAGTATCTAAATTTATAATTTCAGCTAACTTTTTCACTCCCATATTCCAGAGTTTTCTTTCTCGATATCATTAATACAGAAAACCCACAAATATAAGTACCTCCTCACTGGAACAACTTTTTCCATAGCCACTAAAGAAGGAAAGGAAACATCTATTTCAGAAGAGCTTGGATTTTTTCTTTGAGATAAAAAGAATGGTATCTATGCAAGACTTTGTCATAACCTATAGTGTTTAAATGAGGGGTTTTGTCTCTGACTAAGAGGATTTAAATACCTGGCTGGGCAGCACAAGTCTGTGGCTCTACAGAGGGCTGAAAATCAGTCTGTGGCATCTACTGAGACCTTCCCAATCTTCAGGACTGTCTGCAAATCCGGCTGAACAACTAACTCCAGCAACAAACGAATACCTCAGTAACTTGTAAGATAAAGTCTTTCAACTACTGGAAAACTGGTTCGGTGATTGTGATGCAAACCACCACCAATTGCAACAGTAAATACAGCGGGGAAGGGGTAGGCTGGGAGGGCTTTGTCTCTCTCTAAAATGGGATGCATTCCTGGCTGAATGCTTGCCCCGTGGATATGTAAGGAGATGAATGCAGGGAGATGAATAAAGTCAACAGCCCAGAAAAGCTCAGCCTAGCTCAGACCAGCACCCACGAGTATCACCCCTGAGTAAACTTGGGAATGGCACAGCCGGGCTGGCACCCAACCTCCTTGGGCTTAGAGCAGTGAAATGCTAGCCTGGGGATGATGGAAACCTACCTACTCTGTGAAAAGTCTGACATTTCAAAATTAAGTGGTATCCGCAGCGAAAGCATGAAATAAATAGTTTACTGAACCAGTTATAAACCTCTCTCCACAGAAAACATGAAATAGGAAGATTTTCCATAAATATTCTGGGTTTAAAAAAACCAACAAGCAAAGCTGTTTTGGAGAAAATGAAAACTGTGTTTTACTGCCAACATTTCTGATTAAACAATTTACTCAAAAACCCTATTTTATGACAAAACAAAATTTAATAACCCTGACATTATTGCAAAACATGTCTTCTGCAAAGATTTTAAAAGCTAGGTAAACTTGTGCTCCATTTTATTCCTTTTAAGGTTAAATCTTTTTCTTTTAAGAGTAAATTGAGGTTCGAAGTCCAAAATTACTGCTTTTAGAATGCAAGAGTACAGTAGTTTCAGATCACAGTCCCTGTACCAATTTGTTCAGATTATTCTTTTTTACTCTAAACACACTGTTTTCAAAACTACCAACACAATATTTTTATGTAGTTATGTTCTGTACTCGACAAGTTCATGGCTCACACAGGAGGACCAATTTGGGAAGAGAGAAAGATAGCGTGTTTTGCTGTGTTAAAATGAAAAGGAGGAAGAGAATTTGCCTCGGTCAGGATTTGTTGCAAGAACCTGCTCCCAGTTAGCAAGGGATATTGCTTTATTTCTTCTTTCCCTTCCAGTACATAAAGCTGCTGAGGGATTTTTTACAAGTCCATATAGGGGGGAATGGCTTTAAGCTGAAAGAAGGTAGATCTAGATTATACATTAGGAAGAAATTATTTACTGTGAGGGTAGTGAAGCACTGGAACAGGCTGCCCAGAGGAGTGGTGGATGTCCCATCCCTGGAATTGATCAAGGCCAGGTTGGATGTGACTCTGAGCAACTCGGTCTAGTGGAGATGTCCTGCTCATGGCAGGGGGTGGCAAAACTAGACGATCTTCAATGTCCTTTCAAATGAAAGCATTCCATGATTCTGTGACATTCAACTTTTCTTGCTTCTTGTGTGCACACACTTTTGGTATGATTTTTTCTTTATAAAGGCAAGTGGCTTTCTCTCTATTTCTTTTCTGCTTTAAGATATTTTTCTGAAGGAAACAGTAAACTTCAAACAGCTGCACCACCACCCAAAAACAGACATATGTTAGTCAGTGCAAGACCACATGGATTAATTACAATACAGCAACTGAGCCATTCTTTTGCAAAGTTATAGGCAAAATACCTAATCGCGAGGCCAACAAAATTTCTGGGGCAAGAGCTCCACATCAGCTTCTTTGCTGGCCCATGCAAAACACTGCTGGGTGTGCAAAATGCAAGACTTTTCCCCATGCAACACATGAGCCTCTGGGCCAGTAAATATGGCTAGCCCAGTGGCTTAATGGTTATAGTCTTACTTTCACCCATGGGTATTTAAATGCAGGGAAAGCATTGTGCTATGCTTGTCAGCTGAGAACAGGAAGGATGAATAAAAGACTTTCTAGCAGAGCTAGGAGGGATCAGCCCCAAAACTACTCAAGGATGTCTCTGAGGCATTGCCCAAGCTGCCAGCCAGGGAACGCACAGAAAGCCAATGCCTTACTAAAGCCACTTGC
This sequence comes from Pithys albifrons albifrons, assembly GCF_047495875.1. NCBI lineage: Eukaryota > Metazoa > Chordata > Aves > Passeriformes > Thamnophilidae > Pithys > Pithys albifrons. Next base: position 18,025,056 of record NC_092462.1, on the reverse strand, counting down.
AATGCCAGCCTGGAGGACACCAAGGCAGGTATTCCTCCCTGTGGAGCACCTCTACATTTGTGCATCCCACACCTGTGCATGCCCTCTGCAAAAGGAACCCCAGCTCGTGGCCACACTAGCAAGGAGAAAGCAGGCAACTCAGCAGCATTCACCTCTCACAAAGAAATCTTATCATCGTCAGTAATTTCCTTAGGATAGATTGCAGCAGAAGCCTAGAGCAAAATTAACTGGATGTTCTGTCAAAGCCATTAGGCCAGAACTGAACTCAAAGAAAATTATGTTCACTGATGCCTTCATATTTACTTTAAAATGCAGTCATTTTGACAGGTTCATGAGGTAGAAGATCTCATTTTATGAAGGTCTTAAGGGACAAGCAGAGAGGAAATATAGCACGCTGCTGTCGCAGTCAGCAAAATGATCACAAAATTACTTTAAAACTGACTTTCAAAACTACAAATTCAGTTATTTTGAGTAATTTTAGCCTTTTAAAAAGATACATGGTGCTTCAGGTTGACCAAAAAAGAAACAAACTTGATAAGTATGATTGGGACAATTTTCCTTCCTTGTAAAATAATGTTTCTGCACATAACCACCTTCATCTGCTTCAATTCAAGAGTGACTTGAGGAACACAGTCTACCAACCAGACAACACAGCAGACTTCATTTGCAGTCAAGCCACAAACTTTGCCTATCTCAGAGTCTTCATATGGAAGAAAATCCCAGGAAAACCTTCTCTCAATGCGGTGAGTGCTATGTCCTCCACCCCCTCAGCAGAGCACTACAGGCACATGACTTGGGGTGCTACCTACCATCAACACTATGGATGTGTAATAATACTATAAAGCATAAAACATCTAAATGACAAGAAGGAACTGGCATAACTTTTCTCTAACTTGAAAAAAAAGCAGTTTTGCAGTGTCAGTAAAAAACAGGAGTGATGCTTGGCCACAGCATCAGCTGCATCCCTGTATAATGCAGGACACCTAAAAGCCACTGTGCCTCACTCCAGAAAATGAGCTGTCTGCCCAAAAGGCTGCAAAGGCTCTCACCAAACTCAAAATTCACCCCAAAATCTTGTTAGGATTCACTGAGGACCAGCCAAGGTCTCCTTCACCTCCTTATTAATAGTTTCCATCCAAAATGAGCAAGACATCTACATTTCCAAAATATTCAATCCTCCACATGTAATTACTTGCCTGGTTGACATCAAAGTTTTGCACCAGCCCCTTTTTTGAGATGATGTGGTGCAAAAATACCAACAACCAGCACCAGGGAGCAGCATGATTGGCAGAATTCTTCTGCAAAAGAACCTTGCCACTAATGCCAGGATGGAGCTTTGGAAAGGCTCATCTTCCCTGTGGAGCCAATGCTCCTCCAAAAGTGTTTCCCATACAGCAGAGTGGGAAGTACAGTTTACGGCCAAACACACAAACACGGGCTTACAGAAAGGTATTAAGAGTAGCTGCACTGGATATGTCTACTCTGCAATTCCAGTACCATTAGAAAATATTTTGGTGCAATACCAGTTCCCTGGCTACAATTACTGCATTCCCCAGCCCTAAAATTACCATAGAACTCAAAGTCTTGTTTGTATGCAGGTGCTGTGCTAGGGTCCCACAAAAATCAGGCTGACCTGTGCTGAGCCTTTCCACACAGACACTACTCCTGCAGAAAACCTTGCTATAAGCACAACTGGGTGCACACATGATCAATGAAAAAAAGAAGAGGCTTTTATTTTTTTAAAAAATTGTGCCTATTTCCACTCTCAATGCTTAAAAGGCAATGGTCTTAAAATTAAAAAGTAACAAAAGTCCACTTTTTTCCCCGCTATATTTATATTACTTTCTTAGCTTCTACGTCCATCAGACTTTAATTTCATTTTCTACTCTTTGCATATTTCTGCAGCCATTTCTAAATAAATCCTTTGCTCCATGTAGTCTCAAATACAAACAAATAAATAAATAAACAGCAACAAAAAACCCTCAGGAATTTAAAGGAAGGGAAATTAAGGAATTTAATTTTAACCCCATTGTGATGGCTAGCATCAAGTAAGAATAACCCAACTAACACTGCCACAGCAATACTGCCCAACTGCTGATTGCAGTTAATGCATTACATCTCTTAAGAAGGTCTACTTTTTTTGGTCTGTCCAGAATATTTTCCCTTCCTCATGCCCTTTCAAGGAAAACACTCCAACATTACAAGCTGAGGATTTACCTTGGGAGCCTAGGGATGAGGCTAGAGAGTTGCATTGCCTGGGTCACCCATGGCTTGCCATGACAGCCAGAGCCACCATCTAACCAAGGCCAGGAAAGGCTGAGGGGGAACAGGAGCCAAGGGTCCCCAGCCCAGCCAGGGAACAGACAGCAGAGATGTTGCTGGTTTATGTTGGAAGAAAGAAGGAGCTATCATTTCTGCAAGCCCCAGCAAGCCCAGGAATTTAAATCCCTTCCTGGAAATCCACAGCACACCACCCTGCACTGCCCCAACGTCAAGGACAACCTCAATTAAATAGGGATGAAATAATTAGGCAAAACACATCTTGTAAAATTATCAAAGAACATCTGATATCTGAAGTGCATAACATTACAATAACTGCAACATCTGCATAACCTGTCAGAAGCAATAGAAATAAATGAATGTTGCCAATATTAATGCTGAAGTTTTCTTTAGGCCCATTAAAATCACCATTGCCTCAGATCCAGAGAGGAGAAAGGTAGTGTAAGACATCTGTGCTGATTACAAGGAAGAGGAGTCTGGTCAAGCTGGTAGATACAGTCTTTCAAGCACACAGAGTGCTCCAAAAAAGCTATTATTTCTGGACAAAAAGGAGGAGGAGGATTGGACTGGAGCAAGAAGCTCAAAACAAACTGAGAAAGAAAACAATTCTCAAATCTGCATTTCCATTTTAAACAAAACTAAACCCCTTCTCCCCCCTAAAAATGTTAGAAATCACATTTTTTAAAAAAATATAAGTACGTAGGAATGTGGTTCACCATAAAGACATGACCTGGCAAAAAATAAAAACAAAAAGGAAACTCAATGCAAAGCTTGTGGTCAGAACAGACAGTACTTAGTTTTGTTCTAATTAAGATTGACTTTAATGGATAAATGTTGGGTTTGGCATTCTGTCTCCAGTCCAGAAACAGACACTTAAAATTTCTGACTAACACTGGCATTTCAAATTGCCCAGAACGTGATACTATCTCAAGTTATCACCCTGGGACTTGCAAAGCAAACACGCAAATTCAGGATTTTTACAGGGAAGACTATGTCCCGGGAAGAGAAACCTACCTGTTCTGGTAGGTTTTGCTCATACATAGATTTTGCAAACACATAAATGCAATACACATATCCAGGAGTGTAAACAGTATGTTGATCATTACAAGCTGGTAAAGTGGAAAGCATGTAAGAGTATGCTTGTATATATGTATGTGCACATATGGGTATAGCAGTACACAGACAAATACATAATCATATATACATGCTCTGCCTAATGAGTATAGGCACTAAGGTATCAAGTAAAGGGCCAGCTTCACATCCCAAGCACCCTCCAAGTACTGAAGGCGGGGTGGGAATGCCGCTGCTCTTCCCAGTTGAAGTGAGCACCGCAAGGGGCTCCTGCTGAGCACAGAAAATCCATTCTCCAAGTGCTGCATTTTGATGAACGCTGAACAACACTGGAAAAAATATGGTCAGCCAGGAGCACAGACCAGGGGGCTCGATGAATTGGATGGCCCCTCCCTCTTGCCCTGAAGCAAAACACCGGTTGTAATGTCCCACACTGGGATCGGAGCTGACCTCCCTTCTAGCAGTGCACTGAAGCACAGAGTTGTTAGTCATAAAATTTTCGCTCCATCAAAGGAGTCAAACACAGGTAACTCCTCTCACCGATAAAAGCACCCAAAAATGGCTTTTTTGAGATGGCTGCAGCCATATATTAGGAATGGCTGCAGCCCCATGAGACTGCCACAGCTGCACCTGTCTGCAAAGCAGACACCCCCACAGCTCTATACAGGATACACCTAAAGCTAAGCTCCTGCATGGGAGCTTATAAAACTGCAAAGGGAAGAAAAGCCCAGCAGAACAGGTGTGATCCAAGAGGTGTGCCTTCATTTCTGTGATTCTTCTCCACAGACAGGATCTTGACTTATACAAAATAAAATGAACCAGAGAGAGGAAGGGGCAAAAGAAGCTTTACACTGCCAAAAGTAAGCCAGGTAACACAAATAACCCAGCTTTCACATTAAAAATTGTCATTTTTTTTCCAGGGTTCAGCTCTTTGCAGGGATTCAACTGCACTGCTCCTTTTGCAGCCAGCAGCAGGCAGCTTGCTCACTAGCTCTCAGAAGTAAATTGGTTTGCTCCTCGGGGCAAAAGCAGGTTCCCTTATGAAGAAATCCCCAGGACTCAGCTTTTAAGGATTATTTTCTGTACTGGAACTGTTTATTATCTAAATAAATTTCAAGTGGCTACACATCCATCCTCCCTCAGATGATCTAACTAATATTTCCACCTGCAACTTGGGGCACATGTGTGGCAAATGAGCTTGACAAAAGTCACCATCCAGTGTTTTATAGTTAACACTCCTGATGTAATTTGTGCCATTGCCAAGCTCTTCTTTTTAATAATGCATCTACCATTTGATGCTGTGAGGATTTTCTAGCATGTAATTAAGTCCAGGGAACTCTTTCAGGCTGCACTAGGTTGAAACTGATACATTGCTATGTAAAGTCTAGCATGTAGGTTATATAGTTGGTGGGTATATATAAATACATATATGCATGTAACATCTTCATTCCTTCGCACATCCATGCCTTCTGAACATATTATTAATAGCAGCAGATCTTGGAGTGCTGTATACGTAGGAACACTGTTGATGTAACATTTTGCATGTTTATTCTCAATGGATATTTGTGATTAACTCTGCAGGGCATATCTTTTGTATTTCTGTTGAGAAAATATTATTAAATGGAAATAGCAGCACTACTTGCAGGTGGCCTGCAGATTTCATGTCCTGTTAAAAAGTTAGTTACAAATCAATCTGGAAAACAGGATAGGAAGGACAAGTTTTAGTAATTTAATTAGAGCTCTAATACAACACACTCCTCCTTTTGAAGTTCTCTTTTCTACGCAGCTTGCTGATATTGGAGGACAGTAAAGACCAGAGACTGCAAAATCACTTATAAAAATCCCACTGAATTCTGTGAGGTCAGTAACTCTCCTGTGATCTGGGCAGCAAAATATTTGATTCCTGTCAATTGCAAACATGACCCTGGATACACAGAAATGTTTCTCCATATAATTTTTGTTAAGAATTTGTGAGAAATTACTTCACTGTGTCAAAATTTAATTACCAAAATGTCACTTACAAACACTGCAGTTAATTATGTTGCAAAGAATAAAATCACAATCCTCATTACCACTCAATGAGCCCAGAGAAGTTGACTCACCAGTGTTTATTTAAAGTGGAGTACCAGCTTCTGATTAAAAACAATACGATAAGAAGTGAGCTGATATGTCAGCCATTATCCCACAACTCATCTACAGCATCACAGATGAGAATTTTAAAACGGGATATAAAGAAATATCTGCTTGCACACAGCATGCATATGGAAGGCATTCAGATACCAAATCGGTGTTCCCAGTTCTTTCTCCAAAATTTTGTAGCTTTTTCATTAGGAAATAAATAAATACATGAATGAGTCACACAGTGCTCCAGCAATGAATAAGTGACCCATGGCAACCCATATAAATAAATCTACATGCACACCTTTTCCTCCGTCCACAAGATTGCTCCTATACTCTTTTTCATTGACTCAATGAGAATAAATTCAAATTCCTACCTCTTATGCAAGGTAATCACCACAGGGCCAGAAATGCCAGTTTTTGGATGTGTGTCACGATTCGGAGCACCCAACCCTGCCCACCAGGGCCCCTCCACCCAGCAGTACAGCCCTTCTTTTCTTCCCCAAAGCCTAGCCAAGACAAGACACAGTTCTATGCCTTGCAAAGAAACTATGTGAGCTTAGCCTCAAACGCAGGGAAAAAACACAACTTAACCACAACCCTGCAAGGAAACTATTGTCTGCACACACAGCTCTTGTTCACTTGGATTTGGGACTGCTCAACACATCCTCAGCCAAACCAGGCAGCTTCCAGGTTTCAGGGTGAAAGCTCTTTGCTTCTGGTCTTTGTTCCATGGCTCATTCTCAGAGATTGGATCCAACCCAGTTTGGATCTTGTCCTTCCTTAAATCAGTCTGTGATCTGGCACTGTTAAGCCTGTGGTGACACCCACCAACTCCATCAGCTGTGTGATCAATACAGTCAGGCAGCGCTGCAGATCATCCCATAGGTAACTGTCAGCTGGCATGCAAAGCCAAAAGCTGTCATCAAAAACACCTGCAGGGATGTAAGAGAACATTTGTGATGCAGGGACTCATTCACCAGGACAACTGAGTTGTCCTGAAAGGAGTGTTCCTGAGGACCTCCTGCTAGGAGAAACCAAGCTACACGTGGGACCAACAGCCCAGTTTTGCTGTGGACACACACAAAGAAGACAAGTTAGCTTTGTAGATGAGGCAATATAGTTCAGTTTAGGGCTTGCTTAGGTCGACATCCACCTCCTTCTGCAGGTACACACACTGATGTAGCTCCACATGCAGTCCAGGCGGCAGATGCAGCTCTGCTGCTCTCACAGCGCAACATCCAATCATGCGTGTGCGTTGGACCAGCCAATTCACTGGGAAACAGGGATGTCCAAAAGTAGCATATACTTAAAGAAAACTAATCTTAAAGGTTTTAAAAAGATAGAACCTTCATCACTTATAATGAAGGTCAGAATTCTTCAGCTGAAATCTGTTACTTCTACATTTATTTTTGGCATTCACCATTTACTGGAAGTTCAGTGGTCCTAGTACTGGGATGCATTTGCTTCCTCTCTAAAGCCAATGGCAGCACATTTAATGATTTACTACAACTTGTGCTAAGTATGGCTCACAAACCATAGCTGTAAATTTAATCCCTATATCACCTAAGAGACTAAATAGAGTTTGATAGAAACTGCTCAGAACAAGGGTGACTTTTCAGCAGCTCTGCAGTTCACTGAATTAGGTTACCAAAAGATGACTAAAGTGACAACAAAGGGGATAAATAAAGTAAGTTAATCCCCATGAGCATTCTGGGAAGCAGTCCTGCCACCCCAATGGTGTCTGAGGTTTTCAGTTCTTGAAGGTCACAAAGGCAGTCCCCAGAAGCCCAGGTGAGCAACTGACAGAATAACAGATTCTTAAAGACAAGAACTTTGGGAGTCTTTCCTCTTTTATTTGGGTGCCATCATTTTTAAGATCCATAATTAAAAGTTTTCCAGGCAGTTACAAGGTGAAGCAGCCAATGTGCCGAGAATCCCCTAGGACCACACAAATCTAAGTGATAGGTCCTGATGAAAAAGAGTGCACACTGGAAGGCACATAATAAAAATGATGATGAATTGGCAACAAGGGAGTTTTCACCTGAAGCAACGGCACAGTATAAAATGTATTTCATAAATTGCAATTTCCTTCATTCAAACTCTAACCCAGAACAGCACATATTCAAAGTATGCAGCGAGGCTGTAAAACAGGCTTCTTGGTATTTGAGAGACCTCCTTTCTTATAGCAGGTCTGTAAAGAATCAGCACTAATGGGGTCCCAGTTGGGGTTCCGATTCTGGGAATTAGCCGACTACAAATAAATAATAAAAATCAGCATGAGAGAAAGATAAATTTATGGCCTGTCAGTGCATGGAAAGAAACAAAAAAAAATTTAAAAAACCCAATTTGAATACTGCTTGCAGTACTGTCTTTAAGAATAAAAGTATTACTGCTAACAGAGCCGAGATCTCATGGCTGTCAGAGAAAGATGGGGACATTCAGTCTTCAATTGCTATCCTTGTTGCTAGAGTGCTGGGCAGGGTTTTGGTAAGCATCACAATAAATTCTAAATAAACAGAGGGCAATAAATCACCATCCACAGTACACTGGCACTATCAGCACTGGGGCTGGATGGTCATATCTCAGCTGTGCTGTATCACACATAGCCAAACGCTGGCTGCTCAGAAAGGCAATGCCCAATGCCCACTGATATCTTAAACCAACTTGGCTCTCAGTGAAGCAAATGTGACTCAGAGCCCAGTGTTGCCAAACTGGGACACCTCCGGTGAAACTGCTGCTTTCAGTACATTATTTTTAGCTTTCTAATCGTACAGTTTACCAAGCATACCAGTAAGGTTGAGTGGGCCCCTCCTTTAGTCAGTGGGGGGAGCCGGGTGGGGAAGTGGTAGCATGTGAACTAATTGAGATGATTTCAATAAAGCCAAAAAATAAACATAGCGACTACTACCATAGGAGACAATAACACACCAAAACCCACAGGTGTGACAGTAGAGATCAGCAAGAGTACCGTTCGGGTAGACTAAACAACACTGAAAAACACAAGCTGGATGCAAGACTCCTGGGGCCAACTCCCTGCTCCTCTCCGCTCACAGGGAACATGGACCACCTGAAAATTAGACCATCCTCTCTCCATATATCCTGGGGCAGGGACTGACATTTCCAAGCACCTGGTGAGCTGTCAGCAGCCAGAAGGAATTGTTATAATAGACTATCTGTCAGCAGCTAAGTTGTATCATAAGCTAATAATAATATCCTACGATGGTGCCTTTTAATTTATTTTTAGTGCTCTAACACCCAAGAGCAGAGGAAGAATAGATTTCCAAATGGGTCTGCTGGCTCGCACCCTCATCGCATTTCTTCTCTAAAAGGGTTATAGCCTGCTGGCTTCAGGGTAAGGAGGGCTGAATATTTACAGCATGGCAATTGCTGGGGATAACCCGAGTTTCTAATCACTCTGACAGTGAATCCACCCTTTGTCATCACAACATGAAATCTGATTGCTCTTTTCTTGCAAGGTTAGCAACAAATTTTAAAAATATGGATATAGTGCAGTGCAGATGCCTTGTGTTAAGTCAAATCTAAGAGAAGTTTGTTGTCTTATTTTCGGATTTCCACTAAAATGAGTTATTTCGACTTGTACATGTCAAGGCATGCCTACACGAAGCCCAGAAAATGAACTTCTGGGATTAATCGCTGCAGTTTCCAACATATTCCCTTCCCCACTGCTACATGAGTCCAGAGACCAAGACAGCCTTGAGTTCACAGTACATAAAGTCATCTTTATATCATCCAAAAATCACAGAAAATCATTCAGTGCTAAACCATCCACTTTCTCCCCCCTCAAAGTTCTAGCATATGAGTGAATTAAAAATTCACACATACCACTGCTATCCTCTCTCCCTCAGGAGGCTCCTTCCAAAAGCATTTGATTTTTATTGAAAACAAAAACCAGTGAACAAAATGCAGCCCAGGCTGCCTCTGGCCTGGGTTCCCTCCTCTCCCCACCAAAGCCCCATAGCTTCTCTTTTCACCTATGATGTCCCAGCTTTAGGAGAGTTAAGATTCACTCATACCTATTTCCTCCCCAAAGATTTTGTCAACAGGCAAGAAAAGAAGCAAAATATAACAAAGCAGTTGTAGAAGCACTCTGTCTTCTGAGCGTAGGGCTGAAAGGCACAGAGCATCACAGCATTCAGACAACACAGCAGCTCCTCCACCTGTGCTCTCATCTTGTTCACCTGAAGCTCAGATTTCTTTTAGTTCATTTTCTTTTTCTCTTCACTTGAAGGGTACTATTTCTGCAGGCCATTGATGTCCAGTCAGAGAAAAGAACTTCACAACATGGAAAGAGAAAAGCAGAGCTGGAAAAAGGTCACACTATTACATGTCGGGAAGCTTGTTTGGTCCAGTTAGACCTTCTCTGACTGCAGGTGGTGATTTTACCTTTCCAGACAGCAGTTTATCTTAAAATAAAATGAAATGCAGCAGATGTTGCCCAAAATTGCAAACTGTCAGAGATCCCATTCACACAGCCTCTGAAAGTAAAGGTTTATCTCACCACATGGGTGCCTGAATTCCTTAAAGTAACTACATTACTGGCAGCATCCCTAAAATGCTAGCTTGCATCCCACTGTGATACTGAAGTTATGGACCATGTATTTCCAATAGACAATTCAATGTAATAGGAACAATCTCTAGAGTAAACATGCATTCTGCTTCCAAATCTAAACAGATTTAGTACTAGCTGGCTTGAAATGGGATGAAAAAGACACCATCACCCCTCCTAAAAATCATACAACAGTGGGACTGGGATCTCTGGGAAGCTGGTGGGCTTTCATCCACCTTTGCTGGACCAGTTTCATAGGCACTGGGTACACACTAACAACCAAATGTTTTATGCCAGCTCTGCTCTAAAACCTTTCAAGATCATCACAGAAAATGCAAGTATTAGATCTGTGGTAAGAATCAAAGAATCATCAGACTAGATCTCCATCCATATCCCCAATAACTCCATATCTTGCCCAAGGAGTCAATGCTCAGATGAAAATACCAGCAGTTAGTTCTTGGCTACCATCACCACCATCTGGGCAATGGGGACTAAAACACCATTAACAGGTTAGCAGAGAATGGAGCAGGATAGGAACACTGCTCTGAATGGCAGGAGCTCTAAGGGAAACTACAGAAAGACTGCATGCACGTTAATGGCAGTAAAGAAGCATCTCCAGAGGACTGACACAGGAAATCTGCTAAGCTTCTCTGTAGAGAGATTTCATCTTATTTCTAGAGCGGTCTATTTTAAGACAATTTCAGTGACCTTACTTAACAGAGATTATGCTGTGTTTCAATTAATTTTTACAGCATTATAATTAATATTTTGGTGTCTCCTGGAAAGCATGCTGAGCTGTGTAAAATCCACATGCGCGGCAAGATGACAAGTGTTATTATCGAGGCGGAAGGAAGAAGATAAGAGCCCTCCAGCCTTGCCTGGCAGGGCAGAGCAGCACCCCTTCAGATGACTGCTCCTGTGAGGGCCCAGCAAACTGAAACAGCATTCCTTCCCAAATAACTGGGCTGATATCACTAGGGTGGGGATATTTTCTCAAGCTAATGAATTTGCACATGCACCCACACCACAAGCAGAGCTGCTTCTCACCACCTGCTCAAATAGCTGAGCCTCAGGAGGTGCAAACGGCCAAATCATCACAGCTTACACAAATGCAGTTTTTATCAGTGCAGCCTTTTTTCCACTCAGAGAGCTGAACCTTAGCTCATCTCCTGTGATACACTAATTCCTCTGCATGCTGATCACCTCTCAAGTAAACCATTCTCACACCACTACACAGGCTTCTTTTTTGCAAGACTTGTTTTTGCTTCTGTTTCATTCCTGGGCTTGCAGGAGGACAGAAGATACTGCATGATACCATTCCTCCAGCACCTGCCAGGCTCTCTGCTCCTGACACGTCACATCTTCAAACCAAGAGAGATCCAACAGCTTCACTATCCTCATTCACTGAAGGAAAGTTGATTTCTATACACTAATATAAATAAGAGAAAAGGGACACTGAATTTACCTCTAAGTTTCTGAATGTGATGTTATTTCTGCAGCAATGTTTCCCCTCAGTGCAACCTCAAATGCTCCATTATAATTTCTAGCATTATTGCTTCAATCAGTCCCAGGTTTTGACACTTCTACTGAGAAGGATCATGGCACAACCATGTAAAGAGGTTCACAAGGATGCTGCTAGACAGCCATTTGTGTCTTAAATTGCACAGCTGTCAGAGCTCAGTAGATGTGAGCACATCAGTTGCCCTTTTAAAATTTCAAACTCAAAACCAAAAAACTTTCCTAAAAACTCTGCACAATGTGACAGCAACCAAATTCCGCTTCATAAAATTCAGCAACTGGCCAACACTGGAGCACAGCCATGAACATATATTTAATCACCTAAACCTTTGCAAGAGATCATGGTAGGATGCTGAACAGGTGAAGTACCACCAGCAGCATTGTTAGAGGCTGTTCAAAATGTTCTTCCTGAGCTCGTAACAAATCTTAAACCAGGAGTGAGGGGATGTCATACAGTGAGAAATTCTAATTGTGACGGCTCAGCAGCAGTAATTTGTGACCAAGGAATGATCTCACACAAAGGCAAGAAGTCCAAATACAAGAAGGGTTTAAACTGTCTGAAAGCAGGAATGACAGGGTCAGAAGGACTTCATTTCCCTAGGTGATGAAGTAAGAAACAGTCTGAGCACTGGTTTGTAGCCATGCTGAAACTGAAGCCTCAGGGGCTGAGCTCAGGGACACTTTTGGGCAGCAGAGCTGGGCTGGCGGATGGACCCCTGGCCTGGATGAGGTGCTCCATGCAATTACTCTTGGTGCTGGAACCCATATATATAATGAATTTGCTTGTCGTGCATCTTTGCAGACTCCCTGTGGAACTGTGTACTGCAGCAGGGCTCTGTCCATATATTTAAGCACAAATGTGAGCTTAATTTGGATACAATAAAAATTTCCCACTAATTTTTTGCATTGTTCCACAGTGCAAATAAATACAACAACCTCTGATACCACGTATCAAGTTGGAAATGCTGGCCATACCAAAGGTACCATTAAACAACCCAGGGTTACACTCCGAAGTACAGGTTACTTATACTTGCCACTAGCTGAGTTATCAATATTGACTCTGGACTTGAACCCCTTCAAATCACCAACCAAGATCCATTTCCAGGACAAATCCATATCTCATTGTTGGAGTTCTCCTTACCCAAACCATTCACAGCACTACCTGACCTACACAGAGCAAAGGAGGTGGAGCAGTAGCTATACTGGGCACAGGGAGGGAACCATCAACCCAAGAAGCCTGTTTATGCAGTGACAGATAAAAGAAAATTAAGTGTAACCTAATGAACAACACGAGCAGGTGCAAATACTGTTCATTTCTCTGTTTACATACTCAACCCTCTTTTTAATTGGAATGGTGTAACAAATTGAAGTATTCGGAACATTTCAAGGAGGAATAATGTTCACTGTGAGCTCATTTTATTTTCTTCCTCACTCTGAAAACAATTAGACATGCTGTTGATGGAGAAAGTGGTTTGCATCTCTATGAACAAGCCAAACAGGAAAAATTAAAGTTTAGTCAAATGCAAGGACTTCAATGTCAAGTCTTTGCCACATGCTTTTGGCTATCTGTGACTTCCTTGCCACCACATTTAGAAGTAACATGGAATACATGTTACATGCCAAGTTTAGAGTGACAAAGCAAACTCACACAAAGACCTCAGGTCACGTCAGCAGGTTGTGCACAGCTGGCTTGCTCCTACCACAAGAGGTTTTGGTAAAACGTTTGCCACAAAGCATGTAAGCATGGAACAAGTAAGGTAGTTTGAGCAAGTATGCACAAAAGGAGTGTACAGAAGATGGGGAGGGAAATGTTTTTTGGCAAAAGTTATATATAAAATGGTAAGGGTTGAGCACAGCTCTTGCAAGCAGGAGCTGGGAAAAGAAAAAACCCAACAGACCAGATGTTTAAGGAATGAATTTTTCTAAGACTCTCTCGGTCCTGTAAGAAGAGCAGTGACACTATGCAATCAGTTGATAGCTATTCTGACAGCAAGGCCTAAGAGAGAACTAACTAGTACACTTACTGCAAGATCTAAAGTCTCAAAGTATTAATCATCATGCTGCCCTCCTAAAAGCAGATTTAAAACAGGAAGGAATGGAAGAAGAGGGCAGGAAAGAAAAAGAAGGACAGTGTTGGCCTAGGGCTGCAGTATTGATCCAGTCACAAGGAAGAAATAAATGTCAATTTATATATTTTCACCTTCCCTCCTATCAAACGATCTATGCTCTTGCATTGTGATGTTTCAGTGACCTCTCAGAATCATCAAATCATTCAAGTTAACCCAGCACTGCCCAGTCCACCACTGAACCACGTTCCTAAGCACAACAACTACACACTTTTTAAATACCTCCAGGGATGGTGACTCCACTACTTTGGGCACCCTGTTCCAGTGCTTGATAACCCTTTCAGTGAAGAATTTCTTCCTAATATCCAATGTAAACCTCCACTGCTGCAACTTGAGGCCAGATCCTTTCATCCTATCACTCGTTACTAGTGAGAAGAGACCAACTTTCACCTCATTACTACCTCCTTTCAGGTACTTGTAGAAAGCAATAAGGTCCCTCCTGAGCCTCCTTTTCTCCAGGTTAAACAACCCCAGCTCCCTCAGCCTCTTCTCTTAAGGCTTATGCTCCAGACCCTTCACCAATTCGGTTGTTCCTCTTTGGACAGAGCAGAATGAACCAAGAACAAATAGCCTTGGGAGCCAATGTATGCAAAATGCTTTCCTGCAATCCCACTTAAGAAAGGGCGACATTGCTTTATAATTCACTAAACAACATATTTACTCACAGGCTGACTACATATGTTGTACTTAGATGTCACAGCAGATTACTTGCTAATTACACTAGGAAAAACCCAAGTAATTACTGCAGACTCTTTCCTCTGGTTCAGAAGAGGTCGGAGCCATACATTTACATGACAAATAAGCACGCCTACAACCAAAGGTGGCTGCTTCGAGCAAAAAAAGGACTCCTTGCCTTTGAAAAAATGCCATTAAGTAATGGGGTTTTGATTTTTTTTTAACACACTACAAACTGGGGATATACCAGAAATGTGGAGACTGAAAAAAAATTAAGAGCTCCTGCTGCCAAGGAGTCAGTTTGTTTAGGCCAACGGTGTAAAAATTAAATTCTTTCGTAACATTTTATCTGATCTTTCAGGCTGATAACTTCTTTTCTACTACTGAATGAAGGAAATCATATTACCAGAGCTGATATTTATCAGAAATATTTTGAAATGAATTTGTGAACTGCTTTTAACTAAGTTCAAATCGATACCTTCACTACTGTGGTTAGTTTTATTGAATTGTACATTGGAATAATTTCAATTATATTATGATGACAGTATTACCCTCCGCTATGAGCTGTAGTTATGCAGCTTGAAGGCGAGATGTACTACTTCTTCATTTGACAAATCAGACACACCATTGCTTTTAATGCTATTTTATTGAATGATCATTGACAGTTTACACTGCTCTGCATGTACCACGTTCTTCCCTCAAAAGGTCAACACCTTGAAAAACCTTCATCTTTGATAGAATTTCTTTTTCCTTTCAGAAATAAAGCACTGGAGATAAATTCAAATGCAATCATACAAATCATACAACCAGGGGCTTGGATGCAAGACAAGGTTGTTTTGCAGGGAATGGTTATGCTTATAAGAATCATTTATATATGTGAGATGACAGCCAAATCTTTCTCGCTTCTCTCTGGTGGAAATGCAAGAGGGGAGCAGCCTGTCATCTGCTATAAGCATTTGAAATTTTTGGTACTTGAAAGCGTTCAGTTTTAAAGTGGGAGAGGAAAAAAAACTAATATGGATTTGAGGCTCAATTCTATGTTTCTTCTCAAAAGATTTTCATTTTTAAAGCATCATTTCACAGCTTCACTTAAACAGGACAAAGGAAAAGACAAATGTTGTGTATCTTAAATAGAGTTTAAAACCACAAGGAAGTGGCAAGCAGAAATAACTCATCACCCTAATACAGCAGTTGTCAGAGATGTATTTCAGAGCACTTTACAAAGGTGGTCAGAACCATTAACCTCATTTCACTGGGGTTTACATGCAATGAGGAGACCAAAACCAAAAAGAATGATGTACGCACACAAGGCAGGAATAGAAGCCTACTCTTCTACCTAGACATGGGAGTACTGCAAAGTCATTCTATATTACAACATTATGACCATTATCATAGATGTGCTCTACAGAAGGCTCCTTTTTAGCTCTAAGCATTGCCAACCTGCAAACTTTCATTCCTGTCCTATCTATAATCAGGAAGCTTTTATTTTCCTTCGGTACACCAAAAAGCAGAACCACTGAGTTTTGTCTAATTGTTTGACTAACAGTCATAGAAATCACCATTGTCTTCAATTACTTTGGCAGCAGTAAAAAAGATTTTTTTTTCCTTTACATGGATAAAATGCTACTGAACAGATTTCCACACAATAATCAACTATGACCTTTTGAGTCCCACATTAGTCAACGATATTCTCTTTCCACTGACTTAGAATCATGCTGATTTTTCATCAGCAGGAAAGGAAAGGTCTCCTTCCTTGGAGACAGCCAGATATCATTACCTTCTGTACCTGGGTCCATCTGTATATCCCTGACCTGTGATAAACACACTGCCTCTTCCTTCCTCCTATGTTCACAATATCATTTCCAGAGATATCAATGTCCACGCACGCTCCTGCTGCAGTCTAGCCAAGAAACTATTAGCACTTTGAAGCCTTCAATTTAAGAGCATCAGTGTGTGACAATTAGATATATTAAATTCTGTTAGGCCAACAAAACTTGTGATTTAACTAACAGAACAATACCAATAATTTACATTTAATTTTTCTATCAGTGATTAATCCATTAGACTTCATGCCTTGATCATGATACTTGTGGGTTTCACTTTACAAAAAAACCCATTACAGATATGCAAGCAAGTGCCAAGTTACACCACTACCTATAATTTCATTCTTGCTGCCAAGCTGAGCCTGGGTCTTTTACTATGCGTACAAATGCTAATTACAGCTCAACACTAATGCTAATCCTGACATCTGCTAATTAAAAGATCACATCTTCTGCAGAGTCAGCAGTGTTATTCAAATGAAAACATTAATCAGTTTAAAATTAAAAAAAAAATCAATCAACAAAGTAGGAATTTTAGTCCTTGGTTCAATTAATATCAAAGTGCAAACTGGGAGTACTCTAGAACAAGTGTCAATACATTCTTTGAGAATATCTAATGTTCAGTAAAAAGGGAAATTTTCAGCAGTGTGTGATTTCTCTGTTCTCAGTAACTGTTCACTTTCTCTCTTATACCTTCTTAAATCCCCCCTTCTCCATAATCACAGCACCTGTGAAACTCAAGACCAGCCCTTACCAATATCTCATACTTAAACCAACGCAAGCACAATGATCTATTTGTGTACATTCAAATACCTAAAAAGTGCCACATAAGCTCACGAAACCACTCTGATCTACAGGTAACACATGGACCTACAGGATCAGGGCTGTCATGGACAACTACAACACATTAACATGCTTTACTATCTACAGCCTCTTGGAGAGAACAGTCCAGATTTGCTTTCCATGTCAATGCACACAGTAGGCAGGAAAAAAAGGATAAAAAGCAGGATGCATCCACCCTATGACATAAATACTGAGATGATAAACCCCCCAGCAAACAGCCTACACACAGCTGGACTTAACACATAGAGCTCCTTGATTCACCTGTTTCTACCTCAACACAGTTCTTGTTTTCCCTTTGAAGGATCTCCCACTGCCCAGCACCTTTGTCCATTCACCGTGGAAGAGCTCTCCTGGACAGCAGTTTCACTGTCTCCATAAACAGAGGTGGTACTTCCCAGATCTTTCTTGCTGATTGCTTCAACTAGTTTCTTTAGTGCTTAGAAACCATAGTACAGGTGTTCCACATATAAAGTAGCTCTGAATAGACAAGAAGACTCGAACTTGGGAGCCTTCACCTTTCTGGAAAGGCAGATGCTGCATAAGTGTTTCTGTTCATTCTGAAGCTTTTCCTATCACCCTGGTTATTTCTGTCCACCACACAGTAATATCTTTGGTAAGGTTTCCAATGAGCCTTGTTACATTTTGGATATGCACTCTGTGAGCTGTTCCATTCTGGAGAAACACATTTGCATTTCCCAGTGAAGTAGATGGAGGTGTTGAAGGAGCTTTGTCTTCACCCAGCCTTCGCTCCAGAGATGTTGTGAAAGTGGGTCAGTTCCAAAAGCACCAAACTCAAACATTATTCTGAGAAACCTAACTCTTAAGAGGGCCAAGTCCAACCACAACACATGTCCCATATATTGCATTTCTTTCACGCTTTCTGGTCAGAGGCAGGATTATGGGGTTATCAGAGAATCAGGCAAACTACTCCACTTTCCAAGGAAAGAAGAATATGGTAGTAACTGGAGATTTTGAATAGATGAAGAGAAGGTGCAGCCCAATGGCATCCCAACAGCAACGGTTTCATATCAAACAATCTTTTAAAAATCATGTTTACACTGTGCCAGAGGGATGGCTATCAGTAAATAGGAAAGGGCATGGGAAATCATCTTAAAAAAACCCAAAACAAACAAAACCACAACACCTGGTCTTAGTGGCACAATACTCCTGCAACTCTACAAAAGAAAGAATTTCAGTAAAAGAAAAGGCCAATCAGCAACAGCCGGTTCCAAGGCAGCACTGGGAAAGCAGCAAAATAAGGCTTTTCACTCAATTAGCATGCTACTATTCAAAATTTGTTTAAAATAGTCTGCATTCATTTTGCTGTAGCACAACGGGAAAAAAGTTCTTCGAATTTGTTATACCAGTTAATATTTTTGTTTATAAGGAAACCACAAATACAGTTTGATGCCATTTTAACAATGTTAATATGAAAATGGTCCTTTGATGAATGATGCCAAGAGGTTTTTTTCTTCTTTCACCTTCTCAGCTACCTCCTCTGCAATTGCCATCTTATCTACACTTTAAAATTTCCACTTCGGTGAATCTTACACTGTAATATATCTCTGGTTAATAATACACTGCAGCCAGTTATAAATTAATCATGTTCATAAGAGGTCTAACAGTAACCAGTATCATTCTGTAACACGCAAGCAATATTGTCAAGTCTTATTTGAATAGAATAGGCAATTCAATCAAGAAAAAGATGTGACAGAGACTTCTGACTGCAAAAGAATCTTAAATCATTAATGAAAACAAGAATTTAATGTATGCAAATTAAATTATATATGCATATTTCAATGGGCTAAAAGTTTATGTGCATACTTTACTTGGGAATCTGCTTTGTGATACAATTAGGAAGAAATAGTGACAATTCAAATTTTTTATTACTTTGGACTGTAAAGTGTTCATCTAATTTATGTTCACCTAAATAGTTACAAAAAGCCATCAGTTGAAGCCAGGCTTCAGATGGTATAAATGGACTGTAGCCCCACCGAAGGTGCTATAAGCACTGTCTCAATATATCATTTGAGGATCAGGTCTCTAGTCTCTATTTGTGAAAAAATCAAAACCTGAGGTCATGAAAAACTGGGCACCAGCTTTTACAGAATGCAAAGAAAATAATTTGAGACTTCTTCTCCTCCGGTAATCAAATTCAGCAGGAGGTTCAAAAGTTACCAGAGCATGGCACAGGGCACACTGACCTGTACAACCATTAAATAAGCTTTCTCTCCTGACAAATCACCTTTGAAAGGTGGAAAGGGAATATGTGATAAAATATTAACCTTATTGATTGTGGTCTAAGAAAAAAAGTGCTAGAATCAGATTGCAGAGGATATGACATTTTGTGGCTACTAAACATCTCTTAAAAATTACTATGTTGACATTTTCCCCCTTTTTAGTAAAGCAGGCCAAAGAAACAATCCCCCAATCAAATGTCTTTTTTTTTATATTTTTTACTTCTAAAATCTAAAACAGTATTTCTAAAACAATGCTATAAGCCATTCACTAGGAAGACATGAAAATCCAGGCAGTTCAGGCCACTTAGGAAACTCCCACCCCCCACCCGCCCTCCCCCGGCCAGCAGGGGTTGGGGAAAGTCCCCAGGGGGATTATATGCATAAAAATACACATTAATGCTGCCACAGTGAAAGCATCCACTGAAGCTCAAGGCAGTAAATGAGAAAAAAAGTTGTCATTTTCTAGTTCGAGGTATAATTTTGCAATTCAATTTTTTTTCCCTTTCTTTTTTTCCTTTTTTTTTTTCTTTTTCCCCACCTACCAGATTAACAACACTCCCAACGAAGAAACCACAGCAAAGGTGAAGTCTCAAGACAGATGTTCCAAGTGTATGGCACCAGTTCCAGCTAACCTACAAATGATACCCATGGAGCCAAAACTCACCAACTTCACCAGCTGTGCTGCACTAGTGACTTCTGCCAAGATGCTGAGCTCTCCCCATTTGGGGTAAAAATCTGCTTTAGGCTCAAACCCAGCAAAGGCTATGCTCAACTGCAAGAGAGGATTTAATCCCTATTAGTGCATCTGTAAAAATGCTTTGTTGAATTAAGACTGTGCCCATTTACACCTCTTCCTGTTATCATTTCTCCCTGGGCTATGACTAAATCACATAGGATCTAATGACCTAATTAAAACATTTCTTAACACTCGCAGCACTTTTTACGCCAGCTTTCAACACAACTAATGGCAAAAGAAGGTTAATAACTGGTAATTATCCTCCTTTTAAGATTTTGGTTTTAAACAAAAGAGTGAAAATATGAAAAACAAATTACTCCAAGAAAAGAGCAAGCATTCCTGAACAGTGGTAAACACTACGGACAAGAATAGTAGTTTTGGCTATAAATGCCAGATATTAAAAACATTCAAGGTATTTAGCAGTATGAATCTTTGAGACTACCACTCAGAATGTCAGCTTTTAAAAAGCCACTATAGGAAAAGCTATTAAAATACTACTGTACTGATCGACAGAAATCAAACTGATGTCTTGCCAAGATACAACTACTGAAGTGCATCCTCTAACTTTTCATTACTCTCTGAAAAAGCTTCTTCTTTGCTATGACTGTCCTTTCATATACATATGCCAACCAAACCCCATGACCCATTTTTACTTAGGGAGTTCAAATTTACATGCTTTAAAACAGAAACAAACAAAACCCAATCGTTAAAGAAATAATAAAAAAACTACCCAAACACTACAGAAGTCTGAACAGCTCCATGACCAGTTTATATTAACAGCTGCTGTAAAACCAGAGGGAACACAAGCCCACATTAAAATAATAAGTTAGGCTTTCACAACAAGACACCAGCAGATTTGCAGAAATACATAATGATATTCAGAAAGGAGCCAGTGCTTGGTCTATTCAAGTAAGGCCTTCAGTAGGGAAGGCTGGTCATAATGCAATGTCTCAATGCTATTCAGGCTTAATTGATTCTTTATTACAGAGGTAGATGCTAAGTTGAACTGACCAGAATGCAAAGTATCTGAAAAGCTCTAACCAGAAACCTAGTCATTTCCACTAAAAGGAAATTTGTTCAGACTTCAATTTCGAAAATACTCTGAAAATAACTGAAAATAAGATTCAACTACAATACCATTAAATATCATGTTTAAATCCTGTGGACCCTGGCATTGCCAGCAAGTGTTGCCTGGGAGAGACACAGACACAGATTCCGAATTCATTTTTAAAAGCTTTACAGAGTTATAGCCTTCTAATGGCTCAAAGGTTTTTTTAAAAGCAAATTAATTTTATTCAAAATGAACGCACATCTCTTCATGACCTCAAGAAATTTTCAGGAAGAGATCTGTGCAAAAGCACTTTGCTTGGCCTCAGTAGTTAGGGTATAATGCTGACCCTCAAGTAAGTAAAGATGTTTGATGCACTGATAAATCCCCAGCAACTGGAGCAAATCAACAGACCTGTGCTGTAAACAGACATAAACACATCGTAAAAAAACTGCAATGAAACATGCACATAGTTTCAGAAGACTATGGAAGGCATGAATATGCTTCATAATCAATGACTTGAAACAAAAGAACCAAGATCAGTGGCTAACAAGTAACCTTATTTGAACATTCTCAATCCCCTAAACCAAAACTGTTCATCTCCAGGAAAGGTGGCTAAAACTTTCAAGTAATATTATCCCTTTTTATGAGGTAACGAGTCATTTAAAACCCTTCCCTGGGTCTAACTCGCTTCCCTTCAATTTTTTAGCTAGTTTTGACAATTATTACTGTAAACCACAAATAACTTTCAAGCCACATTCAAGTAAACATTCAACAACATCCTGCTTTGTTTTCATTGTTCATTTAAAACTTATTCAGGACAACAGAAGTTTTAAATGCTCCATCATTAGCTGTTATTCTGTATTTAAATAGTTCGATCAGCTCTCCTTTTATTTAGAGAAAGGAACATATGTCATTTTACACCAAGACTAAAGAACAAAGAAATCCTCCTTTAGTTCTCTAATGATGGCAAAATCATCCAATGCCATAACAGAAATTATACCAGCTGTTAAACAACACAAAACAAACAAACAACAAACTACCAAAAAACCTCAGCTACCAGTGTGGGACTGCTACAGTACACTTCAAAAATTCCCATTACCATCCAATTCAAAAGTCAGGGCTGTTCAAGGATTTAGTCACCTGCTTAAAAAAATTAAAATGAACAGTGTGGAGAGGAAACCAGCACCAAATAATCAGTATGGGGTGAGTGAATTTAGTGGTATGTATCTGCAATATTGATGGATTCAGATATATGTTATGCATATAGATCTTTGCTTTCACGAAGCAAGATGCAGTTTGATCTCACGCCTTTCCTTGTCCACAGTTCTGTACAAATAGTAAAATGAATTCACATGATGTTGAGGTTCAGTTCTGTTAGTTTTTATTGAAGGATATTAGAAACAGGAGGAAGAAGGAGAACAGAACACACTTTGCTTAGCAAAGTACGATACATACGTTGGAAGAGACCTTTAAGATCATCAAGCTCAACCGTCCACCCAGCACTACCACTTAACCCCTAAACCATTTAACCGTTTCACCCAGTGCCAGATTCAGACGCCTCTTAAACACTTCCAAGGCTGGTGACTCCACCACCTCCCTTGGGCAACCTATCCCAATGCCCGATCACCCTAACAGTGAAAAACTTTTTGAATATTCAATCTGAATCTCCTCTGTCACAGCTGAAGGGTGTTTCCTCTGGTCCTCTCACTGCAGACAGGGCAGAAGAGACTGGCCTTCACCTAGCTACAACCTCCTTTCTGGTAGTGATAGAAAGCAATGAGGTTGTCCCTGAGCCTTCTCTTCTCAAGACTAAACAAACCTAGTTCCCTAACCCATTCCTCATAGGACTTGTTTTCCAGTCCTCCCACAAGCTTTGTTGCCCTTCACTGGACATGCTCCAGCACCTCAATGTCCTTTTTAAAGTCAGGGGGCCAGACCTGAATGCAATACTCGAGATGTTGCCTCACCAGTGCTGAGTACAGGGGGATGATCACTTCTCTGCTCCTGCTGGACACACTACTGCTGATACAGGCCAGGATGCCATTGGCCTTCTTGCCCATCTGGGCACATTGATGGCTCACACTGAGCTGGCTGCCAACCAGCATCACAAAGTGGCTTTCTGCTGAACAGCTCTCAAGCCACTCCTCCCCACCCTGAAGTGCTGCCTGGGGTTGTGACCCAAGCGCAGGACTCTGGCGCTTCACCTTATTGGGCCTCATGCAGTTTGTCCTCTGCCCATTGATCAAGTCTGTTCAGGTCTCTCTGTGGAGCCTTCTCAGTCTCAAACAGAACAGTCCCATCCAACTGAGTGTCACCTGCAAATTTACTGAGGGTGTACTCAATCCTCACATCCAGATCATCAATAAAGATGTTAAACAAGACCAGCTCCAAAACTGAGCCCTGGGAGAACACTGCTAGGGACCAGCCACCAACTGGGTTTAACTCCATTCACCCCAACTCTCTGGGCCTGGCCATCAGCCAGTTCTTAACCCATCTAAGAGTCCACCCATCCAAGCCACAAGCAGCCAGTTGTTCTAGGAGGACACTGCAAGAGGTAGTGTCAAATACTTTACTGGAGTCCAGATAAAGGACATCCACAGCCCTTATCCCATCCACCTTGTCATAAGAAGGAGATGAAGTTGGTAAAGCAGGGCCTTCCTTTTATAAATCTGTTATTTGGGCTTGATCCCCTGATTATCATGCATGTGCTGTGCAATGACACCCAGGATGATCTCCATAACCTGCCTAGCACAAAGGTTAGGCTGACAGACTTGTAATTTTCTGCATCATCCTTCTGACCCATTTTGTGGATTGGCGTCACATTTACTAATTTCCAGGCAGCTGGAACTTCTCCATTTAACCAGGACTGCTGGTAGATAACTGAGAGTGGTTTGGAAAGTTCTTTTGTCAGTTCCCTCAACACTGTGGGGTGGATCCCACCAGGGCTCACAGACATGTCTAATTGGCATGACTGATCACTAACCATCTCCTCCTGGATTATAGGGGCTTCACTCATCTCCCCATTAACAACTTCCAGCTCTGGGAGCTGTGTATCATGAAGACAGCTGGTCTTAATATCAAAGACTGGGGCAAAGAAGGCATTAAGTACACATGCATGTGTATATACATACACATTCCTACTCACACTTACTCATGCCTGCCCAGAGAGGTGGTGGATTCACCATCCCTGGAGATTTTTAAACGCAGATTGGACGTGTCACTGAGTGCCATGATCTAGTAAATGGACTAGAGTTGGACCAAGGGTTGGTCTTTTCCAACCCAATCGATTCTATGATTCTATGTAATACATACATGCAATGTTCACTATCCCCTAGAGAAAGAGACAGCCAACAGATTGAGGACTGACCTTCAGAGCACTTATGGTCAGAAACAGGAAGGTTGGGAGAGCTTCCAACAGCCCAGAGGAAACCTCACACACAACTTAAGCAGCTCTGTGCTGTCCTGCAGCTTGTGCTACTACCACACAGCTACACAAAAATCAGCTGTAAACCAGGCAGGAAACTGATCCCAGGTGAAAATAGCCTAGCAAGAGCTACAAACCCAACACAGATTTTAAAATTAGAGCTTCCTTTCCCAGCTTGGTTCCCCAAACAGCCACAGAAACAGATGGCAAAATGAAGAGGGTTGATTTGAGGATGGAAGGGAAGCAGTCAAAACTTGCAATGAAACATCTGTCCAAGCTGCAGTTCTCAGAGACTCAAGAAAGGAGAGTAGAAAATCTTTTTAAGTCCTGAAGAGACTATTAGGATCTACATATACCATATTCATAGGACACAGTTTTGTTAGATAAACCATTAATTTGCCTAGAACCAGGATCTTAGTGCTGCAATTTGGGAAGCACCTCTTCCACTAATTGGCTCAGCATTCCAGGGCACCTACGCAAGGGGTGCCTCGCCACATGAGTCAAGGCAGATACATCTCCCAGCATCTGCCTTTTTCAGCATCTTCACAAACTTTCATGTTTCAGTCCTTGAAACAATAAGGGAGAGCAGAGCTCAGGTTTGCAGATTACTCCATGTTCTTGAGGAAAAAAAGTCCATGATGGGAGTCCCAAGAGGTACAAAAGTCCATGATGGGAGTCCCAAGAGGTACAAAAGTCCATGATGGGAGTCCCAAGAGGTACAAAAGTCCATGATGGGAGTCCCAAGAGGTACAAAAGTCCATGATGGGAGTCCCAAGAGGTACAAAAGTCCATGATGGGAGTCCCAAGAGGTACAAAAGTCCATGATGGGAGTCCCAAGAGGTACAAAAGTCCATGATGGGAGTCCCAAGAGGTACAAAAGTCCATGATGGGAGTCCCAAGAGGTACAAAAGTCCATGATGGGAGTCCCAAGAGGTACAAAAGTCCATGATGGGAGTCCCAGTCAGAATACAGGACTGCACAAAATCTTACAGAAGCAATCCCCCATATGCCACCATGCTTGCATTTATTTTTGTGGTATTTAATGTACATGTCTTACACCAACTAAGTGAGAGCTCCTCCAGGGCACAAGCTTTGTGAAGATCAGGGCCATCTCAATTCCTCTCCATGCACTTCCTGATGGATCAGCTTTGCTGTGCCACATACCAGCTTATCATGCAGATTCACATTTAAATTGGAAATGCATTGCAAGCCAAGGAGAGTAATTTCCTGGGGTGGGATTCACCTCTTCCATCTTAAGGTATCTGCAATGTAAATGTCTCTATCTGGCTTTGGCACCTTAGGCTCCCTTTACAGTCAGTGAAGAGAAATAAGCTTTTTAGGATGCAATGCATTTAGGATGCATATTTTAAAGGTCTACATGAGAAGGAAAGGAATCATGATTCCTTTCCTCAAAAGTGCCTGCCTCTTTCCATTAGACAGAAGGCCAGTTTAAATTATTAGCTTGCATATACACACCTCTGTTCAACCAGATAAACAAACCCTACCTCATTCTTCTCCTTTAAAAAGCAAACAAAAAAACAACACAAAACAAAAAACCCCAAACAAAATCAAACAGAAAAATCCAGTCAAAACACCCCCACCCACAAAATCAAAAAACCACAAATGCCACACACTAATCCCACAGTAAAAGTAGGGTGCAAAATAAAATAATAAAATTGTAAAACTACTTATTATCTAAACAAACAGGACAGAACGATGCCCATTTCCTGTGCCACACACTTCAGCCTTGCAATAAAAGCTTGCTAATGAGCCTGTTAACTGTACCAGGCTTATTCACCCCACACCTTACAGCAGTGACCAGCCAGCCAACCAGCCAACATGTCCCAGTGGATGCTCTCCAGATGGAGTAGCATCTCACTCTGTGTGGCTCATCCCAACTCAGTGACTGGGCAGATACCAGGAAAGCATGCAGGCACTCACTGGGATGCTTTAATAGATACTCAACCAGCTCGAATAATTTTGTTCAGTTATTTCAAGTGGAAGAGGAAAAGGTAAAGTCACGAGAATGCCATACTCATCAAAAAGTAGTCAGAAGAAGCTGAACCAATTTGGAGCCAAAGTTAGTTGTAAGGAAAAGCTAAGCATTTGTCAGTATTAAAATATATACAGTTAGGATCCAGGCACCAACAACTATTAATAAATTTTTTTAAAAGTCTGGTATTTTTGTTTCTTTCATATCCAAAATATAATTATTTCTGGAACAGCAACAGTTTCTATGGTATCTCCAAAATTCACAGGTTTTGGCACATCATAATTTTGGTGAAGTCACTATATACATGCAACATAGTACACACTGGAGTGTTCAAACATTGTTTTCAATCAGTGACATACTTAGAGCTGTCTAGAGAGCACACTATAAAGGTCAGCACAGGGACTGAAGGAAATTCAGCAGATGAATTATGGGGTACAAAGGGATTATACTGTGACAAACATACAACTGAACTCAATACTTGTGCTGCTTGTATCTGCAGGCAATGGTCTGGTTAATCATAACGTTATTATATATGTAATACATAAGAGGTACATAGTAACCTCTAAGTTATTAAGTATCAGTAAAATAAAGTGACAAGACATTGCGCTTTTTAAAGAAACATCAACTTCCCACATATTTTAGCAATATTATGAGTCACCACTAAACCACTTTTCAAATGCATCTCCAAATTGAATGAAGCAGACATTTGCAAGCCTCTTCAAGGGGATTCACCCTTTACTTTTCTAGGCAACCTCTTATATGACTAATGTGCAGGAAAATTCAAGTCCACAACATTCAGCTCTCAATTAGAGGCTATTTGAATTAGCTACGAACACTATATCCAAAGACTGTATCAGCAGCAACTGGCGTGAATCAACACACAGTTTTTGAGGAAAACAAACAAAGCGAGCCCACACAAGAAAACCTCTGCTGGCCTTCGTCCAAGCATACAAACTAAGGGACATTTCCTTATCACTTTGAAGATTTCAGAGGATTGGTCAAAGTCAAATTAATTAGGGAAAGACTGGATCTTCTCATTTACTCTTTATTATACATTTACGTGACAAGAGCAGTATAGAGACATGGACAACAAAATCACACTAATATGAAAAAACAGGAAATACATTTTCCTTGGTCTGATACCTCAAAAACTAAATCAGATGGGAGCCAATCAGCAAGGTTGTGAGAAAACTCAGAAGGGAAGGAGAAAATAAAAAGCCTAATCCCTTCATAATCTCTCACTGCATCCAGAAAACAGAGGCAACTACACATCCTCCTCCATTGGCACATGCCAGTATCCTTTATGCCAAGCTGCAACACCAGTACCTAGAGCTGAACCCCACAGCGCAAACATTACAAGGCAACACCAAGATGTCACATGATTTATTTGTGCATCCCTGCAGGTATTCCTAGATAGCAAAGTATCTTGCCAGCTGCTGAAATCTCAATACCAAGACCACAGACCTGCCTTAAACAAAGTGTTGCTCCTGCTATTAGTTTATCCCACCCTGTTGATGAATGATGTCCTCTTGATTAATTTAAATAATTGCTCCATGTTACAACAGTATTAGAAGATACACATTGATCACCTTTACATACCCTGGATTTCTGGTGTATGTAATGAGTCTGGAAATGCAAGTGGAGAAACTGTGAAGAAAATAGAGTAGACATCCACCTGAGAAAAGGCAGGAGTAGCCAGGAATCGGCCCCTTGCTGGAAGGGAAGCCACTTGTCAGGACATAAACGATCCTCATTTCTTCCTCAATCAACACAAAATTAGCAAGGAGCTTGTAAAGTTAACATAATTACCCACTGACCTTTGAACCTTATTACTACATACACACACAGGTGTAATTGCATGACTGTCATTAGTACTTTACTCCCTAACACAAAACAGGTGTGTTAGCCAAAATTAGGCAAATATTCAACAGTACAAAGCAAGCAATGTTGCCAAGAGGAATAGTAAGAATGCAATGCAGCAAGACATGGGCAGCATGGGCACTATCCCCTTCTTGAGGTTTTCTGTAACACCTGGCCAGGTGGATTTCCTTGAGTCCTAACATGATGCTGTAAGGAGGAACTTTCCTTCCTTGTGTTATGTGTGTTAAATTAGTTTTTGTCACAGAGTGCTAGCACGTCTAGGACCTTCAGCCATGACTGCAGCCTCCAAGTTCACACAACTGTACAAAGCCATCAAGCTGTGCACAGATGACTTCCAGACTGGGAAACGGAATCATAAAATACCTCCTGGTACAGGAGCAGCACTGTTTCTATGCACCCTTGCCAAGAGCTACCACATCTCTCAGGACAGGAAGCATCAGTGGTGCTTTCACAGTGTGCACCAACCCACTGAGCATCAGTAGCAAGCAATTCTTTTTTTAATAAAAAAATCAAGTTAGCTTTGGAAGCAACAGAATGCTAGTAAAAAATGCTACCACCCTTTTTAAAAAACCAACCTAGAAATTTATTTGTGATGGATTTTTCTTCTCATTTTTGAGTCCCATTAAAAGTTAAACATTAGGTGAAATGCTATAGCTCTGTAGCATTTATATACAAAAAAAAAAAAGGAACAAGTTGACATTCTCAGTTCAGAACCAAATTCTGAGCTTCAGCTCAGAAACAGACACCTATGGATTTACTTAAACCAAGTTACTTCTGCAGAAGAGCAGATGTCAAGTAGACTTCAGTCCAGGTAATTTTCTGTCTTCCTTTTCCTGACTGACTTCTAGTTTAAGCAGATCATAATGGGAGCATTATTTCATATGCAAATTTCATCTCCATAGAGAAGCATTTTTAAATGTTTGGGGGTTTTTTTAAGGCTGGATTATAACCTAGTTTCCACGCAGGCACGCAGGAGAGACAAGGCCTGTCTGAGCGCCTCACAGAGCTCATGTCAGAGCCAAGAACACGTGTCTTCCTTGTGCAACCAGCAAAATGGTGATAAATCCAGCTCCCCTTGCCCTTACCCTTCCTCTCTGTCCACCACCATCCTAAGGGGATGATTTCATAGCAGGCAGTTTCACCATCCTCAGCACCAAACTAGCCCTGGGGACACCATCTAGGATGCTCACGAGGATCATGTTTGCTGGTCTTTGACCTATGTCTCTGGGCTTGCTGTCTCTTCTATGAAGATGACTCGTATCCAGCTGCAGATCTATGGAAGAGACCCTTCAATGATGGTAGTGATGGAAAGCTACACGTTTACAGGCTGTATTCCTCAGTATACCACATACACAAATCATCTCGCAAGCAGAAATTATCCCTCAAGCTCAAGCAAGCATCATGGCAAAACATGCAGGGCTCACAGACACGTGAATTCCCGTACTTCACACCCAGCCCAGTGAATTCTCATTTGGCATCTGATGGGATTAGCTGTGCACTAGGATAGAAAAATAAATCCATGATTAAAAGTTATAAAAAGGTCTGAGAGCTGTCTAGCTTTTAAGAAAAACATTAATGGTAACCAAAGAGCTGGGAAGGCAAGCAGCTGGAGCATCAAAAACTGGAGGACAACTAAGTTGTCACTTCAGAATATCATCAAGGTATGGAGCTCACATCTTCTCCCTACTCCTGTAAGAAAAGGTTTTGTTTTTACCTCTAGAAGGAGAAATCACTTAATCACCATCTAACCTGATGTAAAGACAGCTGCTGTATAATGCAGAAAGCAGCAGGGGAGACTGGGATTGATCAAAACACAGTTTTACAGCAAAGGCACTCACAGACTGCTTTCCCTCAAAAGTGAACTTTCCAGATAAAAAAGGCTCTTTTGCAGGGGAGGACTAAGCCACTCAGAAAACTTACATAGCTCACTCTCAAAGATCACCACAGTCCACTCCTGGAAAAGAAAATATAAAATTTCCAAGTACTCATGTTCCTTCTCAGCTTTGTATTGGGAAAAGCAAGGCATGCAATCATGTGTCAATAGCTGAAAACCTTGTGCAGTTCAAACATTCAGTGAAATTTTACCCCTGTGAACTGTATGGAAAATTATAACAAAGTTGACTGTTTTGCTGGAAAAACAGATATATAACATGGCATGTCTGATAAGGGTTCAAAATTGGAAGCCTCATTTAGGATATTTTTCCCCAGTGGAGAGTCCCATAGTAGCTGTGCCTAATAAGAAAGCACTGTCTTCAATCGTCATAGTTTAACCCCAGCTGGCAACCAAGCCCCACATAGCCACTCACTCACACCCCTCAATAGAATGGGGCAGAGAACCAAGCAGAAGAGTAAAAGTGAGAAAACTCACTTATTGAGATACAGGCAGTTTAACAGATAAAGCATGCAAGCAAAGCAAAACAAGGAATTCATTCACCACTTCCCATGGGCAGGGCTTCGGCCATGCCCAGGAAAGCAAGGCTCCATCAGACATAAGGATGACAAAAAGCCATCACTTCAAACATCCCCCACTTCCTTCATCTTCCCTCAGCTACAGAGTATGCTGAGCATGAGGCCATATGGTATGGAACATCCCTTGAGTCTGTTGGAGTCAGCTGTCCTGGCTGCGTCCTATCCTAACTATTTGTGCACCCCCAGACTCCTCATTGGAGGGGTGGGTGAGAAGCAGAAAATGCCCTGACACTCTGTAAGCCCTGCTCAGCACTGACTCAAATACCCCTGAATTATCAAACCTGTATCCAGCACAAATCCCAAATATAGACCTGTAACAGCTACTACAAAGAAAATTAACTCTACTCCAAGCAAAACCAGCACACCAAGGACAAAAACAAGGAACATGAGAATATTTACCTACATTTCACATTTCCTCATTGTTGGACATAATACAAGAGGTTAAATAGCCTCTGATGAAGCCTGCCTTCCTTATTCACTGACTAGGCTCCTTACCTTAGTCGCACTGTTTAGATGAAACTATTATAAACCATAGGACTGCTTAAGGGCATCAGCACTGATCCCAAGAGTCAACTACCATGATTCAGTGGTTTGTTGTTTGTGGATTTTTGTTTGTGGGGTTGTTGGGTTTTTTTTTTTGCATCTGCAAAATCTAAGCATGTTAAAAGAAGCTCTAGCCAAAGCATAAGATTATTGATACAGATATACATATGCACCACTTGATATGCCAAACCATATGCCAACAGAGAGGTCCTGAAGCATGTAAAGCTTGATCCAAAAATAATTCTTGGCAGAACGGGGGCCTGATTCTGCAACATATGATAATTTCCCTACATCCGCATCCTATTCTCACACATGTGCATTTGTGTTATCTTCTCCCCCGATCACAATGCAACTCCTTACACACACAAAAAAATGCCTAAACCCCAAAACAGGTTGCACAGCTGTCTCACTGTCACATCTATTATTCAAGAAAGGTCTCATTGAATAAAAGCCTGTTCAGAGGCTCTAAACAAATTTCATTTCTGAACACCCCTGTCTGCAGCCCAGCAGGCCATTTCACCAAGATAAGATCACACATTTAATCAAACGCTTCAAAAAAGAAATACACACCGAGTTTGCTTAATAACGTCAAATAATAAAAGTGCAGCACTGGCAGCATACTAATTTTTAGTGCTCTTTCTTCTTTGAGGGTTGTCTCAATAGTCAAGGTCAACCGTACATGGGATTTCTTCTAATTAGGGCTTCTGGTAATGGTTAGACCTGCTTACTCTCACCACTTAGCCATGGTTTTCTCTAAAATAAAGACAGCTCTCTTTCATTTTAAATTAAATCATTGCAGCATCCCACCCAAGTGAGACAGACAAAACTGCATAACACTGCTAATTCAACAGACAACGTAAATGAAAGACAACAAAAACCACATCTTTGTGTTCAGCAAGGAATCACCCACACAAATGTCTAGGGTATAAAAGGAAAAGCAATTTTCAGGAAAAAAATCCAAAACATCATTATCTGTTTGGTGTTTGATTACAACTACTTCTGCAGCCCAGCAGAGACCTATTTGAGTCAGAAATTAGAAGCGGACTTGGCTCCCCTAGGTGAAAATACATTTTGCCATTTATTTTATTGTAGAAGTTAAGAGGATCCAGCTCAAAGAAAGAGCATTACATTACTATTACTGTAAAATACATCTGTATTACTACAGACCAGACTTTCACAGTATTCTTCACTAACTTGCCTATTACTCTGGCTATTAATGTTTGTTTATTTACTTATGCATTTACGTAATCAGCTTTACAACAATGGCTACCGCTGAAATAGGCTTTGCCCCCAAATTACATGAACTTGGGAGAACCCTGGATCCTCGCTGTGCTCAAGCCTGCAGCTTGAAAAGGGTCAAACAAAAGCTGGCATCCTCACCCTTACATCTTGGCTCACGGGTTATGCTGGTTTGCCCTTCGCTTGCATGGGATGAGGGAGCGATCAAGCATAAAGGCATTGGAGAAGACAACCCCCCATCTGCTGCTCCCAAACCTGAAGAAGACAAACAGCGAGGCTGCTCCCAGAGATATTCCCCACATATCCCATTCTCCCTGCCACAAACATCCCTGCAGACACAGTGGAGGTCCAGATTCTCCCCCTGAATGAGAAAATTGCAACTTAGTTTAAGGCTTGCATAAACAGCCACTTGAGTCTACTGGCGAACATCTTTCTACATCTTTCAAACATCTTGTGTTTTATCCAAGGTCTCTGGCCCACTGCAGAGAGCTGCTCAAGTGGGCATATCCACATGCGCTTAGGATGTGCCCTTGTATTTCTCATCAAAACATGGACACTTGCACAGGTATAATTCCCTTGTCACCATGAAAATTGTCTACCTTGACAAGGCTTTCAACACTCTCTCTCACAACATCCTCATAGGCAAGCTCAGGGAAGTGTGGGCTGAACAAGTGGACAGTGAGATGGATTGAGAATTTGCTGATTTCAGAGGGCCGTAATCAGTTTCACAGGGTCCAGTTGGAGGCCTGTCACTAGGTGTTCCCCAACACTCAGCGCTGGCTCCAGTATTGCTTAACTTACTCATCATGACTTGTATGAAGGGGCAGATGCCTGCTCAGAAAGTTCACTGATTGACACAAAGTTGGGAGGACTGGTTGATACCCCAGAGGGCTGTGCAGCCCTTTGGAAGGACCTTGGCATGTTGGAGATGGGCAGAGAACTGAAATTCAACAAAGGCAAATACAGGGTCCTGCACCTAAGAAAGAATAATCCCATGCACCAGGATAGGCTGGGGGGCTTACCTGCTGGAAAGCAGTTCTGTAGAGGATTTGGGGGTCCTAGTGGAGACCAAGCTGTCTGTGAACAAGCTGTGTGTCCTTGTGGCCAGAAGGCCAATGGTATCCTGGGGTGCACTAGGAAGAGCACTGCCACCAAATCAAGGGAGGTAGGTGGTCCTACTGCTCTACTCAGCCGTAGTGAGGCCTTACCTGAACTGCTGTGTCCAGTTCTGGGCTCCTCAGGATGAGAGACATGGAGGTCCTAGATCTGGTCAAGCAGATGGCAACAAAGATGATTAAGGGACTGAAGCACTTAGGGACAAAATTCTTTACTGTGAGGGTGGTGAGGCACTGAAACAGGTTGTCCAGAGAAGTTGTGGATGCCCAAGCAGTGAGTGTTCAAGGCCAGGTTGGATGGGAAACTGAGCATCCTGGTCTAGTGGGAGGTGTCTGCCACGCCCATGGTAGACAGGTTGAAACTGGATGATCTTTAAGGTCCCTTCCAATCCAAACCAAACTATGATTTCATGATTCTATTTCTCTTACTAAGATACAACTGGCTATGAAAGTTGGGCCTGTTCAGCCTTGAGCAGAGATGACTTAAGAGGGCACCTCATCAATGTATACGAGTATCTGAAGGGAGAGAATCAAGAGGATAGAGCCAGGCTCTTCTCAGTGAAGACAAGAGGCAATTGGCAGAAACTGGTGCACAGGAAGTTCCATCTGAACATGAGGAAGCACTTCTTTACTGTGTGGGTGACCACACACTGGAACAGATTGATCAGAGAGGGTGTGGAGTTTCCCCCATTGGAGATACTCAAGAACTGTCTGGATGCAATCCTGTGCCACGTGCTCTAGGATGACTCTGCTTAAGCAGGGAGATTGGCCTAGATGATCCACTTGGTCCCTTCCAATCTTACCCATTCCGTAATTTTAGCCTCCCTTCCGCAAACTGGCAATGCTGTACAGAAAAAGGCTCCCCACACCTGCAATCAAAATGCCTCACACAGACTTTAGAAAGACTCATTGCAAATTGGTGACCTACTTAAGATCTATAAAGTGTATTACAGTTGTAATTGTGGATCCCTTGTCAAAAGGTCAAAAGTTATCACTCTATGCAGTACAACTGCTGTATTTCAAATACCTATCAGGATGAGTTTGACACAAGATACATATTGTTTTGGAGTCATATCAAATAAAGAAGTGATTGTAACATTACTGTTGTTTAAAAAAAAAAAAAAGAGGGGGGAAAAAAAGACACACAGCCATTCCACACATCTGCATCCATTAAAGATAATCCAAAATGACATCTTCTTGAAGAAGTCTGTGATGTGCAAATTGAAAGTGCAGTAGTCACATCATAATTTCCCTCAGAAGGAAGTGGGATATATACACCAAACTTTCAAACTATTAAAGTCCATGATTGCAATATACAAAATCCACAGAAATGACATTTTAAATTAGACACGCAGTTCCAGCGAGGTCAAGATGAAGCACAATGACCAATATAGAAATCTGTGGTATGATAGAAATGAGAACGGCTGTTCTCTGGACACTATGGATAAATCATCTACTACAGGATTATAGATCAGTTTGGTGTACCTCCACACAGCCTTAACGTAAAAAATAATTCAGTATACAGTCTCAAAGTCTCCTGTTATTGTGGGGGAATAAAAGGAGGAGAGGAAAAAGAAGCAAATAAAAAATGCAAAAGAACACACAAATGAAAGTGGCAAATAAGAATTCACATTACATGGCAGATATTTCTGGGTAGAAAAAAAGGCAGCATACATCTTGCTGAAACAAAAACACCCAAAGAACAAAATCTTACTCCTTTTGAAGTCAGTGGTGGGAATTTGCACCATTTCAAAATCACAATGTTTCAGTCAGAAACACACACACGCAAAGGCTGTGTGAAAGAAAAGGAATTAACATGATCCCTGAAATTCTCCTCAACTGTCTCCATCAGTGAAACCTATTCAAAGAGACAGCTACAATGAGTGCTTTTTTTCTTTCCTCCGGCAGTCTTTGGGTCAGAAGAAAAAAAAAAACAAAAAACCCCAACCAAAATTAAAAAATAAAACAAAATAAAACATATAAATTTTTTAAAAGAGGGAAAAGGAGGGAAAAAAAAAAAAGAAAGACAAAAAATCCAGAGAGCTATTGAAAATCTTACAGGGTCAGCTGTCACTGGAATGCATTTGAGTATTCAGGGTACCCACCCATGCAGAACATCAAAAACTGGGCTTGGGTCCCTCCCCTATTCTCACGGGCTTAAGCCAAGGCTTCCTTTGCGACACGGCGCTAATAGCAAGGCAGCGCAGTGCCTCTGCAGGGCTTGTAAACAGCGAGATACACCAATCAAACAGAACAGTGGCGTTGCTTCTGCTGAAGGCTTCTCCTGTCTCCTGGTGTCCTCCAACACGACACATGGGGTTTGTTAAAAAAATATAGTGGACACCTCGGCAGTTCCCAGGGCTGGGCCCTTTGGAGCTAAATTCCCCATCTAACCTAGATCTGCCCAAAGTTAGGTAGCATACATAGCAACGTGCCCCCTACTCCTCGATTGAAGGAAAATGTTGATATCCCCAAGAAAGCTGCAAATAGCACTTCCGCAACACAGTGATGCTTCTCCACTCTGAGGGCAATGAAAAAAAATCTCATTAAGACAGGCTTGGGATCAGCAACTTCAGAATGGGAACAGGTTGCTACCACAAATAAGCAAGGACCAGCACTGCCTCAGCACATCTGAAACTGTGGTTGTTTTAATTTGTATGGGACTACTAACTAAGCAACTCAGTTAAAATTTTAAAACTGCAGGCCTGTGCACAAGTATTTACTTATTGTCCATCACTGCAGCTACCAAAAAACTGTCAGAATAAGGAGTTTTTCCAGCAACAAAAGTAAATAAACTACAACCTTCTATGCATCATCATTTCACAAACAAAACCTATGTTATGCACACATAAAGACATACAACTGCAGGTATATATGTTGTGGGTATGGGTGCAATTCTTAGATTTCACCTATACTCAAAATTCTTCTTCACTTTCTTGAGTTTGACAAAAAAATAAAAGAAATAAAAACCTGTGACTGTTCCCCAAATCATGTTATTTACATGTCTACGTATAAGAAAGAGATGAGCCAAAACTGCATTAGTCAGAATGTTTCTATCCCGTGAACTTTAAAAGTGTCCATTCATGCAGTGGCCTCACCTCTGGAACTAGATTATTGGTTCCTTTGGCATAGGAAAGGGACTTACTGTAAAATGTTACATACAATGTGTGCAATGACTCTTACAAGCTAAACTACTTGCCACTGGTAAAAAACCACTAAGAGTCTTATCCAAAAGTGCCAGGTTTAGACTAGACCTCTTCTTAGAAATGTGCTGTGCAATGCTGGCACCTTTGTGCATGACTTTACAGTAGCGCAATTCATGACTAAATTTTCAGCACCACTTCTACAAAAGCACAGAGTCCTATTTCACTTCATTTTAACCTTGCATTGCTGTAAGAAAACATTCGTGTTGGTCTTTGTATTTATGACATTTTGCTCTAAGTTCTCGAAATACATAGCTCCATTCCAAAGTTCAAAATCAATGGCTTTACCTGATATAAATCAATACAACTGCAATCAAATCAGTAAAGCTCTTACAATTAATAGTAGCAAAGCTATAATCCAACCTACTCAAAACACCATGCATAATACTTCAAAGCTGTTCTCTGACAGGTATGCACTGCAATGAACTGGGAGTTGTGCTACAGACCTCTGAAGCACTAGGTCTGCAGCCACTGAAATCATTCCTATGCAGTTACTTACGTGTTGATCAACATGCTTTAAAAAAATAATTTAAAAAAATCCTAGCAGTGTGAGACCATACACTAAAGGATGCTCTGTAACAGTTTATTACTCTTAGGCTTTTAAATGAAATATATACCTTCATATTGCTTAACTAGGACAGCTGCTAAACTCTTTCTTGCTTCCTTTCAGAATGGTATCTATTTCATGACCCTTGAAACTGAAAGCTGTCAAGTCTCAAACAAAAGTAACCTGATTTTAATTGTTGACTGTTTTCGGGAACACATTTTAGAAATGTACACAGATTTCAACCCTTTATCTTCAACAATTGCTTTGTTCAGCCTGAAATGCCACCTCTGGCAAAGATGTTACAAAACAGTTAGTGGAAACTTGATGCTGAAACCAGGGAATGTTTTTGAAAAGGTACCACATCTGAGATCCTGGAGCTTCTTTTGAGAAGATATCACATTTGAGACTGTTGAGCATCTTCCCCTCACAGGGAAGCCAAAAGAAGTGCTCCACTGACTACACTGAGAACTCCATCGCAGATGCAGCAATACCTTCCTTGGATGGGAGTGGGCCGGAGGAAGTAGAGATGAAAAGTTTAAAAAGAGAGAAAAAAAATGACAGAAAGACAAAGGCCATTTAAAAACTGTATTGGTCGTGTCTCAGCCAGAGGAAAAGAGAGGTTCCAGGCAGGCTGGAAAAATCCCACACTGAGCACTGTTTAGTTAGTAAAACACTGGTTCCTAACAATTAAAATGAAGTTTTCATTGCTGGAAAAGACTATCTACCTCGCTATGGTTACAGATGTTCAGTGCGATGACTGATAAAAACATCTGACTTAGAGGCAAAATCAGAAGGCTCTCAGAAAAGACTATTGAAGAAAAAGCTATAGTATCAAGGTGTCCTTAGAGAAGTCATCTCAAAAATGAACACTTAGCCAGGAGACATGCATTTCACACTGCACCGAGATTATCTAGTGAGGAATGTAAGGCAAGCATTACACTGCAGACCTGGAGGCCATGAGGCAATGAGATAACATCTTAGATAGAATCACATTACAGATTTGAGTAGGAGGTGGTTTCCTTGCCATCAAAGTAGCCAGGAATTAAAAGTAGGTGCTTAAAAGCAAAGTTCTCTTTCTTCTATTTCATCAGCCTGCTCTGAGAACTTCCACTGCCAGTAGGCATCAGAATGAAATCAGGGAGTGCTAGAGCATCTAAGTGCCTACAGAAACAAGGACATATTCACACATCTCAAGTAAGGATTACACACTCTGATATTAAGGGCTGGTGAGGATCATGACAAACATTTGGCAGGGCAGACGTGACCCCATGAGATGATGCAGTCAGAGGCCAGCATGTAAGCCCATCTTGCTGGGACAGGTATGCTCCTACAAATATAACAGGGCACAGTGAACTGTTGCAAATAGCACAATTTTTAGCTCTCCATCCTATTGACAACTGAAAGCACTGCCTGTAGACATAGCAGGGACTCAAGTGAGTATGTACACTCCAAATTTGGCAACATGGTGCATTTTTCATATTCACACCCCAGCAGGAGGGTATCTATTGAATAAGAAAAGTGTCAGCAGGGAAGAACTGGGAGTTCAAATGAACTACAATAAACATCTCTCCAAAACATTAATGCTCACCAAGTGCATCCCACTCCAATAAGCAGCCCATCACCAAAAGTGGCAGGAAAAAACTTTATTTTGCAGGACTGTCTTCATGTCTCAGTATTGTCCCAAGTAATACATCAATATTGTGATGTCTAGCTCTCAGATATCATCACTCCAAAAACAAGAATTTTTGAGTTGTTCTTTCAAACCTCTTGTGATGTCCAAGAATGCTCTAAGCAGTAAGAATTTTTATCAAAATCACTCAAATCACAATGTTGGGTTGTTTTCACTACCACCAAGTAACATAATTATATCAGAAAAAAAAAAAAAAAAGGAAAGAGAACTTATTTAAAGCATAGAAATCCTTGTGTCCATCCTCCATGTTTTAGCTTTTCCCTGATCCATTGCTCCCTGAATTCCATCTCTTCCATCAATCATTAACTCATCCTTTATATTGTGTCACGCATTAAATAGCTTCCCAGTCAATCTACACCAGTCCCAACACTATTAGTATTAAAATCTGTAGTAATAAATCACCCGCTCCTAGGACTTCTCCATTTACAAAGACTTCACTCTCTCATGTGCATCTCATTTATTCATGTTGATCATGCATACACTCATGCTCTGAATCTGAAACCCCTGAAAGCACCATCAGGCCCTTCAACTAAGTGTTGCCCAAAGCTAAAGGTCATGCATATCCCTCTTTAGCCCTGCCCGGTAATTCAGTCTACCTGCCTCTAAATCCTTATTTACTTATTTTTATAACAGCCCTGCAACGCTGAGGAGCATGCAGACACCCAGCTCACCAGTCAGCAGGCTGCATGCGTGTGCCTGCATCTTC
The DNA here is from genome assembly GCF_047495875.1 of Pithys albifrons albifrons. Lineage (NCBI taxonomy): Eukaryota > Metazoa > Chordata > Aves > Passeriformes > Thamnophilidae > Pithys > Pithys albifrons. Next base: position 17,985,198 of record NC_092462.1, on the reverse strand, counting down.
ACCTACAAACCTGCTTGCATTTCCCTCCAGCCAGCAAAGAGCACTGGCTTAATTTTCAAAACAGCAGGCAGAGCAATTTGTTTTCTGTTTCAGGAGGAAAAAGCCTTCCCTGCAATTAATGCTTGGATAGGCAAGCCGAGCACCTCTGCCACATCAACTCCAACTGGGAGGGACGCTCCCCATGGCATCATCCCAACCTGTGGGATGCGAGGCAGAACAAACAAAGGAGGGGGATGGACCCGGCAGTGCTCAGGGACGAATTTAAATTTCCTAGGCTGAGACATAAACTACTTCATCTCTGGAGGGCACCGAAAAACTGAAACACCAGCTCCCATTTTTCTCACAAAAAACATCCAAGTGAGGACTCTGTCTTAAACTTAATAAATACAATTAAAATCTCACTGCCCCACAAAGCAGAACTCAGTGTTTTCACTATCACCAATCTATACTGCCATTTGTCTTGTTCTGAAATTAAATGTGAAATTAAACACACCATCTCCTAACCACGCCAGGAAGAAAAGGGAAAATGCATATTTATTCAATAATAGAAATTATATGGAACACACAGGTCAAGACTAGCTTTATAAAAACTTCAGTCCTTTGGAAACAAACACACCAGAGATTTGTATCCACTTTATTGTTTGCTAGCAGGTAACAAGAAAACAATCACTTTATAGCAAACCAAGCCTAAATAAGGAAAAAGTACTCCTAAGGAGCAGGAACAGGAGCAGCCTCTGCCATAACAAGGGGACTGACTCCTGTTCCCTCAGTGCAGTTGTTGTACCTTTAGGTAATAATTACAGCTTTTTTAGGAAAAAAAAATACATCTTTACAGTGGAGCCTTAACCTGAACTTTTGTCTCCCAACATCGGAATGAGTGTACAGATTTTCACCCTTCCTGATCCGGTATTCTCAAGTGACCACTGCTGACTTTCTGACAGCAGCCCATTTTAACCTGCAACACCTGGTTTACCTCCATAAAAAAACTCCATGAACGAGTTTTTGCTAATGAATACACAGTAGAAGCCTGTTCATATTGAGAACCCCTGGATATGATGATAAATGAGCTGTACAAAGCACATGCTACTACTCAATACCAAGCAGGCAGCATTGGCTGTGCTCTTAAGAGACAGCATTCCACAATGAAAATGGAATTTATTTCTTTTTAACTCCAGGGAAGATTTTTTTTTATCAGCTTTGAAAATTTTGATCCTACACTCTGGAATAATCAGGGCTATAATACAGAAAGAAATTGCAACCAGCAGACTACCTATCTGCCTTATATCAAGAAACAGATGGCATTTTCACCCTTTTTCTTACATCTCAGCCTCCCTCTAAGCAGCTGGCTGCCTGGAACCAGAACTGTGAGAGTGGAAATGGCAATAACTCCTAATGAGCGATCTAAACAGGAAAGTAAATACAATAGACACGGGTTGTTTAGGCTAAGGCAATAATGAACGCTACAGTTGACAAGCAGACAACAATACATTGCTTTTGGGCATAATACGAGTTGTTTTAACTACCGCAGAGAAGAATCTCATGCCTACCAGGAAAGGGAGAAAAAGAGACTCCTTTCTTATCTCACCATCCCTCAAGCAAAACTAAACATCTGCCCGTCCACAGGGGAAAGGGTGCGGGAAAAACTCAGCTGAATGTACTGGGGGTCAACGCTGCTTCCATGGACAACTCTGCACACAAGGCTGCTGAACAAACTCAGTCCTTGAAGGCAATCCCCCAGATATCCAGGGCCCATCTCTGGGGCACTGTGCCTACATCTTCATTAGCATTAACGGGCACCAGCTCGACGTAGGCTCGGTAGACTGGGAAACACGAACGGGTTGCTCTCTGGCTGATGGCAGGGAGCAACCATCAGCTTTACAAACGTATTTCCAAGTTATGCAGTGTAAAGATGATTGCAAGGGGAACACAAATAAATAATTAAGCAAGCAAATAAACAATGCGGAAAAAAAAAGGCATAAAACCTGCAATTTTCTTCCTCCAGCCATACATATCGGCCCTTGCTCAAAAATCCCTCTGGCGAACGCCAGTCCTATACTGTCAGAATCGGCAAACGCAACCTCACAGGCAGGAGATGGGAAGCCCTGCACATCCCTGCCTACACCGTACGTTTCGCTCTGTGGCTGAACGGGAAGGCGAAGCTTGCGCGGCTACCTGTAACCTGGGGCCGCTGGGCGGGCTGCAGACCTCTACCCCATCACCTCATACTCATACCAACGCACAGGCGACCCCCAACACACACCTTCAATTCGGAAACATCCCCCCTCCCATGCTCTCTGATATCCAGGAAAGCGACTGCTTCTCGAGGCACCCTTCAGTAATTAAATACAAACCTAGATCCACGAATGGGTGGGCATGAGGACGGGGCGGGGGGGATATAATGAAACTCAGGAATTTCTCAGTGTAACAGCAGCAAGCCCACCGGTCCAACGTGGTGTCTTTCACAGAAAAAGAGAAGAGAGAGAAGGAACAAAACCTACAAGATCCCTTCGATCTCCTCACTGCCTCTGACACCCTAGCCGTCCACGATCAAACCAAGCTGAAGCCTGCAAGGCATTTCCCAACAAGATGCACACCCCTTGTCTCCACTGTCGTCCCCCCCGTAGCATGCAGACTCAGAGAGATGCTCTCCCGCTACCTGGAGGATCCAGCCCCACTGAAGGCAAACTATCCTCATTATGGAATAATTCAATCCAAGCTGCGCCCAGGGCGGCCGGCACCCTTCAGCCCAACGCAACCGGGCAAGGGTGCAACTGAGGGCCAGGCAAGGGGTGGTGAGCATCCATCAGCTGGGTGGTTAGTTACCTTTAGTCACCTCCGGCTCCTGAGATGCAAGTCCCCATGAGATCCTCAACAACCTGCAGCAGGGAGCTGCTGCCACAATCCAGCCATTAAAACCACGGGTGGGAGTAGGAAGCAAACCTGGCCACAGTACCAAAGCCCCCAGCCAGGAGGAAAAGGGGGGGGGGGGGGGGGTGAGAAGCACGGAACGTCCCTCAAGGAAGAAAAAAATTAAAAAACAGAAAAAAGAAAAAAAATAGAGAGAAGTATAAGTCCCTCCTTTTCTGCCGTGTTCTTCTGCTACACAAGCTTTCTCCCGGAGGACGAGGGTGTGTGGGGATGGGGGAGGCGATCGCTCCCTCCTCTTCCTCGCGATCGCCGACACCTCTGGACGAAAGCCCCGCTCCGATTTACCTCCTCCAGGTGGACAACTTCAGAGCAAGGTGATGTCTCCAGAGCCGGCACCACCGGCCAGGCGATTCGGATGCGGCAGAGTCATTGCCTGTGCTGCTGCTGCTGCCGCCTCTGCTGCTGCTGCTGCTGCTGGGGAAGAACAGCCGCTGCCGAGGAGACCACCAAAAAAAAAAAAAAAAAGGAGAGAAATCTTCCACCATCCCCCTTTCTCTCTTTCCCCTCCAGCACCAGCCGCTCTTCGCATCCGCTCCCCTGCCCGCGGCCCCTCGCTCCGCCGGGGCTGGGGGACACAAAGGCGCCCGCGCGGAGGGAGGCGGGTGGTCCTCAGAGCCCCGCGCTCCACCGACACCCCGGATCCTTCTTCCTCCTCCTCCTCCTGCTGCCGCTGCGGAGACCGCCAGCCCCGGCGTGGCTCGGCGCGGACGGGCGGAGGGGGCGGCTCCGCGGGCGCGGAGGGGGCGGCTCGGCGGGCGCGCCCCGCGCGGTGCTCAGCGGGCGCGGGGGGGGGCCCATGGCCCGGCACGGCTCGGCACAGCGCAACGCACCGCACACGGGGAGGGAGGGCGCTCCGGGGCGCCGGGACCCGCAGCACCCGTGTCCCCCGCAGGGCCGGGCGGGGAGCGGGGAACGGGGGCTCGGGGAGGAGGAGGCGGCGGGCGGCGATGCTGCCTTGCCCGGCGGCGGCCGCACGGAGCCGGGCGGGCGGCGAGCCGAGGGGCGGGGGAGCGGCGAGGGCCCGGATCTGGGTTGCGCGGACGCGGGCTCCACCTAGCAGCCGGCCGGCACCGCACGGCACCGCACCGCCGCCCCCCGCGGCCGCTCTGCCCCGCAGCCACCCTTCACCCCGCACTCTCCGCAACCCTCGCCCTCACCCCCGCCACGACCTGCTCCGCGGCCCCCTCCCGAAAGGATCCCGCACCGCCCGATTGGCCACTCTGCCCATGGCTGTCCTGCCAGGTGGCCAATCGTAGCCTGCCTACCAGGCACGGTCCCCGCTCCACACTGGATTCTCAACCTCCCGAGTGGCCGCTTGGACTTTTGTCCCCATCCAAGCAGCCAACTGCAGCCTGCCTTTGCGGCACAGACCCATCACGGGGTTGAGTTTCCCACCTCTGCATAAGGCTGCTCTGCCTACTGCTCTCCTCACGGCGAGCTAATTGCAGGTTGTATTTCCCGCAGGGACCCATTCCTCACTAGATTTCCCACCTACCAATTGGCCTCTCAGCCTGTTGTCTCCAGCCAAGCAGTCCATCACAGTCTGCCTTCTGATCACAGATGCTCTTCCTACTGCCCAACATAGGGATGGGACACAGGTCAGCCCAGCAGCAGCCTGGGACCATGGAACACACTCCGTCCCTACCCCGGGACCCCTCGGAGGTGGGAAATGTGAACCCTTTCATCTGCAGAGAGCCAAGGACCTCCAGGAAAGAAGACAAGAATTCTGCCTATGTTTTAACATTTGTTATCTTAAATGCTTACAAGGGACCTCTGGAAACAATGGTGTTTGGCTGGAACATGATAAACACTTTCCTCACAAAACGCATTGTTTGTTTGCTTTTAGTTTTTGAGAATAAGATCTAAACAAATCAAACTCTTAGCAACAAGAAAGAAACAAAACGAAAAGAGGAAACGAAAAGGGAAAGAAGGAGAAGAGGAAAGGAAAAAGAAAAAAAGAAAAGAAAAAAGAAAGAAAAGAAAAGAGAAAGAAAAAAGAAAAAAGAAAAGAAAAGAAAAAAAAAGAAAAGAAAAGAAAAGAAAAGAAAAGAAAAGAAAAGAAAAGAAAAGAAAAGAAAAGAAAAGAAAAGAAAAGAAAAGAAAAAGTGCAGCCCAACGGAAGATCCACTCAATTTATTATCCTGCCCAGCTTTTTCCTTAACAAACTCTTAAGGATCTTTGATGATGGAGACTTTGCAAAACCATCCTTTTCAATGGGATAAAGGAGTTAATTAATTTTGTTTGTTAACTCAGACCATGCATCAGCAAGATGCTCACACATTTTCCTAGCTGAGTTGATGGTTAGACAGGCACAGAAATGTGTATTTAAGGTTAAGAACTGCTATTCTGGATGCATTGATATGCTGTGGAAAACTAGTACTGATAAACATAAATGCTCTTTTCCTAATAATAAATTCAGGGCTTATCTCACTGACACAGCAAAAATAAATGAAGAATGTCAACTGTAGTCAGGGAAGCAAAATATAAAAGTTTTAATATATCTCTCTCAACTGTTTCCCCTTCCAGTACATCTCTGCGAAGTCATGTTAGAGAACACCTGTCCTTTCCCACATGGCTTCAGAATGCTCCAAAAGTACAAGTAAATGGTGCACATTCTTCTACAAATGTTTACATGAAGAACAATTAGATTTTTAAAGCAATTAAAAATCCATTGTGCTTTGGGCCTCAGATTTGGCTCACCAAAATTGTTACGCCCAGTGGGAACAGCCCTCAGAGAATCTATTGCTCCATTCTTGGAAAGGTCGTTTTTGTAACAGCTTTTTTCCAGAGTCTGCATGGAGAAAAAAAAAAAACAACAAAACCCAAACCAACAAAAGAAACCACCAAACCTCCCAGTCTTTAATACTACTTCAGTTGGGATGCTCAGAGATAGGAGATTCTCCAACATAAGATTACCACTCTGATGATATTCACCCCACATGCTCTGGAAATGAAGCAAAGCCCTAGAAGTTGGAATTAGATTTCCTACATATCTTTAAGCTCTGTTTTAATGCAGAGGTGAGAATGAAATCAATGTTTAGTCAGTGAGTAGAAGACAAAAAAACACTAGGCTGGAAGTGTGGTGAGGGTATTTTTTTTCCTCTCATAGCATTACAAATAATGAAAATGGAAAAAAACCCAATAAATTGTGGGGGTAGGCAATGAAGAGCTTTAGATGTTGCACTATTGATGCTCTTTAAAATCGCGTCTCAGGCATAACGCTCTGAGTCAGCCCAGAAAAACCCAGACACAGAATAGTTGCAATAGGTTGTGCAGTAGTCTCCAGAGGCAACAGTAAGATTATTCCCCAAAGGATATTTTCTCAATACTTTGTCCAGCAAAACTTGAAAGCTGTCCAGGGATAAGGTTTCCACTAACTCCCTTGAGTGATTACTCCCTAGCCTCACATATCTCACAGTTCGGAAGATTTTCCTGCTGTTCAGCCTACATTTTTGCATTTCTTAATATCATACTATTACTTGTGGTTATGGCCCAAATTAATCAAAGTACTTCAATGCATGCTTAAATTTAGGTATGTGCTTAAGCTCCATTGAAATCACATACATTGGTGTTTTGCAGGGCTGATGGATCTGCACATGTGTTTTAGTACTGTGCTGAATTGGGACCATGCATCATGCAAAATAATTTTCCTTTTCTTACATATTTTTAAGCCATTATCCTTCCCTTGCTTAATTATTGATTAGATAAGCTATATATTTAAGCTACTTAATCTCTCCTTGTGTATCAGTCTTTCCAAGAGTCTGATAATTTTTCTTCTTTGGATCTAAATTCCCTCAAATTCTTTCCTGTTTTGTAAGGATGTGTAATGAGGTATTGCAATTTAATGCCATATCCCAGGTGTGATTACATAAAGAGCAGTTATTCTGTGCAGTCAGAGGATATAACTTACCTTCACCAGCAACCCCAAAGTGCATTGATTTGTTGTGCTGCTCTATCATTTTGTAAGACTCTATAATCTACTCCTATTCTTTTCCATATCCATCACCCTGGCATTCAGGTATTTTTATTTGAAGAGGCAGACAGCCCTTAGGCCTTGAAATTCAGTGTGGTGTTTTACACCAGAAAACCTGTAACACAACCAAATTGCAACCTTTTCTCCCATGAAAAATAAAATCACCATTTTAAGTTCTATTATTTGAATGTGTTCACCCAGGATTTTGGGTTCCCAATGAATTTTTTTCAGGAAGATTTGTCACACATACCACCTTGGCACTGTAGTGTCTGCACTGTTTGTTGCTCATTGTTCCATTATCCCCCAGGTAGAAGTGGAGATTTAATGATCATTTCATTATTTTATGATGGTTTAAAATTAGGTTCAGTGAATTGTAATTGACTCTGATTCTGAGTCTTTTCTGTTTTTTCTGTTTCCTTCTTTTTTCTGAAGATCTGTGTCCTGGTTGCTTTCTGTCTTTTAGATTTCCATGAACTTCCATAAACAACTGTCACTGAGCCATTACATTCTGTAATGAATTACCTTATTCTCAGAGATGCATGTCATCTGAACCAGTTCACTGGTACACTTTTATGCTTTTCAGGCTTGTTGCCAGCTTTGCATACAATGTAGAGTTTTCTTTACTTCATGATCAAATATTGTGTGACTTGTTTGGTTTTCACCTTTTCTCCCCACTGTGAAGTATTGTTATGACAAAAATACATGAACTGTAAAAAACAAATGTTATGGTGGGATACAAAAAAAAATCATAGGCTTCCTGCTACAGATCCAGCAAAACTCAACTCATCTCTAATAAACCCACATTTCCACCATAAAATCCCCACAATACGAGCTCAATGATTTAACAACTAATGATAGGTAGATAGTAACACTGAATTAGACCCTTACAGACTCCATATTCTGTGTTTTCTTCTTCCTTATCCTCATCTCCTCTGCAGCCCTGGTTTAGGAACGTGCTCTGAGAGCCCTCTCTTCCAGGGAAGAACCTCATGTGTTTGCATGCTGAACTTTCCCACAGTCAGTATTAGGCATGAAACTCAGTGAGATTGCATGCACTTGGCTCAAGCAATATTGCATAATAAGGAGTAGTTCATGAGCAGAAATCAGGGCCAAGGCTCACACTTCATCTGACTTTTGTAGTCTCTTCCTTCTAATATGTTCCTTAATCTTCATATTGATACCATTTTTCTAAGTATAAGAATAACCTCAAAAAACCCTAACAAAAGACAACAAATAGTAACTTAATTTTGAAAACACAGATCATCATAAAAACATTCTCCCCTTTACCTAAGGGACAGTGTAAGCCATAGCACATTGGCCAATTATAGTAGGTTTGCAGCAGCTTGGAACCATCAGAGTACCATGAAGGAGAGAAAGTGCCATGGGGCAACTGGTCCCTAACTTGCAGCTGACATATTTCCTTGCAGCCTGTTTATGCCCAATGCCTTGTGCAGCAGAAAATGAGTTTTCAGTCTCTCAGTAACAGTGTGCTGGTTTTTACTGGGGTAGTTAATTTTCTTCACAGTGTCTGGTATGGGGGGGTGTTTTGGATTTGTGCTAAACACAGTGATGATAATCTAGCGGTTTGGGTTTTTTTATTGCTGAGCAGGGCTTACATAGAGCCAAGACCTTTTCTGCTTTCCACTTGTGAGAAGGCTGAGGGTGCGTGGGAAGTTGGGAGGAGACACAGACAGGACAGGTGACCAAAACTGACCAAAGTGAGGGAAAGAAGGAGGAGATGTTCAGAGTGATGGCGTTTGTCTTCCCAATTATCTATTACATTTGATGAGGCTCTGCTCTCCTGGAGATGGCTGAACACCTGCCTGCCCATGGGAAGCAGTGAATTAATTCCTGATTTTTCTTTGCTTGAATGCACTGCTTTTGTTTTTCCTGTTAAACTGTCTCTGTCCCAACCCATGAGTTTTCTAGCTTCTACTGTTCCAATTCTGTCCACAGTCCTAGTGGTGGGGAATGAGCAAGAGGCGGCGTGGGACTTGGTTGCTGGCTGGAGTTAAACCATGACAAACAGAAATATGCCTGATTCTTTTTTGGTACTGCTATTCTTTTGGTAGGCATCAGTACTGTTTCAATGCTTCCTGAAGCACAGGCAGTAGGGACATGGGAAAACTTCCTGGCATAGATGCTCAACGTGAGGTGTTACCCTGAAAAGTGTAGTATTTAGTTGTAGTTTCAAAATCTTTCACAGAATTTTTTTCTCTCCTTAGCTAAACAGAGATTTGGGAGCTGATGCCCAACCTCTGACTACCCGCTGCTGGAACCAGCTAACAAAAGGATGCCTGATAGCTTTGCATTCCAACCTAATGGCTGGGGAGTATTGAGGGAGGTGAGGCAGGGGCGAGGCGGGAGAGGTTTTTTCCCGGAGTTTTTGCCACACTTCCCTCCTCCGGCTGCTGTGGGTGCCAGCTAACCGTTTGCTGGGCTGGTGGAAGCACTTGGAAGAGGCTTTCCTGGTTCGGTCCCCCAACTCTGCGCGCTCTGTGCCCTTCTTCAGAGAGCAGTCACCGCTACCTGGATTTGCTACAGACTCCTTGGGGGCCGACGCCACCTGCAGAGATGCTGCTAACCCCCTACCCCCCCACCGCATTTGGACAAAGGATAGTAGGAGAGGGTCTTTATACTGCCCACAGGAAAGGTTTTATCGTGTCTTTGTGGCTGACATTCGCTCATGAGTTTTTCCGAGCCAGCACCTGTCCCTGCCCCCGCCGTTGCCTCGCTGGAGCCCGTGAGTGACTTTTGCGGCTGCTGCTTCCCGAGGCGTGGCATTCCCTCCCACTGTCTGTAAACATAACTGCACCAAGGGGGCAGAGATAGGACTTCATCTGCTTGAAAGTTTTTGGTTACAGTGTTGATGTTTGTTTTGTTCTGTTTGGGGCTTTTTTCGTTATATATATTTATTTATTTGTACTCAAGAGCTGTTATCCTTTTCTATACATTTTCTAATTAAAGTCTCTTAAAGTCAGAGTTTGTGGTGTCTTTTGGGAGAAGAGGCCCTCTTCCTAGTCCAGATAGACAACTTAGATTTCTTTTAAACTGAGACATTAAACTACAAAGGCTGTGCAAAACCACTGTGGAAGACTGGTGGTGACTGACTGATGGCTTAGATGTGGATTGCAAAATGGGCCTGCATAAGAGCTATCTGAACTGTTGACTTGAATCTATCTGTAGTTGAGGTAATAAGGCAATTAGATACAAAAATCATTAATAATTTAGCTTAATTGAAACCTAACAATACAGACTTCCTGTACAATTTCAAGTTATTTCAACTGTTTAGAAATCATGACCTGTCTCTGTTGTTCCAGTACTTATGTAATGTAGGAGCATATAAAAACTGTCACTAGAATTTCGCTTTAAAGAACTTGTGTTGCTTTTTTTTCTGATTAATTTGAACTTCTGAATTCTCAGAGCTAGCTCTGGTTATATTTTCAAATAGAGGCTGAAGCCTCTTTTTGTGTGTGGATAAATTAGGCTGGAAAATGTAACTAGCTGTAGTAAAGCAGGGGGCGCTTTGATCTAGAAGCCACGTTAAAGCAGATGGGTGTACTGAGCATGCTTCAGCCAGGCTAAATTGGACGAGCAATTAAATGTCCCTCCACATAGTTATTGCTGAAATACAGGAAGCAGATAAAATAAGCTGTGCCATCAGAGAGGTTTCCCTGGGATTGACAGTAAATTTGGAAGAAAAGGGTTTTGTTGATTGTAGCTGCTGGTAAAAGTAAAAAAAATCGAGGGAAACCAGGAGAAAACAAATGAACAGTAAAAGCAATAACTTGGTTGAGAAGGAGTAGAAACAGAATGATTTTTAGGACCAAAGAGGTGGACAGTAATTTCTGGGCTGCGTGTTGATTTACTCTTGTAATATTCAGGAAAATAAGATGTTCTTTGCAACAGACAGCACAACTCTACATGGATGCTTGGTGCCTGTATTTCTTAGGAAATCATTGTATTGACCTTAATCTGTAGGGGCTTTTGAAGCCATATGTTGCGTGCTGCACCTTACAATGACTCCAGCAACCAGGATCATGGAGCCTTTACACACTACAAGAAACCAACACCTCCCATGAGAGGGAGTGGGAAATCCACCACTGGCATCTCTTGCAGCATTAGCGTGCAGGATGAATTATGCTGATGTCCAGAAGGTAAGGTTCCAGCTCACATTGCTTGCTGGGCTTGAGAGCAATTTGAGTTACTGGGAGAAATACTGTATTGTCTCTCAGGGACTGCTGGGCATGGTGCTTTTGCAGTACTCTTAACCATCTCTCCTGTAATGCTCATATTATCTGTAACCACTTATCTCACCTATCCACTGGCAAGAAGTATTGAGAGAAAAAATCAAGGGAAAATACCACTCTTGTTGCAACACTGTGGGAGGATTTAAAGCCATTTGTGAAACAAAAGTAGGATATGATCACAACTAAGAAACTGCTGCTCTCCTAGGGCTTTAACTGCTGTGGTATGAATTTAGTGTTCATGGTATTAATGGAACAATTCTAAACTGAATAAGAAATTAACTTTCTTACTTGAGGTTACACTGCAATGGTAAAGTGATCCTAATTATTTTTAAGACTAAATGCTATTGTTAAGGGTAAATCTAGTTCCAAAAAAGAAAGAAATCAATAATACAAAGACAAATTTTGAAGATTTCCAATAATAAAACCAAGTAGAGTGGTTTGGTTCGTATCAAATACAAGAGAAAATCCCTTCAGTGAAACATGCATAAGGTTAAGTCTAGAGTGAATACCTCATGCATACAATTTAATGAGTAAAAAACATAAATCAAATAAGACTGGGTCCAAACATAGACAAAGGGATTATACCAAAAATCAGGACTTTAAGAAATGGATTGCTGTGAAGAGACATGCGACTGATCTTTTAAGTCTTCTACATGACCTTTCTGCCTCATGAGCTCCATTTCAGAAATCAGTAGAATGATCTTTTATTAAATTCAGTTTTTTTCTAACTCATATCAGCAGTCACTGAAATAATGGCTTTTTTTACCCCCTACTGTACAGTTGATTGGCATATCCTTGTTTCACACATTCATTTTATAAATCTTTTAATGCTTTCTCTGACTGGGTCACAGGAAAATGATCCAAGACAAATGGGATATCTAATCTTCACATAGTTAGCGTAGCTGAAGAGAAAGCAAACAAAACACCAAAATGTACCAGCAGAGGCATGGAACAACTCAGAAGAGATGATTGAAATGCAGAAAGGGGCAGTGCACTCACACCTGAGGGCTGTGTGAAATGCTGCATGGCCCATTACCAAGGTACCGATACGGTAACAGTGCAAAACAGGCAACAGTGCTGGGTAGTCTTGAATGTTCCTAGGTTTGGTTATAGATGTACCCAATTAGCTTTGTTCTCATTAGGGCTGTGGAAGAAAGGGACTGAGAAAGGCTGTTGAGAAAGGGAAGGAGGAGCAATCAAGATATACCTAATGTCTTTCAGGAAGGATAACATGATGTACTATAAAATATTACTAACCAGCACACAAGAAAAGGGGGTCAGGGACCTCACCTATTCAGCCAAATGGAAATCTGACAGCAATCAATATCTGGAGCAGATTTCAAAAGAGGTTTTCAGGTGCATAATCTCAACAGAGGCCACTGGGAATTGTGCTCCTAAATCCCTTACACACTAATCCATACTTTTGCATGGCTAAAGAAAATAACAAACGGGTGGCAAGGACTGTTGGTAGCCTGACATTAGCATGTATAAAATGTGTAGTGGTGGCATCTCTTGAAGCTTGGACTTATCACTTGGTAGCTGTGGCTGAGCAGGAGTTTATTATTCATAACTCTAAAATCTACTCCATCTCATTTCATCGTCTAGGCTGTACAATCAATAATTCAAGTATGCATTTTAAGATTTCCAAATTAAGCCAGACACCCTAATGTATAGGACATACCATGCCAATTAGTATACACAACAGCTTTTCAGAAAGCCAAGATGAGAGTAGCATAGTGATTTGGAGAATATGAATATCATTACACTGAAGAGATGCTTTGAGTAGTAGGTAGGGAATAAGGTTCAAGCAGAGGAATTGCTTTTCAGATGTGACTCTCAATATATTTTGGAGATCTGTATCCAACACCAGGCCCCTGTAAATTGACTGGCAAATTGATATGCCCTGTATCAGGCTCTTTCAAGGGACACAGTTAAACCCCTAAACACCATTAACAATGATAGAATTTAGGTCTGATTTTCCAAACAAACTGCTATAGGAATTTTGCCTTTCATTCATCTTTTGTGCTTGGTACTCAACATTGTGGAGAATTGCAGCCTTTGAAGACAGTTGCAGGAGCAACAAAACAATGTAGCAATTTCCTCTTGCAGCACTCAACCACTGAGTCACAAGTAAGTTGGAGATGGTGCCGCCTCTGTCGTCAAAGCAAAACCAGGCAGTTGCCACTAGGTTCTTACCTCTTTGGAGCACAGTTGCTTCTGCAAACTGAGAACAACCACAAAGATGGGCTGTCTTTAGAAAATAATGTGGCATTTGGATTCAATCCTCAGGTAACTTCAGTTGATGTATCTGCAGTGGTTTGAGCTCAGAACACCTATTAAGAGCATCCAGCTACTTGTGTTACCCAGTACACCCTTTTCCTCAGGTACATCTTGCTTATTTTCAACTTGCTCAAATGATCTGCGCAGGTAGTACAGCTGTTTTTTTCCAGTGTTGCTTACCTGATGCCACATGCTTGTTTGTGGAAGTTTCTGGGTACTATACAGCCTGGATGTGGCAGTGAAGAATGTCATCAAATATGAAGCAAACAGCAAAAGACCGACTTTGTGATGGTCGATCCAGGATGGCCATCATTAATTTAAATCTAGGGTATAAGTTCCTTGCCTTCTGTTTTTTGCAACTCTGACATAGAATAGCCTTTTTAAACAGGGCCCATAAATCTCCTTGTAGTTTACGTCTACTTGCACATTGAAGATTGTAAGCTTTTGTGGACAAAGAGGGGAGGAATCATCTTTACCTGTGAAATTTGTGATCAGTCTAAGGACAGTATAACATCACTGGCCCCCACAATGCTCTGTTCCACGTCAAAATATGACTTCACTGTGATGTATGTATTTTTTGTCCTTTTAGGTTTTGGTTTTTTGTTCTGTCTTTTTTTCATTGTCATTGATGGTGGATTTTTTGTTGGTTTTCATTATTTTAGTTTGTAGGGGGTTTTGTTTGGTTTTGTTTGGTTTCCCCCTGTTTTTATTTATGTTTATTTATTTTAATTAATTTCAGTGATTGCCTTGTTGTCATTATTAAATACGAGCTGTTCACACTCATTCTTTTCTGTATTAAAGGTCTTGGACTAAGGATTTCTGCTAGGACTGCTGACCTTATTGATGAGCTAGTTGAGGTGTTATTTTTTTTCTTTTAATCTGGGAAGTGGCTGTCCTCTAGGTTGGAGGGTTCAAAGCACTAGTACTGCCTGCTTCTTGATATCCTTCCAAGGACTGACATACAGGTGGATATGCTGTTGGTTGGCTCTGTGACCAAACATCTGCAGACTGCTGGCTTTTCTTTTTCTGACCTTGCGCATGCCACTCTTACAAATCCCTGGGTCTCATTTACACCTTTGAAAAAAAGCGTGTTTACTTTAACATGTGGATTGAAAGGGAAAGCTCTTCTCTAAAGAAATAAAGTTATCATTTTATTCAGGGAGGTCAGTAAGACCAGTGCCTCTGGCAGCCCAGGCCTGTGTATTCCAGCCCCTGAAGAGGAAGAAGCAGAATAATCTACTCAGACTGCAGAGCTGACCCTGCACACAGAAGCAGAAGCTGGAGGGAATGGAGTGGGAGAGGCAGAAATGTGCATTTCAGCTCTTCAGGTCATATCTGTATGTAGCCAGCTTTCATGTATAGCTTTCATGTACAAAGAATATTGGGCAAGAAGAGGCCACATGCTTCATCAAGCTGGATTTCTTTGTGTTACAGACAGATAAATCTCAATGTTCATCAAAACTAGCCCGATTTTTATCTGCAGTATATAAATGCTAATCACAGGTATGTATTTGTATAAATCTGTTAGAAATAACTACATGGAACTATTACTGCTGTTGTTGCATTTGTTTTTCTGCTCTGCCATCCAGGTTCAAATCCAATTCAAATCCAGCTACTAGTTTTGCATGCTATTATCATGTTTTATACTTGGTTTTGGGAAGGTGCATGGTTTATATTTCTAATGTACACAATGCTGTGTTGTTTTTCCTAATAAATTTTTATGTCATTACAATTACACTGTCTGTGTCATTGCTGATCATGTATTTGTCTTCTCCTGCATTCTCAGTCTGGCATTCTCATGAAGCAGTAACCGCAGTATTACAGTCTCCTTCCCTCCTTTCTAAGGCCACCATGCTGGATCTGCTAGCATATAACTTATGGCCATTAAGAACAAAAATATAAAATAAATCTCAAAGGGCTTTCTATGTATTAATATTTCTCAGTTGGACAGATTGCAACATATTCCATATTAATATGCTATTGTGTTGAAGCTACTTCTATTCTGTGGCTTTTGCAGAATGCATGATGTATAATTTGGCAGCCTTTTAGGCTGCACCTTTTAAAAATTTCTAGCTGTATTGTTATGGATATAAACAGAACTGCTAATAGTCTCCAAAAGCTGACTGCAATTCCTATGCTCTGTACTTTCTTCCCTTTATCGTCAATTTTCATCACCTGTACTAAGAGCCCATTCCTTTGCAGCCACAATTAAGCTCTCAGTTTCTCTTTCCAGTCCTTCTGCAACAGTGATTATGATGATCATGTCTATTTTTTTAACTGCTGTAGCTGTCAATCCACAATGCTTCCCAAGAGCCATGTTCAGGTTCACAGAAGCAGGAAGTGAGCACAGAGGAAAGTCCCAGAAGTTGGTCATCATTTTAAAGATAAGGTCTGATCAGGGAGACATGGCTGCTTAGTTTCAGATTTAAAAACAGCATATGGTTCATGTTCTGGATATAAACAGCTTACAAACACACCCCCTAACACCACACACGTGCTCCAGCTGTCCCTCTAATCACACATCTAGGGAGGAGTAGGAACAACATGAGCACTCAGGGTATTTTTCCCCAAGTACTATCCCACCCATTTTAACTTCAGGGGCTTTCTCAATTACATGTAATTTTTTTCCCCCCACATTTAATGCCTTCTGGATTTCTGCTGCACAATCTGATGCTGTTTCTCCCTTGAGGCCATGCCTATGTTGAACACCCATAAAAACAGCCCTGGCAAAGCCTCAGTGAGGCTGCAGTCCACCAACCCCATGGGTTTGTTCTGCATCTGGCTCCTTCTAGCACTGTGACTCCCAGAATGTGACATCTCCTCTCAATCAAGTGTGACCCATAGCAGGAGTCATAGTCAGCTTGCTCATTTATCAAGGGGAAACTGCCACATAGCTTTTGTCATCTTTGTCGCTGTCCTCTGAATTTTTAATCGTATTTTGCTTGCAGGTGAAGGGACCAGAGTAGCACATGATGTTCAAAATGGGAACGAATTATGATTTTGTACTGGGGTTTAACAGTATTTTCTGTTTGTTTGTTCTCTATCTGCTGCCTAAAACAACCTACAATTCAGTATTTTCAAGGACTAAACTGTTGTTTTTGTGGTCATGCTCCTGACAGTTGCAGCCAGCTCAGAGCTCACATTGTTTACTGGAGCCTTGGATGACTTTTTCCAAGGTGCATTACCTTACATCTGTTTTCACTGGGTTTTGCCTGCCATTTTATTACCCAGACTCTCCATCTTCAAAAATAATTTGGTACATCCTTAGTCAGCCCTTGTTTTCACTATCCTGACCAACTTTTTTGTTATAATTGAACGTTTTCATTTTAAGAATTGCTCCTTTTTCACAGTTTATAAACATGTTGTACAGCACAGCTCCTGTGGGGAGTGACAGTGAGTGGATCCCTTAAGGAAAGCTGTTTGGAGTCCTACCTTAAAGAGAACAGAGCTACCTGGAGTATGTGTGGTGGCTTGTGACCAGTGAGAGGCTGTGGTATATGTAAGGTGAATTGGTTAACCAATTTTGTAGTAGCTTGTTGGATGTGAGAGGGCATAAAAGGTGTGGATGTTACTGTGTGAGAGTTAGATCTACTAGGATGTGAGATGATGTAACAGGAACTTCTAGGAAGTACTTCTACTATGAGCTATGAGGATCTGTCTGTTATCTATCTTGAATAAACTCTCTAAGCTGTAAGCCTTCTGATCAAAGCCTTCTGATGTCTTCTGTGCCTGAGCTCTTCTGACCACCATCCATGCTGTGCCCCTGCTCAGGACTAAGAGGTGACCCCAATAAGCTCCAACACACAGTTTTTAGGAACTCCATCAGTATGCTTCATCCACATCAGGAACAGCCATTATTTCCTACTGCTTGCTTTCTGTCTTCAACTGGCAACATATCCAGGCATCTCCCCTTGGTAGAGCAATTTTTTCCAGCTAAATTGATCCATCATTCCCATTTGTCCCCGATCTCCTTTAAAGTATCAGAAGAGTCATCTCCTCCTCTATGCTTGCCTCAGTAGGACAACCTGTAGGGTACCAAATGGCAGAAGTACCAAAACCAACAGTGTGATATGAATTCTGTATTCAAAATAAACACAGCACAATTGCATTGTCACATAAATGATTGCTCTGCTACCGAGAAATATTTCCCTATTGTCTAAGAACAATTAACTACACAAAGTTTACAGTACTGGAAGGCAGTCGCTTACTGACAATGCAGAACAATTTGCAGATGAGGTTGATTGCACTGGTAGGGTTTAACTGAAAAATAAAACAGAGATACACATTGATTGAAGCTATTTAAATAAAACATGAATGGCTTCTAATGAAAACAGCAGGCAAAACAGCAGTTTGAGGCCTCAGCAGCAACACTTTTCTCAGTATGGGATGTGGGACAGCCAGAGCAAATAAGGTTCTTTGAGTCATTTACTAATTTACCACCTTAAGGTACATAATATCAAGTCTACAGATTTATGAAAATACCTTTGTTATTATTCACCCCCTTCACCTCTAAATATTTTGAGCAGCAATTTTACAGATTTTTAGAAGAACTGATAGCATAATCCATGGGGTGGCTTACAGAGGATCATGAGCTGCTGTAGGTAATGTCAGAAAAGCTGCTGCCTCTCTGCACCTTACCATGCAGCACCAAAAAACACTTTTTGCTCTCTCAGCCACTCTCCTTGACAAGAAGGAAAACAGGTCTATGCTTCCTTCAGTCTCCAGTGGTGTTTCCACTGACATCTGTGGAACTGCTCTGATTGTGAGGCTGGTGATTGATAGAAAATTAATCTGAGACGTACCTGTGGTTCTTCTCAAGTATGTAGGGAATATTTTTATTCATTTGATGTAGTGGTTTTGTATTTGACACCCATGCACCTCTTTTCCTCTGTATTACTTCCCTTGTTTGGGCAGTTAAATGCCTCCCTGACATCAGATCTCGGAAGCTCAGCAGGGTCAGCCCCGGATTAGTACTTGGATGGGAGACCTCCTGGGAAATGCCGGGTGCTGTAGGTTCTAGTCCTGAGGACTTCACTGGCACCATCCAAGCTTGCTCGGCCGTGGCAGATGAATCTCAGGACTTAAACAGTGGGGCCAGTTCTGCACATGCTGAGCCTCACCTAAAATCCACTGCGCAGGCTGGAAGGGCACACCCACATGGGGACAGCCCTTCCCAAACCTTCATTTGGGAAGTTTGGCCATACATACTTCCCTTGTTTGACACTGGCATGCAGAGTTCCTTCCAGCTACCAACAGATTCCAGTATGTTTCTATTTACTTATGCTTTAAGATCATTAATGAGGATGTTGACTAAGTCAAGATCTGCCACTGATTACTGTGTTATACTACCTGACAGTGCCTCTCTGTTTTATGTGCTATTATTTAGCATTACCCATAGCCATGGACTTTTTGCCAGCTCTCAATACACTTGAGAGCAAAGCTGTTGAATAATTTATTAATGAATTTGTGTCTTATTTTCCCTCATGAAGTATGTACAGTCTGATTGTTCCTGATTTGTTCCTTACTTGAAATTACTCAAGAAACACTTGCTGAAAACATGTTTTAGTATGTGGGTTGCTGACAAATTTCATTAATATGATCTAGGTTAATAATTTCTGTGATGTAATTCTGTTTATATATATGTAGATATACAGATATATGTGTGTGTGTGTGTGTGTGTGTGTGTGTGTCCATGGAGATTTGTTCTTTATGAGATGTTCCAGAGATGCTACATTTTTTTTACCTGTATGTGTTCAGTGATAACTGTTGATTTATTTCAATTTTTATTTTTTTGTAAGGATTTAATTCTCTATGAAGCGTTTCTATCTCTTACTTTGGTTTGCCTTCTGAAGATCAGTACCATATTCACCTTTCACTAATATACTGATCAATTCCTGGTTGTTTTTCAGTTTTCAGTAGCAATTGTGGTGCTATAATAGAAAATCAGGCTGATTTTTTTCTCGAAACACTCATCATTGAGAAATATCTGTTCAGTCACTAATTGTTTTGTCCTTATTAGAAAGCTGATTTTAGTTGATCAAACAAAATATATTTTTCAAGTATTCTTGTAAAAAATTGCAACATTATCTGGATTTCCCCCTCTTATATTTCTTGGGTTGGGAGGTCATCTGAACCAGTGATTTGTATATGTCTGTATTTCTCTAATATTAATTCACATTTCTTAGTTCCCAGGATTCTTCCTTCAAATCTTTCTTCTCCCTTCTGTTGCTTGTAGTAGATTCATGCCCTACCATTGGAAAGAAAAGGATTTTTCTCAGGGTTTTTTTGTTGTTTTTTTTTTTTTGTCCTGGCTCTTCTCAGAGCCAAGAGAACAAGCAGAGTCAGCCCGTCACAACCTCATCTTCTGTAGGCCTTTCCTTTATGCAACAACTGGGACTCTTTCATGCTTCTTTTTGGGATGCAGTTTTACTCGTGCATAGGTGCTGGATTGATTTATTTTTATAGCAGAAAGGGCAAGTGTTATGAATCTGCCCACACCATCCTGGGGTTGAATGCAGTTGTAGAGCAATCATCCTTTAGAAAAGTAGAAGCCACCATTTCCAAAGGGAATCCCTGTTTCTACAGCAATATAGATACCAAAATTAAAAGTGAAACTGGAAGCTGACTCCTCAGTGAAACAAAAAATCTGAAGCTACTAGAATATAAACTGATACAATGCACACAGGGAAAAATAAATCTCAGTTTGTACTGTATTGCACTCAGCGTATTTGGACTTACCCTGCACTTTCAGGTTGATATATTACTTTTATTTTATTGCCTTAGTGTCACAAGGTCCCAAACAGTGGGTCTGCCACGGCCCAGAAAACAATGGCTCTCAAAGGTAGGTGGAACAATTTCTCCATATCATCCACTAACCAAAACCCAGCCTTCTGCTGAGAAAAGGATGTTTTATTTCAAGTAGCTAAGAAGCAGCAATGTCGGTGACAAAGGTTGCTGTACAATGACAGATGCTTTACCACCAGATCACTCAAAGCAGATGAAAAATAACAGGGAAAAAAACCCGCAAACCCAACAAAAAACATTTGAACAAAAAAAAATACCCAAACAAAACCCAGACTTGAAGCATAATGTTGCACTACTTCAGTGTATGTTCTATTTTCAGAAGACGCTAAAGAAGCTGAAACACAATAGGCAATGATTTTCACATTATTCACAACAGAAAGTATTTGTAGAATAATGCAAATACACAGTGGCAGTCTGAAGGCTGTTGTTGAAGGGAAATGTTTACAGGGATGCTGGGTCTGAGTCACTAAGGCTGTATTGGGTTTGCATGGCACAGCTCTGGTAAGGGGGGGCTTCTCTGAGAAGATGCCAGAAGCTTCCTCCATGGGCAGAGCCCATGCTAGCCAGCTCCAAGACAGACCCACGACTGGCCAAGGCCGAGCCCATCTGTGAGGGTACTGACACCTATGTGATAACACATTTCAGAAGGAGGAAAAGTTATTCTGCGGTAGTACTGCAGCCGGAGAATAGATGAATGATAACATGAGAGTCATGTCTGCAGACACCAAGGTCAATGAAGAAGGAGGCTCTCCAAACACTGAAGTAGACATTCCACTGCTGCCTGTGGTGAAGACCCCAGCAAGGAAGACTGTCATCTTGCAACCCATGTAGGTCCATGGGGAAGCAGAGACACACCTGCAGCCCATGGAAGGTCACCATGCTGGAGCAAGTGGATGCCCAAAAGAAGGCTATGATCCCATGAGAAGCCCACACTGGAACGGGTTCCTGGCAGGGACCTGCAGACTTATGGAAAGAAGAATCCACACTGGAGCAGGTTTAATGGGAGGACTTGTGACCCTATGGGGGACTCACACTGGAGCAGCCTGTTGTTGAAGGAGGGCAACCTGTGTAAAGGGATTCACATTGAAGCAGTTCTTGAAGAACTGTTACTTGTGGGAAGGACACACATTGGGGGAAGTTTATGGAACACTGTCTCCTAGGGGAGGAACCACATGCTGGAACAGGGGAAGAACTCCCCTCTCTGAAGAGAAAGAAGCAGCAGAAACAATATACGATGAACTGACCATAACCCCCATTCCCTAAGTAACTGTGCCACTGTGTTGGAGGAAGTAGAAAATGGAAAAAATGTTAGGCTCAGGAAGGAGGAAGGGGTGGAGGGAAGGTGTTTTTAAGGTTTCATAGAATCATAGAATATCCTAACTGGGAAAGGACCTACTAGAATCATCAAACTCCAACTCTTGCATCTTCACAGGACAGCCCCAAGAATTACAGCATGCACCTGAAAGTGTTGTCCAAATGCTTCTTGTACTCTCTCAGGGTTGGTGCTGTGACTGCCGCCCTGGGAAGTCTGTTACAGTGCCTGACCACTCTCTGGATGAAGAACTTTTCCTAATATCCAACTCTCCTGACACAGCTTCATGCCATTGCCTTTAGTCCTATCACTTGTCACCAGAGAGATCAGTGCCTGCCCCTCCACTTTCCCTCATGAAGAATTTGTTTCACTTCTTATTGTCCTCCTCTGATTTTGGTTGGCAATAAATTAAAGTAATTTTCCTTAGTCAAGTCTGTTTTGTCCAAGATGGTAATTGATGAGTGATCTCTCCCTGTCCTTATCTCAACTCGTGAGCCTTTTGTTGTATTTTCTCTCCCCTTTCCTTTTGAGGAGACCAGCTTTGGTGGGCACCTGACATCCAGCCAGGGTCAAACCACCACAGAGGCTCTGCAATAGGCCATGCTGCAACGGGGACTGCAGGAAAAGCACAAGTAACTGTTCTGCACTGATGACAGGGTAGTGGCGTGTTGCTTAACTGGAAATGTGGATAACCACAGTCAGCCTTGTCCTTCTCCTTGCAGATAAATGAGGACTTTTCTTCATATTGTTCTCTTTTCTTCCTGCCACCTCTCTGTTTGGGTCTACACAGCCCATCTATGCTCTTCATGGACAGAATCAATGTCAAATTCTTGGTACTTGATCATGCACTTGAAGAAACTGGAAGGCAGCTGAGCTTTGAGAAACATGGAATGTAGGAAGGAAAAATCCAGGACAACCTGAATTTTCATGACTAGGTTAAAAATTCCAAGACATTTCTATTTTCCATTGATGACTTACTTGCTTAAACCTGGAGTTTAAATCTGACATTTAGAAAAAGCAGCTAAAGCATCTGTACTGGTGGAAAAAAGACAAAAATAAGCACATACGTCTGCAAGAGGTCCTCCTCCATTGGGAAACACCAGCCATTCACATAGGTGCCTTAGAATCCTAGTGGAAAGGGGCACATGCTAACAGTGCAAAAGCTTGTTTTCAACCACACTGCCAAACTCAATTGATAACAAATTGTCAGAGCACCAAGCTATCGCTTCAATATTTTAAATAATTTATTATTTATTTAAATAAATAATTTATTTTATTTATTATAATTTAAACTACGTTTAAACTCCATATATTTTAACCTATTGACATCTTTAATCAATAATGAAGTTCAAAAGAAAAAAAAGGAAGAAAACAAGTGAGGTGATTTTGTTTCTTTTATAGTCTTTTAACTGCCAAACTCTTCCCATCCACTCCACAGCAGCATGGGATAGTAACCCTTGCCACTTACTAAAATAAGTAATATTTTTTGCTGGAGCTCTTAACAAGTTACAGCAAAGCTGCATTCTCTGGCAGTGCATAGAGGTCCAGAGCAAGAGACGCTTCCTAACATTTTCTTTAAGGCTCTTGGAGAACTTATAAATACTTTGTGACTGCTCTTAGAAAAATATGAATTTAGAAACAACCTTATTTGGGAATGGATCCTTGGCTTGTGCAAACTGTCAGAGCTGAGTTGAAATCAGTCATGCAGTGTGGCATTTTGCTTCAGCTCCTTGCTAGAAGTTATTAAATCCCAAACAGCGAATGGTTTTGTCAAAACCCTTGAACTGCCTGCTCAGCTAGAAAAGCAGCAAAATTTAAGGATTTAGCTACCTTAGATGCACACGTGAAGATAATTCTGGGAAATTAAAATCCTGCAGGTGAGACTTGGGTGAACTTTTGCATTTTGTTTCTGGGAGGAATTTATACCTAAAAGAAGGCATATAAATGATTTAAATGTACAAGTGTGCAAGACCCATTACCTTTCAGTTCAGCCAGGCTCACCAAATATCATCTTTAGTCATGAAAATCCTTCCTAGCTGTCATAAACCCCTCTGTACATACAGACCTTATAGTGTCCTTGTAAGTAATAAAAAGCATCCTAGTAAGGGGCATATTTTTATTTTTCTACTTTGCCTTAGGACCAAAACATCACTAGAAGGCATGGAGAACAGGAACAGGGATCGATGTTCCCTGTCTCTTCCAATTTGAGAACTAGAAGACATCTAATTAAACTAGGCAAGGCTAGTTTCAAAACAAAGAAAGGAAATGCTCCTTCATGGCACTTGTTATTAGAATGGGGGACTCATGGCCACAGAACAGTGTAGCTGCTGATGACTTATGTGCATATGAAACAGTGATGGGGCACATTCAAAGAAAAGAACTGTTTTAAGAGTTATCAGATGCCGAATCACCCACACCAGGTCTAGCAATGCAACCTGCAGCATCTGTGGAGCACTCTGGTGAAGAACTATGATTGCCCCACACATATTTCTTTGGGGAGGATACCAGAGTGATCTGCAGATCCACTAAAGCATTTTTCTGTACTCTGGTTGTTCTATACCATAGTTCTGAATCATGACTCTAACATTATTGCATATTGGTAAATTGTTCATATGGTGGGTGAACAAAAACACTGTATTCTCTTGAGAACTGAACTACCAGGGATATTGTCACCATCTCCTTTTAGTTCTTTAGCTTGCACTTAAGTTCTGCCTCTGCATTCAGTTGTCTCTGCTTATGGAATTTACACAGAGTCATGAGTAGACTTGGGTTAATGGAAGCTGCAATTTTCTGAGAATAAATTATTTACTGGGGGAAAAATCACCCCTTCAGGCTATTCTAAATTGAAGCCTAGGACTTTTGAAAAGTAAATAGAAAGAAAAATATGTCAAGAGTACAGCCTAATAGCAAAAGATTAATTCATCAAAATAAACACATCTAAAGAAATGAGATATTGTAAAAGCATCCATAAGCATACCTATGTTAGCAAACTTGAGACAATATATTCCTGTGGGAGGCCAGTATAAAGAAGTATTTTTCCCTTGTGAAAATTCTGTAATAATATCTGCTTGTTTTACCATTTTTCAATCAATCACTTTTTAAAATGTGTCATTCACTATCTATATGGCTTATTCAGGTTGAACTCTGTATGTAGTCCTTATTCATGCTCCATTCCCATGGCAGTCAAAAAATCAATGTCTGATTATACCCTAAGCTGGGAATTCAGGTTTCAACTTGTTTTATTATTTGAAAGATTCCTTTTTCTTTTTTTCTTTTTTTTTTTCCCATTTTCATTATTTTATTCACCTTTGGAGAGATCCTGTTGCCACAGGCTTGCAACAGAAGTGATTCATTCTGGATGGGAGAAATCATCTCTGTCATGATGGCAAGGGGAAGAGCCGGCTTGTGTTAGTATAGGAATTTTATCTTGGAGGATTTATATTTTTATTATATATTTATTCATATATATTCCCATTCTATCCTATCCTACCCAAATTTATTATATACTTACATTATCTATCAGGAATCAGAGGATTCTCATCTTGCTGATGGTTACCAGATGTCCCCAAAAATCAGAGAGCAGAACTTCACCTGACATGTGAAGCCGTTGCTTAGGTGGTAGCAGAGACTTTGGCAAGTTCTGATTCATCCTCATAGATTGGATACTCTCTGGCTTGTATTATGTAGCATTATTTCTGCCTATAGGCATCACAACTTTTTCCTTGGTGCAAAATCTTTTTAGCCTCAAGTAATCCTGCAGATTTTCCCACTCCTCTGAACTTGCCCAAAAGTGGTGCAGAATCCAGAAGGAGCCACAATTTCTCAGACAGAGAAATTAATTCTCTATGCCAACCATTCCTGAGCTTTCTGAGAAGAAATCTGATGAGTGGTGCTACGAAAGTAGGGTTGTTTTCTGACATGTACATACTTGCCCTCCAAGAATTAGAGGAAGTCCAAGTTGTTTGACTTAGCCCACCACAGATAAAATACATGCTTCATTTAATACTTCATAGTCCTGATTGTACAAACCCATTTCTTTGCATTGGTATGAACTAACCTGGGAAATAAGACATGAGGGTCCTAAAACAGGCATGGCAACAAAAAAAACCCTGTGGCCAAGTGGGGATTGACTCATGTTTAGACTGATCTCTTCAAACTTAAGCAAATGCTTGCCTGGTAAAGGTGATCAGACTGACACGTAGTGGACTATAAAAATGCTGAATAGAAAAGTTAATGAGAGAGGATCACTATGACCTCAGGTATATAGGAATTATAAGATGGCACCTGTGTCACACCAACTTTTGGCCTGTTTCCTTTTCTGAAGGTGGCCTGAACTGGCAAATGGGAATTGAAAAAATGCAAGACTGAGTATTTTTCAAAAATCTGAAGAGCAATACACACAAGGCAGTTTCACAGTACCAGCTCTATAATGAAAGCAGTGGATTTCATCATGCCAAGCTGCACTCTTCAGGCAGCCTTTGGAAGGTGGTTGTACCCAGCAGATTAAAATCCTAAGGATACAGAGGGCCAGGGAGTTTTGTGTTCAGGCCAGTCTCAGACATGATTACAGACTGGGAGGAGTCATTGAGAGCAGCCCTATTGAGAAGAACATGGGGGTTCTCAAGGATGAAAAGCTGGACATGAACCAACAGTGTGTGCTCACAGCCCAGAAAACCAATTGCTTCCTTGGCTGCACCAAAAGCAGAGCAGCCAGCAAGGTCGAGGGAAGTGATCCTGCCCCTCTACTCTTCCCTCATGAGGCCCCACCCAGAGTGCTACATCCATGTCTGCGGTCCTTAGCAGGAGAAAGATGTGAACCTGTACAAGCAGGTTGAGCAGAGGGCCACAAAGTTGATCAGAGGGATGGAGCACCTCTCTTACAAAGACAGGCTGAGAGAGCTGTGGTTGTTCGGCATGGGAAGAGAAGACTTTGGGGAGACCTCACTCTGGCCTTCTGGTACCTCAAGGGGGCTTATAAAAAGGAGACAGAGGGAATTTTTATATGGGCAGATAGTGACAGGACAAGAAGCAATGGTTTTAAACCAAAAGAAGAGTAGGTTTAAATTAGATATTAGGAAGAAATTCTTTTCTCAGACTGTGGCAAAGCACTCAAATAGGTTGTCCATAGAGGTTGTGGATGCCCCACCCCTGCAAGTGTTCAAGGCCAGGTTGGATGGCTCTGAGCCACCCAATCTAGTAAATGGCAGAAGGATTAAAACTAGGTAATCTTTAAGGTCCCTTCCAACTCTAACTATTCTATGATCCTCTGTGTTTGCAACAAATCTGGAGCCCAGGATCTTCCTTGTTCTTTGGACTAATCCTTGCAAGGAGAATTGAAGGATTTTGGAGGTCCTTTCACTGAGATTCAGAGCCCCATGTGTCCCATACCGTGTCTTAACTCTTTCTTTCAAAGGCTGTTGATACTCTCTGAACCACTGCTGTTTACCATCTACACCATGCATTATGCAGAGAATACGAAATTTTGCCCCATTTCCTGTTTTTTTATAATACCTCTCTGCTCAACTTGGCCAGAAAGACACATCTTTTATTTAGAGTAAAAGTTCCTGCTCTTGCCATCAACTAATACTTAGACTAACACCACTAGTTAGCAGTGACCATGGTGAGCCTGTATTATGGTCCATGTATTTTTTAAGAGGCTGACAAGGAACATCTGTCCAGGCAGGAAAAAGGCTGTGGAAAAAGTGATGGGGATTAAGTTTTCTGCATTTTACATTATAATGACATTTCCAATCACTTGAGAACTGCATGATTGCCTTTCATAGCTCCTGGGAATCTTGACTCAGTGAGTGAGAAATGTATCTGAAATAATGGCACTCGTTCTAGATTTCCTCCTTAAGAATGCATTGGACCCTAATGAATCACCTTCTTCATGCAATCCCAATCACTGTGTCAGTCTGCCCTCTGACACTGCCTGCATGCAAATACAGCACACACTATTCTTAGCAAGCTTAATTCTTTTGGGGAAAAGACTGCAGGTAGCTGCCATTGTCAGGAGCTCCCCTGGCTTGTGAGATCACTGCCATTTTGGTTGGGATTTTATTTGGTTTATTTTTTTCTATCAATCCTGGTTTTTTGTCTTTCTCTTACCATATCCTTCTTACTTTACCAGCATCAACTATATTCCTCCCAACCTGGAGAAAACCAGCTCCTGAAACTGGTGAGAAGAGAGGAAATATGGCAATGGTTATTCAAACAGTCTTCTGTCTTGTACTGTAAAACATCAATTTACATTAACATATACAATTCTATAGACAATTCTGAGCCTTATCAACCTTATGAACCTTATGGCTGACCATGGCTCTTACTTGGTTTGGACTATGTAGCTGAAACACAAAGGTGATCCTGACTGTGCAGGAGTATCTGGAACAAAAGGACTCCTTCTTCCTGTCCTTCCTGCCAGGGGAACTTTCAGGGATAAGTTGTTTTGAAAATTTGTTTGGAGATCACATTTTTGGAAAATCTAACCCCAGTTATCACATCATGCTGGTAAAAAAGGGGACCTAAAAGCTAACATTAAATTCACATTTAAATCAGCTGTAAAATTGCAGAAATGCAAGGTGTACTCTTTGAAGTTTAACAATGAAAAACATCCAACTCCTACTTTTATTTCCTGTTTTTTACACAGAAGACTAAAATTTTATATGAGATTGTTTTCCCATTGCACGTTACTGCTACTGCACATCTCCCATTTCCCCAAGCAGTACTGGTACCTCTGCACTGCTAAACCAGACTACTGTGAACACGTGTTAGAAACAAAGAATAATCTACTTTAATTGTTTTCACAAACAATTGTACTTAAGAAACACATGTATTTATTATCAATTGTTCTGTTTTCCTTTATCCATACTTAACGAATTTATTACAATTGGGCAATATAGTAAACCCTTGTTTTCAATTTAACTGGATTCTTTTTAATACCCATATTTAACCCTCAAGCTAAAAGGTTTTAGATTCATTTGAGAGCTGTATTTTTCTTTTTTTCCATATTGCACCTTTATATCTCTGTTTCTCTTGTGAAAGACTTAGATGCTCCAGGTGGTTATGAGACTAAAAATCAACTAATCTTTGCATTCAACAAGGTATCTTTTTATAAAAGCTTATCAAAATCATAGAAGTAGAATAAATTTATTTTTTGAACTTTGAAAGCTACTTTCATGCAAAAAAGATTTTTTAAATTTTAGCTAAATGCAAAGTAATTTTAAGGAAAACTAATTCAGTTTTAAATATGGGAAATTCTAATTCTTTTTTCTAAAAAAGAATAAATTGTTGGTATTGACTTTCTAAAGACAAGACTAGAGCAGTATGAAATAAAGTCAGAAACATTTAGATCAAAAAAATTAAGGATAAGCAGAATTTCTGTCAGTATGTTGAAGTAAATTTTTTCCCAACAACTAGTTAGCAAATCACGCTTAAGTGCCATTAAAATGACTATTTTTTTCTTTCAACTAAATGTTTTTAAATCTCTTGAAATTTATAAATGTCAGATTTAAAATAAGCTGAATGGAACAATAAACTCTTCCATTGTTTCAATGCCTCCATATAGGTCAGTCTATATGCCCATACTGATGCTTACAGGAACTTTTTCCCACACCTCAACCAACTTGGATGTTCCTGCTGAAGTCATTGGGAGCTGGTTACCAAAGTACCTTTGCAAATGTGGTCCTAAGTCCATGATCATGGTGTTCACATCAAGAAGCACCAGGAAGGTAACTATTGTGCCTTGCTAGAGACTAAGCTTCCTTGATTTCTGCTGCAGTTACTTGAGAGAGAGACCTGTCTCCAAAGAGCAATCTCAAGCGTGTAGTTACGAGTCTAACTCCTAGTTAATGGTGATCTCTGCATCAGTCCCTGGAGGTGACACCTCCTGGGTCCCACCCCAGGAGACCAGTTTCTATAGCACTGGTGTGAGCATTCCCCCTGTGCTTACTTGGAAGAATAAACATGATGGCATCACACGATCTGAATGCCATGGTGTGATTCTCCTTACTTAGCAAACCCTCTCCTTGAATGCAGCAAAACCTCAAGCAACCAAATCTCACACTTTGCAGCACCTCTGATGAAATCAATGGTCCTGCTGATGGAGTAAGGGACACCTCGGCAGCAGGAAGGGCATTAGGGTCTGCCTCTCAAAGTCAGACATAACTTCAACTGTACCCCATTGTCAGAGCAAGATTGTTTTGGATATTTCTGACAATTTCCTTCAGGTCTGTCTACATAATTTGGCTGATTTATTTAAAAAAACCACAAACATTTAAAGAATCTGAGATAAATATTATGTTCTAGTCATCTCATTGGTCATCTCCTTCCATAGTTATGTTTCAATATGAATATTAAATAATTTTGTTTTATTTAAGCTTAAGTAGATACAAGGAGCATAATATATTAAGACAACGTAGGTGAAATTATATGAAAAGATTCATGAGATCTTGATGATGCTGTGTTTCTTCTCTTTTCATGATCAAGCCTACAGCACTTCAGTCAGGAAATCTTACCAGCTGTTGTTCATAATTTCAGCAAGAGGTTTTCACAGAGCTGAAACTTTTAAGAGTTTAAGAGGTGGCAGGCCTATTCAGCTTAGCTGTGTCATTAAATGCAAATGTCTACATTAGTACAACATTAAAGTTCAGAATTCAAACACACATAATTCATGAAAACTGAAAGCTAAAGTTCTCACATGGATGTTAAATCAATTGTACTGCTCAGATTATGCACATTAAATCGTATATTGAATTGCACAAACCAAGCCGTTGAATTAACATCTGCACACTGTGGCCAACTTAACCTCAGCACAGAGTGTTAGCAGATGAAAGAACCATCCCTAACTCTTTGACAAATGAGCCTGGTCCAAGGGGAAGAGACATGGTGAGGAAGAATAGACAGACGCAGGGGACTAGGGAGTCATATCTGACTTTTTCTATCTGCCCTGAAAACATGAAGAAGTATTCCTGTTACATTTCTCCACACCTTTGCTGAAAGGTTATGTCCTCCCTCCTGTTTAGACACAAAGCAGACAAATAAACAAGTTTGTTGCAACAAAATGCCTGAGAAATGCATTTTAAGACAGTAATTTTATTTCCTTGGTCTTGAGCCAGCAACCTGAGTCTGTCTAAGCATTTCAATACCTGACCTGTACTAAGGCCTGAGGGCACTAGCCATGCACCTTGAATATAAAGACAGACCTGCTTCTGCTGCTAATTTATATTCAACAGAAAGCAGCTAAAGAGTTAAAGCTCTGACATCATCTGGGGGTAATGCTACTTTGAGAATCCCAGTTTTATCCCACCCTTTCATGTCTATTTATTGTTGCTGCTTTCTTTGTCCTCTGGTCCTGGAGCCTACTCTGAAACTCATCAACAATGAGTTCTGAATAAAAACAAGAAGAAATACAATAGTTTATTTCATTACCAGAAATTAGCACTTTTGGTGGAAAGATTAAGAAAGCTTCAGTCAACTTACAGTGTCAAACAGACAACTGCCTTTTGCTTAAATGCTGTGCCAAGGTCTACTTGGCTTTTGATTTGTACTGGGGATATATTAGTGGGCCTATTTATGTTCTCATTTGTACCTGCATAATCTTACTGCTGTAAGGAAGGCAGGATTTGTCTCGTGAACCCACTATTTCTGATGATGAAGCATGAGCAGGAAAAAAGCTAGGCTGACTTCACAAGCATCCCATGAAACACAATGTGGCAATAGCTTACACCCAGTAAACCCTCACTTTTACTGTTACCTTTCCCCAAGCCCTTTGTGCTGTTCATTGTTCTGGGTATCCTGGAGCAGTAACACATCCCCCCCCCACACACCCATGCACCCCCTCCCCCTTTCCCCCAAGCTTCACCAACCCCGACACCCCTCAACTTACAGCCTCAAAGACTTGAGTATCATATCAACAGGAGTGTTCACAAAGAATTTAGTACTGGGAGGACTTGAGCTATACAAGATGAGAAGACAAAAATATAAACCAGACAAACCTGTAGTGTAATATTACTCAAGAGATGGTGATGTCAGCCTGTTTAGCTTCTTGCACAATTTTATAAGTGAAAATTTTTGTCCTTGTAAAACTGGGTGAATTGTTTCCTGGGTTGCATATTCCCCATTTGTTTTTCATAAAGCCAGGGTTTTGTTTTAGGGTCTGATTTCTGATTATTCAGGCTTTGTTTCAATCTGCATAAATCCAAGCCCCGTTCGTGTATGACAAATTCCTATTTTGCTTCAACTTCACTGGAGTGGAGCCTTTCTTGAAAATTATTTTACATTATGAAACATTAAGCAAATGTAAAAGTAATAATTGATATACATCACATGTTACCAAAGGAAAATCTCAAATTATTATACAGTCAAGTGACTCTAAATTATGTTTTGCAAAGTATTTCTTATTTTCAGGTGTAATCTCTCCCCCAGTGCCAAAATGCCATAAATTCCCGTAGAAAGGAGATGTATTAACTCTGTGGTTTTCAGCTGACTGACTTACGATAGATAAAAACAATGAATCATGTGTGAATAAGGCTGCTAGTTGACAATTTAAAGTTAAATTTAATACATTCAACTTGCAGTTTTCACCTGAAGGTTAGAAATTTTCTGTTTGGTTATGCAAAAATATTTAAGTATGCTACACTACTGCTATCAAAACTGTGGCCAGTGTTCGTATTTCCAGTGTCAAATGAGGCTCAGTGTAGGCTGCAGTTTTTTTCTCTTGAATGTTTTTTTTTTTTAATTTACAAGTAAATTTGTTTTGCTCTTGGCCTATTTAGAGTTTACTTTTCATTACTTCAAACCCTTTGGAAAAGCACATACATTTGTATGGGTGTAAATATAATTTTGCTTTTATACTCGCATTTTTCCAAAGCCAGTGTCTGTGTATTTGCCCCATGACTGGGATGATACACTCTGTAATTTGGCTGCTAAACTGTGATGACTGCTCTGCACAGCACTTTCAGTCCTGGGTGTCCAAGGGGGAGCTGCAAGAGATGTGACATGCTCAGTGTTGCTGGAGGCTGGTGAGGGCTATGATGTGAAAAACAGGCACAACCCCATCACAAGGGACAGGAGTGTTCACTAACATCGAAAAAACTCATCACAAGGAGGAGAGAAGAGCAATTAGAATGCCCTATGCAACCTGGATTGAATAGTGCAGGATATCTTGTTAAAATCTTTGGTCCTCTCTTCTTCAAGCCGTAGGGAAGGATGCACTGGAAAGTCAAAGTGCTTAATTTTCTGGAGGGCTACACTCTTTCCCACCTCCTTTTTAAGCTCCAAAGAGATTCAAAGAGTCAGAAAAGCAGGTAAATCAAAACTCTTCAAAGAAGCCATATATATATTGAGTGATCAGCCTATACAATTTGTTGACATGTGATACCCCAGGAAGAAGAGGCTGGAGTAGTTACATAGGATGTCAAAACAATCAAATAAACAAACACACAATCTAAGACAACCCAAAGCTCCTGATTTGAAAAATACTTGAAACCTTTCTGCTTGAGGGCATGACTCTGTGCCTAACTAATGAGGAAAATTTTCCTAAGTACGGATTACCATCTAACACTTTTGCTCTCCATTTTCTTCTATTGTTCTCATTTGCATCCTACTGTGGCTACTATTGGAGATGGGACTATGACAAGCAAACATTACTCGGATCTAGTCTAGTAGATTACAGCATTATTTCAGTTAAAATCTTTTCCTTTGTTAGTTTTCTAAAAAGTCTGTATGTTTATCTGTGCATTGGTATATCCAAGAAGGTAATTTCCATGCACATGTCTCAGCATATTCTAGCTTCATGAAGGCCATACAGCAACAGTGTTCTCAGGATTATATAAAAATAGCATTCTCATACAGAGGTGGAGTATACCTTTCAGGAGGTCACTTTTTGAAGACGGACAATGGATGTCGAATGAGGAATAAACAAATACTTGGGCAAAGTAGTTGAGGGCTTCAGAAAAACATGGACACTAAAACCCCCCAAGCTTCTCCAGAAGGTATTTATAGATAATTTAGGCAGGAACGCTTTTCTGGTTTGCATTCAAGTTCAACAGCAGCATTCCATAAATAGGCTATACACACAAAAGAAGAGCATTGCTGAAGCCTAAAGATAGAAAGATGTTCTTACACAGTTGCAGATTTATCATTAGCTCAGTTACAGTAAACCTTATTTGGGTGACTTGCAGTGACAGAGAGGTGACAAAGGCAAACTACTTGATGTTCAATATAGGTAACACACTTTAATTCCCTACTTTATGCCATGTTTATTGGATTTTTTAAAAATAGGT
The DNA here is from genome assembly GCF_047495875.1 of Pithys albifrons albifrons. NCBI lineage: Eukaryota > Metazoa > Chordata > Aves > Passeriformes > Thamnophilidae > Pithys > Pithys albifrons. The sequence continues at coordinate 17,951,370 of NC_092462.1, read as the reverse complement.
GCTGTTAAAATGACACTCTCTTTGCTAGGAAATATAATAAAAACAAGAGCTCCACATTAAGACACAAAACAGCAATCACACAAGCTCAACAAGCCATATGCTTTTAGTTCTAGCAGTATTACTGTGTCATAAAAGAGTTAATTCAATTAACTTCATCTTTGCAAAAAAGACTTGTGTTGGCTCAGAGACTCATAGCACCTTGATGGAGTAATGACAATGGTCTCACCAAAGCAGGTTACAACGATAATTATATTGTGGTGGGTTGACCTTTGCTGGCTGCTGCAAAATATGACAAAAAGCTCGTGAGTTAAGGACAGGGAGACCACTTGGCAATTACTGTCATGGGAATAACAGGTTTGACCTGGCAAAATTAATTTCCCTGAGCACATTGATGAGCTCTGCTTTAGCCAGAATTGGGTCCTTTTCTGAGGTTGCTTGAGCTGGCACTGTTGAACATGGGGACTGCTCCGGATGTCTTCTCACATAAATCACTCCTGCAGCTCCCCTGCTACAAAATTTTGCCCAATAAACCCAATAAATACATGAAAATCCGGCAGATCCCATTCAAAAAATATCTCCAACTTGCATTACAAATTATCTGGATTTCTTAATGCTACCTGTCTTTTAAAATAGCTAAAATGTTTAGTGGTGGTGAGGGGTAGGGGAACTCCAGACATTAAGTTGTGCATTTGCCAGGAGATCTCCTGGAGAGAGGCTGGGTAAGAGGCAGGGCAGGGACAGCAGCAAACTGAAGAGTCTGGTGGGTCTGGTGCTGGAGGTAGTTTGCTGGTGTGTGAAAGAGTTGAAGTCCTTAATCTTCCACAAGCACAAGCAGTGTGACCTTAGGCAAGTCTTAGCTCTCCGTCTGGGATACAGGATGCATAGCACTTCTCTGTCTGATGCTGGTGCACTGAGAATCATTGCATTAAAGGCCAGGCACGCCGACACTAAGGTAAAAGGGAACCTAAATATAGAAGATCGGAAATACTGAGAGTAAGAAAGAGGTTCCCTGTATCATATTTCCTCAGTAATGCAAGAGTTAGAACAAGATTTTATCCAAGGTCTGTTCTAGAAGATAGTGCATAGCAATAAGGATGATTTGTGTTGCAGAGATGATGCAGCAGATGGTGACATGAGACAAAAAGGTGTTATTATCTCAGTGATTTTTCTTCAGATTCGAACTCTTAAAAAACCCTTGATAAATGGATATATCAGAATGCTAGGAAAAATACAAAAGAATGGAGAATACTGCAAAACAAATGCGTTAGCCAAATGAAAGCAAATAATAAATAAAGCATAGGATAATCATATGCATGTTTTATTAAAATAAATCACCAGCTGAAAACTAGCCTCTGTTACTAAGACATTGCATAAAGGTCTATAAAATGTTGCCCCCTCAAGAATCCTGAGTGTGAACACTGGAACCAGTGCATCTTCATACATTAAACAGTGCTGAAAAACAAGTATTAAAATCTAAGACACGTGGAAAAGTGGGAGTCAAGGTGCCTGAACTTCACTCCCTGATATTACCTATAGCAACCAGCTTCATTTGTCTCCAAAATACTCTATAGAACCTGTCTTGGTTTGAGGGGAAAAAAACCAAAATGTTTACCCACAAGCGGGGGAGGGGGCCTTCTTCACAATAATCACGCCACCCTTTATCAAATTTAAGAAAATAGGAATTTTAATAGAAGAAGGATAACTGTTCTTAACTGCTATATATAAACAGACTAGTGCAAACCGCTTCCCCAACACCACAAGAGAAAGAAAAAAAAACAAAAACAAAACCCAGCAGGTTTTCCTCCAGGAGGAAAAGTTATACTTAAGCAGTGTCAAATGTCACAGTCCGGCAGGCTGCGGAGTGAGTTCCCAGTAGTTCCCACTCCCTCTCCAGCGAGACAGACGAGTGGTGAGCTCTCTGATGAACTCTGTGTCTCTTGTCCCAGATGAAGGAAAAAGAAAGCTGAAAATGGGGAACCACCATGTGTCCTGCAAAAGCAGCTGCAAACCTCTCTCTCTCCTGGGTCACTGCCCCAGCCGGGGCAGGCAGGCTGTGACGGTGCAGGCGGTGGTCAGTGCAGGCGGTGGTCAGACTGCAACAGAAGCCGGGATCCCAGATGCAGGAACCGGGAGAAACAGCCACGGCGAGGAGAAAAAAGCAGCAGCTCAGCCAGAAGCCCCAGCAGTGCCAGCAGAGCCACTTCTCTCCTCGGCAGCCACCGCTCCTGCCTTCCACGGAGCTAAGAAAAAAAAATGTCCCCAAAAACCAAAGGAGACAAACCTGCCCCCATCCAAGTGATCAGTAGTTAATTGCTTCTTTTGTTAACTGCTGGCATGGACAGTTAGTGGCAGGGGAGAGAATTTACATAATAATCCCAAACTACAACAGAACCATAAACCAGCTACAGTGTATGTCTCTCACAAGAAAGCTGTGACTCTAAGTTAAATAGACATGGACTTTGTGGGGAAAGGTACTTCATTCATACCAGAATAAATCTTTTAGAGCTTTCCTAGTCTAAGGCTTCCTATTTTTTTCCCCTAGAAAGCTTGCCTTTCTTTGAGTCAGTGGGAGTTTTGCTATGAATTTTTAGTGAGACTAGGATTATGGCTGTGATGTAGCTGCATTATTCTTCTTTGCTGTTCACACGGATAATGCTGAGCACAAACATTAGTATCATAAGGTTCAGAAATAGAAATCAAAGAAAGAAACAACAGATACTGTAACCTTGTCATATAGATCAGCCACTAGACCTCGGATGGGGCATAGTACCTGTAGGGTAAACCAAATGTAAGTATCAGTAGCTGCTCCCCAAGCTGCCCTTACTTAGGTGAGCTGGAAGAAAGCTGAGCTGCAAGCATCCTCACTCTAATCCACAACTGCCTCAATTCCAATACTCCCCCTTCCGCAGTCTTGATCTAATTAAACTGTCATCACACTGTTAAAGTCATGCTTACTGGGCATTTTATGGAGCTTGGATGAAATGGAAAGGGGTAAAATGAGCGATTCATTGAGCCTGTGACACAAGGCATCACACACGTGTGTGTTGGTATCTAATCCCCCCATAAAGTTAAAATAGATTTAGAATGAGATAAAAGGGGGGAAAAAAAGAATGTTTTTCATGGTGACTTAATTGCCTGACCTGTTTTCATAGGAGGTCATGGCCAAGCCTGAAATTATACCTTTGAACCTTTTCGTGTTTAACCAGGGAGAAGTGTATAGAGAGAGGAGCCATGAGCTTTGGTCCCAGCAGTGCCTCAGTGGCTGTTTCCCTCATGGGCATCAGGACCAAGGGGTTTTCCCTAGGAGAGATGAGTGTGCAGAGGAGCCCTGGTAGTGCTCTAGTGGAGCCATGGTAGTGCTTGCTTCCAAAGTTTTCCACAACCTCTAGCACTACAGAGAGTACGTATGCATGCACATGTGTATGAGACAGTTTGCACTCATGATTTCAAAAAGAATACATAAGAAAACTGAGTTTTGCATCTTTTTCCCTTGGCCACATTGCTTTCTTCCTGTTCGTTCCCTATAATTTCCTTACTTTTTTTCTGGCCTTATGCTAAGTATTTTTGTGCAAATGCCTCGATGCTGGCCAAAGCCTAAATTCTGCAAGTTTTTTTTTTTCCTACCCCAGTGGCTTATTTTATGTTTTGTTGTTGTTTTGGTTGTTGTTGTTTCTTTGTTTGTTTTGGACTTTGAAGATTCAAACTGTTTCCAGTGCTTAGTATGTAGGTTCCAGGAGCCTGTTCTCATCACTAAGTAACTCCACGTCATTTGTGACCTTCAGTTCAATTCAGCATACGTATTTGTACTATGTGTTAGTACAGTAGGAAGCATCCAGCAGTTACATGGCAAAGAACAAGGCTTGCAACTGCATTTTCACAAAGCTGTTTTCATGATCCCAAGGGTTTTCTAATTGTCCAAGTGGCAAATATCTGCCATTACACTCCATGCAACAGTGCTGATTTCTGCTAAAGGCCCAACATCACCTGAAGTGAGTGGGGAGCCTGATGATGCTTAATTAGCTCTCTAGCTTGTGTTTTGTATGTTGCAAAACTCCATGGCTTTCATCTGCTGCATCTGGGACACCAAACACAACTTGAACCCCAAGGCAGCAAAGCATGTGCAGCACAAGAGAAATAGTCAGCTCCTGCAAATGTTAAGGATAGGGCTCCACTGTGCATGTAACATGACATGCCCTTGTGCATATGACATGGAGAAAGAAAAGTTTCTGAAGGATCATCACGCATCTTCAGACTCTGGGTTGAGTTAATGGCTGGTGCTCTGATTGCCACCAAATTTTTTTTTGTTGTTTCCCTGCCCCACCCCACCCCACCTCAGACTGTTATTAATAACTGTTCATTTTCTATGTGGTAGCTCCATGGACATTTGAAACATGTAAAACACCACAGCTGAAGAAGACATGGACAAGTGTCTCACCCAATACCACACTTGCAACAACTCAGACTTGAAATGGCTGCAAATAAAAGCACCAGGAGAGAAGAAAAACTGAAAAGCAAACCCACTCCCATTCATGGTAACAAGGGTGTTTTCTGCCAGATGCTTTTGTGAAAGCTGAAGCGATCCTTTATGGATCAAATAAAATACACCTTTAAGGAATTCTAAATGCACGCGTGTATTCACTTTCAGTCTTGATGTAATGGTGGCAGTCGAGCCATCACAATAAGCTACCCGTTGTTAAACGCCACTCAATCATCACAGCCACCTGATGTGTCTCTGTGTAGCCTTTTAGTTCTCACTGCTGTGATGGCTTGTTACTTAAAAGAAAGCCACTGAAGGGAATATGACTGCCAGAAGAATAAGACAGTCTTACTTCTATTCCAATTACCACAGTGTGCAAAAAAATCCTTGTATTAAAAAAAAGAGCAATAATTTAAAAAACCTAATAATATGAAGACGAAGCTGGAATATATCCAACAAAACATTTCTCTGTCAGAAGATAAGGCTTAGCTAAAATCAGAATACACTTTGGAAATGTGTCAATCCTGATAACATTTTTCTGAGAGGCTGGTTAACTCTCCAGTAATTGTTGGAATTGAAATAGCATGGATTTTTTTTCTATGCTCTGTTTCTATTGATTTAAAAAGTTGATTCAGTCTGTGCAACTCGTTTAGAAGCATGCCTCTGGTATGAAACGTTCCTGGATCATTGCTGGTGGACACAAATAGAAACATAGCCTAGCTTCCCTATATGCTCTTCTATTAATTATTCTGATCCACTGCTTTGCACCTTGGTTATGTATTTAGGCTGAAATAGGATAAATTAGTAACAAACAAATCACTCTGAAATTAGAGAGGAGTAAGTCAGAGCAGAGCCTGTTCTCTGGAAACTAATTCAAAGATACTTTAACCTAATAGTAAATTTTAAATCTTTCTTCCATATATGTTATGGGTGGAATTTTTAATAATAGATTTTCTTTTTTTTTTCTGTCACTCAGAGAAAAGGGGACTCTGAAAAACTTTAAAAAATCATTCCTTCCTTGCTGCTTCAAATAAATAAGTCCAAAATTTTTGACTGAATTTTCCTTCTAGTAAAAATTATTTCTTTAAATTAAAGGCATGAAAATAATGCAGAGACAAAAAGTATTTGGCTCATTCAATATCTATGAATAAGATATGCAATAATTTTTCAGTTCACTGTGACATACACTTTTAGGGAGAAGTATGGCCTTGGTTTAGCCAATTGCCTAAAGTTTCAAAAAAAGCAAATAAAATTATGTTGTAGTCAGATATTTACCTAAATACAAAAGCACTAATGATTTTAGCATTACTGTAACAGGAAGGGATTTGTGTTCATGTGGCCAGACTGCTTTAAAGGAAAATCTGATCCTATCTTTAGTTTTCCTATTTAGTAAATGAATGAAGTATTATTCTGAATATGTACCTAATGGGTTTTAAAACATTTTGCAAACTAATTAGAGAATAAGCACTAGATGGATTTAGACAGTCATCACTAAACTGGTGAAAGGCAGGTGTGCACTAATTGTAACAAGAAAATTGATGTGCTGTCTTTCAACACAGAGATTTTTTTTTCTTCTCTTGCACTTTGTGCTTGTCTATTGTAGCAAGAGAGGTGCAGGCTTTTGGTGCCAATCCCACCTCGAGTGAGCAAGCTCAAACTTCAGGCAGAAAAGCATTTAGTTGCCAGCCCCACTGAGGCCTTGGTGCGGCATATCCCTGGGCCAAAATACAGAAGTAAATACAACAGACTGGAAATTGTCCTTGGCATCAGAATTAAGCATGTTCCAGTTGTTCATGAAGCCTTCCACACTGCTTGCTCTTGAGGGAAAATTGGAAGCTGTCCACGGGAATCAACCCCAAACTTGCAAAAGGGTAATTATTATTATTGTAATATATATCTATAATCTATATCTATAATCTATATATTAATAACGACATAGTAGAAATTAATAAATATTAATTACCTTATAAATAATTGACATATTGGATTAAAATAGTTACAAGATATTTAAATACATTATTATATAATATTTAAATATGCAAGTATTAAGTAGTAAATACTTTTCAACCCTGGACACCAGCAGCTGATGCTTTGTCTCTCTGTCTGCATTGATAGTGTCCCCTCAGGACCTGGCTGTCCAAAGGCCGTTCTCTCCTGGGCGTTGTTTCTGCGTGGCTCAGTGACACACTAACCCACGCTGACCCACCCGCGGGACTGGCGAGAAGCACGGAAGGATGGCTTGCACGGGGGAAGCCTTTCTGTGAGCTTCTGGAAGCGCACCGTGTCCACAGTGCTCCCTTTGCTCCCTCTACTGGGCAATCCATTTGAGCGTCTGAAAATCCTCACAGAGTCCAAACTTGGCCTCACTGCCAAGATTAAAAGCACACATTAAAACACCTTCTTTTAAATTCAAAGGGAAGTTTGCTGAAACATTTCTGGACATGAGAGATAAACTTGCCCCCTACCAGGAGGCACACGGGCAGAGGAAACTGCTCCTGAGTTTTCAACCAGCAGGAAAGGGAGAGCTCAGAGCCTCCAAGAACAGCTGCTGCTCAGATCCTGTTTCCACAGCTCTGGGGATAGCTTTAAGTATTTCTGCTACCCTCATTAGCAGAAGTATGCAAAACACAGCCTACTCTTTATGCACAAGGGATGTAATAGAGTTTAGGCAGAAAAACTACCTGGGAAACTGGGAAGAAAAGGATGGATGGATGGATGGATGGATGGATGGATGGATGGATGGATGGATGGATGAAGTGGAGAAGGGTCACTGTCTTACCTTCCAAATTCCTTCCCTCTGCTGTAGTTGACAACTGGGCTCAAAAAGTTGCTTTTGAAAACCACAACTGTAAGGTGCCTGGTAACATTAAGGAGAAGGGTGAGATGATAAAGGTGATCTACCTTGATCACCTTATGCAAGCATAAGATGGTAGATAGGGAGCCACTTCAGTTCTTCCTGGGAACATTATGGCTTAAACAGTGCTCCTTAGCATAAAAATAATGCTTAAAATTTCCTCATAATCTAGTAAGGGAGCAATAATCTTTGCAGAATACCCAGCAGGCAGGAAGCTGTTACCAGTCCAGGTTTACGGAAGAGAAAATTGAGGCAGGAATATTAAAAAGTAGGTGCTATGATTTGTGATTTCAACCATCCTCATCTGCTGCAACCTTTCAAAAAACCAGGTGATGGCCCATTGTGTCTCTTTATAAGGGCTACAGCGTTTTCCAGAGTGCTCAGACCACATAGTAGTGTGTATCCTTTATCCAGCAGTTTAGGACTTGGCACTATTACAAATACTCACTGTCCTTTAAAACAAGTGAACTAAGGGGTAGCATTAAAACAGTGCCAACAGTTTTAAGCAGAAGTCAAAGTCCTGCAAGCCTCCTGTACCCCATGTCCCTGCTCAAGCACTGCAGCCCATCTGTTCCATCCACCACACATTAATGGGAGATGTACTGTGCCTGGGAAAACCAGGACATATTAAGGACAAGCTGACATCTCCAATTCAGAATTTCCTCTCTGAGCTACAAGACATGTCTTTGATGGTCTGGTAGCCTTCAAGTTAGACAGAGACTGTCACAAATACTCTCCTTATTTTTCTCTCCAAGTAAACCACAAATATTGTAGTGATCCATTTTAGATCTGTAACATACGGTGTGTACAAAACTTAAACTGAGTGCTTTTTGAGACAAAAGCTTATCCTCATGAACAGTTTTCGTGGGGCAGCAGACTGGGAGACAATAATCCGTGTATTTAAGCCTGAGTTTTAGTAGAAGAGGAACAGCAGAACTGTAGGCTCACTGGAGGTAAGTGGGACTTCCAGAAGACCCAGTTGTGGCCCTTCAGCTGTGCCTCTTCACATCCACCCTCTTCTCTTTATAGAGTCAGAGTCAGTCCCAGATCCTGTTTTAGTAATTGTAGGTAGAAGATACATAGAGACTATTATTATCTCTTCTACAACAACAATGGAGACTTGTTATAATCACATGATGCAATCAAAACCACTATGTAAAATCAAATGGACACACTGAAGAGAAGAATCAGTGTAGGGGCAGGGGGTGGGCAGAAATAGGAACAGCAAAAAGAATGCTGCAATTCTCAGCAGCAAAGTTACAGCATCACTTAGGTGGGAGGGTACCAGGTACAAGGTAATGGAGAGAGGTACATTGTCCTGGAGCCTCCCACCAGAGCAGAGTCCCCATCCTGTTTCAGGGTTGCTGCCGCTGCCCCTTCCAGTGCTACTACCAAATTCATCCTGTCACCTCGTGGCTGTGTCCAGTCTGTCTGGAAGGTTTTGCAGTCTTGCTGCAAGCATTTTTTCAGGACTAGATCGGCTTCAAAAGCAGGACACAGTCTTGAGCTCTCCCAGAAGGAGGGTCGGAGTGGGGTGCCCACACTCCCTCACAACTTGAAAATGCTGCTGCTCCTTGAGACCTTAGACACACTGGGAGGGTTCCTCTAAAGACCTCCTCCTGAAAATGATCATGATGTATAACTACTTCTAACCCTAACTACTTCTTCATCATTCTTCTCCCGTTTAACTCAACTTCTCTAATCTCACCACATGAGGAAAAAGAAGTAATCTCTTTAATCATTGTGATGGTTGTGGCACAGTGTGATTATAAGGCAGGATATGGATGTCACAGATATTGTAGGAGACCTGTATATATCTCATGAAGAAGATGACACCAATAAAATTTATAAGCATGAAAATGCTGTCTTTGAAAGCCTCACTCTCACCTTCCAATAATTCAGTGAAAATCCAGGCTGCATGTGTAGTAGCAATTATGGAGTAAAGGCTTTGTGCCACTGAAGCAGATGAAGACAGAAACTGTACAGACAGTTAAAGGACCTGGACAATCTCTTTGAGAGCTCCAGCTTGCATTTTCCATAATTTGCCAGAAACTGGAGACAGCCCACAGTAGTGATTTACAAGATTTTTAGAAGATTGATAAAGCTACACTATTCTGAGCTGTTGAACACAGCAGCAGTTTTTGTCCCAGACAGAGGATTACAAGGAGGTTTTAATGAACTGCTTAAACATTTCAGTATTATATTTTTAATGCACATAATTAAATGAGAAAAATAAAAGATGAAAATGAAATTATCTCTAAAGAAAGAAACAATATGAAAGGGAAAGTGAATTATAGAGAAAGAAATTATATAGCAAAAATAATGGCTAGAACAAAGTGATTTCCACACAACAGATAAACTATCTGGTGTATTTCATCTCTTTGTACTTGCAGACTATCTGTGAGTAGATCATGACTTCTTCAGAGCTAATAACACTTAGAGCTCCTTTAATGAATTGCTGATCACTTTCTAAGCTTCATAACTTGACATCTTTTTATTTCCTTTTTATTTTTTTCTCCTCTCTACATAGAGAATATTTGCTCTTTCTCTTGTAGCCCAAGAGAGCACCCAAACCCACACAGTTTTCTGTGGATTGCATGCTGTAAGCATTTACTGTGATCTCCGTGGTCAGGAAGTTGCTGAAGCTTGGTCTAATGCTTCTGAATCCAAGAGCAGTTTGGCTTTGCTACCCAGGAAAGTGCAAGCTGCAACTGGGGCTCTTTACATATCAAGGTTGTTTCTAATGGTTTTCTCCTATGCCATGGTCCTGAAGACTGACAAACTGTCAGGTCATCCCCAAATCACCCTCATTTAGCTATTTCCAGTGAGACCAGTTGCCTCCCTCCACAGACTGTAGAAAACCAAAAGCTTGGAAAATTCTGCTATGTATCAGATTTGCTTAAGATGGGTCAAAAAGGTTCAGAAATTTTGGAGAGCAAGAGAATATAGATGAATTGCATGACCACCTATTTTCTTTTTCCACAGGAAAATACAATCATAAGGAAATGATCAAATTATCATTATCATTAACCACTTGCAAAGGAATACTTATAAGGAAGCATCTGAAACACAGGCTCTGTATGAAAATGTTCTCCTCTGTCTAGCATGATAATCAAATAAAGCTTTCCATAACTTCAGTGAAAGTGAGTTGGCAAGGCAGGCTGAATGTGTCCCCTGGTACAGCACAAGTTGCAATTACAGCATGCAGTATAACTGGTAGAGATGAAAACCAAACATTTTTCTCACCCCAATATTAGCTTGAATACAAAAAGCTATTGTGTATTTCTATTCTCTAGATATAATAATTTAAGAAACAAAAAGTTGTTAAAAAGGGATTTTTTTCCCAGCAGATCCACTACAATATTTTAGAGCTGGTATTTGGTGCCTTTCTACAAAGCCATGTGGATTCCTTTTCAGTGATTTATCTCTGTTGCCTAAGAAGACAATGCTTTAATTCTCACTATCATAACAGTCTTGAGCTGTCTTTTTGCCTAATTGGCCACTGATCTTATAATCATTCTTGCTGCCAATCGTGCTCTGCTCCATTGATTTCAACACAGCTTTGCTCATGGCCTCGCCTGCAGGATTAGAGTTTATAGGACTCTCATATGTAGGCAGTTGAAAAACACCAATTATTTTTCATAGAAATTTTTTTCTTCTTAAAAATGCCAGTGAAAACAGCCCTTTTTATTATCAATGAAAAATTAAACAAAATAAAAGTGCATTTCCCCCCATCTTGTTTTTCTGTAATATTTGTTACTAAAAAATAGCAAACCTAGAATGATGCCCTTCTGATGAAAGCCTATTTCACACAGTCCTCTTTTGAGTGAAAATTTACCGCTTATCTTCTCTAAATAAGGCCACAGGACAGCTGTAGGGCACAAAGAATCTGGACTATAGTTACATTCAGCAGTGCAACCAGTAATCCCTTTAGCTCTGCACTTACTAAACCCACTGCAATGCTACAACTATGGAAAGCCCTTGAAGAAAGCAATAGTTCCTAAAATACCTCTCTCATGTCATGAGAGTCTTTTTTTGGCAGCCTCTCATTAAGACCTGCCCAGGCTCTTTCTTGCTTGGGTTGCAGGTTTGGGAGAGATCATAGTCAATACTTGCTGCAATTTGATTGGAAGACTATGAGGCTCAAAGTAATTCTTTCAGTGACACTCTCAAACCTTTGAGATCAAAGGTGCTGACTGAAGTTGGTTTTCACATCGGGATTACAACATTATTTGATTTCATAGTAGTGTAGTCCCCAGAGAAGACATGAGTTGATTATGCAGTAATTCCAGGAGTGCCTCAAATCTCTCTGGGGGAGAGGAATTCCATAAAACCAATTTTAAAGAAAGGACAATTGACCCTAGTGACACTTTTTGTTGGTGCTGTGTTCTTTTTTTTTTTCCTAAAACTGCAAGTCCTATTAAGATACTATGCAAGTAATTGAGTCTGACAGCGCGTGGCTTCAACAAGCTCTCTGCTGGGGGTGTGGGGAAGTCTGGAAGTCAGCTGAGGGTGAAACTGTGGATCACAGACCTTGCATTCTCATTAGAAAGGTACACTAAAAAAACAGAGATCACAAGCAGTTTACGAGGCTCCAGGGAATACTCTACAGCACTTTGCTGCAAGTCTACAGACAGGTTTGTGCCACTGCATATGGTGTGGGATACAGATGCAAGTTTATGAATGGAGACAACAAAGAGTGGGACTTGGAGTTGCTTGAAAACTCAATCAAAGCTTAGAAAGCCACGTAGGAACAGTGTTGGGTCAAGTTAAAGACCAGCAAAGGATATGGTCTAGCAATGCAGACTTACCTGCCAAGAACTGCTGCATGGCAGAAATTACCAATACATGTAATACATATTGTAAGATTATGGAAATAACATTTCCCCAACCTATTGTTGTGGCATCATGTGGGCACAGCTTTCTCTATAGAAAAAGGTGGATAAGACAGAAAGAACATCTAGCCCACAACTAGACTTTTTTAATGAGTCTATAGATCTCCTCTTGGGCAGTCATGGAACAATATCTCCCATTAGCAGAGACATTGCTATTTATAAATGTTTATTCTCTATTAGATTTCTAAATTATATTTAAAAATCATTGTTACAAAGAAAGTATGTAATAAATTTCTGCATTGCTTTCGAAATTGCTTTGATCATGTATTGCATGCAGAACACAAAGATAGACATCTGGCCTGGGATAGTAAAATGGCACAAACAACTTTTTGAAGTTAGAAAAGGCTCAGTAAAATATCAAAAGAAGAAGAAAAGTGCCAAGTGCTTTGGTCATTGTCATTCAAGGGTTAAGTGTTGTATAACTATTTACAATTATTTGATTCTAAAAAGAACCCCAAACAAATGTTAAATCTTTCTGAGATGCTGGCTCTAAAATTAAGCCCTAAGCAGACATTGTGTGCATGGCAGAATCCTGGGTCAGTTGGGCTGTGTGTGCAAATAAATTATCAACTTTCCTCTCCCATCTCCTAAACTGAAAGGAGATCTGTTTTCCCAAAGGATAGTCAGAGGCCACCAAAATGCCTCTTTCCCCACGCAACACATGATATGAGAGACCTAGCATCTGAATATTAAAAAAGAAGCTGACTGAATGTTCCTCAGCACATCCATGTATCCAGCATCTCAGGCTTTTGAAGAAATAATTGGAAAATGCAAATGTTTGTGAATCACACAAATTACACATTACACAATCTTTAATTTCCTTTTGAGAAACAAACTTTGAAAGAAAGGAAGTGATGCCTCTGAAGGAGTATAAAAAGCATCAGGTGCTTTTGCACTTTAGTGTGCTGCTTCCAAAATCAAAACCTATCACCAACTCTAGTTTTCAAAAAAACAAGATCATTTTGAGAACTTTGTCAGTGAGCTATTATAACCAGACAGTTTTAGAAGCCCAGTGACTGAGGTGTTACCACTGTCAGCTACATGTGTTCAATATTTAGCTAAACTCTGACACCTTCAACGTACTGTCCCATTCTGCACAATTAATTGTGCACATAAAGATTGGAAAAGAACTCCTTATTTTTTTTTCAGAGACAAAAATCCAAACCAGATCTGAATCCCCCCTCCCCCCCTCTTTTTTCCTTTTTTTTTTTTTCCTTTTTCTTTGAAAGCAATTGCCAAAATACATTGCCAGCAGGCTGTAAGTTAGACCCAAGGAAGCAGACAGTTTCTCTGGAAAACAAGACAGTAATCAAGCAGCAGAAGAAACTGAAACTAATTTCTTCTGTTATATTGCTGAGAAGTCTATCTTTTGCACATAGCTTTGGAAAATTTAACAATTCCCTAATGAGAGAGGGAATTGTTTGTGAGCAAGAAAACTTTACTATTAAAGAAGGAACTGTTGGAAAAGGCAGATGAAACCCCAGAGAAATGCCTCCAAATAGCAATTGTTCATTAAATGTTAGGAAATAGTAGGGAAAGACAAGACAACAACAGTCACTGCTGCAGGGCATTGTGACAAGATGTGCCAGCTGTGGAAAGCAGCATACATTCAAGGTGAAACCATCAGGACAAAGTTGCCAGGTAGAAAAGGCAGAAGAAGCAGTGGGCAACTGATGGAAGGATCAACAACGCAAGTCTTAAAATTAACAGATAAGGTGTCAAGCTGGAGCCGGGACACCATTTTAGGAGTAAACCATTATATTCGCAGTACATTGCATCCCTTGATAGGATCGCCCTAAAATCTCTAGGGGAAAAGGATGGGTACAGAAACACACATACACACCTAGAGGCATATGATATCCAGCAGATTTGAAAACTCTAGTAATTGTGGTCATGTACTTAAACTGAGTAAGCCTATAGGCATGTGTAAGTCACCACTAAAGACACTGTTCTCATCACGTCATGAAAGATGTGGTGGCCAACAGTTTGGTTAAAGCAGCACTGGCGAAACAAAACTTTGGGGAAAGCACTAAATAATGAGTCTGAGACCACAGAGCTAAAACACAGTTGCATTTATAACAGTCTCACAAACTGCTCTTTTCATAGCCTAAAGGGATTTTTTTGGTCTGTTTATTTGTTTTTGAAAACAATGGAGCCCTCTCCTGTTACCCAGCATGTGGCTCGTGAAACAAACATTAAATAGAGTATTTGAAAATAAGCATTTTGAACAATATATGTACTTTATTATGCCAAAACTGGCATTCTGTCAATGTGTTGATTTTAACCCAGCAATGGGGAATACCAGAGCACTCAGGATGTATCTTCAGAAGCAACTTGACCAAAAAGAATAAAGGTTTCACGAGGTCATTTTACCTCTGCCCCAAACAGCCTACCACTGCTTATATTTACTGTGTTCAATCTTCAGAGGGGTTACTTGTTTCCTCTCTAGACACCAAGACCTGCCCTCATCCTCAAAATAATTCAAGACTGTGGGCAAATTATTTTCTTGGTTACTTTTTTTGCAGTGCTGTGGAAATCTATTGGGATGAACATCTATATTAGAAAAAAGGATACCATTTGACCTTGTCTGTCTAACTAAATTGTGCTTTTGTATCCCAGTGTTAGTCTGTGACTCCTCTTCCTAACCTTGTTTCTCCCTCGCTGCCTAACTTCATGTGTTTTTTCCACAGAGATGTCATTGTGGAACCAAAGCACTGAATGGTTCAGTACCCTAGTAATTTTTGCAGCCAGGTGTGGAGAAAGGGTTTTTTGGTGACATATAGAGTGGAATAAAAATCACATATTACTGATGAGGACTTCTTTCTACCTGGTGGCACCAGGAGATGTTTGCAGAGACTGACAGTGTCTGAATACTTATCTTTTACTGCAGGTATTGCCTTGAAAAGTCTTGATTTTGTGTCAGCTCTGATTAAGCATGGCTTGTCTCTCTTACATGAGACATTGTGACAGGTTTTCTGTCTTCCCAGCATGCTTGTTGTAGGTGTTCTCGAAACTGGTGGCTCTAATCATCCCTTCCTTTATTCTTACTGGTAACATGGCTGAAAATATCCCTCTTTTATTTTGCAAGGCAGTAAGGAAAACACTCATATTCTGCTTAATGATTACAGATGGAAACATGTTCCTACAGGGAAGAAATCTCAGTCCTTTGTTTCTGACATGTTTTCCTGCTATGTTCCCATATAACTCTTTCCTTCTGTACAGGAAAGAGAAATGCTCAGGACAAGATATCCCATCAGCTTGTCTTTAACAGTGCCCACCAAGTTAAACTCATCAAAGCAATTTCCCAGAAAAGCGCCAACAAAACAGAATGATGACCTACTTGTGGGATCACAGTAGTCACAACCAAATAGTTTACTGTACCTGAACATTTTCTTACTTGCTCTTTCCTTCAGTAAAAGCTGGAGTGGCACACATAGAGAGCAAAAGCAATGTTTCAGCAATTGGTCATCTTCAGATGGTACCCATGTTTTTACCTATTTTTTGCAGACACTGCCTGCTCTGCAGACAGTATCGGAAAGATGGGAAGCAGCCCACACTCCAGGTGTTCAAATAGCTGGCAGGACTGGTCCTCAGTGATGCCCTAGAGATGCTAGTTGAGCAAATGTACAAGACCAAGAAGCCTTGCCCTTCCCTCCTTCATTTCAACTTTAGGTTTTGCACAGCTTAAGGGGTAGTCATCAGCTCCCAGCCCGGCAGCAATCTGCATTGCTTTACTGACTGCATTGGAGCTCAGATACAGACCAAGGGTCTAGCCTTGGTTTTGTCATTACTGTATAAACTGATTCAGAATATTGACTTTAATAGCTGAAGAACATTGATTGATACACATCTACCTGCAGATTGAAAGAGCAAACTGCTTTTGCACCCTGTAAAAACACAGCCTGCTCCTGCCGAAGTCAATACACAAAAAAACACTGCATCAAATACATTAAGGAAGCAGTTGGGCTGACAAAACAACATTTTGTTCAGATGAAAGGTGGGTATAGCAGTCTAATTTTGACTCAAAGCAAGCATTTAAACTGAAAAATTACTTTTCCCTTTCAGCTTGCACCTTAATATTTCTTGCCTTTAAAAAAATAAGTTGAATTAATAAACATTGCAAAATAGGAATTCAGATTTTGATGCTTTTCTCTGCAAGAAATACAGACATATGATAAAGCACAAATATAGGCACAACTCAAACCTTGGAGAAGTGATACCAACTTGCTTTCTGCTCCTGGTAACTGAGATGTAGGAAGGAATTGCTTCCTTACACAGATTGCATTTTTAAGGAACTTTCCACTTGGACTTAAGTTGCTTGCTGGGCATAGACTACCAGCATTTTGCATCACTTCTTAGTGGCTGTGGACTGATGACTTTCAGGGCATGATGCAAAATGCTATTGCTTCTTCCTCAGGCTTCTAGAGACCAGGAAAAATAGATTGATGACTGTTGTTGGATGTGTTTAGACATCTCCTGCTTATCTTTCTGACTACTTTTTTTTCTTATTATGAAGATTGTAGCAATGCATTCTCAATACATGGCTTGGAGAATGCCATGTCAGAAATGGGCTGATGAAGAAAATACACCAGCCACTGAGAATGCTTTAACAACTGATGTTTTTAATGTAGTTTGAATGTACTGAATGTAAAAACTGCATAGTCAATGTCTTCTTCCCATAACCCTCTACCAGGCCAGGGGGCTGGGAGAAGGACAGTGACCTCATGTTACCTGAAACCCTCTCCCATTGAATGTAAATCCCCTTACTCCTATTGGCACAAATTCAGACTCCCCCCCCCGCCTTGTCCCTTATTGGTGAGTTTGTATCCCTCCAAAGTCCATATAAACCTGTACCCCTGATTAAACACTCTCTTTCTTCCTGCCTTCTCTGGTGGTCCCTGTGTGTCCTTTCTGGGGGGCTCTCAGAGACCACATGGTTGAGGTGAGCACAGAGCACACATTTCTCCTGGGTTAATGGACTAATAATCCAGAACCAGGAGATTCCATATCATTGCAGATTCCTTCAGCACACAACATAATGAGGCTACAAGAAACTGACCCTCATAGAAGATAGCAGCAAAATTGTTGGGTTAAATGTCTGTCTGGAGCAGCTAGATGCAAGGGCTTTCCCCATTTGTGTGTCAAGTAAAGAAATGATAAATATCCAGTTTTGGCTCAGGGCTATGATGCACAAAACAAAAATAAAAACCATGCAATGTGCCAGTCGTTCAATCTGTTCATTCATTTCAGACCACCAGCTTTAGCTCCAGACACCTTTGTCTATTTAAGCCACCATTCCAGAAATTAAACGGGTGAGAGGGCTGATAATTGACTTTATCTCTCTGACTCTGTGAGCTGCCTAGAGCGGCCTGGTAGCCAAATTGCTTGTAAACTCAGATAGTTGTAGGAGCTGTCCCAGTAGGTTGCAAGACTTCAATTTAATCTCAGTCCCAGCCAGATAACTAATAGAAAGTGATCAACCAGTTAAAGATGCTTAAGCACGTGGAATACAATGATGTTATTTACAGCTATGTGACACTGAGCTTCCTGCCCTGGCATTTAACTCCCCAATCATGTTCACTGTCCAAATCTCCTGACTGCAGCAGATGGGTAAAACAGCCTCAGTAGGGCTGTGCCCATCAATGACTCTGAAAAGCAGCCTAATCAAAGTGGTCTTGCTTTAGATCATTTTGGTTAGGGCCAGGTTACTTAAATCCACTTACTCCATTGTCTAGTTTCAGAACTGTGAAAGCCAGAACATACATATGGTGGCACTGCATAATAAAAATTATTCTTCTGTAATCCTAAAAACAGCTTCAGGGGTGCAAGCAATAGTGTATAGGTGGCAACAAACACACATACAAATATATTATATGGAAATGCTCTGCAAGTGATCCATAGCACCCTGCCTCTTCCCATGGCCCCCATTTCTATAGATATTTGATGCTGCCCATTACCTTGAGATTTTGCTTGTGAGAGAAAAACATCTTCCCTCAAATACTGCTGTTTGAGTCATGATCAAATATGAAACCATGCAGTTGTGTCAGTTCCTTAAAATATTACCCCTCCTTCCCCAAAAGGTGAATAGAAAATTTCTTCTGTTCAGAGAGGCAATACTGACACCTCGTTGTATGTGACAGCACAGACCCTACACCAAATCTGCACTGCGGTTGCACAGTGATGGACGCCAGTTGAAATAATTTTTCTGTTTTCTTATATACTGTCAGCTAACCATCCAGCAGCACAGAGATTTGCACCGGGCTCAGAGGTCTTAGCTCTCCCCAATATAATTGTTGTAGATCAGATGCAGTGACTTAACAGCCTCTTCTGCTTTCTCCTCCAAATCAATTCTTCAGAAATCACAGTCATGACTCAATGAGTACACCAAACCACATCCTGAGACTATTTGACCTGGTAATTAGCAAGCATCTCTGTGAGGAATGATTGAAATACTTGTTTTCAAAAACAAGGGATAAACCTCCATGCTGACTAGTAAATAAAAAGGAAGCTGACAGATAAGATACCATTAGAAAAAGGTTGAAGTTCTTCCTTTGGAGAGTTGAGCTAGGAGCAAGCTTGAGATTTGAATAAAAAGTGATGTAGGAAAAGAGAAGGTAATCTATAGAGAGGATTTGTTTCAGTTTTTGTATTTTGAATTCCTTCTATATTTGACAAAATCTGGACTCTTCTGAAGGGGGATAAGGTTGTACCCAGGAACAATCAATGATGGACAGAAATACCCAAGAAACTACTGGTGTAATTGTATAAAACACCAAGTTAAAAGAAATAAATTTTTGTCTGTGTGAGATCCTTACAGAATTTAAAATACAAGAATGGAGAAAATAGTTCATTGCCACACAACAATTCTTATCTTCATCTTCAAATGCCCTCCTTCCCCATGCAGAAATCTCACAAACTATGTGCCTGCATTTGTGTGGGGGTTTTTTTGTTTGTTTGGTTTTTTTAAATGTGCAGCACAGCCTCTTCCAAGTCCCACAGACAAATTCCAAGTATTGTACAGCAGCTGAATGCAGTGCTTCTATTAAACTCTGCGCTGGGGGCTCCTCATCCCCCACAGGGAATTTAATATATGGTTTCAATTCTAAAACAGCATCCCTTTAGGGACATCTTCTGTTTTTATTTATGTAGCCCAATAGATAATACAAGTATCTATTGAAATCAGCTTTAATAAAAAAAAAGAATATTTTCAATACAAAACTAAACAATTAATTGGACACTTTTGAGGGCAGGTATATTACACCTTCATCATAGGTACTGGGGGATGCTGGATTTAAAATCTGATAAATGGGTTGTCCTTGTGTTCTTTAACCATCCTCCAGGGAAAGTAGTTTGTAAAATAGTAAAATTGCTCAGGCACAAATATTTATCACAAATCCAATAAGATTTTATGTGCCTTGTAACTACAATATTACATGTTTTATGCTCCTTCAATCTTTGCTTTAGAGTACATCCAGTTTCTGCAGTACAGATAATTTCACAACCAATGGAGATCTGTAAACAATATTTTGTTACAGCCCCATGAATACTAGGTGCCATTATTTCCACTGTAGATTCAGTGAAGCTTTATTCTTCCTGAACACACGTTGTTCATGTTCTAAAAATGCCTGATACAGAAGGCATAATTACTTTTATTTTATGGGATTTGTCAGTTAACACAGTTTTCAGTCCATTAGAGGTTAGCCACCATTGTAATTTTAAGTGCCTGGCTAGTTTGTATTGTTCAGTAGGTTCTGCTTTGGGGAACAGAACATCTTGTTCTTTAAAAATATAGCACAGTGTCACAAAACTAAGGCATGCATAAGGGCACAGTCCATCCTGCCCCTGATACAAAGACAATTTAATGGAGGTATTACAAATCACAGCTTTATGTATACGGCTGCCCAGAAGCCAGGCTGCTCCATGCACACCACTGCAATTCACTCATTGTTGTCTGGGAATTATAGCTTGAGTACTAGAGTACTAGTACTAGCTGTTGGAGTTAGGATTCACAGATCCTGGCCCCAGTCTTGGCTAGGCACAGAGGTTTTAAATTCACTATGAGGAAGCTGTATCACCACAGAAAGCAGCCTCAGCTCCGTAAAGCTACCGAGAGTTCATACAGCATTTCAGCCCTTGATGCAGTCTGTGTGTATCTGAAAAGAGCAGTGTAGTACTAAGCAACCACTACTGGACCACTCCTTTCTCTCTGCTGTGTCAGCACAAAGAAGGAGGTGGAGATGGGAATTAATTCGACTGCAAGATGTAACCAGTGCAGTCAGGGCAATGGGACAGAATAAAGCAACTGCTGAAGCAGCCCCACTTCTGGCTGTCCAGCACAGGCTAACTTGGGCACATTCACTAGCCCAGTAAGGAAACTGCTGCATCCCTTCTAGCACAGTGGGTGGAGAAATCGTTTGTGTTGCAGTAGGAGAACAGGCTGATGCTTGACATCGCCAAATTGCCATCTTCTTCTCTGCCTTTTTCCTTAGGGTTTTATACTTTTGTCATGGCTGTATTTCACCTTTTGAATTCTGGGCCTGCTGAATATCTCTTTCTCTCATCTTGCACATCATTTAGCTCATGGAATTTACCACATTTTAATGGCAATTAGTGGAATAATGCAAGGTCACACAGCTGCACTGCTCCACATGGAGCATTACAGCAGCCAGCTCAAACCTGGACTGAGGGTTGGATAGGTACACTGCTTGTTTTATCAGTGCAAACTCAGTCAACATCATCTGTGCCTTGGTGATAGCTGTGTTAGTTTCCAGCTTCTGCTCCCTTTCCCACTCCCATGGCTCCTATGCTTCTTTGGCAGACAATTGTATAGAATTCTCCCCCACTTTTACTAGGAACAGAGGTATTTTCAGTTCAAATGACCTTTGTTTTATAACAAGGGAACAGCAAGTAGCATTTGCTTAGGTGAAGGTATCTTAACTACCTCTGACAGGCTGTGCTGAGCAGATCATAAATAGGCCTGCCACAGCCTGTAGGCAAAGGCACCATCTCTGTCTGACAAAGAGGCAGGACACAAACCAAGCCAAGGATGAGACAGGCAATGTATTACCCTGCTCTTGGTGGAAGCAAAGCACTACAGGGCGTTGTCAGATGTACACCACTTGCTACAGAGCCAAAGAGCATCCCTGTTCTGGTAGTGCATGCAGCAGCCTCAGGGTCCTGCTCCCAGCCCCATAGCAAGAGATATTTTTCCTTAATGTGTGTTTGACTTTCTGAGAAGTAAGTATAGCTTTTGAACAGGGGTCAGCATGTCTGAATAGCAGGGTGTCCTGACACAGCAATATGCAACTTATTTAAACATCTTAGGAAGACATTCTGTTATATTATTTAAAAAGATAGCATAATTTAGAGACATTAATTCCTTGCATAGCATGCACTGTAATGAAGGCTATTGTAATAAGTAAGTGCTGTAATTATTGGACTAATTGTCAAAACAGCTAAAACAGTCATTTTAATGAATGTTTCTGGTGCTGCTTTAGCCATCATGCTCTGTCTTGGAAGTTCAGTAGCACCACAGCTCCTCAGCAGAGAAGCCACAGTTCCTTTTGCTTTGGTCTTCCTCCCCAGGCCTACCTTCTCAGAGCACCTTTCCCTTTTCCACCTTTCACCATGTCTGCTCTACCTCAAAGCCCATGCTTCAACAGCACATGTCCAGCATCAATAACTCAGTAGCAGCAGTGCCTGCAACAAGGACATTTATTCTTGTGGCCTTCTGCCTCCCACATGCCCCAGTATGTTCTTCATAGCTCTGTCTCCTTAGCAGGGGGAAGAGGCAGTCATTGTATTCCAAGGAAAACTCATGGTGTGGCTGTTCTCTAATCTGAGATGAGTAGAAAGAACAAGCATGATTTCTTACCCTATTTTTATGACTATAATCACCAGGTAGTGCAGTTGTTATCTTGGAGTATGTTACTGGATGAACATGTATAGAATGGCTCAGGGGATAATGATTTTTTATGGTAGAGTGATCCAGCATTAAAACAAATAAAGCATTTTCATCTTCCATGGTACTTGAATACTGTCTTCTTTAAATGTGCCCAACAAGACCATATTAACTTGTAAAGGAGACAGGAGACGTTAAGCCCTTTAAACCTAGAAGAGGTTGGACAACAAAATGGGAAGGGAGAGAGGGGCAGAGGGAGAGAACAAAATGCAGAAGTGTCCTGCTGAAAGTTTGGCAACCTACCATATCTACAGGTAAGTAGAGAAGATAAAAATGAGGAACAGACTTTAAAATGGAGGGGCCACATAGGTGCAGATATCCTGAATTTTTCATCAGATGCTGTCACTCGATAAAGAAGATTGAAGCTCCTAAAATTCTTGCACAAAAGTTTAAGAAAAGAGCAAGTGAGAGATGATTGGATAACCTTGAGAGGTGCCTTTCACTCTGCATTTCTGTGGTTTAAAGAGCAGGATCACAAAGAACCAAAGGCATTTGGTCATATGCAGGTATGTGAGTGAAGGAAGAGGACAGAAATGGCACAGGACTGAGAACAAAGAACAAATCGGTGGGGAGTTTTTCCAAGCAAAGAAGTAAAAACAGAACAGCTATGGAAACTTTCTGCTAGTCTCCTCCTATTTTCTGGCATGTCTAGAGGCGACCTTTTATGTTATCTATTTAAAGACAGCAAAATACTCTTGAATTGTCAGCAGATGAGCAATTGTGGAGGTACTCAGCTTCCTGTCTGATGTCAGCTAGCAAGGATTGCTCACCTTCCCCCTCCCTACTAAGATTAGTCATGAAGCTCCTAGTGACTTCAGTGAGAAGTAGTCTCAGCCTTCATACACTTGAAAGTCTCCATCCTTCAACATGCTGGTAAACTGAAGAAGGCATGCCAGGCCTTGTTAAGGAGGCCAAAAATTTATAGAAAGGAACATTTCAAGTTTAAACTGTGTGAGGTGTTTTTAAAGAATATATAATCAAAATAAAGATAATTTCTTTCCTGTAGGGAAAAAAAAATCTTAAAACTCTGTCTGTCCATCCATTGCTTTTTCTTCTTTTCTTAAAAGCAGTGTCCTCTACCATCCATACACACATAGAATTAATACTTTATGTGAATATTTCCACTGGATCCATAGAATAAATTCATATGAAACCAGCAGCCTTCTCTTGTATCTATGGGAAATTATGATATTTTCATACCCTTTATTCGAACAGGAAGAAAACACCAAGAGACTGCCCCAGCAGTCTCCATCTATGCCATCTAGTCCATCTCTGCCACCTTCGGAGGTGACCCCACAGTTGACAGGTCAGGGATGCATTAACTCAGAGATGCTTCTAGTGGGGCCTCAGTGTTGCTACTTCCAAAAGCAAATTGGAAAAGCAGATGAAATTACTGATCCATCAAATTCAATTCACTGCAAATCCGAGGTGCTGAACCTTGATAGCTCCTGTGTATGATGCCTTCTTCAGGCCTGCCAGCTGAAGCAGACTAGGCACAGCCTGTACATACCAACTGGCATGCAAGCAAGTTGAGATCATATTACAGCACTGTTTTCGAAGGGCTGGAAAAATGCAGTGCTGATTTCCATTTTTCTTCATCTCTGAAGTTTCAAGAACATACACATTCATATAGCCAAGTCCTCTAGTGTATCATTGGGCAGAAAGCCAAGGCTGAGAGGTTTTGCAAAGCCTGTTTTCACCATTATGTTCCTTCTTCAACAAAAACATGAAAATGACCAAGTTGAAACTGAAGACTTCAGAGGAATTCTCAGGTCTAAAGAGTCAAATCTTTGTATTAAAATAAAACCCCATCATCAGTGTTAACAGTAAATGCATTATTCATATAGGCCTCCTCAAAGAAAAAACCTCAAAAACATAAACCCAAGACTTTAATCCCATACTCAAAATAATGTTTCTGTTACTCAGAGAGAAGGAACATATTTATTATATATTTTCTACTGAAAAAAATCATGCTAAGATATACTGTAAGGCTTTAGGTAACACATTGTTGTCACTGTTGGTGTCTTTGGCATAGAAATTTTGACTCCAAATATCTTTGCATCTCAACTAAGATTTCTTAACATTTCCCAGAATAATGCCCGAATTTCCTTTAAAACTTATTCTCATTTACACAATTGGGTTCTGTTTGTATTTTTGAAAAAAAAAGGCATTTTTGTTGAGATAGAGGGTTTCAGTAGTGTCTCAGCAGCAGCAGAGGCACTGAACTAATGGCAAAGATCACTGCTTGTATTTTTAGCAGATTAGATTTGGTCCGACAACACATAACGCTGTTGTTCCCAGCTCCTTGGCTGATTGCTTGACCTGGTTTCTAACCCAAGTAACCTTCCTGTATCTCTCTCAACCTGAACAGTAGGGACAGTATGCTCTGTGCCATCTATGCACACCTTGTAATCCATTTTATTAGGCATATACATTGTAATCTGATGTCTAAATAAATACTGAGTGCAGAGATTTAACCAGAAACTGCTCATATATTTTCATGTGAACCAGTCTCAAGACTGCTTACTTTGAGATATTCTGAATGCCATTCCTAATTTTTGTGCCATGCAGGATAAACTATCATCAACCATTTTTGCTATAGGCTTGTGAGACTGGTGGATTGCAATGGTGATTTATCACGTGGTGTTTGGCTGCATTTGCCAACAATTTTGCATTGAAATGTCTATCATCTTTGTTCTTTGAAGGCAGAGACTTATGATCAATGTGCTTCCTGGACTGAACATGTGAGCATCTTTGAGCAAGCTCAGCCTGTACATAAGGGTCCGCAACCGCCTTTCTCTACATGATGGGAGCATGGCACAGGAAACTCAGTTTCCCCATGATTTTGAGTGGTTTTAGGCTGGTCTTGCTTTTTTTCCCTTCTTGCTTTTTCTCTCCCCCCATTTTACTGGACATCAGGATACTATTGAGAAAGTCAGAGATTGAAGCTGAAGTCAGGACAAGGCAAGAGGACAAATAGCGGTGAGTTGGGGTAGATGAGAGGACTAACTGGCAAGGCAGGTGGTTGCTGTAGCTTTCATAGATAGGGCTAATAGAAGCAGCATCAAAACTGTTAAAGTTCACATTATTCATTTTTATATGCTGCCAGTAGTTACACTGAGCCCTTCTGATCACCTTCTCTATTTTTAATACCTTCTGGTAATGTAGTAACTCCTGATTATTCCCTCAACCTTTGCAGACCTGAAAAAACAATATTCATACCATGAAACCATTACAGAATTTTCAACAGGTATTGATAAAAACAAGATGCTTACTAAAAAAAACCAAAAAAACCCCAACACCCCAAAATGTTAAGATGTTCCTGATATTTTCTCCAAGGAAAGCAGAATTCTTTGAACAGGAGAGGAATTTCCATTTCACAAACTCCCTGAGCCTGCAAGAATTTCACTGCAACATTGGATATTTTAAGCTCAGATGTCTCAGCCTAAACAAATAAATGGCAATATTGAATAGACCTGTCAAAGAATCATAGCTCTCAGGGAAAAATCCAGTGTCTCAGATAATAAATCACAGGAAAAAATATTAAAAATAAATAAGGACAATATTGCACCTTTACTCTTCCACTTTCTTGCTATCCCATGAAAACCAGGAGAAAGTTATCCCTTATATAGTTTTGAAAACTAATTTGAGGCAGCAATGGCTTGCAGAGTTTAATCAGCAATGTAGTCCATGGAGCATTGCAGAAGTGGATGCTATAGACCCTAAGTTTTTGCTGAGATAATTCGCTGCTGCATTACTCCATTTTTATCATGTGTATCCCTATTGATTTCAGCATAAAATTGGAATATGGCAAGGATGACTCAAACCCACTGCTTTAGTTTCAGGGTAGATGGCATGGAGACAACTAGGAACAGTAGAAATTCATTTATTTAAACTCCTCCTGTCCTTGAAGCAAAACATTGATTAAAAAAAAAGACTCCTGAAGAGCAGCAGCATAGTTTAATGGCTGTAAAAATGTACTTTTTGTAAAAATAGATTAAATGCAGTCTTTAGAAAAAAGTGTGCCATCTCGAGACTCTCAGACATCATGGCATGGCTCAAACACAGCAAGATGACGGCAGGAACCTGACATTTTAAGTGTCAGAATAGGGGTGGATTGATGCTGAAGTTGGCATTAAGAACCTCCACAGCTTCAGCATTTTAGTATTTCCAAGAAGTTGCTAAAAAGGGATTTAAGAACATGTGTTTCACTTCACTGTTGTCCCTCATTACATTGCATTAATTCAAGACTTCCACTAGTCATTTTCAGAAGTATCAAGAGAAAGATATTTTCTATTTTGTGCTTAGAAAATACTTCTTCCCTTATAACAGCTCAGATAGACAATTTCTTACTCCTACCCCTCTCTAGTGCTGCATGTACACTACTTCACAGGGTAGCAGAGCAACTTCTCTTAATTCCTGCCATCTCGTGAACCTGAAGAACTAATGATCTCTCTAATCTCCTCTTGTGAGATAGTCTTTTGAACAGAATTAAGCCAGAGTAACTAAAGGTCTTCTTATATTGCTCAGAGCGTTTTACCTTATGTGGAATGAGCTATAGCAGACTGCCTGAAACAGACATTAATGCATAAACCCCATGAACACAGGCATCAAACTGCATGAAAGCACAGACAGTGAGAAACTGCTTTGAAGCTCCAGCAGCTTGACAGCAGAAAAAAAAAAAATTGAAGTGTCATCCCTGTTCCCTGGTATGGCCTGAAGAGGAGAGACATTGAAGAGTTCTTGGCATTAGCACCACCTGGATATTACTAAGAAGAGATTTCATCCTGAGAAAGAAAGACTTAGAATAGAGCTACACGCAGCAGGAGTAGGTGCCTTCCAGTCTTGGTTGAAAAGTCAGCCTAGTTGTTCCAGCAGAAGCTTGACCTGCCTGTTTCCCTGTACACCTGTTCTTTGCTGTGTTTGGCAATATATATCACCTTATCAACAGGAGACAGAAAGGGGAAGAGCAGGAGGGAGCTACAGCAGGAGTCTTCCTGCAGTCCCATAAGAAAGAAGAAATAGGACAGAGGCTGAGCACCTCGTACCACAAAAGCCATGCCTTAGGACCCCCAGTGGTGGAAGTACAGCAGTGGAAAGGAGCAAAAGCGGGCTTAATGAGGAGCCCACAGACCTCTTGCCTCCTCTTATCCTCCTTTGTCTTGCCTTGCCTCCTTCCTTTTCCTCTGGGCTTAAACCTGAATGGTTGTACTCTTCCCTCCTCCCCTTTTTTCGGTGTGTTTTGTTTTGCTTTTTTGTTTGTTTATTTGTTTGTTGTTTTTTGCTAGCTGTTCTACCCCACAGTAAAAAAAAAGGCAAAAAAAATTAACTGGAAACACATTTAACAAACACTGATAAGGTTTAACACCTGGATCACTCTGCAAGCTCACATGAAATGTCTGTCCCCATTTCCCATAAAATAAAATGTGCATTTTGTTTGGATAGAGCAGGAAGTTATATAGTAATGTATTAGACCAAGAAATCTTACAGAACAAGCTTGTTTGTGAAGGCTGCTGCTAAATGTGCTGAAGAAAAATGACTGAGAGGATCTAAACTAGAGTTCAATTTACTACCCCTTAAAGGACACCATGTAAGGAAAGACCTGCAGAGAAAACCAGATATGCATTTTTTTAACCAATGACTCATACAGTAAAATTGTTTCATTTAGTCTGAAAGGAAGGAGAATTAAGTCAAATTGCATCACATTGCATTAGGCAGGGTCTATGGGTGTTGCATATGCAGCTACTGCACCTCAGCTGACTTGTGGTATCTTCATAAGCTGTGCTATCTGGATAGTGTGGCTGAGCCCTGACACAAAAAACACGGAATAAGCTCTGCTGGGAAGCCACATACCTCTGCAAGAGCATGGTGAGATGAAGCAGGGTGGTTGTTCCCATAATAGGAGACTTCTTGAAAAACCAGTTTATTCTCCTGTGACTATTCCCCAGCCAGTTTTTCCCTGAGGAAAAGCACTTAAGGAACCCGTTTTCTGCATCAGAGCCATTACAAAGTTCAAGGGATGCAGAAGACCCTCCTTAAAAATTGTGGATAATTTGTCAAAAGACTGAACTGGGGAGCCAACCTCTATTTATTGAAGAAGGACAAAACAGCCTTTTGCTCCCACAGTTACCAAAATAACACAGTCAAAACCCTCCAGCTGAAATGAACCTTTATTTGTCAGTGACCTAAGTGATCAGATATAAACAGCTGAAATCCCACTGATAATTGATTCTCTAACAGTAAGCAACAAGCAATGAGAAACTGGTAATAAAAGCACACATTTTCATTTCTGCTTGGAAACCAGCTCAGAAGAGAAAAACAACTGCCTATGTGACACCTGTGCTCTGACCATGGCAGAAACCCATGTGGGTGGAGAACAACTGGTAAAGGAATAAATGGCACAGCAGGTCCTATCCACCACTGTGTCTTATCAGACCTGCTGGGATAACTCAGAGGTTTGTCTGACTTGCTGTGGAGGCTTCATGGCAGACTTCTCTGGACTGACAGTGTAGTCTACGCATAGACTATACAGAAGTAAATCAATTACAGGGCTAATGATTATTGGCAAGAATGGATATGAGCTAATGGCTTATCTATGTGACCTGCAGATTCATTGCTAGCTGATATACTGAATGTTTTAGGCCCAGGAAAAATGTTGATAGAAACATCTTGATAGAGCTGAGTGGGATTTTGCTGTATGCAGTGTTCTTCATGCCGGATGTGGTCATTTGAAAAGGATAACACATCCCATAATTAGGGTTTAACATACAATATGTACGCAACTCTAGGTTGGCCTGGTCAGACAGAGTGAACACCGGAGACTGCACACCTGCTCTTTAAACTATTTGATACCTTTAAACTGCATGTGTGGCTCTATCATCTGTTGAGTCACCAGCTTGAGACATTTCCTTCAGAAGCAAACAACCTGAGGGCTTGTTAAACGTCTTATGGTCCCAAGATGTGGTCCAAAACAAGGATAAATATGTTTCAGTCAGGTCTCAACACAACCAACATAAAATAGAGCTTGCTTTAGGGAACCAAAAATTGACCATTAGTCTGTAATTATCCAAGCATCCATTCCTTGCCCCCTTTTCCTGTAGCTCTGACAGTACAGGAATGCTAACCAACTTCACTAATACAGAAACGATAAATATTTACCGCATTTGCACCTACCTCCTCTACAAACAAAGGAAGGCAGAGGTTTAAAAGCATTCCAGTCAGATGAGTCGTGGGGTTTGTTGTCCCTGTTGCAATTCAGATATTTTAAAAGAGACAGTTCTCATCTCAGAAAGCCCATATTTAAAAAACAAACAAACAAACAACAAAGAACATACAAAACCCCCTCCACTACTCTGAACATGCAATTAAGAATGCAGAAACACTATTCTATGTAACTAATGCTACAAAATGTATACTGCCTGGATTTTGACCTTTTAAAACTCCATTAAACTATGTAAATACAGTACCAAAGAATGTGCACTGTTCACAAGCAGTTTGCTAGCATCAGTTGGAAGAAGACCTACACTTCTCCCTACTGCCATACTGCCAGTGGTCTGACACCAATGAAGCCTCTTGATTGATCTGCACAGAACAGACTCACCATGGAAGTTGACTTATGACTGTCTTCCCCTTTATCGTAATATCTCTTTGACTTAATCCTGTTTTTGGGTCAGCCACACAACAGTGCAAAACCTCTTCCCAAACCGTTAACTTAGAAACTGAATTAACACATTTGCTATTAAGACTTGGCTTCTTCCCACAGGCAGGAGAAGGACAAAGAAACAAAGGAATGCTTATGTACATCTCCCATGACATCCCAACTTTTACGTGTTTAAATTATCTGCCTTCTGCTCTACTGTATGTTGTTTCTTCACATAAGCATTTATCTCATGCATTAGAAAGAATGAATAGTTTGGCAATCAAAGGACCAGATGCAGAAGTGCTTTTACAAACTAGCTGAATTATTTCCTGCAGATAAATCACCTGGGCCATGACCTTTTCTACCCCCATTTACCCAGCTTCTATTGAAAATGTTCACTGTTCCCAAATATTTGCCAGACAATTGATGGCAAGAAAATAAGCCAACACTACTCCCAGATTACTGTCCTACTCTTGATGTAACACAACAGTCTCACAGTGATCAATTTATGCACGTGGATTTTTAAAAAGCAAATAAAAAATCCTTTGTAAGCTTAACTAGACAAAAACACTATCAGAAAGCCAAACATCCTAGGCTACACAGATTTCTTCATCTACTTTTGCTGTTCTCTCATCATATGCTGCAATAAGTTTCTTACTAGGTCTTTTTGGTAGTTTCTTAAGTTACCACATCCTTCTTGGGACAATAAACAAATGAGTAATCTAAGAATCAAACATAAAAATTTGTACTTTCAGACCAATAGTTCTGTGACAAAACTGGATCCACAGAACTAAAAAATGAAGCTTTAATTCAGAATAAAAATATAAACAAAACCCAGCTTTCTGTGAAAGTCTGCTCACAAGTATAATGACCTCAACACTTCTTTTGATGAAAAAAATTTGAGCAACCTTTTTTGCTCTAGGCAACATGCTTTGATGAAGCCTGAGGGGATATGAATCATATTTAGGCAAACTCACGCAGAAAAACACTTTTTGTGCAATGGATGCAAAGCTGGACGAACAAAAGTTCCAAAAAAAAAAAATGCTTGCACAGCCAAGAGTGAACTCAGCCTTTCTTCAACACACACCTGAGAATCCAGGACCCTGAAGTATGAGAGCTGAACTACTTTCTGTGGCCTTACATTCAGCTCATACCTGGTGGTATAGGTGAAGCATAAATGGTGATGCTTAGATGCTTAGGTATTACCAGACCCTACCTGGATAGGAGGGAATTGGTAAGGAAATAATGTCCAGGCTCTATATTAAGTGTTATTTTGGCTGATCTCTTAAGGATAGCAAACACTCTATGCAGCCTTTGCATTTATAACAGACCCAAGTGTCCATGAGCACAGCACACATTCCCACACCCTCTTTCTTGCTCTGACAGTTAGGAAAACATTGACAGTGTCATTCTAGAGGGAACATCTATTGGAGAAATGCACATGTAGAAGAGAGTGGAAAAAAATAGAAGCCAAGTACTCATAGAAAGCAGTAGCCAAAACAAGGTGACACCAAAAACTTATGCATAGCACATAGGAATAGCACAACCTGCCTGCAGCTAACACAGCAGGGAGGACACACCAGTGGAAGGATAGGGAAACATTTCCAGTTTGGATGTTCTCCCAGGATTTTGAGTTGTGGTACATGCAGCTAGCCAAAAATGCTCCTGCAAAATTCAAAGAAGGGGGAGGTGAATCATTTTAGGTATTTTCTCATGTTGTTTAAGGATCTGAATTTGGTTTAAGTTCTTGACCTGAAAGGTAGAAGACACACTACAAAAATAATGCTGCTTTAGCCATAAAGAGCATGGGGCCCATCCAAAGTCCATCCAAACCCAGCTCAAACATGTAGGGGAACTTACAAAAAGCTTTGCTCTCTAAAACTGCCAAAATTGACCCAAGGTACACCAGAGAGGTAAGAGCTGAGAATTAATTTATACAACCCTCTCTTACACCTACATAATTTAGTTTCAATAAAGTATTTCCACTAGTCTTACCATCCCCCATGTCTTGGTTTGAGTTAGCTAACTGCCAACCCCCCCAAGTACAGAGAGAAAAGCTGTCTTCTGCCCGCCAAAGAAAAAAAAAAAAGAGGGAAGGGGAAGAAACCCTCAAACTATGTTTATGCTAAAACTATATATATTTTACAAAGTAGAAAGAGAGGACTAGAAAGAAGTACAGATACACCCTTACACAAGTTAAAAACAGCAAGGCACAATCTTTCATCTTCCAGTGAACTACAAATCATACAATTTTAACCCCAAGTCACCTTTGAAGACTTAATCTCCAGAAAGACAGACCCAAGAACAAACATTTTACTTCCCTAGGGTTGTATGGTGGTGAGCCGATGCTGTGGGCCCGGGCCTCCCCCATGTCTCTCAGCACAGCACATCACACCGTCTCAGAAACCACAGCCATGAAGCAACTGCCCCAAGCCACTCCTACATGGGTTCTTATCCTCTTTGGAAAGGATGCTGTAATATGGTATAGAATACAATACTACTGGCTAGAAGCTGTCAGCTGCTAGCCCAGCCTGACTCCAGTCAGCTGACACCTCCAGGCCCACTTCTGGATTTAAAGCCTAAATTTAGGCCCACTTAAGTAAACCTATGGCACCCCACTATGGGTTTTGCAGAGTTCTTTGCTGTCTACAAGGGCCCAGGTAGCCTTAGGCCCATCTTTAACGCATTTCACAGACACCCTAAAACAACCGATGCTCTTTCTCCACTCCATACATCCCATGGCAGAGAGCTGCCAGCTCTTCCTCATCCTTCCACTCAGACTGAGATGCAGCACACTCACAGAGTATACAGAGGGAAGGGACCCATGAGGATCATAAAGTCCAACTCCTAAGTAAATGGCCTGTATGGGGATCAAACCCATGACATTGGCATTATTGGCACCATACTCTAACCAAGTGAGCTAATCTCGCTGCCTCACTCCTTTGCTACTGCAGAGCAGATAACACCTAATTTTTCTAGGCATCCTTCTTGCAATTGCATAATCCTGTAGCGTCCACACCAGAAGCTGCGCTTGATTTAGGGACTATATTTCTTCATCCCACTAAAATTACTGCTTCACCTATGGTAATTCCCTGCTGCACCTCCCTAGTAATCTTTCTGGGCTAGATTCCTCACTGATGCAAACCAGTAAAGCTACATTGATTTCAACAGAGCTCTGCTGGTTTTGTCAACTGAAGATGTATTTCCTCTGGCTGCACATTGCTCAGGCTTTCCTCTTTTATACTGGCAAGTTACAAAGCACTGTTTGCAATTATGCATTTCTATCACAATGTGCAGATAGGAAATTAGTCTTCTGAGGCTTTCCCTTAGTCCCCCCCCAACTCCCTGCTCAGTCCTTGAAAAGGCCATTTGAGCATGCAATATTAATCATCTGCTGTGCAATAATCTTGGAAAAATGTAATATATTCTGGCAAATCGCAGGCCCTCCAGAGGAACTGCCTGTCTCTGTACAAACGGCTCTCATCCATTATCAGGCTGTGACAAACGCAGCTCCTCACTTATTTGCCCCATCAGCATGCAAACAGCAACTCAATTCAATTGTGAGAAATGGGAGGAAATGATCTGTATTAATAAATGGCAAGAGCTTGAGATAGCCCGATTTCAGAAAATAAGATCAAAACCACTGAACTCCCTTCATTGTCTCATTTGAAACCTTCCCTTTGCTGTAAATGCAGCACTGGGAGTAATTAAGCTTCTGAAAAGAAGTTTCATAGTGAAGTCACATCGCCCAAAACAATTAAGACAAACATTTTGTGCACATTGTCGTCTGTCTTCACCAATGTTTAAAGGTCAAAGAAACATTTCATTAGAAAGAAAAAAAAAGGAAAATATAGGTAAACTGCTGTACAGTCTCTGGGTATGTCTGAGAACAGTACATGCAAAGAGTCAGTGTTCAAGCAAATGAACATGCAGAATACCATCCATCTGGACGGCAAATGCTGTGCAAATGACTTATCATATCTGATAATGTCTGGAAACCTTGGCTGGAGGGCAGAGTCGTCCTATGCTACATGCTACAGGATAACAGGGAGGCATGCTGCTCTGGTCTTAAACTGCTTGTGATCTGATCACTCCAGTGGACACAAAAGGACAGTAAACAAGACTTCAGGACTTCAGTGGCAGTTATCAGATGAGGATTAGCAAGAAATGAACCCACTTAGACCCTACTGAAAATGTTGAACAAATGTAAATCACTGTTACTAAATTGAAATAAAAACCCCTCTTTATCTGGAAAAAGCCACCAAAAGGAAAAGTTCAATTGCACAAAAAGTAGACCTAAAATTCTACCTCCTTTGTTCCTCCCTCTCATCACATTTCTTGCTGGTAAGAATGGTATAAGTGCTATCATGGGAGATTTGTTTTCACAAGGTTTTGTTTATTTGGTGGCTGGTTTTAGCATGGATAAAAGAGCCAGTGGTGGAATCAAGTTATAAAATAGTTCTTGTGCTTTATCAGCATACTTTAAGAATGTAATTAGACTTCAGCAATAATACCCTCTCAATTATAGCTATGAGCCCCCTCAGATGTAGAGGAAATCACATTCATCTTTCCCATTCCTGAAGTGTAGTAAGTGATGGTAAATGAACGAATTTATGGAGCTCTTACAAATAGCTGTCAGATGCACTCCTACTTACGTTTGTTCAGTTGACTTTGTTTCTGTGGATGAGTCTGGGATAAACTTACCCTCAGGGGAACAAAGTAACTTTTTCTCTCAGACATTCAACCTGGATGTTCAAGCAGGTGTGGTTATCACCTGCTGTTAATGAGCCAAGGGTGAAGGGGAAACCAGGCTGGAAGAACCGGATTGAGGGAGACTAGTTCCCTGCAAGGGAGCAGTGGAGTGAACAAGAAACACATAAAAGCATACATGTCTTTATCATAGCACAGTTCTTTCAAGTCAGAAAACAGAAAATGACCTTTCCAAAACCTGAAAGCAACGTGTTTTGGCGTGGATGTGATTCTGCTCACTAGTGTCAGGCAGTTTCAGAGCAGTTAAAATGCTATCACCTGCAGTCATTTTAATTTACCTTTGCATTATGCTCAGATCCTTTCTGGTGCTATTTGCAAAGGACCTGCTGAGTGAACAACCTGACCAGTCCAGATGTACCATTTTAAGAATCACCTCTCACAAGGACATTGCTACCATCTCAGCCTGCATCTCCAAATCTGAGTAAAGAGGCTTGGAAGAAGCCATAACCACCAGGACTGATCACCATTTTAGAAAACAATGTAACCAATGCTACATTGCCTGTATCTGGCAAAGAAAGCAGGTAGACATTTCTTTTGCAGAACAGTATTTTCCCCCATTGAGAAGAACTCTTTTGAAAATCAAAATATTTCATGGGAGGATGTCAATTTCTTTTTTTTTTTCAAGAAAGTATTTAAATGAACCATTTCTATTTTCTTGTTTTTGTTTTGAAAAGACATGAATGTTTCATTTCAATAATGTGAATGTGTTTTGTTTCTACTTTTCCAGTTCTGTTCATTTCACCTTGCATGGCACAGTAAAATATGCATGATAATGTTGAATTTACACACTTCCTTTATTATACGTATCCAGTACATAATTTTGATAATAAATATTTTTCAGCTATTATTGAAATGAAATATTTTTATCTTACTGAATTAGATGTTTTCATACTACTTGAGCAAACAGAGTAGGATGAACTATTTCTGAAAGTTCAGAGTACATTTAATTCATTTTACCCGCATTTTTGTTCTGTGACTTTTTTTTCACTAGAACTTCATGAAAACCACTTTCTGCTGATGGAAGGTGGACCTTCTTCCTCGGATGAGTTTGAACCATTGCTTTGCCCTTGTTTGAACCCAGTAATATGTACCACTGCCTGTGTTCTTCCCATCACAGATTAGTTCCTGGGACTCCCTCAGCAGAGGATATGCTTGCTCCTTCTCAGTGGGTAACTATGAGGATGCCAGCTGAAATTTTGGATACATGTTCACAGGCACAGAAAAGGGTTGTACAGGGACCGATCCTACGTGATGCTGTTCCTACCGTGTCCCTGAAAATCAGAGCTGCCTTCACTGAGGCAGCTCTGATTAGGTGGATTTGTAACATGGGAAATCTTCCAGGTTTGGGGCATTAATTATTCAAAATTAATAAAATGAAGACAAATACATTCATCACATGACTGTTCAGTACAAGATGTGATGAAACAGAATTT
Organism: Pithys albifrons albifrons; assembly: GCF_047495875.1. NCBI lineage: Eukaryota > Metazoa > Chordata > Aves > Passeriformes > Thamnophilidae > Pithys > Pithys albifrons. The sequence goes on along the minus strand of NC_092462.1, from coordinate 17,915,341 downwards.
ATCACCTCTCTAAAATGGAAGGAGGAAAACATTTAAGAGAGTAGTGTGAAATTCTTCAGCTATGTCAAAAGAAATATATAAAGTGGGGGAATAGGCATACGGCCTAGTGGTTTGAATAAATTCTCTTAACTTTGTTAACTTAAAATTAAGGGAAAGTAGTAGCCCATGCTTGGGAAAAAATGCTTCGTTTACTCTTCTTAGTCTTCTTCACAAACTACTGTAAAGATAAAAGACCATTTCTAAGTAATATCCTGACCTTTATCTTTATGACTGCATTTTGATTATGCATAATATTGTCCTGAAAATTACATTTCCTAATCAATAAGAACCACTAAAATAATTTCAAAGTATCATTTAAATCCAGCCCTAATTTGATTTCACCCAGCATCTGCTTAACCATGCAACTTAGCATGTGATTTCATTCCAAAAATTGGATCTGTCAAAATAGCATTCTGGAGTGCTATGTTTATTGTATCTTAGTAATCCTGCATCACAAGTCCTCCTTTTACAAGTAAAAGGATTCCTTTTCCTTAGCTGCTTGCCTTGCTAACAGTCTGGTCCTGGTGAATAATTTGTTTGTTCCTTTTCACACATTATGATGAGTAATAAATTTCCAACACATCTCACAGACTGCTTCTAATTGCCTTGTGAATGCATTCAGTGGCGTGTTTTAGGATGCTGGTTCCCTCCACCTAAGGTCAGGGATACCCTCTGCTTTCCCCAGCAACCATACTTTCAAATTGCTTGACCTGACTTTCAGAATTGGGAAGGAAGACTCTTGCTGACCAGATCTCTCTAGGGATTGCAGTGTCTGGTCTCATGGTTTAAGTATGGCCTTTGGAAAATTAATGTAATTGTCAGCAAGTATTTTCTGAAGTATCAGCCATGAGTTTAACAGTTCTGCTGGTGATGTGTGATACCTGGTGTCTTGGTTGACAAGACGGGCCCAGAAGCCTCCACAGTCAAAATAATAAGGACCTCAGCTATTTTGCAGTGTGTTTAATCAACAATGCATACACCAGAAGTGAGTGCACCCACTGCCCTCTCCCTCTGCTTTGTTAATGCTCTGGAGTTAATGGAAACAGACTTATGTCAAGGTCTGAAATAAGCCTCTAATTTTGACGGATTATGCACCAAGGACAGATACACCAAGGAATAAGAAACTGACTCTGTTTTTTAGAGGAAACATGATTCTGAGCACCTCAGTTTTTGGACATCAGACTTGATGCCATCTTCAAAGGGTATAAAAAAGGGAAAGAGCAGAGCATGCATCCCCAAACATTAAACCTCTTCAAGGCATTTTGTGTTGTGTTACAACAGCTACTTCTCACTTTTAAAAGATTCAGCTACATTTTTTTGACAAAGTCATTTTTCAGTGTAGCACTGCATTAAAAAAGCAAAAGAAAAATATGAACATCCACGATGTTCAGAAATCTTTTATCATGTCTAATAATAAACTGAGAATTAGTTTTCTTGTCATTCAGCTCAATATTTTGAATTGCAAAAGTTTCTAGCTGAGTTTGTTTTCATGTAGCTTTAAAAGCACAACCCAGACACTTCTTTAGGAAGCACAGGTGAGCAACTGACATTTTCTAACTTGATTTCAATTATTTTGGAACGTTTTATACTCAAGTTGAATACAGGATGGGCCAAACCCAAAGAAACTCTAGAGAAGTGACACTCCTCCACATTGTCCACTATTCAAATGTAATTTTTTGCATTTCACTTTTTTTAAATTTTGGTGTGTTTCCTTACTTTAGTCTTTTACTGTATTATGCAACTTTGAAGAATGGCTGAATGCATAAAAGCTCTTAAAGGGGATATCCTCTTCTCAGATCTACGGAGAACCCTGTGTAGGTGAGGTGAACAGTTGAGTATGTAACAGTAATCTCAGTCAAGAGGATTAGGAGTTAAAAACTCCTCACTTGCTCTCCCGTAAAAGTGCATAAGTATCAGCGTGGGCGCTCCTCATTTGTTTATGTGCAAAGTAAAACAGGTTAGCTTTTTTTAGCTTTCCTGCTGTGAACTCCTCTTCCTGAGGTGTCCTGTTTACACAATGGATCCTTACATGACCTGACTTTCAGTGTTGTGATTCTTGACCCTGCTGGACATCACCTGATGCAGCAGCTTTCCCTGGGGATTCAACAGCAGCCACTTCCATCAGTCACCTCCACAACTTTGTGGATGGGTTATGGCTGCCAGTCTTTGACAGAGGAGAAAAAAACTCTCAACTGTAAACCCATACCCTCCATGAATTCTGCACCATCCTAAGGCTGTATTCCTTGACTCATCATGACATAATCTTGGAAATAACACAGTGCAACAGCCTTTGCCATGGCAAAAACATTTCTACTGGAAGGCCTCATAGTGATCTACCACCTTATCAAACACGGGAGAAATCACATTGTGCTATACTTTCAATAAGGTCTGTCTTCTGCATGAGACCTCCTCTACAAGGGTTATTTTCATACATTGTAAAATGGCTTGGGTTGGAAGGGACACTAAAGATCTTTTAGGTCCAACCTCCCTGTGGTGGGGTTCAACCTGGCCTTGAAGGCTTCCAGCAATGGGCCATTCACAACTTCTCTGGGTCATCCAGCCCAGTGTCTCACTGCCCTCTGATTAGTACCTTTCTTCTTGAAAACCCTCCAGAAGTTGGATACAATTTTGTTCCTTTTTTTGTTCAGTCTTTTTTTTGATCCATTTGGTACCCTGGAGTGCTTTTTAATCATTTAGTTCATAATGTTTCAGTCATGATGAAAATATGCCAAATTCTTTATCCCTCAATGCTCTTCTACCCTGACCAAATAGCTTTTTAAGAAGTCTGGAAGACACAAGCTTTGGGCAGAACTGGCTAGTCTGACCTATGTGGGATAAAGGTGAGCCTAGCAATCTGAGTAGCACCTTCCTTCATGGGAAAATTTATTCTTAAAAGACAAAAATGCTGTGCAAATAAGCTTATTTCACACATATTCTCTGAGAGGGAAAAAAACTCATAATTCTAAATTTTATAATTTTAATATTTTCAAAGCCAAATGTAATTTTTCATTCTGAAAAGTATTTCATACTACCTTCTATGATTCCACATTTATTTTTTAATAAAACTAGTGAAGCAGATAAAATTTCCACTATTTTACTCTTTCTTTTTTTTTTTCATCCTTTTTTCTGAGCTCAGACAAATATTTTCAGCATTTTTTCTCATGAAGAATTTTCAAGTAGTCAAATTTAGGTCTTAACTAAGAAAAGGCGAATGTCAAAAATCTCAGAATCCTGTCCTCCTCATAGCAGTAACACATTACATCACATTAAATGGCTGTTTGGTCTCTCTTGGCTTTAAAATGTATTAGTCTATTAATTATAGATCAGCATCACCATTTCTTCCTTAGACTTTAGCTTCAGCTTAATTTATCTCCTTTTTTTCTTTCTATTTAGGTCATACCTCTAAAATGGACTAAAGCTACATCTGCTTCTTTTCCCCTTCCTTGTATTGCAATTATCTTTCCTCTTAATTATTTGTGGGACAGCACTCCATCCACTGAGTTAGTTGTTCGTCAGGAGAAAATGGTGGCTATTCCTCATTTTTCTTGTTGAACATTGATTTCAGATTGTCTTCAGGTTAGCAGTTCTTTGTTTGCATTGTTACCTGCACTTTGTAACATTATCACCATTGTCCTGGCAGATAGTTTTATGTTGCCTTTACTGCATATATAGAAGTTCAGGGTAGGTAGGGTGGAGAAGTGTCACAAGGCAACCATTGTAGGTATCACTCCTATAGCAGTCCTCTGAATTTTGTCAGAGAAACACATATCATTATGTGCTTATTGAACCATAAAGCCCTGGTTCCTGCAGTGTCTAATCAGGGAGCTGAGTTCATGTTGTGGCACTCAGCAGAGGGCACTTGGATTGTTCTTCTTTCTACATGGAAAATAAAAAAGACATTTTCATCTCTGTCTTGCCCTTCTGCCATGCTTGATTGAAAACAGTGCACATGTTCACAGGTCACCGCTGCAAAGCTGGAGATGGCAGAGAAAAAGGACAGCAGGATAAAGATGAGCAAGATGCTCATCAGAATTGAGGAGGTAATTATGAAAATGCATCTCTTGTTCTAAAACTTATTTAGGAGATGTGTGCATTGCCAAGCATAGCATCATGAAGAGGCCTTTGACCCAGTCAGTGTCGGTGTGTTGGCACTGCCTGGTGGAGTTAATGTGCTGTACCGACATGGCCATCCTGCTTCTGGTGCCTGCACTAATTACCTTTGGCCAATGCTCAACCTTGTGTAAGCATGTGAACTTATTTGCCATTAGTGGGGACATCCCTAATATGGTTCTATAAGGATGTTAGTCTGTCTATCTTCTTCCCTTTATGTCAAAAAGGCATTGATACTTTCTTCATCTCCTTTGCTCAGTGTATACCTTATGTCATGAACAGCCTTTGTTTTCCTTTTCAAGAACCAGGTCTCAGTCCTTTGCCAAAGTCGCCTGCAAGAGACCTTATATAACAAACATAAGCATCTCTCCATAAACTGTGGGGAAAAAAATTGTCAATTCAAAACCTGAAAACATTTTGTTGCACTGGTTGGTTGCATGTGAGTCTGCAGCTCTCATTTGTCACATACTTCAAACTTGTCATGCCATAGCAAAGCATTGCTCATGAGCAGTTTAAAACATTTGTGCAGACCAGTTGGCTTACATATGGGAAGTTATAGTATTATTTAGCAACACTGTGAGTTTATGCTGCCTGAGAGGACAATGGTGTGCTTAAGAGGACAGCAGTGTGCTTCAACATTTCTGGTTGCACTGGTAGAATTTCAGATCACTTAACTATTGGTATGATCTTTACATAGCTTTAAGTAATCTGTTAGAACTAAATTATGCCTTGTCTTCCTGCTCATATTATTTTAGTTCTTCTAGTAATATGTCATTCTCTGTTCATTTAGATTCTCCAGAGTCTGCAGCTGAGAGCTCTAATTAGGTGTGCCTACAGCTCTGGAACACAGGTCTTCCATCTTATTTTCATGTTTGGATTCAATTTACTATATTGAAACAATTGCTTTGCTCTGGGATCTATCAATTTTTTCTCTTTCAGGGTAAGAATGGAACTTAGATCAGTCACAAAAAGTAAATGACTCTGAGCATCTTGCGTGAAACCTAGTTTGCTTGGTGATTCTCATGTTTGTCAAATGCACATGAACTCACAAAGAGCAATGCCATCACATGTCTTTTATGGGCCTATTTTTAGGCATGATTTTATTCAGGATGTGAAGTATTTTGAATGAGAATTTAAAAGCTCCTCAGCACACACTCTATAATTTCAAGACCACCTGGGATTTCTTTTCTGTCTCTTTTTGGCACAATGCACACATACGTTGAGATATCATCCTGCCAGTGCTTATATGCATATCTAGTTACGTTAAGAATTTTAGTGCTTTTTTTTCTAAAAAAGCAATACAGTCTGCTTTTTGCAGACACTGTAGGTAAATTTGCTGTTGCTTTTCCCTGCCCTGTCCTGATTATGGCTGGACAAGTGAAAGCAGAAGTAAGCCTGAGGTAGCTCAATATTTAGAGCTCAAAAGACCATCACTGACATTCCCAGCAGTGAGGACCATGGCAAGATGACGGTTCCCTGCACCCCAAAGTAATTTAAATGTGGCAGCCAGGTTCATTTTTTTTTTGCTGTACTGTCTGTGGTCAGTCTTGGGGAGAGCTGTTTGTTACGGATGTGTCCAAATGAAGGATGACTCCTGCCAGGCCTTTGACAGAGGCAAAAAAAGCCTCGTTTCCTGGCTAACCAGAAAAGACAGAAGGCTTTAGCGAATACATTTGCTATTAAAATATGCTGTTACTTGGGGTTTGAGCTTATTTGTGCATGAACTGTCATTTAGTTTTGTAACTGTGCAGTGACTAGGGAACTGACCTAAGAATGAATCATCATTGAAGGTGATACAATATGAAAACAAATAGTAATAATAGCAACTAATGCTTGGGATTGCACACTTAGACTCTGAGTGCCCCAAAGCCACATTCTCGGCCAAATGCAGATAATGCTTATGCATCTATGGAGAGTTCTTGGAAATCTATGAAAGTTTATGTTTAACTTACATTGCAGTGTTCTTGGTCAGGATGTGTGTGAAAGCCTAGGATAATTTAGGGAAATGGCCTCCAAATAAACTGATTCTCCATCCTTTTCTGAGGCCTAGCACTGTGAGGTGTTGTCACATGTTGGAAACAGATGGGATCGGTTCATATGTCTTTCTGGCCTTCCCTGCTACAAGAAAAGGATGCAGCACTTGAAAATGTAAATATACCTAAT